>NC_137244.1:23246382-25646382 GCF_051294905.1 Botryllus schlosseri
CTAGTTGATGTTCACATACAGATAGAAAATCCTACTGTGTGTCATCTCATTGATGTGACAATTCGGCCTTTTGAGTTTATATGAAAAAGGATCTGGTACGATATGTCAGATTTAACCCAAATACCTTTCCATCGACAGGGTGACAGTGGCTCGCCGCTTGCCTGTCAACGATGCGACTCTTGCGGATGGTTTGTTGCTGGCGTTGTGTCTTTTGGTCCGGAGCAGTGCGCCACGAAGGGAATTCCCGGAGGCTACACGGACCTGGCTGGCTACGAAAATTGGATTTATACGACCACAGGAATGCCCAGAAAGTCTCGAGGCTGTTAGCGTTTATCCATTAGCGGAAGTGCTGATTTTCTAATTGCCAATATATAGAATATCCATGCACGACAGTTTTTACTCTTTCTGTAATGAATGATATGATATAAATTTGATAATATTTTGCCGTTATATTGTCATGTCCTTCATCATGTTCAAGCTAATGTCAAACCTTCCAAATAAAATCAACTTATTGAAATTTGGTATCCTGTGGCGATTCAGAGGTAGCGTGGCTTGGAAAGTGAAATAGCAGTGTAAATGTGTGATTTTTACAGCAAAACTATTTTCCAATCAACCTGAAATATGCGGATATTCGATCTGATATTGCAAGAGAGAGCCTACCATAACTATAATTATAGATGTAATAATCCTAAAAATCATTGGTTTCATTATATTGATCAACTCAATACAAACAAGACACGATGCGATGTAATCAGAGGTGGTCAGCAAGTACCTCATTTCTCAGAGTACTCAAGTAGGGTCTGCCAACTTGTACTACTCGAATGGTTATCATTTATAGATTACTTCTACTTCACAGTTTTTAGGCAAAATTAGGCCTGAAATTTTTTGGAAAAATAAACCGAAAGGTAGCTATTCACAGAGGCGATGACACCAACCCGATACCATTGTATGTGAGTTAAATAGTTGTAACGAAATATAATGCAAATATCTATGGTGGCACTGCTATAGAACTCGATGACTCAATTGTCCCCTTCTCACAAAGCCATCTGGCCCATCCATCAGATATGCATCTTCAAAGTATGATAATTTGTTTTCTTCAATCTCCCAATTTCTTCAGTGTGACGATTTGGTTGAATAACCTTTTTTATGCCGTGACTCAAAATAGTATTCATGGAAGAGTCCGATTTTACATTTAAATCTCAATGCATATGTATTTAATACTACAACAAAAAGAACATAGAAATGTGTCAAATGATATGGTCATGACCTGTTGGTAGTTTATAAAAATTTTCAATCAGTCAATCATTGAGTTTTGCCAATTCGATTGTTTGCGAATAAAGATGTTATTAGAAACGGGCTCCTGTGATGCAGCATATTATGTATTATGTATAGCCGCGACAAGGATGCAAGCCAATGAAAAACAAAGGTATGAAATTTCAGATAGCATTTTGGCATCATTTGTCTGGTCAATGGTCGTGCCTGCAAGCGATCAAAGGGTTTCAACCAACTCATAAGCCAAATGGAGTTCGACATCCCTGAAGTACATTCTAACAGCTACCACGGCTTATTGGTGGTAGTAGTAGTAGTATTGCCCGATGCAGCAGTTTTTTATGTGGTTCTTTTATCTGTTGCTCTGTTTATGCGTTACTCGCTCTTACCATTCTCTTTCATGTATTTATTCTTCATTGGGTCTTTCTCTTGGCCTATTTAGAAAGACGGCATAAGAATAGTGATGCAGTGGAGGTGGAGGCGCAGTCCCTTGTGAAGATGGTAACCGGCAGATATCCCCCTTTGTTTGCTTTCCTATTGGTAAGTGTTGCACTCAAACACATGAGAATAAGGAAGACCCAATGTTTTTTTTTCCATTTGTGGTATCAAAGGTAACATCAAATACCCTCTCAAAAGTACTTCTACAAAATATCGCCATTAAGAAACTGACTCTACTTACTATGAATGACAATTATTGATACTATTACAACCTATGCAATTGTAACATTTTGAATCCTTGCCATGCTCAAAGCAGCCAAGTTATAATTATCTAAAGGTTACGAAACTGTAAATACTTCGTGCGCTAAGCCTAAGGCTGGTACGATAGGTTAATTATATTTGTGATTATTATATGTTGAACCCTTTTGCGGTTAATTGCCTGGGGTGTATGTGTTTTGATATTTTGGGAGTTTCAATTCTTTTGCTCCGGGGAAGTAAGCATTGCATTACAAAGATTATAGTATATCTTTAGCATCTTGTCACGTTTGTAAGGAGGCCTGAATGTTAATGCTGCTTCGGTATTCCCCTTCATAGGTTAAGTAGATGAATATTATTTGACGTCATTTGTATTCATGCTTAGCCATTTGAAAAACGTCACTTATATATTATTGTTACAAAGCATCTGACATCCACATTCAGATATAAATCTAATAAGGACGACAAGAAATATAATAATTTGAGTTACTTAGTTATCAAGAGATAGAAGTTTATTACTTCAGTGATCATAGTCTATATGGTGTATCGACTTTTGTGCAATTGTGCAGTAACCTGTGATATAATCAGCATGTAGCGGTCAAGTTGGTACAGTTATGTCACTCGAGTTAGATTGATATCTTGTAAGGAAGTAAGTAATGCTAGCTGAACTAAGTGGATATGGAGGATGTAGCCTATCTCACATATTTACTAGTAGTTTAATTACGCTGATAACTTGTAGCGTTTCAACTCCCATTCAACTCTGATGAAGTTGTTAGGAGTGCAACGAAAGGCCTATATCTGTAAACCCCTTCTCATAACTATGAGACTCAATGGATTCATAATATCTATAGTTGTCAACGATGCATCAGTATAGTATTCTAGTAATATTCTATTATTTGGGATTTCAAACTATTTAGAGAAGTGAAAGATTGATATGCCCGAGTCCCTGAAAAGAGTAATAGTACTATTCTAATGGTTTAAAGATGAAGAAAGTGTGGTAGATATGAATTTCTGTGTTACTTGTTCTCTGGCAATTTCAGATTGAATCCTTGTTTATCGCAAATATAAAAAATAAGGGTAAACATCCTAAATTGTCATTATTTTATCATGTTTACATGTGAGACTGTTTTATAGACTACATTGTTAATTTGTACCATATAAAACCTTGGGTTGCTAACCACAATCATTTGACATGATCTATGAAATCCAATCTTATTTTTCTATCAGTAGTTCCTGCAAAGATGCTATTACGACTCACAATACTAGTATGCTTTGAAATCCTGTTACTTTGCCAGTGGGTATATTCTCAAGGTTGGTATGTTAGGAGAAAATATTTCGGATTAGAGAGCTGTCTGTGCCTTTGATTTTAGTTCTAATATCTGTCAATTATGTATAGTTAAAAGCCTAATTACAAGTGCGTCACTTACAAATAATTGACATATACTGTAACTGTAATCAAAACTGTGTTACCTATAATTGAAACGTTTCGTTTAGAATGTATTGACAAAGCATCAAATTGCGTACTTCGGAAGCAATTAGGTCTATGTGCCAGGACACCTTTATGGCAGGACTGTTTAAAAACGTGTGAACGATGCCATGGTGCTGGTGAGTATCAAACGCTGATTGTAAGTAGTGGGACTTTCAGTAAAATAGTGATGATGATGCCGGTTTTCATGATTCACTGTAAACATTCTCATTTGGCAGTGCCTAAGGACTTGGGCTGAGAACAATGATTTTAGTACTCACATCTGAATCAAATATCAATTACAATGATTAGAGTAATGTAGTCGGAGATCATTTTTCTGAGTACTGAAATTATCCATTCCTTTCCACTGTGGAAGGCTGTAAACCACAGTCAGTCAAATGACATTCTGTGAAGTCTTGATCAACCCGCAGTATTGTCATCAAGTGCAATGAAATAGGCAGCGTTGTAATGACCCGTTTGAAAAAGAGGAAAAGGCAAACTGCTTCAATCAGTCTTGAGCTCAATCCGTTCCGCAGAGTCGCTTGGAGACAACTTGAGCCGTACCGGTACTTGAAAACAAATCCAGCCTACTGGTATCTACCGACATTTCATGTTCACATTTCATGAAACCGGCACATATTTCAACTGGGTGAAAATGAAAGCTCTATTAGTACATCATACTGCTTTTCTAATATTCACGGTGTCTTATTTGTTCAGCGTCACAACTTATGAAGCGAGTATAACCAACAATATAACTTGCACAACTCACTATCAAAAATAATATATACAATGTGCATTTAGCCATTCTAGAATTGCGTAAAAAGATTTCTGGATATTTCAACTGCCGTAGCATATTCTCGAGCTTAATCGCATAGTGCTGTGTATCACTCGAGCGGCGACAAACATGATCATGTAAACTCGATCGGATTCACAGCACTTCGGCAAGCTGTCTCATGACGTCACACCAAGACGACCTGGCTTCAAAGACGACTTGACCATGGAAATGGGCTTAATATCTCGCGAGCCATATATGGCTCTTTTGGATATAAGATATGGGTCTTTACCAATTTTTTATTTTTGTACTGAATTGATCAATATGGCAGCGACAAGTTAGTAAGTTTTCATCGCGGCCAGAATAATTTTTCTTGTGGCAGTATAAACAGGTCTTTGATAGGTAAAGACAATGCCGTCTTCAGGTTTAGGGTTCGGATCCCCTCTTTTCAAAATCCTCAAATTTAACTTACTGTCACGCCGGCGACCAATATGTCACTCGCGGATTTTATGTACCCGTCTCGAAATCGCTGATCAAAAAGCATAACAGAAATAGTGACGCCCATATCAGATTAGTTTTCAAATACACATTGTCTTCCTGATCTACGGCACGAAATGAACTGTCGTGGACGTGACATTCACAATTACAAACTCGAAATACAAACAACGCGATAGCTTTCCACGTTCTTGATTGCTATGTTGCTTTGTAGTACCCGCGATAAAATGTATGCTTGTAACGCAACGTTATGCAAACGCCGAATACTCTGAGAATTGAGAAGACGATCAGTATTTAGATTTTCGGAATCAGTGTTACAGTTACATTCAATTAATATCAGTTGCAATAAATTCCAAGCTATTTACCATGAATTGCGTGATCAATGGTGAGGCTTGTCTCTCGTCTTTGCCTTACCTCTCGTTTCAAGCTTCATCTTCGAACAATGAATACTAGAGAAAATGTGGCGTACACGACGAATCCCATGTAGTAAGCTCGAATTAGTGCTAACATGACGCCATGTATTCTCAATAGTGACGTAACCGTTGATTGGCATGTATGGCTCTTGGGGAGTTGAAATGGAAAAAATAGGGCCAATATGGCTCTTCGGACAAAAAAGGTTCCCGACCCCTGCTCTACTAGCTCACTTGGACTTGACTCGGTAGTGAATTGAAAATGACTCGACTTAACTTGAGTCAAAACTAAAAAAGTGTGTGACTTGGTTACAATCCTGGAAACAGGTGATGAAATAGGTGATGTAGAACTGACATTATATTTTTTATGGTCACATAAAAGGTACATATTTGAACTTCTCACATCATTCACATTGTTGTGAAACTGATTGGGTGATATCAAATGCCTCGCATTTAAAATATACTATTTTTTATCAATCTTAACGGTTTCTGGCCCTATTTTTCGACGACCAGCACTGATAGATGAAATACCAACAGTGCGTTAACTTGACTACTATTCGAAGCTGCAATGAAATGCCTGTCTTAAGCGTCCGAGTCTCGAGTCATACGACTTGTTCGGGGCATGACCCGAGTACAAGTCGATTCATTACACAAATTGACTCAAGTCAAGTCATTTTTTAATTATAAGAAAATGATTCGAGTCAAGTCGAGTAATCAAAAATCGTGACTCGAGTCATTACAGCCCTGCGGAACCACTGACATGGCCTAACCAATATGCATAATTGCATATAGACATGGGTGCACAATCTGCACATGGGGCCAATACATTTATTGAATACCCACAATGCGTTATCACTTGATGATTCCTTATGCAACCTCTCATTTTAGGTTGCGCTGATTTGTGGACGGATTGCTCTCAGAGAAAGATATTGAATCAGTGTTCAGCTTTACAAATGGTATGCCGGAAAACTTGCGGATATTGCACAACAACTGCTGTTACAAGTAGGCCTACTGGTAGGTACTTTATGTTATCTAGGCTCACGCTGAGATTGTCAGCTCGTCGCCTATACTAATATAACACAAACATTCAGGTAGTATCCAGGTATACAAGTAGAATAATTGTCTTCTTAGGTAGGCTAAAAATGCTTCCAGTATTCATAGGGAACTTAAATTCCTGGTTTCCCATGCAAACAACTCAAAGTCACATAAAAATTTCTGCCGGATTACTGTAATACTATATTTTGTAATTGAGATACTGCTAACTGTAAACAGGGATCTGGGACTTCGGGTTTGATAGCTAGTTGGTTGTAATGATATTGATAGTAATTGGTTGCTCTGGGAATAAGTTGAAATAGCCTACAAGAATTTTCGTACAATAATAGTTGAGCCCGAAGTATTGAAGCAAGTAGAGGCAATGAAATTGATTGATTTGACAATGAATTTCATGCTTTAGCAATCTGTGAAATTGTAATAAAGGTAATCTTTGGTAAGTAATTTCAAATTCAATCGTAACTTTTCTCAATCTATCCGACTTGATTTTAGTTTCATAACATAAATCATGCAGGCTATTTGAAGTTTGGACTTCAGCTGAACTCGCGAATGAGAAACTATTCGAAAGGCAGCATTTTTCAGCGAATTAATCAGTAATTTTGGGGTAAAATGTTGCTACTGGTGCCGAATGCACCAAATGCATTGACTGATACTGGGAACTGGGAAGCCTCTTCTCTAAAGTGTTGAGGCAATTCACTCTGGAAATTATAGTTAGTTTTGCAAATGTAAAGAATTGTAATTCAAATTGTAATCTTTTCAGGTTGCAGGGATGTGCGAACCGATTGCTTGATAAGGGAGCAATACCAACAATGTCCTCATTTGCGGGGTGATTGCGACAAGACATGTGGGTTTTGCGCAGGTCAGTTGGGTTTTTCGATCCCTGTTTTTATTTGCATGTAATAATGTATGATTGAATACCATCTATCACCGTGAAATATGTTCCTTGTCTTATAAAATGCCAATTACATATCTCCATCATTCATGACAATGTTCAACAATAAGAATAACCGCATAATATCACAAGAAAAATGGGGCTGCTATTCATAATAAAGAGAAATTTATTGATTCTTAAAGCAACTTTTAAATTAAAAAAAAATATGTCATATTAGGGTGAATACATTTTGCTATAACAAATATTATAATTTCTAAGATGAAAAGCCAACCGCCAAATGGAGCAAATGGTCAACATTTGGTAGATGTTCAAAGAAATGTGGTGGCGGCTCACAAACCAGGACCAGGACGTGTTCTGTCAAAGGAAGATGCCCCGGAATGTTGTCCGACTCGAGAAAATGCAATCAAAAGGCTTGTTCTGGAAAAAGTATGAACAATGACCGTGGAATCTCTGCCACCTCAGGAGCATGATCAAAATAAAGTTATTTCCTGTAAATATACAGTCATGTCACGCATATGCTGATATAATCCCAAATCTATTATGTATATTGTATATCTGTGGAGCAATCATCAGCAGTTGGCCAATTGAATTAAATTATGAATTGAAAAGAAATACGACAATCATCAAGTTCAGGTCATATCATATCAGAAATTAGATTAGAATCAGATTAACGGCGTTCGCACCGATCAGTCTATGTAGACAATTAGAATTTTTTAGTTGTTTAATTCTGCCAGTAAATAGGACATTGATGAGTATTAAATATCTAAATACTGACACATTGCACTTTGTCAAGGCTACTCATCATGGACAAAATACGGAAAGTGTTCCGTAACCTGTGGAAGCGGAACGCGGTCAAGGACAAGAAAATGCCTCAAAGGGTCGTGCAAGCTACCACTGAGCCAGAAAAAGAATTGCCGTGGACGTAAATGCCCCGTTGAAGGTAAAACAATATTTTGGACTCTTTCATATCATCTCCGATATTGCTTTCGACGTGCCGGCGGCCCACAATAAGTGTAAGTATCAGAATTATTTTTTATATATGTCATATATTTATAGATGATCTTAATTCCGCTAACCTCTTGCAAATGAAGTTTTCAACATTTGCTGTTATTATTTTTTTGCAGTTTAAATAATACATTTGTGGTCTGCCAGTAATTGTCTGCAGTTATCAGGTTGCGGTCATTGTCACATATGGAATTGTCCTTAAAGGCAATTCCAATGAGATCATTTTGCAGCTCCAGAATTGATCCGTATATTTACTGGCACAAATCACCGTGGAAAAATTCATTTCACTTCAATAAATAGCTTTGTTTTATCATTATTTTCATCATTTCAAAACACCGCAAGATTGCGATACAATGAAAAGATAGGAATGTGTTTTTCAATCAGACGCCAACCTTGGCCTAGAACATACAAATTGTAGGCACTGAATGAGCAGTAACAGAATTTAACCCATGAAAGTGTTGTGACATGTGAGCATAGACAAAATAGATTTGTCAGATTGTCCAGTGATCCGGTAAGACTAGTATTCACTTCTGTTTCTTCTCAGATTGTTCTGACATTGGAGTCCAATGCATAGTTTGGAAATTGTATAACCAATGCGCTTCGTTTGGTAAGCAGTGCAGGAAGACTTGTGGCTTGTGCGCAGGTGATTTTATGTCTGTTTGGTTCTGCAGATATTAACTAAAAGCAAAGTTTGAACTGAATAGAATGATGACATATACATATCATCATGAACCTATTTGTTGTTGTTTTGCTAGATTCCAAACCAGGCAAATGGGGCAAGTGGAGCAAATATCAACCTTGCTCAAAATCATGTGGAGGAGGCACAGCCACACGTACCAGAACTTGCTCCAAACCTGGAGCTTGCAAAGGTTCTGACAAACAGTCAAAGCGATGTAGAACAAATCGTTGCAAAGGTATGTTGCAGGGAAACTTTTTCTTATCGCCTTCTAATATTGGTAAAATCACAAAAAAAGTTCTCAATCACTGTAAATTTATTGCGCCTCATGTGAGCATATTAATATCACATATACATCAGGATCACGGCCTTTCCAGTCTTTAGTCTATTGGAATGTATTACTAGATTTTGCATTGCTCACTTGTTTGTGGGTCAAATGAAATTTCGACTCAAAGCCCAATGAGTGCCGATTTTACGGGCGTCGAATCCTGTGTGCTCTGCTAATGCGGACTCAGCAAATATTGCGTATCGGTCTTTTATTTTACTTAATACAGTCAAGCGATCCAAATTTAATAAAAATGCGGATTTACTTGATATAAATAGAAAGATCTTGTAGCCTGATTCGCAATAGCGATTGCTTGTCCGATAGTCGAAGAATAGAGAGATGAAACGGCAGTAACGGGAAAAATATGTAGGCAATCGATCACAGACGACGCGACAATTAAGGGGGTACAGCACTCTAAAAATGATGTAGTCTCAAATTGAATAACAAATCGAAAAAATTTTGACTGCAGTCATTTTCTTCAGAAAGCCACCGTAATGGAACTGAAGCTAAATGATTTTTGGATAGCGCCCTGTTCCCCTCCAGCTTCGACGTCATCGTTTCTTAAGCTGTTGTGAAATTTCTGGTGCGATATCTTCACTGTCGCACTTGCTTGAAGCAATTAGTAAGTCACGCGAGAACGAACCTTAGAAAGTTGTCAGCCGATTCTTTAAAGGAATTGTGTCTTACACGACACGGCGGTTTAGTGCGCTCGACAGACGATGTTTAGTCAGGAGGATTTGTGTCTGAAACTTGTCTGGACTCTATAATGTTTGTCAGTTGACTGATACTGAGATGCCATTATGGTTAAATATTGATACAAAGATGTTGATACAGCTGTAAGTTTCAAGCTGTGATTTGACAGCGTATTTGTGACCGCACAGCCTTTAATAGTGCCACAGTGAAGATGTCGTGCCAGAAATTTGGCAACGGATTAAGACGCAATGACACGCAGCTGGAGTGGAACGGAGCGCTATCCAAAAATCATTTCGTTGCAGCTCCATTACGGTAACTTTCCAAAGAAAAGGACTGGCGCCAAAAATATTTTTTCAATCTGTTTTTTAATTCGAAATCACATCATTTAAAATAACCAATCAAATCAAACCGGACATTTAAGAGTTCTTGATTAGAAAAGGCAATTACAAATATAGGACAGTTGAATTACAAACTGATTCACTAAAAACATGACTCGTCAGAACAAATGACAAGCTAAAGTGTGCACTAAGACTTATTACAAGAGGTAGCAGTGCATTTGCTGGAAGAATACTATTTTATCTTAGATACAACAACGGGTAAATGGAGCAATTGGGGTGGATACAAAGCTTGTACCAAATCATGTGGCGGCGGTACTTCTACACGACACCGTACTTGCTCGAAACCTGGAAAATGCAAGGGCACTTCTAAACAGTCGAAGCCTTGTGGAACACATTCGTGTGAAGGTACTGCTATTGTGTCAGCAGGTGTTTGTAGCTATGTTATGATTTCCGTCATCATATTCGTACCAATCAATATGTCAAAGTGATTCTTCCTCGTGTTCATGAAAATTGCAGTTGTTAACAGATTGACTAGTATTTCGTCACAAGTTGACCTGAAAAATAAATTACACGGGTGTATTTTGTTTAATGATTATATAGAGTTGATCATTAAAGCGTCAAACAAGGCACTTGAAACAACACAATCGAACACTGTTACATTATTGAATGTAAACATGGAATGGCAACGACGGATTTTTTTACTTCGCTGGGGTTGGAATCGGGATCGCCTCGCGGCAGCGAATATAGGATTTCTGTCAATTTGCCTAGAGCGCAGAATTTAATGAAACTGGGCTTGATCGAAAGCTACCGTCGCACTGATTCCAGAAATGTAAATCATGATATGATCACGTCACTGGAACCGCCCGAATTCGCCCTCAAAGTCTGAAATACAGGCATTGTCCGGACAATCGGAGTGCCAAAATAGGTTAATGTTATGCTCTATTGTGTCACAACGATCTGATTGTTCTGAGCAATACGGATTTCAGATGTTGCGGGTGATTTTAGGTGAGGCTCTAGTGCCTTGAAAATGTTTTATTTATTTTTGGCGATATCGTGGCCGTGGTTAACTTCATGAAACAATGAGACAAACATAACCATGGCCAATATGGCCGGAAAAAATTAAAAAAGTTGAATACTTGATTTTATTTTTGAGTTTTAAAATTGGACCTCAAAATTTGTAAACTGGACATTAGCTACTTTGATAACTACGTAATGATATATATATATATGATATACTCATAAGTTCACTTCGATACGATGATCAGATCCTTTCCAGTGTTTACTCTATCGAAATGTATTGCTCATCGTGGAATATGACTCAGAGATTTCGCATTGCCCACATGTATGTGGTATGCTCCGATTCCTTTTGCTTCAGTATGTCGACTGACAAGCTAAAGAGTGCACTAAGACGTACTACAAGAGGCAGCAGTCTAAGTAGAAGAATACTATTTTATCTTAGGTAAATGGGGCAATTGGAGTGGGTACAAAGCTTGTACCAAATCATGTGGCGGCGGTACTTCTACACGCCATCGTACTTGTTCGAAACCTGGAAAATGCAAGGGCACTTCGAAAGAGTCGAAGCCTTGTGGAACACGTCCTTGTGAAGGTACTGCTAATGTGTTAGTAGGTGTTTGTAGCTAGGTTATGATTTCTGTGATCTGACATCCTCCTCTCTGTTCATGTTCATTGTTCATTCATCTCATTGTGTCTTGTTTGTTGGATTGTACATAGTGTGTATTGAGCGGATGAAAATAGCAAAACCGCTAATTATGATTACAACATTCCAAGTGAGTCATAGCTTTGTGCAATAGAACCAAATATATTCTGAATTAAATCTTCTTCATAGCGCTGGCAATCTGCAAAAATGTTTGAAGAGCTTTTTTGGGGGTACAGAACCGCAATATACAATTGAATAATGTATTCATCTTGAAATAAACCCCACTGTTTTCGACTGACACTCGTCAGGGGTAATAGTCAGCAACTAGTAGACAATTGGAAAGGCCGTTGTATATCAATAATTGTATCACAAAATATGACGGCACTGGCATGAAATTCTGAATAAATAGGGCAAAGAGATCAAATATGTTTGAATATAACTTTTAGGTAAATGGAATAACTGGACAACATGGAGCTCGTGCAGCAAACAATGCGGAAGTGGCAAACAGGAAAGAACTCGATCATGCCAAGGAAAAGGAAAATGCACGGGCGAAACTAAACAGTCTCGAGTTTGCAATACTAAACCGTGCCAGTCTTCATGTGAGTACACAAAAGTCTACATATTGATCATGGTATTATAATACATTATCGGAAAAATAACGTAGGCTCTTCACTTTCAGTGTGGCTGCCATGGGAAAACTGGGGAGGTTGCAATAAGCCGTGCGGGTCAGGCGTAAGAACGAGGATAAGAATCTGTACAGCTTCTAGCGGATGCTCCGGTCAATCTGTTGAAACGAGCCCGTGCCAGCTTAGAACCTGTTCCAGTGGTGAGTTCCAAATCTGCAAACTTTCCTTGTGTCAAGAAGGATGGTTGCTCTATCGCAGGGGTTCCCATGTATATCTGCTACCTGGCATATCAAAATAATAGAACCGTGTATTACATCATCCTGTTAAAACTAAAAACATAGGTCATATGTATGACTGAGTCTGCTCTGTTCAAATCCTGGCAAATTATTAGCCTTTTGGTTTCAGAAATTTCATACTCACCGTGCTCAAGAACGTGCGGTGACGGAATTCAGAAAAAACTTGAGAGCTCGGGAGAATACAGTACTCGCCATTGTAAATTGAGAAGCTGTCCAAATGGTAATGTTTGCGAATTTGTATCGATTCCCAATGGTAATCAGTTTATTTTAATTCATTTTCAAATGAAGTGTTTTGCCCGCACAATCATAAAGAGAGGTACAAGAATCCCGATAACTCGTGCTGTCTGAAAGCATCGTCATCATCATGCGGTATATCGTCCTCAACCAGTCATCAATATGAGCGCCGGGTAATCGGTGGCACGAATTCGGCCAAGGGTGAATGGCCATGGATGGTATAATTTTTGCATCGCATCTCAGATCTGAATTTCTATGTCTCTGGGTTTCACAACAGGTGTATCTCACCGGACCGTTTGGACACTGTGGCGGCGCACTTTTGTCTTCGAAATACATTTTGACTGCGGCACATTGTTTGCAGTAAGATGTTATTGAGAGAACTCCGATGTTTCGTAGAGTGTGACTGAATGTTTTAAACTCTTGCAGAACGGATGGTGGAACGAAGCATGACGTTAATTCGTTCACTGTTGTGATCGGGTTTGCAGATCTGAGGAACAGGCAAGGGAAGTCTTACGCCTTGGCTCGCTCCGTCGTCTACCCGCTATATTCATTTCCAAAACATGACATCGGTATTCTGGAGGTAATGTAACAAATAGCCGTGGAGCTGTTCAAGCCAGTGTCGGGACGACTTGAGTCATGTCTTAACTCGAGTCAGACTCGTGACTCGGAGCAAAATTTACGAGTCAATTTCAAGTCATCAAGTAATCAGTGTCGATAAAAATCACTGTATCTTTCATGTGCTTGGATTTTTCACGAAACGCTGGTGTAACCTGCGAGAGTGACCAATCATTCAATGATCGTATCACAAATAAATATGAGCACAAACAATGCGATCGGATCTTAGAGCTTACGTTGTCCTAAACCAGTAGTAAAGTAATCTGTATCAAAATATCCATCTCTGTTAGACTGCTCATTGTGCTCTGTTCTTAGCTTAACCAATCCGTGTGTTTGATATAAATAGAATTTGGATATAGTTTATAAGTATATATACTCATCAACCATTGGCGTAGGCTTGAATTGGAGCTCATGAATGTGCAGGTGGGTAGTGTATTACAGTCACGGTTGTAATGACTCAAGTCATCACTCGACTCGAGTCACGATTTTTTGATGACTCGACTTGACTCGAGTCATTTTCTCAAAATACAGAAATGACTCGACTCGCGTCAATCTGTGTATTGACTCTACATGGACTCGAGTCGTTGCGCATGACTCGAACCAAGTCATATGACTCACGCAAAGACCGACATTTCATTGTAATATCGAAGAACAGTAAAGTAATCACCCTGTTGGGATTATACGTCTATTGGTACTGGTACTTGAAAATGCGACCAGGAACTGTTAAAAGTGAGAAAAATTAGTATATTTATAAATTCGAACCATTCGGTATCATTAAACAGAGTTATAAGAGTGGGTTTAACAAGACTTTAACTGGAAACTGAGCAGTCAACACAATGACTGGACTCGGACTCGAGTGATAATACCATGACTCAGACTCGAACCTCTGCTAGATGACTTGGACTCGAGTCAAAACCATATAAGTGAGAATGGCTTGGGACTCGGAGCTTTGCGACTTGGTTACAACCCTGATTGCAGTGTATCAATTCGTTTCTACTTTCTGAGGTTTCCTATTCTATTCTTTATTTTGACCGATAATTAGAGACCCAGGCAGTTCTACACATATGTGAGCGATGCAAACACCTTTTGCATGTATATTCAACTCTATATACGTTCCTCAATTCAGAATAAATGACCACTCAATCTGTTTTTCAAACAGCCAGCAAAATTCGACGACGTAATCATGCCTCGTACTTCAAAAACGCAACTTGACTTGACTCGACTCACCTCCAAAAATCAAGTGACTTCAAGCTAGTCCCACTGCTAACATGCACAAAACTTGTCCTTTAAAATGTACAATATGACAATGTATCTCTCCCTTATTACCGATATCGCACAAACACTTTTCCAATGCAGATGTAGAACGGCTGCGGTACTGACAGAGTGCCAAAGTTCAAATAGCTTTTTGTTTCTCCAAATTTCACTAAACTAGTGATCAAATTGTCGGATTGCCTAAAAAGCACCGTGAAACTCATCGTGAACAACTCTTTTTATTGGCCATATTTAACAAACTTTATTCCATTTGATAAAACTAGTAATATTGCCAGTAATGATTTTGACATGGAAATCTGTTGACACTTTTGAATGCAATGGCACATGAGTACTCCAAATAACTAAAGTAGGCTATTTTGCAACTGAGCATTTCAAAGCCTTTTCAAAATCGCGTATATCTGAAACTGCTCTTATATTTGACTTGAAACTTAGAATGAATGAAATTCCAAAACTTTCCGATAACTTGATTATTTCGATGACAGTTGAAGAGTGCAATTGCTTTCAATGATTACATACGACCAATATGTCTTCCACACGGTGAAGAACCCCCATATGATTCGACCTGTATTACAATGGGTTGGGGCGTCAGTAAGTATATGTTTTAGTAAATGTTTGTTACGAAGCAGTATATATATATTTATATATGTCTCATTCCAGGTGTGAATGGATTGAATCAAATAACGCAAATCCTCCAAAATGCAGACATAAGAGTTTTCGACCCGGACGCTTGCGTGCATGGATATAATAACCCTTCTCTTGCTGAGTATTTGCCATTTTTAAAAGCAAGAAGAGGGTATGTCTGCTCGGGAGATCTTGTCAATGCGAAAGACAGTTGTTCGGTATGTCATTTTATCATTGTTGCTAAATGTAGGGTTAACATACGTCCTCCTTAAGAAAATTTGTCCTCTTCAGGTTTTTTGAAAATGAACTCCTTTTTGGGAATTCGTCCTCCTTTACAGCATTTAGAGCTAAGATAGTGGATAGATTCGAGTGAAATGGGCATAAACGCTAAATAGGAAATTCTTGGTTCGAACGAAAGTGACGTCCTTTTTTTTAGTCAACCAACCAAAAAGTCAGGATAAATTACCTTTTTTCTGGATTTCACTCCAGTATTATAAGTTTGAAGAGTTTGAAAAAGATTCCTCCTTTCCCGATTCCAAAATATGGTAACCCTACTAAATGTGAACCAGCGGTTCCTAACTCATTTATGGTCGAGGGGCAGGATTCCAATTTTTCTCGGCCGGTTATATGACGGAAGTCAAATTTTTCAGCCGGTTCTGTTACAAAAAGTAATTGACAGTAACCTGTAATCGTAACTGATTTGTTGATCTCACAAAATTATGTGAGTCGTATCTATATGAACGATGCGATTTCCGATTTGAAAATGTTGCATGGTGTACCTCTAAATTTGTAAGCTGACAACTGAAAATAAAGTCAGACGCCATATTAGGGTCAGCACAAAAGGAAAATGACTTCAAGTTGGCTATCCGACAGTCATTGAGCATGTCCGCATTCAAGTCAAAATACAAACAAGTTCAATAAATAAATACTAGTTAATCCTCTAGTTTACCAGACCACTATGTGACATATCGATCTCGCCTTCAAACACACATGCCACCTTATTTTGTTACCTGTCCTTTTATATTATCTTCTTTTACCTTTCATTCAGTACGCATGCCTCCTTTTTACATCACCTAGGCCAGGTGGGTGTCTGATTTCAAAGACTACTCCAAGTCGTTCCGTAACCGTCCTACCTTTAATTGGCAGTCTTGTGGTGGATTGAAATGATGAAAATTGTAGCAATAAATTGAATTTGAAAACCAACATCAAGCAGCGATGTATCTGGGACATTACATATTTATGACACGCAAAGGAACTCTTAAAATCAAATATTCGGAATAGCATAGGGTTGCCATACGTCCGGAATATCCCGGACATGTCCGGAATTCCACTGTTCTAAGTTGCATCCGGGGGGAATTTCTAAAATATGCCTACATGTCCGGAATTTTGAAGGCAAAGGCTCGTAATTCTTTCGTAAATCAACATAATAACATTATTTTGGGGGATATTTATGCTACAGGAATTTTTCTTGCAACAAAAAACTGCAGTAAAATATCAATAAAAATAACCTTGATTTACTGAAATAAGCCCAATTGTAATCGCCATTATTGGAGAACTGTATATTCCTAGTCAAGGCCGTTAAAATGCTTTATTCAGAGACAGTGGTCCCAAACTTCGGGGCGTTTGCCTTTATTCTGGGTTTCGCGAAGATGTTTAGCGTAATCAGCTTCCAAAATAACCCGTGAGTAAGTCTGGGCAAACGTGCTGATTTCTTGTAGTAATCAGCTCGTCAAATTATGATCTGGGCCATGGAACATTTTCAAATTGGAGATGAAGTCGCGACCATTAAAGGTTGGAAACCACTGGATGTGGGGTGTTTATAAAGCTCCGTGTTGCGCACCGGCATAAGGCTGATAATAAATATTTTCGGTGTGACATCAGCATGACCTAACGATGTACAGCAATTACGCTCCCTGTATTTTCGAAGTCATCATCCTCCACCAGCTCTACCGCTAACTCTGATCATGTGGGCGGAGAGAGGATCAAACTATATAGTAATATATCGAAGAACCAATATTATGGACAGAATTCATTCAAAAAATTTACCGACCAGATGTATATAGAAACCAGATGCATAAAGCAAGCCCCCCCGGAAGTTGCATCGATTACCCTATGGTGGGCCCAAAATCATTGTTTATTTGGGCGGGAAGGGGCTGAAAAATAGTGGTTTCGGTCCTGGTTACACAACACACAGCCACATACTCCTGAACCGGATCTTGACCACTTCAGGTCTAAAAGCAAAGGTTTGCTAGTGGGACGTGATATTGACAGACAATATGCTCGTAACTCATTTTGAAATCCACTAGTGGGCGCTGTAGATTGTCCGTAATTTGGGTCGCAGAAATACGGTAAGAACCCTAGAATAGCGTGTAGAACATTTTACTGATATATGAAGAGCAAAACGACTATTCTTACTAAATTTATGATTGGTGAGCAATGATCATTATTTTGAACTCTCTGCAGGGGGATAGCGGGTCACCTCTTGTCTGTCAGAGATGCAAAAACTGTGGTTGGTATGTTGCGGGACTCTCATCATTTGGTCCGACGCCTTGTGCCACGAGAGGAATACCCGCAGTTTATACAAAGGTCACCGATTATGAAGAATGGATTTATCATGTAACCGGGATCAGTAAACAATCATGGACTTGCTGAAGGGATTAATTATCACTATGATGACTTTTGAAGCTATGTTTCTGAATAAAATGAAATAAAAATGACTAAATTTAATGATCGTGTCATAAAATAATGGCTTACAAAGAATGCACAGTGCACACACACAATCGTATTTTTCATTTGTCACACTAAGCTACTGTGCTTGGCGGTTTAGTTCAGCTTCAAAGATGTTTCCTAGAGGGTGTCTCATTTTGAAACAGAACAAGTTCAATAGCTTCAAGTCGTTTTGAGGAGATAGTAGCTTGGTAAAATCTTGAACAGATACCCAGTTATTCCCAAGGAAATAATGTGGCATAAGAACCGTCATATTATAATTGCAAGTGCTACCAAATTTTACATTTGGTGGAGTTTATCCAAAGCTGAGGAGCAAAAATTTCCACATCAACCGAATGCTTTTTTCAGCGCTCTTCAGATATGAACCACCCATATGTGGTCAAAACAGTTGTTACTACAACTCAGATGATGTCACTCAATTAAATGTACCAACAGGCGGTTTCCATAACTACTGTAGACTAGAGAATGAATTGTATTGAAAGAGCTCAAGCAGTTTAAAAAGGGGATGAAGCATTGCAGATTTCATTAGTCAATCGTAGATGCCAACTTTCAAAATTTCAGGTCGCACAACACGAATGACCAGCAGGCAAGTGCAATATACAAATGATACTCGGCCATTGTCATAAGTGAATTATGCCGACTGTTGTGAATCCAGTCATGAACGTGATGTAAACCGTTCCAAAATATCTACCTTGCCTAATTAAAAGAACTTTACAAGTGGGAGTATTCTGAAAATGACAATTTGAGTAAGAAAGTAAATTTCCATTTAAAACTTCACAAGTGGAAGTCAGATAGATATCCCTGATGGAAGTAGTCTGAATACAAGGATTTAGGTACCGGTAACTAAAACAACACTAGGGTAGTAACAACATCCCTAGAAATGCCTCTTCTTTGGGAAGTAAATGTCACAATGTTTTGAATCTAAAACTGAGTGATCATGCCCCTTTTTATACCGCTATATTCCTGATCTATTGTCGTGAATTGTTCGTACATTTCATTGCTGCACACAATTGATGCGTGCAGTTCATAAAGAAACAGACAAGAACCGTTATATTGATATACCCATAGATGCTCTAGAGACTGGATATTGAGAGACGTAGCTGCCTGGCAAACTCCACGAGCACTGCATGAGACTGGAATCTGTATCTTTTGATAGCAGACCGGCGCAGATGTTGATAAATTTAATCCCAGCAAGATAAGGCCTGCTTTCTTCGGAAACATTGGACGTGGTCAGTGGTCACACATAAATTGATCTGTCCAATTCAGTGAATAACAATTGGTAAAATGTCGATTGCACTACACATGTACACAATTACCCTGTTGGGACGCTTGGTATCAGAACAGCACAGGTCATATAGTAAACTGCACATTATTCTGCATTCTGTTCACATACAATCATCACTTGTACGGAAGAATGAGGTAAAACAAAATTCAAGGTTGCGGATCAAGCACTATCTTACAAGCGTCTTGCGAGAAGAGGGCAGTAAAGGCATCCTTATATTTTGACATTGGAAGGTTGTGAGAAAGGATTGACTTTTTTTCCAGCCATCAACCTTTCACACTGCTCTTAAGTATGAAATATTCTTCTTCCATGCACGGTGTTGAGAGTGAGAGATTTAAAAACAATGTCTACTGTCACGTTTACCCCAAGCTTTGCAGCGACTCCAGCAGTTTGTTGGCCCGGCGTAAATGGCAATGCAGCGATTAGCTTGGCTATTTCATTCCATTTGTATAAGGATATATCAGATAACTCGTCTTCCTTAGGTTCTGTTATATCTTCCGTTGACCATTCGTGCCCCTCTACGACTTCTCTTTTAATCAAGCAATTCATGGTGAAATACGCCCAAGATCCTCAGTATGAATCCAGCCATATGCACACCGTAAAGTAGCATTGTTGACGAAATCTGCAAACAGCTCGTAGTGCAATTTGCAGGATAGCAGTATTCATTATGACACGTCCTCATGATTTTCTCTTTGAACTGAGTTTCGAGATAGAGATAAACATGAAAATTTAGGATTAAGTAGTCAACCGAAATAATTATAAATCTATGGCTCTATAAAGTATGTCGGAACTCAGATATGGAACAGTATGTCGCCGGATATTCGACAGCCGTGTAGCATGTTCCCATTCAAGTAGAAGTACAAACTTTAGGCCTACCTACTGAATGAATGCCAAGGCTAGTCATGTCAACCTCGCCTACCGAGTCCCGAACCAACACATGCCATACTGTTTTCATTTTTATCGCTAGTCCTTTTATGTTTTCCCCTTTAATTTCATTCCATCCATCTACATGCTCTAAAACAGGGTGTCTAATTAAAAGACCACTCCGGTCGTCTCGACACCCTCCTATCTTTTCATCATCATCTCAAATTTGTGTTTTGATCTGATGTAAATTCCAATAAAATGATTGAGTGGTGCTAGCCGAATTCGCTACAAGGAAATCGTGCCGGCTTAGGGTTATCCCGCGCGTTAAAATTCGTGAGAAGCCTGTCATTAAAAATTTTGATATTTGTTAGAGAAGAACCAAATATTATATCTCAGGGGTGGGCAGATCTGGTTCATGAGCGAGTCGCATATCTAAAATCTTAACTTCAAAAGAGCCATAACAAAAAACAAACAAAAAATCAAAAGTACAATCTTATGACGTCATAATAAAATGTAGGCTATCGAATGAAGTTTGTTGTTGTGCTTGTGTAATGTGTGCTGATGAAGGAAAAGGTGATAATGTCAAGTTTGCTTCGAAGGTATCTGGAAAGGAGCATGTCTACACCGTATCGTGTGTTCGTTTGGGTTCGGAAGAAATCTCGTTTTCGGTTGGAAATAAGCCTTGTACTACCGGTACCAATCCGTTTCCTGAGAGAAAAACTATCATTGTGAGAATATCTTATGCTAGCTGTGTATGCCTCTATACACCGACCTCTCTGAAGTTAGCCACTGTCTGCCGGATGACTGCCGGGTTATTCCACGCCAAATAAACTAGGGGGTTGCACTATTGCACCAAGTTTGGATAATTTATATGAAATTTAGCACACTGGTTGATGAAGCTTTAGATATGTCAAATCCATTTTTTTTTTCAAATTCTCAAAAAGCACAAGTTATGAGGCATCAAAGTTTGCACATTTTCCTTGTCACGTTTCATTGAACACTGTCAATTATTTCTTCAATGTCATAATTTTGAAGGTAAAAAGCCGTCAATGTGACTGAAATTTGGAGACATGATACTACTGGTCTCCACGAATTCTTAAATTGATGGCCCAAACATTTCAGAGTATGTTATCATATAAAAAAATGTCACCTGAGACTCCCACTGTTTGTTTTGGTACCGAAAGTTTAAACTCCCATAAATAAAAAGGGGGAAACATTTAAGAAACCCAAATTCTGAAGTAGTTATCTTGGCTATATTCTCTTTAATTTAATATTGATTCAACGCAATAATTTACAACTACGCCAGTAAAAAAAACTTCAAAATAATGATTGGATTACAATAAAAATAACTTCAAACTTTCAAGTCATTGTTCATTGTGATGTCACAATGCATCCATTTTTGAAGGTGGCTGAATGGAGTTAACTGATCCTGGGAATTACAGTATAGTTGTGGCTGAGTAACTAGTCAAATTTTAGAAAGCGAGTGACTTTATTGTCCTAATTTTAACAGGTAAATACCGTAACTTATTTTGAGTGTCATAGCTAGATGAACCAGAAGAATTTCCTGAATCTTTCCTATCATGCAACCGAATTCGGCATTAATGCAGAATGGGTGATTTTTGCAACAAGTCATGGCAAGTCTCCCGGTGATGGTATTGGTGGAACAGTTGAAAGAATAGCTTCTCGTGTATCAATTCAAAGGGTTGCAGGGGCTGATTTGATCTTAACACCACCCCAATTATACGATTTTTGTCCGAAAAACATTGCTGACCTTGATTTTATTTTCATTTCCAAACAAAGTATGACACCCATTCGTTCTGCAATGTCAAGTCGTTTCCAGGAAGCTGATAAAGCAATACCGGGAACTCGCAACTTTTACCATTTTGTTCCCATCGTAGATAAAAAAAAATTGCCATGAAAAGAGTATCATGTCAGGAGCATTTTGATTTGATACATACTATACCTTCGGCACAAGCTGCAATTCATAAATAAGGCCAACACCTCTCAGCTATGCCGCATGCCTAAATGATAGGAAATGGTGGATTGGAATGGTGTTAGATGTGAATGAGGAGCATTGTGACGCCAAAATCAAATTCCTGCATCGTCACGGTCCGTCATGTTCATTTCATTGGCCAGCTAGAGAAGCGGGGGAGATAGCGTAGGGGTGACGATAAGCGCCCACTAATCGGGTGGCCCCGGTTAGATTCCCGTCGGAGGCTTATCTGGGCTCCTCTTGCCCCGCCGTCCCAGAGCCCAGAAAAAGACCCGACGAAAGAAAGCACTCACAAGGGACGGAAAGAACTAGAAAGAGCAGCGGCTTCAAAAAAATCAACATCGAAAATAACTGTGATGTCGGGCAATCTAGGCCGAGGTGGATGTCAGTCTAAAAAGATTGCAACTGCGTGTCGTTCGATATCCCCTTATCTGTTCATTATATCGCATTTTGTCTTATTGCATCGTACACTATGTTTAACTTGTTCAGATGAAAATACGACAAGAGTTAAGATTTTTCAGGATAATGAATGGCATTTATTGATTCAACACAGACAACGGCCCATGCCTCATCACCCCCTGGCTCATACCTCCTACTCTACCCTATTTTTTACTTTCAAAAATGATGTATTGTTACAAAATTTGATGTCACCTCCAAATACATGTGTATTTTAGCTGAATTCTATCTGCAATAGTTAGCCATATAACTAGTCTGTCCCGAAATATTAGAATATTGGACCAAGTTTGGGCAAGTTACAGCATGGCAAGATTTGATGGCCCATACCTACTCAGTACTCACTCTTCTTTACATAGTTAGAGTGTACGTGTTAGCGGTTTTTAAAATTATTCAATCAATCATTGTGTTTCTTCCAATTACATTGCTTGTGAATAAAGGTATTTCTAGAACGGAGCAGTGTCGGTATCTAGTCACTACCTTCGAGTCACACGTCATCTCGAGACATTGCACATTTTGAGTCAAGTCAATCAATTTTTGAAGGTGACTGTAGTCAAGTCAAGTCAAGTTGTCTCTTTGAAATGTGAGGCATGATTAAGTCATTGCATTCTTTTAGCTGTTTGAAATACAGATTGAGTCGCCATTTATTTTAAATCGAGAAACGAATAAAGAGTTAAATATATATGCAAAAAGGCGCTGTGTAGACCTCGCATGCGTTGAACTGTCAAACTACGTAAGTAACTGTTGTATACCCTCAGTCTATAATTATCCGCCACAATAGAGAATAGAATACAAAACCTCATATAGTTGAACGAATTGATATTCTGTACTACCCTACTTGGATACAATTTAAGCGAGTTGGCGAGTAATCTAAACTATATTAGAATTCAATTCAAATCACACAAGAGGTTTGGTCAAGGTGAGTACCGGGCACCAATCACCATTCTATATAACAGAGATGGATACTTGGCTTTTATATTACTTTCCTACTAGTTAACAATAACGTATGCTGCGAACTCCAATCATTTCGTTTGCGGTCAATCTATTTGTGATAAAACGATGGAGGTTCAGTAAAGGCTGCTGCACACTGGCTTTGCGACACGACTAAAACAGGTAATTCCCCGATCATGTTGCGCTCACGATCGCGGTAGTTGCGTTCTGCTGGACACTGGGACACCGAGTCGTAACGTTGGCCTATCTGTTCTGCACCAACTTAATGATTTTGTAACAGTATAGGTTCTTGGTTATTACTATTGAAGAACACATCAAGATACTTCCTACACATATGTGTTTTATATGGGAACATGTACTGATAGCATTTTGCTGATGCTCCGAATTTTGATACACCATAATGCCACTATGATATTCTCAAAGTCGAAAACTCAGTTTATTATTCCAATTCAAGACGCAGATGCACAGTATACAGTTCCCAAGATACAAAGAATATAAACAAGGTGTCTAATCGTTGAAACACCCTGACATAGTCCATCAATCAGATTTCATCTGTATGATATATAGGCCTAATTTTCTAGGCCTACCGGTACTTTCGTAATGTCAAGCATGTCAGTGGCATTGGCGGGCTAGCGGTGATGTTCTCTGTTATTCATCTTGTATTGTGAACATATAGTGATTTAATTGTCAAATATATCTTCATTTCGTTCATCCATCTTCAAGTTATCAACTTGAGGTTGAATATCGTACAGCGCCATGAGTCACTCCCGCACAGCCTTCACCGTGTAACCCAAGATAAATTACGCATCTGGTACACGAGAATGTTAAATTAGGAAGTTGAACGATTAGAAAAGATTGCAACAGCACCGCCGAAATAAGAGCGCGTGTTTATTTTCTACTGCTACTGAGCCCGCAACTCGCGACAAAGTTGGAATTTTTCAACTTTGTCGGCGAGTTGCGCAGCCCGCTCGCCGACGCTTTGTTGCGTAGTCTGGCGACGTGGTGTGCATGGTTTTGTCACAGACAGGAGCGATTCTCTCATTTTATCGTGTCGCGAGGGCCAGTGTGCAGCAGCCTTAAAACGTAAAATCATTGAATGAATGAAATTTGTCGCTCTTACAGGTCACACCAGCACATTGAGAACAATTCGAACATATGCAAGATATTGTGATTTAGTCGACATCGATTACTTGTGAGGACTTGAAGTTGACACGTAAATTTTGCTCCTAGTCACGACTCAATCCACATTTCGGAAATGTCAAGTCGAGTCATTTTTGCAAAGCAGGGTTGTAACCAAGTTACAAGTCCATCTCACTTTTATACTTTTGACTCGAGTCAAGTCGAGTCATTTTCAATTCACCACCGAGTCAAGTTCGAGTCCAAGTCAGCAAGCAGAGGGTCGAGTCATGGTATTATGACTCGAGTCCAAGTCATTGTCATGACTGCTCAGTCTCCAGTTAAAGTATTGTTAAACATACTTGTAAAACTCTGTTTGGTGATATCGAATGGTTCACATTAATGATACACTAATTTTCCTCACTTTTAGCAGTTTCTGGTCGCATTTTCAAGTACCAGTACCAATAGACGAAATCCCAATAGTGTCGTAAATTACTATTCTTCGATATTACATTGAAACGTCGGTCTTGGCCATCTGAGTCTCGAGTCATATGACTTAGTTCGAGTCATGGGCAATAACTTGAGTCCAAGTCGAGTAAATCCATAGATTGAATCGAGTCGAGTCATCTTTTCTCAAAATACGAAAATGACTCGAGTCAAGTTGAGTCATCCGAAAATTGGGACTTGAATCGGACTCGAGTCCTTACAACCCTGTTGAAAAGTGACTCAAGTGAAGTCATGCGAAAAAGGGGACTCAGGTCAAGTCATGACTAGAGTCATCCCAACACTGGAATAGAGCCGTATTATCTGAAATATCACATATTATGTATAGTCTCGATAATGAAGCATTCCACTGAAAAACAAAGGTATGGAATTGGAGGATGCATTTTGGCATCATTTGTCTGGTCCTGCCTGCAAGCGATCAAAAGGTTTCAATCCAACTCACAACCCAAATTAAGTTTGACATCCCTTAAGTTCCGTCTTTCAATCTAACAGCCACCTCGGCCTATTAGTATTTGTAGTGTTGTTGCCAGATGTTGATCTTTCATCTTTCTTTCTTTTTTTACGCTTTGCTCGCTCTTACCATTCTCTTCCTTGTATTCATTCTTCATTAGGTCTCTCTCTCATCTTCTTTATACAGATGGTGTAAGAAGAGCGATGCAGTGGAGGAGGTGTAGCAGTTCCTAGTAGAGATGGTGGCAGGTAAATGCCCTGCCTCTTGTTTGCTTGGTAAGTGTTGCACTCATGCACACGAGGAAAACGAAGGAAGCTGACTGTTCTCCCTATGAATGCCAAATATTGATACTTTTACAACTTATGCAACCTCGAATTGTAACATGTTGAATCCACACCATGCTAAAAGCAGCAGGTATAATAATCCAAAGATTACAAAACCGTAAATACATTGCATGCTGAGCCTAAGGCCAATACGATAAGAAATTTAAATTTGTGTTTATTATGCGTTGAACCCTTTTGTGGTTGACTGCCTGGGGGTATGTATTTTGATACTTTAGGAGTTACAATTATGTTTCTCTGGGGAAGTATGAGCACTGCTTTGGAAGGATTATAATATATCTCTAGCATCTTGTCACATATGTAAGGAGGTACGAATGTCAAGCCTATATTCCCCTGCATAGATGAAGTGGATAAATATTATAAGACTTCATTTATATCCGTGCTTGGCCATTTGAAAAACGTCACTTTCATATTATGGTAACAAAAATAGGAGATGTCCACACTCAGATAGAAATCTGATAAGGAAGATTAGAAATATAATAAATTGAGTTGTTTGGTTATCAAAAGATAGAAGCTTGTTACTTCAGTGATCATAGTCTAGATGAGGTGTTGACTTTTCTGCAATTGTGCAGTAACCTGTGATATAATCAGAATGTGGCAGTCTAATCAGTACAGTTATGCCACTCTAGTCAAATTGCTATATAGTGAGTAATGCTAACTGAACTAAGGGGCTATGGATGATGCATCTCAAATACTCAATAGTACCTAAATTTAATAACTTGTGACATTTCAATTCCCATTTCCATCTCTGATGAAGATGTTAGGAGTGCAATGAATAGTCTATACCTCTAAACTCATTTTCATAATTATAAGAGTCAATCGATAATATTTATTTTATACAATTATGCATCACATTTTTAAAATCTAGTATTTGGGATTTGAAAACTATTTAGGAAAGTAAATGATTGATATGACCGAGTGCTTGAAAAATGTAATAGTACTTTCCTAATGGTTGAAAGATGAAGAACGTTTAAGAGATGTGAATTTCTGCATTACTTGTTCACTGGCCATTTCAGATTGCATCCTTGTTTATCGCACTTCTAACAAATAATGGACAACTTCCTAAATTTTCATTGTTTTGTCACATTCACATGAGAAGCTGTTTTATAGACTACATTATTAATTTGTGCCATATAAAACTTGGTTGCTAACCACACTCCTTTGACATGATTTATAAAATGCAATCATATTTTTCTGTCAGTAGTTCCTGCAAAGATGCTATTACGACTCACTCTACCAGTACACTTTGAGATCCTGTTACTTTGCCAGTGGGTATATTCTCAAGGTTGGTATGTTAGGAGAAAATATTTAGGATTAGAGAATTCTCTATGGCTATGATTTACTTATAATAGCTGTGAATTATGTATAGTTGAAGTCATAATTACAAATGCTTCACTTACAAATAATTGACATATACTTTAATCGAAACTTTGTGAACCTATAATCAGAGGTGGTCAAAGTAGTCAAGAAAGCTACTCAAGTAGAAGTAGAAGTAGCGACGAAAAAATCTACTCAAGTACGAGTAGAAGTACTTCCTCCATAAGCCACCTAAAAATACTCGAAGTAGAATTGACTGACTTTAAATCTACTCAAGTAAGTAAGTAGTTTTGAAAACAGTCTTGATAGAGGCATTACTACACTTGCTTTTATACTTAAACATGTATCTTCTGCGGACAAAAGACCTAATTAGAACCCAAAGTATGATACTCCGAATATCACACTAGGAATTGAAAGTGAAAAAACAAACACCACTTCTAAAAGGCGGAAAATATATTGCATGTCTTTTGTCCTTAAAACTTCAAAGGTGATCTGCTAAAACGTTGCAAAAAGCCGGATTTTCCAGATTAGCAGGACACTTTACGGGCTGCTAGATAACGATAGGATATGAAATTGCTAGATTGCAAAACGGTGGTTTCGAACGTTATGGTGGGCCATGTTAACTGTGATGAAATATTTGATATGGGCGACAATGCGGTGTGAGCGGAACCATAGGCAATTCGGTACCTAAATTATATTCACTGATACTTTCGTGAAAACATATTTGTCATTCCATAACTACTGTGCGCAAAGCGCAACAAAATTTCTGGGCTTCACTTGACTTTTATGAATATTAAATGTCGGTACTCCGTGAAAACAGCCCCGAAATTCCTCAAGCTATCCTTCGTATTGGGGATTAAACTACTTCTACTTGACAAACTGAAAATAGCGAAAAGTAAGTAAGTAGATCACAAAATATTACGAAGTAGAAGTAGAAGTAGAGAAAATCAGATCTACTTGAGTAAGTACCAGAAGTAGAGCAAAACTACTTGAGTACTTCCAAAAAGTAGAAGTACTTCGTTACTGACCACCTCTGCCTATAATTGAAACATTTCGTTCAGACTGTATTGACAAAGCATCCAATTGCGCACTTCGAAAGCAATTAGGTCTATGTGCAAGAACACCTTTGTGGGAGAACTGTTTAAAAACTTGTGAACGATGTCCAAGTGCTGGTAAGTATTAAACGCTGATTACAAGTAGTGGGTCCTTTCAGTAAAATAATACTGAGGACTCTATATAAACATCCTCATATGGCAGTGCCTAAAGACTTGGGTTAGGAACAATTATCCTAGTAATCGACTCAATTATCAATTCTAAGGATTCGAGATGAGTAGTGAGAGATCATTTTTTTGAGTACTGGAATTAGAAGTTCCTTTCCACCGCACGTTAGTGAAATGACATTCCATGAAGCCGTAATCATGATCATCCGCAAAGTGCAATGAAAAGGGTTTGGTCAAAAAAATTCCCACTTATCTTGGTTGTGATGTAGAAGTGACATTATATTCTTTGTGGTCGCATAAAAAGTAGGCTACATATTTGAGCTTCTCACACCAATCACACTGTTGTGACATCATAATGACTTATACTCGAATAGGCTACTCGACTGGAAGTGCAATACTTAATTCAGAATTGAATCGCAATGGTACTCGATTTTTCACAACTCTACAAAAGACAAAAATGAAATCCACAAATTTCCGTGCTGTCAACTTTTCTATTTAGCAGCATGCGTCAAGTTCCTGTATCGTAAAGCCAGATGTCGTCAAAGTAGTGAGCATTTCATGTAGAAGTGGTGATTTCCAGGATAAAACTAAACTATTTCAGGTAGAAGTAGGATTTTGGAAGACTCAAAGTATTCAAATAGCTTCAAAACGTAGATTTGGGGAGGTGTCACATTCTTTTAGTGGTAGATCTCAGGTGGCATGAACATAGGCCTGATGTGTATAATTATTTTCAGGAAATTTTTAACAGCTTTATCGTTAAATCTGATGACGTAGTCTGAGAGAGTATCAAGCATATACACAATAATGTTGGCAAAATTGATTCATTGACTTTAAAAATATTTCCGCTTTGCCTTGCAAGAAGAGAGGGGCACACAATATTTTTTATAATATGAATACTCTTAATTTCGATGGGTATAGTGAGCCAATAGAAATGATGAGATAAGTATTGCATTCATCATTAGCGATATGGGTTGTTGGGGAATTACATTATAATTTGCGAGGAAAAGAGTGCATACTGCATATCAATTACCAGCATAGGAAAGAGAGGCTGGGGGCGAAGTCATCCAATGGAGTGCCCAAGACCATCGTTTTCTCGGCAGGATGTGAATTTGAATCGTTTGAAAGCGTGAGATAGAGGGACTTTATTTTCATTCAACCGAAATAAAAAACAAACAGACGGCAACAATGATTGATACAACCTTGGAGGTCAACTAGTCGATCACACCTGTGTCTAATAGGTACATTGTCTCTACATCCGGAGTTCCCAAACTTTTTTTAGTCGCAACCCCAAATTTCGATTTCAAAATGTTGCTCGACCCCACCTCTCAATTTTACATTCTGGATACTACCCTTGTGCAAAGCTGGCGACCATGTGCGCAGTAATGGAAATTATCAAAATTAAGAAGTTCATTAAGGACTATAGAAACGTATATAGGTCTTTTGGAATGATTGCGATCTATATCCAATCAAAGTATTATTCATGTACTGCTATACGTGAAATACTACGTCACATGAAGTAATGATACCAATCTATAAGTTATTCTGCCGCACCATGCGTGTGTGTATGTATTATATCTTTAACACATAACACAATCGTTAACTTGTAGTTTTCTTGGAAGGAGAAATTACCATCTTATTAATTTTTATTATGCTCCCGACACATTGTTCTTCATAGTGATGCCAAGACACCAACCTCAAGTTATAGCAAGTGGCGCTTTCAAATGACGTCATTGGTATTTAATTTTTGTCTCCCGACCCTAGAGAATAGGCAAACAAACCCTAGTTTGGGAACCCCTGCTCCACACAATCTGGTGATTCACCATATCGGAGTTGTATAGTCCAAAACATACCTAAACACAGCACTGCTGGTTGCAAAGAAGAAGATTCGCCCTTAATATTGATACCTCATGAACCAATGAGTTGTTTTGTGTGCATTTGTGTTGATTTTCAAAGAAATCGTAAGCCATTCAAAAAATTGTAAGCAAATTTTTTTTAAGTTTGGGAACTACAGTGCTGTAACTAGGTCACAAGTCAATCCCAATTTATAGTTTTCACTCGAGTCAACCAGTCATTTTCAATTCATCACCGAGTCAGGTCCAAGTCGCGGAGCAGAGGGTCGAGTCTGATTCATAGCGTGGTGACTCAAATCCGAGTCCAAGTCATGGTGATCAATGCTCAGTTTCGAGCTCAGTCATGTTCAATCCATTTTTTATATCACTGCTTGGCTGATATCGAATACCTCGCATTCAAAGTATACTATTTTTCCTCAATCCTGACAGTTTCTGGCTCTTTTTTTCAACTACCAGTACTGATAGACGAAATACCAATAATGTGTTAACTTGACTACTGTCCAAAGTTGCGATGCCTGTCTTAGACGTCCGAGTCTCGAGTCAAATCAAGTAATTTTTGTATTTTAAAATAATGACACGAGTCAAGTCGAGTCACCAAAAAATTGCGACTCGAGTCATTTCAACCCTGGAAAACCACTGAGATGCGCTTCTTGATATGAGAACCAATGCCCACGCAGTCTTGCTTCAGTTAGGCTTAGGATATTGTGTTACGTTGAGCATAACACCATGTTAACCTATTTGCTTCATTTGACCGTTTATGATTTACAATGAGCAGACAATGGGCCGTCTAAAACGACAGGCCTAAAAAGTAGGTTACAAGCGATAAAATGTCAAATGATAAGTTCACCGACTATGCAAACATCCACAATGCAAACGAAATGCAGATAGCGAGAAAATTTAGACTTCGTAAACAATTTTAACAATTATTTGACCCAACGCTACAATTTTGACAAAATTTTGACATGTTAAAAAACATTGCCCCAGTGATCACATGATGATTGAATATAAAACCTCTAATTTTAGGTTGCGCTGATTTGTGGACTGATTGCTCACAGAGAAAAGTATACAATCAATGTCCATCTTTACAAATTGTATGCCGGAAAACTTGTGGATATTGTGCAACAAGTGCTGTTACAAGCACTGGTACGTATTTTCTGTTATCTCGGCTCACGCAGAGGTTGTCAACTAGCAGACGATGCTAATATAGCAGATACATTCAGGTAGTATCCAGGTATACCAGTAGAATAATTTGCTTCTTAGGTAGGCTAAAAATACTTCCAGTATTCGTAACCTGGTTTTCCATGCAACTCATAACAGCATGCAAATTACAGTCGTATTACTGTAATACTATATCCTGTGATTGAGATACTACTAGCTGTAAACAGGGATCGAGACTCCGGGTTTGATAAGTAGTCTAGATATCAATGACTGTTAATTCTCATAACTACCCGCTACAATATCAAATGGTAGCACTGGGAATAAATTGAAATAGCCTACAAGTATTGTCGTAGAATAATAGTCGAGCAAGAAGTATTGTAGCAAGTAGAGGAATGAAATTGATTGATTGGACAATGAAGTTGACGCATTTTTAACCTCAGATCAGTTATACTGCATATTTCAGATAATTAGTCAGTCATTTCATGATAAAATGTGGCTACTGACAGCAAATGCACCAGATATGTTGGCTGTTGGAACTGGACAGCCTCTTCTCTGAAGGGTTTAGGTAATTCACTCACTATAAATTATAGTTAGTTTTGCAAATTTAAAGAATTGTGATTTTGATTGTAACCTTTTTTAGGTTGCAGGGATGTGCAAGCCGATTGCCTGATAAAGAAGCAGTTCAACCAATGTCCTAATTTGCTGGGTAATTGCGACAAGACATGCGGGTTTTGCACAGGTAAGTTGGTTTTTCGCTCACTGCGGCTATTTTGCATGTATTATTGTATGATTGCAAACCATCTGTTACTGTGTAATATGTTCATTTCCTGATAAAACACTATTTGCATATCTCAATCATTCATAAAAATGTTCATCAATGAGAATAACCGCGTGATATCACAGCGAAAATGGGACTGTCATTCATAATAGCGAAAAATTATTGATTCCTAAAGTAACAATTAAATTTGACAAAAGTAGATTATGTTAGGCTGAATAGATTTTTCGGCACTTCTTCGATGGCAGTCAGAGATCGAAAAGTGTTCACCATGATCACCAATGAAAGTTTTCCATGAACACGATCAAAAATTTATAAACGTCAAAATATATTGTTTTTGCGTTTGGAAAGGGTTAGGGTCAAAGTTGGGTTTAGGGGGGATATTAGGGTTGCGGGAGGGGGATATTAGGGTTGTGAGAGGGGGGATATCAGGGTTGGGGTTAGGGGGATATTAGGGTTGCGGGAGGGGGGTATTAGGGTTGTGGGAGGGGGATATTAGGGTTGGGGTTAGGGGATATTAGGGTTACGGGAGGGGCGATATTAGGGTTGGGGGAGGGGGAAATTAGGTTTGGGATTAGGGAGATATTGGGGTTGCGGGAGGGAGGATATTAGGGTTAGGGTAGGGGATATTAGGGTTAGGGAAGGGGGATATTAGGGTTGGGGAGGGGGGATATTAGGGTTAGGGAAGAGGGAGATTGGAGGTGGGGTAGGGTATCCCAAGATTAGGGTTATGGAGATATTAGGGTTGGGGTTGGGGGAAAGGGGGGTTGGAGGTGGGTTAGGTTCAAAGTTGGGGTTAGATTACCCCTAACCGGAGGTTTAACTCACCTCCAATCTCCCTTTCCCCAACCCTAATATCCCCTCTCCCACAGCCCTAATATACCCCTTTCCCCAACCCTAATCTTTGGATACCCTACCCCAACTTTGACCCTAACCCACCTCCAATCCCCTAACCCCAACCCTAATATCCCCTAACTCCCAGCCCTAATACCCCGCCTCTCCCAACCCTAATCTGGGATACCCTAACCCCAACTTTGACCCTAAGCCACTTTCAATCTCCCTTTCCCCCCACCCCAACCCTAATATCCGTCTCTCCAAAGGCACAAAAAAACAATTTATTTTGACGTTTATAAATTTTTGTTCGTGTTCATGGAAAACATTCATTGGCGGTCATGGTGAACACTTTTCGATCTCTGACTGCCATCGAAGAAGTGCCCATTTTTCTATACTAAATATTGTGATTTCTTAGATGGAAAGCCAACCGCCAAGTGGAGTCAATGGTCAACGTTTGGTGAATGTTCAAAGAAATGTGGTGGTGGCTTACAAACCAGGACCAGGACGTGTTCTGTCGAAGGAGGCTGCCCTGGAATATCATCCAACTCGAGAAAATGCAACCAAAAAGCTTGTTCTGGAAAAAGTATGTCCAATGGCCATGGAACCTCGGTCACCTTAGAAGCATGATTAAAATTAAAAAACAAATTCCTGTAAATTTACTGTCATATCCCCCAAATGCTGATATAATATCAAATCTATTATGTACATTGTATAACTGTGAAGCAATGCACCAGTAAACAGAGTTAGACAGCTAAATAATTTTTAGATTTTCAAAATCAGATTAGAATTAGAATTACTGAAATCACATAAACTTTGAAATTGAATTTAATTCTGAATTACAAAGAAAGACAACAATAATCAAGTTCAGGTCATATCAAATCAGATTTCATCTTCGTAAGCTGGAGAAACGCAAATATCTGCACTCCAAGCTTCGCTCGTTTCGCGCTATACAGTTTACCTGTAGCATGTTCGGGAAAACCAGAAATTAAATTAGAATCAAAATTAGAGCATTGACGAATTTCACAAATTAGATTACAATCAGATTACTGGTATTTCGCTCAAATCAGTCCAAGTAGGCAATTAGAACTTTTTAGTTGTTCAATTCTGCCAGTAAATAGAACATTGATGAGTATTAAATATCTAAATACTGAAACACCGCACTCTGTCAAGGCTACTCGTCATGGACAAAATATGGAAAATGTTCCGTTACCTGTGGACGTGGAACGCAGTCAAGGACAAGAACATGCCTCAAAGGGTCGTGTAAACTACGGCTGAGCCAAAAAAAGTATTGCAGTGCACGTAAATGTCCGGTTGAAGGTAAAACAATGCTTTGGACTCCTTCATATTATCTACGATACTGCTTTCGACTTTACGACGGCCCACAGTAAGTGAAAGTATATTCATTGGAGAATCAGAAATATTTTTATAGAGCGTCTTACTTTCCATAACCTCTTTCAGATGAAGTTTTCAACATTTGATGATGTCATTTATTGCAGTATTAACAACACAAATGCGATCTGCCAGTAATTGTTTACAGTTAACAGGTTGCAGTCATTGGCACGTATGGAATTGTCTTCCAAGGCAATTCCAATGAAATCATTTTGCTGCTCTAGACTTGATATGTATATTTGCTGGCACAAATCACTGTGGAAAAATCCATTTCCCTCAATTAAACAGATTTTACTTTATCATTATTTTCATCATTTCAAAACATTGTAAGATTGTATTGAGTTATACTACAATGCCACAGTCGGATGGCTTTAATGTGGCCTATCCATGCTCGACATTTGCTGTCTTGCGGGATTGTTTGATGGAAGTAATCCCTACTAAAAATTTCAACATTTGTTAAAAATATGCTGTATAATAAAAGCATTTTTCAAACTACTCAGAATGCCTTCGCAGGCCGGATAAAATCGTATGGCGGGCCGGATGCGACCCGCAGACCGTACGTTTGGCACCCCTGAAGAATTCTGGCAAATAGTATACCAATTTATGTTAATTTGCAAAATCATATAGGCTATTTAATAGCGTATGATTGCACACTGCATCTCGTACTCCATACTTAGGTGTTTAGTACCACCAAGAGGTCCGTAGACCCCTGTTTAAGAACCACTAGAATGGAGCGAGACAGTACAACTTAGCATAGATGAGAATCTGAAGTCAAAACACTTTCTATCACAGTTTCAATGACATACATACCGTCGGGAACCTATTTGTTGTTGTTTTGCTAGACACCAAACTAGGCAGATGGGGCAAGTGGGGCAAATATCAACCTTGCTCAAAATCATGTGGAGGAGGAACAACCATACGCACCAGAACTTGCTCCAAACCTGGAGCTTGCAAAGGCCCTGATAAACAGTCAAAGCGATGTAGAACAAATCGTTGCAAAGGTATGTTGCTGGGACACTTTCTCTTATCACCTTATATTGTTAAAATTACAAAAAGTCCTCAATCATTGTAAATTTTCAAGAAATTCCACTCACTCATAAGTTTGCTTGAGGCAAATTTATTGTTCCCCATGCGATGATAATAATATCACATATATATCCGGATCAGTGCCTTTCCAGTGTTTACTCAATCTAAATGTATGATTGATTGTGGAATATGACACAGAGATTTCGCATTGCTCACATGTGGTCTGCTCCGATCAATTCTGTTGCAGTAGGTCAAATGACTAGCTAAAGTGTGCACTAAGCCGTATTACTCTGCTCCAATCAATTCTGCTGCAGTAGGTCAAAAGACAAGCTAAAGTGTGCACTAAGCCGTATTACAAGAAGTGGCTGGTCATGTGGAAGAATACTATTTTATTTTAGGTGCCACAGTGGGTAAATGGAACAATTGGAGTGAATACAAAGCTTGTACCAAATCATGTGGCGGCGGTACTTCTACACGGCATCGTACTTGCTCAAAACCTGGAAAATGTGAGGGCATTTTTAAACAGTCGAAGCCTTGTGGAACAAATCCTTGTGAAAGTACTGTTAATGAGTCTTTGATGTTCATAGCTATGCTATAATTCCCCTCATAATATTTGTACTGATCAATATGTCAAGGTGATTCTTGCTAGTGTTAGTAAAAATTGCAGTTGTAAACAGATTGACTAGAGTTTCATCCCAAGTTGAAAAATAAATATATAGCCTTAATCGTTAAAACGTGAAACAAGGCACTTGAAAGAACACAATCGAACACTGTTACATCGATCATTATGCCAAAGTGGATGATAATTTCAGAGACCGTACTTGGTCGTTTCCACATCCCCCTGTCTGTCCATTACATCTCATTGTGTCTTTTTTGTTGCATTGCATACCGTGTGTGTCTTGAGCGGATGAAAATAATAAAACCGCTGATTGCGATTGCAACATTCCAAGAGCGCAATAGCTTTGTGCAATGGAACCAATTATATTCTGAATTAAAACTTGCAACAACAGCAAAAATGTTTGAAAAGCTTCTTGGAGGTACAGAACTTCAATATACAATTGAATAATGTATTCATATTGAAATAAACCCGAATATTTTCGACTGACACTCGTCAGAGGTAAGCAAGTAGTACATAATTGAAAAGGTCAATGTATATCAACAATTGTATCACCAAATACGACGTCATCGGCATGAAATTTTGAATAATCGAGGCGACGAGATCAAATACGTTTGAATAGACCTTCTAGGTAAATGGAATAAGTGGACAACATGGAGCTCGTGCAGCAAAAAATGTGGAGGTGGCAAACAAGAAAGAACGAGACCATGCCAACGAAAAGGAAAATGCACGGGCGAAACTAAGCAGTCTCGGGTTTGCAACACTAAACCATGCCCGTCGTCATGTGAGTACAGAACAAGTTTACAAATTGTTAATGGTAATATAATAGATTGTCGAAAAAAACATACGCACTTCGCTTTCAGTGTGGCTGCTATGGGAAAACTGGGGAGGTTGCAGTAAGCCGTGCGGGCCAGGCTTTAGAACGAGGATAAGAATCTGTTCGGTTTTTGGAGGATGTTCCGGTCAATCTGTTCAAACGAGCAGGTGCCAGCTCAGGACCTGTTCTACAGGTGAGTTCAAATTGTGCAAAGTTGCCTTTTGTCAGGAATGATGTTTGCTCTGTTGCGGGGGCTCCCAACATTTTTTATGGTCGCAAACCCAAATTTCGATTTTAAAATGTTCCGCGAACGAACTCTCAATTTTGCATGCTGATTACTAAAAATTTTGGTCAGCATTTTCGCCTAAATCCACTCACAGCCTATGTGAGAAGCTGGCAACACATGCGCAGTAATAAAAATTATGCAATCATGAACTCGTCAACCTTCGTCAATCAAGACTATAGCTATGTGTATAGGTGTTTTGGAACGATTTCTATCCATCCCCCATCGAAGTAATGAAGTACTGCTATGTGAAATTCTATATCACACGTAATACAGAGTGAGATAGCAGTCAATAAGTTATTTGGCCGCGCCGAGCGTGTGAGTATGTATGTATTATACTGTCTACTCCAGTGTTTCTCAACCTTGTCGCCAGCACCCCCCAAGGGGCAATTTGGATTTTGAAGGGGTGGAAATGATGAGGGGGGGCTGGGATCAGGGGGGGCGCTGAAGAAAAATGGTGTCGCGGTTGAGGTTGCAGTAGGGATTTATGATTATATAGTTAAACAACAGTTCTATATATTCCTGAGTTCTCATTGCAAATTAACATTCGACAAAATCTCTCAAATCTCAAAATTTTCCGTCGGGCTATACGCGCGAAATATTTGCCTACAATGTTTGCAACATGATTCCATGAATGCAGTGGTCGTTCTTCTGGATCGCCCATTTCCCGTAAAATTACTTCCTGCCCGCTAGCCCAGGTTATTTTCCACAAAATGTTTCGGACTAGGTAGTTTATCCCGCAGCGCACAGCGTGTCGAAATTGAAGAAAGAGTTACTGCACCACTTTTAAGAGTGAAAGCCCTTCGTACATTAAAGACGCTTTGAAGTTTTTGATCAAAATAATGACCTTAATTTATATGCATTTGAGAGTTACAAAATTAAATCATCATAATATTTCTTCATCGTATCATAAAGAATGATACTGTTTAGTGCTGTGACCATAACCTCGCATGAATGGTATATATATTATATGGATTGCTATGTTTGGAATGCATTTATGTTTTAGTTAATAACTGGGTGCAGTGCTAAATTCAAGATGAGCGAGCAGAGATCTCCACCATATCCTCAGTTCATTTACTATAATCATACAAAGCAATAAAATAAAACCCAATAGAATTAACTTCCCCATATTGGCAATTCCAGATGTGAATTCGGGATGTATACATCAGGCTCGAACCAGATGGTATATGAGCCTTTATTTGATGGTTGTTGTAATAACCTTGATTCGATCCCCAATATAGCACATACAATTATTATAACGGTATTTAGTCGAGTGGTCCTCGCTCGCGATTCAAGCGCTAAATACTTCCAGTAGTAAAGTCCCAACCTGAAAAGGCCGACCGGACTTAGACCTCTTACCTATTGTATTTTCAAGAACCCATTGTTTAACGCATAGCATGACCGTGCGGTCACTTGGAGTTTTCGCGGAAGGATAGATTGATAGACCATACTAGGTCATTTTTACATCCTACATAACATCGCATTGTGTGTTGTGTATAGCATTGTTCGTTATGTGTGTCTTGGGCATATGAAAATAATAAAACCATGTATTATTTTCTTACGTTGAGACTAAAAATTCTGGTAAATTACTAGCCCTCTGGTTGCAGAAATTTCGTACTCACCATGCTCAAGGACGTGTGGTGACGGAATTCAGAAAAAACTCGAAAGCTCGGGAGAATACAGTACTCGCCATTGTAAATTGAAGAGCTGTCCGCATGGTAATGTTTGCGCATTTGTATCGATTCCTGATGCTAATAATCAGTATACGTGAACTCCTTTGCAACCGAAAAGTGTTTTGTCCGCACAATCAAGAAAAGAGGTACAAGAATCCTCATAACTCGTGCTGTTTGAAAACATCGTCATCATTATGCGGTACATCGTCATCAACTAGCTATCAATATGAGCGCCGGGTACTTGGTGGCATGAACTCGGCCAATGGTGAATGGCCATGGATGGTATAATTTTTGCGTCGCTTCTCAGGGCTGAATTTCTATGTCTCTGGGTTTTGCAACAGGTTTATCTCACTGGACCGTTTGGACACTGTGGTGGGGCACTTCTATCTTCAAAATACATTTTGACTGCGGCACATTGTTTGCAGTAAGATGTTATTGAGACAAAGCCGATGTTTCATAAACTGTAACTGAATATTTTAATCTATTGCAGAACGGATGATGGGACGAAGTATGATGTTAATTCATTCACTGTTGTGATTGGATTTGCGGATCTGAGGAACAGACAAGGAAAGTCATATGCTTTGGCTCGTTCCTTCGTTTATCCACCCTATTCTTTTCCAAAACATGACATCGGTATTCTGGAGGTAATAAAACATGTAGCCGTGGAGCTGTTCAAGCTAGTCCCACTTACTAAACACAAACGGTGAACTTTGAAATTTACTTTATGACAATGTATCCCTCATTATTATTTGCCCATTTCGCACAAAAGCTTTCCCAATGCAGGTATAGAACCAGGGTTGTAATGACTCGAGTAGCGATTTTTTTAGTGACTCACTTTCTTACAATGCTTGTGAGCTCTGCGTTTCAGCATGTCGCTTGGTGACAACGCTGTGTAGAACGGCTGTGGTACTTCCAGAGTGCTAACGTTCAATTAGGCTTTTTTTTCTCCAAATTTTACTGAACTAATGATTAAATTGTCGGATTGCCTAAAAAGGACTGAATCTTATGGAAAACGCGTTTTTTTTATTAGCCCTATTTCACAAATTTTACTCCAGTAATGTTGTCAGTGATGATTTTGACATCAAAATCTGTTGACACCGTTTTCGAATACAGGTACATGAGCACTCCAAATAAATAAAAGTAGGCTATTTTGCAACTGACCATTTCCTTTTCAAAATCGCGTTCATCTGAAACAGCTTTTATATTTGACTCGAAACTGGGAATGGATGAAATTTCAAAGACTTTCCGATAACTTGATTATTTCACCGACAGTTGAAGAGTGCAGTTGCTTTCAATAATTACATTCGACCAATCTGTCTCCCACATGGTGAAGAACCCCCGTATGATTCGACCTGTATTACAATGGGTTGGGGTGTCAGTGAGTACATGTTTTAGTAAATGCTTGTAACAAGCAGTAAATTCATATATGTCTCATTTCAGGTGTGAATGGATTGAATCAAATAACGCAAATCCTCCAGAATGCAGACCTAAGAGTTTTCGATCCGGACGTTTGCGTGCATGGATATAATAACCCTTCTCTTGCTGAGTATTTGCCATTTTTAAAAACAAGAAGAGGGTATGTCTGCTCGGGAGATCTTGTCAACGCGAAAGACAGTTGTTTGGTATGTCATTTTATCATGGTTGCTAACGTGAAGCAGTGGTTCTTAACCTTTTTATGGTCGAGGGGTAGGATTCCAATTTTTTCTTAGCCGGTTCTGTTACAAAAAGTAATTAACAGTAACCTGTAATGGTAATTGATTTGTTGATCTCACAAAATTCTGTGAGACGGTTCTCTATGAATGGTGCTCTTTCCGATTTGAAAATGTTCCATGATGCTCCTTTAAATTTGTAAGTCGACTACTAAAAACAAAATCAGACACTATATTTGGGGGTCTGATAACTGAGAATAAAGGTTGGAATATTCGCGAACCCCACAAAAAGAAAAATGACCTTCAAGTTGAAAAACAGTATCTAGCAGCGATGTATCCAGGACACTAATTTTTGTGACGCGTAATGGAATTTTTTTTTTAATCAAATACCGGTATGTAGAATAGCATTCAAAACATGATATGAAGAGCGAAACGACTCTTCTGACTAAATTTTTAATTGATGAGCAATGGTCATTATATTGAACTCTCTTCAGGGAGATAGCGGGTCACCTCTTGCCTGTCAGAGGTGCAAAAACTGCGGTTGGTATGTTGCGGGAGTGACATCATTTGGTCCGGAGCTTTGTGCCACGAAAGGAATACCCGCAGTTTACACAAAAGTCACAGATTATGAAGAATGGATTTATCATATAACCGGGATCAGTAAAGAATCATGGACTTGCTGATTAATGATTAATAATCATGATTGCTGAGATGAATTATTGCAATGATGGCTTTTGATGCTATGTTTGTAGATAAAATGAAATTACTGAATATATAATGCCTTCAAAGAATGCACAGCACACACACAATCGTATTTTTGATATGTCATAGTAAGCTACTATGCTTGGTGGTTTGATTCAGCTCAAAGATGTTTCCCAGAGGCCAAAGGCACTCTGATTTTGAAACAGAAAAAGTTCAATAGCTTCAAGTCAGTTGTTACTACAACTCAGATGATGTCACTCAATTAAAAGTGCCAACAGGCGGTTTCCAGAACTACTGTAGACTAGAGAATGAATTGTGTTGAAAGTGCTAAGCAGTTTGAAAAAGGGATAAAGCATTGCAGATTCCTTGGTCAATCGTACGTGGCAACTTTCAAAATTGCAGGTTGCACGACACAAATGACCGGCAGGCAAATGCAATACACAAATAATACTCATTGAGATTGAGATTGCCATTGAGATAAGTGAATTATGTCGACTGTTGTGAATCCAGTCATGAACGTGATGTAATCCATTCCAAAAAATCTATCTTGCCGAATTAGAACAACTTTACAAGTGGGAGTAATCTGAAAACGACGCTTTGAGTAAGTAAAACAACCCTCCAAAAACATATCTAGATATGTCTTTTATTTTGGATTCACAATGTTTTAAATCTAAAACTGAACGGTCAGGCCCCATCTTATACCTCTATAGTGCTGATTTAAATACATGGACCAGGGTTGTAACCAAGTCACAAGGCTCCAAGTCACAAGTCAATCTCACTTTTATAGTTTTGACTCGAGTCAAGTCGAGTCATTTTCAGTTCACCACCGAGTCAAGTCCGAGTCCAAGTCAGCGAGCAGAGGCTCAAGTCCGAGTCATGGTATTATGACTCGAGTCGAGTCCAAGTCATTGAGTTGACTGACCAGTTTCCAGTTAAAGTCTTGTTAAATCCACTTTTTATAACTCTATTTGGTGATATCGAATAATTCGCATTTATATTATACTAATTTTCCTCATTTTTAGCAGTTTCTGGTCGCATTGTCAAGTACCGGTACCAATAGAGGAAATCCTAATAGTTTGGTTACTTTACTATTCTTCGAAATGACAATGAAATGTCGGTCTTCGCCGTCTGAGTATCGAGTCATATGACTTGGTTCGAGTCATGCGCAATGACTCGAGTCATTTCTGTATTTTGAGAAAATGACTCGAGTCAAGTCGAGTCATCATAAAATCGTGACTCAAGTCAGACTCGAGTCGAGTCATTACAACCCTGACATGGACGGTTCATAATTTCATTGCTCCGCACAACTAGTGCTTGCAGTTCATAAAGAAACTGACCAGGATTGTAACTAAGGCACAAGGTTCCGAGTCACAAGTCAATCTCAATTTTCTAGTTTTGGCTCGAGTCATTTTCAATTCACCACCGAGTAAAGTCCAAGTCAGCGAGTAGAGTGTTGAGTCCAAGTCATTCTGTTCACTTATCAGTTTTGAGTTCAATCCGGTTCAACCCACTTTTATCAACTCTGCTCGAGTGATATAGAATGGCTCGCATTCATAATATCGTAAATTTCCTCAGTCCTAACGGTTTCTGGCCCTATTTTCCAAGTATCAAGACTGATAGACGAAATACCAATAATGTGGCGACTTTACTATTCTTCGAAGTTACAATGAAATGTCTGTCTTGGCAGTCCTAGTCTTGAGTCATATGACTTGGTTCGAGTCATGCACAATGACTCGAGTACAAGTCGAGTCAATACACAAATTGACTCGAGTCATTGTACGCATTTGAAAAAATGTATCGAGTCTTTAAAAAATTGTGACTCAGTCATTGCAACCCTGAAACAGACCAGAACCATGATAACCCATAGATGCTCTGGAGACTGGATGAGAAATGTAGCTGTGTATTAAATTCTTCGATCACGCATGTGCATGAGACTGAAGTCTATATCTTTTGATAGCAGACCAATGCAGATGTTGATTGGTATTGCATGCACCGTACATCGTGCAAATCCTACCTCTTCAGGATATGACATGATTCGTAGTCCTGAAAGTCAGACATATGATGTATCGTACAGATTTCTTCGGAAGCATTAGACATGGTCACGCACCAATTCATCTGTCCGATTTATTGAATATCAATTGATAAAATGTCGATTGCACTGCACAATTACCCAGTTGAAAACTGCACATTATTCTGTTCACATATAATCATCAATTACACGGAGGAATGAGGTAAAACAAAATTCAAGCTTGCGGATCAAGGACTATCTTACAAGCGTCTTGCGAGAAGAGCGCAGCAAAGGCATCCTTATATTTTGACATTGGAAGATCGTGGGATATAACGACGGAGGGATCGACTTTTTTTTCAGCCACTAGCCTTTCACACTGCTCCCAAGTATGAAATATTCTTCTGCCATGCACGGTGTTGAGAGTGAGAGATTTAAAAACTATGTCCGGTAGAACGTTGTCTACGTGAAGTGGCTGTTTCGGGAGACCAATTAGGACTACTTTACCGCCTTTCTGGAGATACGCAAAGCAGCCGTTGAGCATGACTGAGTTTCCGCTAGCTTCGCATATTCGAGCAATACCGTTTCTATTGGTCAACTCAAGAATTTTTTCCTTGAAATCTCCCACTTCTTTTGGATTAAGAGTGATGTCAGCGCCCATTTTTTTAGCCAAACTTAACCTGTGGTTCATAACGTCTGCAGCCAATACTTTTCCTGCGCCTAACGCTTTGGCGCATGCTATTGCAAATAATCCTACAGCGCCACAGCCAATCACAAGTACGTCTTCACCAGCTACGTCAAGCCTTTCAATGCCGTTATGAGCTACTCCCATAGGTTCCAACAGCACAGCATCATTATCAGTTATGTCTCTTGTGACTTTAAAACAGTACTGCTCTTTAACAATAGAATACTGTGAGCAACCACCGTGAACCGTTCCTTTTCCGTGGCCATACTGGGACATGTTTTGACATATGTCACCTCGGTCCTTAGAACACAGCAGGCATTTTCCGCAGAAAAAATGATTCTCAACTGCAATCCTGTCGCCAATCTTAAGACGTGTCACGTTTACACCTAGCTTTGCAACGACTCCGGCGGTTTCGTGTCCCGGCGTGAAAGGCAACGCAGCGATTAGCTTAGCTGTTTCATTCCATTTGTATAAGGATATGTCGGATCCGCATATTGCCACCTTAGAAACTTTTATCAATACTTCATCTTCCTTAGGTTCCGGTATATCTTCCGTTGACCATTCGTACCCCTCTACGCCTTCTCTTTTAATTAGGCAATTCATGGTGAAAATGCGCCAAATATCCTCAGAACGAATGCAGCACAATGTACAATTGCACATGCACTCCGTGGTAGTGTTGTTGACAAAATCTGCAAACAGCTCGTAGTGCAATTTGCAGAATAGCAGTATTATTTATTTTGACACGCCCCATGATTTTCTCTTTGGACTGATTTGCAAGATAGAGATAAAAGTGAAAATGTAGAATAAATAAAGAAAATAGTCACAGTGAAATAACTATTATTACATTAGTAAATTGCGCGTTATAGAATGTATAATTTTTCAAAGTTATAAATATATCGCTCTATCATAGCTTTTATAATAGGGTTAGCGTATTTTTGGATCCGGCAAGGAGGACACTTTTTAGAAATCACAACCGTTAATTTCCGAACAAGAAAACGGGAACCCTCTTCTTGCGCTGACTAAGAAAGCGTCATTTGCCGGTCTTACTCCGGAAAACCCGCTCTTACGTCCACATTACAGAGTTTTTCAGTTGTGCCTGCCAGTGGCTGTCAAGGCTATAAAGGACGGCAAATTTCGAGAAAAGGTGGACATTTAGGCGTCCTCGGAGGACATTTTCGATTTCTTGAAAATTGAGGACAAATCCTCCTAAAGGAGGACATATGGTAACCCTACTTATAATGGCTATGCCGCTATCAAGAATGTCCGACCTAATATGTAGAACAGTATCTCGCCGGTTATGCGATAGGCGTGGAGCATGTCCCCTTTCAAGTCGAAATACATGTATTTTCTACTGAATGAATGCTAGTCATATCATCGTCTTATTGACCTCGTCTACCGAGTACCGAACAGACACATGTCACATGTCATATTCATTTTAATCGCGAGTCCTTTATGTTATTCTCTACCTCATTTCATCCCGTGTTGTACATGCCTTATATTTGCATGCTCTACACCAGTGTGTCTGATTTTAAGAATACTCCAAGTTGTTTCGACACCCTCCTATCTTTTCATTGTATCTCGATATTGTGTTTTGATCTGACGGAAATTTCAATAAAATGATTGATTGATTGATTGATGCTAGCCGAATTCGCTACAAGGAAATCGTGCCGGCGAAGGGGCATCCCGCGCGTTAAAATTCGTGGGAAGGCTGCAATTGCTAATTTTGCGTTTTGGTAGTAAAGAACAAAAGGCTATATCCGAATCTCGGACGGTTTATCGACGATATGATGTCGCTCATTTTTGGAATACTATGCGTTTTCCTTATAAACGAGAATTGGTGTGTCATGGGGGCAATAGAGCCGAAAATTCTGTTGCCTTTTTATGGCGATTATCAACTGAATTACACGATCGACGCCGAAGAAGGCTGCTACAAGTGGAAGTCTCTTCGAGAAGACGTCGCTACTATCACGCCAATCGAGAGTACCTACAGTAATGCAGAGGATTGTTCAAGATCAGCTACTATCGTAGTGATGAGCCAGCAGCCTGTGAGAAAAACAACATTACTCTTGGCGACTAATGTAAAAACGGGCACAGTGTTTCAAAGTGATGTCATCGTTGATAAAATCCATATCATCGACATTGTGTCTCGTACTCGGGAATTGTACCTGGCAGACCCCCCTGAGGAATTGAAAATCCGAGCTCTGGACCAAGATGGAAATACATTCAGCAGCACTGCAGGTATGGAGTTTGAATGGACGCTAGCGCAAGATGAAGTATCCAACAAGGGAAATAACTTGGCTCCAGTATCTGCTCACAGTATTCTTCACATACAAAAATTCCTTGACACCATATATGTGGCTGATAATTACATTGATACTATTGAATTGAAAGGGAAAATGTCCGACACTATTTTGATATCTGGTATACAGACGGGTGCTGCAGTTGTCGTCGCGAAGCTTGTAAGCACGGTGGACATTCATAAATCAGTCGCACCATCTTCTGTTCGGTTCATCGTTCGAGACAAGGTCATGCTAAATCCGGCCCATGAAATTTACCTAATATGTCACACGGTGATTCAATACAAGGTCGAGAGATGGCGCGAAGGTATTCCTACTGAAATTTCAATGCCAAACTCTCAATATGTTTTGAATGTGCGAGATATCCTCTCCCCGAATGGGACTGTCATCAATTTGCATCAAGACACCTCGACAGTAGTTGCGTTGAACAAAGGACACAGTCAAGTTTACCTCGTAGATCAGCATTTGAAGCATTATGACAGCTCGTTGATGGAACAGGCGTCTTCTGATATTCATGTGGTAGAGCCGGCTTATTTGCAATTTGACATTGAACCCAATGGTAAATGGATCCTGGAAGTGGGAAAAATATATGAAATATCAATCCGCATCTACAGTGAGGACAATAAACAAATATTCATTGACGAAAATATTCGCTTGCAAGGATCTCTTGACGAACACCACCTTGATATCCTTGATAGAGTTCAAAATGGTTCGTGGTATCTTGTGAGAGCAGCCAAAAAGGGCAGTTGTGTGATTTCATCGCTTCTGAAAGGTGTCGTGATTGTTTCGTCTAAAGGTGGCAGTATTGAGAAGATCGTCACAGACGCGGACGGTAATAATTTTGTGCAGTTTGAAAATCCTATCTTCACATCACAGGACATTGAAATTTACGACAAAATCCGCATTGAACCACCCATCGTATTGTTTCCTTGGCAGCCTGAGACAATTACGTATAAATATAATTTCAAGGCGTCTGGAGGCAGTGGTAATTATACGTGGTCGGTCAATGAGACTGCGGCCTCTACCATTTCCTACACCGGTGAAATAAGTACAACTTGCCGAGCTGAGAAAGACTACATGCCGAGATCTGTCAGCGTTAAAGCGACGGACATTAGGAACAGTCATAACTTTGGAAATAGCGATGTTGTTTTGATGCAACCTGTCAAGATTGAGTTTGCGTTATCTCGCTTGGAGTCTGAAATTGGTACGACTATGGGACTTTACGTCGGGATGTATGCGAAAATGAATGGAAAACTAGTTGGATTTACCGATTGCGCTCAAGTCGCTAATTTGCATTGGTCGATTCATGACATGAGCGTGTTTTCATTTTCTGGCGACGCCGAATCGGTAATTGGAAAATCAGTCGTGCCTTCTCCAAGAACGCCGTATTGTTTGATGAGAAGAGTCCACGCCATGAAAGAAGGCCATACCACTGTCTCGCTTTCTTACCGTCTCACAGGCGAAACATTGCAAACTTCTACGGTCGTAGCTTCTTATAAACCTTTAAAAATAAAAGATCCTGTAAACTTGGCCGTGCTGTCACTGGGATCAGCAAAAACAATGATATTTGAAGGCGGTCCCAACCCGTGGCCCCTCGTTCCAAACAGTCATGAGAAAATCGTGGAAGGAAAAAGCGACAATGTCAAGTTTGCTTCGAAGATATCTGGAAAAGAGCACGTCTACATCGCATCGTGCGTTCGTTTGGGTTCGGAAGCAGTCTCGTTTTCTGTCGGAAATAAGCCTTGCAGTACCAATCCGTTTCCGGAGCGAAAAACTATCATTGTGAGAGTATCTTGTGCTGTGCCGACCTCTTTGAAGTTAGCCACTGATTATCTTCCGGACGATTGCCCGCTTGCTCAAAATCAGAATGCGCACACTGTGGTTCTCGGCGGGGATGTTTTAAAGCTCGCCGTCACTGCGTATGACAAATTGGGCAATCAGTTCGATAATTTTACGTCGCTGTCTAACAAGTGGAAGCTGGACGCGATATCGAATGCGGTAATACCGAGTAAAGTAGAGAGTTTGTTCAGTCCGGATTCTTTTTCTCAAATGAAACACTCGATCGCGCATGATATTATTGTGCCGCGCGAACTGGGCGGTGCGAATTTGAGATTGTATTGCGACGGGTATCGTAAGTTTGTTCGTAGAGAAATTTGCGAGCCCTACAATTGTCAAGTCGCTCCCGCGGTCGAAAGCTCGATTTTTCTAGACATCGTAGCTCCCGTCGTGCTCTCCCCGCAGAGTGTGGTGATGTTCAACCGTCCCAGCTACAGCGCGAACGTAGAGATTACAGGAGGATCCGGGTATTTCAATCGAGACATCGCCGTGGAGAATCCGGCTCAAAAAACCTTTGACATGTCAGTCAAGGATTCTCTCGATCGAACCGTTGTGTTATCGCCGCTCTCTTCCGGACAAGCCACTTTAACTGTGTCCGATCAATGTATTGTAAAAGCCACGCAAGTCGCAGGTGCTAAACCATCCTCAACTGTCATCGTGTCGGATTTATCGTCGCTAGTTTTGAAAACTTCGAATCTTCTCGAAGTAGGATCGTCGGGAAGAGTTTCAGTACAGTTAGATTTGAAAGAGCTCTCTGCGCCTGATTCATTCGATATTAACATCAAGCTTACCGTGGATCCTGCTGGAATTATCGCGGTAGACCAACCTGTTAAAGGCGACGATGTAATGTTTCACGCGAATGTCAACGCTTTGAAGATAGGCTCGGTCGTAATCAAGGCTTCCACTACCGCGAGAGACGGGAAGATTATTTCGAGTAATGCCGCTAAAGTAACGGTGTTTCCGCCATTAATGCTCAAGCCCGATAGGATTACTGTTATTCGTGGATCAGAATTTCATTTGTATGTGGAAGGAGGTCCGCCGGAAGATGTTCAAACTCTGTTCGATGTCGAGGATAGCACGATTGCCAGCTCCCAGTCCGGCGACACGTTAATGGCACATAGATTGGGGAATACTACCGTTAGAGTGAGAGCTATCACCAAAGAGGGCGAGGTGTTTCACGGTAAATCACATTGTTTGGTTCACGTCGTGAAGATGAAAGGGATTATTATCGATGTTCCAACGCATAGGTTTTACACCGGTGCGTTCGTGCCGGTGTATGTTTACGGATACGCGGGTCCTGGGTATGATCCAGTGGTACTCGACAGTGCCGCGGCCGGACTGCGTTTTAACTGGAATGTGAATAATCATGCGGTGTTACGGCTGCATTCTGTGCATTCGAAATCGGGGATTGAAGTGCCGGATGGGCTGAAATTCACGATGCTTTTGGAAGGTCGAAGCGCCGGACGGGGGTCGATATCTGTTACCGTTACGGCGACTAGAACTGATCTCGGGCAGCTTGTTGGTCGGCAGTTGCAAGCGGAGATGCAAGTTAACGTTTTTGACTCCTTGGCTATGCAAAATGACAAAAGTAAGAACTGGGCTTCTATGAACAATCTGCTTTTGACTCCCGACACCTCGTTTAGCTTGATTTCAAATCGAGACCACGTCGCGAAGATAGATCACTCTGCGCTATGCGATAGCTGCGGTTTTAATGTATCGGTGTCTGAAGACGAAAGTTGTATTTCTGTAAACGACGAGGCGAAAAGCGTGACCACTGGAAAGAATCCGTGTTTTGGGACTTTATTGGTAACTGCGCATGAAAAATTTGGCGCTTCTCAGTCGTTGGCGATACGCGTCAACGTGAAAACGGTGTCTTATCTGCTCGCCGACAGCCAGGAAAAGTTTTATCACAGAGATCGCGACGTGCAATTATCCGGATTTCCGCTAGGGGCCAAACTGTCGATGGAAATTTCTCATTTCGACAACTTCGGCCAGCGTTTCGATTTGGCGAAACCGGACGCAAACTTCCGCATCAATCATAACGAACTTCTGGAAGTCACCGCAGACCCTTCTGTCAATTCGATTCAGATTTCAGCGGCCAAAGTCGGTGTGGCTGTTGTTCGCTTGTGGAACGACAAGAACACGCTCCATTATTTTCCCTTTCCGATTACAGACGCAATCCCGCAGGAGGCGGAAGGAATCGCGGTTCCTGTTGGAATTAAGAAGTGTTTGGCTAGCGACGTGGCTTTACAAGACGGAAGTCCTGGGAAATGGTCCGTTAACAGGCCTTTCTCGGTGGTTATCGATGGTGGGGCTGTGATGCCGATCGTCGGAACTGTTGCGAAACTAACGTATTCCGTCGATAATGTCCAAGCTAAGGTATCGTTGACAGCTACTGCTTTCTCTGTGAAGCTTGCGGAAGATAAGATACCGCATGAAATTACGAATGCGCAATCATCTTACATCATTCCCATTCGAATACTAGACTACGCTCACGATTCATGCCCCGGTTTGGAGACAGAAATGAACAGATTTGCCGAGGAATCGTTCAATTGCACTGGATTTCTTTTGAACACTATTGAGCCGCTTAAAGTTTTCCAAGTCCGTTCCGCTTTTGTGAATAGTATCAACTCTTACGCTTGCATCGTGGAAGCCGTGAGTTTATCTCAAAACGCAGCCGAGAAGGTATCTTCGTTTGAAGACACCATGTTCACACTGGGGTTGACCGTCAACGGAAAATACGCAGAGAGAGGCGTGACTTTGCAGCGTCCCGTTAACATGAGGTTCTTGCCGGCTTTTAAGGTTATGAACGATTCCGAAGTGGTGATGGCGGATGGGAAAGGTGTACTGTGCGTCTCGGCTACGTTGGAGATTCATTCGTCTATCGAAGTGATCACAGGATCCAGAAATTTTGAAGTTCATCAGCCTGGTTCGTGTGAAGACGGTGTCGTGTGTCGCGAATTTTCTTTGAATACGGAGGACGGTTTGATGACTAAGCAAACCGTTAAGTTTATATCAACGTTAACGAAGCAAGAAGAACTAGTGACAGTTTCATTCAAGTGTGTTCAACCACAGACTCCATCAGCGCTACCAGTGCGTTCAATGACCGCGGACTCACCACAACGTACTGATCCATGGCTGGCGTACCATTACTACAGTCACAGCTATTACACGATGTTGATCGCAACTTGCTTGATCATGCTTTTGAGCACTTTGATATTTTGTGGTCTTCTGCGTTGGATGAACGCGAACACACCGCCGCCTGCTCAAACACAGGCTTCGCCATTTCTGCCGAGAAAATCTCCCGGGATGGTTCCGTATTCGCCGAGTAACTCGTACTTGTTTCCGAGGACAAGCCCGACACAGCAGAGGACGCGAGGATCTCCATCATCGCAATCAGGCGGTTCTCCATCTCCCAGAAGGCCCCAACTGTGGAGCACGTATTATCAACCTCAAGGTGCTGGTACTTGATGCCGTGTGGCGTAACTGTGACTGACTCCGGTGCATATTGCAATGCGAGGTGCATTCTGCATTGCTTGCAGCTCCGAAACTGAGTTCCAACTTACATGGATCCAAGGCCAGGATCTTAGGATGAGATTTTGAAACCATTGCTTTCCTGCTGCGTGTACCAATCAGGGTCATTGATGCTGGGTATTTTTGTGCCGCTTATTTTGTATTGTTCTCAGTAGAAGTTCGATGACATGCCAATCCGAGATACACTTTCAGCTGTGTGAAGTGTGCCTGTACGTTTTGTGCGTCTGCCATGGCTGCGGTTGTTATGAATATTTTGATACCTGAATTACATGGGTTTGCTTTGTCTTTTATTGTTCGAATTCTGCTTGCACGGTGAATATTTTGTGTTTAGTGTCCGCATTCATTTGGGGCTATTACATCAGCTATGCATGGCACATAAATATTTTTTCTCGGGTTTGCATTAGTTTAGTAATGGGTGTGTGAGTTTCTCAGTTGTATGATGGATATTGTACTTGCTGATAGGGCCGGAGAGAGCACTCTAGTTGATATTTCTCGTGATGAGAGTCGTGGATGGAAGAAGAATTGCCGGATTCTTATCGGTTCAGTTGTGGTTAGTTTATCTCAGGTTTGAGTTGAGAATATGCACTGGCAACCCTATGCAGGGACTTACTAAGTAGATTCTCAGTCAGTTGTGGAAAAAAAATTCGAAGATGAAATTAAAATTTTCCCACGGCTGCACCTGTTTTGTGATAAAGGCATTTTGAAAACGTAAATACTAAATAGACGAAGCCACAAATAAGTTCCCAATCGAGAAGCAGTCGGCTGGCATCTCGTCCATATTGAAAGTAGCGCAAACTGTAGTAAACCGCTCCCCGAGTGTAGCGTCTTTCTGATTATCGTTGGATGTCGAATGGTAGTATTCTTTAAACTGGTGATTCGCCGCATTCCGCCAGGGATATCTAGATATCCCTGTATGCTACTGCAACATAGTTCATTACTACTAGGCAGTCCTGAAACTTGTGATTCAATTCGTGATGGCCAGTGGCCTGCATTTTACATTATCGGATCTGACACATGCCTCTGGAATTGTTACTAACTTTTATGGGATTGTTTCGGCGCTTCTCTGCAGTGATACAAGCTTGTCGCTATTGCTAGGGCGTTTCACCGAATCTGTTCATCACGTCCGAATATAGTGACGTTTCAACTAAAAATATATATCAGGGTCGAATTTTGGCGCAAACCAACGACGGCAGGATTATATTTTGCATAAATTGCATGTAACAGGTTGGCGGGGATACAGTAACGCCCATTCTCCGCCCACCTGGTTACGCAATATGCGAATGGACCTTGAGTTCGACACAAGTGAACACCGATCGCAATGTGCGTGTTTTATAGATGTTTACATATGGACGCTGTACGTTTATATCGGTATCAAGGTTAGGGTGCCGTTCATTTTCGACATGTTAGTGAGTCTGATGAAGTCTAGCAGGGGCTCGTGTAGGGTGAGGCAGCTAGTTAAAGTGCTAGACCGAGAAAAACGAGCTCTTTTCTGCACGGACAACAAATCTGGTAAGTGGTACCATATTGTCCCTTTATATGTATCTATCATTTGTCGTACTGCATCGCAGATGGAATCGTCAGTATAGGAGATACAGAAGTGCCGGTGTCCGCGCCGAAACACCCGCTTCATGTGCCTTATGGATTTGGTAAGCCATATCTATACATTGAGACGTTCTGTTCTTATTTTACTGTAAAAAACAACAAAACATGGAGATGGACAAATTGTCGGCAAAATTATGATTAATCTTAAGATAGGCTACTTCTTGACTTCATTCAGGGTAATAATTCACTGCATATTTAGTTTTCTATACCCTTTTGGTAGGCTACATCTTATTGTGGCCTCTTTGGTTTTGTTTCTTGACCACTATTACAGTGCTGAAATGCACTGTGCTGTCTTATTAAGTAGCTTACCCATTCCGAACGACACCCTTTTTAGTTCCGTCAGATCAACAATTACCTCAGTCTACAATCCGTCATCTGAGATGGATCGCACAAAAAGATCTTTTGGGACAGGACATTTTTCTCATTGGACCACCCGGACCGCTCAGGAGATTTCTTGCAATGCAATACATGGTCAGTCTGGTAATTTCGATTAATGATGAGTTGCTCTGCACAGCTTTGTGGTGGTGACTTGGAATTCTAAAAGAATAATAGCCTACTAATGCTTGGTGCGGTCTGTTCTGCATGGTTGTTGCAATGGTATACAATTGTATTAGTATAGGTCCAAAGTAGAACATATATATATTATATGTTTTATATTTCAATTAGATCGGCAAATAGATTGACATGTGTACTTCAGAAACCTTTCGTCATCGAAAGTTCTTGTAAGTCGGCCTACTTGGGTATATAGGCCTAGTTTGGAAGTGTGGAAGTAGAAACAACCAACTTGAGTAGCCTACTAGGAAGGGTTGCTCTGTTACTAGCCACTTCCGAATGTCTATAGGACAGAGTAATAACCTAACGTATCAATTATGAACTAACTCATTTGAATGACAGGAACTGACCAGAAAAGAGGTGGAGTACATATCACTGTCCAGAGATACAACGGAGAGTGATTTGAAACAAAGACGGGAAATTAAGGGTGGAACATCATATTATGTAGACCAGGTAAAAAGGATACTGTAGTCACTAGCATACAATGTAGCCTAGTTTTAAAATGGTGCCAAGCTCGATCAAAAAGGTTCAAATCATTGCAATTTTACTGAAATCTGCTATAGGTAGGCCTGCAGAAAATTGCTACAAATCTGAATTCCAAAAAAAGCAAGAGAAAAAATTACGTGTTCGAAAACAGCTTAATTTGTCAACCTTTCTTTTAGTCTGCGGTTCGTGCTGCTCTAATGGGCCGGATTTTAGTCATTGAAGGAGTGGAAAAGGCCGAGAGGAATGTATTACCGGCGTTGAATAACCTATTGGAAAACCGGGAAATGCAGCTGGACGACGGGCGGTTTTTGATGCACCCTGCTCGATACGATAAACTATGTGAGGTAAGAGTGTGTGGGTAACTGTCAACTTGAACAAACGCCGTGTTTGACCCATGCTGTGAATGTAATTGTAGGTTGACATATTAAACGATCAACACTACTGTTTCACACCTGCATCAAATTTTGCAAACTAGCCTTTGATAACCTGAAAGTTACAATGAATATACCGCAAAATAGTGAATGACTGAAAAAGATTTGTCGCCATTTGATTTGCCCTGTAAAACTTCCTGGATCTTGTGTGATTCTGCAGTGTAGGGCATAGGTTGGTGCTTTACTGTGTTGTAATGTAACAAACATAGGCGCCGGACGCTAATTTTCCTTAGGTATGCGGGTTCGATGACGTCACAAAGGAATGACGTCATATTGTGACGGAATTGATAATTCGGGTTAATATAGCATCGATTCATTAGGATAAAGTGCATGCGTAAATGCCGATTATGCAATCACCTCGTGTTAACCAACTTGCGCGTATGATAAGCTTGTCAACGAGAAGTGCTGTCAATTAGCGAGTCCCTGATTGCTCGAGAACAATTAAATACGCCGCTTATCAACGCGTAATACGTAACCTCGGCGACGATTTGCGAAAAGCAAAATGTCCGAGTTGTTATGGAATCTGTTCTATAATGGCACCGATTTCAGGTTGTTCAAACCTTTCTCGTCTTTTACAGCTCAAGCCTTGACACACATCTTCTGAGGTTATGTTCAAGTATTAGCGGAATCCAATTACGCATGCACGGCGCACGCACAATCACACATGTCTGCGGACATTCGATGTCATCCAGTTTGGCGATGTCACTCTTTAATCACAATCGCTAATCAGCATGCACCTAACAGCATTGTCTCCAAGCCATCGAGAGATAGCAGCCAACGCATGCGAGGCCCGAGACGCGATAATTGGCCAGCGATGATATCTTTCGTACCAGGCCTGTTGCAGATGCGATTGTGTAGGCAAGCGATGATATCGTGCGTGCCGATGCAGATGCGATAGTGCAGGCTAGCGATGGTATAGTGGCAATAGTGCGCACTGCTGATGTGATTCTTCAAGCCATTGAAACTAGGCTTGTTATAGACGCGATAAATCAGGCAAGCAACGATTGCCGAGCGCACGGCAATCAATGACATAATTTCGCGATCGTCTCAGCGGGAAATCGCGTCGCGTTACATTTTGCCCAGACAATCTTGCTAATTGGCAACACACATCTCGCTAATTGGCCGCGCGCAACGGGTTACCACGCTCACATAACGGCAGCAAGTAATGTTATGAACGGAAATACATTGCGATTTGTTCTAAATAACACAATCGGGGTTTATGCCGATACATGCCAAACCGAATTCTAGGTATGCCGCATACCTAAAAAGATGTCTAGGTATCCGTGGCATACCTTGCATACCCAGGTTCGGCGCCTATGGTAACAAACCTGAAGTCTAACCTTTGCTTGCTAAAGATTATCATATCCATGTCTCTGTGACAATAGGCTCTGCATCAGCAGATCTATTAGCCAATTATATTAATTTTCATAACACATTATGATTATATATCGACAAGCGACTCCAGTGTATGCTTGAACTTAACAGAGTTTTTAAAAACAATAGTATTGAAAATATTCTCATTAACATAGATTTCTGATAAGCCCGTGTACTTTGATAGGCCTACCGATCATCTTGGTTTATAAATGTCAATGTTCAAGTTGATATATATGCATTCCTATTTCTTTAGCAATACGGCAAAGAGTCAATGGATTCCTGGCAACTTGTTCGTGTGAGTGACAAATTTCGAGTGATCGCTCTTGGATTGCCAGTTCCAAAATATCGAGGCAATCCGTTAGATCCGCCTTTGCGCTCACGGTTTCAAGCACGAGACATTTATCACCTGTCCTTCAGAGTGAGCGATTATTCATATGCCTCATATATTCTTACGGCTCAAGATACTGAGGATTTGATAGGACCAATTGGAAACGTTATATAAAAATGCACCGTCGGTCGGATCTGAAGTATTGGCCCAGGTGCTGTCTTGTGCAAGCACTCTCTGCACGCAAGAGTCGTCGAGTCTTGGATTGCCGGATTTTCCACTGGAGAACTTGGCACGGGCCGTAACACTTTTGGAAAAGGTAATGCCGCAGAATTTGGTGACACGATTGTTGATATGCAATGTTCTCTCCGAATCACTACTAGTTGCTGACGATTACCCCTGACGAGTGTCAGCCGAAAATATTCTGGTTCATGTCACTATGAATATACTATTCAATTGTATATTGAAGTTCTGTAGCTCAAAGAAGCTCTTGCAGAATAATGTGTTTTAAAGTAGGATTTGTTGTGTAATTCAATTACTCTTTCAGGCCAAAGATTATCCTGTGTCTGGTATATTTTCGCGACTGTATCCATACGATATACTGCTTAACAAAGAGGGGAAACAGTCTGTCGAAGATGTGTATAAGGTAATGAAATTATTGAGTAGGTCTATTGCAAATATGGTGTCTGTTTACTAAATCAGATTTCGGAAAGTTGGTGTTTACGGGTGTTGCCTTCTTTCATTTTCGATTTTGAAGAAAACCAATGCATAAATTGTGATTCGATCTTTATTTTGTAACATTGTGTGTCATTTGCAGAAATTTGAAATTAATGATAAATCTGCGTCAGACTATTCGTTGGATATAAACGCAATCCTGCCGGATTCAACAGCACATAACGGCAAAGAAGTACGTCTGGAACTGGCCATCAACAACCAATCAAAACACGAATTGAAGGTATTTTCGTAATGACAGGCAAATGTGCTGGTCGTTAATGTTGTAATCTAGGTGACATGCGGAAATCGACCGATATCCGAGGAGCATGAAGGCTTTGTTATGACGAAATATCATCGACAGCTGCTTGCCGACATGGCGCTAACACATTCTGCGATGGACTTTTGTATAATCGGCGGAAAGGTACTGGATTAGTCCATAGGGCGTTGGTCAGAGGTGGTCGATAACGGCGTACTTTCTGCTTCTTTGGTGCACTCGAGTAGACTACTTTCATTTTGCTAATTGCTTGCTACATTTTTGATTTTGTAAAGTGAAAGTTACTTTTGGGAAGTGTTTGCGTTCCGAGTCAAATTACTTAAATTATCATAGCAACTTGGCGAAATAAACCCTTTATCAGGGTTGTAACCAAGTCACAAGGTTCCGAGGTACAAGTCAATCTCACTTTTGTAGTTTTGACTCGAGTCAAGTCGAGTCATTTTCAACTCACCGTCGAGTCCAAGTCAGCTGGTAGAGGCTCGAGTCCGATTCATAGTGTTTTGACTCGAGTCCGAGTCCGATTCATTATGTTGAACTGTTCAGTTTTCAGATCAATCCGGTTCAACCCACCCTTTTCAATTCGCTCAAGTGATATTGCATGGCTCGTATTCACAATATAGTAGTTTGTGGCCCTATTTTCTAAATATCAGGACTGATACATGAAATACCAGTAATGCGGTAACTTTACTATTCTTCGAAGTTACAATAAATGTCTGTCTTGGCCGTCCCAACCTCGAGTCAAGTCGAGCCATTACAACCCTGGTACCAATGCAGACTACTCCGACCAACTCAGGTACCTCTCTTAATTTCTCGTTACTGCCAATTGTGTTCAGTAGTGCGTTTCTTAATGAATGACATGATAACATCAATATTATACTAGATTAGATTTTTATTCCCCAACGAGAAACGTAATCTTCTGCTTGTAGCTTACGTTATCAACTTGGATTTCCAGGGAAGTGGCAAAACAGCTCTGGTGAATCAGTTTTCCAAGATGCTCGGATATCTGACGGAGCCCGTGCTCTTGTATCAAGACATGACGGCTAGAGATTTGCTGCAGCAACGCTACACGTTGCCGAACGGAGACACCGTGTGGCGTTACGCTCCTCTTGTGCAAGCCGCTTTAGACGGCAGGATAGCGGTTTTGGATGGCTTGCATCGAGTGAATCCGGGAACCCTCTCAATTTTACAACGGTATGTAGTGACTAGTGCTGTAAGCAAGCAAACTTCAACTTTTACTGTCAACCCCTTGAAATTGGTAAGTAGTCTACAAAAACGATGCCAAACAAATTTGACGCGATTGCAACTTATAGACGCAGAGTTATTTCGAGTTTTTCGTTAATAATTCTGGGATTAGCAATCGTCAATGCTGTTTATCGAAATCCAAAACTTTTAAACACAAAAACTTCGCTTCTACCGTTTGGAAGTAGGCAAAAATTGTTTTTCGTCGTTCTTTTTTGCAACTTGACAATTTCATGGGATGGACGATGAAATTTGATGAAAAAAATTTTTTTTTAATAATTTAAAAAATTTCAATTAACTCTGCGGTGGATTGTACTGGTCGAAATTGAGCCAAATTTGGTGGGCAGCGTTTTTAGGCAACCTAACAATTTAATCAGTGAATCCCTGGAATCGGGGAAAAGAGTTATTTTTGAACAACCCTAACGTCCAGTCAAAGTAGTCTTGACATGTTTTGGAAACTGCTACTTTTACGTGTAATTGAGTTGGTATATATGACGTTAATTGTTCTTATCGAGAAGCAAAGCTGGCTAATTACTACACCTCTGACCAAAACTATATCGCTACTCGTACACTAGACTGGTACACGATCGGGAATTGACTCTGCACGACGGCACGCGACTCATTTCCGCCGACAAGTACGACGAAATGAGCGGCAAGCTCGAGATGACCGGAAAAGAAATGTCCGAGCGCGGCGTGTTGCGAATTCACCCGGCGTTTCGAATCGTGGCGTTGGCGGAACCGCCGAAAGCGGGCTCGCCGAATCAGCAGTGGTTGAACCCGGAGGTGTTGACTTTGTTTTTGTACCATCACATGACGCCGCTGACCGTACAAAACGAGATGGAGATCATACAAAGCATGGTGAGTGTTCTGGCGACTTTATGTAGTGTACATTAGGGATGTTCAAAAATAACTTTTTTTCAAATTTTACTAGGTACTTAATAAAATGGTTAGGTTGCCAAAAAAATAACTTTGCACACCAATTTCGTTTCAAATCCAACGTATGTAAGCATTGCTATATAAGAAACAAGTTTTGGATTTGGTTAATAAAAAGAAATATTTCAAACATGAGTTTTATGAAGAATAAACCATTCACCACGGCCTTCGAGTCGCGCTCACCACTCTAGAACCAAGCTTCAAAGTACTTTATCAAGACATTAAAAAAATGCCAATTGTCCCACTAGCTTAGACTACAGAACATTGAATACGTTTCATTTGTTGCTTTTGCAACAATACCGCTCTACTGGATTTTGTATATTGTTTTATAGTATTACAATCGTAAGACACAACTTCCAGGGCTTACTCGGTTGGTTATGTTTTTACTGCAATACTTAAGCTTCTACTTCAGACAACTTCCACTTCTACGTATATTTATAATTTGGATTTTGAGATGTAGAAAGTAGTTTTGGCATATGTCTGCATGGCTTAAATTGTGAGCGGTATTATTACGACAACTAGTTGAAATAGCCCTTGTATCCTAGTAACTGAATGTTCTCTAAAATTGCACCTGTTCGTAATGTTGGTTATTTTGCGTTAGTGGCGAAGATGCGCCTGTACCATGCATTTATAGAGTAGCCGTTTCCAATTGATGTCGTTTTTCTTGGATTCAGGCCTCTCTTTGCTAAATGGAAACGGGGTAGAAATAGAATCATAATCTCCCCTGCAATGATGAAGGTTTCTGATCTCAAAATTGCGATTGATTAGCAAAGAGGTGAAAACAATACTGTCACACTGAGAAATGATATTTGTAGTAATAAATGCTAATTAGACTAAATTAGAGCGAAATGCCAGTAATCTAGCTATAATGTAATTTGTGAAATGTTTTTATACTCTAATTCTCATCTAACTTATTGTTTTCCTGGAAATGCCTCATTGTCCGCGGCATTTTGCAGCAAGCTAACAAGGATAGTGTTTCTAATTCTAACCTTATTTGGAGAAAACTGTGTGGTTCTAATCCGAATCTGATTTCGTAATAATTTTGTAGCTTTAATTCTAATCTAGTATGGAAAAAACTGTGTGGTTCTAATCCGAATCTGATTTCGTAATAATTTTGTAGCTTTAATTCTAATCTAGTATGGAAAAAACTGTGTAGCTCTGATACTAATCTGATTTCGCGAAAATTGTGTAGCTCTAGTTTTAATTCTAATCTAATTTGCAAAAGCTGCAAATATTCTAGTTGTCCAATTCTGCACGAAGGGGGCAAGGCGGCCTACAGTTTGAAACTCCCGACTTAGACCGCGCCTCCGACGTCTCATTTTGTTTCAGGTGCCGGGCATTACAACATCGCAAGCGTCCGACTTGCTCAATTTCGTTCATCATCTTCGTGACTCGACCGACGCCAACATGCAATCGGTGGCGAGCTCGTTGTCGACACGACAATTGTTGAGGATAGCGAGAAGACTGGAAAGGTTTTACAAAGAGACGTCTTCCGCCGATAAAAATGCAATTTCTGACGCAGTTCACAAGGCTTGTTTGTCAAGGTAAGTCGATGCATGCTGTGGAAGAATAGGCACCACCTGTAATCACAGGACACCCTGATTGCGTCTAAATTTCGCCAGGTTTCTGCCCCAGCTAGCGAGGAGCGCACTCGGCGATGCGTTGAAGAAAAATGAACTACCCGGCATTGGATTAGATGTTGCCAAACTGAATCCGGGAGATATAACGTGTGAGTTGCATATTGCATTACACGATGGCTGCAAGATTACTGGAAGGTTTCCAAGTCTGTGAATGTTCCGATTCTTCTTTTTTGAATGTAATCAAAGTCAACAGTGCCTGATGATATTCTAGCGGATGGTTTACAGAAAAATTTTACGCACTGTAACCTTGCTATGTGTGATTAATCGATATGCTACGTAAAACTATATGAGTAAGAGCATTTTAAATGTCCCCACATCAAACCGCTCGATTAAGAAGCTGAGTATTTGAGTAACATAAGATTAAGGGCCGTATGCACCAACATGTTTTGAACCCAAACTGGAGCTCAAACAGGGGTTCAGGAGATATTTTCAAAGCACCAACACCGAAACGTCAATGATCTAGCGTTCACTCGCGCCGAATTTGATCGAAAAGTAAACAACCGCGGGAGGTTGTTTAAAACGTAGATCAGTGCTTTGGCTTGATTGTCGCTGATCGTGGTCTCCTGTTTCTCGCGACTGGTTGACTGTAAATTGGTTCATGGTGAAGACGTAGGTGCACTATTTTCTATCTTTCCGTAAATTAGCAGACTTTCTAAGCTGTAGGAATAGATTTTATATGTTTCCGAACCCAGTTTCACCAATGTGAGGCCGAATGGCTTACAGTTTACTGTTAGTTGATTGGTATACCGGTATTAGCAAGTTTAGTGGTGTACCAGGAAATCCATATAACTGCCTCAAGGTACTGGTAATGAAGATGTGATATTCTTGTCTTGCGCCTTGTAGGTTTGAATGAAAGACCTTTGGGTCAAAAATATATGGAAATTATGACCAAGTCTGACGTCTGTAGGTATACTGTGTACAGTTTTTGAAGTACCCTACGGGGTGCAATTGATGAGGCGTTTTCCCTATAAAGCTTGATATATTTCACCATCATTGAAGCTATGCCAGTACAGCCGATATTACAGTAGATTGTCATCATAGCCCAAATGACCGGGTTGGAATCCCGGTACGTTTAGCGTAATATATTTGGTGTACCAAGACGGTTTTCAGCGTCACACCTGTGTGTATTAGTAGAATCTTTGATGTGCACGAGACACCGATTCCATATTGGCGAAATGGAAAGCACGTAGCTGCCGGCTGCCAATGTCACGGCATGTCATGAATTGCTGAATCCTCTTTTATGTAACTGTTTTAAGTTTAGTATGAAGTATGAGTACGGAATTTAGTAAAATGGACCTAATACAAAACTGAAAGTAGATTTGCTTGATAATGATGTAGGTTGTCGATTGAGTAGTGGGAGCAGAAGTTGTATGGATTTGTACTAGACGTCAGGAATCGTGGTCCTGTGATTTGCGCTCACGGTCGGCTGCAGATAGGTTGGTTTTGGAGCCGCATGTCTTGCAAATCTTTATATTATAGTAATTTTACAGGTTTTAGGTTACATGAGTGAAATATAACAACAATAAAGCGTTTCACTAATCTGGATATTCTCGGAATAGGTCACAGTCAATGAGTACCGGCATTATCAAGTGATGTCGGCCAAGAGACCATCCTCAAAAATGTGCATAATATGCAAAAATATTATGTTGGAAGAAGACGCATTTACAGATACAAAAGAATCACCATCAAACTGAAGGTTATCGATTCCGATTTTGATGTACTTCGCAAAGAAGAGGGGACTAACTATCCTGAGTCGTATGTCAATCGCTAGAGATTTGGGCTGAATATCATTACAAAGTTATCTGTCTGAGTCAAATTCCCCAAAAAGTAAATGACTGCAAGAATACTCTACTGGTAGGACCGAGAAATCAAGAAACCAGTCATGGAAATGTGCATAATATGACTGATTTGGAATTGAATCATGTTGGGGGAAGGTAGCCTACATCAACATGGACCACATTCATCTCGATTTCTACAATATCATCAACATGCAACTGAAGGTCATCCATTCTGATATGGATTTACTGTTCAAAGAGGTGACAAACTGCTCTGGGCCAAACGTCAATTGCTAGAGATTTGGGCTGAATATCATTACGGTACAAAGTTTGCTGTCGTGTCAAATTCCCCAAAAAGTCAATGACTACAAGAATACTCGAGTGGTAGGACCGTGAAATCAAGAAACCAGTCATGGAAATGTGCAAATATGACCGATTTGGAATTGTACCATGTTGGGGGAATGTAGCCTACATCAACATGGACCACATTCATCTCAATTTCTACAATAGCATCAACAATTCAACATGCAACTAAAGATTGTCCGTTCTGATATTGATGTACTGTGCCAGTGTGCCTGTGTAATGATGGGACTAACTACCTTGGTCCGAAAGTCAATTTCTTTAGATTTTGACTGACCGTCATTCCGAAGTTTGATGCTTGAGTCAACTCGCCAAAAATATGAATATACCACCAATCAAAATATAGTGAATGATTAGATCGACTCTGAAAAATGCTTCGGTTGGCACTATGACAAGGGATGTACAAATCTTACATATTCTATGACAAATAATCTTTTATCTCTAGCAAGGTGCTGACAATAATGCTTGAAAGAATTCGGTATGTATAGCATGGTATTTTATCATGTCTAGCAGAAAATGTTAGGTGTGCAAACTGTGCAGTACTCATGATTGAAAGAAAAGGTTTTTACTTGGATGAGTTTGTCTTTGTAGACTATTTTCATTTCATGTGTTTGGCTATCATCATAATTTATTGTGTGTTGATGAAGACCAGACCCTGGAGATTCCTATATACTCAACAAAAATGCAAATTGAAGGATTTCAGTTCTTTTCACAAACTGTTCAAGTATACAACATGAACATGAACAATGAAATAAGTCTATCGAATTGTGTTACTTTATCAGTTGAGAATGTTGAATATATGCTGTGCAGATATGGTACTTGGATTGGATTGTCGGGCTATTGAGAGAACACAGTAATGGTGGAATCTCGGCAAGTTTTGCGCAATTGATTAGGGGAGCACTGATGATTCTCAAGGTGACAGTAAGGTACTCCCAAGGAATTAAGGGAGCACAGGACACTCATTCCGTTCGGGTTAGATTCGAATGTGGATAAAACAACAAAGGTGACATTCCGCACTGTGAACACACAGAACAAGTTGTGCGTGGTGAAGACAGCGGGTGAAAAGCGCCATTGGCCCCTCGATTTTTACAGACAGTGTGGTGTCAAATATATATTCATAAGCCAGGATATTGTAAATTTTCGCCCTGTCCTTCAATTTACCTCCTAGCAGGGCATCGCCAGTAAAGTCATGATAAAATTTTGGAACTCTGAAAGCATGATGGCAAAGCTAGCCATGGTATTTGATTCGAAAATGGTTACAAAAATATAGCCGGAGTTTTTTGAATGCGCTCAGCTGCTCATCATTGAAATAGACATCGCGCTAGCGACCGCTGAGTTCCAGAAAAAACTTGTTTTGTTTACTATTCCGTCGGCCTTGAGTAGCTTTTCAGGGTACAAATTGAGCATCTATTTACTGAACGCTAGCTCGTCTCAATGATCATCAGTTCGTCTGAACGGCGTTTAAATATTGATGGTTTTGAACTGATGTTCCGTTTGAGTTATGTTCGAGCGAACAGACTATCTGACTTGAACGTGTTCAATGTTGGTGCATACGGCCCTAAGAGTAGTACATAAATCCTTCCCTCTGTATTAAATGCTATATGTATTTCTGAGCAGGGAAAATTCCACAAGTAATGCTTTGAGCTTTGTAATCCTCATCATCCACACGATACTGGTTGCATGTTGGTAGCAACTAAGAATTGTTTTCTCTTTCACACAGGCGAGATAAAGGATGCGACTCTTCGAATTGGCGACACGTACGCGCCGGTCTACACAAAAACTTTCGAGAGCGGCGCATCAACGGCTAAAGTCCCGGACATTGTGTTTTACGACAACGCGCAGCATTTATCCGTGATGCAAGACATGCTACAAGATTATATATTAGGAGAGCACATACTGCTTGTTGGCAATCAGGTTTGTAACGAGGAAAATTTTTCTTGTGGTAAAATTCGTTTAGCTCGCGCTTCCTTTCAGGGAGTGGGAAAGAATAAGATCGTGGATCGATTTTTGCACCTTTTGAACAAGCCCAGAGAATACCTACAACTTCACAGGTACTCGGAAATTAACGAAAAGATGATAAGATAGCTGGCCTGCGGTGACGGGATACAAAATCATCTGCAGTTCGTGTAACACAGAAAAATAGGTTTTGGTTAAATTATGGAGTATAATAATAAGAGAATAATGATAAGAGAACAAATTTCTACAAAAGTCAGATATTAGTCAAGATGACAAAATCCACAAATCGATTTTATATAAGAACAAAGGTAATGGCAATCTAACTCTTCGTAGACCACCTCACGCCAATACCTTTATGATCATATCGAAACTAACATCACGCCAACACATCCAGGCTATGTCATTGTCCTTGTCCATACTACTACTAATATGTGACGTAATAATTCATACGTAATAGCTCGAAGGAAATAATAGTTGTAATGACAATTCTGTGATAATTCTGATACACACAAATATTGTCGTTGTCGTCGTTTCTTTACACTGTCGTTGATTGAAGAATCCTAGGTTGTACGTATAGTTAACTAAGTTATAACTTAATACAACCAAAAACTCCAATGTTAATTCTACATTCATGCATCGAACAAGCAGGTTGCCGGCTCGGAAGTCTCTGATTCAGATATTAATTTCCTACATGCCGCTTCAGAGACACTACGGTACAAAGCCTGACTGTTCAACCCACCGTGAAAGACGGAACGATCGTTTACGAGGACTCGCCTCTGGTGCGAGCCGTGAGACTGGGACACGCGTTGGTGGTCGATGAAGCGGACAAAGCGCCGACGCACGTAACCTGCGTGCTGAAGAATCTTTTGGAGAGCGGACGCGCCACTCTGGCTGATGGGCGGAAAATCGTGTCCGGTAATTGGAATTGTTTTGTTCTGAGAATGTGGCGGGTTTGGCTTGGTGGATGTATAATGTTTGTTTCTGGCAGTGGTTTTCAATGCGAGTAATATTGCCCTCAGGTGGAATAGTTTGAGAGAAAGGCGGATGAAAATGTGAGAAGAGTAATTTTGCGCAGAAATGTAACGCGCGAATAGCCGAGTTGCTAAAATATTGCCACTCAAGTCCGTTACAACCTTGCGTGATAAGCAAATATATATTCATTCTTTAAAACAGATGAAGCCGAACTGAGCAATCTCCTGACGTCGTACCAGGACGAAGACGTGATCGTCATGCACCCGGGTTTCCGCATGTTTGTTCTCGCCAACCGACCCGGATTTCCATTCCTCGGAAACGACTTCTTTGCCGCCATGGGTGAGTGGCCGACGTTCTGACTTCTCTACGTTCTGTGACCAGAGTAAAGTACAAGTATATCGTTCCTGTCTGTCCAGGCGACGTGTTCAGTTGCCACGCCGTCGACAATCCCAGCGTCGAGTCTGAACTGAAAATGCTGCAGCAATACGGAGTGGACGTGCCTGAACACGTACTGCGGAAGTTGGTGGCCGCGTTCGGGGAGCTACGCGCCATGGCGGACGAAGGATTGATCTCGTATCCCTACTCCACTAGAGAGGTCGTGAACATTGTCAAGCATTTGCAGGTGGGTGATTGTGATTGCTGATAATGCAGCAGTGAGGGTGTCGACGATTAGGTTTGTCTTGCCTTGGTACTCTATTACATGTAGAATTAGCAATTTTCAAGAGTCCGTGGGCATGCGACACTTGAGCATGTGGGTAATAATTGGGGTGATGGCCAGGTATAGTTTAGATTGAGGATAGGGTTAGGGTTAGATTTGAGGTTGTGAAACCACATCCCAAAGTGGCACATACTGAAGTGTCGCATGTGTCAGGCAACCAAGACTAAACTACTTCAAGTTGTGCCACAATGTGAAACATAGTCTCCTCATGGCGTAGTATCTGTAGGCAAAACGATTGAATACCCAGAAAAAGTTAAAAAGTACTTTGTTACTGACTATATCTGGCCAAATCACATCCTAATTCACACTCATAAATTCATAAACAAGCCATTTTCTTATGCTACATTCATCAAGTGCCAAATACACAATATGTCCGCCGCACGCTGGGCCTGTTTTTCCGACTGTCTTAACATTGCTGTATATTGGTCACAGGAATTTCCGAAAGAAGGCCTCGCCAGCGTGGTTCGGAACGTTTTCGATTTCGACGCGTACTCGATTGAATCGAGACAACAGGTGGAGTCTGTGATGCACAAGCACGGCATACCCATCGGAGCGCGACCGCAAAACGTTGAACTTTCCAACCAGTGAGAAGATAATTTTCAATGTAGATGACAACGTACCTTATCAGCGATTTCGCGCTCGATTAAAAGCTCGGTTGTTTTACGTTCTATGCAATAAATGTCAATCCCAAAATACTATTTGTGGTTTGTGAATGTAAATAGTGGAACACTAGGCAGAGTATATTCGTGGCCAAGTCACGACATAACTCTCGTGGTCAGCATTGTTGATGTGAACTGAGCTGTATTTGCAGGTTTCCTATGAACCCTCCAGAGCATTCTGGATTTTGGACGATAATGAACGATGCCAAAAAGGCGTGCAAACCGAGGCCAGTTAAGCTCAATGTGAAGGTAGATATCGTTTTTTAGAATCGTTCGAGATCTTCAGAGTTGTTACTAAAGCTAAACTCCACAGGGCCCGGTGTATTTGCACGTTCAAGATTTTCCACTCGAAAGGGTTGAGGATCGGGCGCTGACGTTTTCCGAGCAGAGAGCGCACTGGCAAATTCCGAAGCTTTCCCAAGTGTCGATAATTTCCGACATCGCGACTACGAAAGGTCTGATTGTTAGTTTTGGCTCCTGTCAGGAATGAGCAATTCTACGAACAGAACTGCGAAATGCCACAAGCATTACTTGCTTTATTTCTAATAAGACTGCAGTATTTACAACGTTAAAGGCTTTATAGTAGTTGCAAGACCTAACATCTCATTAGGAATTAATGCCTCTAGTGGCAAGACTTTTTCAAATATTCGGTATCGGATGTCACTGTCACATAGCAATCATGAATACCTGAGAAAAAATTTAAAACTGCCGAATTTTATAGATCTTTTCTCAGACGTTCCAAACCAAGCTAAATTAGAAGCTCACTTTGTGGGCTGCACGATTTATTTTTGCGCATCCCTCCCTGGTCTACTGAAATATGTGCTCCAAATCGATGAGTTTTGTGTTCGTCCCGTCAATCTTGATATTTGCCGCATTATTGCTGTGGTATACAATACACACGCGGATAAAAAATTGTGTGTGATAAATTTATTGTTAATAATGACTAACATCTGTGGCTACAAAAGCAATTTGTTAACAAAATCATTTGAAAGGGCGGAAAAGCTGTTTTTAGTAAGAAAGAAAATCGATGGGCAAAGATTTTCATGTTAAGATATATCGATGGTCTTGACTTTGAGTAATAACAAGCATTGAACTATCACAATAGTGATGCTAACATGGTCCAAAACAAAAACTTTTATACCAACACCACCGCGTGTTATTTTTGTGTGGTGTTTTATTGTATTATGACATGGCCTACTTTGATCACCACTCACTATGTGGCTGTATAATTTAATGAATCGCACATTCAATTCAATTGATTGTTAACAACTTCATCATTTCAATACACCACAAGACTGCGATACAATGGAAGATAGGAAGGTGTCGAAACAACTTGGAGTAGTCTTCGAAATCAGACACCCACCTGGGCCTAGGATGTAAAAAGGAGGCATGCACACTGAATTTAACGTAAAGAAGTTAATACAAAGGGATATTACGAAACTTTCAGACAGCACAACTGGCGATCAAGTGCATGTGGCCACGGTGAACACCGCCTCATTGTACTCGTACACGCAAGGCAGTCAGCACATCAAATTTATGGATCTTTTCGACGTGTTCCCAAACTCGGGACCCACTTTCCAAACGAGCGTAAAAATCGCGCCCCTCGGCAATCCGCTCCGCGGCCAAGTTCTACTGTTTGAAGAAAAGGTATTTTCCTGTTATTCTGTGCTTACACGGTTACAGAACTTCAATATACAATTGAATAATTTATCAAGTGCCAACCTAGTTTGTGCCACCAGATGGAGTTTGTGTATAATCTAAAATAGTACATGGGGATATGATTGTTGATATACAATGTTCTTTCCAATTCTGTACTAGTGTCGGTGAAAAATATTCTGGTTCATTTTAATATGAACATATTATTCGATTGAATAGTATATTCATATTGAAATGAACCCGAATATTTTCGGCTGACACTCGTCAGAGTTGATCGTCAGCAAGTAGTAGAGAATTGGAAAAAACATAGCATATCGACAATTGTATCACAAAATATGACGTCACCAGCATCAAATTTCGACTGACACAGCTGTGTCAACAAATGGAGTTCTTGTATCATCTAAAAGTAGTATATTGAATGCTCTCTTATTCGAAATTTCATGCTGGTGACGTCATGTTTTGTCATACGATGTTGATGTACAATGTTCTTTCCCATTCTCTACTAGTTGCTGGCGATTACCCCTGACGAGTGTCAGCCGAAAATATTCGGGTTCATTTCAATATCAATATACCATTCAATTGTATACTGAGGATCTGAACCTCCAAGAAGCTATTCAAATATTATTCAAGTGCATGTTAATAGTTATTCCGTTTTTCAGTCCAACGTTGTCTTGGTGGCGGATACAAATTCTGGTTCCGTGCGTAGACTGGTGATACCAGGCGTCGACCGCGAACTGGGCATGGGATCTGTGGCTAATCTGTTCCGGCCCAAGCAAACGAGTCCGTCCATGTACAAAATGGCCGCCGAATACAGCAACGAGTTTGGCACGGTCGTCTTTTATCAAATGAACGGGTATGAATGCACACGAATGTGGATTATACCCAAGTACAGCCGAAAAGTGACTATTTGACTTTCGTGTCTGTTACTAAGGCAGGCAATGTCGCGTTTAACAAGCTTTGTCCAAAATAAGTCTGTTGACTGTGCACTGTATGAAGAAGATGGTCTCCCAGTCACTGGCGTAGCAGCATGTGCTGCCGCCCCTGGCTCTCGCTTAAAATGCCGCCCCTCCCTAAGTAGGCCGCAGCAAATTTCGACATATATTCATGTTCAAGCAATCTTGTCAATAAAAATAATTACAAATAATATGCCGCGTCTCAGCCTCACCGTCTCAACGTTAATAAGGCCAAAAATAATAAAGACAAGAAATAGCGAACGAATTGTGCAAATAGAAAATCAATAGCCGCCTCAAAGCAAAATCATTGATAATATCCTCAAATTTAAGTTTTTGAACGTAGTCTCTTTCTATACACAGAATGGATAGAGCTGATAGCCGATCATCATTTATGGTAGAACGTAAATAAGACTTTATCAGTTTAAGCTTTGAGAAGCTCCTCACACAGCTCGCAATTGAAACACCAATGGTCAGATGAAGTTTCAGACATGAGCATAAATATGGTGTCGAATCAAGTAGCTTTGCATTAACTAACCACTGTGAAACATCAAACGCTCTTGCACTACGATCAAACGTGGTCTCGCTGCTCCGCACCAGCCTCTTAACCTTTTTAAAATCTCAAGCTGAACAACTTCATATGATCATATCTTAATTTGTGTTCGTCCTAGAGGCCTCATATTGGTTTGTACGAAAAGCTAGCAATCTTCTGATTTATATGATCCCTAATTCGAAGGTATAAGGCATGACAAGTTTCGCAGGTAACTCCAAAAAGTCCACCTCGTCGTCATAGGTGCTTCTAAAATCGCTGGTGAATAAATTGAGACTTTCGCTTTGCAGCAGCGCGTGGTAATTCAAAAATCCAAACATATCATTGAAGTGGTGTATGGCGGTAAACCTAGTTTCAGCTTTAAGTTTAAATCTGTCCAAAGCTTGAAACATCCATCGCCTAACTTCTTCAACAACACTGAGGCCAGCATCTTCTGATTGTTCGCCAGGCATTCTCCTTTTTCTGCGAACTCTCCGAACAATCGGCCTTGACGGCTATTTCGGAGTGGTTCCATCGCCATGTTAACATATTAATTCGTGTTTTCGGAATCAGCGCGACACTAGCTTTCGATTGAGACCTGTTTGATTAAATTTTAGCTCACGGGACGCCAGCTATAGGACTACCAGCAATTACGCTTCTTTTAGCCGGCTGTGTACACTGTGCCGAGCGAGATAGTGATGCGTCCGGTTTCTTGATCGGTAGGTCGTGGGTTCGATCCCCGGCCGAGTCAGACCGAATACTCGAAAACTGGTATCCGCGGTTATCCCGCCAGGCGCTCAGCAATCACGGAGTAGAAAAAAAACGAGGGTGCAGACTAGATGACCTTACTATAAAGTCCGTATCGCATCTCCGTCGTCAAAGCACCTCGGTGGTGTAGGCGAAAAAAGAATACCATCTCTCTCTCTCTCTCTCACTGTGCAGCCTCATTTTGCCGCCCCCTTTGAGCCTGCCGCCCCTGGCGCAGAGCCAGAACCGCCAAGTGGCTGCTACGCCACTGCTCCCAGTAAAGTAAATATCTATCGAAACCAGGTTCCGAAGTTCAAGCTGAACTGAATTTAAGCTGCTGAAATGTATACGCGACTACCGCAATTGGACTGATGACATTACCATCAACCTAGCTCGAGTGATATAGAATGGCTTACATTCATTATATAGTATTTTTCCTCAATGTTAACAGTTTCTGGCCCTATTTTCCGAGTATCAGGATAGACGAAATACCGATAACGTTGTAACTTTACTATTCTTCGAAGTTACAATAAAATGTCTGTCTTGGCCTCCCTAGTCTTGAGTCATGCATAACGACTCGAGTACAAGTCGAGTATGTACAAAAAATTCTAAAAAAATAAAATTATGGTCTTTTGTTACTGCTCACCTCTGGTTGTCATCCCAAGTGTATTGGTGTGTGTCGCTCCAGATATTGTGATTCTTAAGATTATTCTCCTATTTCCAGGAAGAAAATTTATCACGTCGACGCGATCGAGGGTAAAGTTCACGAATACGATGTTCCGTTCATGATCGGGGGTTTCCACATGACCGAATACAACAAATGGCTAGTCACCGAAGCGGAAACCAATAGGTTCGGCGGCTGCGTGTGTGGAAAGTAAATTTTAAAATCTTGAATCTTTTGTGATTTTAGAAAATTCCTTCTGTCTGGGTCCGACGCTGATGTCCTTCCCAACTCTCTCAGACTAGTCAAGGAAGAGGGCGTAAGTAAAGGATTTGGCAGTTTCACGGGTAAGTTTCACGGTTCAGATGTAACCTTCATCTTTGACTCGGTACATAAGCAGGATTGAATTTAGTAGACAGTAAAGTCATATCCAATTGAAATTTCAAGGTCTAGCAACGAGTTTAGTATTCAGCGAGGTGCCGCAGTCTTCGAACTTTTCCTCGATTTTTCAGAGACTACCCAAGACGAATTGCTAGCGATTAGCGCCGAGGGCCTTTCCTCGGATACACTCAGCCAAGCGTTGCAGCAGTCAATATCTTCACCAAACAGAGTGGTCGTCGATAAGCACAATTTTGCGCACTGCATCGTTGGTTTCCCGGATTTGGAGGTAACAATGGAAATACTGTGAGGACTGAAATCATATGCCGCTTTTCAGCCAAGAGTTATATTTTACTATGGAATGTAGTTTTGATACGTCTTTCCCAACGTGGAAGCCTTGAAATCTTGATTTGTTGTGTCCATCCAGGATTATAATGACACGAGTCGCAATTTTTTAGTGACCCGACTTGACTCGAGTCATTTTTTCAAATGCGTGCAATGAATCGACTCAAGTAAATTTTTGTTTTGACTTGCACTCGAGTCAATGCACGTGACTCGAACCAAGTCATATGACTCGAGACTAGGACGGCCAAGACAGACATTTGATTTCACTTTGAAGAAATGTAAAGTCACCACGTTATTGGTGTTTTGTCTACTAAGTCCTGATACTTGGAAAATAGGGCCAGAAACTGTTGAAACTGAGGAGAATTACTATATTATGAATGCGGGCCGTTCTATATCACTCGGGCACAGATGATAACAGTGGGTTGAACGGTATTGAACTGAACACGGAACATAATGACTTGAACTCGGACTCAAGTCACAACACTATGACTCGGACTCGACGCTCTACTAGCTGACTTGACTCGGTGGTGAATTGAAAATGACTCGACTTGACTCGAGTAAAAACTATAAAAGTGAGATTGACTCGTGATTCGGAACCTTGTGGTTTGGTTACTACCCTGGTCATATCACAACATCCTAAGCATGTAGTATAAAGCTACTCGCGTTAGTGCAAATTACATTTAAGTAAAGTCCTAAACATTCTGAACCACCCTTGGCGTTGTCACGAAGAGCAACGAAATGAATATGGTCCAAGTTATCTTTACGCGGTGTGGAAATGGCATTATTGTCTTTGTAGTCACATGAAAAGTACATAGTTAAATTTTCCTCTTCATCCATACTCTTATGATATGTTAATGAGTGATACTCAATTTAGAATCGAAATGCTAACGAACTCTAATTAGCCCGCTCCTAGTAATGATACAACAATTATTTATCGATGAGTATTGTACACACGCAGGCTCCAAGCGAAATACATTCGTTTTCGCGCGGCGACACGATCATTCCCGAGCAAAACCGGACTCATTTCCGCAATCCGCCTCCATCGCTTCCAGCACCGCCTTGCGCGGTACTCCCGGAAATTGGTCAGGTCGTTAGGATCGTGCCGACAAAAAGCGCACCCGACCAGGCGTTTGACAATGGTGAGAAATCTGGTGATTGCAAGCTCTAGTCCGGATACTGGTAACTTATCTTTGGTATTTTACAGAAGCACGAGCGGATGATGCTTCGTACTGCATAGAAGTTGCTGACATCAAGAACCACAAACTATTTTACCTACCTGTTCCAAAGTGAGTCGTCGAACTGGAAATTCCTAATGGTTTTGTGGTATTGGTAGAGCTATTCAACGTAGATTTGGTTGAGGTGAGGGGTCGGACAGCGCTACAAATAAGTGCAATTTTCGTCAATAAATTCAGTTACCGTGATATAGAACTATGCCGCCCGGTTGTTCTGACAATTTAGCACGTTACGGCCATCCAAACATATCCCGGAATTTCTTTCTATTTTAAAAATTTGAAAGTGTTGGAAGCAATTAGTCTTGCCTTCAAAACTGTTCAAGTAGGGGGGGGAGTAGCATAAAATTAACATAACTACTTTTGTAAGTTGCACTCATGCAATACCTACTTGAGTACTCCAAAGGTAAGTATTTTCGAAACTTAATTTCGATTTGAACGTTGTCAGCCCGCCGCGCATGTCACCCTACGTGTCCTGGCAGAAAATGATTTCAGAATCGGGCGTGATGATTTCGTCTGGAAGCGACAACATCGTATACACTGTCGACACTTCGGGGTAAGCGAAATGTCACACGTAACTCAGTTAAAATTACAACTTGGGTACCGTTACGTGTAGATGTGTACGCGAGTGGGAGACCGAACTTGCGGCTGTCTCTAATTCTCTCGCTGAATGGAGATCGATGATTGGTACGGACGCGGAAAACTCTCACATGCAGGTAATTACTTGCAATTGTAAGAAGGGCTGTAACCAAGCCTAGGTACCAGTACTAATAGACGAAATACCAATAGCGTGGTAGCTTTACTATTCTTCGAAATTACAATGAAATGTCTGTCTTGACCGTTCATTTCTCGCGAGTCATATGACGTGGTCCGAGTCATTTTCCGTATTTTGAAAAAATTACTCGAGTCAGGTCGAGTCACTACAATTCTGATTGTAAGTAGCGGTGGTCAAAATAGTTGTTGTTGGTACTCGGTAGAAATAAACGTAATGGTAATGAGTCAAATTTCTATACTCAAGTATAAGTAGTGATATCCAGGTAATTGAAAAATTATGTGTTCTAGATCTAAGTAGAAGGAAGTAAAAAAAGCATTGTAGGCAGGCTAAACTAAAGAAAGATTACTTCTTTACTGACCACCTCTGATCTGTGAGAGAAATTCCGGTACTTCAGATTACGACAGAAAAAGAGAGTGGAAGAGACCCGACTGCCCCAAAACACGGGAAGACAGATTCGAAGAATCAACCGCATGTCGGTGGCAACACGTGGGCCGGCGGGACTGGCGGCAGCAGCACAGCTGGGCTCGGTGGTAAAGGCGGGCCGTACAGGCTGGACGCCGGGCATGATGTCACCCAAGTAGGTCCTTTTTGTGTAATCCATATTCATAGCTTGTTTTTTTATGTTATCCTATATTACTTTTAGTTCACTGTACAATGTACATGGCTCTTATTTTCACGCTCTAACCCAGCAGCCTAAATGCCAAGAGCTTTTTTCAGGAGGCCATGAAAAATGTTTGAAAAAATTTAGCATCTTCAACTCTACTCCACTGTGACATAAGAAATGAATTAAAATTCAATAAAAACACTAGTACAGCAATTGAGACTAGCTCAACCATTACATCAACTGAATATGTAATAGCTTATTTACGTAGGCCCAATGACATGCTTTTTGTGTGTTGTATTGATGGCATTTTATTATTTTAACTCCCGGCCACTATATAAACCAGTTTTTTTAATTAAACTAACGTTTCTTAAATTTTAAAAAATAAGGGGAGTCATAGTTTTTTCAATTTTTTTTGAAGGGTGCTGTGCACTGTGTAAAAATCGCTTGGCAACCCCTGCTCTAAGCCAAAATGGGTATCTGATTGAGAGACGGCTCCAAGTCGTTTTGACATCATCATATCTTTTCATTCTATGACAATCTTGTGGTGTTTTGAATCGATCAAAATATCACTAAATGACTGACCGAGAGTATAGAGAATTTTCACAATGCCGCAACGCAGGTGCCGGATTGGGAAAAGGAAGCTGTTCCGGAACACGTAAAGAAAGCAGCCAGGGAGATGGCGCAAAAGGCATTCCACCAAAGGTAGGGGCGTTTAGTTTGGCACAGGTTTTGCGATTTTTCGATATAATCAAGCGTTATATGTTTTAGGTTGAAGGAGATTAACATGAGCGAATATGACGCTCATATGTATGAGAATTTCTCGGCGTCAGTACGTAGGCAAGTCAAGTCTCTTCGGATCATTATGGACAGTTTGCAGGTATGAACTTCGACAAGTATGGGCTGAGACACAAGTTATAACTAGAAACACCTACAGTTTTAATGTAATTCAGTGGTACCTATTTTTTTTTAACTGGAATCAAATTTGAAGCAATATTGTCGTTGATAAAATCTCGCATCGCCAATGATAGTTCTCCAGTCAAGCCTGAATAGACAAACCAGATTACTTGATAATTCATATTTCACTGATGATGCCGTTGGTTGAAGTCACAAAAGTCGTTCCATAGATAATAAAAATGCGAACTGGCTGCGGCTAAAGAAAACTTATCACTCAATTACTACAACGTGTGAAAATTTTCTTCAAGCATATTCTTGTGCCGATTTGGTGCCTGCATATGCCAGTGTCTTAATTGATTATGTCTGGCCACAAATATCCTTAGTCTGCATATATTTTTGCAGCCGTTGTGCTGACTTACCATAGAACTCAATTCCACGGTCAATGACAGCCTTGTCCCGTCTTACGAAAAGAGTTTCTTTTAGGCCAAAGGCAAAGAGCGACAATGGCATCGACACCAGACTAACGGTGAACTCGATGACATGAAACTCATCGAAGGACTCACGGGCGAGAAGAATATTTATAAACGAAGAGCTGAGAAGGAGCCAGAGGTATTGATTCGTAAATTATGTTCCGCCCATTGAGATCATACAAGATGCCGGCATTGGAAAACTGCAAAACACTGACCTAAGATGTCCAATAGTTAAAGTTGGCTGAATGTGCTGTTGACAGAGAAATTCTAATGTTATTCCATTGAACTAAAGACACTAATCATAATTTATGATCGTTTCCTCATTTAAAGCCTGGCACACCGCAGCAGAAGCCAAAAAGACTCCGAATAGTCGTCGACGTCAGTGGAAGCATGTACCGGTAAGAAACGATTCTATTCATCTCTTTGATGTCCATATAAAATTTGCTTTCACTTCACAGATTCAACGGCTTGGACAATCGGCTTGAAAGATCGATGGAAGCGGTGTGTATGGCGATGGAAGCATTTGAAGGTTATAAAGATAAATTAAAGGTACTTCTATACGATGTGCTCTTACCGTCAACATTCCAAAGATGGAAAAGCAAGACGTTTCTCTGTTATGGAATAATTAACACTGTCATTCAAGTTCCAGACTATTGCACATAGTTATGTTGGTGGAGCTCATACGTAACAATTCACATCCTGTACTACAACTACTCACATCCACCTAAGGTCAAAATAGTTTTTCAACTCTGCTCTAGTGATATAGATTGGCTCGCATTCATGATACCGTAATTTCCTCAGTCTTCACAGTTTCTGGCCCTATTTTCCAAGTATCACGACTGATAGACGAAACACCGATAATGTAGTAACTTCAGCACTTCACTATTCTTCGCAGTTGCAATGAAATGTCGGTCTTGGACGTCCTAGTCTCGAGTCATGCGCAATGAATCGAGTACAAGTTGAGTCAATGCACAAATCAACTCGAGTCGAGTCATTTTACGCATTTTAATAAATGAGTCTAGTCGAGTCACCAAAAAATCTTGACTCGAGTCATGACAACCTTGGAAAAATCCAAAAACAAAATAGTTTGGCCTAAAAAACTGTTTGAATAGAAATGGAAGTAGTTTGAACACAGAGCCGCTTGAGCAAGTTGTACAAGTAAACAAAATGACTATTCAGAAAAAGTAGTACATCATCAGTGACCGCCTCTTCTTATGTGATCGTTTATCCAAAATAATTTCAGTACGACGTTTGGGGCCATAGCGGCGACGGTTATGAGATCGAACTGTTGAATTCGGAAAAACCGCCGCTGAACAACAAGGAGCGGCTGAAAGTGTTACAAACGATGCACGCGCACGCCCAATTCTGCATGAGCGGAGACCATACGCTGGAAGCTACGGATTTCGCGATCAAGGTAAGCTTTCGACCGGGGTTTGAAATTGAGTACCTGGGTGATTCGATTCTGAATCCGCTATCGCTCAGTATGATATCATAGCCGTATGAAAGATGTGTAAAGTTCAAATATGTACATGTTATGGGACCACAAAGAATGTAATGCCCGTTCTGCATGACCATACCTATTTCGTTGCACTTTGTGACAACGCTGTGGGACATGGGTTGATAACGGCCTCACAGATTATGTCATTTCCACTAACGTGTGTAGCTTTTTACTGCATGTTTCGTAAGCTCCGATACGACCAATCGTGTTTCAAGACTTCAATAGTGGAAACTATAATTTTCGTTGATCAACTATCGCTTTGTGGTAAGGAGCGCATAATATCGGCACTCAAACCATTGTGCCCAACCCTAGCAATCTAGAATCGATTCTATTACAGTCTGTGAAAAATGAAGAGGCCGACGAGCACTTTGTGATTATACTGAGCGACGCCAATTTCGATCGATACGGAATCAGACCGGTTAGATTCACGGAAGCCCTGCAGCGAGATGAGGAGGTCAACGCTTTCGCGATTTTCATCGGATCTTTGGGAGACCAGGCCGAAAGGTATTCACAAATCCTTGTTAGGTGTCTGGAAGGCACTTTCAGGCGATTTTTACCACTTTCGCTTTGTAAAGATTGACTGAAGTGGTTTAAGTAACTAGCTGGTACTCAGGTAGAAGTAATGCTGTAAATTTTCTACTCAAATACAAGTACAAGTAGCGATTACAAAGGCATTTCAAAACTACTTGGTAAGTTTAGGTCTCTAAACGACTCGAGTACTGTAAATTCGTTTCAAGAAGTGGGTTCAGTCGAGGAATCGCACACTTGTAGGACTTGAATTGGAGGTGACTTATTTCAAAACTTGCAGGGTGCATTATTGCAACTGCTGCAAAATGACTATATACACTACAAAGAAGTGCAATTTTCGAACATATATTGAATTACTGTGAATCTGTGATATAGGGGTTATTTCGTTGAGTTGTTCCGATAATTTCACTCGTGACGGTGATGCAAGCATCTCCCGAAGCGACTTGATACTTTACGAAATACAAAGCGTAAAAAGTGAGTATTTTTGCCTAAAAAGTAAAGTAAAAACTAAGTTCAAATGCAGATCATCTGTCTTTGTCGCTCAAGTGAGTCATCTATTGAGCGTCTGATATTGTGCTATGTATATGTATCACAAACCGCAAGCCTCACTCTTACCTTTTCTCCTGTTTAGACTCAAAAAGCAGCTGCCCGCTGGAAGATCCTTCGTGTGTATGGACACGAAAAACATCCCTCAAATCATGCAGCAGATATTCACTTCTACCCTCCTCAGCACCAAATGAATGAAATTATGATGATGTATGTTCATTGTTCAATTATTTTTCAATCAGAAGAAATATAAGTCTCTATTCGATTCAAGTGTGGATTGTGTCTCATCGGCAACATGAGTACCGACAAGTGGTTATTTACGCAGGTAGATATACGGCTACAAGAAATAAACGATCATACTCCAGGCTAACACGTATAGTTGATAGTCTTTTCGAATAACGATATAGTTAGTGAGTTGTTTTGAAAGTCGTTGTCAAATGCGCATCCATGCTGAAACCTTGAATCTGACATGGAAATATGGATGCAGCCAAAATAATGAGAAATTTTGTCAACTACGATGACACAACTTGACTGGAGTCACATAGAAGATCTGTGAGACTTGCAGTAACTCTCAGGTAGTGACGGTCGCTCAGGCAAAGTTGAGGTGTGTGGCAAGGTTAATCAAAGTGCAAGTATCAACAGACGACGCAGAATTCATATGAAATTATGTATTTGGCAACAAACGACATAGACAACACTCTTCCTCCACCAAACACTTCATTCAAACTTTCCTATATATATTCATAAATTGTTCTTGCATAATTTCAACGGCGCGACCAGATCAGACGTTAAATCGCAGACATCAATCCTTCATCGCCTTCATAAGCTTTTCCAGCTTCATCGCCAATCCCATGTTGCCTTTAATGGACAGTTTCCCGGACATGAACGCCTGCGTAGCGTTGAGCTGGCCCTGCAGCATTTTCACGAAATCGTCGCTGTCCAACTCCATTGTCACGTCAGGATTATCAACAGTTGATTCGGACAGGCTGCCGTCTCCATTTTTGAGATCGACAGTCCAATTTCCTGGTTCTTTGCCGGACAACGTAAACTGGTAGACACCACCAATTTTCGAGACTAGGTCTGCGTTTATCATTTTTTTCATTTTATCCATCGAGGATGATACGGTCGCTGATTCACCAGATTTTTCGGTCTGCGAAGAGGCAGGTTTTGAAGCCTTACCGGCCTTCATTACTTTCTCCAACTTCATAGCTACTCCCATGTTACCCTCGATCTTTAATTTCCCTTGCATGAAAGCTTGCGTGGAGCTGAGCTTGCCATCAAAAATAGCCACAAAATCTTTGCTCGTCATAGTCATGGTGCAGTCACTTTCTCCATCCTTTTGCGTGACACTGCCGCTACCGTTTTTGAGGTCTAAAATCCACGTTTCAGAAGAATCACTCAGAACAAACTTGTACACGCCGTTTACACTTGACACTAGATCAGCGGACAAGGACGCCCGTATCTTATCAAAGATAGCGTTGCTAGAGTCTTTAGGCTTGGCAATCTCTACGGCCTGATCTTTCAATGATTTTACATACGATTCTTCGGCAGTGTCGAGGAAAAAGTCTGGCAACAGGTTTTTTCCGGGTGCTATCGCGTATTGATCGAAATTAGTAATTCCTTCTTTTTCCAAAACGTCATCGTCTATGAGGAATTCTCCCGATACTTTGGACGAATCTTTCGTTAAAATCGCGTACGCAGCATCAGCCATGATGGATGGTTTTCGACAGTTTTCCCCGATGTTATCCCCGCCTAGCATCTCCATAGCGGCTGTATAAATAGCGGTCCTCGGCCATAGAGCATTAACAGCTATTCCTTCAGGTTGTAACTCAGCGGCCATACCCAACACACACATCGACATGCCGTATTTAGCCATTGTATATGCCGTGTGATTTTTAAACCAGATCGGTTTCATGTTCAATGGCGGGCTAATGTTTAAAATGTGCGGATCCTTGCCGTTTTTCTTTGAATTTATCAAATGCGGAAGGCATACGCGTGAACATAAATACGTGCCACGTGCGTTAATTTGATTCATCAAATCATATACTTTCATCGGAGTTGCTTGAGTGCCTGTTAAGCTGATCGCGCTGGCGTTATTTACCAAGATATCGATCCCGCCGAATTTCTTGACGGCTTGTTCGGTGGCTGCTTGTACCGAGTCTTCGTGTCGCACATCGACTACGCACGGTAAGCATTTTCCGCCGGCTTTTTCTATTTCTTCAGCTGCAGTGTATATGGTACCTGGGAGTTTGGGGTGGGGTTCTGCGGTCTTGGCGGCGATTACTACGTTAGCGCCGTCTACTGCGGCTTTCAAAGCGATTTCCTTTCCGATTCCTCTGCTAGCACCTGTTACAAATATGGTGTAACCGGCTAACTTTCCAGCATTCAGCATTTTTGTAAATAAGATGATGAGTTTTTGGCTAAAATTTCGGCGGTTGTGAATTCAGATAGAATATCGTATCGGTCAAGAGGCAAGAGCAAACTTTCTGAATACGCTGCCGTACAGCCGATATTAGCACTCCTGTCAAATGTTCCAAGAGTCAAGTTTTGTTTGCATTTGTATTGATTATGCATATAAATGGTCGATGGCGGCGATGTCATCACATGCGTCTTCGGTGTCCTCGATATATTCATATATTTTGAAGAGCTTTTTGGCGATATCGTAGTATACTTTGACGATGTCACGACATACTGTTCTTGGGTAAGATTGGATGTACAGAGTATGGACCAATCTTGTTTTTGTTAGGCTTTTAGATGGGTGGATGGGTTGTGTCAGGGGTTCGTTACATAGGAATTTACAACGGAAATTGCAATAGTCAGAGGTTCGGTTTGGCGATAGGTTAGCGTTCTGGTTTGTTATGCCATCAATTAGCTTTTATCGGGGGCAGACGAGGTTAAACTGAATCGTAGGAGGTTGGGCGCATCGTCATCATTAGTAGGTTGAAGAGTTAATTGTAGGTTTTGGGATGACCAAGTGTTGATCCTAATATATACTCGAACCCAACCTAGCCTTACATAAGCAAAACACTAAACAAATCCGACTCCTACCCTAACAAAACCATAACCCTACCCACATCCAATGTGACATCGCTAATGACATCGGGGACATCGGTGAAGCATATGTTGACATCGCCAATTTAGATATACCCTCTCATTGACTTCTCATATTTACTATTTTGGGCACTGTTATTTTATTCTTGTTCGATAATCACAATATAACTAAGTAGTCGAAAATTCGAATATATATAATATAAGTATATATATCTTATGCACATATATCTTAAGTTGTGATATATTATAGAGCATTAGATAGTAGATTCCTTAGAAATACATTGTATGGGTCAGTGGCCGTGTGATTGACGAGTGAAACGAACCGTATCAAACTATGCGGAGTTCGATTTCGATCTCAAGATTTCGGTGCTCGTTTGAAATATACCAGTGAATCTAGGCGAAGTCGCTATTTTCGTGTTCACTTCCATTCCCGTTTCATGAGAAATAGGTCTCATAATGTACAAGCACGAATATCAAGGCGGACCTACAGTGGAAATATTAAGTTGTCAAGGAAAAGACCCTCTCCAAAAGTGGAAGATCTCAGGCAGCACGAATGGAACCGCACATTTGACATACGAGAAAAACGTGAAAGGCTATGCGGTACAGCTAGAAGGGAGTACTGTCACAAATAAAATGCAACTACCGAAAAATGGTAAGAAGTCCCTTCATTTGACACAGAGATATCTGATACTGCAGGTTTATGTGCCGCTTTCCAAAGATTTCTCGATTGAACTCGCAATGACTGATACCACGGGTAGCAAAAGAAGAGTAATGATGTCTACATCAGCTCGTGAAATTTCCATCACTCCCCTTCACGCTAAATTGAATATATCCCTTGTAAAGAGGGACACTTGGTTGAATTTATGTCTTGATTTGGCGTCGCTGGTTTCCGACATATTTTTGAGGCAGACTTTCAAGTGTCTGGATTTTATCGTTATTGCCGGAAACTGTAAGGTCAGGAAAATATTCACAATGCGAAATCAGCCTCCAGACACTACGGCATCGGATTGCGAGTCTACAGACTCTCACACAAAGCAGTCTTGTTTTCAATTGGAAAATGTCCCGCCGAGCGTGCAATTTTCTAGCACCGTGATGTACATGACGCAAGTTATAACGGTGCCGAAAATTCGATCTGAACTAAGTCGCACTTCAAAACTGAAGAGTATATCGTCAGGCGGAATCACTTCACGAAAGGACAGCGATTCATTACGAAATACATACGAAAATCAACCAAGCAGCAGAGAATCTACAAAATCTTTTGCGTCAAATCCACGCCATGATAAGAAACCTAAACGTCCAGCATCATCGGAATCCGAAAAATCAGCTCGCACGCTATCACAAAAAGCAGTCAAACCATCCAAAAATCCCGACCCTGCACCAGATCAAAGCACGCTTTTAGCATCAGCGCGGTCACCTTTCTCACTAATTCAACTTGTCGATGACATGGAGATTAGAGACTCCTTAGATAGCGGCGCTGGCGACGTACTTAAGACAGCAAACAGCGATAAGAGCGATGTGTTTTTATTTTCTTCCAAGCCACATATCGCACACGAAAGGCCTAAAAGTGCCACCAATCGAACAGTATACAAAAGTGACTCTTTGACTGAAGATTTAAATTACGATGAAGACGATGCTACTACAATTCAGCCATCTGAAAATAAGATACGTCTTAAAGAATCAAACTCTTTACCTATATTAGCTAGCGGGAGTTTCAGAGGTTTATCGCTACGCGATTCCGAAACTACCTTGATATCTTCTGCGGAAACCCTCGTGCAAACAACTGGAAGAAATGCACTTTCGAATTGCGAAGGTAAACGCGATTATGCGCTTTCTAAATACACGGATGGTGGCGAGGGCACTCCGCAGAACGTCACTATAAGTCGGAAAACTATCAGAGAAATTCCTCCGAAATCCGACACATCTTATCAGGACCATGATTTTTCCAATCTACCCGTAGATTCATGGAGTGAATCTTTCGACAGCCGTATCCTGTCGGAAATGAAACGCGAGCAGGAAGAAGAAGACCTCGTAGCTGATGATCTCAAAGCGAGACAAGAGACGGTAACAAACAACGACGTGGATTATAACGACGACAGTTTCGACGCTAGTTGGAGCACTTGGAAACAGCCGCCTGGGATGGATTCCGAGGCGTACGCGGGCGAAATGAGAGGCACACTGCACAATCACACGCAGACTTTAGATCTTACTTTAGACGAGGCTAAGTATGAGAGCTCCGGGAGTCTGCCCAGTCCGCCGATAGTTCTGCCGTCGCAAAGAGGGAGGCATAGGAACGATGAATTTTATTCGTCGGAAGCTTTCGGGATTTCAGACGGCAGCACTGTGAGTGGGCAAAGTACGTCGCTGAACGAATCTGACGATGAGGAAATGCTCGATTTAATGTACGATCCTTGTCTCAACTGCTATTTTGACCCGAAAAGCGGAAGATATTATGAGCTGAAAGGGTGAATACCGTTTCTGATATGTTTGTACGGTAGGGGTGTTCAAAAATGACTTTTTCTTAAATTGTACTGGCTACTTGATAAAATTGTTTGGTTACCTAATTAAAGGCTGTACACCAAATTATTTTTAATTCCAACGAGTAGCCGCATTGCTACAAGAGAAAAAAGTTTTTTATTATATAAAAATAAATTTCAAAATTTTCTGTTCACCCAATGAAATTGTTAGGTTGTCTATAGAATCGATGCACACCAATTTTGGCTCAATTCCAACCAGTGGAAACGGAGTTATTGCCGTCGAAAATTTGGATTCAAATGAAATAGTATTTACGGTGCCAAATTCTTCAATTACCGGCATTTATTATAGGTCTGCCCACCGTAAATACAATTTTTTCAAATCAAAATTTTTTGACGGGAATAACTCTGCTTCCACTGGTTGGAATTGAGCCAAATTTGGTGAGCATCGTTTCTATAAACAACCTAACAATTTCATGGGGTGAACAGAAGTTTTGAAATCGTTTCTTGAATAATAAATAAAAAACTTTCTTCTCCTGTAGCAATGCGTCTACTCCTTGGAACTGAACCAAATTTGGTGTGCAGCCTTTAATTAGGTAGCCTGACAATTTTATCACCTAGCCAGTACAATTTGAGAAAAAAGTCATTTTTGAGCACCCCTACTGTACAGTTGCTAATCTCCACTGTGTAATTTGGTCTTGCTGTTCTGTAATATTTTTATAGATAAAGCCTACTAAACTTTGCTCGACAATTCCAACTCCTCTGTTCCATGGGATGTTCCTTCTCTATACAATTGCATGGTATGTTCATATTGAAATATACCCTAATATTTTTGTTTAACACTCTTCATGGGTAATCGTCGGCCACTAGTAGAGAATCGAGAAGAACATTGTATATCAACAATCATATCAACGTTCTTATCAATTCTTGATTAGTTGCTGACTACCATATGGAGTGTCAGTATTTAGGAATACTTTAATATGAATATCATTCAACTGTATGATGAAGTTCTGTACCTCGATAACGTTCCTTCTGTATACATTTACCTGAAACTGACTTTTTTGCACACTTTATATCACACGTTGTAATCGATGCTGTAGGATATGTATAATTTGGTTTGCCATGAATGAACTAACCATATATGTACGCATTTTTCATAGTATCTTTCCTAATATAAGTATAATGTTGTCGACATACTCGCGACTGGCAAGACTCGCTCAGCTGAAATGTGTCCGTCGCTCCGTGCACAGTAGCAGTTCTCTGCAGAAGCCGCTCGGAATACCGTTTGTAATCGAGCAGACCGGAATCGGGGAAAGGTCTTATGATATTTATTCAAGATTGTTGAAAGAGAGAATCATATTTCTTATGTCCCCTGTGAGTATTGATTGTTTCCGATTGTTATTAAAATGGGTCTTTTATTGGGCTGTCCCGTTGCCCCAGGGAGTCTTGAAATTGACAAAATAGATAGGCCTACACCTGATTTACTCATTGAGCTACTTCGGGTTGGTAGACTCAGTTTGTGAAATTGTCGATTGTCGACATTAATGACATTGACAAAATAGATACATTCGAGCAAGTCAACTGGTTTTGTTAGACACGTAATGTCAATTCTTCTAATCTCTTGCATCCACAAAACGCATTCCATACTCAAACAGACATTTACCATTTAATATCTTTGCCTACAGATTGATGATTTCGTATCAGGACTTGTTGTGGCTCAATTGCTTTTCCTGCAATCCGAGAGCAACAAAAAACCGGTGCACATGTACATAAATTCTCCGGGTTAGTAAAGGTACTATTACGTCTGCAAGTGATTTGTTGTATTATATAAAAAACTTTTGAACATCCCAGGGGGCGCTGTAACGTCCGGCCTCGCCATTTACGACACAATGCAGCACCTGCAATGTCCCGTTGCCACTTGGTGTATCGGGCAAGCCAGTAGCATGGGGTCTTTATTGCTGTGTGCCGGTACGAAAGGCATGCGACAATCGCTACCACACTCAAGAATAATGCTGCATCAGCCTCACGGGGGAGCTCAGGTGTGTGATGACGATTCCATGTACATTGTATGTAGCACAGGTTACCGGTGTAGTCACAAATGCTACTCAAGTAGAATCAGAGGTGGTCAGTAACTAAGGACATTACTATTTCAGCGTACTCAAGTGGGATGTCTTGTAGCTACTTCTGCAAGTTTTTCATGCTATCTACTAAATTTTTGGATGTTGAATTTTGTAAACTGGATTGTAGTATTGCTTGAGTACTTTTCAAATCCTCATTTTCTGTTTCCACTTGGAGTAGTTTTGACATGTCTTGGAAATAGCAACTTGTAATTAGAAGAAATTTACTGCGTTACTACTGCTTTGCCTTGAGTAACAACGATGACTCCTTAGTCTCCTTTGACCTCTGAGTAAAATTATTCCCACTACATCATATTCCGAGTTCAACTAGATATTGTCGTCTGATTGACCCCAGTTGCTGTTACAAATGCGCTCAAATATATCCAAAAACAAGTACTGCAGTTTTAAAACCTTGTTAGTGTATGCCAGATGCTTCTTCACTGACCGCCTCTCTCAAATAGTTGATTTCGCGTCATCTGGAGGGGCCGCTCACACTTCAATCTGTGTGCCTTGGAGTCGGCCTTTATCAAAATACATCAGCCCAAGCTTTGTCTACAAAAGGAGTTCGTGTACCATCTTAAAATAGTACATTGAACCATAGTGTCCTATATGGTGTCGACACAGGCAAATCTCACGAGTCAGTGAAATTGTATCACGTCACAATTTCCATTTGGCTACAGGCAATTTGACGGTCATTTTTGACCGGCTTGCCGAGCATTAAATTTGGTAAAACGGGTATCAATCGAAAGCTGACTCTCCACTGATTACGAAAATATAAATTTTATTCCGCTCGTGGCCCTGGAACTTCCACAATCAGCCTCGAATTTTTCATTGTTATGGAGATTGGCATTGGGACGCAACAATGCTGTCTGGCGAAACGAGAGAGTAGCTCAGGACGTAACAATGCTGTCTGGCGAAACGAGAGAGTAGCTCAAGAGAAAAAGAGCCAGACATTGTTTCGTCCCAATGCCAATCTTCATAACAATGAAAAATTCGAAGCTGATTGTGGGAGTTCCAGGGACACGAGCGGAATAAAATTTATATTTTCGTAATCAGTGCAGAGTCGGCTTTCGATTGATACCCGTTTTACCAAATTTAATGCTTGTCAAGCCGGTCAAAAATGACCGTCAAACTGCCTGTAGCCAAATGGAAATTGTGACGTGATACAATTTCACTGAGGCGTAAGATTTGCCTGTATCGACACCATATAGGACACTATGTTTGAACGCTCTCTTATTTGAGATCTCATTTCATGCTGGTATATGACATATTCGGGTTAATTTCAATATGACTATACTATGCAATTGTATATTGAAGTTATGTACCTCCGAAAAGCTCTTTAATAGAATATGCATGCAAATTCCTACATACAAGTTTTGTGAACTAGGGTCAAACATCCGACATCCTCCTGCAAGCAGAAGAAATGAAGAGAATGAGAAACGAATTAAATTTGATATACGTCAAACACACGGGTCAACCTATCGACGTAATAGGTGAGCCCGTCCCTCGTGATTGTTGGCGAATTTGCGTTTGTCAACAAAATTGACGGTGTTTTAGAAAAAGCGTTGGATCGCGACAACTTCATGAATGTCGAGGAGGCGAAAGATTTCGGCATAATCGATTCTATCCTATATCCGTCCGGGAAGAAATGATGAGCGTCCAATCGTGTTCTTTTTCTTTGATGTGCACCTTCGCCGAGCACCGCAGCTGCCAATTTCCAGTGATTTTTTACGCGTACCGTTTCTGCTCGATCGTTTTCCTGTTCGTGGCATATCCTCACTATTACTGTTGTTTATGTTGACCAACTTCGGGATGGAATGTAGTCGTTAACTTCGCGATTATATATAATATCAGTATCAGTTTATTAATAATTTTCATCATTTCAAAACACCACAAGATTGCGATACAATGAAAATGATAGGAAGGCTTCAAAGCGACTTGGGGTAGTCTTTGAAATCAGACTCCCTCCTGGGCAGTGTTATCAGAGAAGTTGGCGATTAGCTTGGATTAGGACCGGACTTGACCGCATCTATGGAAGATGAAAACGGATTCAAACTCTATATTACCGGATGGATCTGCGATCTACCGATTTTTGTATTGATGGTGTCGCGTGTAAAATTGGCATTACAACAAATTCTGTGTTACTCGTATGCTGCATATGAATTTGAAAAGCATCGAGCCAAGAGTGGCAAGCAAGACGTTGTTTTGGTATTCATGATATCCGACTCTATTGGTGATTTTACATCAGGCCGATATTCTTCAATACGATTTTGGTATCTGCCGACTTGTTGCTCTTCTACGCTATTTGAGACGACGCGTACGCGGATCAGATGGCGAGTAGGAGCCTATAGATCAGTGGTTCCCGACCTTTTTCGCCCCATCGCCCCCCAAATTTTGTGTACCGAAAATTGGGCATACAAACTGTAATTACCGGCGGGTTGACTAAAAAAAAAGGTCAAATTTCCGGCACGATGTCTAATTTGACACACTTTTAAGCTAAATTTCAGTGTGTTTAAAAAAAAAAAAAAAAGGTCAGCCGTTTTGGCGCGTCATCGCCCCCGTCGCCCCCTTTGTCCATTTTCGCCCCCCTGTCGCCCCCTCTGTCATTTTCGCCCCCCTAGACAGCCAAATCGCCCCCTGGGGGGCGATATCGCCCACGTTGGGAACCACTGCTATAGATAAACCTTCAATACGGCGCCGTAGGAATTCTGGAGTCGATCTGACAATCAAACAGCAGTGATCGGAAATACAGGCGTTGCTAGTTGTTGTTCTTTAGGAGCTGTAGCTTGCGGTGGAGGTCGTCTGGTGTCCGGAACAGCTCTTCTCAATCGCGTTATTGCTGGAATATCGAATCTCCAGTTGGTGATCGTTACTGGGTCTTCTTCTTGTGGCGGCTGGTCGTTTCGCTTGCGCTCTGAGCAGAGTACCGCGGAACATGCTGCTATTAGCATCACACAACCGAAACCGATAAAGGCAAACCCAATTGTTGAGATGTTACTCTGCAGACCCATGCTTATTGCTCCGTATAATGCCATGGTTATGCCGGTGATCAAGAGCGCCGCGCAGATAATGAGTACACATTCTGTCTTTGACGCTCTGGGTTTAGTAGTGCCTGCAAATAAAGCCAATATTGCCACTCGTGGAATGTAATTCGGACGTGCCGCCGTACGCGAGATTAGTCGGGCCTATACCGCAGCGCTGGTTTTGACCGTAATGACTTTTCAAGTACAATTTATACAACGGGTGTGGTCGTGACGTCGCTGGCGAGGAAGTAGATCATAATATAGAATTGTTGATTGATAACGACATCCGCGGTGCCCGGCTGACGCGATGAATCTACTGCGCCTGAGAATACTGGACCTCCGTGCCTGGTATGTACTATTCAAAATAGGCAATGTTGCAACATTAAAAAATGAGGCTTGTAGAAACTCAAGCCAATAAAAGAAAGTGATGTTACTGTACTGTATGGGCTTATATGCGGATTATGGTAGTACACAATTTTCGCGGCGCCTATCATCCATTTTGAGCTGGTATTTCGGTGAACGTGACACGACCTGCAAAGTCGAAAATATTCAAGTTATCGTGGCAATATATTCGTCGATCTGGCACATACGCAGCCACCATAAGTGACATTGTGAAAGTGGATTGAGTAAGCCTATGGTTGTTCGCGGCGATTTCACGACAACACACGCACCGTATTTCTATACAAATTAACAAAATGTTTATCGCGGCACCGCTTAACCTACACACACACAGTGCAATTAAAATCCATGAATGTTTGTTGTTTACATTCTACCAGGCCTTATACACCATACTTTCAGTGCGACTGAACAGATCATTTCACTCGAAACCAAAAGCGCAGCCTTATTGTTTTTTTTTTGAGGCTATACTTACGGTAAGTTTCTTCTTCAGGATGCGTCGGAATCCTTATAGGCCTAAACTTTGGTCCGGGAAACTGTAGATCTGGGTGCTCGACTCCACTCCAAGTGCTAACCATGTCCACAAAGTCAAAATGACACGAGAAGTCTTCATACGGACAGCGTTCATAGATCGGCAACTAGTTGATTGCTACGGGGATTTCTATGGCATAAGTAATTTGATAGATGGCCTACCTGTGGTACAGTGTGAGCTTGTAATTTGATCGCGGATCTCAGTCATCACAGCCGTGCTACGGACGTATCGTCGCGTAAGGTATACAAATCGATTAATTGCTTTGATTTTGACCAATTATTGTGACAGTGGCGTAGAACCTGAGGTGGAAAAAACGCTTTGGTCCCTCCAGATTTTAGCTTGCGCATTTGTATGGCGCTCTAATCCAAGCCACTTTATGTAAAATCGTAATCACTTCTATTTGAATCTTTTCGAATGATGATGATGATCTGATGATTTCAAAATGCCTAGTACGATGTGCAATAAAAAGACAATTCGTTGTGATATTTATTAATTTCCCAAAATATCCAGCGGTGTTTATCGATGATAGCATCATAGAAATTTCGATAACACATGTTCACTCGCGTGTATTAACTGGTTTATATACACGATGAAAGTTCAAATTTCATTCCCAAAATCATGTAACAGAGAATCAAACCGTAAAAGTTATTCGGTTAACACCAAATCTAAATCAACAGGTAAGAATTGAGAGAACAATTAATATAACGATTATGAAGCGCGGAATATCTTCAGCGTATTGACAACAGTATTTCCAGTAGCCTATATTTTTCCCAAATTCGTTGGCAGACAGGTACACACAGAAGAAACCTAACTGCTTCAGTGCAAACAATTTAGGTCGATTCAATTGTTAACAGCTATACAGGTGATAATCGGGGGTTGAGTGTAAATGTGTTCTGTAGAATTTTTGTACTTGTTGTTTGCTATTTGTACATATATCTACGGATGAGAGCGATGGATGCTGCACATTTTGTGGTTTCAGGCTCAGCTCTTCTCATAGTGTGTTTGACACTGATTCTGGGATAGGCCTACTGTGATTGTGATTAACGTAATGATTATGTGTGTGCTCCCGACGCTCCTGTCGCGCGATCGACAGAACGGGCTCGAAGGCGAGAGGACTGGTTGTGCGGTTTTTACTGAAACGTTTTAAATACATTGAACTATATTACAAGCTATCGCGGCACAATGGCGAATATGAAGTTAACTGATATTGTGAGGAGTTATGAAGATTATCCAACATCTGGTGATTTTGCAAAGTGGGTTGAGAAACTGGAACTGGTCGCCGAGCTGCAAGAACTGACGGACAAACTGCCAACTATTTTCCCATTGCTGTTGGATGGCCCTGCATTTGCAGTGTTCAAGCAGTTGCCAGAAGGCGACAGGAAGGATTACAAGAAGTCGAAACAAGCTATTTTGAACGCGTTTGGAGTGAATTGCTATGACGCGTATAGCGAATTCCAGCGAAGAATACTGCTGGATGAAGAACCTGTCGATGTGTACCTTTCCGACCTAAAAAGGCTTGCGCTATTGATTGGGATCAGACTTGGACAACTAGATAATTCTAGTTGTCTAATTTCACTAAATTAGAGCGAAATACCAGTAATCTAATTCTAATCTAATTTGTGAAATGTTTCCATGCGCTAATTCTAATTCTAATCTAATTTGTGAAATGTTGTTATGCTCTAATTCTAATTCTAATCTAATTTGTGAATTGTCCTTATGCTCTAATTTTAATTCTAATCTAATTCATTGTTTTCCTGAAAATTCCTCTTTGTCCGAGTCATATTGCAGTGACTTGACAAGAATAATCTCGCGCAGGGAAGTCCAATGCAAAGTCGCCATCGCCTTACATACACCGATCAGTCATAGTAGTTATTATGGCGACTAATAGCCTGCTAGAGTAGCTTGTATAGTCTGCGAACAACATTCTAGTTTTTAAAACTTTACGTTAGTACAACGCCGTTCTTACTAACGTGGGCAATGTCCATGACTACCACAAAAGAAGTAAGATTTTATTAAAGTAGTACAAATACAACAAGAAATATCATGATCATAAACGTCATTTTATTTTGAACGATTGTGAGCTGCGTACGATACCCGACATCGACAACGCTTTCCAACGACTAGTGAATCGATATTGGGGCTAGCCAGACATGTCACTATATCTGAAAGACTATCTCATCCTAAAGATTGATCTTGTGGGGACGTCCTATAGGCTACATCGTTTTCGAAGCGTCTCTGTCTTGGCGATGTCTGGGCCATTGCATGTGGAGGCAATATGCATATTGGTATCACTTAATTGTCTCTCCGTGGAATGCTGTTGCCATCGCCGAAGCCGTTTCAGCTAGTGTCGAATAGTGTTGTTGGGCACAGGCGAATTGCTTATTTTGAAACAACAACAATAATAATAATTGGAAACTGAAATCAATTTTAGCAATTCAAAATGCTTTATTTAGCGTATTTCCAAAATCTCAAATCAGATCGACGACCGCGATTGCGGTGACCCCTGGTATAGTAGAAAGCGAGTCAAGCTTGGTGTACAGAAGTTACCCATTCTCATGGTTATGGGAATGCACTGTTGTTTTTGTTGTTGTTGTTTATTAAACAAAAATATGTGGCGCTAATCGCCTGACGGCCTTTTGTACCACGCACTGTGATTTGATGTGAACTGATGTGGCTGTATTCATTTCCCATTCACAATTTCATTCAATTTCCAAGTTTTCGCGAAAGTCAGTAACTCTAATTCTAATTCTAATTTAATTTAGAAAATGCTTTGTAGCTCTAATTCTAATTCTAATCTAATTTAGAAAAGCTGTGTTGCTCTAATTCTAATTCTAATCTAATTTGGGAAAACTGTGTAGCTCTAATTCTAATTCTAATCTAATTTGGAAAAATCTGTGGAGCTCTAATTCTAATTCTAATCTAGTTCAAAAAAGCTAAAAATTTTCTAGTTGTCCAAGTCTGATTGGGATGAGAGTGGATGCATCCGAGGCGTTAATTCGGTGCGCGTTTGTAAATGGTCTCCCCCCAGAGGTTTCATGTCAGTTAAAGTCTGTAGCAGAAGTGGACAAAATGAATTTGAGTGATCTCGTCGCGCGGGCACGAGTAATAATGTCGGTCAGGAGCAGCTTCAATGTATCGTGCGCGGTCGGTTCGCGTCAGCGGAAGGACAACTGTTTTTTCTGCGGGAAGCCTGGTCACTTTGCTAAAGAATGCCCTATTAAAGAGCCAAGAAATGACGGTAACGAAATGGCCTGGAGACAACCAAGATGTTTTTCCTGTGGTAAGCTTGGTCATATATAGCTCGCCAATGCAGAGCCGATGAACGTCACAAGATCGCAGCAGGAAAATTACCAAGGAGAACCGTCAGCACCGGACGCGTTCTCCCGTATTCACAAGTTGGAAAAAAGGTGCTACCGTTTGTTGTGGTTTCAATTGGTGGAAAACCTCTCAAGGCTCTGGTGGACACTGGGTGCCAGCAATCTGTTGTTCTTGAAGACGTGTGTCGTCGTATGGGCCATACCGTTTCGGGTCCGAGAAGGATTGTGGAGATGCTGAACGGGGAAAGCACTAGTTGTTACGGAGAGACCATGGTAATGATGGTTGTAGGCGAGACCAACGTCAGGGTGCAATGCTTGGTAGCCTCGGAGCTCGTATGTGCTGCTGGCGTGATTCTCGGTATTGATGTTATCCAGCAATTAGGCGGAGTATTCGTTGATTCAAATCTTGACGTGTGGTTTGGTGCAAAGGTGTGTGTAGCAAGTGCGGTGGCCGCGACGAATAAACGGTTACAAATTGACGATAAATATTTCATTGCAAAATTTGATGGAGCGAAGTGGACTATGGAGTGGAGATGGGAAAATGGCGAGCCTGAGTTGACTAATCAATGTGGGGGATATCAGATGCCGTCGGAGTGTCGTACATCGTTTGATGATGAACTCAGCCAATGGATCAGAGACGGGTGGTTGGTGGAGTACGATCCTGCCCGTCACGGTTCCCACGGCGGAATAATCCCGCTGTTGGCGGTCAAGCAACCAAACAAGAAGCAGAAGGTACGGCCAGTGATGGACTACCGCGAGCTGAATTCCCATGTCATGAGTCACCCCGGACTGGATGCGGCAGTATGCCAAGAAAAATTGAGAAATTGGCGCAAACGAAGTAATCGTGCATCGATCTTGGATCTCCGGAAGGCATACCTACAGATTCACGTGTCCGAGAGGCTGCAAAAATTCCAAGTAGTGTGGCATCAAGGAAATGTTTACGTTATGACACGAATGGGGTTCGGTTTGAACATCGGCCCAAAGGTGATGACCAAGATCATTTCTACCGTATTGTCACTGGAAGACGACATAGCAAGGGGAACCGACCATTACATCGACGACATCTGGGTTGATGAGAATGTTGTAGCGGTTGAGAAAGTGCGCAGGCATTTGGCAAGTTATGGGTTAGCGACGAAGGATCCAGTTCCGTTACGTGATGCACGTGTACTTGGATTGCGGGTGAATGAGACCCAGAATGGAGTACTGGAGTGGAGGAGAGATGGTGATCTGCCGAGTTTGAACGGCCGCATGACGAAGAGAGGGCTATTTTCTGTGTTCGGCAAGCTCACGGGGCATTATCCCGTGGCCGGGTGGTTGAGAACTGCATGCAGTCATGTAAAACGACTTACTAACGAGATAGCGTGGGATGCGGTAATCCCGAATCCAGTTATGCATTTGGCTGAAGAAATCTTGACGAAGGTACGAGAGAACGATCCAGTAAGAGGGGACTGGAGAGTATATCGTGATGGAAGAGCGCAAATTTGGTGCGATGCGAGCAATATGGCGGTGGCATGCTGTTTGACCGTAAATGGGAAGGTTGTCGAAGATGCAGCATGGATGAGGAAAGAGGACGACGTAACGCATATAAATGTCGCGGAGCTCGACGCTGTCGTAAAGGGATTAAGTTTGGTGCTGAGATGGGGTTTCACTAATGTAGAAGTTGTGACCGACTCGGTCAGTGTGTTCCATTGGGTCAAGTCAATATTGGAAGATTCGCGTCGACCTAGAGTCAGTGGGCTAAGTGAAATGATTATTAAAAGAAGATTGGGAATTATCGCGCAGCTCTTTCAGGAATACTGCATGGAGGTCACAATCCGTTGGGTACCATCGTCGGAGAATCTCGCAGATGCACTAACGAGAGTCCCGCAACGCTGGCTAAAGAAGGTGTGTCTTGGAGTAAACCGGCGTAATGAGAACGTGATTGAACAGGTACGGGCTCTTCATAACGTGCATCACCTAGGTGTGAATCGGACGCTTTTCGTGGCCAAAAGAAGCATTGGCGAAGCTGTTACTCGTGATGTTGTTCAACGGGTAATCAATGAGTGCAACATCTGTCGCAGAATTGATCCGAGTCCCGTGAGATGGGAACACGGGCAGCTTTCCGTTCCCGTTGTCTGGGAGCGCCTGGCACTTGACATTACTTACGTAAACACTCGACCATACCTGAGTTTGATCGACTGCGGGCCTAGTCGATTTGCGATATGGCGGGCGGTGCGAAATGAAACGGCCGATAAAATCATCCAGATCCTTGAACAAGTCTTCTCGGAAAGAGGTGCGCCGAGTGAAATTCTGAGTGATAACGGACCTTGTTTTACTAGTCAGAATATGCGCCAGTTTTTGAACAGTTGGGGGGTGGAACATGTGTTCAGCTGCGCCTACCGGCATTCTGGAAATGGTATTGTGGAGCGGAATCACAGAACTATCAAAAGAATGGCCGCGAGATCTGGAGGTAGTGTTGAACGAATGGTGTATTGGTACAATCACACTCCGAATTCGGAGGATATTGTACCTGCGGATAAGGTGTTTCGCTATGAATCTGGTTTGCCATCTTCAATGATCCGCGCAAGCAGAAAGAGATTGGACCGACAAAATAGTTCCAACCCATACCGAGACGGTGATGTAGTGTTCGTGAAGCCACCAAATGCTCGATGTACTACTCAATGGAATAGAGGTGTCGTTACCAGGGTTGTCGCCGACGTGGTGGTCGAGGTTGACGGGATGAATCGACATCTTTCTGACGTTAGACTCGCCGTCGGGGATCTACCTAACCCACCAGGAGGAAGTGTTACGACGCGCGAAATCGACTTGAATTGTAGCAGAGAAGATGATGCCATTGATACGGAAAACAGCGGTAACTCGGGTGAAGCTATTGACCCAGTCGGTACGGAAGAGAATATCACCGATGGGAATAACTCAGCTGATCTGGATCAACCTGGTGATGACAATGTCGACCATGATATTGAGAGAAATAACTCTGACCATTCGCGACCAAATCGGGATCGAGCGCCGCCACAATGGTTGGCTGACTTTTATGTAGGCTAGATGTTGAGTGTATCTGTACTAAGAATAAGTGATTTTTTACATTTTGATTTGTTCGCGCGTAAATGCTTATGCCTTGTGATGATTGCATATACCTTGCAAGTTTTAGCCTTCAATTACGAATTCTGTATGCTACAAATTCCAGTTATCATCGCTTTCGTCCATCGTTTGAGGCACACCTACACCGCAGTTTTTCGTTTTTTTGTACGCCAGTATGTTTTAGTTGTGGGATCCACTTTGTGTGCTTCTAATAGCGAACGACTCGTGTTAATTTATTCAGAATTGGCCCATTGGCCTATATAGGCTACACTGCGGGGTTACACTCAAAAGCTTTGAATTTGGGCCAGTGATCAATAGATCACGGGGGTAGGAAGACCATATGACTCCCCGTCCCCGTCAATAGATCACAGGCATATATCGAATTTTAACTTTCAATTTGATGTATCGATATGTGTACACTGCGTATTAGTTTGTTTTTGTGTCCACATTTATCACGTTGACTTGGCTTCCCGTGCGATCTTCAGACCAAGGGGAAGTTTGCCGTTTCATGTAGGCTATACACTGTTTTAGAATTGTTCACCTGATTTTCACGTTTGAAGTTACATCGTTGCGTTATGTGTTGGTTTCCCATGTGATCTTTAGATCAAGGGGAAGTGTGATTGTGATTAACGTAATGATTATGTGTGTGCTCCCGACGCTCCTGTCACGCGATCGACAGAACGGGCTCGAAGGCGAGAGGACTGGTTGTGCGGTTTTTACTGAAACGTTTTAAATACATTGAACTATATTACACCTACTGCACGTTTTGTGATTTCGTTTGATAATATTGACTGAAATAAAACGTTTTTATGACTCACTCGAGTCTACAACTATATCTATTTACGACGAGGCCAAAATGCCAAAAATAAACTCTGAAAAATGCCGAAAATAAACATGCTTGCCTATAAACAGTCAATAGTAGAATTGTTATCTGCATATTACATACATTGTCACAATACTCAATGCGATTCACATATGGAGGATATTGTGACGACCATATGTCATCTATTAATCTAACATATCTAGTCCCGCTCTACTGATTTATAATATTATTCATGGCCGAAATAATTGAGCCATCTTATTCTTCGTCATTGCATGACTGCACTTTCTTTTGTTTGTTTTATTCACACACAACCGTGGATCTCATCGCCTCTATATTACGTCATTTGCGTCATGACAGTATCACTTCAGCAATCGTCAGTGTCTTTAGGTCAGTGCATGGTTCTCAAACTTTTGTAGACACGCCCCCCTTTATGATAGTGAAAGATTTCGCACGCCACTTACCGATATATAACAAAATGCAACCAGAATACTAGCAATCCCAACGGATAGTTTGGTGGCATAAGAGATGACTGTTGATGAGAGAATATGAAATCCGGACTACACACAGAGCAATAACTATAGGAATTGGGGGTAAATCACGCTGATCGCGAAACATTTTTCAGTTGACGGCTGCTTCGCGACCCTTCAGATGCATTCACGCCCTCAGGTTGAGAATCCATGCTTTCAAAGGTCTTTGAGATATTTCGGACGACTTCCATGTCGCGCTCTTTCACAATCGGTCTCTCGTTTTTCATGCTCCCGTAACTTATCTACCGACTTTTGACTCGGCTCACCTTCACTCTGTGCTTTGAAACACTGCTATGGCAGTGCATGAGGTCGGCGATGAGGCGTCCACAGATAATTACGCAATTTTGTCCGTCAGTTCCTTTCAAGTCTTTCATCAGTGTTATTGGCACGATCCTTTTATGATGTCGGTCATGTTTGTCACCACGTGATTGGCAAAATTATTCGCTTTCATTCTTATACGTGCACATGTACACGGAAAATAATATAATTCCAAAGAAACTTAAATTCGAACCAATGACACGAACATCATCCGAAGTATTCCAGCCTAAGTAATATATAAAAAGCATCCCGACTCCTAGAAGTAAAATGAAAAGAAAAAATATCATAGCTGCGAAGTGTTCCCACGTATCATTAACGACCAGACGAAACAGCGTCCATTTGGGTATCCGAAGACTTCCCGCGAGAGATGTGACACTGTCAACGAGAGCTCCTGAAACATACACATCACGATAAGCGCTACGAAATCATCACATCTATATAGGCCTATAATACAATTTATTTCATAGGAGATTTTGTCTTCGCCTACTCAGCAAATGTATGCTTGCGTACCTGCCTCAATCGCTGTACCTTTGATGTCTCCAAATCTAATAATTGGTTTGGTGTGCCACATAAGTTATATGATTGGGTGAAGGCCCCGGCCCCATCATCATCATCATCGGTTTATTAGCAATTTTATCAGTCCCATAATCCATACACCACAAAAATGCGATACAGTGAAAAGATAGGAAGGTATCCAAGCGACATGTAGTCTATGGAATCAGACACCCACCTTGGCCTAGGCCAGTGGTTCTCAACCGGGGGTCCGCGGACCCCTGTGGGTCCGTGAAGCATTTTCAGGGGATCCGCGAAGCCTCAAAATAATTGATAACCAAATTTGAATTTTTTTAATTAGAAAAATCACGAGGCGCAGTTTCGCTTCATTACTAGTAAAACTCCAGAGCTAACATCAACAGAATGCCGATCTGAGGTGAAATATCCTGCTGTGCAGACTCATTTTAATTGGTAAATTGCCAATAGCCCACTGATACAAACATTTTGCTGTTTGGGGATGTTTTGTTCGGGATTGTGGAAAAAAAGTTGGATGAGTAACGTCAATTACGCGGTGACTTCGAAATGTTTATAAAATCCATTTTCTCCTGGAATATACTAAACGATCTTTCCATCATGACTTCACGATAAGCTGCGATGTGGAAACGACCAGACTTGACGGTATATGTTCATTAAAAATTATATCTTTTTGGTCCCATATTTGTTGCGATCATACCCAAATGTGTCTTCGGAAGCGTTACACGTTATTGCCACATTTGCCACCTATTATATTTGTGGTAATGGATTTTCGGCACTCATTCATATCAAATCGAAGGCGCGTATTTTCAAGATACGACCACGTATTTCAAGAATTGCGGTTGCAGAATTAGCTTTGAAACTGGAACTAAACCCAATTTCTACATGAATAGTATGATCTTATTTTCAAGAACGGTCATTTTGTTGCTGTTTAACACTAAGCCTACAGTGATCATTTGCACAAGACAGGAGACGGTTGCACGTGAGCTAAATCTGAACTTAAACTTCGTGGCGGTCCGCGGGGGTCCGTGACGATCCGAAACGGGTCCGCGAAGACAAAAAGGTTGAGAACCACTGGCCTAGGCGATGTAAAGAGGAGGCATGCATACTGAATGGAAAGTAAAAGAAGATGGTATTGAAAAAAAGCCAGCGACAAAATTGAGGTGGCATGTCATGGAAGGCGAGATCGATAGGTCAGGTCGTGGTCCGCTAATCTTGAGGATGGACTAGTATTTATTTAGTAGTAATTGCTTGTATTTCGACTTGAATGTGGACATGCTCGTCGACTGACGGATGGCCGGCGGGCGGGATATACTGTTCCACACGTCAGGTCCGACATATTTGATAGAGCAATGATCTTTTCGGTCGATCATATTATGATGAACGGTATATGGACGGTGATGAAAAAATAGTAAACTTTGACATCAGTATCAGTTTATTAATAATTTCAACATTAATCAAAACACGGCAAGACTGCGGTACAAAAAAAGATAGGACGGTGTCTTTGGAATCAGACACCGACGTCCAACATAGGCCTTGCACCTGCACGCATTAGGCTACATCACCAATAAAACAAAATTGAAAACTATTTTGAATGCAGCATATAATTATCCAATGGAATAATATTATCAAACATATATTCTCTGATATAAGCATGTCCTACATAGGGGAAAGTCGGAAAATACACTTCTCAAAAATTCCAAATTTAATCGCTCAAAACTCACGGTGAGTGCGAGCAGGGATTGTACCATCTTCATGATTGCCTGTCTCGTTTTGTTTGGTGCCAATTATTTCCCCAGCATGTCGAACCGGTTTGTTGTTTGCACCTGCCCCTGCAGACATCTTCTTCATCACTCTCTATATGTGGGACATCTTCTTCATCACTCATCTAATTTCGTCGGTCCTGCCACGTAAGTCGGTTATTTCGGCTGTATTCAATGTCAGTGACGCCACATATAGCCTACCTTCATTTCTGCCGTAGCAGACGGATAACCGAATATATAGGTTCCGTACGTCAACTAGCTTTGTCTTTCCAGCGCGAAAAACGTTTGTCCACGATCACCGATTATGTTTGCTCTCAATCAATCATTCTACGTACAAACACTCATTATTCACCCCCACGAAAGATTGACCATCGAGAGATTTGCGATATGGGAAAATAATATTGCGCTGGGATGAAAAAAGCAAACTGCAATTGTCTTTTGGGAGTTCAGCCAGGTGCATGATTCAATCGGATTCAAAAACTTGATGCCACTGTCGGTGACATTCAACTACTGAGTGATGACATAAAGACGATTTCCGACGACATTTATCTGCACCGTGATTATTCACGCGTAATAATCAGTGTGTTACTATTCAGACTCATCTGTTTCTTAGTTTGAAACTTACATTTACGAATTGTGACTCCTTCGCCGACGTGGAGGTTCCTGTTTGGGTCAGTAAATTGCTGTCAGTTTTCACGTCAGCTTAGATCGATTGCATAACATAGGTTTCCATATTATGTTAGAATATGTAATGAGAGTAATCTGACCGGACATTGGTTTTGCCATTACATGGGCTAATAGTGAACTGAATCGTCAAATTTTGTTGCGCGATTCGACAGGTTGCCAAACTTGGAATCGATATATCAATTTTCACTATCAAATCTGCACATTCGAACTATGTCAATTGCGGTAAAAAACTCACAAATCTCACTTTCGTTAGTATGGTGAATAGGTTTGGTGCGTTCAATACCCTTTTGATGCGGCTACTCAAAATCGTATCCGAAGACCCAAATACGCCGGCCTTTATAGTTGAGTCTCTTGTATTCCTCAAAACCCTCAGGCAGGGCCAAAGACCTCTCACGACAGACGGAGACATTCAAAATTATATCGCCCTCGTGCGCAAGTGAGCGCCGCTGTTTCAGTGGTGTAGAAGTCTATTCGATTAGCCGATGATCGCCTTTCCGATGTCTTCGAATGAAGTTACTGCTAGAACGGATCCTCAATGACCCGTAATATTATCTGTATTATGTAAAAGCTTGAAACTAAAGCATGCCGCTGAAAAGGGGTATCATTTGACTGGACCAGGCCGTAAGTGATCAAAGGTTCCGGTCCGCGACTCAAATTTAGTTCCCCATCCCTGTTTTAGACGAATGTCCTGTAAAGACTCAATCATAACACAACTCAGAAATTTGGAAAGAAAAATCAACCAGGCCTATTTGCAAGTGTGCAAACCCTTTATGAAGGACAATTCGTCTGTCATGTCGAAGCGAGAGACGTTACATCGTCTTGCACGTCATCTTGCACGCATTACTGTATTTTTGAATGAATTTCCAACGGTCGAACAGAAGTCTCGCGGGATACCCGCAATAATCCGCAAGACCTTACATTCCCATAGATTTCAATTTCCTGCGCCGATCAATCTGTTGAACTAAACCTTATGTTTCCCGTCTAATCGATGAACTCGTAAGAACTTCAATTTAATTCTGTACATGCGGTGAGCGACAGAAAAGCAATATTCGTCGCTAATACGAGGAGTTATACCATAGTAAGAAACAGTCTGTAGACGCAGTAGTGGTAAATGTGCGTAATATATTTCAATAAAAACGTACGATATTAACAATGACTATCACAAAAATAGAAAGGTCTCAGAATACTGCAGCGTCACCTCGTGGTGTACACAGTTGGTAAAGTAGTCATCATTGGTACTCATGTAGAAGTAACGCCGTAAATTTATACTCAAGTAGAAGTAGAAAAGTACAAATAAGCAGAAAAGTACAAGTAGGCCTATACTTCATTACTGACCACCTTTTGAGTAGAAGTAGTAGGGATTTCAGAGTAAGTAAAAATGTAAGTATCAGCCGTAGTTTCGCCTAAAGAAACCGAAAACTGTCAAGTAGAAATAGACTAAGATCATACCCATTTGAGTCAATAATGCAGGAAGAATTACCTCGTTTCTGACCAACACTGATAGTGTATCATAAAAGACATCATTAAATTGAATACTATAATGACTGCTTCTGCGGCAATACAGAAATGATTGGTTTATAATTGAGGCCCACCAAACCCTTCTCCGCCAACGACAGAATAAGCGAGTCCATCGAAGAGAAATAGCTAGCTAAAAATACGAGGCTGCTAGCGATCAGAAGGTAAGTTCCGACCAAATTCTGTCTAGCAGTATAGCCGTTTGAAAGAATCATGACCGCGGCACCAAATATCAGTAACAAGACGGAGATCGAGAGGAATATTCGCCCAGTGTTCATCAAATGGCCGACTTGATTGCCTTTCGTGTAATGTTCATCATTTCGGAGAGTGTCTGAATAAATATGCATGCATTTCATAAGCAGGGAGAATACATTCCATCAACTGATGTCAAATTATCTTATCGGAACGTTGGCCATAGGCGCCGAACCGTCATTTTGTTTGGGTATGCCGAGTATGTGACGTCACAATCGATGACATCATGGTTTCACTAGAACGCACTTTATTACATGCCGCTGTAGTAACGTTTTGATACCAGCCTCTCAATATTACCAAAGAAATTGAATCCCATATCGGTGCGATGATTAAATTACTGGTTCGTCCGACGACGAACGATTTGTTGGCATATAAAAGGTACTCGTTCAAATGTATCGAATAATATCAAAATTCGTGCCAGTGAGAATTTGGTGTTGCATTAATATTTCAGAATGTAATTCCAGCACAACGCGCCGCGCAAATAACGAATTAAACTGCGCACTGGCAAAAACTGCCCACTGGCAAGAACTGCGCACTGGCAAACACAGCGCGACAATCTTGAAATACGAGATTTGTCGAGCAAACAACAGTGATGATTTGATTACAAACGAGAAAGCGCGCAGCCAATCAGTGCATTACGGCCAACACGATGGGTTTCTGATTCTGACTTGGTTCACGACCACGAGCAGCGCGCATCCCGGCTAGTGAAAACACTAATTCTGTTTGCATTGCTGCGTTTCCCGATTCACGTATGCAAAGCATTATTGGTATACATACAATGCACAATAATACACTAACCAATTTCGGGCTCTGATTAAAAAACTGATCACAAAAAGGTTCACAAATTATACTGAATGAGATATGCGCCTCGGCTCTCACAGACGCATATACAAATTAATTTAGAGACGGGACACGGTACGTTTGGTGGTCTAAATCGCTAAAAGAGATAGTGTTTCTCAAAGCGGGTACAGGGTACACGGCATATCTAGCATACCCGGTTGGGCGCTTATGTAGGCCCGCTTGGCTTATACATCTCAGCTAAATGCGTCTGTTATTGTTGACGTCAGCTTCAATAGTATGTTTAAGATGTGGATCCTAAACAAGTCAGGATACCATTGACCTTTGCCGATGAATCCAATACCAAAAATCGCATGATCAAGTCCATCCCAATCCTAATCATGAAAACTTCGCGACTGTTAACACTAACAATGCCTCATTTATCACCGACCAAGGCCGACATTGCAATTAATTTGAAAACATGTTAGAAAGACATGTTGACTACATGCTGTCTATGACGATCCGAATTTACCAAATCTCTCACGGGGGGGAGGGGGGTAAGGCAGAAAGGGCTGGTACTCTGCGCATGGCTAGGTTGTGATTGGCCTCATCACTGGGAAAAACTTGAATGAATTAGAAACTGGAAAAGGTAAAAGATATGGCTCACCATTATCTGCCGAACTCTTCATTATTGATACTGTTTATGTAGTGCAATCATATCATGAAAGTTTCTCATAGAATACAATTATAATATAAGTTCTGTAAAAATTAGAGTCAAGGTAAATATTTTATCGAATAACAAGTCACGTCTTTACAGCAACCATCCAGAAATGCAATATCAGTCGAAATACGAAACTATCCCACAATGGCAATATTTTCCATATTATGAAAATCTGTGTACAATAGAAATACACGAGAACTCGGAATGCAATACAAGGGATGGACGATTTAGGTTAATATAAATATATTCACTAACTAAATGAATATATAGCTTCGTAAGTGATAGGAATCATTATATAATAAAGCGCAGTTCAAGTGTTGACAATCCACTATTCATATACCAATACTGTAGTATCATGTTCAGTGAAATTACTGGTAACTGTGGAAAAATGAAATCATGAAGGCATTCAACTCTTGTAATGTGCAAAATTTGGAACTAATGTTTTAGAACAACCTGCATACTGTTCGTGATAGGAACACTGGTCAGTGAATTGATCTGGTTTCATAATAAATTTTCAATTGAAGACTTACCAAATATCAAATCTAATTCGAGATTTATACTGGTACACAATTGCATATGCAGAGAAATCAAGTCCTATTCTGTAAAATCGGAACTAATAATACGACAAATAGTTACAGCATATAAGAGGTAGCCGGGCGGGGGAATTAATAAAACACCTTATAAAAGTTCTACCATAATGCATCAGTACTTTTTATTACTACTAAAAGCATATGTACCATCTAACGTGCAATTCTTCATTTCAAATTGCAATTTAAAAATGTTTGTGCTAAGGAGTTGCCTACTGTCATGGATTCCAACACCAAATCATCAAAAGGTCTGAATTTGAGTTGTCAGCTACTTAGAAAATCAACGAGTAACTAATAATCCATGGATAACATAAGGCCGTACTAATAAGGGCTGACCGATAGAATACTATTTATTCAGCTTGTATTTAACCCTACCTGGGAATAATCAATGACAATGGCACATCTTCACTCATTTTGAATGAAGCCATCTAAATATGCGACGATGTTAAGATTGCCGTTATCATGGATTAATCAAATGCAGAGCAAATTGACCAGTAAAGCAAATGCTAATCAGCCTATCCATCAACATTCAGTTTCATGGCAGCATGTTTCGAGGGATGACTAGTTATAGATTGATTTTGCGAGTAGCTAACAGCACCAATATCAGCATCACTTCATTATTATTTTCATCATTTCATAACACCACAAAACTGCGATACAATGAAAAGATAGGAAGGTGTCAAAACGACTTGGAGTAGTCTTTGAAATCAAACACCCACCTTGGCCTAGGCGAAGTAGAGAAGAGGCCTGGTCACTGAATGAAAAGTAAAGCAGAGAATATAAAAGGCAAGCGACAAAATGAGGCGGCATGTGGCAGAAGGCGAGATCGATATGTTAGGTCATGGTCCAGTAATCCTGTAGGCTGATTAGTATTCATTTAGAAGAAATTGCTTGTATTTCGACTTGAATGCGAACATGCTCGACGACTGTCGGATAGCCGGCGAGATGTTGTTCCACAATTAGGGTCCGGCATACCTGATAGAGCAATGAGTTTTCTCGTATTCCGTCCTGGTCTTATGATATCATTTGTATCTGTTCAAGCACAGTCTATAAATCAATCATCCACCTTGGTCCACTGGTATTGTTAGTATTACTGCCCGATGTGACAGTATTTCATTTCAGTCTTTCCGCTGCATTTATTTTCGCCCCTTCCTCCCTCTTTTGATAGTCTTCATTGTATTTGTTTTTTTTGTTAGGCCTTTCTCCTGGCTGTTTTTTTGTAACACTCCCTTAAAAATAGTGATGTAGGCGAGGAGGAGTCCAGAAAAATCTCCAGCATAAAATGTGCCATACCCAGGCTTCAAACCTCAGTTTTGTTGTTAAGGAAAAGGCATCACTAGCGATACCCAGGTTGTTTTAGTTTCTCAAATTACTTGATTAATGAAATCATGATATCTTCAGAGTCGCTTCAGCATAAGAAGGTGGTGGTGGTTCCGCGGATACTGAAGTTGGATACGCGAAACCGCCATATTGCATTGTCTGATTTCCTTGCATTGCCGAAGTATAAGATGGTGCATCGTCCGGGTACGCGTTGACCTCCAACCCTTCATTTGATACAGTGGGAACATTTGGTGGCGCTATGGTAGCAGCAACTTCCACAGTCCTGTTTGCAGGCCTGTTACGGTGAACGAGATACAAAGCAAAAGCTGCTGTGACCGACAACGTTCCGAAGGCGATAGGTGCTATACCAATAACGGTCGATACTTGAAATGTTAGTACTAGCCCAATGCCAACAAATATGATTCCTATGATCAACAGGACAGATATGCAACTACCTGTCGATTGTCTGGAAGCACCTGTGAATTGAGAATATATTGTCAGGCAATGGTTATTACAGCAACTTCTGGATAGTACGGGAGTGCAGTGTAAATAGAAACTCTCGAGTTATTCGGTTTAGGGGTTGGCCCTAGCAGGCTTGTAACCAAGTGACAAGTCAATCTCGATTTTATAGTTGACTCGAGTCAAGTCAGCTAGTAGTAGAGGGTCGAGTCCGAGCCATCGTGTTTTGACTCGAATCAGAGTACAAGTCACTGTTCAGTTTTCAGTTCAATCCGGTTCAACCCAGTTTTTTCATCTCTGCTCGAGTGATATAGAATGGCTCGCATTCATAATATAATAATTTTCCTCCGTCTGAACAGTTCCAGGTCCCATTTTCCAAGTATCAAGACTGACGGACAAGACACCAAAAATGTGGTAACTTTACTATTCTACGAAGTTGCAATGAAATGACTGTCTTGGCCGTCCTAGTCCCGAGTCATATGACTTGTTCGAGTCATGCACAATGAATCAAGTACAATTAGAATCAATACTAAAATTCACTCGTGTCGACTCATTTTACGTATTTGAAAAAATGACCCGAGTCATTATAAATAACCCCGGAACGCTGGACCCTAGTCCAATTCACATAACGGTATGGAACTTTGTACAATTCATTTCAATGTGCAAGCATTGTTGAGGTCACTCGTTGATGAGAAGGATAAGAATTAGGTGGCATGTGACAGAAGGGAGGTTTGTTCATCAGATCGTGGATGAGCGTTGACTACACTGATAAATATATGAATGAATATACCCATATTACCTATAGAAGTACCGACATGTGTTCCTGTCCTCCGATTTCGATGGAAATTCCGACGTCTCTGCCGATGGTGTCGCCGTGCATTGATGTGAGTTCGCCGCGCTCTACGGGCCCTTGCACGCCGAGCACCGCCTCTTCTTGGCATATTACCGACGTAACAGCTACCGAACGATCGACAGATCGGTGTAAATTAACATATTAGTACTATATCTTAAAGCAAGTTATCGATTAGCACCCACTCCTATTTCCTTGATATTGGTCACAAACCATTCACACTCATACGCCAACGCAATCACATTTGTTGTTGTTGTGAATATGGTTCCGTTTGGTTTCATTATTCAAAATCACAGATTCATAAAGAGCATCCGAATTTGTGTACGTGCTTACAGAGATTACAATTTTAGTTTTGAACGAAATTTCAATGCTGCATTAAGATATCTGATATACATAAAGGCGGTTCAATGACAATGGGTTGTTAGACCCGTATACTGAATTACAGAAGTCTTGATTTGCCTTGTAGATTACCCTTATTCAGTTGCAGTAAAATCATATGTTGCCTTGCTGTACTGTTTACACATAGCCTACGCCAGTGGTTCTTAACCTTGCCCCCAGCGCCCCCCAGGGGGCGCTGGCGATGTTGAAGGGGGGCGGAAACGCTCAGGGGGCGATATGGGGGGCGCTGGGCTCAGGGGGGCGGTATGGGGGGCGCTGGAGAAAAAGGCTTCGCAGTAGATGATGTGGTGATAGGTCATATCCTTAATGAGTATTCAGAGCAAATTATCACCGAAAACTTCGTTACATATAGCCTTCAAAATACATATATGGTTAATTGTCCATGGGCGCCTAAAAAACTGACACCGAATGTTCATGTCTTGGCAATCTGAACCCCAGAAGACGAATTCCATCTGGCAGGGAAAAATTATATGTCAGTGAAGAAATACCAATCTGAAATCGTGTGCGTCTTTTAGTTTAGTACGATTGGGCGACAGGGATATTCCTGTTGGGCGATATCCCCATTGAGTGATTCTATATTTTTTGATATTGCAGACAGGGGGTCACGAAATAACATCATGCAACGAAGTCATACCAACGGGTTCGCCCGCCCGAATATGTTTAATTATTAGTAACGGGCCCTACTGTTTCCAAGAAACCTCACAATGTTCGCTTCAAGTTTTGATGAGTCTGCGCACACTCAACAACTCACTGCGCTGACCCCTGGACAACAGTGCGTATCGACTAAAAAAAGGTAATAACTTCGGATTTGTTGTGCGCAACGTAGATTTTCTGTGCGCAGAGACCGTGTCAGCACTGCGCACGTGCGCAGCTTAGAGGGAACATTGCACCTCCCTCAGCTCTACCGGTAAATGTGTTTACGTGAGCAGAGAGAGGATAAAAATTAATCTCAATTTACATGCAATTTCCGATGATATTGACCAATTCAATCATTAATTAGTGAAATTTTTCGCGCGACTAGGCGACAATAGCTGCCTCAGTAAATGGACACCTAACAGGCTTTCTAACAGGATACCTAACAGGCTTTCAGCAAATAGAGGACAGCCTAATGGGGGTCTGGGAGTGAAGTCCCCCGGAAGCTCGGTTTATCACCCGATGGGCGCCCAGGACCAACGTTTTTTGTTTGGGGGGGGGGGCTGGCGAAGTGCTGTTACGGCCCTGGTGACGAATAATTGTGCCTGCGGGCACGCCCGAATATGTTTAATTATTAATTACGTGCCCTTTATCTTCCCATACAACAGCTCACTCAGTTTATCGCGACGTATATTTGTAATTGCCACCTATTCATTCATGCATTATAGAAAATTTTGGTACCTAGGGTGACCAGGCCACACAAACTTTGCTGACCATCGAAATCACGATAGGGGGTTCGTGGGGGCGAAGCCCTCAGAAGTTCGGTTTATCACGCTATGGGTGCGCAAGGCAATCGTTTTTAGGGGGTTGACGAAGTGCTGTTACGGCCCTCCCTCTTACTCATTGTCTTTATTACATTCCTTACATTATGAAGTTTGGGGGGGCGCTGGAGCACGATAATTTTTGAAAGGGGGCGCTGGAGGAAAAAAGGTTAAGAACCACTGGCCTACGTCGTGTGACGTTGTTTCTTTAGCCTCTCCACCAACTTGCAAGATGGAAGCTAGTGGTGTCGATAACCGACAAGATAGTGTAATGGTGGAGCGTCCAGCTTCATGAATGGTAAGTCGTGGGTTCAATCCCCGGCCGGGTCCGACCAAAGACCTGATTAGTAACACTGGTATCTACGGCTTCCCCACTTGACGCTCAGCATTACCAGGATAGCATGAAAGGGTGGTGCAAGACTTGAAAACCCTTACAAGGTTATATCTGCACCATCCTTGTCCAGTGGCATATGCCAATCATCAACTTATGGCATGTATATGCACAGTTCGGGTGCGCACGTCATGAGGGTCGGTGTATATGCCACAAAACATTCAGAGCAAAATATACTACATCCTATGCTGCCAGTGGAAACGCAAAAGAGATAGAAGCCGTGTCAGAGCTGCTGCAGAATGATACTGATGTCACATTTAATATCCTTGGTTTGAAAGACCTCCTTTCTAGAACCTGAGGGAGGGTTGAAATGTTCAAAAATTCAACAGGAATTCATTCCAATTGCCATTGAAGGAAAATATGTCATAGGTAATGCAGTAACTGGTTCTGGAAAAACTTGGGCCTTCCAACACCATGATTAGTATAACTTACAACTAGAAAAGCTAGAAGATATGGCTCACCAATATCTGCCGAACTCTTGATTATTGATATTGCTTTTGGTAGTGCAATCATATCATTTAAGACTATCATACAAATATTACTTCTGTAAAAATAGGAGTCAAGGTAAATATTGAAAATAAATACCAAGTCACATCTTTACAGCCATCCAGAAATGCAATATCATTCGCAATACAAAACTATCCCACAATGACAATATTTCATAAACAATACAACAAATAAATCAGAAATCGGAATGCAATAGAAGGACTGGACAGTGGAAAAAATATATATTTGCCAAATACTCTGAATTTATAACTTTGCTAGAAACAGAAATCATAATCATATAAAGTGTCGATAAAATATATAATTTCATATAGCAAATACTGTAGCATTGCATTCAGTGAAATTACTGGCCAGGTAGGAAAAATGAAGGAATTGAACTTTTGGAAAGCGCTAAATTTAGAACTAATATATTAGAGCACATTGCATACTATTGTGTTTGGAGTAGCCTACTGGTCATTGAATTGTTCTGGTTTCAAATAAAAATTTTTACTTGAAGAATTATCAACTACCGGTATCAATATGTAACTTCATATTCATGCTGGTACGTAATTGCACATACAGAGAAGCGATGCAAAATCGAAACAGTCCTTTTTCTCACAAAATAAAAATTACAGCAGACTACCATCCAACATGCAACTCACTAATATTAATTGTATAACATAAAGGCCACACAAAAAAGGGCTGGTAGAGAGGGTAATATTTATTCAGTTTTGCAATTAATCCTTCCCTGTAATAAATATAATCAATGACAAGGGCAAATCTTCACTCATCTAGTGGTCATCTGAAGTAAGTGAGCAATTGCGATTGTCAGGAATTAATTCGAGGCAGATGCAATTGTCCGGCCAAACAAATGCTAATCAGCCAATTGAGCTAATCTAGCAGACTTTAGTTTTATGGCCATATGTCAGATAGACTTCATACAGCTCAAAACCTGCTACAGCCAAGACTCAAACATCAGCTGTTGTTCAGGATAAGGCATCGCGAGCATTACACAGTACAGTAATTGTGGTGTCTCGAATCTTCTTGACTAGTGAAATTAGAATTACATCTTCCGAGTTGCTTCAGCGTAAGAAGGTGGCGGTTTCGAGGATACTGAAGTTGAATATGCAAATCCACTGTATTGCATATCTTGATTTACTTGCATTGTCGAAGTATAAGATGGTACATCATCAGGGTGTGCATTGGCCTCCAACCCTTCATTTGATACAGTAGGGGCATACTGCGGCGCTATGGTGGCACCAACTTCCACAGTCCTGTTTGCAAGCCTTTTACGATGATCGCGATACACAGAAAGTGCCGCCACGACAAATATCGTTCCGAATACGATAGGTCCTATACCAAAAACGGGCGATACTTGAAATGCTATTATAAGTCCAAAACCAACAAGTATGATTCCGTTGACGATGAAGAAACTTACGCAACTACGCGCTGATTGACCGGCGGTAATGGTGGCACCTGTTAATTGAAATCAAATTGTCAGGCAATGCCTGTTACTTTTATGGCTACAAGATATATCAACTAATGATGAAGTGAGAAGGTTGACCGATAACAAATCACTGAAATCAGTGTAAAAGAGACAAACCAAAAGTGATACTTCTTGACTGGGGGGTTGGGAGCGCTATTGACTCAAATTGTTAGAATAAATACTCGATTCTGATCGCAGTACTCCATCATTGTGCCCAGTCATAATTACAGTGCACAACCATTATCAAGGTCGCTCGTTTCTGGTGGCAGTGGGAGTCGAGTAGTGATGAGATTAAAGCAATGCCACTTGACACAATCAATATGAATAGTATATGTATATAAATATAACCCTGTTACCTGTGGACGTACTGGAAGTGCCAGGATGTGTCCCCACCGTCGATTGTCTCACACTTGCGGTACCTGTAAATCGAGAAAAATTGTCAGAGAATGGCTATTAGAAAGACGACCCAATATGTTCAACTAATGATGAAGTCAGAAGACATGCCCATTGACTGAATCACCGACAAGACAAGACACCCAACAAGCGGCAATTCTTGAGCTTTTCAGTTCAAAACTTGCATCCCACATCTTTACTAAAATCGAAAAATAGTATCTTGGAAGTGATCACCGCAAATTAGATGATGCCAAGCAGCTTGGTATACTCCGGTAGTTTCCAAAGTGAGTGCCAGTGTCACATCGGAGGGGTTCGCAAACTGGAAGTGGGCGCTAGCTACAATCTGGAATTGGGGGGAGGGTGCCGTGTAGACTGGGGGTGGGCAGATCTGCTTCATGCGCGAGCTGCATATCAAAAATCTCTGAGTTAGGAGAGCCACAACACAAAAATTCAAAAATACGAATTTATGACGTCACAATGAAAGGTAGGCTGTCGAATGAAGTATATTATTGTGTGGTGTGGATGAGAATTTAAGGATGATATCAGATGCGTATCCTATGTCAAACTCTGCAGTTATTGCTAGCCTCTACGATAAAATGGTAGAGCCGTATCAGCCATTGCTACCTCGGAAATGATTTCGACCTGCGCTAGCATCATAAATTTTCAATTTCATTGTTGAACACAATGATTTATCATTGATACATGACCATGACCAGGCACCCATTGTTGCGGGTTAAACGTTTATGTGACCTCAATTCGAGAGTTCAATTGCAAATTTCTAAAACTGTAGTTCCACCTTCCCCTAAATTTTATTAGTCTTGCGTAAGCCATAAGGAAATGAATAGGACGGAAACAATACCCAAATTGTTAATACGCGATGCAATGAATTTAAACCTCTCTATCAAAATGGCGAAACGTGTGTCCAATCATTAAAGAGCCGCGATAAACGGTTGAAAGAGCCACCGTTTTCCCACCACTAGTATAGACTACAGAAAACTGTTTGGAAATTGGTAACAATTGAGTGTACTAACCAGCGATCTAATCAATCAATGAAAAGATCCATTAGCATGCATAAGCTTTTTGAACAAGAATCCTCAACATACATAGTCGAATTCCCGTAAAACGTTATCCTTAAAGCGTTATTCACTTATTGCATCACCACGAAGCAACTTCAGATGAGAAATAAACTTGCACGATTTTATTCAGATTGCGTCTGCCCTGGAATATCAACAAAGTGGTGACCCCTATATAACCACGCTATCTCTTTCTATAGAACGATTGATGCGACACAAAATACTCATGAGTGGTTGCAACACCGAAAAATATTCCAATCAAATTTATGAACCGTTAAGAGCCGAATGGAACTGTTTCGTAGATTGGCCTGTTACGTGCAAAGAAATACGCGTTGATAGTAAATTCTAGGGTTCTGTACCATAATTTCTCTTTCCAAATTTGTAAATGTGCGACGACACGAAATACTCCTGAGAATCACGGGAAACACGGCTCGACTTCGACGAGACGCGCAATGGCGTCACAATCAGTACATGACACGTATCAGCCATTGTCTAGCGGCGCTACTATTGTTAGAAACAATGCCGGTTTCAGACTTTGCAGGCGAAATGACAGTCATGAAAGCACCTTTAATGTCCAACTAGTTATTAAGATAAGTTTGGCAAACAATATGGTATATACACTGATAACCGGAGACCGCTGTACTCATTCTGCAGGAGTGATCATACATACGCTATCTATTAAATTCGCTATTTTTCCAGCAAAGTCATTGCGAACGACACATATGCATACACCCAAGTTACCTTCGATTTCGTCGGTGATTTGGAGACTGTCTCGGCCAATGGCTTCGCCCTGTATTGATGCGAATTCGTGCAAGTGTATGGGCCCTTGCATGTCCATGTCCACCAACAACTATTCTACGCATATATCCAGCGCACGGGCTATCTAACTATCGACGTACTGGTGCAATTCAACATGTCGAACACTTCTCATTTCCTCGATATTGGTGACAGACCATTCATAGGCACACACCTACACCTACGCCAACGCAGTCACCTCGATTTTTGTTTTGATTGTGAATATGGTTGCGCCTGGCTTCATTATTCATGATCTCATATGCGTAAAGGTGATCCAAGGACATTGGGTTGTTGGATCTGTATGCTGAAATAGAGAAGCCCAGATTTGGCTCACAGGTTATCCGGCCGCAGTAAAATGACACACGTTGCGTTGCAGTGCTATTGTTTAAGCGTACCCCTGTATCGTACCGATTCTCTGGCACCTCATCACTCTCTTTACGCATACTTGAAAAGATGGTAGCTAGTGGTATCGGCACCAGTACAAACGGAGAAGAGATTAAAGCCGTGTTGGAGATGCTGCATAAGGATACATTTAAATCTCTCGGCTAGAAGGATGTCCTGTGTGAAACCTGCGAAGAGCTGAAATGGAAGACCCCTTCAAAATTACAGCAGGAATCCATTCCAGTTTCCATTGAAGAAATGTATGTCACAGGTCGTGCAGAAACTGGTTCTGGGTATTCTGCGATCGCCTTGCAGCACCAGGAATCCAATAACTTTAAAACTGGAAAAGCTAGAAGATACGGCTCACCCGTATCTGCCGAGCTCTTGATTATAGATATTGCTTTTGGTAGTGCAATCATATCATTTAGGACTATCAAATATTAGTTCTGTAAAAATAGGTCAAGGTAAATATTGAAAATAAATACCAAGTCACATCTTTACAGTCATCCAGAAATGCAATAGGGCCTATCATTTGCAATACAAAATTATCTCACAATGGCAAAATTTTACTAACAATACAACAATTTAAATCAGAAATGGGAATGCAATACTAGGACTGGACAGTGGAAAATCTAGAAAAAATAAATATTTGCGAAATATACTGAATATATAACTTTGTAAAATATAGATATCATAATATAATAATATGTTGATAATACATAACTCCACGTAGCAATACTATAATATCGTGTTCAGTAGGGTTACAATATTTTGGAATCGGGAAAGGACAGTTTTTCACAATTTGAATACCAGAGGAAAATCCAGAAAAAATGGTAAATTTTTCGCTTGACTAAAAAAACAGAAATTCATTTTTCTTTCATATTGTCCGTTGATTGACTAAAAAATAAGGTTGTCACTTTCGTTCGAACCACGAATTTCCTATATAGTGTCATTTATGCCCACCCGCTATCTTAGCTCTAAAAGCTGTAAAGGAGTACGAATTGGCAAAAAGTATGACATTTAGGCGTCCTCAGACGACATTTTGAAAAACCGGAAAAAGGAAGACAAATCCTCCTAAAGGAGGATGTATGGTAACCCTAGTGTTCAGTAAAATTACTGGCAACCTAGAAAAAAATGAAGTCATGAAGGCATTCAACTTTCGGAAACAAACAAATATTATGGAGCACATCGAATACTATCGTGTTTTATATCTGGTTTTAGATATAGTTGAATTAAATTGAAGATTCAGATTCATACTGGTACATAATTGCACATACAGTGACAGAGAAGCCATGCAAAATCGAAACTAAACTGCAATAGGTAAGGAGTTGAGAAAATAAAACTTCTAATTATAGTTCTACAATATTGCATCAGTATTTTTTCTCAATAGATAAAAATTAAACCATATGTTTGTCTACCACTCAATATGCAATGTAAAAAGACTGTGCTTAAAGGTTGGCTACATACTGTCAAATGCAGCCTAGTCATTGTCCAGTATTTCAATACTAATTCCTAATTTAATACCTAATTTACAGTATCAACGATTTGGAAAACCAAGCCCTACTCAAGATTTCTTGGATAGCATTATACATTAATTTTAGTGTCTCGAATCCCTTTGACTAGTGACATTTTCATGATAGGCATCACTATCGATATCCGAGTTCTTTTAGTTTCTCGAAATTTCTCGATAAATGAAATGATCACTATATCTTCAGAGTTGCTTCTGCATATGAAGGTGGTGGTGGTGGTTCTGAGGTTACTGAAGTTGGATACCGGTATGCAAAACCGACACATTGCGCTGCTTGGTTTCCTTGTATAGTTGAGGTATAAGATGGTGCAGTGCCAGGGTATGCACCGACATCCAACACTTCAGTTGATACAGTAGAAACATCTTGCGGTGATATGGTAGCAACAGCGTCCACAGTTCTGTTCGCAGGCCTTTTACGATGAACAAGACAAAAAATAAACACTATCATGAGCGATACTGTTCCGAAGAAGATAGGTCCAATCCCAACGAAGGGCGATACTTGAAATGTTAGCACAAGTCCAATACCAAAAAATATGATACCATTGACCAGCAAACCATATATGCAACACCAACCCACCGATTGTCTGGCGGAACCTGTTAATTGAGAATATATTGTCAGGCAATGGTTATTACTACAACAGGAGTGAAACCCGAGTGTCTGCGTGGCATTTGGAATTCTGACGCCAAGTAGGTATTTGACATCTGTACGACTGAATAGCTAGATGGCGTTTGAGACGCTAAGTCGCTCTGTATGGCATTTGGCGTTTCCTATGTACCACAGATATTCAGACGACGTACAGCGTGCCATATCACGTCTCGCGAATAGGGTTCAATTTGAAGGTTGAGGCTTGCACAGCAGCATTTGCAGCTAAAATCTAAGCAAAGCATGTCAGTGGGCAAGTGATATGATGTTTTTTTCATGCGTACAGTGTACTACCACTGCAAGAGGATTACAGTATGTGACATAGTAAGAGTAACAAGACATTTTATCGTTTTCTAGTATATTGATTCATTCTAGACTGAAACAGCTGCGAAACCCTTGTAGCTCCACTTCGTATATGTTGTGGTAAATCAACAGTTCAAGTCACTGAGATCGTATTCACCTATTCAACACCTATTTCGTTTCCATGTTACTCACCGAAATTCTACACAAGTACTACAAATGAAACTCGGTGGTGGGAAGTCCATTATTAAAGGCCAGGAGGAAGGATTCATGTACAAAAGATGGACTTGTGTAGTGCTTGCTTTAAAGGTTTCTGATGCTATTAGGTTTTGAGATTTGAGAAAACTGATCCGCAATCTACTCTCACTTGATAGGCATCCGAACTCGACCATAACCGTACAACTAGAGCATTAATCCCTCCTGCACAGCTACAATTTGACCATCCTGCACAAGCTTGTGAAAACTACCGAAAACAGTAAAGTAAACTTCCGTTTGATGAAACGGATATGTTAGTCCACGTCAATGTCATGTCAGATAAAAACCATCTCAAATATGTAGCATGTTTTTCCTGCAGATGAGAAAGAATTGGCGAAATATTGCAACAAATGCAGTTGTCATCACTCATCAGTGTCAGATCAGCCAGTGCTTATTATAACATGACTCATGACTGTATCTATATGTATGCAGTGTTAGGAATCAGATAGCTGCAAGAAGGCCAGACAGAAGTCGATTCATATAAGGATCAATATGGGTTGGGAGGAGCAGTGTGAAATGACTGAACATGCAATCTTAGGCATCAGATAGCTGCGAGAATATGATAGTCTCACGGAGTCACTAGTGAAAGGATTTAGCTATCGACCAGCTTCTCGAGATACCAGACGCCATGTAGCTGTTGGCGTTGGAATAAACGGGATGACAAACGCTATGTAGCTACTCGCCATGTCAAAATACCAGATGCCAAACACCGTGTAGCTACTTGGCGTCTCAGAATTCCAGTGTCTGTGCAGGTTCAACCCCAACTAGTGGACAAGCAGTGAATATTTCAGTACTCGATTCCAATTCGAACACTCAGTCATTGTGCCTAGCCATAATTACTATGTACAAACAGGGTCGCTCGTTTCTGGCGGCAGTGGGTGTCAAGTAGTGATGATATTACTGTTACGGTATGTCATTACTCAAATTTAATATGAATAGTATATGTATAAAAATTTAACCATGATACCTGTGGAGGTACCGGAAGGTGTTCCTGTCCTCCGATTTAGGTGGACCGTCGAATCTCTCACACTTGCAGTACCTGTAAATTGAGAATAAATTGACAGGGAACGCCTATTACAAAGGCGACCAAATATTTTCTCAACTAATGATGAAGTCAGAAGATTGGTCCATTGACCGAAATCAGTGATAAAACACCCAACAAGCGACAATTCTTGAGTTGTTCAGTTCAAAACTTGCATCATAGATCTTTATTAGGAGCGAAAAATAGTATCTTGAAGTGATCACCACTAAATAGATGAAGAGCTTCTTGGAGGTACAGAACTTCAATATACAATTAAATAGTATATTCATATTGACGCTGACGGTTACCCCTGACGAGAGTCAGCCGAAAATATTCGGGTTCATTTCAATATGAATATACTACTTAATCACTAAATAGATGATGCCAAGCAGATTGGTTACAGACTGGTAGTTTACAATCTGGACGCTACAGCCCCTATACAGTTCCTGGAAACCTGGATAGTAACTTCAGTGATACAGAATACTGTTCGCTAATATTATTTGGTTAACTTACTACAGAATTCTCAAATTAATTGGTGGTTATCTAACAATCAGGACTGTGGATGGCTATGTTTGTGATCTGAATTTATTCATGGGAATGTCACTTCCAAGGGAGTTCATTTCTAGTTAATGATCAAGAAGACATTGGATATGAAAAATGCATTGTTATACTGGCGTGTCCATGTCGGACATTCTCTCTGATCAAACACCGTGTCGTGTACTCCAAGATTTCAAGGCACGCAGTATCGGGCACGGCAAATTCGCTCATGATTTTAGTAGCCAACTTTTTTTTAGTTGCAGGCCTACTGTACCGTATCTTACACATTTTTCAGATTTTTCCGATGTAGACCCCTAAATACCTATAGGCCTATGCAATAGAAAATATTGTGTTGGACTGATAAATGAGCAATTAGAGGCAGGGAATGTCTGAAAAAAATCAGGGAGTTTGAAAGGGATGACTACGCAAGCACCTAATACCCATGGATACGATTACATCACTGTCTTAACCGCACCAAGACTAGTCTCTGGCTCTCTACTACAGCAAGAATAATTATGGTGGTCGTTGTGATTGTGAAAATATACAAAAAATTTGCACCAATATTGATCAATAAATTCCCTCACAGAGCCATGTCATATCCCGAAAAGAGCCATATATGGATCGCGAGCCATACCGGTATAGGTTCCTGACCCTTGGTTAATATATACCCATGTTACCTATATAAACACCGGTATGAGGTCTTCTTATTCGATTTCGTCGGTGAGGAGGCGGTCTCGACCCACCCGGCCCACCCTCCTCGGTCTGTGGGCCCTTGCACGTCCACCACCACCTCTTCTTGGCATATTACCGGCGATCGGGCTATCGCACTATCGACGTGCTGGTGCAATTTAACATGGCGAGAACTCCTCATTTCCTTATATTGGTCACAGACCTTATACTACACAGTCATACAATACACATACCTGACATACGCCTATACATACGCCAACGCAATCACCTTTGTTTTGTTGTTGCAAATATATGGTTCCGCCTGGCTGCATTATTCATGATTTGATTCATAATGAGCACCGAACACTAGTGCTCATAATATATCCTATTATCCGTCCAAATAGCGATTACTTTCATCATTAGTTTTGTGAACGAAAATTTCGACTCTGCTATCTGCATTACTGTATCTGATATGCCATTCGTAACGGCCATCCAAGGACATTGGGTTGTTAGATCCGTATACTGAAATACAGAAGTCCGGATTTGGCTTATAGGCTATCCATATTCAGTCGGAGTAAAATCACACGTTGCCTTGCTTTGCTACTGCGCTATACGCTGTGCTATATACGCTGTGTTTGCGGAGTCTTTCCCCTCTCTTCGCATACTTGAAAGGATGGAAGCTAGTGGTATCGACACCAGTGAAAACCAAGAAGAGATTGAAGCTGTATCGGAGCTGCTGCAGAATGATGCTGATGTCACATTTAAATCTCTCGGCTTGAAGGACGTCCTGTGTGAAACCTGCGAAGAGCTGAAATGGAAGACCCCGTCAAAAATACAGCAGGAATCCATCCCGGTTGCCATTGAAGGAAAAGATGTCATAGGTCTTGCAGAAACGGGTTCTGGAAAAACAGGGGCATTCTGCTTACCAATCCTACAAGTAAGTCAAATTGTGCTCAGCTTCACTATATAACGTTACCCAGTCTATCCACTTATCCAGTGTGTATACGTGCAGTATACTGGAAAATAATATATTAAATGACCAGGACCATAATTCGAAATACTTGTAAACAGTTTAATTCGAAAGCAGCTTGCATACTAATTATGGAACTACCGTAGTAAAAACACCCTTGAAGACTTGATAACTACATTAACTGGCATTATCGCAATCGATTGAACAGGGTTGAATCAATGTATACCTTTTCTGCATGTAATTGTGTGTGATGGTAATCTTTTGCGCGTAACAGATCCGATTTTGTGACGTGATGAGACTAGAATTGGGTTATTATCCAGAGTGGAATCGGTGGCAACGACACGCAAGCATTTATATCTGATCACGCCGATTAATAAATTATGCTGATGTCACACAGCGATATCAGAGTCCAGATCCAGAATAAGGCGCTTGCGCTTTACAATAAACTCAAGCAAGCGTGGCATTTGCGTAACAGTGAATATACGTCCGGTCCGGTCCTACCAGGTCTATTTTAGCACATTGTGTCGTTTAATAAGTAATTCAGTATTGAATCAGAGTGAAAAATATTTCCGTCACACGGATGAAATTTTCCAATCCCCCGAGAAATCCGTCTGTCACGCACAACATGTTGTCAAAAACAACCACTGATTCCATTCTGGGTTATTATTTCTCTGTGAAATCTGTCTTAAGAGTCTGAATATAACATCTTGATTCCTCACTGAGTGAACAGCAGGTCAGCAGTCCGGTTGTAATTATTCCTTGTTTCTAATAGTAGGCTACTGGTATATTTCTCATAAAAATTTATCTGATTGATTGCTTATGTGAAACGTCGAGCTCGCTGAGAACCGAAATTTCTGCAAAACTTGAGACGTCAATTTGGGATTCGTTTCTATGCACACAGTTTGATTCAAAATGAACCAAAATTCCACAGAGCCAGGATTGACAGCAACGACACGCGCGATTTTCCGTCTAATAAATAATTGTTCTGTGCAAAACATTGCCGAGAACAACCAACGTTTCCAGTCTCTCCAGAAAGTAGGCTAATTTCGGCACTTCTGAGAAATTTTTAAAAGTTCTTCTAATGACACTGGGCTACAATTATGGATTATGTTAGTGAATGTTCTTCACTACTTCTGATTTGGTTGAGGGCTCACTAGCATGCAGTCCCACACTGTCGAGAGAAAAGGGGCATGATGTCTGAGGTGAGACGTGAAGGAGCGGTGATGTGGAGACTTCAAAAACCATACTTCCTTCTGCTAAATGCAGAATGTGGAGACTTCAAAAATCTTACTCCTTAAATGCAGAATGTACACAGTATTGAGACTAACACTCGATAGGGATCATATTCTCTGCAAATATTTTGTTACAGGCTCTCCTTGACACTCCTCAGAGAATATTTGCGCTCGTGCTGACCCCCACACGCGAGTTGGCATTTCAAATCGACGAACAGTTCAAAGCGCTCGGCTCCGCTATCGGTATAAAAACAGCTGTCGTGGTTGGTGGCGTGGATATGATGGGACAGTCAATAATGTTGGCAAAGAAGCCCCACATAGTTATTGCCACACCAGGTAATTTCGCCTATGACTGAAATATTTTTAATGTTTCATGTGGTGCCGAACTGTATTTCAGGGAGGTTGATCGATCATCTTGAAAAAACAAGGGGATTTACGTTGCGCACCGTGAAATTTCTTGTCATGGACGAAGCTGACAGAATTTTGAACATGGACTTTGAAGCTGAAGTTGATAAGATTTTGAAGGTACAATGAATTTTCGTTATGTTGTTGATTATATGAAGTCTATGTAAATTTTGAATAAAATGTCACCGATAAACCGGCCGAGAATTACAAAATCACGATTTAAATTTCAGAGGTGGTCAGTAATGAAGTACTTTTACTTTTTAGAGTAACCCTATCAAGTGTGTTACCTACTTTTTATGTTATGGATTTTAAAAGGCATAAAGTGAAATTGTCACTGTATCATTGAACAACAACGGCACGGCATATATTTTCAGTTATTGTTCACATTTGTAGTGTCATCAGTAGGGCAAGTTTTTTGTTACACTTAAATCCGTGGAAAGTTGCATTTCTTTTTTACAAAAGTTGCACTAAATGACAACATTTTGGTCGGTGGACTAAAAAAAATGAAAAAAAAAGGTCAACTTTCCGGCTCAGCTCCCAAAATACCCGTTACAGCGTTCCTTCAGTGCTGATTTACGGTATTTCAGTCGAATTTGGCCGTGTATTTCACCAAAATTCTCGAAAAACAGTGACATAATCAAGCGATCTATTTACATATACTGTCAAATATTTCCAGTAAAAAGTGCATGAAAAATCATAAAAGTTTCATGAAAAATCGAAAAAGTTGCAAAAAGTTACACTACAAGATTCCTTCAAACAGCTTAAAACAGCATTCTACATAACTTCCGAGCATTTAGGAAGCTGCCGGAAGCTGTAAAAAAAAGGTGCAAAAACTTGCCCTAGTCATCAGTCATTTTGCATAAGCTGAAAAGTGGCATTTTGCATGTCCCGAATGTAACCAACTCTATTTAACTGCTAGAACTCTAGAAGCATACGGCCCCTCGACCAAAGTTGCAGTACTTTCCATACCTTTCATTTTCTACTTCCAAGTAGTTTATACACGGTCTTGTAAATTCATACTCCTACTTGTAATTGAGTTGAAATTTACAGCGTTACTTCTACGTCTACTTGAGTAGCAACGCTGACTAGGCCCTGCCTAATTACCACCTCTGATTAATTTCACAGTCAATATCGTGGGTCACCATTTTGTTTTGCATTACCGGTCTGTTCTATTTGATTGTCTGTACTGCTTTTGATTTCTGGTTGTTATTGTTGCGTATAGACGGTTGCTGAAAAATCACTTATTTAATTAGGTGATTCCAAGGGAGAGGCAAACATTCCTCTTCTCCGCTACTATGACCAAAAAAGTGAAAAAGCTTCAGCGTGCGGCGTTGAGAAATCCTGTGAAATGCGCCGTCAATACGAAGTATCATACAGTCGATAAGTTGCAACAATATTATATATTTATTCCCGCCAAGGAAAAGGATAGCTATCTAGTCTCGGTGCTAAATGAGCATGCAGGTATTGTATATATTTGTACGAGTTGTTTGTAGTTAGCAATTCACCAGTTGATCAATCATTTTACAGGCAACTCCTTCATTGTATTCTGCAGCACTTGTGCCAATACGCAAAGAACAGCTCTATTATTACGCAGTCTTGGGTTTGCCGCGATACCTTTACACGGTCAAATGCCACAGGTTAGTTAAATCTTGTTAATGGGATCCTGTGATTAGCAAATGTGAGGAGCTGCCATTACGTTATCTATTTTGCTACTATGTAATTAAGCTGACTGTGTGCTCTTCCTTTCAGCCTAAGCGGCTCGGTGCGCTTAACAAATTTAAAAGCAAATCAAGCTCAATTTTACTGGCAACCGATGTCGCTAGCCGAGGACTTGATATACCCCACGTGGATTTTGTGATCAATTTTGACATTCCGACGCATTCTAAAGATTACATTCACAGAGTGGGCCGCACAGCCCGAGCAGGAAGAGCGGGAAAGTCGATCACATTTGTCACGCAGTAAGTTTGATTTCCTTTCATTTTTAATCAGCTCGTCACAAATGATCTTTCTTCAAATTGTCCAATGTCCATCCGTGATAGGCTGTCTGCAAAATCAGCATTCAATGATACATTTTTTCATCGCTAATGTTGGTAACTGAGCTGTTGAAAATCTTTTGTCATGCAGGTATGATGTTGAGCTTTATCAAAGGATAGAACATCTGATTGGCAAAAAGTTACCTCTGTACGAGACTCGTGAAGATGAGGTAAGTTTATATAATTATGGCGATCATGTTTCGTTCGTTACGTCAGCAATGTTTTAGCAATGCCGATCATCAACAGTAGGAATTTCTCTGCCAACTTTCATTGGGTCCTTTACCTGATCCCTATGCCATAGCCATTTCAGTGGCAGTTGGTCCTGTGCCTGGCATTATTCCCATTCTAAAAATGTACAGATATGAATGCTGAAAGTCTTGCTGTTGTCTAATTGTCTTCCAATATGCAACATCACATTACAACTACTTGGGTAGCTTGCAGCAAATTTTGAATTGAAGTCCCAAATACTGGATTTGGAATAGGAATGCATGTTTGGCAGTATAACTTTGGCGTGGCAATGTTGCTGGTGTTACTGCAATATAACGAAGGAAATTCGGCTTGGTCATCGATTGGTTACGCACAAAATAGTGTGATACATCTTTGCGACTAATGCAAAATGACTAACGGAGCTACCAATAGGCGTAGCCTAAAAAGTATGCCACAATGCAGAGATCATTTTGCCATTCTGTTATGCCATTTCTCTTGCAAAAGTGACGCAAACTTGGTAAAATCCACAACAGTAGTTTGCTTCCAAAATTGACACGTGGAAGTGGCAAAAAAGCATACCTACTTGACTAAGTGGTGACCGTATGCAAGACATACTCCGATAGTCTGAAATTGTTGAGCTACTATTGTTTACGCTTTTCGCAGGTAAATGTGCTCAAAGAGAGAGTGTCTGAGGCTCAGCGGCTGGCGCGGATGGAAATTAAAGAGCAACAGCAGAATAAGAAGGACAGGTCAAGCCGCAAGAGAGACTTTGACGGGGACGATACTGAAGAGACCTATGCTAAGGGCGGTGGATTTGTGAAAAATTTCAAAGCGGGTAAAGGGGGAAAGAAAAAGTTCAAGAGATGATGGCGATGGACGAGGCCTTTTATAATGCTTTGATCCAAGCAGGGATTTGGTCTGGAATTGATCTGGACACTCTCGAAATTTTCAAATCTGGTTATTTTTTCGGTGATTCGTCGCATGATGACAAACGCCTGCAGAAAATCTTCGCTGGTTGTACATTCGGTCTATACTATTATCTTGCTGAAATTTGGATAGTTGCTAGTTTAAAGCTACTTTTTCTTGATTTTGATAGAGAAATGCAATGAGTGAATGCATGTTTACGGAATACATGCTCCACTATATGTTGTAGAAAGCGATTGTTTCCGCTTCCTGATGTGATTGTCAATCACAGGCAGGCAACATGAACACTGAACAGGGAAATCACCGGCGCACGCTACTCATGAATGGTCAGCTCACGTTTGGTCCAGCATTGATTGCGAACTACACATTTCTTTATCGGGTATCCACGCTGTCATTTCCATTCAATGAAGTCCTGATTAAAATGAAGGGCGAATATGCGTATATATGGAAGATTTCAGAAGTAATTAACGACATGGATATCTAGATAGCGGGTTGTGAGAAAGCTTTAAGGATCGTTGGTTGATGAGAAAAGTAGGTATTTAGATACGCGTCCGTGTATATGTGACGTTGTGAATTCGTACATCATCTGGCCGCTGTTACTGTGGCCGGCATGTTGATGGTTACGCCGAGTTGCTCAATCGAGACTGCCATGATGTATTTGGATAGATTACCAACAGTCATTGATGTAAATGTGTTATATATTAATGACCAAGTAGTACATGATTCGAATTGGCGGCGAACCGATTAGATCGTCCGTTGTATATTTTTGTCCTTCATGTCTTTGCGACATATACGCCGACTCGTATACATTTCACACGATCTGTGCAAATGCATGCCGTGACTACATGGTGTGCATATGGCGCTGGACAAGGAAAGTACAGAAATAGTCATACATCCCCCTCTTATCCCTGTAATGCTGAGCGCCAAGTGGGGACGCCATAAATACGAGCTTTGCTGATCAGTAGAGCAAGTTTTTGCACCTTTTTTCAACAGATTCCGACACCTTAAATACTCAGAACTGACGTCATGGCGTTTTAAGCTGTTTGGAGGATTATTATATTGCAACTTTTTTCGATTTTTCTGGCAAATTTTCGCATGTTTTCTTTTTTCATGCAACCAACTTTTTACTGGAAATATCTGTCACAACATGGAAATAGATCGCTTGATTATTTCCCTGTTGTTTAGATTCGAGGTCCTTTCTGATTTGACGTACATTCAGGCTAGGCCGCCGAAAAATATATTTTCACTGAGTAAATTTTTTCAGGCTATTGATTTTGAAAGGCTTGGAGGTACAAAACTACCGGCTATTGATTTTGTAGTAATCGCCGACACTGAGTTTTGCTACAGTGCCATGGATAAGGATCGATTCGAGCAGCCTATCTCAGACCTATCTCGACTTGACTCGAGTCAAAACTATAAAACTGATATTGACTTGTGACTCGGAGCTTTGTGACTTGGTTACAACCCCGGTCTTTGGTCTAACTATAGATCACTGGTAATCGATGAAAATATAAAATCCGACGCTTACTACCATTGCACATTGTGTGTCTTGAGCTGATGAAAATATAAACCCCTACGAATACTTTTGTTCCTGCTTCGGGCACCCGGTGTACTCTTCCCACTCGTTCTCGCCCATCTTAAAATTGGGACTGCAATCGTTGGCTAGCGTTCATCATCTTCATTGGCTTACCATAAGCAACAAAAAACAGATATCAGCGCGAAAACAATGAAGATCAAACTATAGTATACCGTATACCCAATCATCAGTACGCACACGATATTATCATTGCAGTTCGGTTGATTACGGCGGGGGAGATAGCGTAGTGATGACGATAAGCGCCTGCGGCCCGGGTTCGATTCCGCAACGGAGGTAATTCTGGGCTCCTCTTCCCCCGCGTTGCTGTTCTTACAAAAAATCACAGAAAAGAGTGCACTTACGCTTACAAGGAATGGAAAGGGCCGCGGAATAGAGACAAACGTCGCAGAAAGAACTGCGACGTCGGGCACTAGGCCGAGGCGGATGCCAGTTCAGGAGACCGGAATTGGTCGTTCGGCATCCTATCTGTTCATCACATCGCATTGCACATTGTGTGTGTCTTGTTCAGATAAACATATAATCTGAGGATTATTTTATCTCTACCGACGTTGACTTTAAAATGGAAAAGTGGTGATTCCATTCAAATTAAATTATTCAATAAGAGCCATAACTACTTAACCATGAATAGCTGTAGCCATCCGCGTAGCTTTCAAGTCTTGTTATTGGTTGAGAATGACAATAATAAGCCCTACGGTTTCCTATTCCTAGTTGATACTGCATGATCAATAAAAGCGAGGACGTGTGCGACTATTGAGATTATAGATCTATTAGATCTATAGTGCGACATGTTTTAGAGAAATCTGAGGGTACTCTTATATGTACATTGTTCAGTTTCATGTAGTGCTGAAATAGCTCGAAGCGGTCGCGATCTCCATTTCTCGTGCAACAATTTCAGGGTGTCAAGCTTGTGATCAGCCTAGTTCTGGTTGCATTCATATACGGTACTTTCCTCCTATAATCTGGAGGTGTGACACACTGTGACTGCGTGATAATCCTGCCAATTTCGTAAAGTGCTTCTGGCCATCAGATGTTGGCCATCATGTGTTGTCGATCACAGCCATCTTATTTGAGGGCACTGGAAAATGAAGACGGGATGTGGATTTTGCATTGTAAATATTAAATTATCAAACGCTTATATTGGAAATGAACTGTCATAACTGTGTTGACCTTACCCCGTGTTACTGAATCCAAAAATACAGCTTTTAGGCCTAGACCAGAGGTGGACAATTACTCTTTCAGGATGGCCAATAATTTGCAAATGATAGGTTGGCGTATTATCTTTCTAAATCGAAAATAGTCAATCAAATTGAAATTGCTAACACATGCTGCTAGCAGTGTTAAGTGCATACATTATAATGAGAAAGTGTCATTCAATGTCGTTTTATTCAATAAAAATGTATTTGGGATATTACAAAGCTGGTCTTGGTCCCAAGCCGTGTCCAGCTTGGTGGTTAGCCTTGTTGTTTTGAGAGCTTCGCTGGCTGCTGGCAGGTGTTCTGAAATTCGCGCTCACTTGTGATCAGCCGAGTATCTGCATGTCACTGCGTTTTCGCATAATGCCGACTCAAATTATATTCCTAAACACGTTCACCTACTCACCACAACAAACGCTGTTTTAAATGTGGAAACGTGTGTTTTGACTTGAATTGTTGCGTCACAATTTGCGTAATTATGGTACATGAATAAACAAACAAACAACATTTCCGGTTCACTTTATACACCCTATTCACGCACTATTCAAAACTTGGTTTTATGTTCTAAATTTTAAACAACTTTGCGTGGAGCTGTTGCAATCGACTAAAATGCGTAAATCGGGCCTATACTAACATCTGACCAGCTGATGCGGCCAACTGATGGGCCCTCCTCTCGACATTTATGCTAATCCAAATGTCTGGAATTTAAGATTGGCCACATTAGGGGAGGGGGGTGCTCATCTGGACGCACCATCTGTGCTGAAGTCTGTTTTTACCGCCATTCTCTCTTGTCAATCGCGATCCTTCGTCAACCGACCCTATCGGATAAAATTGGACAACAGTGTTCTAATTGCTTGATTGCGGCACCTGCTCCGACTATATATAGAGAGCTTGGCATGAGAAGATATTTTGCTTTTCTGCAGGTTATTTCCTAATATTTCGATGAAGTAGTCTCACGAGCCGTTCCAAACATGGTCGGCGGAGAAAGCGCCGAGATAACTCGTCGCTATCATGTCAAAGAAACGATCGGCACGGGTGGCTTTGCAAAAGTCAAGCGTGCGATTCACATCGCCACCGGAGAAACCGTGGCGTTAAAAATCATGGATAAAATCTCTCTAGGCGCCGACCTGCCGCGGGTCAAGTTGGAGATCGACGCCATGAAGGAACTTCACCACCAAAACATCTGCCGCTTGTACCAAGTGATAGAAACGCCCCAAAAAATATACATGGTGCTGGAATACTGCAGCGGAGGCGAACTTTTCGATTACATCGTACAAAAAGATCGTCTCAGTGAGTCTGAAGCGAGAGCGTTCTTCCGACAAATCGTAGCTGCTGTCGCGTTCATGCACAGTTTAGGATACGCCCACCGTGATTTAAAGCCTGAAAATCTGCTGATCGACGAAAACCAGAACTTGAAGCTGAGCGATTTCGGTCTATGCGCCAAACCTAAAGGAGGAATGGACAATAACTTACAAACGTGCTGTGGAAGTCCGGCGTACGCAGCCCCAGAGTTGATCGCGGGTAAATCTTACATCGGCAGTGAAGCGGACATCTGGAGCATGGGCGTGTTGCTGTATGCGTTGCTGAATGGGTTTCTCCCTTTTGATGATGATAATATCGGGAAATTATACAACAAAATCCGTTCGGGCAGATACGAAACTCCGGAATGGCTGAGTATGGACAGTGTCGGGTTATTGGATCAACTTTTACAACGCGATCCGAAGATGCGTATCCCTGTTGGTAAACTTCTCGGCCACTGCTGGATGCAGAGAGAATTCGGGCTTCCCGTGCAATGGCAGTCGAAATACAACTTGTCTGCTCTGGACCAAGACGTAGTCACCGAGATGTCGGTACACTGCAAAACGTCCCGCGAGGCTATGAAGGACACGATATTCTGTTGGAATTACGACGAAATCACCGCCACTTACTTGATATTACTCCGTAAAAAAGCCAAGGGCAAGCCAGTCAGGATTATAGCGCCGATTTCGGATCACGTCGGTTGCAGGAAATCGCTTTATTCTCTCCCAGACCAGGTTTGCACTAAAGATACGTTTTATATTGACCTCCACGAAAACAGAAATCATCGATTCTCAACTCCTCCCGCTACTCGAAAATCGTTCTACCAAGCTCTCAACGACAATAGTTCGGGTTTTACCGACGTTTGGAGCTCAACTGATAGTCTTGATACTGAAATCCCGAAGAAAGTTTTGATGCCGATACAGACGAATGGCAATAAACGACGAAAAAATTCAGTCCACCGCAGAACAAAATCGGTCGACGAGAATTTGGATGACTTTCTCAAACCCAAGCTTCCGGTGAAAAAAGAAAGGCCGAGAACCATTTTTCACATGCCCCAGTCTAAAGACATGGGTAGGTCAAAAACGCCGGAAAATCTATGGAGTCCGGGGTACGAATCGGCATTCCACGGCGACGGAGAGAATCCGTTGAGTCCCGAAAGGAGAGCGCAGTCTGTCGACTCCGACTTGAACTCTCGCTTCGAAGAACTGACGCCGAAAAAGAGAAGCAAAGTATTCGGGAGTTTGGAGAGGGGGTTGGATCGCGTTAAAGTTTTGCTTACTCCGAATCGGCGTAAAAATTCGTCCGGTTTTCCTGAACCCAGAAAAGTGAAAGCTTTGTACAACGTATCCACGATTACCAGGTGCGAGCCGTCCGTTCTACTTCAAGAACTGAAGCGTGTCGTGAATGATAAACATTTATCGGTGAAGGAAAATGGGTTCACGCTCAGATGCCAGTCTAAGGATGATTTTGGAAAAGTGTTGCTTGCTTTCGAACTGGAGATTTGCTACGTAGCAGGAAAAGGAAAGGGGCTGATAGCAGCTTCAAAATCGCCGAACGATCTGTCTGGCATTCGCAGGAAACGAATTAAAGGAGACGCGTTTGTGTACAAAAGAATATGTGATTCTATTTTGCAAGATGTCAGCACCTAATCCGTAATTGTTCATACTTATATTGTATTGGTAATTCCGATATGACAATCATCCTGTGAAATGCATAGATAAACTCTAATTAACGTACTTTCTTAATTTTGCCTTCATTTCTACACACCGCCTTTTACGCTGTTACAATTCGTTGAATGTCTGCCAAGCTTATTGATACGCCGTCAAAAATTATGTCGCAATCAATCAGTACACTTGAAACTGCCACTACATGTATTCGGTATCATGGTACATTTTTTGCTTAGATAATCTAGGATAGCATAGTTGAAAGGATATGTCACTTGTAATCTTGGACAGTAAAGAAGATGAATTTGGTATGAGATTATGTGTTCCTGTAGTGTCTGTGTTCTAATCGCAGTGATTTGTATTCAGGATATCAGCATTGCTGATGAATCATCGGAGATGTAAGAGGCTCCTGGTGAAACATGAAGCAGATTTGAGGTAGGGACAATGTCATTCTCTCTACTTAGTTTAATTATATTTCACTTACATGAAAAGGTCCTAGTAATCAATTACTTATTTTTCAAAGTTAAGTCTTTGTCCTACTTTGATAGGACTGCTCTTCGTCCAAAATAGTCTCCAAGTCACCTAAAGATAAATTGGTCTCCACTTCCTGCTATTGTTTTGTAAAATCGGATATGACACGCTACTTCTTGATATAAATAGATATAAATACGTAATTATACTTATACTGTACTGAATACAGTAAATAGTTGAATAGTGACAAATTGCACGTTTGTCGTCACGGCAAGGTGACGTACAGGAAACTCGGAATAACTGGGATTCTAAATGTAGCAGTTACTACTGAAAATAGTTTTGACATATTCTTGCTAGTTTCAATTCAGCAAAATTCAGCTATCATAAGACGGACAAAGAAGTATGTTAGTTTCCATGACATTTCCCTTGTTCTGAAAAAATATTCAACTTATTGTTTTCTAATGAAATGTCGGTTTGATGTCAAGAGCTTTCGTAATAGAAGTGTTTAAAAACCAACAACTTTGGCAAAAAGTAAAGAAACCGTTTTCTTGCTGTTGGTTGCCCTTCAATGCAGCCGAAAATATTGATTGATTTTTTTTCACCGATGCAGCCTGAGTTTCTTTGCATCAATGTTCAAAGCAAGTAGAGCAGTTGTGTTTATATGCAGAATTTATGTCCAAAATTATTTGCGGTTGTGCGTTGTCCAAAGAGTCGGAACAGCTTTATTGTAAAATTGCCGATCATGTTTGTAGACCGCTGTGTTATCATTTGCGTATGCGGCAGTAGCTTTTGTTCAAGACCAGTTTTCATAAATTTTGCACACGGGTCGCCAGCTGTTAGAATTCAGTGGTTCCCAAACTTTTTCGGTGTGAGGGCCAAATTTAGAATTTCAGAGTACGATCGGGGCCGCACGAATACTACGGCTATGAAACGGACCAAAACAGTCATCATGGCTATTTCGGAGTAGTTTTATTGCCCTGGCGAGATTTCAAAACTGTACACTGTTAACCGCTACTTATCTGCTGCATTGGGTGTCCGTTGAGTGAATCAGCTTTTCGCGCCTAAACGCGCGAAGCGCGAGAAATTTCTTTAGTTTCATGACTGAATGGGTCAATATGATCGGGAATTGCATGTATTGCTATCAATTTTCATCCCGTCTCTGTTCACGTAATCTGATTTACCGGTAAAGCTGAGTGAGGTGTGTTTGAAAAGGTATAGGCCCCCTCAATAGTAATTAAACATCTCCGGGGGTATACCCGTTGGCAGGAACGTAACAGCACTTCTTCACGACCCAGGGCTCCCATAGGGTGATAAACTGACCCCGCATCACGTTGTTCGCTTTTGCCACGAAATTAAAGTTGTACTGTTTAGTAAGACTGCGCGCGACGTGCGAATATTTCGATAATTCATGATAAAAATGCTGACTAAGATTGGGAATTGCATGGTTGTCCTCTCTGCCCACGTAATCAGATTTACCGGTAGAGCTGAGTGAGAAGTGTCTTTGAAACTGCAGACCCCGTTAAATTAAACATCTTCGGGCGGGCGGACCCCTAGGTATGACTTTTTTACATGATGCTATTTCGTGACCTCCTCCTGTCTGCTATATCAAAAAATGTAGAACTGCCCAAACCTACTAAACTGAAAGATCACACGATTTCAGATTGGTATTTCTTCACTGGCATATAATTTTCTTTCCTGCGGGATGGTAGCCTATTTGTCTTGCGTGGTTCAGATTGCCAAGACAAGAACATTCGGCGCCAGTCATTTAGGCGCGTATATATGGACAATTAAACCTATTGTATTTTGTATATATAACGACGTTTTTGATATTTCGAAGTTTTTGGTCAGCATAAAGCAGTCCTTTACGGCCAAGGCTTTCTCGCTGCCGATCGTTCTGACACACTTCTTGGAGTCATATGTTACATGGCCTAAAACTTTATATGTCTTGGTGCGTTGTGGTGCGGTCATGGCCAACGCTGACATGCCCATTTCTATAAATCTTGATTATAGGGTACTCTTCCCCAAGAAAAAATACGCAACAGGCGCATTCAGACTGTCCTGTCACATTGTACTCCTTCCTTATTTTTGTCAGATAATGATATTCCCATCGCTATATAACTGTATTACTACGAAGGTTTCAATTGTCATGGATACTTTCTTAACGAAGAGAAATTCCTTCCCTAACCCTAACCCTAACCCAAATTGAAATCGCGCATAGCGCGAAAAATGTTTGAGAAAGTTGCATAAATTTTCCAAAAATACTCTATAATTTATGCTAATTCGTGAAATAATTTTGGGCCCTTTCCGAGCTCGGCCCCCCTCAATTGGGGGTTTGGGGTGCGGCAGTTACGGCCCTGACTATATAGACCTACCACTTATGCTGCTTTTAGCCGGCTAAGCAGTATGCATCTCGTCGTATTCAACCGTGAGTCACGTGTTGCACATCTAGTCATCATAGGGTTACCATACGTCCTCTTTCAAGATGATTTGTCCTCTTTTTTGATTTTTTTTAAATGTGTCCTCGGAGGACGCCCAGATGTCTTCTTTTTTGAGGATTTTCGTCACATATAGGGCCCAATTCGACTGATATACATTAAATCAGCACTGTAGGAACGCTACGGTGGCTATTTCGGGAGCTGGACTGGAAAGTTGACCTTATTTTCAGTCAACCACCTGTTAGTGTGAAAGAAAAACTGTATTTTCCGGGAGTTGAGCCTCTTTTTCTCTTTTAGTCAAGCGACCACGAAGTGGGAAAAATTAACCATTTTTTCAGGATTTTCCTCCGATTTTGAAAGTTATCAATACCTATTTATATCTATAGCTACTGCTCGTTCAACTGAAAGTTAGGGCACATTGCATTGAAACAGCAGTGACGTAACGTTAGCAGTCTATACTCACAACTTTCCTGCAATTCTGTAATCAAAAACTACTGAGGCCAAGCCAAACAAGAGTATTTTATAAATATAAATTTTATTTTTTGTCATAAATCGATTTCTTAATATATTTCGGGGGCTATCTGGGGGCCGCATGCGGCCCTCGTGGCCGCACTTGGGAATCACTGTGTTAGATTATCCTTTCTTCTGTGTCTATGCTCGTTGCTCGTGAAAATTGATTTTTCGGAAACTGATTCATCGTATCTCCGACCAGGCAATCCTGATTCTGCAAACACGAGGACTCTGTAGAGCGGACTGAGTCGTCTGGAACTCACTGGAAGGCTCATTCCACGAACCTGGGTAATACCAGCTGAATGAAGAAAACACTCTGCTGATAACAAAGCAGTGTAGGTGTGAATTTAGAATTTGCTTGAAAGCTGTCACATAACTTGAGTAATTTTGTAACATAGGAGATGATAGAAATGCCTCACAAAGTCACCGACGAAGTCCCGCCGTGCACGCAGATTTTTGATCTTTCATGCTCAAAAATTGTGTTGTGAAGCAATCCTAGAAGAAGAATGTTATTCTGAAGATCTGAAGTTCATATTGGTGTAATTCCGCTTTCGATACTGTTCTTTTTCAACCTGGGAATCTATCTGCACAATCTTCACACTTCGTGCGCTTTTTTATACTTCGATTTTTGCACATATTTTGAAAAAGATGCTGAAGTCACGTTTAGAAATTCGACGTTGTGGGAAAATTGACTGGCACGAGGCGGTATGATGACCTTGCAAGTGTCTCACTGCAGTAATGGCCGCGGCGTAGCGCGGTAGATGATTATGAGGTGGATGAAAATGTGCCTTAAACTAGGGCCTACCCTGAACAGATTACCGTTAGGTGTATAATTCTGGGACATTTTTAAAAATTCAGACGCAGACGAAATTTAGCAGATATTTTATTTTACGTACGAGTAAAAGTAGTGCGGTACAATTCGCTGACTTGCAAAACTACTCGTGGGTACTCGCATCGTCATCATTGTTTTTGTCAAAATTTTCATTCAATCGAAAGACCACACGTTCGCGATATTAGGAAAAGATAGGAAGGTGTCGAAAGGACTTGATTAGTCTTTTAAATCAGGCACCCACCTTGGCATAGGCGATGTAAAGGAGGAGGCATGCACACTGAATGAAAAGTAAAAGAAGATAGATAAAAAAGCAAGCGACAAAAATCAGGTGGCATGTCACGGAAGGCGAGATCGGTCGGGCCGTGGTCCAGTAATATTGAGGATACTGATATTATAATAGGTAAAGAAGTCATTGAAATATTCGAGGCAATGGCCGAAGTGGAACTGATAGATCATGCTATGGAACATTGGTTCTTAACCTTTTCTCACCCCTTTCAAAAATGTGGAGACTCGTAGTTAACAAGACGACAAACGAAACGGAGTTGTATCGGATTTGTTATGAGCTCTCTTTACTGTAATGAAACCGTCATGTTGGGGAATATGCGGCCTAAAATTGCGCACATGCACCACACGACCGCCACATAAATTTCGTTGACCGAGACTTTCTGCAAGTACTGCAAGTAGAGGATATATAGTACTTCGAGGGGTAGAAGTAGACAGTAGCGGGAACAGAAGTCACAATGGAGCAGAGTCAATAGACCCCTTATTTTGATTTATGTGGTTCGTGTTACATGTGCTGAGTTATTTACAACGATGCAAATCATAACGAAAAATACTCATTCCCTTGCCTCGGTCGGTGCTGCGAGAGTAATCGAGATCACTGAAATGAACTGCCTGCGCTTATAACGCCGGACTACGACCCATCCAACCACGGTATTTAAAATTTTCCTACAAAGAATTTTCTTGCCTCTTCATTTAGGCTTGTGCAATGCGTGATACTATATTGATAATATCTCCGCCGTCGCTCTCGTTTTTTTCTGCCGCCGTCGGTTGTGCCTTTCTCGTTGCTTACAGAGCTGCAGTTGTCACTTTAAACGCACCGATTGAACCATATGAGTAATTGCAACAGTGAGCAGAAGCACGGAGGCAGTCATCATGACTCATGAGTCACCTCGGTCCGTTTGTTTTCGATGCTTCTAGGGATAGGTAATCCGCGTAGCTTGAGGGGAAATTTCCAAAATACGCAAGCATGTAACCTACCACTCGAATATATTGATATACAGTATGTCGACAAACAGTACCAGATGTGAGTGAGCTATTTCTCCTTTTATATCTCTATTGTTTAGCTAACCATAGGCAACCTAAACGGTATTGACTAAGCGCCACGTTCAAGATGATAAAAGAAAGTATATATACTGTTAACGGTTTAGTGAATAGGGACCTCTATTCATATAGTCTTTTATGTGGTATATGGTGATCATATTAGCGGTTCCTAGGATTATGGTCTTTTGGAACAGCCTGCAATATATAAGTATAGGTATTGGCGTTTCCTTATGAACAGGCAGAGGCTAGTAACGTGGTGGAGCGGAAGTTGTCTCGGCATTTGACTTCCGCTTCATATCGTGACACGCGTAAGTCAAAACATTATGTGCATTTTATACGGTAGTCGTTACAGCTCGGATGAGCTCTGCTTTGTTATCATTTGTGTGTGAAGTTGCAGAGTTGCACCAACTTGTTGTTATGTTAGTCAGTCAGGGTCAGTTATTTTATTAAAATTTCTATCAGATCGCGATGTAATGAAAAGAAAGGATGGTGTCGAAACGAAGTGGAGTAGTCTTTTTAATCAGACACTCACCTTGAATGTGATAATGTCGGGTAATGTAACGTTTCATGCCAGATCAACTGTCATACATAACTGTGGTCTAGTCTACTTTCTTATCCATAACAACATGACCATCACCAATCAGTGTTCCCCATGAACATGTATAAATTTATGGCGTTTATAATTGAATTAGGGTCAGGGTGTCATAGGAGCATTCTTTACCCTTAGTCCCAACCCTAATCCTACGACACTCCAACCTTTATTATAATTACTAACCCCCAACTAATCTAACTAAACCTCATCCCAACCCTACTCCATCTTAACCTTAACCCTAACGAGCCTAACTAACCCCCAACCCTAATTTAAAGATACCCTAACCCTAAATTTTACTATACCCAACTGCCTAACCCTAAATTTTATTATACCCATCTGCTAACCAGTATAATCCTATATTTTATATTTATTGTAGGCCTACCATACTTCTAGAATACCAGTAGTTCAAAATCCATTGACTGTGAAGATGAACAGGAAAGGCCAATCTGGTTCGGGTAACACATCCGGAGGCGGTGGCTCGGATGACACTCTCATCAGAATCGCACCTTATTACTACGTGCATGTCCTTGACCAAAACACAAATGTTACGCGTTTGGAGATCGGACCGAATACTTACATACGCCAAGACAATGAGCGTATCGTTTTTGGACCGGACCGCATGGTAACTGTACCGCCCCGACATTACTGCGTCATCGAGAACCCCGTTGTCAGAAATAAAGAAGGCGAAGTGCAATGCGACAGGTCTGGACAAGCGAAGCTAAGCTACGCAGATCGCGAGGTCCGCCTTGCTCAAGACCCTTTCCCGTTATACCCTGGTGAAGTTGTGCAAACATCCGTTACTGCTCTACAAGTAGTCCGCGCTGATTCAGCGCTTAGACTTCGAGCGGAACTAGATTTTGACGATGGAGCTGAAAAAAGAGTTGCCGGAGATGAATGGCTGTTTGAAGGCCCCGGGACATATATTCCGCGTAAAGAAGTTGCCGTCGTCGAAACCATTCGCGCTACTGTCATCAGAAAGAACCAAGCCATCAAGTTGCGGGCGCGGAAAGAAACTACCGACAGAGATGGCAAAGAACGGGTCACCGGCGAAGAATGGATCATCAAAAAAGTCGGGGCGTACTTGCCGGGAACTTACGAAGAAGTTGTCAAGCTGGTGGAAGCGTTTGTGCTCACTGAGAAAAAGGCATTGCACATGAGAGCCAACCGTACGTTCACCGATTTCATGGGCGTCAAACGCAAAAACGGTGAAGAATGGCTCATTCAAATGTCTGACACGGAGTCTCACATACCAGATGTGCATGAAGAGGTTCTCGGTGTTGTAGACATCACTACATTAAACAGCCGGCAATACTGTGTAATTCTAGACCCTGTCGCGGACGATGGTTCCAAAAATCAGCTCGGGAAGAGAAAACTTGTGAAAGGCGAAGCGTCATTTTTCCTGAGACCTGGAGAATCTTTTGAGAATGGGATTCAAGACGTGTTTGTGCTTGGAGAAGACCAAGGTTTGATATTACAAGCGACTGAAACCTATTTCGACGAAGCTAATGAAGTACAACGCAAGCCCGGAGATAAATGGATGATTCGAGGACCTTGCGAATACGTACCGCCTGTTGAAGTGCACGTTTTCGCGAAACGATCCGCCATCGCGCTCGATGAAAACGAAGGAATTTACGTTCGTGACATGAAAACTGGAAAAGTGCGTGCCGTGTGTGGTCGTACGTACATGCTGACTCACGACGAGGAGTTATGGGAAAAAGAACTTCCCCCAAGCGTAGAAGGGTTGGTTACATCTGGCATGGATCCATCTGCAGATCGTGGTATGTGGAATAAGTCAGGAGAGAAAGGCACCGGCGACAGGCCACGTAGGAGAGATAAAACAAAAGTAGTGTCGTACCGTGTGCCGCACAACGCCTGTGTTCAAATTTATGACTACAAAGAGAAGAAGGCGCGTGTTATTTTCGGACCCGAGCTCGTGATGTTGAACCCGGACGAGCAATTCACTCAGCTGTCTTTGTCTGGCGGCAAGCCGAAAAGACCGAATACTATTCGAGCGCTCGCGCTGCTACTGGGTCCCGACTTCTGCACTGATGTAATTACCATCGAAACAGCGGATCACGCGCGGCTATCGTTGCAGTTGGCTTACAACTGGTACTTTGAAACGGAGGCAGCTAAAAACAGTCAGGCTGCGGCAGCGAAATTGTTTAGCGTCCCGGATTTTGTGGGAGATTGCTGCAAAGCGATTGCTTCTCGCGTCAGAGGCGCTGTTGCTTCCGTGTCGTTTGACGATTTCCATAAGAACTCGTCCCGCATCATCAGATCTTCTGTGTTCGGAATCGACGAAAACGGGAAAGTCCGTGACAAGTTTTGCTTCGTACAAAACGGACTCACAATCACTTCGATCGATATTCAATCCGTGGAACCGGTTGATCAGAGGACCAGGGATGCTCTTGTGAAATCTGTGCAGCTTGCTATCGAGATCACGACTAATTCGCAGGAAGCTACCGCACGACACGAAGCCGAGCGGGCCGAACAGGAAGCCCGCGGACGACTTGAAAGGCAAAAGATTTTGGATGAAGCGGAAGCCGAACGCTCGAGACGTGATCTTCTTGAGCTACAGTCCTTGAGCGCCGCTATTGAAAGCACAGGGCAAGCCAAAGCAGAGGCGCAGTCACGCGCTGAAGCCGCACGCATTGAAGGACAAGCCGCAGTTGATCAAGCTAAACTCAAATCGGAAGCAGCTAAAATCGAAGCGTCGTCTGAGTTGGAGAGACTGACAGCGGCTAGAGACGCAGAACTACGTTACACGAAAGAACAAGACGAGCTTGAGGTCAGCAAGGAGAAGCAACTCGCCGATATCGAAACCGGGAAGTTCAAGAACATGGTGGACGCGATAGGCACCGAAGCGATATGCAGGATCGCGTCCGCAGGGCCTGACATGCAAGTGAAAATGCTTCAAGGCTTGGGTCTGACTTCCACGCTCATTACTGACGGGAAATCGCCCATCAATCTGTTCAACACCGCCCATGGCTTGATTGGTGGAAGCATGTCGGGGCCGGTTGTGAAGAGGCAAGATTGTCGCGATGAAGACGAGGATTAGATAGTTAGGAGTAGCTTGATAATAATTTTTACACGTTTTATGTACTGGAAGATTTTGTCGTGTTTAACGAGACGTACGACCATGATTTTGCTTACCTTTTCCAATCTTAAGTTCCCCCTACCTAGTAGCCCATCATGTAGTCATTTTGATTTCTTGCACTTTGTAATCCTTGCAAATATATGCAATTGTGAATGAGAATGAATTCTTGTTGTGCCTTGCAGCTGCATGTTACGAGAATCGTTCGCTTGAGTTGGAGAAGACGTGTGGGCGTCGTACTGCGCGTTATAGATTTATGCGAGCCGGACTTCTGTCGCTCACTGGCCATTATCTGATCAGTTTGTGGTTGATGGTCGGCCATAAGGCATGGAATAGTCCTGATTTTTAATCGTAATAGATTACTAGGATTCTTGGGTGTTAGTCTCTATTCCGCGGCTCTTTCTTGCTCTTTCCATCATTTATGAGTGCGCTCTTTCATCGGGTCTTATTCTGGGCTTATTTGTCGCCATAAGAACGGCGATGCGGGGGAAGAGGAGCCCAGAAGAACCTCCGACGCGGAATCGAACCATCATTCGAAAATAATCCTGAGTAATCGTAATGAATTTTGTAAAAGGACGATTACTTTTACGATAGGGTCATCATATTTTGAAAATCTGATAAAAAATGACACTTATTCAGCAAAATCCCGAAAAAATGGTAAATTTTTCACACCTAGTGGTTGGTTGACTAAAAAAATAAAAGGTCGACCTTCCGGCTCAGCTCCCGAAATAGCCGCGGGAGCGGTACTTCAGTGCTGATTTCCTGTATCTCAGCCGAATTTTGCCCTATATTCAACCAGAACTCTCAAAAAAGTGAACATTTGGGCGTCCTACGAGGACACTTGCAAAAAAGTCAATAAAGAGGACAAATCCTCTCGAAAGAGGACTTATGGTAACTCTATTTTACGAGGGATCCTATGACACAAACTGAGCATTTGTAAAGAACGCGTAATAGTGCGTTATATTACCAGGTTATTGAGAGTAGGAACGTTGTATTAATGAATTCGACCGCGCACTATCACATCAAAAAGTATTAGATATGCAAAGTATATGCTTGATATATATTGGATGCCGAGAAAATTACCGTCATGCCGGATACATGGTCTGGTTTATCAAGAGATAGAAGGATGGTAATAATCCCCAGGTTGCTTAGTCCTTAAAATGGAATATTATTGCAATTACTGGATTATGCTTAGATTCAGATAGATATATGACGGCCCGCGCAAAGGATCGTCCTATCTGTGGACAGTTTCATGATGGCTATTAGCCACACTATTTGGTAACTAATTCAAGTGATCGCGAATGTTCGTTAGCCTCTTTGAATTTGATTCTTTGCGTCATCTTGTTTGGATCGATACTTAGGTCTCAAATTCCACAAAAGCAAGCCATTTCCACGAATTCGCAACTCGAGTTTCAGTTGTGCCCCTAGGGCAGTGTGCATCCGGCTAAAGGTATACTGCTGATGGAAGTGGATTCAGGCGACGATTAGCATGTCATATGTATTAGTGTGACCTGGCACGGAAACCTCCGAAGCCCGAAATGCCGATGCCTAAAACTCGTATACCGCTAGCAGGGCCGTAACAGCACTTCGTCAGGCCCCCCAACAGGCTTCGCCCCCCAGACCCCCCTCCGGCGATACACTGTTTACCACTATTCATCATTTTCATTGGGAGTTTCTTTAGTGGATCAGCTTTAGTCGCCTAAGCGCGCGAAGCGCGTTAAATTTCTGGTATTCATGATTTCATCGGTCAGTATGATCGGGAATTGCATACATTGTTATCAATTTTTATCTTCTCTCTGCTCACGTAATCAGATTTGCCGGTAGAGCTGAGAGAGAGAGAGAGAGAGAGAGTCTTTATTTTCATCCAACCAAAATACATAACACACGGCAGTGATGGTGGTACAGAAAATATGCTTGCACAGTATTCGGTATTAGATAGGAATGATCGATAAGACCGTGAAGGTCATCTAGTCTGATCACACCAGCATCAAACAGGTACACTTGACTCTAAGTAGTCTGGCTGTAAAAAAGGTTACAGTAGTTAAAAAAATAAAATAGAAGAAAAATTAAACGATGGTAGCAAATGATCAATGAAGCAATGTCTGGGCGAGGTAGGGCAACAGTGTTAGTGTAACGACAAGAGGTGAGGTGTGAGAGTGAGGTGTGTTTGAAAATGTAGGACCACTCAATAATATTTAAACATCTTCGGGCGTATACCCGTTGGCAGGAACAAAACAGCACCTCGTCAGGCCCCAAAAAACGTGGGTCTTGGGCTCCCATAGGGTGATAAAACGACCCCCCATCACGTTGTTCGCGTTTGTCACGAAATTACCCGTAGTGTATTGTGAGCCAGCGTTAAGCGCGAAAATTTTCGATAATTGATGATAAAATCGGTCAATCAGATCGGCGACTGCATATATAATATGCTATCAATTTATTGTCCTCTCTACTCACGTAATTAGATTTACCGGCAGAGCTGAGTGAACTGTCTTGAAAACGGGAGGGCCCGTAAATAATGATTAAACATCTTCGGGCGGGCGGAACCGTTGATATGACTTCGTTACATGATGTTATTTCGTGACTTCCAGTCTGCTATATCAAAAAATATAGAACCGCCCAAACGTAGGCTTCTAAACTAAGAGAAGCACACGACTTCAAATTGGTATTTCTTCACTGGCATAAAAATTTTCCCAGCGGGATGGTATTTGTCTTGTGAGGTTCAGATTGCAAAGACAGGAACATTCAGCGCCAGTCATTTAGACGCCTATGGACAATTAAACCAATATGTATTTTGTATATATAGCGAAGTCTTTGATCTGCATAAGGGCATAGACCCTTTCGGCCAAGCTTTTCTCGCTGCCAATCATTCTGACACACTTCTTGGAGTCGCATGTTATATGGCCTAAAACTTGATTGTATGTCTTGGTGGGTCGTGGTGCGGTAATGGCCCAATACCCAATAAGAAAGATAAATGGCTACGTGAATTCGCGCCCAGCGCGAAAAAATTTTGAACAAATTGCATAAATTTTCAAAAAATACTGTATGATTTATGCTAATTCACGAAATAATTTTGGGCCCCCCATCGAGCTCGCCCCCCCCCAATTGGGGGGTTTGGGGTGCGGCAGTTACGGTGCTGACCGCTAGGTTGCACACCCCTAGACTTTCAACTTTCAAGTGGGTGCCAACTGCCTATATTATAATCAGGCCCGAAACAGTACTTCGTTACCCTCGCCCTCCCCCCCCCCCCCAAAGAGAAAAAAAATGGTCTTGGGCCTCCCATAAGTGACATAAGCCAAGCTTATCGTTAAGGGCCTTTTGCCCTTTTTGAAACGCGCGTTTTTATGTTACGTGGAATGTGTGTACGCAGTCACGTCGAAATAAATCATATTCTAGAATGAATTTTGTCTCAATAATATTCTTAATTGCATATATTGATTTTAATTTTTCATCCTCTCTCAGTCCACGTGATGAGATTTACTGGTAGAGCTGAGGGAGGTGGTGACTTCAGAATTCAGATAGCCAGCGCAGCAGTATAACGCGTCTATAGACAAATCGACAATTGGCAATTTTAGCCGAGGTCAATGCTTTTAAACCGGTGAGATGGTAAGCACTTGTGCGAATGAAAAAATTTGCAGTGCAAATGACGAAGGTGGTGCGAATGAAAATATGAATGACTTCGGATGAAAATCGTAAATAATAGTTAATTTTCTGACGCGGAATAATTCAAATGAACCTAATAGGAAATTCAAGGGCAGCGTCTCCCTAACTTTTGTAGTTGCGACTCAATTGTAAATACTTGTTTGACTTACTACGCACCACTAATCGTAGCTTTGACTCTCACAAACCGCCGTGAAATAATGTTTTCGCACTATAATTATTACGTAGCCGAAAGCCTGGTTTGAAAGCCGGTGTAGTGGCAGACGTGAACATCAGTTCAGTCCATCTAAGCCGGCGACAGGCTGAAAGAATGACGTCAAATTGACTGCCTGCTTTCTTTCGTAACAACAAATTGATTAGCGCGAGACACGAGGATAGAATAGTAAAAACAATCATTACAGACTGACATTTGAATAGTATATTCATATGGAAATGAACCCGAATATTTTCGTCTGGCACTCGTCAGGGGTAATCGTCAGCAACTAGTGGAGAATTGCAAACAACATTAAATATCAAACAACCGTATCTCAAAATATGACGTCACTAGCATGAAAAGAAATCTCAAATATGACTGAGAGGGTTCAATGTACTATTTTAAGATGGTACACAAGCTCCTATTGTAGACAGAGCTTGGGCTGACGTATTTTGATAAAGGTCGAATCTAAGGCACACAGAGGAAAGTGTGAGCGCCTGAGCGACCCCTCCCGATGATGGACATTTGCAAATTACTGTAACGCAAATATTTCCCCCTTCCCTTCAAGGGTTATTAAAGTATGATCCGCAAAGGGCATAATTGTGAGTCGACATGGTTCCGCTGCTATCTGTTAATATGTATGTTACATTTGTTGAATGTATTGCAAAAACAATCTGCTTTAGATTTTACATATATTCAAGATCACTGTGTTGGGTAAGGGGTGTTCAAAAATGACTTTTTCTCTCAAATTGTACTGGCTACTTGATAAAATTGTTAGGTTACCTAATTATTGCCTGCACACCAAATTTGGTTCAATTCCAACCTGTTTCAAATTCCAACCAGCCGCATTGCTACAGGAGAAGAAAGTTTTGATTTATTATATAAAAATAATTTTAAAAAAAATTCAAAATTTTATTTTCACCCCATGAAATTGTTAGGTTGTCTATAGAAACGATGCTCACCAAATTTGGCTCAATTCCAACCAGTGAAAGCGGAGTTATTGCCGTTTTAATAAAATGGTATTTACGGTGGCCAATTCTTTAATTGCGTCGACTATCATAGTGCAAGTAGTCCAAACTCCAAACTCCGAAGGCTCATACAGTCATACTACATATTTTTTCAAAAGCGTTTACACAGGACTCAATTATTGACTTTCAAAAAAAGAAACAATTTTTTCAGAAGATATTTGATTAAAACTGTTTAAAACATGTTTTATACAAAGTGTTTTAACAGGCCTCTTGTTTTAAATGTAATCTTACACATAAAGAACTAACAATATATTTCTTGATCAGAAAATGACAGCATCACGAGTATTTACAAAAAAAAAAATTGAAATCAAAACATTGAAATCTAATTTTTACTTACCATTTTCACTTTTTATATACATTTTTTTCCGATGGGGGGGGGGGTCATGACCCTTTCACTCTGGGCTATACGCCACATGTGCCATCTGACCATGTTCGACTTTTGTCGTATTGCGATGTCTTGAGTTATCAATTAACTGCGCTAATTTCTTATCGGATTGAAGTAAAGCGACTGACTAGCATTTTCTTCAAATACTCAACAGTATCTTGGGGTTCGGATATAATCGATCGGTGGGCTGGATCTGGCCCTCAGGCCGCACTAAAATACCCCTCCGGTAAGCCCGTATACAGGTAGTAGAATGATCTTTAAATAAATCGTAATATAAAATACGCGTAGCCACTGCTTTATGTAGGAGATGAAGCATCGATTCCACCAAATTGACCGTGAGTATTCCTAAATTAATTCCGATTTCCTATGAAACTACTAACTACATGCGACACCACAAATGTTTAAAAAGATCGATGGATCTTCTGGATTGGGAGTTCAGTTCAGTGCAAATTAATGGCTTTTATAGCCGGTAAACGGCAACTTTTTACCTTAAAAGGGAGTTATTGTTAATTAGTAGGCTCAATTCTCAATTCTTAATTAGATGCACACATCAAAATCCTTCTAGTAGGTAGACTGAGGAATGGGGTGAACCACGCAGCCTGCTACAGTTACCCTTGGCCGTGGATGATCACATTCTGGATCAATACTTCATCAAAATAGGATGCTGCTGTAAGCCTTAAATCCTTTCTCAGATTGAAAAATACTTGCACTCATCAATCACGCGTGCCGGATTAAATGCATTGAATTTAGTTAGCCTAACACCTAACTGGTACAGGGAAGTCACGGAAAACGACAATTGCAGGAAAGTCGGCATCTTAGAAAGAATTCCCTGGAGAAATTCCGCAGTATATGGTACCTAATTTGAAGTAATTCCAATATGGACCTGTTCGTTGTGTGCAGTGCAGTAAAGCGGAGGGTTGATCGTCGTATAGTATTAGCGTAAGCTATTATTATGGTGGATCAGTTTGTCCACTGTCTAGTTGTCCAATGTCCATGTATATTGTATAGCTCCAAACCTTCATGCTATTTGTGCTATTATCTTGAGCTCCAAGCAATCTCAATAGTGAAATACAATAATAATCGGTGTAATTCGAGTGAATAGTCATCGATCATTGAAATTATTCGTGCATGGCTACAAATCTATCATCTTTATAGTAAAACCGGTGCATAGGTTTCATAAGAAAACCAACGTAATTGTTCATTAAGCGGAATACGGTGAAATGGCATACAGTGGACGACTATAGACGGATCGATTTTTATAATATTGTAGAGTGTTGTATTGTGCGGGGCGCTGCTGTAGGTAATGCTCTCTCCGAGTAGTACCGAACTTTTACTTCCGAAGGAGCTATAACTGAATTGTGGAAGTCTAATTACGAACAAAACACTGACTATTACTTTGGCATGTGCGGCACAGCTTTTAATAGTATGTTTTTCATGGGTGTTCTTATGAAAAGTATATGGAATGTTTGTATGGAATGTTTAGATTCTACGCTCATAATCTGGTGTATGCCATAGCTCACAGTCGTTATATACTTGTCAGTACTTGACAGGTCTAAGATATCTAACAAAATATAGGCGATCCAACGAAATAAAAGCGATGAATCAGATTTTCACAATAATACGCCGTTTAAAGATTACTCAACGCATTAAATTTCATCGCGAAATCTCCCATTTTTGTTCAATCACATTGTATGAATAGACACGTAGTTTGTTGAGATAAATAATTAATGGCGAAGACCAGTTAACCGCCGCAACTCTTTGCTCTGAGCGTCAGTCGCTTCGGGATTTCAGGCCGCGAAAAGAGGAAAATCTTGGAGAGCACCGCCAAATCGTAAAAAACGCTTGGAATCGATTGGGCATGTCATTTACCTCACGGAGCGGGGTTCAACTGTCTTCCGTTGTTTCGGTACATCGTCTTCTGGAGTAAATTGCGCATTGGGAGACCTAATTGGAGTCCGGGTAAAATTATGGTCGTGGCTGGATACTTCTATCCATTATTGCTTCACGCTATCTTCATGATTGTTAATTGCGCCCCCCTTTCAACTGAGCCTCAAGTCCAAACCAAATACGTTAGATACATTGGTAAGCAAATCGACTTCGAAGGAAAGTACGGGAAGACTCACTCCGTGGTACAATTTCTTGGGATACGATATGCGGTTTCAGGTCGCAACAATCGGTGGGAAAAGCCAGCGTCTCTGACTATACCGAATTCACCGGACCAGAAAGGTGAGCGTTGAGCTGAATGCTTCTCATATAAACTCAGTAGATATTGCGACTACACGTGAAGTGTGTTAGCGACGAACAGTGATTGCGGCCGCTAGGCATACTCATGCAATCAATACCAGTAGGGTCAGGGATATCCAAAGGTCTTGAATATACCTGGGGTAGCTTATATACAGCGAATAGCAACTATCGTGTGGTGGGCATCTGCGATAGAAGTCTGAGATGGGCGGCATGGCAACCTACACTTGCGATTTTTCATTCAAGCAATATGACCAATTGACATGATGATGCTCAGACCCATAGTTTTCATCAATCTTTAATTTTGTTCTCGAAAGTATGTTAAAACCATAACAATTTCAAGATGACATCGATAGTTTGTAAGAAGACCGCGTAGAACCGCAAATAACTTACTGCAAGTTCATTTGATGTCTTCCAATAATAGTCAGTTGGGCCTATAAATGATTCTTGTAAAGTTACGACATGCTATATAGCCTACTCGTATACGACTGTAGTTTGACTCCCGTTTTCCTCAGTAAGGGATATGAGGGCTGCTAAAGACATCGATTTCGACTTACCCGTCAATCACAGAACCTAATATTGGTAAGTCGGGAACATTTAAAAGTTAACTTCGGCCTATTATCTCGACTGATGGATACTTCGAAACAGGCCTGAGGTTCTCTGTCAGCAGCTTATACTCACGCGCACTGCCAAATGACCCGACTGATTCAATTCAATGCATGCAAACCTGGTTAATGAAAATACTATAGGCACGAACACGAACATTTGATCGTAAGTATCCAGAGGTGATCAAAGTAGTCATCGTTGGTACTCCAGCAGATAGTAGAAGCAGTCTGAAATCAAATCATTTTGTGTAAGTAGTAGAATTAGGAAAATCCTACTTCGGTATTCCGAAAAAGTAGAATTACTAATAGGTATAAGTGGCCGCCTCTGCAATCCGTATGTATCTCGCATTCGAAACAAGTGTAATCAACACAAGTTTAAACTGTTTTCTCTTGCATGTTCAACATTTCAGGCTGGAAGCTCTCATCAGATAACATACTGTTTGGACAAAACAAAACCTTGAACTATTTTACGTTTAGAAGTGCGAGCAACAGAGATGGGACACATTTGTCCGCAAACTTTTGACGACGAATTCACTATTCCCCGTCGACCGGACTGGCCAGCGGCTACCATGGATTACATGTCAACATTGTTGATGACAAATAATATGTCGGAGGATTGTCTGTATTTGAACATCTACTTGCCGATGGAACTTTATCGAAACAGTAAGTGAGGATTTGCGACAAAAAGTCAAAAGTATAATCAACAATATTGCATTCGATTTTTGAAGCAGCGCAGTAATGCTGCTTCTCTGTTAATGACGTATTTCTATCCAGATACTGTTATTTCATTATTGAAAGTTACACTTCTATCAACATGTTATCGATATGTTTGTATCAGCGTTCTGGTCTATTGAGCGACTGTTTCATTGTGACATCTAAAACCCACTACGTCAAACCACGCCAATTGCGAAATAGACTTTTTTGCGAAAAATATGCAATCCTTTTCCATGACTGGCTGGTTACAAATATTCACAGGGAGACTGGGCGACACTACGCTGAGAAATACGGTGGGTAGTAAATGATATGATAGCATATCCATCACCGTATAACCAGCATGAAAGCTTGAGAAAGTTTGAGATCCATTGTGACGTGAAGAGCATTGATGGCGACATGCTATTATAGAAAAATTTATGGGCTGGGGCACATGACATTTCGACGAATTTTTCTAAAAATTATGTGACCTACTTGCGTCAGTAGATGTGGTTTAAAGTATAGCCTACTTTCATAACAAGTAGTTATGGCGACGAGCCTACTGAAGCAAATAATTACTAAAATCGGGCAAAATCAAGGGCCCGAGTAATTCGATTTCGAATCGAGTATTCGAGACTTCGAGTATGATGAATTATAACTTCACAACAGTGCACTGTTGGACGGCGTGGAAAATTCAAATATATACCTTTCATGCGATCTCGAAGAAAATATTGCAAGTTCTACGTCTACACCATATTGAAGATATACTGGAGTTTGTTCGATCAAACTGTCTAGATTACTAACCTATGTCATTGCACTCTGCTGTGGGTTGATGAAGACGTCACACAGAGAAGTTATTTCCCCCAATTTAACGTGAGTAGATTTGTTCGAACAGTTTGGAACGCTCTGATAAGACCAATCGCGGTGTCGAGGCTCCCAAGATGGGAAACAGAGTCGAAACTCTAATTTGTAGTTCGAAATAAAACTATTTGTGGAAAGAGGCGTTTAATTTCAACGCCCGAGAAAATCGTCTCTCACTACTCCGCGCTAATTACAAGTAATACTCGATCTTATTGGAATACTTGAATCATTGTGCCCAGGACTGATAATTACAACCCCGACCAACAGAAGAATTGTATCGCAGGTACAATGGTTATCGCGCTGTCGCCCCTGCCATAGGCTTGTGCACGGGCAGGGTAAGGTGATGGCATATTGCTATCTCTATACTTCTCAGTTATTACTCGAGAACAATATAGATCTCCAGTGTAATGTGTACGATATTAGATTCCAATTTCGCATACACGCACGATTACCAGAGTATACTGATCCTGATATAGATTTGACCATTTGATTGAGCGAGTGAGCGTATACACTTCTAATTTCGATACCGTTAATTCCAATCGACGAATTCAATAAATTCAGCGGGGCTCTGCGATTATGTTCTCTGTTACAAAGATGACTCGGGAAGTAGGCTACCTGGAACGACGCAGATGCCGCACATGTGCATTAGGGCTGTTCAAAAAAACTTTTTTTTCGGATTACAGCCATTCACTGATTAAATTGTCAGGTTACCCTAAAAAACGCTGCGTACCAAATTTGGTTCAATTCTGACAAGCATAGGACTCCGCAGATCCAATTAACATTTTTAATTTATTATGGAAAATTGAAAAAAAAAAATTCAAATTTTTCTGCCAACCCCATGAAATTGTTGAGCTGTCTTCAAAGGCGTTGCAAAACAAATTGGAGTCAATTCCGACCAGTACAAGCGGACTTATGTGAGTTTTTCGTTGTTAAATCGCGGATAATCCACCGATCACCGACAATCCGAGGATTATCATCGAAAAACTCACATAACTCCGCTTCTACTGGTCGGAATTGACTCAAATTTGTTTTGCAACGTCTTTGAAGACAGCTCAACAATTTCATGGGGTTGGCAGAAAAATTTGATTTTTTAATTTTCCATAATAAATTAAAAATTTTAATTGGATCTGCGGAGTCCTATACTCGTTAGAATTTAACCAAATTTGGTGTGCAACGTGTTTTAGGGTAACCTGACAATTTAATCAGTGAATGGCTGGAATCCGGGAAAAAAAGGTTATTTTTGAACAGCCCTAATGTGCATTGATAGTGCAACGGTGGTAATAGAGTATATTATATTATAATATCACCTACATATTTCGTCGGTCCGAGGACAATGGTCATTGAAAAATGAACAGTGGACACATATGAACAATGAATAGCATGCGACACTTCAACATGATATATTTGAACATGTGGTTTAAAGCTAGGGATGCAGCTGGGTTAGGGTTAGGGCTATGGTTAATTTTGTTGTTAGGTTTAGTTTTGGCGTTATAAAGACGCACATTCAGGTGTTATTTGTCATTGCGTTGAATGCTCAAATGTCGGGCAACCCCACTACGATTGCACGGAAGATAATCAGGCAAACATTTGGTATCTACGTTATCTGTATTTTACATGTTTTCTAGCATGTGGTAAAATTTCGGATCTAAAAATATTTGTACATTTTTCTTGGCGAATATTGATTTTGTCGCATCTCTCGGTCAATATAGCTTCACGTGAACGATGCGGCCATATTTATAAAGATAAAAATCGAAATATCGCAACTATCTGATCGCAGCGTGGATACATTAAGTCTCTCAGGATTTTGAGAATACTTTTCGTATGGTATAATTCGGCATGTATAAGCAGCTCGCTGTATGTCAAATGTTCCCCGAACGCTAGTCACGTGATTTCGATCAACCAATGGCAAACTGATTAGGATTAGAAATCCTTGAAGTTTGGAATGACACCGACATTAGTTCTTCATCTGTGCCAGCTGGTCTTTTACCGAGATAATATCTATTCGGGAGGGGTTCCAAGATGAAAAGACGCGTCTTAATGTCGTACTACGAATCCACTTGGGAGTGCATGACAAATTTGTTACGGTTACATACTCTAAAAGCTTGCCGAAAGTTGAAATATGTGTTTTGTCACTTATCTCCTGTGTTGCGCACCCTGTATAAGCATCGGCCGATTTTGACGAGGAACACACCAGATAAACGTAACTTGGAAATTGATATTTGCCCTGTTTTATCGACCAGGAGAAAGGTATAATCTCATGGGAGATAAATTCATTTCAATATGATTAACCATGAGCAAATCCCTTATGTCAAAACATTGCGTACTTGTGTTATGTGGGAGCGATGCAACGGTTTGCTTCCCCGACCTTGTAGCTGCAATGTGGCTTCCTCAGACCGCAACTCGGGAAATTTCTTGGCAATGATGAAGTTGCAATTGCAACAGTCACAATGTACAAAGTATGAAGATGTTATATAGATGCCGAGACGGGTAACGCCAATGACTCATCATTCTTTGTGACACTTGTGTAACCATGGGACGGGCGACTCTCTATAGCAGTGGTTCCCAACCGGTGGCGAATTACCCACTGGTGGGAAATTCAATGGTTTCTGGTGGGGAATAGACGCATTTGGTAAACATTATATACAGGACAGTCTATACATATTTATGGGGACACCTGCGCGATTACCGTTACTAGTCAACTGCTCCGGAATGAATGTATCCAAAATTATATTGCGTGTTGTTCACAAAAACTCATTTTAACTCCGGATAACCAATGATGGCGTCACAAACGCATCCAGGACGACCAGTATGACGTGAAATAACGCTTCCGCTAAGTTTTCAGGGTTACCGGCATCGGTTCACAATCACAATACGTTTTATGTTGCAGTTATAGGCGATTGTCTTGCGTACTGGTGTAGTTGTGCGTCTTGTGTACTCAAACAAATAGCTGCTCCGTAATGACAAACGTTTTGGGCAGTGAGGAATGAAGACTCGGAATAAATCTTAAGTGGGGAATGAAGACAAAACGGTTGGGAACCACTGCTCTATAGGCACCTAAATTTCCGATCTTGGCATTTTGGTGTCATTTCTGCTGGTTTGGTAACACAACTTCTGTGACATAGTCATTGGTCATATATAATTTCCAAAAATTGTATTTCTGGCTACGTTCATGCTTGGCGATGGACCTATCCTATATGCGTTGCATGCAAGATCATCCATCGAGGAGCGGTAAATTTCAGGCAACAGGAGGTTTATGATTTTATTGATGTAAAATTGAATTAATTCAGATATACATAACCAAGCTTCTATCCTTGTCTGTAATCCTTACTTTGGGAATATCAATGTAGCGTTACGGTTAAACAGCCAAACTAAATATATATCTCAAGCCTCCAATAAACCAGAAGTATTGTTTTTCTTATTCTTGCGCGAAATGCTAACTTAGTACTCGCTCGCGGACTTGACAGTCGGCTTCATTGGGACCGCAGTAGAGATAGCAATCTGCGCGGACTGGAATGCAATGAATATAGCTTGGCCATTTCAATTGAAAAGAGGGCAGGATTTGAAGAAATTTTCGATGACTGAGTATAGAAGCCGTAATTGAAGTTGTACTTTGTACAGATAATTTAATATTTTCATTTTTAAGCCGCTATTAGATTCGGACAAGATTTCGATTTGGATTTGAAGCTCAATCCGGATAAGGATTTGGATTAGAGATATTTAGTCCGCTTATCTTTTTTTGATACTAGATATCTATTTTCGTTTTGGACCAGATCTTCTTCCAAGGGCTAATGCACAGCGTTGCCCGCAGTTAAACTTTAATGAAGCGCCTTTTCTGGCATATCCCCCACACATACATGACACAGTGACTGGTAAACATCGATCTTTAGTGCTTAGCGTCGCTCAACTTTCGTTGATCGCTCACTCGGATGTGCAAAGCGGATCATGTAAACGCTATGTATAATTTATTAGACGATATACGCCACACACGCTTGTTATCTATAGGCGATTTCGGATATTCATATCGCGGCGGATAAACAAAAGCGTGTGACGGTGTCTTCATATCATCTGAATCTAAACTATTACGCATGTTGAATTGACAAATCTCTATCTGGCGAATCATCTGGTAGGTAATAGTAAAACGGTCCGTTTTTTCATCAACCTCTGATGATGTGAGTTTTCGCGTTAATGTTATAGGTATAGATTTTCGACGTAAGCCCCTTTCAGTTATTTACTTTCGATTCGGAACGCGCGTCCAACTCGTACGGCGAGCATGATCGAATATTGATTTCTTTCGCCCACTCTAAGTAGTATAAATCACTTTCCTTAAATTCATCTTCGGCGCTGCGTCCTATCAAATCCGCGGCTTTATTTCAAATTACTTCGCTTCATTTCACTACAGGAGTGTGGCCTACGATATCGTAGGCCCCGATAGGAGTCTCCATAAATTAACGCTGCTGCATCGGGAACGTTTTCTCAGCAGGCAATGGTGTTCGATTCTAGGAAAATAGCACCTCATTACATCTGCAGGCCCATTCTTGATTGTTTTTATTTGACGGGCAAAAATGAACGTATTTTCACTTTGCACGAACACAAAAGCCAAACTGATGTAAAGGCATAAACTATACGCAACACATTGTTCTATGATAACTTCATCACTTATGAAAATACGTATTTTTAACATCACAAGCTCAGTATATACATTGAGATAGTGCAACAATAAAATATAGTAAAATCATGGAAGAGTTTTGAACTTCGGCTTACATGCTCCCGCTAAGCCGATATTTACGATGTATATATCTGTTTTGTTGCAGAAAGTGCTGAGAATGAATACGAAACAAAGTTACCAGTGATGGTCTATTTTCACGGCCACACCTTCATGGAAGGGTCCGGTAATTTCTACGACGGCAGTGTTCTATCGAGCTTCGGAAGAGTCGTCGTCGTAACTTTCAATTACCGAGTCGGAGCGTTAGGTAAACTCGTGCAGTATCTGCTATAAGCAACTCGTATTAACTTGAAATTCCCATGCAAATCGATAACTAACATAACTCGATGCACGACATCTACCGCAAGGAGAACAAATACCTGTGCTACTGCATGTACGAGATATAAATAGTGGTCTAAGCACTCCGGCTACGAACTCGTAACGATCCTATAACCACTGACAGCGCGATTTAATGTGACGTGTGTATTGAAATAATGTGATAGCAGTCGACTCTCAAAGGGTGCATTATTGCAGGATTTCTGAGTTACCATAACGGAGATGTTGCTGGCAACTTCGGTCTATGGGACCAGTTAGCAGCATTGACGTGGATCAAGGGCAATATCGACAGGTTCGGTGGAGACGTTACGAGAATTACGGCGTTTGGCGCGGGGTCCGGTGCCATCAGCATCAATTTACTCATGTTGACATTCCAAGCAGACAGTAAGTCCAACATGATATGTCATACATCGTCTTAGTAACGTATTCGCTGTCATTACCTACTGTATAATAAATATATCACCGCTGCATAATGTGTACTGTACGGCGTACGTGCACGGCAGTTCCGTTCATTTCGGTAGGAACAATGCGATGATAAAGAGTGTGTATGTGTATCACTGGTCTTTGAAACATTATGGTTATGTTCGAGTGTGTTAAATTTGACGCCATGTACTTCAAAGATTGACCGGTTAGGTGTCGTATAGGGTGTAATTAACCCAACAACACTAGTCCCAATCGTTTTACAGACCTTTAATTCGATAGTATACAAATGAATAAATAAATAATGTTGTGGCGCACAAGACCTAGCGATTATGTCACACTTTTTCTTCTTGCATTAAATGATAATAATACTAAAATACCATTTTAGATAAAAGTTTGTGAATCAGCTTGTCGCTAAGCCGATCACCATTAACCGATGGGGCTATTGAAATATAATTCGATATACCGATACAATTTGAGTAATCTTCAGTCGGTTGATTGTTTAATTTTATGTTCATTTGTTTAAAGTTCAAACAATGGCGGCATTGAAGAGTAGCCTATCGTTGATATATTGGGTTTGGATGTACTGTACGTATAGGATGCTGTTCTAGGTGCGGGTTTATTCGCGATATTTACGTAATATGTCTCTCCTCGAATACTATAATTTTCGGGCTCAAATCGAGCTCGGACTCTCATGGTTAAGACCTTATGTTATGTATATTACGCTCAATTTCAGAAATGTTGTACAGTACAGTGATTGTGATTTGTGATTGCGCAACTTGATAGCACACACGACACGCTGGCTGCCAACTTTGGCATTCAGCAATCACGACAATAGCAAACCGGTAACTAAAATAGATTATCTTCCAAGAATTATTTCACCACGCGATACTTCAAAGTGGCACGGCGCTGTCGTCAACGGCTATAGTCAACGAACCCAGTTCGCGAGCAAGAAGTCTTGCGAAAAAGCTTCAGTGCAGCGATACCGAGTTTATCGGCTGTCTGAAAGACAAGCACTGGAAGTGAGTAGACACTGTTTCATGACGTGCCTGAATCGAATTATTACCAACCTTTCATTTCCAGAGATTTGGTGAGCGCGCACAAGTCGTACGAGTTGTTCGGTCCTGTTATCGATGGGGATTTGATTAAAAATGTACCTCGTGATATGATGAAGAATGGTGAATATGTGGTTAACAAGGTGAGATGCCGTAGGTAGGCTTATAGGACCTAGGCCTATTGATTTGAACGACCTCCGTCTTAGTGCACTGGAGCCATCATTCTATAGTAGTAGTAGAATCGGAATAATTTATGGTACTTTGAGTATTTACTACATTGCTGTAGGCAAGCACCAATAGCCCTGAGAGGTGTACGCTCGCTCTTATAGGCTACACATGCCAATATGCGTATGCGCAATGCGCATCAGAAGCAGATACGGTCAAAGTAGTCACTGTCGGTAATCAAGTAGAAGTAGAGATAACGCCGTAAATCTGTACTCAAGTAGAAGAACGAACTCACAAGTAAGTACAAAAAGTAAGTATTGCAGCAAACAATACGCTCATATCGTTAAATTTATTCCACTGGGAGCTTTTCGACTGGCTCTCTTCAGCAGTGAACGCCAGTAAATGAGGTTAACCAAGTTCGAAATATAGGAAGAATTTTGTCGTTGTGACGTAATAATGACAAGTACACAAGTCGCGAACGGCAGTAAACAGCGCACGGTTACGGTACAGCACACACAAAATCAGCTGTAAAACAGCCGAATGACAAAACAACACTAATGGAAGATTCCCAGCGTGTAGAGATGTTCCTTCTGGCGGCAGAAGAGCGGCTTTTGCAGCTTTATAATGGTTGATTCAAGGACCTTTAAATGAAAAAGAGAACGACCACGAGCAACTATGGAAAACTGATTGATTTTGTAATGTTTTGCACACTCTGGGTGTTTCAATAGGTGCTGTCCGATGGCAGAATTACATGCTGTTACTTGGTCATAATCACGCATGGTAACTAGGGACTGTGATGATGAAGCAGACATGTCATCACCCTGCGAATTCCTAATTTGACGTGGGACGTGTTGACGAATTCTTTGTTGCAGGCGTTGAGATGTGCGACCCACATACCGACTGTCACATCGGCACGTATATTGGTAAATTATGTTACTCTGATCAATCGCAGGAAGCACATCTTACGCGTTGCTGGTAGTAAAGACTTCGTAGTAAATATGACACGGGGTTCCACTTGTAGAAGTACAAGTAACGCCGTAAATCTGTACTCAAGTAGAAGAACGAACTCACAAGTAAGTACAAAAAGTGAGTATTCTAAGCTGTCAAGTAGAAGTAGAAGTACTTCTTTACTGACCATATCTGATCAGTACAGGGATGACTAGAGTATAGCTTCATTGTAAATAGTCGACTTGACTCTAGTCACTGGGACACCCAAAAGTTATTTGCGTTGTGACGTCACATGCATTTGCCCATGGGTAGGGTTACATATTCTGAGATTCGAAAAAGAGGACACTTTTAACAAGTCACAAAAGATGAAGTAGCATTCATTAATACGAGAAAATTGAAGAATCCGCTAATATTGATGGGTTGACTAGATATAAAAAAGGTCATTTTTAAGATTCGACTCCCGAAAGCCCTGTCCCAATATATATTCGGTTTTAGTTGACCTTTTTTAGTCAACGTTAACGTCGAAATCCAGATTTCAAGTATATTATGGCATTTTTAGTTATCTCTATGTACGATAGCGTGACTGTCAAGGTTATAAAGCAGTGGTCGGGAACCTTTTTCGTCTGAAAAGTCATGCTAGCCCTATATTTTCTATTTTAACTCTCAAAGAGCCTTACTGACAATGAATTTTTACGTCACAATTGAAAATTCGTGACGTCATGGTAGTACTAATTCGAGCTCACCATACATGGGATTCGTCGTGGGCGCCATATTTTCTCTGTAAAAACTCGTAGGCTACTAATCATGCTGCGATAAAGCAATTCATCATAAATAGCCCAGACTTTACAATAATTGATATTAATCTGATATAACTATAGCGCTGATTCAGAACATTTAAATAATGATCGACTTCTTAATTCGGCGGTAACATAAACGTTGCACTACACGCCTACATTTTAACGGCAGTACTAGAAAGCTACACTTATTAATTTGTACGTGGATAGCGAAGCGTTGTTTGTAATTTGGATTTGTAATTGGAATGTCATTTTTAATCAATCAATCAGTTTTATTAATATTTTCATCGTTTGTAAACATCACAAAACTGCGATAGAATGAAAAGATAGGAAGGTGTCGAAACAACTTGGAGTAGTCTTTAAGATCAGATATCCACCTTGGCCTAGGCGAGGTATCGAAGAGACATGCACATTGCACACTCAATGAAAAGTAATGCGGAGAATATCAGACGCAAGCGACAAAATGAGGTGGCATGTGGCGGAAGGCGAGGTCGATGTTAGGTCGTTGTCCGGTAATCCTGATGGCTGGCTAGTATTCATTTAGAAGAAATTGCTTGTATTTCGACTTCAATGCGGACATGCTCGACGACTGTCGGATAGCCGGCAAGGAAGTTCATCTCTCGGCGTAGATCAGGATAACAATGTGTATTTGAAAACTAGGTTGTCATATAGGCGTCCTCATGTCTACTGTTCTCCTGATCAATAAACGTATGGTGCAATCCAAGATTACGCAGCGCACCATAACGGGTACATCGCATTCGCGAGGGATATTGGTAGCTTGCGCTAAAGCAAATGAAATTTGAGGATTTTGTAAAGGAATCCGAGCCCCTAACCCTGGATATGCCACTGCCTTGACCTCTCGAATACATGTTTATGCTGCCACGAGAATAATTATTCTGGCCGCTAAGAAAATTCACTAACAAACTGCAGTAATATTGATAAAATAAAATGCAAATTTAAAAATATGTCAAAGAGTCATATCTTATACCCGAAAGAGCCATATATGGCTTGCCGACCACTGCTATAAAGGAAGACGATTTGCGAAAAAGGACAACAAATCCTCCCAAAGGAGAAAATACGGTAACCCTACCTATGAGCTATATGTCAACTTACATCAGAGCAGGAAGAACGATCATGATCACTTCGTGACTGAAATATTAGCAATTGGCTTGAGCATAATAATTCGTGGCTTCATCATCCCGCACCTGATTATTATACATGATATTCGCTGTGGGCCGATATCATAGCAATACCAATAAGTCAATAACCTTATCAGAATCGTTACAGATGTTAATAGGTATTTGCCAAGAAGATGGATATGGTTACGTAAAGGAAAATAACTTTGACGGACCTGCCGGATTATCGAGTTTTGCCTCGGCCAGCGACACGAAGAACGACTTTTCTATGGCCGTCGATGCTTTTGTAAGCAATTTTTATGATCGTGCAACGTCGACGGAGAGAGCTACGCAAGTCATACGAAAGATGATTGAATATGTGTACCAGGATGTCACAGTCAGGTGGGTTTTGAATTCGATACGAGCACGGCAATGTCAATGTAACTTCCAGCCTGCGAACGTATATCAGTCTTGGAAATATATACAGGTAAATTGATTTGGAAATCGTTCCCTGGTTGTTTCCGATAAGTCAGTGTTCTTAACCTTGTCTTCAGCACCCCCAAGGGGCGTTTTGGATTTTGAAGTGGGCGGAAACGGCCAGGGGTGATATGGGGGTGCTGGTCTCGGGGGGCGGTATGGGGGGCGCTGAAGAAAAAGGGCGTCGCAGTAAAAGGAGCATTAGGGACATAGTACAACAACAGTTCTATGTATCCATGAGTTCTCATTGCAAACTAGCATTCGAAAAAATCTGTCAAATCGCGAAATTTTTCGTCGCGCTAGGCGCGAAATATATGCCGTCCGTGTTTACAACGTGTTTCCATGTATGCAGTGTTTTATTATAATTCGTGTAAAATTAGTTGTGGGTACTTATAGATCGCCGATTCCGCGTTAGTATACTACTACCACATTATACCTCGGGTTATTTTTCGCAAAATGCTTCGAACTAGGTATTTTATCCCTCAGCGAACAGCCTGTCGAAATCGAAGAAAGACGCACTGTACCACTTTGAACAGTGAGAGTGAGAGCCCTTTGTACATCAAAAATGCTTTGAAGCTTTTTGGTCAAAATGATTGAATAAATAGGCCTATATTTGTATTTGAGAGCTTCCAAATCAAATCTTCACAATATTTCTTCATCGTATCATATAAGATGATACTGTTTAGTGTTGTGACTAGCGTTGGGACCCCGGGAAATCCCGATCCCGGGATCCCGGGATTTGAAGCAATCCCGATCCCGGGATTGGTCCCGATGAAAACCCGGGATTTGTGAACAGCATCTACCAAGGCTTATGTAGCGCCATATCTCTTATTTTGGTAGTAAAGCAATGTCGCAAACTTTGCTGATTGTCTAAAACAATTCACAATTATTTGATATTAAAGCCAGCTATGGCAAAACAATGTACTACTCAATTACTTCCGTCGTAGTCTACGAATCGTAGCAGTGTAACTGAGTATCGGAAAGTCACAAGGACGGTGCTGTGGATGTGAAATACAGGTCGACTAAAGGCGAATTTCGAAGATGTCAATGCAAAGAGAAAATCACATGTTTAGCGAAACTGTTTGTTTTATAAATCTACATAAAAAGCCAAATGCAACTTGTGTCAAGACGTTTTGAAAGCTTCAGTGTCTAGCACAAACGGACTAATAAAGGGGCACGTCAAAGAAAGATCAGCTAAAAATAAAGACTTCGATTCCTATAAAATAAATAGCATAAGCCTCGCCTCAATGAACTTCTTAACCAGTTAACTGCTGTGGACGGGTTAACATTTATTCAATTACCCAAAGTGAGTGAATTCGTCAGGCCTTCAAGGCTTATGGCTATGACTTGTCAAGATGTCGCAAACGGGTTCATGACTTGGTGATCGAGCACAGCAAATAAATCCGTAAGTGTGCGGAAGAAGAGCTTATGGCAATGAAACGCAGCATTGGACGTTTTCGATCACGTTTGACGAATCAACTTCTACACGAAACAGGCGGTACATGAATTTAAACGCTCATTATCCGGGTGGCCTTCGGTCGCTGAGTTTCATTCGTATTCACGGGAGCATGTTTTTTCGTCAATACTACAAGGAATAAATGTTGTGTGTGTAGCTTGTATGGGTATTTTACTACTTTGCTAATCCCGGGAAATCCCGGGATTGAGAAGCGCAAATCCCGGGAAAATCCCGATCCCGGGATTTCAAATTTGATCCCGAAGTCCCAACCCTAGTTGTGACCCGCAACCTTACATGAACGTTATATAATATGGGTTACTTTGTTTGGAATACATTCGTTATGACAGACAACCTTGATTTGATCCTCAATATAGCACATACAATTATCATAGCGTTAATTAGTCGGGTGGTCCTCGAGCGCGATTCAAGCTATTTCCAATATTGAAGTCCCTATCCGAGAAGACCGACCGGAATTCGAATTCTGACCCCTTGTTTTTAGTACCGCCCTTAAAATATGGGGGGCGTCTGACCCAGGCAATTTTCGAAAGGGGCCTCTGCAGTAAAAAAAGGGCAAGAACCACTGCGATAAGTCAAGTTCGAGGTCGGGCAAGGGGTTCTAATTTCCGATAACCACTGTAGCGGTTTCGTTGATGTCCGTGTTTACATTTTTTGTGATAATACTTTTGAATTCTATGTTGAAATCGAATAAAATCTCTCCGGCGCGCGCTAACAACGATCGCATAAGCCGCAATATTTTGACGCATTGGTCCTTGTGCGTGTATGCTGCGCGCCATGACGTATATTGTGAAATCACTGACCAGAAAGTAACCTTCCGCAACATAAAAATCGATTGATGAAATTTAAGTCATCGCAATTACGACATGTTGGCTGCTCGTGAATGATATATAGTTTGGTAAATGATCGCCTCTCCATATATATTCGCTATATCTCAAATGATACTGGCGTTGATAAATATTCTCACAAATGTGGTTCAACATATCGCAAATATAACCATCTGGTCCCTGTTTCAGTTTATTCCCATGCTCGAAATTAGATCATCAAATTCGAGATCGTACTTATGATATTTTATTGGGACGGCGTGAACCTCATGACGTCATATTGCTAATTCGAACTTTACATTTCAGTGTAGTGATAAATATACACGATACCTAGCGACGACGCGCCAAATGTATGAACTGGAGCAATCAAATGCTATAACACTCCCATAAAATCAATATATTTCGTCGCTTTGCCAACAGTTTTGACAAGGATTTGCAATAGAATATAAGCTTCCGCCTTACCGGTCTAGGCCGGACCGGGCAATGTATATTTGGCGTCTTGAGAGTTGCTATATTGATATTGAGCAGAGTGTAAAACGGCTTTCACCCCATTAACAAGTTATGCAGCAGTAGCCAACACCCCAATCGCACGGATTTGGATTTTATGATACAATAAACATGAATGAAATGAAATCGAGGTGGATCCCGCGTACGCTTGTTAGATTTTTTGCATCAGACAACGATGTCAATTTCATTGGTTGGTTGAATAAGCATCATTCGCTGACTACCTACATGTAGCGTATTTCGCTTTTGATGTCGTGTGATTGCGGATGAAGCTCACAGCAGAGAGTCACTAAATATTCACAAACAGAAAGCAGGATATTTCGAGCAAACTTTTGTAACAAAGCAAAGGTAAAATTTCTGACATTGTCAAGGTGCATGCTCGTTAAGTGTGGATTTTTTATGCTGCCAGCGCCAAGCATAGAGTGGCCCGCAGTTGAAATGCAATAAATTTGAACCAAAGTTGTTCTAATGACGTGAAAATTGTAATATACACTGTATAGTTCGTTCCGGTTCATTAAATCATGAGATTGAAACTAACTTTCTGCGCTGCGATCTACCGGGTTCCTTAATCCGTGGTTGTTGAATCTGATGAACGCGATAATCGACTTTATCGATAATCCAACTTTATGATCTCCGCGCCAAGAGTTAATATATAAAAGAGAATTATTTTCAAAGTGAAAGGCTGTACGTACATGTACGTACACTTCGGTTGGTCGTCGTATCCCCGTATTGAATCATGCGAAACATGTATTGTACAGTGTACAGAGCTACGCACGTTAGTGGAAATGACTTATCTGAGAAGTCGTGATCGAAACCCAAAGCATTGTCAGTCACAAGTACACTGAAATAGGTATGGCCGAAAATATGGAAAGTTTTCACATTATCCATATTGTTGTGACGTCATCAGGAGTGATATAATTGACTGGACTCCAAGCCTAATACTGTGACGAAATACAATTAATCAAAATTCCGTACATTTAAGGATATTTTGGTATTTCCTCCGGACGCAGTTTTGACACTAAAATTCCGGACATACCCGGGAAATCCGGACGTATGGCACACCCTATAATTTAAGCCGGACTAACGGGGTCCGCCGGCTTCGCCATTACATATTCCGAATAATTTCAGATAGCTAAATCCCACTGCTGTTTTTTCTCTCTCCAACTCAGATGCCCTCCTTTAATCCGAACTAACCGGAACTGGAACCAACTGACGAAATTGAGATCTCTCGTTGTAGTTTTAGTACATACTGTGGGCAGCAAGCGACTGGAAATGCTTGTATAATGCTCATGATTGCGATATCGAGAGATTGCAGGACTAATGAAAGATAACTGGAATTATTTTCAGATTAACCCCGAAGGTGGCACAAAAGGCAATGATAGATATCTACACCGACCATCAATGGCTGGGGCCCGCCATTGAGACGTCAAGACTCACTTATGAATTGGAGCAGTCAACATATTTCTACACTTTTGGATATAGGTCAGGTGAGATGTATCAACATTTATCTTTTCTCGACCATTCCGTTACCTTAGCCCAGGGGCGGGCAACTTCTCCAGTCGGCGGGCCGGATATAGGAAAATTAAGTACTTGGCGGGCCGGATTGCTGAATCGATACATTATTCGCCCATTTATCCACATATACAAGGAATAAATCGTATTAAATGAATGTATTTTCACGACAGCAATGTCACTTCAAAGCCATTTCTCGCCGATAATGGCGAAGACAATGTGGATTTGAGAATAATATTGTCATACAGGCGCCCAAATGTCTGCTTCTCTCTGATCAATCAACACACGGTGCAATCCCTCATTAAGATTTTCAGGCGTTCCATAAGCCCGGTAACCCTAATTTACCAAGATATCAATTCATAAGGGTTGAGTAGGTGACGAGATAGCGTCGTTGTTCAACTGTGTGGCCTGATTAATCTCGATATTGAATTCATGCGGCTGCGTCCTCTACGAAATTTGAAAATTGACCTGCGACCCGTTTTGTGTTGGCGACCCCTGGCACAAGCGGTGCCTTACAAAAGCCTAGAAGTGTGCCGTGCTACAAGTCGGCGGTTACGGAATCAAAAAATAAGAAATATCAGCCTGGTGTAAATGACCATTGTAGTCGACAAAAATCATGATCACCACAGACGACATTAGGGTTGAGTGCATCGTAAATGCCGATAATGCAAGTCTTCTCGCTTCGACGAACTTACGCGTAAGCTCCACTCTCGCAACGCTGCGCATACACGTATATAATAACTTACAGTCACTAAAATTTGACGTAGTAGGCAAGTAGTGGGGAATCTCGGCAGACTGGGACCGCGATCCACATTATCATGTAAGACTGAAAACTGTCCGCGGGCCGGACAAAATCCCTTCGCGGGCCGGATCCGGCCCGCGGGCCGTATGTTGCCCGCCCCTGCCTTAGCCGGACCCAAATCGCGGAACGGAAAACCAGGACCTATGAGAATATCCTAAGGCATCTTCTTCCGTTTGCAATCAAGACAAACAGACTCTTCCTTCTTATATTTTCACTTTGTCACAATCTTGTGGTGTTGCAAATTGATAAAATTATTATTAATAAGCTGAACTAAACTAATGAGGTATAGCTCATACTATAACTCTTGACAGCACTCCCATTTGCTAACCTAACACCACTATTCCGGTATTTTATAAATGTCAATGCTGTCAGAACCAGAGATGTTTGAGTTAAAGGTAGTATTAATCTCTTATCCACACTTCTCACACTCCATACTCTTCTCTCTCACACACACGACGTACACAACATAGTACAGGACTAATGGTAATTGAAATACATGGATGTTGCGGATATTAGAGATGACGGGGTTTCATATTTTGAAATCACAATTATGTTCCGGATTTAAGATTCAAACCTAAGTCCAACTCCAAACTCGGAATAAATTCCGCACCATGTCCAAATACAAGTCCGGGAGGATGGAACTTTTTCAAAGGTCGCATGACCTTTTCTAAATCGCCTATGAAGACCTTTGCAAGTCCCAGCCCCGCCTAAATGTGACATAAATTGGCAGACCAGATCGTTGTATAGCATGCTATTATTCTCATCGATGATTCTTTCGATTATATCTCTTCAAATTCCTCGTTTGATGGAATTCTGTCCAGTGCAACAATTAGTCATTTTGAAATCAGGAATGAATCAGAAACAGCCCCCGTGGCTGGGCGCTGCGAATGGCGCCGAAATCCCGTTCGTCTTCGGGTATCCGTTCATGAATGCACGGGCCGCCGGATTATTTCCCTACCAATTCTCCGACACGGATCGAATGGTCAGCAAAGGCGTGATGGACATGTGGGCCAACTTTGCAAGAAGTGGGTAAGGCAGTAGGCACGCGTATATGTTATTAGGGCTCGAATGTACGCTGTAGCAACTAATGTCTCGCAGGAACCCAACTGATGACGCGAATAGCGGATTGAGTTACGTGTTCAACTCGAAAGTCGTGAATTGGCCGAAATACGACGACGTTCAACGGGGCGGTCTTAATATATCGTCAAGCTTCGACACGTTTTCAAACTATCGTTATAAAGAGACAAAATTTTGGAGTGATTTTATTCCCGGCCTGTTGGTTAGTAAATTCACTATTGTACATATGCACTATTTACAGGTACAGTCAGGGTCGGCTGTAATAACTCAAATTCGCATTACACAGAGCACTTTCGCTGAAAGAACATCGACTGCCGCTATACCCATGGCACAGATACCTAACACTGAGAAAAAAGTCACACCAACCTGGACTCCATCAACGTAAGTATAAATTGTAAGGTCCGTATGCGCCAAGTGGGTTGCAAATCGTGAATGCAAATCGACCTAAAGTACAGACGCCGAGGAGTGACATAACCAGTGGTGGTCATTGATCACCTCCGCTATGATTCACGGTCCCGGGAGGGTTCACTGGAAACGTTAATAACGGTAAACGCTGCTATGGATATGGGGAAGGGTATAGTAAGACGTTACCAGAATGAACATTTATCTGTTTTGCTAGTGGGGCGGGTTGAGTTCCTTCAAGTGGAGGAATTATGCGACAACCTCACATTTTCTCTCGTCAGGTCCTTTTCGACATTTCAATCGGCCGGGTCAAGTCCGGGAGGCAGAAAGTCGGAAAGCAGCATGTCGCCGCAACTTACGCTGACGTTAGCGATAGGATTCGTCCTCTTGTTCGCAAACATCATCGCATATTCGTTCGTGTCTTACCTCGTGCAGAAGGAGAAATTCAAGACTAAGGTGAGGCGAACAGCCGAACCCACGCACGCGCAGAGTCTATATTCCGAAAGCGAGCAGGCCTACTTGAATCCGAATCGATTATATTTATTGTAATTGTTTAGAGTAGAGTATTGAGAATAGATTTTTCAAGTAATTAAACTTTATCGGACTAGTGCAGAGTAGTACAGTAGTGTATTGGAGTATGTGATCGACCCGCAGTATCACCACAAAGGGCAATGAAATAGGTATGATCGGAAGAATACCAAAATATCGTTATTGTGGTGTATCAGCATCTGTTTATTAATATTTTCATCATTTCAAAACATCAAAAACTGCGATAAAATGAATAGATAGGAATGTATCGAAACGACTTGGAGTCGTCTTTGAAATCAGACACCCACCTGGGCCTAGGCGATGTAAGAAAGAGGTATGCACAGGGCCCACTGAATGAAAAGTAAAACAGAGAATATAAAAAACAAGCGACAAAATGAGGTGGCATGTGGAAAGTAGCATTATTTTCTTTGTGTTCGTATAATTTTAAGGTGGCCTACTTACTTCCTTCCTACCTTCCTACTACCTTCTTACTACCTTCCTATCTTTTCATTGTATCGCATTTTTGTGGTGTATTGAACCGATAAAATTGCTAATAAAACAATGATGATCATGATGATGATGATGATGGTGATGATGATGATACTTTATCTACTAGACTTATCGTAGGTCCCGGTACGTACGCTATTTGAACTTTCCAAATAATATAACTGCTAGGACACCGTAGGCCTAATGAATAATATTCGAAACGACGCCCAGTACTGATTCGCCCTAGACATTTGACGGTATTGGTCGGGTTGCATTTAAAACAAACCGTGTTTTAAAACACTTGGTGCTTTAACAAATTGTGTTTTTTTAAGTTGTAAAATTATGCAATAATTGTGTAAATACTTTCGAAAAAACATGTTGTACGAACCAACGGACAATTACCACCCGACATAGCCGACGTATATCGATATGGTAGGGTTGGAACCGTCAAAATAGTCGGTTCAACAGCAATAGTACAGTTATTTCGTCAAAGGAGCTATATTTACCCTATATTTTCAATTGGCAATGTCAAGCCACTATGACGTCACAATTAAATATTCTTGACGTCATGGCCTAAAAAAATCAAATAAAGAAAAAACGTAACAAGAAACATGTTTTAAACTAGGGCCTTGTTTTGAACATGTTTGCATTCAATTGATTTTTGTTTGAAATGCAGCCCTACTTATTGGCATAGTTTGATCCACTATATATTCCTGCGATTGACAGATCATCTTGATCCTCATTACTTATTTCATTATCGCATCACGGCATGTGATTTTTTGACAGAAGCTGCGGCACGCATTGCAGGAGAAAAACAGAGTACTGGACGCAGAATTGCGCGAACGCGGTATGATCACTACCTCCGCCACCGTATGCTGCGCAGAACCGGGCAGCGGCTGCAAAGCAACAGAGGATCCCCTAGGCGGCGCTAACACAACGTCAGCTGATTCGACTTGTGTCGTGAACAAATCGCCACCGCTCAGACGTACGGCTCCCCCACAGGCAATCCGAAATTGCGTAGTTGTTGACCAGTCTTCCGTGTCAGTACATCCCAGCTCATCACAAAAACGCCCAGACACAAACCCTAGCAGCTTGGATGAATCGCAAACAAGTGAGCTAAACTATCACGACATGCAAGATTTGAGACACTCTAAATCACACACGGTAATTCAACACACAGTACCACACGGTATCAAACGCGAAGTCGCTTCTTTAGATGGCAGGTTCGACGGATACGCGCCCGAATATAAATTCAAGACTTACAACGGAAGATCCAATATTCGCGGGGCTACGGCCCGTACGGAATCGTACGCTGCTTCAGGTGGTTTAGGAAGGAAGCCTACATCTTTGTGGTCAATAGCGTCTTGCTACGGCACCACATTACCCCGTGTTATCGGGCATAGAAAGTATCACCCCGGCCATCGCCAGACTAACGAGTCGCCAAGCTATAGTCTTCATCAGCAAGCACAGGTTCTACGGGAAGAGCCGTTGGATCACGATCAATCACAAACAGTCGTACCGGAGGTAACCCGTCACGTGAACGGGAATTCAGTGGACGTCCGCCAAGTAATCAAATCGCTACATGACAAGTCACGCGTGGGCTCCCAAATCCTGGGATCGGAAACCGAAGGCACCGTGTCGTCGGAAAGCGACCACAACGCAGGCTACAGCTACTGTGTGACGAACAACAAAATGAACGTAGTCACGAAGCTGTGACCGTACAGAAAAACCTGTATTAGTATTCAAGAAGTCTGTTGCATTACTGGTTGATACGGTGAATATTACATCGTATCATATGATGGTATTCATACCAATTGTGAAACATGATAAGAAAGAACACTTCGCAAGGGGACTTACAGGCCGATGCCATCGTGTGCAGAAGTTTATACTGTAGGTAGAGTGACCACTGACCACACACTGATCATTGACCAATGAAGTTGCAATAAAGCGTGTAGTGCAGAATCTGTGAAAGGCATGGCCTAGTTTTGGGATTTTATTGCGTTCTTACTATATTGAATCTCGCTGTAAATACAAAACGTACTGGTTTTACTGTGTCGTCAAACCGCATGGCACCTAATTTTTATGCCTGATGCGCAGCGATATTGAACTCAATACTGTGGGTATAGGGCTGTAGGCAATACCTGTCGCGGAGATCTGCTATCTAATGACTTGTGCATTGCATGGGCGAGGCTGACTACGCCTATTTCCAAAGCTATGACGAGCGAGCGAGTGACTTACGTCGATGAAGCTGACATGTCTCTTGAATTGCATTTTACATTTGCATAATTGCTACCGACGCCCGATTCGCGAAAGGCGAGTATTTAACGACATTGTGAGATAGTGGGTTGTAGTGCCGGGGTTGGATCAACTGGACAAGGGTGACACAATATTCAAGTTCACGATTGCATTACCGGGTTGTATGGGCTTACATCTATAAAGCTTACCGAGCCAATAAGTTATGTTCGAGGTAATCGAATGCGAAACTAAATACAAATATGCAACTTTAATATAATTACCCAACGCCCCTGCTGACCAGCACTCATGCGTAGCATCTCTCGCAATTCGAAAACATCCCGAATTTTTTATACAACCGACAAGGTCTGTCAATGATTACAGGAGTTTGGATATGTTTCGCGCCATTTAACAGGAACCTTCGCGCCTCTATGTCCAGTGTCCACTTGCAGTTGATTTGTATCTCCAATCTATTTCGCCCACCCACATACGCTACTTCATTTCCATCGCTTGTCCTTTTTATCTTTTACTTCTAATTCAGTAAACATGTCATCTGAAAAGATGTTATAGGGCGGGTCAGGGTGGGTTGCAAGACTATGCTCCAAGTTGTTTCCACTCCTCTATCTTTTCATTTTATCGCAATCTTGTGGTTCATTGAAGAAATAATTAATCAACTGAATTAAACGGCGTGGCCATAGAAAAACTTTGAACGAGCTCCATAATACAGTAATGCATTAACGTAACATCTCTGGCTTGGCGTCATAATCGCAGCGGTCATTACGCTTGCGTCGAAATAATAGTATCTTAGGCGAATATGATCAGAGATAATTTGGTAAAAATACATTTTTGAACATTACAGGCAGTACGAATACGAATACGTAGTAGCAATCAAGAGGTTCGTAGTTACTAAAGCGAAGCTTATTGTTGTCGTTCAGTTATCACATACTTTTGCAACGATTCGTCGATGTCACAGTAAACACAAATCCGCATTCACAAATAAAAGTACTTCAGCGAAAGAAGAAAAAAAAATAACAAGTATTTTCATATATTGTACAAACTTGTTATGTCTGCTCTCCGCAAATAACCAAATACATGACACCGTTCTTTTCTACGGACAATTTAATCGTGAGCTTATTCCGCAAGATATATTTGCCTATTATATTTTAGACAGGAAACAAATGGATGTTCCATATTCCAACTCAACGAACAAGCATTCCGTTCCGTCATTCAGTGTTAATTGACAATATGAGATTTGAACATTGAACAGCGCATATGTAGCTTGTAAATGTTTCTACATAGCAGCTTGCAGTGGTGGCGAAATGTGGACGAATTATTGCGTGGAACAGTGTTGTCTATCTACATTTCATACAACGTCACCGCTGTCGAAAAGGTGTGTGCGCGACAATGTCAAAACGCCTTGACTCCTTCAGGGCGAAAGAATAACGTTCATTGAATTCAATAATCGAACGAACGACAGATCTGCGAGTCTACTCTGTCTTACTCGACCCAACCACCACTCCTACTTTCACCGAGCTCTTCAGTAAGCCGTTAGCGGGCAGTCGGGGATTTGGTATTTACATGATTCCGTACCGACCAACGCGTATGCCGGTATCCAAAGAGCGTTGTTAGGAATTTGGGCGTTGTTCGATTTCCTGTCACGCCCCAAAAATTTTTTCATTGCCGCTGTCTGCAAAGCGACGCGGAGTCGAAGCGAACGACAACAGAGCCTTTCATGGAAGATATTTATATTCCTAACGGCATTAAGCATCATACCACCGTAGCGCGTAACAACGACGATACAGTCTACCGCTTATATTAGAGACCAAGTACAAGGCAATTACAATTGCAATATAAGCCGAATCGTTATCAATTTCAATCAGTATGCAGTGTGCACTGCATGCCTTTTATTTACATCGCCTAGGCCGGCTGGATGTATGATTTGAAAGACTACTCGTTTCGACGCCTTCCCATCTTGTCATTATACCGCAATCGTGTGGTGTATTGATCGGATGAAATTATAACAATATAATGAACTGAGGCATCAATATCATTTCCCTGAAATATACAACAGGTTGAACGCTCTCTCATTCGAAATTTCATGCTGGTGACGTCATATTTTGTGATACGATTGTTGATATACAATGTTCTTTCCAATTCTCTACTAGTTGCTGACGATTACCCCTGACGAGTGTCAGCCGAAAATATTCGGGTTCATTTCAATATGAATATACTATTTAACAACAGGTTATATCGAACATTAGTGCGCAGGGCGAGACTATTTTTATAATCATCTGATTGATCTCTCGTAGCCGACAGCATAGTTGGGTAAGAACGATGGCATCCGCACCGCCAATACATACGTTATCAACGCTCACACAGTCGCCTGCCATTTTCGAGCGATGTCATTGTTCGTTGTAAAAATGGTCGCGGTAGATATGTCACTGAGACGAAGAGAATCGATTGTCCGCGTGGTGCATTGCATATATTTCTATATTATACACATTATATCAGGTTTAGAACTGTGTGTAGAGGGATTGTGAACCGGTCGATAGGTTCCATTTGTAGAACACAACCCTTTACATGTCAACGTGCGAATCACGCGTCCTCCAGTTGGTTGTAACAAACAACTGTCTGCTTTGAGGCTACCGGTGTGCGAAACGTCACTTGATCAGCTGACACAAAAAAAGTGAGAGGGCTACGGGCGAGGCGTACGCGATCGAGCGTATCGCTAGTCTTCTGTTCTGTATGTTGGCAGTCGCACTTTCTGTTGGAAATTGGCGGATGCGCATTCAAACAGAGCGATCGTGATTCTCCGTTGGTTTCTTAGTCACTTATTGTCTATCAAGCGTGGCCTAGCTACTTTTGCCGTAATAAAAGAAACATGAGTGCGGAGGCATGTGAGACACATGGCCCAGGGAAGAAGGAGTGTTTCAAATCTGATTGGTTGGTACGAAAATACGTCACGAGATTCTTTGTTATTATGTTTCATAGATCGGGAAGTTGGCAAAGTCGAGCAACCCATTTAGAATAAGGAACTAATGCGGGGAAATTGTGGCTGTTAACCTTCTGCTTGGGCGCACATGTTCGCTGTGGACATTACCAACTGATTTAAGTGTACAGCGTCTGCTCTGAGAACTATCAAAGGCATCAACTGCGAAGAAAAATGGAACGGGATCTTTTAACGCCGTCCCCAACTACAAGCGAAAGTGACGATGACAGCAGGCTCAATAAACTTGATTTGCTGATACGGGCCGCGAACTATCTAGAGAACTGTGATAGCAAGCGCCAAAGAGGTAATGAAGTACTATAATTTCGTATTTTTTCAAGCCCGTAAGCGTGATTGACCTTTTTTTATGTATAGGCCTACATGTATTGGATATATTGCAAGAGACTTTATAATTGTTTGAATTTGACGAAAAATGAGCGAGATTTATTGAATTTGATTGCTTCTGCCTTCAGCTACACCTCTAGATATACAATCATTCCACAGCAAGAATATCAATCTTTTTAGTGAAATGATAAGGTGATGTTAGGACACTATATAATCTGCTGTGCTGGTAATGATGCCAACACAGCTTCAAGTTTGCTGGCATGTTAATTACGAATTGTGACATCTTAAGGATGATCACCTTATATACAGTTGCTGTGAATGTGATTGAGTTATAGTGTGTTAATTAGCTGAAATAGCCTGTTTTATGCTACACTGGGCACTCTCTTGTGGTTATTATCAGTGATATTCGCCCTGAAAAGAATATATGATTGGAAATGGCTGCTGTCACGCTTTGAATCTGCTCTGTAGTTAGTGCAGTATGAACTTTCGTTGAATGGTGTGAAGGTAATTGATTGATTTAGTAGCTGGACAGACGTATTAGCTACTTTATTAATTCATCTGCAAAATATTGTACCGTAATGAGGATATTTCATCTTACGGTCAGTTGCATTGAAGTATGTAATTTAATAATATGGAAATTAAATTCTGTTGCTCAAGTTGAAGTTATGTCTGACATGATGCACCGTTTTATTTTGAATGCTGATGACGATTACCCCTGACGAGTGTCAGCCGAAAATATTCGGGTTCATTTCAATATGAATATACTATTCAATTGATGGCTTAATGTATGCAACATATTTTGGTGGTGCCTACTTATTATACATCTTGATATTTTGTGCTTCTGAAGGTTGGGGTTGATGTTGGGGTCGGGTGTAGATTAGCGACTTCATTATTCTTCCTACATCTTGTATTACGTTTTCCTAGAATCTGATCATGGCTATGCATCAATGTGCAAGTACGGTGATGAACCATCGAAGAAGCGATTGCGAACTTCAAAAAAAAGTCAAAGTCGAACTTCTCATAACGAACTAGAGAAAAATCGGTTTGTTTTAATTTTCAAACTCTTCTCCATTATCCTGTGTAGCATTGTTGATTTATTCCAGCCGGGCACACTTGCGAAACTGCCTCGATAATTTGAAATCCATTGTACCGCTTGGGTCGGATTCAACTCGCCATACAACTCTCGGCCTACTGAGACGTGCCACCCTCTTAATCCAAGTAAGATACCCGGTATATTTCTAAAATTAATTCGGCAGTGCTGTAAATGATGGATTTCGTTTAGGATCTCGAGAATAAGCGTTCGCATTACGAACAAGAGAAGGATAAATTAAATAAATATAACGAGCATTTGAAAGAAATGCTTTTTCGTCTCGAAATAAAGTACGAGCGGTTTCGCCGCGATTCAACTGGTTCCACGTCACAGTCGGATTGTTCAAGTGACTCTGATAAAGGTATGGGAAATTTTTCATTCTAGTTGATCAACTTACAGGATATCAGAGGTGTCATGTGCGTTGTATGTGTCATCAACAGTTGACCTTGTTGATTCAATTGAACGAACATAACAAGAATGCTATCAAAGTAACCACAGTTAGAAACTACACATTTAAAAACTTTGTTGTATGACAGATATCTCGAAAGAATGGATTATGTATTATAGTTTCTAGATTGTGGCAGCATTATCAGCTATTTCCGTTTTGATGGCTAGCGATATCTCCGGTATGGTTCATAACTGATAATACACCACATCCAATGCAACTGAGAAAAGAATATAGTAAAACCAATAGTGCGCTCCCTTATAATATACTAGGCTTGCTTGCTTTGTTATATCTTTGAAACATATGCGCTCTGACTGTTATTGTACTGTACACACACGCCTAAGGTGTATTTACTTAATATCACGCTTGGGCAAGTTTAGACTTGAAAATGTGTCGCTATCCTCTATTAGACATGTGAGCTTTACTAGCATGGTTTTGCTTGACTGGTACTTGTTTTAAGCCGTGATTTTCAAATCTTAGTTTCTCTTTTCACATTTTTGTTAGGTTCAAAATATGTACAACACTTATTTGTTTAGATGAGATAATTGACGTGTTGGACACAAGCTGCAGCAGTAGCGACGAGTTGATACAAGTGATGGCTGCTTCAAATGAAGGCAGCATCGTAATGGGTATGCCAGAGATTCTAATTGCTTCCACATAGCCTCTGCGAGGATTGCTTCGGGTGTACCATGCTCATACACTACCACTTCGATGTGGTTCAACTTTTTTTATGGATGAGACGTTATATTTCAACTAAGAGAACTGTTGGTCTTACGAACGAATACCCGACTTTCGACCGCATTTATCCTGCCAAGAAATTGCCAGGATGTTTCGCGCTATATCAGTCTTTTCGAGTGTGAATGCTTACAATCTATTATTCCCCTCTCCAGATCTTACTTTGTCCCTGTTATCTATAGCTTCGATGATATGAATATATTTTGTTGTGTTTTGCCTCTGAAAGTATGTTTGAATCTATATTACGGGAGCGGTAATGCAATTCCGTTGAATGACACGCATAGTCTGTAACGCACGTGGATGATTGGAAATTAGTCTGATGAAATCTTATCCATATTACTTCCAGCTCAAGGTCTCGGGTATTGGGACGTTTTAATCGGAAAGTTTTATGCAAAAATTTATCGTTATATTGCCTTCGGGAATCCAGATATCGCCTTTAAAAACCCTGTTCGAAACCAAATCCGGCTAATCACTGTGACGATATTCTGAGAAGAAATATAGCGTGATTTGGTGATTGAATTTTAATGCAAAGCACATCTAACATTCTTCGTTTCGATACTCCATAAACTCTGTGAAATTTGTGGTGCCCAAATTATTACAAAACGCTTTGCAAAGGAATTCAGTCAAGTATTCCACGAATCTTGAATATCACATGCTGTTCCGAAGCTGCAAGCCTCACCCATAGCTGCCAAGAAGGCTCGGCTTATCTCAGGTACAAGGAATCGCCACATCCTTGCACAGCACAATTTGTGAATTTCATGAACTATGAAAATCTAACATATGCAATAGTATTTGACATGTTGTTGCTTCATAGTGGTGAACACATAACATATGTATACATGGAATAGTAAAGGTGTAAGGTGCGTCAGACACTTTTGCCGTATTGTAAGAGGCACAATCGTTGTTGAACTTGTTTTTTGTTTTGTTTTATATGTTACGCATTTTAACTGTTTTTATGTGATGTCAAATGTATGTAATTATATTCTGATGTTACTCGTGTAGTTTTAAGAGGAGTATATCAGTGAAAATGAATTATATATTCCATTTTACGTTCTAAAACATATAGCAACTCTACTAATTCTCTTTGAATTTGCCTGCCGTCAAACTCGCAAAAGATTTTCTGGTTCTAAACTTCAATTGAATTGGCACCCCGTTATTTCTACAATTCAAATGTACTGCATCAGTACTTCTGTGACCCACTGTCGAAAAAAAACTTGATGCAATTATTAGGAACATATACTCGCGATATGTTACAGTCAGTTGTTGTCGGGCGAGACAAGTCACGATGCCTCGGTTTGATAGGATGATTGCTTGAAGAGATTAACTCATGCAGTGACTAACTGAATATATGTGAAGCTTGCTGTCTGCTTAAACCTGTTTCGATGTACACGTGGTCGCAGGCTATGTATCTATGGTGGTCAACTTATTAGTAGGCCGGACAGTGTATTGTTCCATTTCGCCTTATTGCAAATTTGTTGTCGTTCGCCACCGCGTTTCTCTTTGAATTGTTGTATTTCGCCTTCATAAAATGTAAGATCTATACTGTTATGTTGTGTAATGTGTATAGTCGGCACGTTGGAACTTGTGTAGATGTGAGAAAATTTTGTCATATTATTTTTGTATCTGTATGTATTGTTCTCTCTCCTCACTCATTGTGTATAGATCTGGTGTATACTGTTGATAGTACGTTGTCCCATACCGGTTGTATATGAATATGGTAGTGACGTGGCGGTCATGTCGCTATTTGCCAAGTTTAAGAATGTGAATATTGTTTCAGAATGTGAATATTGTTTATATGGATGCGTTTAGTTTCATGGTATCTTGTCGACTGGCAAATTGATTTTGCGTGTGGACATTAGCCCGATGGTTTGTTTCCGCTAGTTCCGATAAATATAACCGTGCGGGTTGCTAAATTCAGTACCCTGTTTTTGTTCCTGCTTCAACCCTCAAATGTATTTTCTTTCCATTTTACACTCGAAAAATAAAATTTATTTCAATAGTACCTGTCGACGTTTGGTGTGTTAACCTGGTGACTTGAAAGGGAAAGTCCCTGGTTTGTCCGCCCACTGTAGTCGCAGTTCCTGTTACATGAGATTTAGGCGTGATGCGGCTCGATGGCTTTAATGACGTCTACTCTCGTAAGTACTGGCCTCGGGTCACGACACGTAGTTTTCCGTTCATCAGTCACCACATGACGAAAAGTGAATGGTCAATTGGTCAGCGTTTGACTCGGCGATTGCTGGCGTTGTCCGTAGATCTACTGGACTTGGGCAGATTGTGTAGGCGGATATTCATCACTACCGCCTGTCTATTTATAGTTCCGCTTACGATACTGTCGGATCGCCGATGAACTCGTGGTTCGAACTTTCGAGTTCACACGTCGTCGCGACCTCACGATACGGTCGCCGACCTTGCCGTACATAATATGTTGTAAACAAACCGCTTCAACGCTAGAGCTGTAGGCTACTCCGCCTATTGTCGCGGTGAAACAATACGATCAATACCTGAACCGCTGGCTGAGACGGAGTCCGGCGGAACACAGTCGGACATAGCCGTGATCTTTTTTCAATTGGGAAACTCTATTCGTGAATTGTGAATCTCAGTTTGATAAGAGTGAAGCATCATTTCTGTCAACATTCGCTTAATTTTCTTAACACTCGATTAATTTTCTTTGCATCGCGAGCATACGGCACAAACACTTCTGCGGGCGTCGTCGAGTGTTACGAACTGAGTCGGTGAAGGGCCATAAGGGTTTTTAGAGAATACAATTAGTACTCTTGACGAGGTGTGATGGGCCTTGACGAGGACAATTTTAACTTTCAACAAGTCTGCCTGGAAAAATGTTGAGTTGACACGTGAATTGAATGTCGCGCAGTTTTGTTCAGCTGTTCGGCGGCGTGAGATTAATTATACGGCGACGACTCGCCAGATATCACTGCTGAAGTATACCATGCAACTAGATCGATGCGCATTAAAGATACCGTAAAAATGCGCGTAGTTGTTCATACATGGACAATTGGACATTATTTTGCTTGGTAGGTCATAGGTCAACTTATGAACAACGTATGCCTGATGATGCACCGTCACGCGAATCCCGCAGCATCTATCGATACAGCAAACGCTATCTGCAATTGTCGACGTAGGTGCGCTGTTGTTCTGCAGGTGTCAACATTGAACTGTTGTAACAATGTCTTTAGGGAAGGGCTCTTGAGTCACTGCTCATCTGGGACATTTAGCTCAATGCGCACCCAACACCAGTACAAAGCATAGTTAATTTCAGTATTTGCATTTGTAATACCTAAATTCATGCGGTTGCAAAAAAATATTCTCTGGCTTACCACATTTTAAGCATTGACTTATCTCGTTTACACAGTATATAGCGTATTACACTCATCATTTGCATGGGACGTAGGGGAGCGAGATAACACGTTGAATTGATATATACCTGGATAGCGGCGACAGAAACGGATTATAGCGGGATAGTGTCTTTCGTTTGTAAGCTTTGCCATATCAAGCGATCGGCATGCGAAGATTTAACACGCTTGAAACAGAATACGCGTATTGTTGGAGGTCTAATTCTTGTAACATGAGACGCAGCATAACAAGCACTTGCACGGTGCGTAACAGACTAAACAACCTTGTTCAGCTGAATATTGCCCTTGCTTATCATTTTTAAAGTTTCGATACGGCTGACTCATTGCATTTTGCTACATCATCATTGTTAGATGAGTCGGTGGAAATGGTATCATCCGTTACATGGATTGATTCTCATGACCGTAGGTAGACTCGTGACAGTTGCGATTTCAAGCTCATACGCGTCCGACATCCATTTGTGGCGAACTATATGTCGAAATTTCTGCTTCGAAGTGAGATTGCTTATTCATCGATCCATGTCTGCGCATTTGTTTTTAATCAACTTTGAACGATGCTGATGACAACGCTTCTCATATAAAATATTGATGACATTGTATTTGAGTCAACGCTTCGAAGAAAGAGTCAATTATTTGCCACAATTCTGAACAGTTTTGCAGTGTCGTATCATCGCGAGACAATTTATCTTCCAACTTTACAACACCGAACTCATAGCCAAACGCATAATGGTAGGGTGGACAGCCGGTAGGAAAGATGTAGCCTAAATAATGCCGCAAAATCGACGGCACCACACACGCTTCATAGTAATTGCATCTTTTAAGACGCCCTATATGTCATTGGAAATTGGCATTGTATCTATGTACACAAAAGTGGTGAATATTTTCCGGGTTATTAACGAATAAATATATTGTCGAATTATTATTTATGTGCAAATTCAGCATATACATATTTTAAAGTTATTTTGGCCTTTCATTCACAACCAGTGAGCTCACAGCTCAACCTTACCGGATCAAGTTAATTTGAAGAGCATTTCATTGGCCGCACACCAACATTTTACTACTTCGCGGGACTAGGGTTGTGTTTGAAACAAAAATCGATTTAAAACAAACATGTCTTCTTCTTCTTTTTCTCCTTCTAAACCATGACGTCACGCATATTCAATTGTGACGTCATAGTGGATTGATATTCACAATTTAAATAATAGGGTAAATAGCTCCTTTGACGAAATATCTACCTGTTGAACCGACTATTTTGAGGGTTCCAACCATGCCGCATCGTATACGGAGTGTACGGACCAATTTAACCAGGACTACATCGTCATGCAGCGTTTTAACAGTCGGCGGTCATCATCACCAGAACGTTCTTTCCGCACCAAAGATCTATATCTACGTACTATAGCTGTTGAACCGACTATTTCAAGGGTTCCAAACCACCCCGCGGGGGCTATATCGGGTGGTAATCGTCGTCCGTAGGCTCATACAACATGTTTTTGGAACGTATTTACTAGGGATGGTGTGAACCTCTGAAAGGTTCAGGTTCGTGTGAACGCGAACCTTTTTGAAAGGTTCTGTGTGAACACGAACGTGAACCTCGTGACGTCACGTGACGTCATATTGCTAATTCCAACCCTTTCTTTCAATGAAGTGATAGCCTATGCCCTATACTAATGTACACGATACCTAGCGAAGATTCGGCCCACATAATGCCACAATGATGAAGTACATATCGGCGTTTTAAACGTCGCTAAATGTATCAACTGCGGTAATCAAAGGATATAATAATTGCATAAAATCAGTACCTTCCGTCGCTTTGCTAACAATTTCGACGAGGACTTACCAAGGAATATAAGCTTACGCCTTAACGGTCCAAGCCAGACCGGACAATGTGTTCGGAGTCTGAGTATTGATTCATTGATATTGAGCAGAGTGTACAACTGGTTTCTATACTCGCTACCGATACCACAAACAACAAGTTATGCAGCAGTAGCAAGCACCTTAATCTCACGAATTTGGTTGTAATGATACAGTAAAGATATGAAGTCAAGATTGACCCAGTTCGATTTTTTACATCAGAAGACGATATCAATGTCATTGATTGGTTGAATAAGCATCATTCGCTGACTACGTATATCGATTGCGGGTCAGGCTCACAGCAAAGAGTCACTAAATATTCACAAACGGAAAGCTAGATGTTCCGAGAAAATTTTTGCAGCAAAGCAAGTAAAACTTTTAAGGTTGTCGAGGTGAATGGTGCATGCTCGTTTAGTGTTGATTTTCTGTGCGCCAGCACCATGCATGGAGTGGCCCGCAGTTGAAATGCAATAAATTTGAGCCAAAGATCTTATAATGGAGTGAAAATTACAATTTACCAAAAGGTTCACAGTGCAGAACCTAACAAGGTTCTGTTGTGAACGCGAACCTCTAAATTTCCGAGGTTCACACACAGAACGCGAACGTGAACCTCACGTTCACACCATCCCTAGTATTTACAGAATTATGGCATAATTACACAATACAACTTACAAAAAACACAATTTTTTAAAATGCCTCTGTTTGAAACACTGTTTTTTAAACAAAGTGTTTTTATAAACAACCATTTGTGTTGAATGCAACGCTAAGCGGGACACAAAAATTTTGTCTACGACTCGCACACCCTGAGTTATACTATCGATCATTATTAAACGAGGTATAACGAAACGAGTGTAGAGTAGTGATTGGATTTTAGTAGCGAGCTACGACTTTCGTTAAGCGCCTCACAGCAGTTACTGGGATGGGCGCGTCGATTTGGTAAAAACGCCCAGCTTACACACCCACACGTCGCTGCAGAAGCTGCTGCTCAAGCTCACAGATTCGATTGACCTGAAAAGGTAAACGTTAGACCCTACGCAACAGGCTTGAGGAATTTCTCCAGAATAAATTAGCCTATTGTGCGCACGCCGTGTGTTAAACTCCGACGCCCGAGTGTTTGAGCCTGCCTATGCAATTGACCGACGCGATCTTGTCGAAATGCCGCCATGTTAAAGGAAACAATTTCATTAACCGACGATTCTGACTAGCTCATTCCTCATTTTTTCTTATTCCCTGCCTTTTTCCCTTTCTTCCCCTTGCCAGCGTCTTCGTCATCGTCCAGTTTTTTGGCAGCTTCTAACCTTTTCTTACCGAGCGGAGTTTTCACGTACCAAGTCTGCGAAACAAGGTCACATCAGCCTGCGATACGTTACGTGACCGACGGTTATTCCGTAGCGCTCTGAAGTGATTATAGAAGTTACAAAAGTAACACTGACTATCTCACTGTTTCTGATTTAAGACTGCCCTGACTAAAATAAAGTCGACAACAGCTCAACTAAAATGTTATTTAGCAAAGCAGTTGGATGCGACAGCAAGGTATTATACATGTATTTCATTTATCCGATGCTAAATTCATTGGAATGAATTTTCGTCTGCTCTGTGTCGCCACCTTTTGGGTTTCATTCAATCACCCGCCCGTTACATACGAGAAAAAAACCCCGACTATTGCCAAAGCAGACGCGTAGTCTGCATAATCGTAATTAGGATAACAAATGCGGTAGAAAAGAAATAAAACACACAATCGCAAATAAGGTAAGTTCATTTCTTCTTCTTCTTGCCCTTCTTGCCCTTTTTCTTCCCCTTTCCCTTTTTGCCGCCTCCACCATCCTCGCCATCGGCGGGCTTGGCGAGTTTGCTCCGCTTTTTACCCAGCGGGGTCTTTTCGTACCACGACTAATCGAGTGAAATAAAGATAGAACCGAAAATATTAGCGAAAAATCAAATGAAATGTTTGGAGATTCTACTGAACATGCGCCGACACTTTCAGAATCCAGGGATAGATGTATAATGTATATAAGAGATAAGCGTATTTGATATTCTCAAATCCAAATCCAGTAATGACCGAAGTTTGTTCGCAACTGACAGGCGGTGATAAGTCACGAGCCTGCTTTTTCGGAGTACTCAAATGAGGTTTATCTGGTTGCAATACCTGCTTGAGTGGGTATATGGTTTTAGATTGAGATAATTGAGAAATTCACGGAATTGCTTCTTGATTTGTAACACTGTCTACTTTGACCAACTTTGCTCAACAGAAGAATGAAAATCGGACATTTTTTGTTCTAGTTCAATCCCGAATCCAAATTCATACTCATTTTGCTCATCTCTGATGAATATATCATACATATCCCCGGCAGAATCCTTAAAATAGTTATGACGAATATTCACCTTGAAGGCCGTCTCCTCTTCTTTGTATATCGGGTCGATCCTTGCCAGCGGCGAGATGAATTCGACGGCGGCCAGAGGTTTTTTGGAAAGCTGAAAAATCGCGATTTTACATTTGCATTGCAATTTAATCACCCCACCGAGAGGGAGAAATGATAAAAAAAAAAAACATTGACGATATAATCTTTCTTTCTGCCAAAACTTTGGATCGATTGTCTTCTACAGATATCAGATCTGATGCTGATCTTAGAATCGACACAGAGATAACTCGAGACAGGCCGATTTATGAACAAAAAGCACTATCACTTCATGTGTCCTATACTCAATTATTCAATGCGGAAAAACTCAAATGTCTGGGACATTTTTACGGAACAGGATTTTAAGAAGTAACTACAAGACCATAATTTTTCAGAACTGTGCTCTGTAAGTTGCCAATACCTGTGATATTCTTCGTTCCGTCAAAATGTATTTCACAGCGTCGATAATATGCCCTTGTGTGTATCCGTCGGTGATCTTGGTCAAGCTGCTGATGTCGAGGTGCTGAGTGATTATACCATTGTACTCTTGGATGAGATGCCTCCACAGCACTGTAATTGTAACAATACAAGATAGCTTGGTGGTTCTTTACTGGTGGGCCACAGAGCAATTTCTAAAACATGCGAAGTTTATTACGATGATTAAAGCAGAAATTGCCACAAGGGCACAGCAGCAATACAACAACAAAAGTCGATCTCTCTCTCTCCACCGTCATATGCGATCTGAAGGCCAATTGTAAAAGTCCATCAAACTAAACTCTAATCAATCGATCAATCAACCAAGTCATATGACTCGAAACTCAGACGGCCAAGACCGAGATTTCATTGTAATTTCGAAGAACAGTAAAGTAACCACACTATTGGGATTTCGTCTATTGGTAATGGTACTTGAAAATTCGACCGGAAACTTCTAAAAGTGAGGAAAATTAGTATATTATAAATGCGAAACATTCGATATCACCAAACATAGTTGTAAAAAGTAGGTTTAACAAGATTTCAACTGGAAACTGAGCAGTCAACACAATGACTTGGACTCGGACTCGAGTGATAATACCATGACTCGGACTCATGCCTTTGCTCGCTGACTTGGACTCGGACTTGACTCGGTGGTGAATTGAAAATGACTCGACTTGACTCGAATCAAAACTATAAAAGTGAGATTGACTTGTGACTTGGTTACAACCCTGCTCACGTGCGGTACTCAGCGGCCGATGCAACGCTGAACATGAGCTACACGAAGACATAGAAAATGAAGAGGATCTTGAAGAGTTTCAGTTTATTTTTCATGTTAGTCCAGCAACAAATATTTCCGAGGTATGGTGTAAAGGTGGGTACAGTCACGTTAGAAATCATGTGCGCCGGAAATGGGCGAAATGAATGAGTAAGAGGTGGAGTGAAGCAGATACCCCACCCATAGTGTCATCGTGATACATCTATAACCCCTAACCAATCAGTGGCTAATCGGTGGTCAACTGGTCATAGTGACAGTGTCTAATATGTGTCCAACTTCGATTTTGAAACAACTGGAAGCTAACACAGCATAAATATCATATGCTATATATCAGAGGTTATCAGGACGAGCTATAAAATAATTCTGCTTAGTCGGAGAACTTAAGAATGTATTGCCTACAGCATCCACTACTACTTGATTGGTTATTAAGCAACACTACTTACTTTTCACAAGTTAGATTAGGAAAAGTAGAAAGTAGTTTTGGGATAAGTTTGAATCCCTTTAACGATTGAAGTTGTCATAGGAATTGCGTGATATAGCCCTAGAGCAGGGCCGGCCAACCTGTGGCCCGCGGGCCACATGTGGCCCGCGAGAAGGTTTTGAGTGGCTCGCGAAGTAATTTCCGAAATTGGTAATGTTATAAAAAATGAATTGCACAGATTGTGAACTTGCAAGGTCAACCAAAAATTTGAATAGTCTTTTCGCAACACTTGAGATGTGATGACTAAAATATCAGTTACGACGCATTGGCATTTCCATGAGCCAGTCACAGTTTGGTAGATCTTCGTACACTACAATAAAGCAGAATAATTTGCGATAAATGTATCAAAAGTAAATATTTTCTACACGCTTTGCGCAAGATGTTGTCACTCGATTTCTTGCTTTTAATATTGTTACCCCTTTTTTGAAAATGAAAGAACGCCTAATGTATCAGATTGAGGCTAACTATATTCTCGATTACGAGACAAAGTGTCGTTCAACATATGCGACCTAGCGTTTGCGCTCGCAGAAAGACCGCCGACTATGAAACCTAGGCACAAAATGATTGACGCATGTTGGTCGAAGCTTTCGAAATTGATGTGTCCAGGCGCTGAACAGTCCAGTCCTGGCAAACTGAGCCCAGCGATATACTGCAGGCCCGCAATATAGTCAAGTGACTATATTATTGAGCTATGAACTTCGAAAAATTTTCGCGCTTCGCGCGAAAGCGCGGCTAGTGGCCCGCGCAATATTTCGCCGATCGAATGTGGCCCTTTGGCTGAAAAGGTTGGCCAGCCCTGCCCTAGAGTCACAGAAAATGAATATATCTTCGAAGATATATTAAGAAGCTGGTAAAAGTATGAGATTCATGGACCAAATCTACTTCTCAAAACTACTTGAGTAATTTACAAACCTTCATTTTCTACTTCCACTTGCAACTTCTACTTGATTACCAATGCTGACTACTTTGACCATCTCGGTTTATATGCTACATATGCCCTTCAGGAATCCCTTTACCTATCACTATTATGTCAAAGAGACATAATTCTTTCAATATTTAGAACTGAACTTTGAGAAGTGAGTCACCGAATCTTCTAACAACGGAAAGTGCGCAACAACTATAGAAATGTTCAGAACCCCTGAGTCATGGATGTCATAAATGAATGCAGAGGAGAATGCTCAGTTCAACGTGTCAATGATGTGTGGCTGATATATGCCAATATGGATATTCTTCAACCTTATTCAGTACTGCTGAATAAAACTGTCATAAACTAATAAACTTTTTATTACACTGTCATGAGATGAGTTTTTTATTGCAACAAAGCTAAAAATTAGAAGGCATGTGCGGGTCTACGATAAGTTATAGGCTTGTGGTTGTGCACCATTTAATTTATAAATATCATGTTCCTATGCTCCTTCATGTAATAAATCTGTAGATTCTAAATGTAGAGTTGTATACACCAACTTGACTTCAACCAGAGCTGTAAAAGGCATTTCTTATGCACAATTTCCCGTAGCCTGCCGATGTCAGGTTTAAACAACCCTGCAAACTTGTTTACACGAGTTGTATTGTCACAAGTTCACCAAATTTATGTTTGGACACGTCCTGTTGTTTAATTAAACCGTTTAAAGTTTTCAGTTCAAAGAAGGCTGTTCTAACTGCAAACCAAAAGCGATAACTGCACCATTCATCATGAAGACGACTTGAGGTAGATCGTGGAATTGCATTGTGGGGCCAGAGGTTCTCTATTTCACTGTACCTCGATACAGCATATTATCTCAAACTTTCCTTGAATTATTGTGATTTGCGAACTCATATGAATACTCACCAATCACGTGAACTTATTATTGAGCATCCAGTGCAGATAAAAGTCTAGCAGATATACTCACAATTGTTGATATACAATGTTCTTTCGCATTCTCTACTAGTTGCTGACGGTTACCCCTGACGAGTGTCAGCCGAAAATATTCGGGTTCATTTCAATATGAATATAGTATTCAATTGTATATTGAAGTTCTGTATCTCCAAGAAGCATTCCAATATGAATATACTAATCAATTGTATATTGAAGTTCTGAACCTCCAAGAAGCTCTTGATATACTCACAAGTATATTTTGTTGGGCATTGTGTTTTTGTTGAGTATCTAGTGCCGATAAAACGTCTTAGCAGATATACTTACAAAATCGGGATGCATAATCGGGTCTTGGTATCATGATAATTCTCTCGTAACTTTTAACGAACGGCTTCAGCTCAGCTTCAAATGGCGCTGTCGAAGTACCGACGAGTAAGATCCTGGAAATAGACAAGTGAGCCACGATTACTTTTTCCAATGCAACAAAATTAAACGCCGCTGATCAGCGCTATTACCTGTCCTCGGGTTTGAAACCTTTCAGTATTTTCGGCAAATCTTTTTTCAATCTCTTCGGATCTGTTTTGTCTCCCTTGGGAGCTTTCTTGACGAAAGTTTTCTCGCAATTGCCGATATATATTATCGACGGCTGTTGCAGTTTCCCAACCTGGACAAGGATAAAGTTTGTTGATAATGGTAAGAGCCGCCAATCAAGATGGTTTGCCGCAGATGTGGTCTCTCTCAAGTCGTTTTATAAGTACGTTTCTTCTGTGCTGTGTGCCTGGACAAGTGCCTCCATTGTTGGTCATTTGTACTTGAGTGGGTCTCACGCCGGACGACAGTACTTGACTTGAGGAGTTTGTTGTATTTTGCAGGGAGAAGTTTGTTGTAAAGTGCGATTATCCGTGCAAAATAAAACTAACAGCTGAATACAGATATGTGATATTTGTCTTGGCTTTTGCCGAGTACATAAATTCAGGTTTAGCGATGTTGAAACGTTGTTTATAGTGACATATACGAATTTGTGGTTAGCAACCAAGTGCTACTTTGTTTCGATGTTTTTGAAGATTTTGATGTGACATTACATTCTACTTTTTTCTAATATCCCGAGAGGTGGTCAAGTTAGTCAGAGTTGCTACTCACTTACAATTTACTCACTTACAATTAAAAAGTAACGATTTCCAAGATATGATAGCGTGATAGTGTTCGGCTTCTTGATCGGTACGCCGTGGGTTTGATCACTGGCTGGGTCAGATCAAAGTCCTGATTAGTAACACTGGTATCCATGACTTCCCGCATGGCGTTCACCATTACCGGGATAGCATGGAGGGGTGGTGCAAGAAGTAAAAAGCCTTACAAGGCTATATCTGCAACTTCCTTGCCCAGCGGCATATGCACATCATGCACTCATGGTATGCATTGCGCATGTGCAGATCGTGTGCATGTATATTATGATTCGGTGTTTATACCGCAAAACATAGGACAAAAATATACAACGTCATATTCCTACACGTTAAAACGACATCAAGTGGAAGTAGAAAATAGAAGGTCGTAAAAGTATTCAAGTAGATTTCGTCGAGGGGTAGCACACTTTCAGTATTTAATCGGAGGTGGCTACGTCAGAAATTGCAAGATATGTCTTCGCGACTAATGCGAAATGACTAATTACACTACAAATAGCCAGAATATAACATATATTCTGTTCTTGTGACAATTTCACTTATAAAAGTGATGGGAACTTATCGAAAAACTACTTATTACTTTAAAAATCCAAATTGTCGACAGTGTTAGTTTTTTTTTAAAACTGTGCAAGCAGAAGTGTAAGTAGTCTCAATACATAACTACTTGAGTAGACAGTGGAAGTAGGTAAAACCAGTATTTCGTTACTGACCACCTCTGAAATTACCGTTGATTAAATGCTTAATGATAAAACTATCATAATTGTGTCAACGTACGACATAAAAACACTTCATTATTTGTCGCACCTTTGTGACCATGTGAATCAGCATAGCGAGACCTGACTTTCCCGGATATTTTCCGGCAATATTTTCTGGCGTCAAGTCAAACAGATTCGCCCCGGTCTCGGTGCAGATGGCATGCAGCAACATCTTCTTCCCGACTCCTCTCGGGCCGGAAATCAGTATTGATTTGATTTGCGGCATGTTTTCGTGAACAAACGGAGACCCTGCAAAGACAAGGGTGGTCGATAGGAGGACTGGAAGATTCGGAGACAACATATCTCCTTGGTACCTAATGGTAAGATTCCATACAAGGCTACGAGCTGCCGTACATCAGATAATGACGGTTGAGGCTCAATGTCGATCTGCCGCAGGGTACTGCCGAGGTAGTTGTAGTCACCGATGAAATCTTTAAGATAAATCTGAAACGATGAAATTTCATGATGATGGCTTGTAGACTTATTGTGGAGAGCATAGTGAATTTGTCAGAATTTACATATCTTGTCAAGACCTCACGAAAAGCCTAGAGCTCTGGCTGTGGAATATTTTTTAATATTGGATACCAGGGCTGTCATGGCCTTCCTTGAGCTTGGCAACAAAAGCTGTAAGCGAAAAGTCACATTAAAATAAAACGATGCGCATACGAGACAGATTTAGCACAAAAGCATATGCAGCTAAGGCAAAGGTATCTGAATTTCTCTGAGTTTGTATCAAATGGAAGGCCAAGTAAGTCAAGTTATAGAAAAACAAATTCCTATACATTTACGCTTGAATATGAGTGACTGTATTTATGCTTATTACTCATAGTATTTAAGCATATTACTCACTCGAAAAGAGTGAGTTGCAATCTGTACTCATTTGAAAGATTTTATAGTTGCAAACCTTTGGACATTGCTTCAAGATACCCTGCTGAATTAATTCTTCGTACAAGGATTCTAATGTTCTGTCCGCGGTCAAATCTTTTTCTTTTTTGCCTTTTTTCCCTTTCTTGCCGCTCTTCTTTCCCTTCTTCTTTTTCTGCGAATATTTGTGATTATTAATATTAATCGGATCATGTAATTTGGAACAGTACGTCCTGATTCCGTATGGCTATCTCATTGGAAATTTGAATCAGCTTCAAAGCTAATTTAGCAGAAATTGATATATCGCACATTGTCGTTAAGCATGATATCACAATGAAATTCCACATATTGATATATTCATACTTGAATATAAGGAAATGTTGCCAATGACAGAAAAGAGTTCTATCAGATATTTATGGTAAACTAATTTTAGGCAAGGTCATTCATTATTTCTTTCCTTTATTAATTTATTTTTTTATTTTTATGAGTACAAAATGCCAGAAGATTATGAAAAAATGAAATCATAGGCAGGAGTTGAAACCACTTGGAACAGTTTTTTTAATCAAACACAGATAGTAATAAAAATATATGTCTGTAAATTGAGGTATGCACGCTGAAATAGAAAAAGGTCAGAGAGAGAGAGAGAATCTTTATTCGTATACATTACATATCAACATAACACTACAAAAATGTAACAGTGAAATGAGACATGCAAGGTAGACGGGAGGCTCGATATGACATAGTCTTCAGAGCCGAGCCACCCGGGACAGGAGCATGATGATGATGATGCTTGGAGTAATCATGGCATCTAGACTACGACAGAACGTAATCAACATATTATGAATTTGCAATCATGATCTGAAGACTGGAAATTCCAGAAACGGCTCGGCCAATATCGGCGTAAATAGGTTGCTGATAAATCTATGCAACGAAAATATAAACATGTTATTGCACCCACCTTCTTTCCACTTTTCTTTCCTTTTTTTCCTTTCTTCCCCTTATCGCGATCGAGAGCCTTAAAAATACAAAGCTATCACCAACAGCACCAGTAGCAGTTATCAACAACACAATATTTTTTTGTGAAGGTTCATTAAGCCGAGGTATTGAGTAACAAATTAGTTTCCATTGAATTCTCTATTAAAGTACAGTAGGCTACTTTCTCTACGATCTTAAAAATTTCAGAAGGCGGGTTCCTGCGAAGGAGGCACATACCTCAGCCTTGAAAATATATTACCAAACGTTGACAGTGATTAATAGTGAGTTCTGGATGTAGATGCCAAATTACTTGACTTGATTTTTCTCGCACACCTTTGTGACACTGACCAAATTGTTCAGACCCACATGCCAACAGTGGTTCACAACAGAAACGGACATATCATTGTACTACTTCATGAAGTTCCTCCTAAAAACCGAACCTCTCCTATTCCCAGTTTGGGTTTTACTAAAATACTGACCGAAACACCAACAAAGTAGCAGCAGTGGGTAGATTGACCCATGTTGGGAGCGTACCATTTTGAGGTTGTTTAGCTCTTCGCGCATGAGTTCATCAACTTGAATTCGGACTTCATCCTCCACCTCAACGCGCTTCTCTTCCTTTATAAGCTCCACGTCGTGCTGCTGCTGGAAGTTGACTGATTCGTCGCGATTCTGCCACACGTCTGCACGGAAAAATAACGAAACCTTTCACAGCTACGCAGGGAATCACTTGCTTTTCTTTCATACCTTTGTAACCGTTGCTGCCCAGGGAGATATCCGGCAGAAATTTGGACGGCATCATTTTCCATCCTGGCTCTTCTTCCTGTTACACAAAAATTCGTTTCAAATGCTTCCGTCAGAGCCTTCATAAGTACATATAGAGATATCGAAGGGATTTATTAATTATCCGGAAAATCAACGTGAGATTGGCGACCTCTTTGTCCATCGATGAATATATTATACGATATAAAACCTTTAAAGTAAAAGGTGCTTAATTACAGGGCACAAGCAACATTTGTCGGGCTGCCTACGTAGATAGTACCGGACCACAATAGGAAATATCAATTTTGCCAACCAATTTTGCCTAGTGTCAAAACAGAAGTAGTGTATACAAGCAAAACAACTTGAACAAGTGGATACAACATACTTGAATACTACATACGAGTAATAGCACTATGTGCTATAACATGATATACGTGGGCATGTGATGCTTGTGGACGGTTGAGTATGGTTACCATAATTTGAGATCAGAAAAAGAGGACGCTTTTGAAAAGTTCTTAAAGCTCTACTGGCGGAAAAGAAAAATGGTGATTTTGAAAATTTTTCGACCAATAGTGCAACATTTCAGCAGTGTTGACTGAAAAGAAAAAGGTAATCATTACGACTCGACTCCTGAATTACCTACTTTTATCCTATTTCAGCGGTTTTGACTTAAAAAATAGTAAAGGTCATCTTTCCAAGCTATACTCCCAAAATACCCGTTGCGCCGTATTTTTGTTGACTATCATGCCAACTCAATTGCATTTTAACATTTTTCTTATAAAAAGAGGACAAATTCTCCAAAAAAATGGACAGTGAGGACACTGTCAATTCATTGAAAAAAATGAGGACAAAAATGGTAACCCTACGCTTGAGGTGGGTGTTAAAGTTAAAATTTGGTTGCCACTCGGTTAATTTTGGGGTTCGGGTTAGTCTTAGGGTTATAATGTCTCATGTTTTTCACTGTTTCGCATGCTCAAAGGTAGGGCAGCGGTTTTGAAATGATGAAATTGTTAATAAACTGAATTGAACCAAAGCGTCATTCGATATTTAGAATAGATGGTAGCTTCCAGTTTTGCAAACGAGACTACCTCGTCGTCTCCGCCCTTTTTGCCTTTCTTTCCCTTCTTGCCGGATTTCTTTCCCTTCTTCTTTTTCCCGGACTTCTTGCCCTTTTTCCCTTTCTTCTTTCCTTTCTCCTCCGCCTTGGCCGCTAATTCCGCTTCCACCTAACGAAGAAACACAGACTTTTAAATCTCCCAATGCTGAATGGAGAACCGGCGACATATTCACCTCTTCCGGGGTTTTTTCTTTGAACAACTTGGCCGATCCTCCGTCTTCCTCGTCCGGGTAGTCCGGAAACTTTCCGGTCGCGTCTCTGAATTTTATTTTTATTTGGTTTTTTATTTTGCAAAATATTATCTGAGCCTTTGTGAGAAGTATTTTAATTTAAGAGTAGGATATACACGATATATAGGATCGTGAATATTTGCAAATGTTTTTGCAGCATATTATCCGAGTTTCTGTAACAAGTATTCCAATTCAATTGTAGGCTACACATGTGATTGTGTTAATTTGAAACTTAATGTTACAATAGATTATCCCCATCACTGCATTAAGTATTTGAATTCAAGATTTATCTCAAGCTACAATTGTTCGGATATAAATAGATCGTTCGTTAAATTAATCACAATATATCATCACAGAGAAATCTCAGTAGCTCATGTACGTTTTTTATATCTTGGTAAAATCAAGTTGTCACTTGTGTCAAGCATAAACAGTAAACACGGCCAGAATACGGTCGAAAGAAAATGAAAATTATACAAAAACTTGATTTTCTTAAGATGTTAATAATGGACATAAGGTAGGCCTACTCTGATTCCACGGCAACGATATTATCAATTGTCGTTAGATGTCACATCAGAACACCTGATAAGTATTTATTGTATCAAAAGTTGTCTAAAGGCGATGCAACTATACATGGAAATAAAAATATGTTACTGGACTAGTCCTGATGAATAGAAGTACTTTGTCACGCCCTAAGTCAAGCTTGCTTGTCCGTACCTGCATTCGATGAACCACTGCCTGATCTGATCTTGCATTCTTTCTTTCATGTCCGGGCCCTCGACCTCCCTGATTTTCTCTTTTACCGTGACGAGCGCTTGCTGATATTCGATTTCGTGTTCTTCTTGCTTTCCGCGACGTATGACCTGGTTGATGATTAGAAAATGAATTATTGTAAACTCGGGGCTCTTTGCATAGCTCCGATACAGCTGGAGAAAAAAATGGCGATGGCCTTGACCTCAGTCGTTTGAGAAAGCCATATCGACTCGCAACTCGATTATAACTTCAAAACCATGTATTTCACATCGTCCTACGATGACAGGCCATAGGAAGTGTCCTCCTGTGCTAACACAAAACCGACCATGAAACTACTTTTCTTTCCAAAATATAAAGTGTAAAAAGAGCTTCTTGGAGGTACAGAACTTCAATATACAATTCAATAGTATATTCATATTGAAATAAACCCGAATATTTTCGGCTTACACTCGTCAGCAACTAGTAGAGAATTGGAAAGAACATTGTCAACAATCGTATCACAGAATATGACGTCACCAGCATGAAATTTCAAACGAGAGAGCGTTCGATGTAGGCCTACTATTTTCAGATGGTACACGAACTCCTTTTGTTGGCAGGGTTTGGGTTGTGTATTAAAGTGTAAAAAGAGTTTTGCATCAAAAACTGTTCAAGTAGAACTGGAAGTTCTCTAAAGTAAGTAACGGAAGTACGCGAAATATTCTGAGCACGAAAGAGTAGTACTTTGTCACCGGCCACCTCTGATTGCATAAAAAACCAACCTCTGTGTTTGCCGCTTTTGTCTGCGGGAGATTCTTTTTCACTCGTTCTTCCTTTGCCGGAGTCTGTTGCAAGTCAAAGAAATCTTACACACGCCTTACAGTCGCAAAATCAATTTTACCATTCCGATAAATATCATCTCCTCGTCTCTTTGCCTTTTCGTGATCTTCCTCCTGGCAAACCCTTTCCAAATCTGAAATATTCGAAGCGGTTACCACCAGAGTCCGACCTAATTGGGTTTTTGAGCCGATACCAATATGATCGATAACTGGCATCTTCTCCAAAAGCACCGAGATATTCGGCCGGCATTCAAAAGACATAGCACGTGGCTTAGGATGGATTTCCAAAACTTCGGAACATAATATTCGAACAGCTTTCAAGCACTAATATAGTAAGTAACATACAATTTACAGCCACTGTTTTTCTTGTGCATGAAATAAACTGGAAAGGCTGAACCCGGACACCTGTCAAAGCTATATAATCTTAATCAATACTCCCAGTCTGGCGATCACAGACTATAGCTCTCCAATTCCCAACTGAATCTTGTGACATCACAAAAAAGTCCGATATTTTTTGTCGATTATTCTTACAAAGTGTGACATTGACTTGATTATTGGTGAACCGATAAATCAGCCGAGCTCTGATTACAACGTGAACGATAGGGAATTCTGGAAAGAGAGAAGCTCACCTTCTGTATTTTTGTCGCCGCTACGTCGGGGTCCAGCGTCGGCGCGCCTCTTTGCTGAGCGATCCTGTCCTTCTCTTCCTCCATCCGGATCTCTTTCATGAATTTGGCTCGCAGACGACCTTGCCTGGCGCGTTCGTGCACTTGAATGAGACGGATGGCTTCCTCCAGCGACATCTGCTTCACGTCTTTCGCCTGGGAAAAGTATGACGCGTTTATGAGCAACTCAGGAAGCAAACTGTGTCGGATTTTACTGCTAAGTAATCCTTTTAGTGTGCCAATAATAACTTATCGGAGGACCTCGAAAAGTTTTTAGTTACAATAAATGCATTGAAAGCAATATTGAAGCTCTGTAACATCAACAATACATGCTATAAGTTTAGACGAGTTGTTCTCGGAGTGGGTGATTTCACCCCTTGCGGTTGATTTTGGAGTACAAGGAGTCTAGAAGATAAAGGAGTGATTTGTAGGACAAAAAAATAATCCGAAGGGACGATAGGGGACGAGTATAAATGCCAAGTCTCCAGGCCTTTATTTCCAGTTTCTTGCAAAGTTTCGATCGATGGAGAAATTGTACATTGATGGTAAAGCAATAGGCTCCAATGCATTTTTACCTCGCCGAACTTGATCTTCATAGCCACAGATTTTAACTATATATATATAACCTATGTGTGTCTGCGCGTGTCCGCTGATTCGTTCTCTTGAAAAAGTGATTAAGACCATCATAAAACTAGTTCTCGATCGACAAAAGCGAGTATGCAAAATAAGCAGTATACAAATAAGTAATGCAAGTAGATAAGTACTTGAATGCTATATCTGAATTTTAATGTCTTACTTTTAGGGGGCAGTAGGACAAGTTGAGCTTCGTAAGGGGGCAATCAATCAGGTTTATTAATATTTTCATCGTTTCAAAACATCACAAGACTGCGATACAACGAAAAGATAGGAAGGTGTCGAAACAACTTGGAGCACTCCCATGGAGCAGCCATTAAGATCAGACACCCACCTTAGCCTAGGCGAAGTAAAGAAGAGGCAAGCACACTGAATGAAAAGCAATGCAGAGAATATAAGACGTAAGCGACAAAATGAGGTGGCATGTGGCGGAGGGCGAGGTCATGGTCCGGTAATCCTGAAGACTGGCTAGTATTGATTTAGAAGAAATTGCTTGTATTTTGACTTGAATGCAGACATGCCCGACGACTGTCGGATAGCCGGCGAGATGCTGTTCCACAATTGGGGTCCGGCATACTTGATAGAGCAATGCAACAAGTCAAAAAAGTTGAGAACCGCTGTTTTAGACCATTCACGATCTCTTGCTTGATAAAAATCATCGTTTCCATCTTTCAATTTACCATCACGTTTGCCCGACATATGAGAATGCGACACAAAAACAACAGTTGAGCATGGGACAATTTAGCATGCGTCACTTCAGCATGTTACTTTATAACCTCAAAAATAACTCTAACCCCAACCATAACCCTGAAATTAATCCTTATATATCCTAACCATAACCTAACCCTAAATCCAAACCAAACCCAAAATTTAGCTTTTGTGTGGCATGCCCGATTGTCTCATTCTATTATGTCGCAAACTCATATGTCCACAAGAGTTGGATCAATTGTAATTTGTAATGTAATTAATACATTTTTTCATGTAATTGTAATTGTAATTGTAATTTGATCAAAATTTTGCTCAATTACAATCTCAAGTAGGCCTACATTTTCATGGAAACCTGACAATCACAACATAAAATGATCATTTAATCCAGTGGTTCTTAACCTTGCCCCCAGCGCCCCCAGGGGGCGCTGGCGATCTTGAAGGGGGGCGGAAACGCTCAGGGGGCGATATGGGGGGCGCTGGGCTCAGGGGGGCGGTATAGGGGGGCGCTGGAGAAAAATGGCTTCGCAGTAGATGATGTGGTGATAGGACATACTTAATGAGTATTCAGAGCAAATTAACACCGAAAACTTCGTTACATATAACCTTTAAAATACATATAGGTTTAATTGTCCATGGGCGCCTAAATGACTGACACCGAATGTTCCTGTCTTGGCAATCTGAACCCCAGAAGACGAATTCCATCTGGCAGGGAAAAATTATATGTCAGTGAAGAAATACCAATCTGAAATCGTGTGCGTCTTTTAGTTTAGTACGATTGGGCGACAGGGATATTGCTGTTGGGCGATATCCCCGTTGAGCGATTCTATATTTTTTGATATTGCAGACAGGGGGTCACGAAATAACATCATGCAACGAAGTCATACCAACGGGTTCGCCCGCCCGAATATGTTTAATTATTAGTAACGGGCCCTACAGTTTCCAAGAAACCTCACAATGTTCGCTTTAAGTTTTGATGAGTCTGCGCACACTCAACAACTCACTGCGCTGACCCTTGGACAACAGTGCGTAACGACTAAAAAAAGGTAATAACTCCGGATTTGTTGTGCGCAACGTAGATTTTCTGTGTGCAGAGACCGTGTCAGCACTGCGCGCGTGCGCAGCTTAGAGGGAACATTGCACCTCACTCAGCTCTACCGGTAAATGGGTTTACGTGAGCAGAGAGAGGATAAAAATTGGTCTCAATTTACATGCAATTCCCGATGATATTGACCAATTCAATCATTAATTATTGAAATTTTTCGCACTTCGCGCGAATAGGCGAGAATAGCTGCCTCAGTAAATGGACACCCAATGTAAATACCTAATAGGCTATCAGCAAATAGCGGACAGCCTACTGGGGGTCTGGGAGTGAAGTCCCCCGGAAGTTTGGTTTATCACCCGATGGGGGCCCAGGACCAACGTTTTTTGTTTGGGGGGGGGGGGCTGACGAAGTGCTGTTTCGGCCCTGGTAACGAATAATTGTACCTGCGGGCACGCCCGAATATGTTTAATTATTAATTACGTGCCCTTTATTTTCCTATACAACAGCTCACTCAGTGCTACTGGTAAATCCGATTACGTGGGTTGAGAGGATAAAAAGTTTATAGCGACTTATATAATTACCACCTATTCACTCATGCATTATGGAAAATTTTGGCACCTAGGGCGACCAGGCCACACAAACTTTGCTGACCATCAAAATCACGATATGGGGTTCGTGGGGGCGAAGCCCTCAGAAGATCGGTTTATCACGCTATGGGTGCGCAAGGCAATCGTTTTTAGGGGGGTTAACGAAGTGCTGTTACGGCCCTCCCTCTTACTCATTGTCTTTATTACATTCCTTACAATATGAAGTTGGGGGGCGCTGGAGCACGATAATTTTCGAAAGGGGGCGCTGGAAGAAAAAAGGTTAAGAACCACTGATTTAATCAATCATTTATTCGTCGCACCAGTGAAAATCTGTTATGAACCAGGATGACGACGAGGGGCCTTAAGGCCTTTAGTAAACAGTAAACTTTCTGAATTATAATATATGCTAAACCAGTGGTTCTCAAACTGGGAGCGTGCCCCCTTGGGCGGCGTGAAAGCATCTGAAGTAATTGTAATTGTAATGTAATTGAAACATGCAAGGAAGTAATTATAATTGAATTAAAATATTGTAATTGATCCAACTCTGATGTCCACGTACTTATTATCACAGCCAGAATTGAAGGGAGTATTAAAGACACTGATTGAGTACCGGGACTAGCTAAAACTGTAGAAAATCAGAAAATTCAGAAGGAAATGGTTCATTCTCGGTCACATTCTGAAATATATTCTAAATCCAACACCTTAAAGCTAGCAGGATTCATGTTGGATAATGACTATAACAATACCGTTAAAAATATGACGCCATTAGGATTGTAATGTAGCTTTCTCCAACAAATTATTACTAGTAAAATTAATGCTCTCACTTTATCACTATCGCTTGGACCCATCTTCGATAGTATTTTTCCCAATATCTGTTCCCGTTGCTGCAGAATCTTTTTACGTTCATTCACGTAATATTTTGGCACTGGTATTTCAATATCGTCCTAAATTCAAGCATCCCCACGATCACTTGAAGAAGACCCAAACGGCGACGGGCAATTCATTCTTACCGGGGTCAATTTCAAATCGGAAAGGATATCATCAAAATAATGAAATTCGGAGAATTCCAAGTTGACCATTTCATTCTTCACTTCAAGCAGACGGCCAATTGTACCATCGAGAACCTGCCGTAGTACTCGGCGCTTTTGAGGATGGACAATCTTAAAAAATACTGATCATTATGCGCCGTCGACGATGTAATGACACGATTAAAGAAATGCATCACCTGATCATAACACGATTCCAATTTTCGAAGGATTTGTATATATTTAATGTACAGAGTTGCCAGCATTTGATACACAGTGTTGCGGTCCTTTGAAAACAGAAAAAAATGCATGACAGTGGCTTGTCGACATGAAACCAGATATTATAAACTGGAAAACATATTGGCATTAACAGCATACCGGTAACTAAAGTATTCAAAGCCAAATAGCGTAGGTTTCAATGCGGGCTGAAAAGTTAATATCTGCTTCGTGAGAATCTGATTTCATTGAACATTAAATGTGATCAATCCATTCAAATGTTTGTAGGGTATAATGTGTATACATAAGCGCGTTGCAATTGCAAGGCCATGAGTCGCAATGATAGATGTTTGTTTAAGTACATATCTCATTACAGGTTTAAAGTAGGTGAATTTTTCCCACTGCCAAATCTGCATCAGCAGTCTGCTGATGTGAATAACAAAGATTTCAAAATTTGGATATGGTACATTTGTTAACATTTTCTACTACACTTCAGGAAATGAAAACTTAATAATAATTGCACTTCTAATGACACCTCGATTACCTTCTCTGGTTTCGGTGGCTCGGCCGGCAGCTCCAAAGGAACCAAATCTGTAATGCTGGCTTGCGCCTCGCTCCATAGTTGATTATAGGTGCTGTTACATAACGTTGTAGGGTGAAATGTCAGGAAAAATTGCAAACGTACAATTATGCGTAATAAAGATGCACGCTCTATGTGGTAGTTCCAGTCTCCCGCATACTTGCATATCATGATTATTTATCAACATCACTGACGAAATCGTTTTTACTTCTGCATTCAGCTAAACACACAGAGGATTCTTCGGAATTTTGTTATCAAGAGAAATTTATTGTAATTTAATTGACAGATATGAGCAAATTTTGCACGGCATAAATATGGACGCATATGCACTGAATTGAGAGATCTCATTTGCTTTAATGAAGCAAATGTATATCGTAAATTTATCTTGATTCAGTGAGTGGTCTCTCATCGAGAGAATATGCTGTGCATTGAGTTGTGAGGTTTATCATACACAGTACGGGTATAAAAGGTATCGACAAGATAGTATAATGTCAGACAGACTTTTATAAACTACCTGAATCTATTTGATTGTTGCCTGATGATCATGCAACTAACTACTAGTTTTTTGAGTAGTTCTAGTTCTAGTTTAGTCGCGGATTATAAAAATTGAGTATGGTTTAGTTCTCGCTGTAGTCATACTTGAAGAAAAACTTAGTTGCCTTACAACTAGAAAACGGGCGTCATTGTTTGGCATGAGTCGGGACACCAGAGTGCCATTGTGTGATGTTCTTGTCGCCCTTCCTATCCAAGAGTTACCACTACTAACAGTGACGTAGCCAGGGGTGGGTTTTGCGGGCCGAAAACCCTCCCAGTTCTAACTTGTACTGATGTTCATGTGGAGAGCCAATCCGTCTCCGATAAAACAAACATTCATGAGTTGATTCGGGATTGAAAGTAGTTAGTTGCATTTTAGTTAGTTAGTAGCGAATTTCTAAAGGTCATTAGTTCTAGTTGTATAATGCTGGTTCTAGCTGAGAATTTTGAAAGGTGTGCAGTTCCAGTTCTAGATCTAGTTGCGCATTTTGAAAATCCAGAAGTTTGTACAACTCTAATGCTAGAGTGACCATCTGCTTGCTCGGTACGGTACGCCGTGACCTCAATACACGGCAGTGTCAGACCAAAGACTTGATTGTGGCTATTACGCCACGGGCTCAACACGATGGGATTGCATGCAGTTTATTGGTTTTGGTGGTGCTGGCTAGCCTTCCTTGATAACCTGCCTTCATTATGATTATATTTAATCTTCAATAGATATACGGAATGATTCATTGAAATGCTACCTTTCACGGTACCAATTCCGATACTTCAAAAATTAGCAGCACTCCCTTGCGACGTGGTTCAGTATAGTTTAGTTTCTTAATATACTCATCATATCAAAACACCGCAAAGAGAATAAAACGATTGGAAGGAGTCGAAACAACTTGGAGAAGGCTTTTAAATCAAGCAGCAGTATATACTAGTTACGCACTGGTTATTATTTGATAAACGTGTATACTCACCTGTGTGACATGATTAATGAATTAAATCCAGACGAAATCCAATTCAAGCCAGCCTAATCCTTACTGCAAAGGACGAGTACCATTCCCACGTCGTGGGTGATATAAAGGTACTGTTCCTGTCTATTATGATCAGAACTCTAACGCGCTTCATTGTTGTCATAGTGATGACTATGCGCGATGAACTGAATCGATACATCATTGAGACCTCATACAATGTCATTTTTCCACAGCGCCACGCGAAAAAACACCCCAGTCGTGAAATAATCCATTACCTCGTAATATCAGAATAAAATTTATTGGCTGACTGCATTCCCGACCATTGTAATCAAAATTATTGATTCATACACCTCCAATCGTTCATACGTAGTCAAACTTATATACAACCGCATAACCAAAATTCCAATGTTCGAAATTACAAAAACCATGGTTGTTCTCAGTGTCACGCAGTTTGTGTCCACAATAGCGGTACATGGTATGATAAATCTATATCTAGCCGCTAAAAGTGGCCGTGTGATACTTGATAACGCTGCTTAACCATATTTCAGATTAAGCTGAATCCTCGCAACGACATCAGTAATGTTTACGCCATTGCTTTGTGGCTGCACTAGGATTTCAATATGCGTCATAATCAGTAGCGTTTTCTCGGTAACCGAAGTGGAGCAACATCATCAAGCAATTCATTTGCGGACGTGTGTTGTATTCCATCTTCCTGACGTCCTTTCATGACATACTTGGTTCGTGTTTGTTTCGAGGCGGAAGAAGTTGCATATTGATATGCGGTAGATTTCCAGATTCCGAAATACTCTAAAATTGTTGACAAATAACTTTGCATATCTGCTTCAATAAGTTATGTCTTCCATACTGCATAATCAGAGGTGGTCAGTAACGAAGTACTTCTACTTTTTCGAAGTACTCAAGTAGTTGTCCTCTACTTCTGGTACTTACTCAAGTAGATCTGATTTTCGCTACTTCTACTTCTACTTCGTAATATTATGTGATCTACTTACTTACTTTTCGCTATTTTCAGTTTGTCAAGTAGAAGTAGTTCAATCTTCTAATTAGGAAGATAGCCTGAGGAATTTCGGGGCTGTTTTCACGGAGTATCAACATTCAATTTTCATAAAATTTTAGTAAAGCCCAGAATTTTCGTCGCGCTTCGCGCGCAGTGGATACGGAGTGACCAGTGTGATTTCACGAAAGTATCGGTGACTATAATTTAGGTAGAGGGTTGGCGTGGTTCCGTTCACACCACATTGTCGCCCTTCACCCATATCACATAATTCATCACAGTATATATGGCTCATCATAACGTTTGAAACTGATGTTTCGCAATCTAGCATTTACTTGTCATTTCGTAATCTAGCATGTCCATGGCGTGTCCAAATCTGGAAAAGTGTACTCTGACTTTTTTTTAGTTTTAGAGCGGTTTTAGCATACCACCTTTGAAACTTTCTGGACTGAAAACATGAAATACATGTTCGGATTTTAGAAGTAGTATTTATATTTCACTTTCAATTCCCAGTATCATATACTTTGAGTTATAATTAATATCAGTTCTTTTGTTTGGATAACGTACATGTTTAAGTATAAAAGCAAGTGTAGTAATGCCTTTAATTTCTGGAAATGAAGCTACATAATATGGCATTCTAATGGTCCACCATAATTTTTATTACCGTTTACTAATCGCCCAAAGTGTTTACACCGTATCCAATACAACTTCTCCGTATTGCTCTTCGACTAAACTACGGGCCCTACAATATGGGGAATGGCGCCATACGATGCTATTTTCTAAAACGTGCTGTTCGAGTAAACAGAGGATTAGCATCGCATTTCCATATCAATACTATCATTTTCATCCCATCATGCGGACGAATGCTTATGCTATCGAAAATCGGATACCTGCTGGTATGCATCAATATGAATCATACTCGTCACCTATCGCATAGCTCAATTTGCATCTTTTTACAATCCATGTGAACGAATTTGAATCGTTTTCACAACTACTTACTTACTTGAGTACTTTTAAAGTCAGTCAATTCTACTTCTACTTCAAGTAGTTTTAGGTTGCTTAAAAAAGAAGTACTTCTACTCGTACTTGAGTAGATTTTTTCGTCGCTACTTCTACTTCTACTTGAGTAGATTTCTTGACTACTTTGATCACCTCTGTGCATAATGCATCAAGTCTTATTACCTTTGTTGACCTCGTCGCCAGTGACGAGCGTCCGTTTGACTTGGTTACTCGACGAATTATAGGTCGATCTGGACGACTTCCTCTGAGTTTATTGAAAACACGCCTCACCCGTTTTCCAAAATTTGCTCCTGATATATGTGCACAGATGATAAATAGAGTAGGTTAGGTATGTATTCGACATAATTGCATTAATAATTAAGATGCATAGGCTAGCCTACATGACCGTTGCTGCATTTATAAAAAATAAATAAACATTTCGGCGCCGGCTACCACTCTGCGACTCACCAAGACTTATGAAGTTTCGGCTAACATGCGACTTCGCGAAGTGGGCCACCAAATCAAACCTTGGCCGAAAATGACCGCCGCATGTTGACCGAATACCATCGATATAGGTTCATTGTTCAATTGTCATTTGCTTGTTATCTTGGCCCCATAGTAACCCACAAATACCACCCTGTCACCCGCGGAGGAAAATGTTGCGTCCCGTGAAGAAATGCCAATTTGGGCCCGAGTGCATATTACGATTGAAGTTTTACATTTAGTTTGATCTGGTACGTTTAGACGATTCCAATATCTCTTGACTATATGTCACGAAATAACAACATTGAACAAAATAATTAATAACAGACGCGCCCTAATGTGCAATAAGTTAATGCCAGAAATTAATAGCAATATATGACATTACCAATATTATAGACAAAATTCAATCCTGATTTTGACTAAACAAGAAATACACACCATAACACTAAAACGAGCTTTTCTGTCAGTGATGAAAAGATAATAAATTTAGCCTACTCACCTAGGAATGTGTACAAAAGCGGATTTAGCAAACTACTGATGTACGCGAGGATGAGAGAGACCTTCACTGCGATTCTGCACGTGGATGGGTTCTCAGAAAGTTTTGTGATTCTGAGCGCATTGATTACTTGAAAGGGTGTCCAACATACGAGGAATGCTGCTACCAATGATACCTGCAGGTCCGAAATGTGATTATGATCAAATTCCAGTAATTTCAGCAGAGATTGATCAACGATGATGTAAAATTGTCCAGAAGGCACCAATTTCGCCTACCCTGGGGCTCGTTCGGAATCAAATTTGAACTCAGTCGAGTTACAACAGTGGAATTTACCAATACGCTTGTGTTCACGCAAGTGTCCGATTGAAATTTCTCGTATAGTGGATTATTTTGTACAATTATCAATTATTTGATTTATTCAAGATTACGTCATTACGAGTGATGATTACTTGTGATGTGATCATGTTCAATCACTCAGCAGCTTTGCTTATTCTCACCCTCTTACAATATCACAGTCCCCCTCTTAATCCAGTCTGATTTCTGGTTTGCTGTATTTGATTTGATTTAGGGCTATATAGGGCTACTGGGTCGTGATGGTCAACTCTCGGCATCGGGAGGTTGCTAGATTACATATAGCGATATACCAAGTTGAGGATCGAAGTCATCTGAAGTCGTGGTCTGATAAATCATTACATCAAATCGAGTTAATTTTGAAATAAGGTGTACAAGTAGCCTACACTATAGTACAGGTACAGTGCACTGTACACTGTATACAAGTAACAGAGGTTTTGATATGCTTCTATCACAAAATACTCACCACTAGAACCGTTGCCCTATAATTTCTCTTCTTGCTCGTAGAAGAAGAAAATCTTCTTCTTAAAAATGATGTTTTTCCAGTGGCCTCCCTTCTCAGAGACGACTGCGCTGTTTTTACTCGTGGATGTAAAATGCGCCATAGAATACACCCATAACAAAACGCCACGATCGTCAGAGGAATAATGTACGCGACGGCAATGTTCACGTAGATCCATCTGATAAACTCCGGATATGGTTCATGGTAGCAGTAACCCTCGTCCATCTGTTTACCGCTATCTTTCATCATTGCGATCATGTCTCCCGAAAAATCACCCATCCAATCATCCCCCTGTATAAGAGCATATTACTTTTCTGTATCTGGCGTGTAAAGGTATTGCATGATGGTGCGCGCGTGTAATTTCCATTAACAAGATTCAAGAACAAAATTTTTGGTTGGAAAATAACTGCGGTATCACAAAAACAATTCCATACTTCATATTTTAGGTTGCAAAATTACTTAACAAGCAATCACTGGGACTGGGACGTATGCAGCAAATTTCATAAATTTTCTACCCCCCACGAATTCTTTACATTCTTTACACATTTACCCTAATTTTCAACTGTCAAGTTCATTCCAATGTGACGTCACAATTAAAGATTCCTGACGTCATGGCTAAAAAAAAACTAAAAAAACATCTCTAATAGCTATGCATTACGCACATGCGGTGGAGCGCATATTCGATCAGCCCGACGCGTTTCGTTGCACCGCGCAGTGCGTGTATATTGTATATATTCATCCAGCATTACACACAAATATGATGCCACTTGTCGGATTCACATTATTACAATATCACTAGTCCGATGTGAGTAAGTTAGTGAGGCATCTCTTATAACATTCGCAAGCAGACAGGGCAATGACTCACCGTGATCTCGGCCGGTTCATGTTCGTCTAAAAATAGATTCTTCGCCACGTTATCCAGCGAAGACAAAGTTTTGGAGCAGTTTTGTAATGGGATATTTCGGCGTATGCATTTATGCTCTTCCATGCTCTCGTCATGGAAATCGACTACACATTTAGTCGCCTTACTTTGCCGGTCGTTCCCTTCCACAAGCTTCGTGTGGGCCAATATAGGTATGGATGCAGCTATCGCCAAAATCCACACCTGCGAATTATTGACTTGTGAAAACGTTGCTTGGTGATATCACAAGAAAGATCACGCGTGTCCCGGTTCATGCCTAAGCTTTGCCTTTCCCCTTAAACTACAACGATCACTGGTAGCTATTATCATGATATCTCGTTTATAGATTGTGCTCCAGATCTAAAATCCAGAATATGCAGAAAAATAGTTAAGCCTACAAAATAATCCCTACATAGTTAGGGATCTTGAGCAATTTGTAACTGACACAATTTCAAGGATAGAAGATGTATTCATTATGGAAAGCTTGCTCTTCGCTACTTATAAGTTACTTTGAATATTTTACAATACTTAATTTACTATAATTCCAAGTTTAAATGTCACTTAATCCACAAAGTTACATGGTGCATTAATATGGGTTAGCCTATATAACGTATACTACTCTCGTCAGATGTACGCCGGTTTCAGGAAATTTTTGTTGACTTGGATCGTGGACGTGGGAAATGGAATACGAAATTGTAGTACAACAGGCACGCATATGTATTTTCGACTCTTTATTTGCTATTCAATGTAATAGCATAATAATAATCGCCAGATTTTATATTTTTACCTGCCCAAGACACATACAATGTACAATGCGACTTACAAGACACAATGCGATGTATATATGTAAGTATGCCGAAACGACCAGTTGCGGTCTCTCAATCAGGCATCCACCTCGGCCTAGTGCCCGATGTTACAGTCTTTTAGTGGGCTATTTTGTCGCCGTAAGAACAACGACACTGGGGACGAGGAGTCCATAAAAACCTCCGACGGCGGAAATTGAACCCGGGCCGCCTGCATATAGATCGCGTCGGCACTCACATTAAAATGAACGCGATTATTTTCCGCTATTAAAAATTTGGATTTCAAAATTTTCCAGTCACTACTACAGAGTATGAAGTGTTTGTAATGTTTGTAATTGTGCATATGTACCAGAGGTGGTCAGTAACGAAGTACTTTTACTTTTTGGAAGTACTCAAGTAGTTTCCATCTACTTCTGGTACTTACTCAAGTAAATCTGGCTTTCTGTACTTCTACTTCTACTTCGTAATATTTTGTGATCTACTTACTTACTTTTCGCAATTTTGAGTCTGTCAAGTAGAAGTAGTTTAATCCCCCAATACGAAAGATAGCCTGAGGAATATCGGTGCTGTTTTCACGGAGTACCAACATTTAATATTCATAAAAGTCAAGTAAAGCTCAGAAATTTTGCTGCGCTTTGCGCACAGTATAGTTATAGAGTGACAAATATATTTTCACGAACGAATTAGTGAATATAATTTAGGTACCGGGTTGCTAATGGTTTCGCTCACACCGCATTGTCGCCCATATCCAATATTTCATCACAGTAAATATGGCCCACCATAACGTTTGAAACTACCGTTTCGCAATCCAGCAATTACCTATCATATCGTTATCTAGCAGCCCATGACGTGTCCTGCTAATCTGGAAAATCCGGATTTTTGGAACGTTACACCTGTTTTAATAGATTATCTTTGAAGTTTTATGGACAAAAGACATGAAATATATATTTCCGCTTTTTAGAAGTGGTATTTGTATTTCACTTTCAATTCCGAGTATGATACTTGGAGTATCATACTTTGAGTTCCAATTACTCTCAGTTTTTTTGTCTGCAGAACATACATGTTGGAGCATAAAAGCAAGTGTAGTAATGCCTCTATTTTCCGAAAATAAAGCTACACTCAATATAAATTTTACGATCCACAATATTTGCTATTACCGTTTATTAATCGCGAAAAGTGTTGAAACCGTATCCGATACAACTTCTCCGTATTGCTCTCCGCCTAAACTTGGGGCATTATAATATGGGGTATAGAGCGCCATTCCATGATATTCTCTAAAACAGGGTCTTCTAGTAAACAAAGGGTTAGTATCGCATTTTCATATCAATACTATAATTTGCATCCCATGACGCGAAAGAATGTTTCTTCTGTCGAAAATCGATAACTCCCGGGATGCATCAATACGAATCCAGCTCTCTACACCTTCCGCATAGCTCAATTTGCAGCTTTTGACAGTCCATGCGAACGAATTAAGACTGTTTTCAAAACTACTTACTTACTCGAGTAGATTTATGGTCAGTCAATTCTACTTCTACTTCAAGTAGTTTCAGGTGGCTTATGGAAGAAGTGCTTTTACTCGTATTTGAGTAAATTTTTTCGTCGCTATTTCTACTTCTACTTGAGTAGCTTTCTTAACTACTTTGACCACCTCTGATATGTACTTCGTGAGACTTGAATACGAGGCCTACTTACAAACAATGTCACCACTGCTGATCCGAGTCTAGATCTGAGTTTCCTCCACGTCGGAGACATTGGAAATATTATGGCGACATAGCGGTCGAAACTCATCACCTGCAACAACACGTAGGCTCTGAACGTAGACTGTAAACTTCGATGACACAAATATTCGTGGATAAACAATGCATCTGCTACTATAGTATGACTATTGTTCGAATAAATAGGTATGAGGTGAGCTCGTAATGCAATCATCGGAAAGGAAAAGGAAACGTCTTGACTAATATTCTAGATTGTACTTCGATAGTTCGGTTCATCTGCCAAATGGAGGGCGTATTGACTAAAATAAATTAATAAAAAGTATAGCGAAATGAACCAAAACTGCATGAGTTGAATCCAAGGTAATCTCTCAATAAGATGCGGGAGGCTGCGTTTGGCGCGTTGCGAGATAACGGTGTAGGGTTGTGGGCGCTGACGAGCTTACCGTTATAAAGAAGATGCTTGCATAATAATTGACGTGGAATATGCCATTATACAAGCAACATAATAGAGACCCAAATCTCCACTCATTCGTCAACTCGTCGATTGCTGCCAGAGGTAGCATCATGAGGAAGATCCCATCAGCTATGGCTAGTTGGAGAACATACCTATAGACATGAATATTGTGTTACATAACTTTGAGATGGATCATAATTTATGTTCAGCACATTATTTCATTACCAGTGAGACGTTTTCTTGTATTCCCCCAGCACCAATATCATAATAATGACGACGAGATTAAGTATCAGACCCGCAGAAGCAATCGCGCACATGACGATAGGCGTTCTCGAATCCGATTCCTCATTTGCTGTGATGTCTATAAATTTCAAGAGAAAATAACAGCTTTGTGCATGTGTGCGTAGTTTTCACCGGAACGTATATGAATATGAATTTGCACTTGACAGATATGGGCTTCCAGGTTTTAACCGCTTTCGGTATGGATTCACATTTGTTTCGAAACCGGATGTCTGTTTGTAGACAGAGTTTTGATTAACACGTAACTAGTACCTCGTATATGGTAACACGGCTACTTTGCGTTCATCCATTCTTTATTATAGGATACTTCTCATTCAGTGGGCATTCCTCTTTTTTACATGTTCTTCCATTTCTGCTAAAATATTTGTAGGCCAGTGAGGGAGTTGGATTGATTGACCGCATCAAGCCGTTTTGACTGATTCATTTCTATTCATTGTATTCTAAATATTGCGGTATCTTGAATTGACAACATGGTAATAAAATGATCCTAATACAGATCAAATAATTATTCTATAATTATATACTAAATCTACTTCCTACATCGCACCTGAACCTTTCAGCATAATAATATGCTTAAGTTTACCGGAGAAATAGATGCCAACCGTTTGGGGTTACTGTTGATTCACAGCCATGCCCTAACGCCCAAAGATTTTTATCAGACATTCGTATGTGATATTATTTTTTAAAAGTAGTAGAAATTTAAGCTCAGATTACCTGATCGCTCAGACCAATCTATGTCCTCATTGTAGTCAGGATTATCTAATAACAAATTTACAGAGTAAATACACTTGAATTGTTATATGATGAATGGACATCTCACCTGTATATTCCTCCAGAAGTCCAGGAGAATCCAAATTGTAATCCATATCCATCATTAGTTGCAGGTCAAGCCGGTATAGTATATATGTAACTTACAATGATGTCGCACATTCGACAAACGCAACAGAGACAGAGAAATAGAAACTGACGAATCGCGAGATGATCTGCGTTCAAATATGACTGCTATCTGACAGCGTTCGAAGAGGATAGATAGCTGACGCACGCGGAGGAGTTCCCGCAAATATCAACAACTGTATAATGATCATGGAAATCTGCTTCCTTCCGCCAGGCGATTAGATTGTTCTTCTTCGTTAGTGAAATCTGTTGTTCTTGCAGAATCAATCTTATTTACATAGCCTATGCATCTTGGGTAAGAAAACAAGGTTCTTGTTGTTATTATGATATAGGCCTATAGCATCGATCGGTTGTACTTTACTTGTAGGTGTCGGAACATTGTCGGTTTTAAGTTCTAACATATCGCGCCATGAATGTTGCGTAGGCATTAAATTCAACCATAGAATTCTTATTGGCAACAAGGTAAGTCCCAGTTTTCAAGGGATGTGGATTTCGAAGACTGTCCCCTATAACGGCGGGTTAACTCCGTCCAATATTATTGCAGCAGCTTTAATCAAAGCGATAGCACTTATTCGACGTTGGTTTCTTGTTGTTGGCAAAGTATGTTGTTCAATAATTCGATTCCTACCATGAAAGGTGATGGAAAGTATCATGCAGGACATGTTATGGTGTGGAATGAAATAGGAAATTTCCATACTCCATACCTGCATCAATCGTTCCATATAGGCCTACCATACTTACAATTTTCCATACCACAGCAGTATTCTTCCATACCATATTTGATACATCTTCCATACTTTCACAGTTGCCCAGCCTCTCAGATAATATTATATTTTTGATGTGTGGAAATTTTCCGGCGTTTATATTTTAATTACTTTGGATGAAATAATCCATTTAAACACCCCTGATGTTTATCCCCAACTTTTTCGTGGCATGTTTCAGCGATGTAGATTGCCTTATCATCGAAGACGGAGCGTAAAATATATACCAGATTATTTGTGAAACGCTACATGTAAAACGATTGTGGTAACGCACTGCTATCATATATACAGAGTGACGTAGAACAAAGTTATTGCCCCCCAACTCGTAATGCATTTTCACATCGCTACAATCATTAAGTATTTGGAGACAGCGGGTCACATTTCTGATTTTTCCACCAATGTGTGGGTCATGCTCGTTATAGCTTCATTAGCTAACACCAGGGTGTCCATTCTGTCATCAGGGATAACCAATTGAAGTTACAGTGCGTGTTGGATGCCGACGTGTTGGAGGCCGATATGCCGTAAAATATTGCGTGATGATCATCTGAGCAAAGCACTGGAAATAATTCTCAACTTCAACATAACTGCTACATTCTCAGAGTGTACGATTTTAAAACTACTCTTGGTAGTCTACGAAGTGGAAGTTACGATAAGGGAAATCTAGGCTAACTGTAACACGACAGCGGTATTTTTTTATGGTATTTAAATTGGCACAATTATCATTAATATTATTTTCTTTCGTATGCGCGTTGCATAACATTTTATCTTCAAATAGATGTCTATCGGAATGGGTGACTCTGAGTCGCATTTTGAGAAATGAACATAAACCTGCGTCAGTGAACGATTTTCTGAGGTATGCAGTCGATTTGACAAACCGAAAGTAGGATCAATGTCGTGGTGCTGTCAAAACTGCCAAAGTATGGAATGTATGGAAAAATAATTTCATACCATACTCAAAAAATTCCATACCATACCATACTTGGATATTTTCATATTCCATACCGAAATTTTGTTCCATTCCATACCATACCATACTTCCATACGATGCCCTGGTATCACGCTTGAATGCGAATTCAAGATAGGCCTACACAAGGTATTTCTCTAATATCCGTCTCTGTGTGCGCGGGATGCATGTCAAAATTTATCTGCTATATAACTGAAATGTCCACTCGCGTATACTAAAGGCAGGTAAATAGTTTACTGCACAGGGCACATTATAAAAAGTGAAGTAGCCTAATCACCACAAAATAGGCGAGAATTATAGCGACACAATAAGTGATCAATGATCATCTGATGCAGTGATTCCCAAGTGCGGCCCCCAGATTGCCTTCTTGCGGCCCCCAACATATATTAAGAAGTCGATTTATGACAAAAATAAAATTTATATTTATAAAATACTCTTGCTTGGCTTGACCTATGGGTTTTTTTATTATAGAATTGCAGGAAAGTTGTGAATTGTGAGTATCGACTGCTAACGTTATGTCACTGCTGTTTCAATGCAATGTGCCCGAACTTTCCAGTTGAACGAGCAGTAGCTATAGATATAAATAGGTATTGATAACTTTCAAAACCAAAGGAAAATCTCTCCCTCGTGGTCGCTTGACTAAAAAAGAAAGAGGCTCAACTCCCGGAAAATACAGTTTTTCTTTCACATTATTAGGTGGTTGACTGAAAAAAACTTCCAGGTCCAGCTCCGAAATAGCCACCGTACCGTTCCTACAGTGCTGACTTAATGTATATCAGTCGAATTTGGCCCCATGTAACCAAAATCCTCAAAATAGAAGACATTTGGGCGTCCTCCGAGGACACTTTAAAAAAATAAAAAAGAGGACAAATCATCTTAAAAGAGGCCGTATGGTAACCCTATGATAACTAGCTGTGCAACACGCGACTCACGGTTGAATACGCCGAGATGCATACTGCTTAGTCGGCTAAAAGCAGCATAATTGGTAGTACTATATTCAGGGCCGTAACTGCCGCACCCCGAACCCCCCAATTGAGGGGGCCGAGCTCGAAGGGGCCCAAAATTATTTCGTGAATTGGCATAAATTATAGAGTATTTTTGGAAAATTTATGCAACTTCTTATGCGATTTCCATTCGCCGCATATCTTGATTATTGATTACTTACTCTTCCCCAAGACAAAATACGCAAGATTTATAGAAATGGGCATATAAGCGTTGGCCATGACCGCACCACAACGCACCAAGACATTTAAAGTTTTAGGCCATGTAACATGTGACTCCAATAAATGTGAACGATCGGCAGCGAGAAAGCCATGGCCGTAAAGGACTGCTTTTATGCTGACCAAAAAATTCGTTATACATACAAAATACATATAGGTTTATTTGTCCATATAGGCGCCTAAATGACTGTCGCCGAATGTTCTTGTCTTGGCAATCTGAACCTCACAAGATAAATGCCATCTCGCAGGAAAGAAAATTATATGCCAGCGAAGAAATACCAATTCATCTGAAATCTTCCAGTTTAGTAGATTTGGGCAATTCTACATTATTTTGATAGGCCTATAGCAGACAGGATGTCACGAAATAACATCATGTGAAGAAGTCATACCTAGGGGTCTGCCCGCTCGAAGATGTTTAATTGTACGGGCTCTGCAGTTTCAAAGACACCTCTCACTGAGCTCTACCGGTAAATTGGATTACGTGGGCAAAGAGGACAACCACGCAATTCCCCATCTTATTCGCCGATTTTATTATGAATTATCGAGATATTCGGGCGTCGCGCTGTCTCAATAAACAGTACAACTTTAATTTCGTGGCAAAAGCGAACAACGTCATGCGGGGTCAGTTTATCACCTTATGGGAGCCCGGGGTCCTGACGAAGTGCCGTTACGTTCCTGCCAACGGGTACCCCCGGATATGTTTAATTCCTATTGAGTGGGCATATACCTTTACAAACACACCTCACTCAACTCTACCGGTAAATCAGATTACGTGAACAGAGACAAGATGAAAATTGATAGCAATACATGCAATTCCCGATCATATTGACCGATTCAGTCATGAAACTAAAGAAATTTTTCGCGCTTCGCGCGTTCAGACCAGAAGGGCTGATTCACTCAACAGACACCCAATGCAGCAGACAAGTAGCGGTAAACGGTGTACAGTTTTTAAATCTCGCCAGGGCAATAAAACTACTCCGAAATAGCCATTATGACTGTTTGGGTCCGATTCATAGCCGTAGTATTCGTGCGGCCCCGACCGTACTCTGAAATTCTAAATTTGGCCCTCACACCGAAAAAGTTTGGGAACCACTGATCTAATGGATCGGGCCGACGTTTGAAACTGTATTATGGCATATATCAGAGTTTCCCCGAATATCACTTCCCCATAGTGTCCGCTTCCTAGTCTAAACTCAAGGAGTTTCTGCTGGATAATACTATAGTGTGCGTGTTGAGATTATCTCGAATTTAGCCCCCGACGCGGTCGATATAGGCGAGCCAGTGCTGTAAAATGTGCATAATTTGATATCCATCTTCTCCCCTGTCCATCTTTTGATTAGTGATTACTGATTAGTACTATGTGGGGTATTTCTCATCCAGAGAGCAAATGTGCATGCCTCATGCTTCACACGTACCTCCATTTGTTTACTATTTGTAGGCCGTGACAGGAGCTGGATTGATAGACTCTACCGCACCAAGTCGATTATAGACTCCTTTCCTTTTACTGTATTGCAATCCGTGTAGTATCTTGAGATGAAACGTTAATTAACATGTTGATGATAGATGATGACGATGACTTTTACAAATTCCGGTGGCAAACGCATCGCGCGCGCAGAGGTTGAAGCGAGCGTCGCAGCGAACAGATTCTGTTACGTCACATTGGTCGTTATGTCAAACACGTTCTGAAGGCCACATAAGGCTGCACAATAGTCGGTCATTCTCATAAATCTCTGTCACTCGCAAGGCTACCTTCTTGTTTCAGATCCGCATTAGCTGAAACTTTATCATTGGTTAGTTGTCACCCGCCTCAATACCTATTCGTAGCATGAATGATACTCCGAATACAAGATGTCATTTCCTCTATAAGCGGGTAGCACAATTGCAGCTAGCGAATAGGCCTGCATGAAAATAGGACTCTAAATAGCAGCATGCTATTAATCTCAGCACTTCGTGGTTATAACCTGTATGTCTATTTCCTTCTCACCCAATATTGTTCCCTTTGCGGCAGTTATAAGCCAAATTGTGAAAAGAGGCAGATTGAATATCCTCAATACGTACGGATACAAATAATAATGTATGTATAAATTTGTCGATGGTCATTGGTCAATGGTCATATTTGAATTGAACTAAATATGTCACTGGTACATATGCTCTCGACCGACCTTACGTCAACAATGATATTAATTTAGCATAGATTTCTTCATGATATACTCAGTTGCTCTTTGGTCGCACCGAATTTAAGCATAGGGATCTACGTATAATATGAAGAGTAATATATGATTCTGATAAAACACATTCTGCAGCCTGCTTGATCGATAGCAGAGGAGATATTATTTGATTCTAAGCGGCATAAATTCGCCCTGCGGATTCTAAATAACAGCCCCCGATTCTTGATACTCGAGAGATAGCACGGTGAAGCAATTTCAGACACCTAATGTTTGTGAAACGCCAGTATATTTTTTAAGTAAATGATCAATGATCAGATACCCCGAGTGATTTATCATCGTCATATTGTCAATGACAAAAGCAGCAGAGAAAACAAAATCATTGCATTGGCACGAGGAAGAGATCTGTACATGTAGGATTTAGCGAAAGTGTGTTTAAAACGCGACAATACCCACTGTTTGGTTTACCAAAAGCAATATTTAAACATACACGTGTTTATATCGGAATAATTCAGAACGCATTATTGTCTGAACTATTTCCGTACTTGAACTTTTAAACAACAACCCCGAAACCAGTGAAGAAAAAGGTAAAGAGAACAACAAAGGACGATACTTTCAAGAAGGCACACATTTCGTCATTTCGGTTTTCAATTTCTGGCATTGATATAGTATCGCAATCCGCATAAATACATTGTAGCACGAAAAGTAATGATAGAGGACACGGAAACGCAAGACATAAACTCCAGTTCATCTTGAGCTTCCTATAAATAGAGTGACGGATCGCAAGTATGTAGTGAGGCTATAGCGTCTGCTCGGCTGTGATGGGCAAAATCCAGTACATTCGATCAGAAATAGAGTATTACTCGTTATGGCGCCACCATAGCACTGTTGATGCCGATATTTCAAATAGTGCTTTTATGCAATGCCAAGATAAAAATGCCAGTTTACATTATACATTTGGTATTTTTTCAACCGTGATCAAGATCTCACAAAATATCGTTTCCACTCACGCGTACATAGGTTTGTGCTGTGTTTTAAATGCTGTGACCAATCGAGGTTTGAAGGTTTCCAGGATGGGGAAGAAAGTATCGAAACTATAATAATTATCGTTGAAGATATAGCTCATAGTGTATATAGAAGCGTATATGTCTGTTGTTCAGTATTCGAAGAAATTGCTTCTCACTGTCGAATCATAGCGTAGTGGTGACGATAAGCACCTACAAATCTGGCGGATCCGGTTCGATTCCCGTCAGTGGTTTATCTGGGCTCCTCTTCCCCCGCCGTTGCCGTACTTACGGCGACAAAAAAGCCCAGAAAAAGACCCGACGAAAGAAAGCACTCGCAAGGAATGGAAAGAACTAGTAGAAAGGGCCGCGGCTACAAAAAGATCAACAGCGAAAAGAACTGTGACATCGGGTACTCTATAGGCCGAGGTGGATGTTAGATTAAAATGATCGCTACTGATGCCTGTCGTTCGACATCCTCCTATAAGTTCATGACATCCCCTTGTGACTTATCGCATTGTACATTGTGTGTGACTTGATGAAGATGAAGATGAAGAATATAACTCAACCATTATTATATTATCATTACAATTAATGCTGGTTTCGTATCCGAGCTATGGCATCGTAGAATAGGAGTAAAATTGGACACACAGGCGTGAATTTAAGGTCACCAAGCCATATGCCGGGCATTATAATCATGATACGCCTTCGAAATTTGCTTTCCGCCGTTAAGATCGTATTTCAAACTGCGTAAAATAACAGCGTTCTGTCGATTGACGCAATGATTCGCAGTCGGCGCGTGGGAAGGTTCCGTTCGGTGAAAGGCGGCTTCAGAGGGAAATAATAACTGCATACTGAAAGGAAATTGTTTTGGATCGGCATCGCAGAACAAACACAATTTCTAGGCGCGCTCAAACGACGGTGTTAGACGGGCCCGACTCTTCGTCCGCATCAACATAAACGGCTTCGTTAGTGTGGACCGCGCGGTCCGGATTTGACTTGCGTCGGTTACTTTTCTTGAATCTGCTGGAAACGCCCGCTCTGTAGTCGTCGCGACGGGTTTTTAGCTGTAAAATTGAAGTATAACCGGGGTGTAAGATTTCGATTCTTGATTCAAACTCATACACATGGCATGCCGCACGGTCGAAAACATACATACAGTAGGGTTACCATATTTTAAGATCTGTAAATGACGACAAAAGGGGTGTTTAAAAAATTTTTATACAGCTAATGTCCTAGGGTTGACTAAAAAAAGGTCATTTCACCAACTTTACTCCGAAAGACCCGTTTATAGCGCCGATGTGCGAATTGACTAAAAAAAAGTCATTTTTCGAACTGGACTTCCGAAATACCGGTATTTCGTCAATTCGAACCCCATTTGGAGTAATTCGTGTTTTTTTTGGTAAATATCACTTTTATTGGTGAAATTTTCATCAATGAGACCTTCATTCGAATCTACATTATGAAACTATTTCTTTGAGTATATTTTAGATTCTCATATTTTACTTCCACTGTATGGTTTTGGCGTGTCTTGGAAATCGCTACTTTACATGGAATTGCACCTGGTGGTGAGTGTCCGCCGAAAATATTCGGGTTTATTACAATATGAATATATTACTCAATTGTATATTGAAGTTCTATAACTACAAGAGACTCGACATGTAATTGAGTAGCCTACTTTACACATGCTGATATATTGACCGCATCTTCTGAAAGAACCGACAGAGTTAATGGGTGAACTTTTGGGACATTCATTATGGTAACCCAATGAGTCTGCCGGGTATGGACATTCAATAATGTGATACGGTACAAAAGCTCAATGCGCTCTCGCAATCGAATTTACGATCCAAAAGAGTCCATGGAAACCGTGCCCTGCAGTGTCTTGACTGACATGTTCAATCCCAGTAACATTTGACCAACTTACCCGCCTGGCGACGCCTCCCTTTGCTGTATGGAACGACTGTTTGGTTGGTTCTTCAACGGCTAAAAGAAAGTAAATATGATTACATCGCAACATAGATGATATGTGTTCCTGTATTTTCACCACTCTTCGAGAAATCCGCCGGTGACCAGACTTCGACAAATAGCTAATTCTAGTGGTCTCATAAGATTAACTAGAGCGAAATGCCGGTAATCTAATTCCAATCTAATTTGTGAAAATGGTTCAATGTTTTCCTGAAATTGGTGCAGGTGAACTTTACAGTGAGAATCAAGCAAAGCTTGAGCTTGGTGTAGGCCTGCTACATACATTTGTCATTCTCGTGTCTATAAATATGAACTCTTGATTTGATATGAACTTAACTTGATATTTGTTGTATGTATTTTAATTCAATTTCCAAGTTTTTGCGAATACAGTAATTCTATATCTAATCTAATTTGAAAAAGAAAACTGTAGCTATAATTCTAATTCCAATGTAATCTGGAAAAGCTGAAAATTTTGTAGTTGTTCAATTATCCATCTCTGCCGGTGACAATACGAAGTACCCTAACGCCCTCTTGCGGAGGTCAGTCATCATAGAAGTCGCGAGTGTGACGTGAAAATCGCATACAACGTCGCTCGTACTACAGATTGACCTTCTGCCTCTACCATGTGATAGTTATCTATACTCGTACCTTCAGGCTCCTTCTCTTTATGATAAAACTCTTCTGGGTCTTGCAACACGTCGATTCCGAAGAAATCCGCGGCCGTGTGCGGATACCAAAAGTCAGTCGCTAATATCAACGCGCCGTAGACAATAGATACGATGCCTGCATAATTACAAACATAAATTATATCATTACAGCAAATGCAATATGGCGTGATACTAAAAAGCAGCTAGAACATTATGCATTTCTACGTCTTAAAACTACAGGTGGCATCAATTAGGCTTCTCGTCTCATCGTATGAGGTTGTTTTCTTCAACCTTTGTTGACTTGCGAGCTGCGACACATCTCAACTGAAATGTGACCTAAATTATATGGAGTACAGATGCTACTCGTATCCGAATCGAGTGTTAATCGCAATAATTCGAGTCTAATAACGAGGGACTGAAATTACACGGCCCAGGCAAGTAAGAGTTGCATTATCAGCGAGAATTTTAGCGTTTGTAACAACAAACATCCAGCACAAATCAAAGCATGTTAATGGGATTGACATTTCTGTGAAGCAGCGATCAATCCACAATATTCCCACAAAGCGGAATAAAATAGGTATGACCAAAAACTATCACATATCTTTAATGTGGTACGTAACTGAGCACACTTTCTTTGTGTTTTTTATATTTTTTAAATTATATCATGAGGCAGTTTCGCTTCATAACTGTTAAAACTTCAGAATTCGCATAAACAGAATGGCTGTCTGAGATGAAATATTCTACCGTGCAAACTAATTTTAATTGCCAAATTGCCAAAACTTGCCAAAGATATTGCTGTTTAGAGATGTTTTGTTGGGGTTTTGAAAAAAAGAAATGCTTGCAAAAACGTGACGATCAAAAGGGGGTCCGCAAAGACAAAAAGGTTGAGAACCACAGTCGTAGAGCAACAGGTTTACAACTTGATTGTAACTTACCGCCAGCCATGGTGAGCCAGAAGGAAGGTCCGTAATGGAAATGCATAACCCCGTCCTCGAATGGTATCTCAAGCGGCTGAGTACCGAAGCGAATTGTCGCGTACACAACCACGCTAATCTCCATAAACAATCCAGTCATGATGAAACCGATTCCACAGTACGACAGCACCATCACCGATAACGCGTTAGAGATGAGCCACAGTGGAAATGCGGTCCTGTAATTAGTCACTTTCATCTGCTTGCGTACTTTTAAAAACAAGTTCTACACCACTGGAAATTTACTTACCACAGTACTTGCCAGGTGTACCACCCAGCTTGTCGGAACGACCGCCCCCAGCGTATCAACTCCCCGTCCAGAGTGAAGTATTCCGCCACCCAAAGTATTGGCAGAGGCAGTCCCCGGTATTGCGCGTCGCGAAATTCCCTGTTGATTCTGCCAGCTGATAGATTAACAGCGGTTATGAGATCCGAGAGGTGACACTATGGTCGAGCTAACCAGTAACGAAGTAGGCTATACTTCGACTTTTTCAGGGTATTAAACTACTTACTCAAGTGACTGTTTTGGACTACTTCCATTCTACTTGGATAGTATGTTAGGCAAAAGTACATTTTACACTTTAAATTTTGGAAAGTAGAAAGTAGTTTTCGGATAAATTTGCATCACCTTCACTAGTTTGATTGTCACTGTAAAATATCATCTGTATATCACATTAACTCAAGATGTTTTTGACAGTTGCACGTATTTGTGGTTTCATCAGTCATTTTACGTTAGTTGCGAAGATGCATGATGCAATTCGGATTAACAGCTAAATATGTGGGACGCAGCACTTGAGTACTTTTCAAACATTTCAATTTCTATTTCCTCTCGAAGAAGTTTGACATGTCGTGGAGATTGCTAGTTCTATAGTTGTAATTGGATAGAAATTCACGGCGTTATTTCTAGTTCTACTCGAGTAGCAATTAAGAATACTTTGACCAGACCAACCCGCATGCGGGCGATTGATAAGACATCACAGATAGATTGTGACGCGTTGTAAATATGAAGGGAGAAAGTCCTGGATGATCGGAAACTTGCCACCCCTTAATAACTACGCCATTGTTACTGTAACTGATTCAAATGGGCCGTGCGTCTATTCTATCTAGGCTACTATACTGCGCTCAATACAAATGACATTAACGATGTTTCTAATCATACTTTGACAGTATCGGGGCTATTTTGAAGAGTTATCATGTATGTCGATAGGTTCTGTTCTATTGACATATAGATTGATGGTGTCGGTGACGTTGTATGTTCGCTTTGGTAATATAATGGTGCACATAATGTCACGGATCATGTACGTTTCTACCTAATAGGAATCTGGAAAAATGCAACTATACAATCTAGTTATGATTTCGCAACATATACTCTTCGAATTTGTTCACGCTCAGATTCGACATATTATGGAAGAATGCACTGCTCACACGACCAAAGAAAACATTGCAGTCATTTTAAGTAAACTTACAGTAAGGACCGAATCCAAAACGGCCCTGTCGCCACGCCCACGTAAACCTTTCATTGTAGTCAATATGTTCCGACCAATGCGTGTTATTTTCGGCGAGGTCAGTTTCCTCAACTAGTTGTTCCACGGGATCGCCTGGAAAGTAAGTCGCAATCGTATTGTTTCGTCTTTAGTAATATCTTTATATAACGCACCCTTCAAAGTCACGTTTACCGATCCCAACCCGATTCTGGCCCCTACGGTTGCGTGTATCTCGGTCTTTGTGAAAGCTTTATACGGCGTCTTTGTAGATAGCTCCGAGGAAACCCAGTCCTGACCGAGCACACCCACTGTGTAATCAAAAGAATCGGTGGCAAAACGGAGCGGGGAATACCGCAATGATCATTGCGTTGCCTGTAGTCAGTAACTGTGTGTTTGCTAATGAAGTGGAAGCAAATGGCGAACGTCGAACTTAAGCCTGTTCACTATAAATAAATAATGACGGTATGCTCGCTATGCATACAGTATTTGACGTTAAAAGTAACTTTGGTTCCTCATTAACATTGACATACAGAGCATATAAAATAGTGTACCCTCAAAGTGAAAGTAACGCAACTTACGTAAAATCGCAGCACCGATGAACAAACTCACGACCACGCGTATTAGAAAGTTCAGTCGCTGGAACGAAATGCAATAGGAGTCAATAATCGTAAAATAGGTATTAGTTTTTCGCGTATTCAGTCGAAATGTTTCGATAGGGATCCAATCGCCGGAAATACTATTATATATTTGCAATAGATTTTGCCGAAGAATGAAGACAGGCGTAGCCTACTAAACAAAACCCAAAGTGTGCAGTGTGTACTGCACGTTGTACATCCTGCTTACCAAATGCGACTCGCAAATAAAATTTGTGCGGCTTGCCAAAAACGGACACAATAAACATGTGCCTTGTATTCCACACCTGTGATGTCAACATCACCGAAGTGTGACAGGGTTTTCAACTCCCCACTGAAATGACCATAATCCTACAGTTTGATGTTCCAAAGGTGAGAATAAACCATGGTACCGTACTCTGCTCTTCTCTCAAATGTACGTGAAAGTTTTCTTTTCAATTTATATAGTTATAATCGCACTACGTAACAATATTTTTGTTTGGCTCATTATTTGATGCCGCTTTATGTTTTATGGGACGCACGCTAAGCTTGAAAATCAATGACTGCAATTCGATACTGAATGAATTTCGTGATGTAGCATACAAACCCATGGTTCTTTTGTCTATACCGGCGAAGAGAATAATTAACAATCCTCACCGTAACTTGATCGTACCTAATAAGAGCACTATGCTTGTTTGATTGGATACTGGCAAATTATTTCCAAGTATAGTATAGTAACGCGTCATGCAATCACAAAGCAATGGATGCTGGTGATTCGCTGTTAACCGTGTGTTATGAAATGGCGAAGTCAAGATCAATCACTAATGCATTGTCATGCTTCGCTAAGCTCAAAGGTATACCCCGCATTTCAAACCTTGCTAATGTCTTTTATTTAATATTCACAATCAGAATAAGTGCATGCGGTGAACAGTAAGGAATGTAACGGATGTTTTCGAAATCTCTTTCCGAAATTTAAAACTGACTGTGCACCTGTTGCGATTGTTCAGCGTAGCGCTACATCTCACTCAACCATACAACGTTGAATGCAACTATGACTTTAAATGATATAGGACTTACCTTAATCCCAGGAAATCCTGGCACGATGAGAAAGAATGCTAGCCCGAGCATGCAGAACGCTAGTATAAACCCGGTAGTCAAAACGTCCACAACAGCGGTGTGATAGGCCGGAGCATATTGCGTCGGACCCCCGTTTACCCGAAAAGCACTGTATGTATGTCCCATGTCTGCTGACTAATGATATCTTTCAACTGCTGTAACTGTACCACGAATGCCAATCCAGGCGAAATACCTTCTTTTAAGAGACTACGATTGCTCAACTTCTACCGTAAATACGATCGGTATGTGTATCGGTGTCTTCCGGTGTTTCCCAGGCCCCTTCAACGTACCAACTTGATATACGGTAAAAGAGCGTGCGGTTTCTCGTATCTAAAAAAAAGTTCCACCTTGTGTTACAGGCGAAACATAGTTACAACACACGTACACATGGTAGCCTACGTGGTAGTTTACTGGTAGAATTCGTCAAGGGCTCATTGTCTACTCATCGATTCCGGCAGAAGATACAACTAGTTTCGTTTTAACAACGAGAGTTTCTGCGATCCCATAGATTGGTTTTGGTAAGCCATAGATTAATCTGTGCTAGTCAGTAAATCAATACACCTCGAATTATGACAAGGGTACTTTATCGTAACATTGATGACATTGTCTAATTATTTATTGATTGCAAAAACTATTTATCTTCCTACCAATTAACGTTGCTTTAATTGGGATAAGCCACAGATATCTCTGCGCAACGCAACACCATCTCACCTACTAATATTTCAACAGAAGCCACCAATCTTTCAATCGGCACGCGTTCAGCGAACAATGATACGGAGTTGTTACAAATACAATCTATATACCCTATTATTCCCTTATTACAACAACCAATAGCATTGGAATCTATTTGCCAAGTGGTGCAATCCTCGCGTCCACTTTTAGATTTCTTGAGCGAACTGAGTGCTTCAAACATCCGAGCCGTCCGTTCTGTACATGCCATCAATAGTCTTGATCGCATTATTGGATAAATAGAAACTTGAAGTAGATCGGAGTTGCATGTGACGCTCACTCTTTTGTTACTGTTGATCGGTACATCACAACTCGCCCTTCAAACAATTTACACGCCTGCATTTAAATGGGGAAAACTGTCGAATCGGATGAATGTGTGTTAATCTGCCGTTTTGTGTTGATTTTCGATTTTTTCTACGCATTTTCATGAGTGAATTTACCATATTACACATATTGGTTGTAACGAGATCTATTGAGAAAATCACACGAGGAGACCAGTACACTTGTATATTGAAAAAGTTTGGGATCGCTGGTGTATAGGACACATCGTGACTAACAAAGTATGATAGCATATTCAATTGATATTCTGCTCAATTTATAATCAGATTCAGATATAAACTTATGTGGTACAGGCTGACTAATTATTTAGCTGTATGCGGTCCTTCTAGATGACGTAACAGTAGAATCAAGTCCAACACGAGTTTGACGCTTTTTCGCACGCACCGCGACAACAATAGAGCTATTCAGAATTTTGAGCCTATACTGATATAACATATTTTTGTGGATAAGCCTACGTTTCCCGCTTATATCCAAGAAACTAAATATTTCCAGTTCAACAAGCGCGCCTGCAGTTTAGGAAACACAAGTTTTCAGCCTGTTCACCTGAAGTGAACTTCTATGGTTCTCATAAATCAATCCAGCACTAATTTAGACTTTCTCACTTGGAACAGACTTAGGAGAGTTGACGTTTCAGGACAGGCCGATAAATATTGTCTCGAGTTGGCCAATACCGATAGTTCTACGGAGCAGGTAACGACTCTACTCTATAGCGTCAACCGCACAGTCCATATATTCGCTGTAACTCATTAAACAGACATATTTGCCCTATTGCGTTAACCACTCTTCTTCACCGCAACTAGTGGGAATGGTATTTTCTATTTCCGATGCATAAAATCGAAACAGAACAGTAATGCGACCGACGGTTTCGTTGTTTTTTTGAACTGGAAGTTGCCTCGCGTCTTTTACGCTCGGATATGAAGAATCAACATCAACATATATGATTTATTTATGATGTGATGAGCATATGTAATATGATTAGGGTTGCATTTAAAACAAATATCTATTTTAAACAAACATGTTTACAACATGGGCCTTGTTGAAAACATGTATTTTAATTTTCATTCTTGGATACTTTTGATCCGCTCGATTGCGACACATTCAATTGGTGACGTGCTATCCACCGGGTATTTCCAGGTGATCACGTACAATTGCATACGACATATATATACCATACGTATTCCGTGATAAACAAAGATGAAGATATTTTAATCTATAGGCCATCGATCACGTGTTTGTCCCAAAGGTTTGATACCACGCCGTGTTGCCTTCATTCGATATAATGTAGGTAGTTAGTGGCGACCAACTAACGAGTAAATATTGAATAAAGTTCTATTAATGGCAGATCCAGTCCATTCTTTGGTCGTATATCAATTTCAAGATATGACACTATTGTGGGTATGAGGGAATACCATAGACGCCCTCAAAGAGAAAAGATGTTGTTTCGAGAGGACATCTCCTGATGACGAAATACACTAGTCTCGATAAGGCCACCACTGGACAATGGCCGTTGTGTTATTTTTCGCTCTAAAAACAATCCAACCGATTTAGGGAACGAGCTCTAAAACAATATTGTTAGGAACGGGACCTATACACGTAGGCCACGTCAGGAGCTTTTCCGATGGCAACGAACTGGACGCATTGTGGTGAGTGCAATTCTCCTGGCCACAGACCAGAATGGTTGGGCCGCCGTGACGTGTGCTCGGGGGAGGCAAGTGAGGCAGTGTCTCTTACCTGTTGTCAGGATAAGTAAAAGAAAATTTTGAAAATCATCAATAATTATTATTGGTATTTTATATCGATGTTCCTTAATGACGAAATTTTGAACATTGTACACCCAAAATCACGCAATTTGAATAATTATTGTGCAAACATATAGCATGAAAGGAGAGGCGAGGCACGGACAGGCAAAGCCTCACCTGTGATAGCGCAATACATCAAAAATAGTTCAGAATATACAATAGCTGACGTAATAATCGAGTGTTGTTGTGGCAATGATTCCGAAAATCGAAATAACAATGATGTCATATCTTAACAACCACCTCAAAATCGTCAGGGACTTTGAAAATCGGCTGTGTTGCGTACATTGACAGCGAACAGAATAATAACCAGCAGGTGAGACACGGATTAATCTGTTTCACGGATTGTTGACTAAGAACACGACAATGGCAACGCACTGAAACAACGCGCTCTAGACTTCGCAAACCGACGGTGTAGTATCAATCGTGGAGTTGCGACGGCCAGGATAGTGCAGAGCAAATACATTCCCCTAATGATGTATATCAGGTGTGTACTCTCCAAGTCTACATCCATTCCATACCTATCTTCAATTCTGAATATGTAGTAGCTTCGCACGTAGCCTGCGTGTGAAGAGCGCTAACTTAAAAGAAACCAGTAGCCAACTGAATAAGTTACCTTTTTGGGTTTATATATTTGCAAACCCAACTCTAAGGGGTCAGTGCCACAGCAACCACGAACCTCGCCGCACGTCACTGGTGTCCCTACTAAAAATTCACCACAAAAACGAGAGCGCCTTAAAATCTTGAATTATAACAATGCAGAATCAATCAACGTACCGCACGTACAAGTACATCTCCAACCTTCATTATCCTACACATTGGACAGAGCTTGCTCATGCTCAACCCTAAGCAGATTTAGACAAAATTGGCGGTCTCAATATTTGAATGCCGTCTCGTGGTTTACGCAACCGGGTTTTGGTTACAAATCAGGCACACTGTTTTGTACGTCATCTTATAGTCACAATGAGTAATTAAATCAGCGAATAGATAGAGTAGGTGTATGATCCGCAGCCTAGAAGTGGGCCATGCTACAAGTAGGAATACACGAAATCAAAATGAAGAATACCGGCCTGGCGTAAATTGCCAGTGTATTCGAAAAGCAACAATATGGAAATTTGTACTGTAAAAACGGTTCGTCAAGATTTTTCTTCTCGACTTCTCATCGCGTGAGTTTAACCTATAGCCATTGGTCAATATTGACGTGAACGTGGTTTACAATTCAATTACAATCTCAAACCAGTTTGTCGCTACTTTTTGTTTGTTTTTGTGGTATTCATGGTGTTTGTCGACTACTATGGTCATTTACGCCAGGCCGACATCCCTCATTTTTATTCCGTAACTGCCGACTTCTAGCACGGCCCTCTTCTAGGCCCTCTGTAAGACACCGCTTACACGGATAAGGTGGCGAGGAGGAGCCTAGATAAACCTCCAACACCTAATAGGTATAGGAATTCTGAAGTCGACCGCGGTCGGACGCGAACCCGCAACCCATCGGTGTTGCAGCCGCGGATTATATCACTACGCTATCTCACCACGTGTTTGTCGCTACTTTAAATTGGAATATATAATAGAAGTTGTTTTTCAAGCGCTAATCATGACAAATACATACGATTTGTGATGACATGCCCGTCTTGGTCATCATTGGCTACAGGAAGTTAGGCGCGATCATTAATCGAATTGCTGCTGCTGTGGTGGCACGTCATGCGCAGTGGAGTACGCAGGGGAAGTTGGGGTCCGAAATAGAAACCCCATCTTCCTGAAATCTCAATGCACAGCAGAACAGCAGAAGTCGCATTGATTTGCAATAGCTGTCCCGGGGCCTACGATAACTTATCGTAGGCCCCGGCTGTCCTTAAAATGTTTTCGTTTTTTTGAGAAAATAATATTCTAATGCTTTTGCTCTTTTAAAACTCGGTTGATGCACAGTTCAATTTATGCACCAGTAATCCATAGTTATGAGTTCGGTGTGTATTGCAGTCGATTTTTATTTTTACGACTCAGCGAAAATTTTGGATTCGCGATTGCTTGCAGATTAACTTAGGGCTCCCGGATTAGCAAAGGCTAAGGACCACTGCTTTACAATCTCATTGAAATTTAATATGCTCTGTCTCAGACGTTGTAGCGCCATTAAGCGGTTGTATAAGATACATGATAACGGGCGCAAGGTGACTCGTTCTATACGTATTACGTATAAATGGTCAGAATTTTCGGTTCGTTTGTTATAATTTCATAATATCAAAACACCACAAGATACTCATGCCATAAAAAGATAAGAAGCTGTCGAAATGACTTAAAATTGTCTCTCAATCAGACAGCCACCTTGACTTCGGACTTCTTACGATACAGGAATCTTGCAAGTATTTCGGAAGCAGGATTAGATCCGGTCACCTAGTGGTTCTCGAACTGGGGGGCGTGAAAGCATCTAAAGGGGGGCGCGAAGAAGCGGTCAACTAAAATTCTTTTCGCGCTCTGCGCGATTTACCTCCAATTCACGCGTGCTTCTCTATATATAGACCGAATTTCATATTTTTTAATTCTCTCATTAACAGTCATAACCTTCCATGCCATCAAACAATCTGTTGGGGTTGCTAGCATCCGGTTGGATTTTGTGATATGGCGATAAGGGGGCGCGGAATTTTTCACTATCATAAAGGGGGGCGTGACTAAAAAAGGCTGATAACCACTGCGGTCACCGAAAACGGCAGATCCGGGCTAGGACTGGATTCTGATGTTCTACTCTACGAAATTGACTTCCATTTGCTTAATTTAAGTTTAAAATTGACTTGGCAATGATTCTGCTATGCATCATACATTCTCAATGTTGGCGCTTGATCTAGGCTCCTCCTCTTCATGTGATGCACGTAAGCGCTGTCTTACAACAGCCTGGAATAAAGGTGGCGCATGCTACAAGTAGGCAGATCAGGATTCAAAATTAGAAATATCCACTTGGTGTAAACGACTATCGTTTTCAAAACACCGTGCATACCAAAATAACAACAACAACAACACTTCCGTAGGATATTTATCACAGAATCTTCATAACTTGCTAAGCAGCTAAGGTATATTGAGGGGAATTCTCGAGGACACGGTGAATTGATGATTTGTATTTTCCGATGGGGTTTATACAGAATCTGATTTGAAAGAACTGAAATTGGATCCTGATCGCGAAAACGAGCTCTCTTCACATATATGCTAAATAGCTTATTTCCTAACTGATCCAAGGGGCGATTCTCGAAAATAATCTCTTGATCAAGAATACGAATTTCCACGTTGTAGTCTACGTCATCGCATTGGCCAATGCACACAATTGAACACAATATATATTGATATGGTATGTTATGTGGCCTCTTAATCCAGTAGTCCGCAAGAAACGCAGGCAAAACGCCCCAAGTCAAATTATAACAATAATGCCCTCGCCACAGGTTAGCTATAACCATTTTAATGCCCTGCCGCAACCCGCAAACTCATGGTGATAGGTGTCTCTCCATATCCAGATCTTTCTGTATTTCCTATATATAAATTACATAACCTATGTTTCCATCACTATATCTATGCTTTATTTCACACGATTTTAATTACCAAGTTTGAGATATGAATTGAGCTCGAATAAACTTCAAGCCACGGCAATGGCTTTAAACTTTGACAAATTTTGCTGGAGTACGCCAGCGCTGAAGCATGCCTCGTCACCAGGTGCCGCTCTCGACGTTACAGATGACAACATGTAAATCTCACTTCTCTGTGACGAAACAAATTACGCCTGTACCATTTAATGGTAGCATTGCCTAGAAATCGTCGTGGGATTTAAAAAAATCTAATAATGCACGTTAGCTCAATCTTATCAAGTCATTCACTAAATAGAATATTACACATGAGATTTCTGCCCTTAGTTATAGTTTTGTGTCGTAGAGATCACAGCGATTTAATATTCAAAAATTAAAATAATCAAAACAAAAAATAATCAATGTTTTTCAAATTAAACTTGATCCAAATTGCGATAGTGGTCAAAAAAATACAGTTTTAGGATTAAATTACTATACACCAACAATCTAACAATAGCTGTCACAAAATAGTTGGTGGATGCCCCAGTCACGCACCTCAGATCATGCTATAACCCGGTGTTCCCCAGACTTTCTTTACACAACGCGCCCTGGGCCGCATATCAGGTAGCGAACGCCCTCCAAAAAGTTGGTTGGATTATTGCACTGTCATTACATTTTCACGTAGACTTTTTTGGCAGTCCGACATGCGTTATGTAACCTATAGGCTATGTTAGGGTCACATTTTGCACGAATTATAGGACAGACATAACCAGCGAAAACAATGGTACAAGGCTATTTCTCTTCCAAATCATTGTACTTTGCTTTGACGCGATATGCGCTTAACTCTACATCTTTCTCGTTGTACCTGTGTTTGAATGCGTGCTCATAAGTGTCACTGAAAAATAAGTCCATCTGTTGTTTGATTGATTACCTGGTTAGTTAGAACACTCAATGTTGCAAAACAATCAACATACACGGAGAGTATTATTGACGTTTTTCGATTGAATGCTCCATGTAGGACCGCAAACGATGTCATGATATATTCATTAATCTGACTTTTGTTCACATTTACGGATTTTCCCAACTAGTTTCAAAAAGTCTATGGCGCCTATGTTTACTCTCATCGCCTCCAATCGCTCAATTTGTAGCTAGCGCCCCCTTCTAGTCAGAGGTGGTCAGTATCGAAGTACTTCTACTTTTTGAATTACTTGAAGTAGATTTTGCCTACTCATACTATTTTTTAAGTAGGTATGATTTTAGACCACTTCTACTTCTACTTGACACTTTTTAGTTTTGTAGGCAAAAATAAGCGTAGAATACCTACTTACTTACTTACTTGTGAACCACCACTCCTACTTCTACTTGAGTAGAAATTCCGGTGTTACTTCTACTTCTACTTGAGTAGCGACGATGACTAGTTTGACCACCTCTGCCGCAAACGCCCCAGGGAGGCGCTGGCTCCTGCTTTGGTAACCACTGATATAGTTAGTCGTACTATTCGCTTCCCCAACGTTATTCGTGTACCACAATATACAACAAGGGTTGTGAGAAAAAGCAGTTACCGCCGGGCGGATTTCGTTGCTAGATGCTATTCGGTTCAGATTGCCTTGTAAATCAAGTCATGAAGGTTATCAAAGTTTAAGTGCAGTCGCCGTAAGGCGGGCGAATAGGGAACATGATCAGTTGATCACCGATCACCTGCAACTTGATCACCGATTGAAAGCTGTGACGTAACAAGAGATGTGTTGGGAAATTTCAAGCAGTCAGTGCTAAACAGACAGAGGTGCTCGGAGTTGATATCTGCAGTTTTTGATATCCCTGGGTACATGCATGAATTTATATTTCCAATTGCTACATATAGTGCGATTGGACAACTGAATCAAATGAATCGAACTATGGACTAGGCCGAACACATTTCGGGTTTTATATCTGAACTTGACCAGCACGTAATTTATATACACATAAAGGCATATATGCATTTTTTCGAACATTGTTGCCAGTGGCTGATTACATATTCATACCACTGGCCTGCTTTATGTGTACTGTACGCGGTTCGAATAGTTACGATGATTCAGGGATAAATACAAATGAAATACTAATGTAGGAAATAGCTCGAAAGGTTTGGGCGATATCGTAGAATATCAAGTATATTGTTTCAGCAAATAGTTGCTATTTTCAACAGTCACTGTCAATTATGATGTCCTCAGATATAACCACATCGTTATCTGTCGATTGAAGTTTATTGGTGTGTGAAGCCGTTGGAAGCTGGATGTGAATGTTCATTGTTGATTACACGGCCAAACACTTTAATCGACTCGGAGTAAAAACGAAGCTATATAAATTATATATTCATCGGCACTGATGCAACGCAACCGCACAATTTAAATCAATAATTTCGTTAATTCGAATTTCAGGAATTCACCGCAGTTATCAAAATGGCGCACAGGATCCTCGACATCTGCTTTACCCAGCATTCGTCATGCGACGAGCCCCATTTTGACAGTGAGCCAAGCCTCGCATACAAGAATGCCTTTCAATGCATCGACGTTTGATCCTATCTGAGGAACATCTGCGCCTTCTCCACATAAAAGAACCATTTCACGGTTTCTAAGTGCATTGCTGTAAATAAAGTTCGGAGAATGTTGACCTGGTGACATTGGGTGCCATAGATCGGCCCCCTACTACGCACTTGATCGGGCGGGTGCTGTTCTCTGTAATGATCCAGGATTAATGTCGCGCTGAAGTGGAGTGTACCTGAAAACCGTAATTAAATGGTATCCCGAAATTTTCCCAAACCCAAACGCTGGCGTATTTATGTTGATGACCCGTAACACTCCAACTGTGTTTATAATACTTGATAAATATATTTGAAAGTGATGCGCCTCCCATTATGAGCACATGATAACAAACATTCAGTCTGATGGACAATTTCTAGCAAATCACTGAAAAAATGTCGGCGAAAGTATATGTATTACCACGATTGCGTACGGAACGCCTGAATTCAATAACAATCACGATATTCAAAAATATAAAATTTATGACAGGGAACATTTATATAAATTATAATATTGTCGCTTTTCATCACATTTAGTCATCGTTCCCCCACCCCGTCTGCATACAATATTTAGTTGCATATTGATGTGGCGAAATATTCACGCTAAATTGGCCATGACTGAGCAAAAAATTCAGGTGAGTGTATCCTTGAACTGTTACCAAAGTTGTTTTGAAATTCGAGCCTCACAAAGTTGGTCTAACAAGACCGTTGAAATACAACACACGACTCTCACATGTGTTCACTTTTACCTATCAGTATACGCGAACCATGTTATTGTCTATTATTTTCAAGTAGAACAAAAATCTATTTAAATTCCTATTTCCTCAGTTTTCGTCATATACGCTCGGAATTAGAATTACACGCAATCTGTAGAGTGCCACCTGTGATTTCAAGTGCTTGTGACCCTTTCTTACCCTGATTAGTGACATTACGGATGGTTTGAGATTGATATACTATAGTCAACCTGACCTGTTAAAAAAATGCACGGAAGGAAGAGAACTCAGCGTATGTGGAAAGGCTTATTTTAATCGTTGGCAACTTGTTTTGTTCATGCCCGATTAGATTGCGATTCCATATCGCACAACATCCTCCAATGCTGCGGCATGAGCGTATAGCCACTATAGCCAGTCGGGCACGAAAGGAAAAATGCCCCCCAGATTTTTCGTTTTGCAGATTTATTGAATGAAAGATGCGAACATGGTCTAATTAATATATATGGTCATGTAATTACGATGTCCGAGATAAGTAAACAAGTAAGTATTCCAGGACTAGTTTTGTCTAAATAAATTAAAACTGTTGCGTATGTCTAAATTCATGCCACCTCGAGTAGCAGTGCAATAGGCAAAACCTAATCGAGTACCACGAAAACATAAACGTACTTCGTTAATTCGGACAACGAAGACCCAGTATTGTTCTGCTGCAAAGAGGATCATCCGAGCCAACAAACATAAGTTCATGATTTCGCCAACGCCCGTTTCCGAGCCTAATCACGTAGCGATGGGGGCATGCCATTATGCCATGGAAATTGCGATATTTCAAGCGGAATTCTCGATAATCAATCAAATTTTCGTCTATGCTATATTTTTTCTTCGCCTTCCTTTCCTGCTACCGTGGCGATGCAGAGAGTGATGGCAAGTTGCATTTGAAGGAATTTGAATCAACGATTGCTGGGAAATTCAGTGTAGGTCCGCGCAATTTCAGTTTTCGACCACTAACCTCCGAACCACCAAGGTTCGCATACTGAACACGAACTTCAACAGGACGTTCGTACCATCGCTGCATGTTACGTCTGTATTGATGGAACGTAAAATGTTTATCTACGTACTTGTAAATGTCGCCCGCCAAGCGGTCAGGAAATTTGAAAACATGAAATTGAAAATCAAAATATAACTGAATAGACCTCGCATATCGCATTGGAATCGAACACGCTGCTGTAACACATTATTACTCCCGAGTCACTAAATATTCCTACAGTTCATCTGAGGTGAACAGTGTTGCGACCACAAATATTGTAACTTGTAGGTTATCTGTAATTCCATTATGATTTCTTATCTTGAACCTCGCCGTTACCTAATCACTTGCTAGGGAAATGTAGATGCACACTAGGAATGGATGTTAAAAGTACACTAACTGTATAACAATGAAAAAGACTTGAAAGGTGGAAGTTACATTGGTGTAACTGCGATGGCTGTGTTCGGGGATTAAAACTTAGGGCATATATAACCGGAGCATGTTGTCCGAAATCTGGCATGGAAGATGCCATGGCCCTTCCTGCCATTGACAGTAGTGAGTACGGTGTCCTAACAATGCGTTTGGTATAAACAAGTATATATCTGAAACACATTTGGCCAATGTCAATGTAACAAATTGACAGCCACATCGTATGTCGCATATGTCGAACAGGTATAGATTGCAATGGCCTCGTGATGAGCTCTTTGTGTGAGCTACCAAGTCAGTATATTTCGAGTATACGAATGGTTCCTTTATTTCAATTATTCAATGATTTCTGATTCCGCAAAATCCCCCGAACTTTATCGGACATGGTTATCTATCAATATACCAATATCACATGGCGTGCGGCTGTATGGACGCGGCATACTACACAGGCAGATGGATGACGCCTAGCGTACGCCAGAGGCATGTCCAATGTGCGATAACGGTGATAAAAAACCCACGTTGTCTGTCGCCATTAGAAAACTACAGCAGCAACATCATTTAAACGCGTGTAACGCGGAGACTCAGAATATGCTATGGCAAAAATTCGTGTCATTCATGCGCGCTCTGTCGAAACTATCGCAAGAGCGCTCTTTTCCGTTTTGCCGTGGACGGTTGATAATGAGCAAATATCCTGTCGTTCGAGTGTCACCCTATACGGCTAAATAAACACGTAAGACCCGGCCTTGTTAAACGGTCTTCGAAAAACGTAAATTAAATATGACGGACAGGTACTACCCGAACAGCAGTTAGCTTCCGGAAGGCAATCAAAGAGAATATCAAGTCAAGCGCACATTCCAGCACCATATATATACGAAAACTAAGACTAAAATCATTGAAAACAAACGGGAATGGCGACAATGGATGTATCCTCGGCTGTACGTTAAAATAAGGAGATGTTTTACTCCCTACCAACATGGCGCTTTTCGGATGTTAAATTGATAGTCAGTGAGATAACGACTGATTTTTAGGCTTTGAGGGTACAATGCCAAGAGGGTGCCATTTTCGATGAATACATTGTGTCGTTATATTCGAATAGCTATATAGTGTGTGTATAATGTATACATATATGTACTTCAGAAATGATCAATTAAATTCACGTTTGCTTTTGCATCGTGCTAATGTCATAAATATGAATAGAAGGCGCTCACTCCAGGCTCACGCAAATCGCAAGATATGAAGTTGTTGGAATTACATTAAATCGATTCCGGGAAACATATCTTGGTAGACCTGTTGTGTCAAAAATGAGCGAAAGTATTTGCATGCGATGCTGGGTGGGGTGAAGACGTCAGCACCTGCGCACAGGTTTTTAGCTAAACCCCTCTCATTATCTCTGACCAAGGCGTAACTTCGTGTCATGTTGTTGCCGAACGCGAGAATTGGTTCGCGGTTTTTGTGAACGTTTGGCGATGCATTTGTTATTAGTTATTGTTGGCCTAATTCACGGGTTACATGATCCAACTGGCAAGTCCGACAAATTCACATCGCTTAAGCGTTAACAACGTTGACCGGGTGTCAAGTATCCTGTTTAACTTTCTGTATAAGCCTTGTTTTAATTCAAAGTAATTATATATTTGATTTCCAATTTGATAATATATTGCTGAGATATCAGACCAGCAATTCACGCGTTTCCGAGATCAGCAACCTATTGTGTTGCAGCTGTGGATCAAACCGTGATGTTGGCATGATTGGTGTTCGCGAATTGTCGATGGACGATTGTTACGATTTGCTTTGAGAGCTGTTTTAGATTAACTGTGTAATACACTAACTATATTACTGCTTATAAGTAGGGCTGGGCAAAATGATTCGAGTACTCGAATCTGAATCGAGTATTAATTTTAATGATTCGAGTCGAGTAGTAAAATACGATTTTTTCGAGTACTGAAATTATACGGGCCTCGCAACTGAAAGTTAATTTACTGACGAGAATTATAGTTTTGATACTATTTTCCACTGAGGAAGCCGTGAAACCTTGATTGGCCGTGTTTGAGCATACCAGGCACAGTTTAAAGCTACGAACGTTACTGGAAATAACACATTTCCGAAGTCATTATCATCCAACAAAATTGTTAAGAAGTGCAATGAAATCGGTATGGTCGAAAAAATACCAAAGTATCTTTAATGTGATGGATAACGGGCATTACGTTCTTGTGGAGGCATAAAAGGTTCCTATTTGGACTTCGACATGGTACATCCTGTTGTGACGTCATAATGAGTGATACTCGATTACTCGACTCGACTCGAAGCATATTACGTGATTCAGAATCGAATCACTCAGGTACTTGATTTCGCCCAGCCCTACTTATAAGGCAAAACGGTCCACTTGACAGGCCAATCAAATCACTAGCTGCCGAAAAATAGTTTATTGTTCGAGACCAATATCATAAAACATGGTCAGCGCTAAAAATATGTATCTCTTCGAAAATGTTTCTTTACGATTTCTGATCAGGGAGCGATACCGATGTTTCGAATAGGTTCTGATTTCACGAATAGGATAATCTCCGTCCTCGTATTTAGTCAACGATATTGCGAGACAGCCCAAAATACAACAAAACTCTGAACTTCTCTCCCTTGTTTGTATTTGGATTGTAACTGGTGGTGTTGAGATAAATAATTATTCCTTCGACGTGCATGGCGCAACGTTCAATGTAATCGCAATGAAAATAAGGCTAAAGGTCTATACCACGAATGAGACCAAACAACAATATTAACGATGAACAAAGTTATGGAGCTATGATATTATATCGATTGCACTAGTTGTTAGTATCGGAAGTCTGGTCTGCACTCGTTGCAACGCAATGCGATCGTTTGTAGAGCTCGCGTGACCTGTGAAAGATTCCTTGGTCAATGCAAAACAATTTCAAATATCGAGGAATGTATGACGAATTTTATTGCATACATGTTGTACATCGTATAGAAGTGTCCTATAAATTCGTGTGACATGGGTTCCCCCCCTAACACGCATCGTGAAGTATTTTACGATCATATCAACGCTCAGTGGAATTCGAGCAATGTCTTTCAAGTCAACGTAATTTACGACGCACAAGAGACGAGACAAAATAAATTTTGGATGCATTCCACATGGAGTACATCTGTTTTTGTTGTCAACATTCACTTTGTCCATTATTTAATTGATCTATACGTGCTTGTTCTGGATTTAGCGGCAACTTAAATGTGACGGTCTTATCGCGTCAGATGCATTACGGCGACGATATTCACCACATGGTTAAGCCAAATCATATATTTTGGATGCTATTGACTAGTGTGCACTACGGACTGTGTAGTTTGCACTAATCAATTTGATTTTCGTATTTTAAATGGAATTATATGACTTGCGACTGAGTGTGGATATGACATACTCTTCAATCACTTGATGTAGGAAATTGAACGCATAAATACTCGACAAACTAAATTCGATGTAGGGAATGATGTACTAGAATCGAACAGTATTCTTGGTTCGTGACATCGTGAACGTCACGTTGTGACTCGCAAAATCGACTTTTGCGTTGGGTTCGGATAATCATCTCATACGAAATTGTCCTCTTGCACGCATAGATTGTCATCTCCCCTCAAATTCTCTCAATCTAACTAACACCCCAGGAAACATATAACGGTTCATTCTATAACCCCCTCTGTTTATCTCCGTGTCAATATGTTCTGGAAAATACCACAATTTATTAATCTCCATATCTCTATAAAATTATTTCCAGGTACAGTATTACCAGCGCTATACGAAAGCAGTGACCCAACATTTCCCCCGTGACCCGATTCCTTTGTGAGCTCTGTCATTTATTGTCAGTCAATTGACATCGTGTGACAAATGTAACAAAGTGGCATGCGGCGTTGAAACTCAAGGTATTCCGGCACAGATCACGCGAGGCTTGTGCTAATTGGAAAATCAGTCATCCACGAACCGAGCATGCCATTTAATATGAGTTCAGGACTCAGAACATGCCGTTCAAAGAATCTACAATGTTCATTTTATTTTGAAGACAGCACTGCGTCTGTAAAAGGTGTCCATCGACGTTAATGCAAGAAGTAGCACAGTGAGGATAAGCTTTGGCACATACTATGCTACATCTAACGATGTGTTCGGATTTTGCAATTATTATTCTTCATCAGCCCAACTGGATATGGAATACCGCTGATTTTGTAAAGGTGAAATTGAATGTGTGATCGTATACAGGCTCAAGCTGGAAAATCATTAATATGTTTGTGCCAAATGGGTATTAGACCGTTAGCAAAAATTTGATCCACCAGTCTCCGGAAAGTGTATTGCTACCGCGCACTCATTCACAGCAACGATGCCCTTTCTATATAATACCCTGCCAACACTTGCCGTATTACGGTTCATTATCTCCACAATTTGACCAGCGAATTGGGAGTGCAGTACTGACGAGAGGTAGACAAACTAGCCAAAAACCACAAATTGGAATCTTCGTCCACCTCGACAAGGTCGAATGAGCGAGGTTGTTGCAGAGACACACGACATACACCTCCAAAATGTATTTTTGAATCTATTCACCAAGACCGTTATCTTATGAAACATGTCAACTTTGCAAAATGTGAGCACGGAATTCATTTTCGCGGACCAATTTCAAATGTGGCAATTCCTCGCCTCCCTCCAATGCTTAAAATGAAAATTATATAGGAAGCTTATCATCTTGGCGTGGTTGACTGCAACAAGAAACTTACTTGCACCGGGATTTGTATTGACTTGTTCCGATGTTTTGCCTGCGAGCATCGGGAGTGACCGTTGAATTATGACATATTTTGCTTCAATTAATCAGCTATCATGACTTTCGGAACTTTTTTCTTGTAACTGATAAAGGAGAGTTACGTCACAGAGAAATAATTCCAAACTTACTAATCGTCAGACGATCAGAAAGTATAGGCATACAAACCGAGACAGATAAAGTCAATTGTCGGATGCCGTTCAGAATAAGTAGACAGAGGAGTGAAAAAAAATTGATGATTCGTGGATGGTTACGGCTACCATCAATTAGAGTTACAAACCTGTCCTCCTGGATTATCTGCATTTGCGCAAAAGCTATGTAGATATGGATTCTGATAGAATGACATGCTTTAAATGGCGCCGATTATCGATGGTAACGAACGCATCATTACAGGCGGGTAGATGATATACATCCGATTGTCCGTGCAAAAAACCTCACAGGCCATAAGAACATCTCCTCTTTACAATAGATTTGCATCTCAATGAACAATTCTTAATTAAAAGCCCCGCGACGGTCCTGAATACCTATATGCCAATCTCGAATAGACAGGGCATAGGCGTGAAGCTAGCGGAATACGTTATTTAGGACCACACTACATGCGGTGATCTTGCACGTACACGGAGATTGATCAGGTGCACACTGCACAGCTCCAGAACGTGAATTAAAGCAACCTTTAGACCTTTACTCATCAATTAGGAGTTGATTGAGTCAGAGATACTCTTGTTTGTCGAATGGGAATTAAAGTTGTCCATAAAATGTTATCGGAGTTTTATCTTTCAGATATTTCACGAAATCGAGGACAAGGTCCGACTTTGCAGCACCATTACAATGACCTAGGTTGCAAATACATGCGACGAGTAGTTACACTGTCTTCTATATAAGAAGTGGGAATGTGTATCTAATCTCTGAATTTTGATGTGTATGTGTATGTGTAATGTTTTGGTGGCATGCAATATTTTTAACCTCATATAGGACCAAAATGATACGAATTCCTATCCTCCGAAGGAGAGGCATAGAAATTTGTTTGGTTGCTGTACTAGCGCGAGTTACTATTCAGGCTCATATCCATGAACGCGCGAATGCTAATGAGAAGAAGGTATAGGCAGGTGTCGCTTCGTGCGTTTCAAGTTTAATTATGTGATAACAATCTAACAGCAAGAAAGGCGTGACAGAACGGAATTGTCGTCAGTAAGAGATATTTGGTTTTTCAAGACCACACATGTCACATAATTACTAAACGAGGAAATATTGCTTTAGCCTTATTACCGCCCATGATGGCTTGTGTGGTTGTACATCTGCAAGCAGTTTCCGGAGAGATATTGAAAATTAAGCACACAGCTGAAGATAGAGAATGCAACCCTGTTGAAGTAGAGGGTGATGTTGGAATTGCACTTCAGTCGCAACATATGGTTCATATTTTACTTGATTTCGCAGATACATGGTTGATAACTAATATTGATATTTTACAAATGTGCGTCACGAAAGATGTAACGTCCTAATTGCAATCATTAGTGCATTTGTAGCCCCTATCATTCGCGTATACCCTATGACAAAAATATTTATTCTAATACGCTTTTCGAATTCATTCGGTAAAAATGTACATGTTTTGATTTTCTGGACAAGGAATAATCATAGGCAGATATTTACTTTTGTTGCATCATAATTATTAGCAATAAATCATTCCTGTTACTCATACACTACTGGGAAGTTATTATTAATACCACAGACCTGGATCACATCTGGAATACTATTGAAACCGGACTGATAAAAGTAGATGTGCCAGAAGAGTCAAACACTTGAATCATTGTCTGAATTAGGCTACTTGTACATTGTACAAGTTATATTTGAAGTAAACTTTCTATTGAAGTCTTTCAACTTTTATAATAAAGTAGATTATCGCATATACCAAGGATGTAAACGGCTTGCGCATATAATATATATATATTTGTATAATTGACTCCCGTAGCATTGCTGGTGGTAAATATTGCATTTGTCAATAAAAGTGTCACGTCTGGGTTCGCCGATGTCAATATATCTGGAGTGGACTAAGGGGATTTTGTTATGGCAAGGAAAGTCTAACTTTGTTCTTTCCCGCAAACGTGGCAAATCGAATGCAGAGGGTTGTTTATGTCCCTGTAATTGAATTATAAGTACGGTAGGTTGAGTGTGAAAGGTTGATGAGATTGCGCTTAATTTTACGGCTATCCGTGTCATTATAAGGAGGCACATATTCCCTATATGATTATGATTTTCGTATTAATCTGGCTTTCAACGCAGCACGGCTTTTGCAACAAATTGTATAATGAAATGTACATAGTATGTCCTCCTATGCCTCGGGTAGATACTCCCGGACAAAAGATAATTTGATAATATGTATACATGACATTAATTAATCACAACCATTGACCATGAGTTTCAAATCCACTGCGAATTAATGGCGATAAATACCGTTAAATATACTATGATGGATTTCGTGTTGGTTCATCGTCTGTATTTAAGTGCAAGTTACACTAATTATTATATTTTACTGATGATATCATTGAAATAGCTAAGATTTATATATTGTTTTAGACTTTATGGTAGAGGTGAGCTAAAAAACGAACGAAAAAATGGACAGTTCACCGTGAAACAGCTAAATTATTTATACTATATCAAGCACACGCAGTCAAAGGACACGGGTTGTTGAAATAGCATTGCATCGAAAATATAATAATTCGCAAAACGCTGTTAAAGCAGCAGTGAGTAGAATATATGCTTGCCTTCACAGCAGAACAACTTTTATTGATGTGGATTTCAGAAGATCTAAACGGGCATTTGCAGCTAATACTCCATATTGCAACGTAACGTTAGGTTATGTTTATTTTCAATCCTGCACAATGAAGCTAGTAAAAGCTCCCTCTTAAAAATGAAAAACGATGCAAACGATACAAGAAAAGGTTGGCCGATTCACAAAATGGCGGGGAATTCTCTCTAATTTCAATCCCACTTATTGGTTTGTGTCAATTGGACAACTCGAGCGGGCGAAGGCATGTGCTTTTAACGATCCAGGTCAGAGTCACGAGTGACTGCAATTTCTAATACTTCGATTCACCCTCCGGTGAAGTGTCGTATGTGTTTTTAAAGAAAGCATAGGTCAATATGTTGAGCTTTGTTGAGTCCGTAAGACTCTTTACCCGACCGCATAATTACGCTGTGGATTAAACGCAAGAAAATATGAACGAATGCGGTTCACAAGGTTTGTACATCGGACCGTTGTCTGGCAGATAGATAGTGATTTGATGGGAAACGGTGGGGGAGTCAGCGAGGGAATCACATGACGTTAAGCGCTTATGAGTGAATATCAGAAAACGTCAATCGCCTAAATCATAAAATGGTAGTTTGGTGGTTACCGCCAGGGTTTGCGTATACCTCATTGCAAATTAAACATTTGCAGCAGCTATATCTGCAAATCAAGTATAGGCTGTTCCAGTGTTAATAGTTTATACGTACATTGTTTTAAGATATAATGATATGTTACTGCTTTCTGTACACGGTAGAATGCCTTGTGCGGCCGGCCTGCGCAGTAGATTTGATAAATTTCTGGACGGAATGCGTTTCGGTTGGTAATTGCGAAATGACACTAGAACGGGACTCAGCAACCCGCGATTTCCAAACGTCATTCCTAATGAGGGCGATTACGATATTCATTTGTATTGCAAAAGTTCTGTTAAACAGTATACACTGTGAATAGCAATAAAGTAAGATACGCCGCGCGTGTGTCTCGACATTGCGTTTATATTTAATGAACATATACGTTAATTTCGGGCTAATCATTATATTAAATTCGGTACGATAAATTCATACGATCTTGTATGGATCTCTCTGTATATATGGGTCCGGATTTGAAATTGATTGGTAGTAGTCTATATGGAGTGGACATTGGGCATGTTATCATTTCTCCATTGTATGATTTGCAATCGTGCGATCGATTCAGTTTGTTCATAATAGATCGCTCTTATACGCCCGAGTCGACATTGTTTCGAAAAGAACGGATTGCTTCAGAAAGAATTATATATGTTCGCCATTTTGTGTGTACGCTGTGGGCCGGTAAGCACCTTTCGCAGCATAGTTAATCTCTTTCTGAAAAGCAAAAATACAATATGCTGACATTAACAATGCATTTGTACGATCAATGCAGAGTTAATTCAAGAAGCCCCCGATCTATTGGATCATAGTGAAAGTGGAGCGTAAATATTTCATGATATTGGTGTAACTAAATGATTGTTTGTCGAACAATTCGAAGATTGGCTTACAGTCTGGCAGGTACATTTCAAGTTACTGTTGTCTTGTAATTCGGTCCGATGAACGATTTTGACGAAGTCACGATTTTCTACATACTGTTAAGGGAGCGTTCTGTGAGAAGGCTTCGGATTTACTATTCTATGTCCTCGTAAGTTGTTGGGTGCCACTGATTGGTAAGTTATTGCCACCAGTTGAAAATAAAAAAAGAGTGTCATCTTTCAAACTAATATAAATCATCGTTTCAGTACAATACGTTGATGTCACCTGAAGCAGCATTCTAATTGCGAAAGTCCGATGTAGAGATCCCGTACTGACACATATATAGTATACTATGGGTAGAGTACGTTTGGTAGTCTTGATGCTTATTGCCCATAACAGTATTGGGATGACTCCAGTCACATTTACTCTGCAAAGTAGTCTGAACCTCTCAGCCGCACTGGAAATGACCACATCATCTATGTCAGTGCTTCCAAAACCATTGGCGGGTCCCGAAGCATTTCTAAATGTTACAGTTTTCTATTTAATATGTCATCGAGGGCTGCATTTGGTTGTTATGTAATGCCAGCAATATTCCAATTCAGTGATTTTTGTCGTAGTGGACCCATTTTTTACCGTCACGGACCCCCGCGAACCCCCACAAGTTTTAGTTTAAATTTAGCTCAATTATGGTGCAACCGTAATCTGCCATGTGCAAATTTTAATGATAGGGTAGTGATACACAGCAGCAAGATGACCTTATTTTTATAAATAGCATTATACTATATGTATAAATTTGGCGTTTGTAATATTTCAGAACGAATTCTGCCGCTGCGTCACAGGAGAAAATGGACTCTGTGGCGAGGTTATAATCTTTCCTGGAAGACATCAGGAAAATATCACTATAGGAATTTCAATTTCAAACTACTGTTCAATAATTTTCTGAGACTGACAACTTCAAATCCAAAATATTTTTTTTTTTTTTTTTTTCACAAACCCAACCATCAGTAATTTGGAAATTAAAATGAGTATGCTCAGTGGGATATTTTATCTCTGACGGTCATTTTGTTGATGTGAGTCCTGAATTTTAGTGGTTATGAACAAAACTGCTTCTTGAATTTCCTAATTTAGAAAACTACAAACAAGATTATCAATTATATCTCATGATAGGTCGCGAATTGAAAAGGGTTGTTGCGAAGCACTGGATCTAAGCCAATCCTTTATTTTCGAGATTCCATTTTCATTTACGTATTTTATATTGTTAATTCCATCGCAAGAGGCACCAACATCATATCATATCACTACAATCATCATGCTGAAACTTGTTTAATAATTGCATGGCATGTGTTTTACATGTGATAGCCCTACTATGGCTCCGCGCAGTTGAACATCGGATTTCACACATGCCCGAGTCCATCTGAAGCCATATCTCTGGGCTTGTGAATAAATAGGATTTACGATCGCCAGTGATGGGCGATAGTTCGTTTTGGAATGATGCTGTAGGCTACTTTATGCGCCGCTTCGGTCGGTCAATAATGATCTGCATGGATGCTGCGAAGGCAGCATTGCGCAGAGCTCCAATAGTATCAATGTTCAACATTCAGTTGAGTGGTTGTTATATTAAGAATTCAAGTTGGCCCTTTCTTGACTACTTCTACGAAATTAATTGGTAAAAGCAAATTTATCCTACAAGCTCAAACATGATTACTATTTACTAATATGCTCTGTATATAGCAGTTCGGCACTACGCCTATACACATACAGCCTTCATGCAACATCTCAGTCAATAAACGTCGCTGACATGGAATTATACTCCCACAATATTTAGCATGGAGTATCTCCGTGAGGAGCATTCTCAAAGACTCACATAAATAACCTGTGACTCATATCGTCTTGGTAGTGCAGAAACGGCATGGAACCAAGTTTGACAAGTTATGCGTGGTCAAGTCAATATGCATATACTTCTGCATCCGTATATTTAATGAAACGACACAAATCGAGAATGGTTGATAACTCGAAATCGGGAAATCCTAGAGGAATTGGCTTGACTTTGATATTTTGCGTGTCGTGCGGCGCGAAGGTAATGACTTGATCCCGACACTGTGTTATAATAATATAGTGTCGTCACCATCGAGACGAGGTGTGCATCATCTAAATTAGGAAACGATGGTTGGATCATTGTGATATACAGAATGCCTATCCATAATTAAATGTATGCTTATAAAAATAGTGGGTTAATTTGAAAATCGTAAAATATCCACGTTTGTTCGGTCACCGAGACAGTGCGCAATCATCGTATTTTTAGACTTTTAGAATGCAACTAAAAATCACGGATTTCCCCCTTCGGGACTATGGGGACATTCATTCACGATATACTACCAATGAGCGAAGATATGACCGCCGATCAATATGAATACCGGATTCTGTTACATTTATATTAGTGCAGGGAGGATCGACAAATTCTCTAGTCCGACTCCGATCCTGTTTCCTGAATTCTCTGGTCCGGCTCCGGTTCGATTCATAGGCCGGATTTTTGAAATGGCCGTGATCCGGTCCGAGAAACTCCGATAATAATCATCTACGGTTGCTTGTTTCTAGTAGACTACAAAACACTAGATTTTACGGTACGATTTCAGGTTATATATTGAATAGTATATAGCAACAACAAAAACATATGACAATAAAAACTCAGTTTTGTATTGAACTCAGGTTAGTATTCGCGGCTACAGGCGCGCAATTGGTTGCTACAAAAGTAACGCTCATCAATAGCCTCAATAGCGATTCTAATCATATCAAAAAAGTACGATTCCGCTCCGGCCAAAAGTCCAGTCCGGCCCCGGTTCAGGCCCCGATCTAATTTATATACGGAGGGTTGTATTATCGGTCACAGCATTTATTTGATCTGGGTTATAAACGTTATTGCAGTCCAAAATAAGCCATGCCATAATTTTAAAAAGTAAGAGATTATCACTGTTGACAGTTTTGAGGGTCCATGTGCTCGACTGTGCTCGTGAGCTATGATGAGATGTGTAGTTGATCTCGATTTTGTAAAATGTAGTGTTTTCGCTAAACTCGCGGCCGCCAAACAGTGTATTGACAAATCGGTAAACATGCAATTGTCGGATTTGATTGGGGATATGTTCCGAAAATTTTATTTCCAGTGGCTCTATAATTCAAAAATATTCGTCGAGACATCCATGATACGCTGACGCTCCGTTAAATGGTACATTTGTATTTTAGGTAAAAGATCCCAAAATCTGGATTAAACGACTCAAATTAGTGGTAACGCTGAAATTAGCAACTTTAAAATACGTATTTCAGAACATTATGGTTTCCAAAATGTCAATGAACGAGGATTGTCAAACGTTGCAGGACAATTTCTGTAAAAAGCCATGGTGTATTTTATCGGTCACAAGCTTGGGCGTATAAAAGTTTTAATAATGTTAAAAGCTGTACAGATATGTCTTCTAATGTTAGTTGCGACACATTTACTAAATATTATATCGGGAAGTACAATCTGGTGTACAGGTTAGCACTATTCACTATTCCGCATTTATTTTTAACCAATAGGTTATATCGAGAGTTTATCTTCGTTTTATTACACATCTTCGAGTTGGATAGTTGGCGTAGATCATTATAAATGCGAAATAATTGCCTGCGAAACGCAAATATAGTTGCTATTCGTGCTTGTTAGCGATGAACGTGTAATACACATGTTGAAAATACCTGCGGCTTCCATATTATTCGCGGCATACAGATTGTTGAGTTTGTGTTGATCAATTTCTCCTTATCAGTTGTTATCGGGTTCGCACTAGAACAAATGTGGCGGACGCCAGGAAAAAATGCGGTGCAACCGAGATTACTATATTCGAGACAATTTGTATAGTGAAGCGTTTTTGCAGCTTTACCCGAGCGCTGGAGGCACCTGTCCACGCTAAAATAAATCCCCATTCCAGATTTCAACGAAGGGTGACGAGGGGTGACACTTTCTTGCTACAAAGCTGAGCGACTAGTAAGATCGCAGATCGGCCCGTCAGTGACAGATATAACAAGGAAGCCGCGAGGGCAAGTTCGTGTCGGGTATTGTTTGCTTTGCTATCGCCCGTACTCGTCAGTGTCGCTTCATTGCCTTTCTGTACAATTGGATAAGCCGAGTGCTTTTGGATTTCAATCGGGGCGTTCGGCCGACGAAAACACCTGATACGACCGCGCTGGACGGGCATAATGTTTGACACCAGACTTCCTGATTTTTTGAACGAATATTTATATGTGAAAATCTTACACGGGTACAAAAACCAATACAGTAACACCTGTCCAATTGATGAACAATATTCGAAGGTGTCGTATCGGGGCATGCAAATCACACGCTAAGCTTAGACAGCAATTTCGGGTCACAACGGATCGTATTTTTATAATCGGTAGTAGTTCATCAGCATATAGTACAAAACGGAGTTATTTTCGCCGTTTTGTCACAAAACTTAATTGTAAGATTACCGTCAAAACATTTGCGCCTTTTGATATGTACATTAGTAATGGAGTAAACATGCGTGTTTGTATGAATCCACATTCATGAGCGACGATTCATGCCGCTGAAGTCAATGAAATACGATGCAATGAGATATTCATACAAGATATATATGGTCACAGTTTGCAAACTATTTAGATTGGACTTGACTGACTGGTAGACTGGTACGTCACGTTTTTCTATGGGGCACCCTACGTTTAGCTATGGTAAAATAAGGTCTCTTTATTGGCGACCATTTCCCCCGTAGGTCTTGTGTTTGTTTGGGGTGTTTTTCTAAATGGCTGCGAAAATAAAATTTATGGAGTAAAATTCCAAATTCTCCATCCATTCCACTCCATCATTGTTCTATATATAGCGCTTTCACGACGCGTTTCGCAAAATCTTAATCCGCTTCATGACATCGGCGAATTGCTGAATGATTTTTTAAAGATTTTTCTCACCTTCACTATTCGATGGCATTTTCTGCTTCACGCATTCTGCCGTCGCGTATCATAGCTCATCCATAGGCGGCTTAGTACTGTTGAAAAGTACTGTAACTGTGTCACTGCCTAGGTTAGCCTACTTAGTAGTGGCGTTGCGCGTTTTCGGTTCACAGCTAGGCAGGGATTATCAAAAAGAGACTTCTGCTTCCAATGGACTATAGAGGTATATAGAAATGCCAGCAGCGCGCAGAAACTATTCTGGGTGCTTTATTCGATAATTTCGTAACAGGAGTATTATAATATATAAGACTAAAATACTTAGCATATCAACCTTGTTTGAACGGAGGGCGATTAGCGACTTGTATTCGAAAGTACAGATTCCCTGAAGACGACATTTAGCAACGTAACTGCTGAGCCTTACGGCTCTTTTCAATGTATTTCAGCGCCTACCAACATTCAGATGCATATTGCACTGGTAAAGGTGCGATTTTTTTTTAGCACTTACAGCTTCGTCGATAGATTCTTCGTAAAATTATTGGCCAGCCGCAAAATCAACGTAACGTGTACGATGACAGTAAGAGTTGAAGCGGTCCCAAATAGCTTATACTGTAGTCGCATTATTTATGGTCGGGACGAGGTGAATTTACAGCAGAATGGATGAATTATCATACTATAATAATACTTCAACAATATTGCAGCACAGGATCGTGGCTGCCGCACCGAGCCCCCAATTGGCGGGACCCGAGCTCGAAGACGGCCCAAAATGATTACGTAATTCCGCATAACGTAGAATACCATTGGGCAAATTTATTAAACTTGAAACTTTTCTTCGCGCATACATCATTTACTGTCACCATATTTCTAGATTTTAATGTTGATAGCCCCACCGAAAAAAATAAAAAATATACGCGTAATTTACGGAAATATGCCCAACTGTACTCGCCATTATGAGAAGACGGCGTATCAATATTCCTATAGGGGCCGTTTTGATGCCATATTCTATTGGTGTACAACCTGCTGGTGTGATGCCAACATACAATGACATTTAAGCGCCGATGATATCCGCCCCAAGACCTACCACCATATATAGGCTATATGTGTTGGAGGTTTATCTAGGTCCCTCCTCGCCATCTCATGCGTGTACGCTGTGTCTTACAAAATCCTAGAAGTGGGTCGTGCTACAAGTCGGCAGCAACCGAATAAAAATGAAGGAGATTGACCTGGTGTAAATGACCATAGTAGTCGACAAATACCACGAATACCACAAACAACTACAACATAAATGGAGTTTCATCCAACACGCGACTCCGCAAGCGCGCGGTCAAGAGGATAGGCGGCCATTAAACCTTGGCAACAAAAGACCATAGCATGTTGGCCGAAACCTTCAAAATTGGCATGGCCATTCGCAAAAATAGCCGAAGACGAATATACATGTTTCTGCATTCTGAGCCCGTGGTACAAGTGTGACCCACATAGTAAAATAATGCGCGCAGTGCAGTACTGAGAATTTGAAATTTTAAGCATCTCACGAAAAGATTTTTGGTCTGGTACGATGTGAGCGATTCCAATATAATCCGAGTAGCGACAATCTTTTTCAGAGGTTACACATCGACAGGGTGATGAATAACAGTGGGTCCTCTCGGATATAACCCGTGTGAATGCAGATGGCTTACGATGTTGATTGTACTGTACAATTACGTGACCTACATTTTCGAACTAAGCAATCATCACCTCCCGCATGCATCAGCTCTACCGGTGAATCTGATCACATGGGCTGGAAAGTAAAAAAAAGTATTGGCAATGTATGCAAGTAACAAATGTAGGCAGATTGAAATAAAGATATGTCTTGCGTTGGCTTTCCGGTATCGGATCATTCGTGTATTGTGTAATACCAACTTGATTCGCTCCGGAAACAGTATGTACGGTTGTGTGTATTTGTTAATCGTATGTGTGAAGGGTGTTTGTGAGATGACTTGTAGACGAAATGGGTGTCTGGTGACAAAGCTCCCTAGAAGTTGGGTTGAACATTCTAAGGGGGCGCACGACCAGCTTTTTTATTCTTGGGAAAGAGTTGTTACGACACGGCCCTGTAGCCGAATATATCAGGCGAAATACGTTCAAAGCGGGATATAATTTATCTGGTGTGACTAAATGACACTGTGTATGTAGATAAGATTCGAACACCAGTTCGCAGAATCAGGTGTCAGAGTCATCTGACTGAAACGATGGATAAGTTTATAGAAGAACAACTATGTAGTGGACCCACACCAACCTGCCAATTCAATATATTCATGGTAGAATTTCTGTTGGGTTGAAGGCTTAATCAAGTTCTTTAATTGGTTAATATTTGTTATAATTGTAGTAGTATTGACATGTTGAAATTGCACTGTTCGTTATGTTATTAATCAAGATTTTACACGTATAACCTTATGATATTTTCTTTTTATAACTAGATTGACAGATATTGCAGCAGATTATAGAACAGTGTGTACGTGACAAAAATGATGAATTATTCCCAGCATATGATTATTCCGCCACATGGAGACCCCTATGTTCCTGGGTATAGCAAGCTGCCTGATGATCGGGGTACATATTTTGACCATCTGGCGCAAGGATTCCATTCTACAGAGCGTCAACAGTATTCTTCCGAAGCATTGAACCACCTGAGCGCGATGTCGCTATCGCCGCCTAAAGCGGATTCGTTATCCTACCATTTTGATCCATACGGACAACAAAACGGATATGCCGGATCAACATATCCGCCAAGTTATCCGCATTATAGTGATCAGATAACAAGCAATCATTTACACGGACAATATTACGGATACCCATCTCCCAACAGCGTCACGCACCAGTGTTCAACCTCACAAAATACTGAGGACTATAGACTGTCCCCACAAAACCTGTCTCACAGTTCCAGAACTTCATCACCACCGGGAGAAGTGAAACAAGAAGGAAATCGCATGAAACATGATGCATCGATTCGCCTTATTCAACCATACAGCTCACCGCGCAGTAAAGACCATATTCTTCACTCTCCAACAGATTCCAATCAATCGTGCGAACAGCAAAATAAACATGCTTATTCAGATGATAAAGTCACGAGAAATAATTCATATTCAGTAAATGCAAGAACGCCGGATAGTGTCCACCAGCTATCAAATACAACACCGCGTCTGGCGTCGTCAGACAGGAAAGCGCGCATTGTCAATTCAAATGACGACATAATTGAGCAAGGCAGCAACAATGATCTAAAACTGGAACGTCACAATGTCGTGGACGATGGGGGTTCGCCAGACGCTTTCCCTGCCAGCAATGACGACCAATCAACACCCGCGCGGGAAGACGACTGCCGCCAGCAAGATAAAGCTGAGAAAACTAGACATCAAAAACCGCCTTACAGCTACGTAGCGCTGATCGCGATGTCTATACGAGATTCGAAGGAAAAGAAGTTAACACTATCGGGGATATATCAATACATAATCGAAAAATTTCCCTTCTATGAGAAGAATCGCAAAGGCTGGCAGAACAGCATACGACACAATCTTAGCTTGAACGAGTGTTTCATTAAAGTTCCTCGAGAGGGCGGTGGCGAGAGGAAAGGAAATTATTGGACTCTGGATCCAAATTGCGAAGACATGTTTGAAAACGGGAACTATCGCAGAAGACGACGCATGAAACGTCCTTACAGGCCAGCAGCATCAAACTCGTTCTTAGATCCCACTAGAGTGGCTGTTCTAAGTATGATGGAAGGCGGCTATCCTGCGTACTCAGCAGCACTTGGGGCTTCTAAGTATTTTCCAACTTTGAACGGGTCGTACGGGTGGGGTATGTCGAAAGCAAATCCAAGTAACCACGTGGCAAATTACGGAGAATGTAAAAGTCACATGTTAAACGATGCGATGAGTTTGAACTATTCCCATGCCCGTCATCACGGCTCCCCGGTGGGAACGAGCCCAGAACATCCCTACTACGGACATCATTCCGTGATCCCTAGTTATCACACGGGCGTGAATTCTAGTCCTCATTCGATCCAACCCATTCACCGAGCTCATCCAGGCCACAGGCAATCTTCTGGGTTTGGACTTCAATATGGCTCGCGAATAACAAGGGAAAACTCTGTTCCGCCACAATATAATGTATCTAATTCCCCTCCGATCGGCTTTAACCCTATCACACCACCCTATTCTGACTATTCATGGCGAGCAGGGGAGAAAATACCGTTGTAGTTTAGGCTACGTAGGCATATATCCTGTGGTTTAGCAGCAGGGCTGTGGAGTCGGTAAATTTTACCACCGACTCCGGCTCCGACTCCGACTCCACACATTCTCAATATACCGACTCCGACTCCGACTCCGACTCCTGAGTCTTTAAACGTACCGACTCCGACTCCGACTCCGACTCCTGGGTCTTTAAACGTACCGACTCCGACTCCCGACTCCGACTCCGACTCCAGCATTATTACCAATTTACCTCGAAAATTATATGCCACATTGTCGGTTGAATGACTATCATACAACCATTAAACATATGCAAACATATGATTAACTGTGGCATGCTGAATTGTTTCATTGTTGCACAGCTCGAATTATCCACCATCTAATTAACATGAAATAAAGATTTGCTAAATATCCTTCCTTATTCAAGTTGTTATAACATGGACTCTCTAATATCCTGAAATGTATGAATCATTCAAATATGGCAGGTATCCAATCCTGTATAATAAAAATGTAGATAAAAAATCCAAGTGAAGCTCTGGTGTATGACTCAGCAACTAATAAAGAAATTGAACTTACTAATTTTGTCATTACACACTATCCTGATTACAAGCACAAACACTCTTACTACTAGTAATAGACATTAGTCATAAATGGAATTTAGTTAAGTAGGCCTAGTCAAAGACCATAGCCTATGTCTAGTCTACATGTACTTAATCAAGTATTCAAGGATTGGGACTTGCAGTCTTTCTTAATCAGTTGTTCGACCCAAACAGCTAAGCTACACTACAAATATTTTTAATTTTGTCAAATGGGAAGCATCGTTTGGTCATATTCACATATTTTTACAATTTTACAAAAACAGCCGATGCATTTTCTCTGTCACAGTATCATGGTATAATTCCAAAAATTGCATCAATTTTGACTGCATCGCGAAAACGCATCTTGCGATTTTCTTCCCCTCCGCAACTGAGTTGTAATTTGCAAGTCTTTTATCTATATCAGGGGTGGGCAACTTTTTCGGCGAAAGGGACACCTGAGATTTACGAACCATTGCGCGGGCAACGGGAATGTTGATAACCTTTTTTCAGTCGTCGATAGGAGCGAATCGAATTATGAAACATTTCAAACAAGACTTATATTACTACGCTCTAAAATTGATAACATTATGTCATCCGACTGTGCAGTGCACAATCAGGCCCTGGTCGCGCGAAGCGCGAAATTTTTTTGCAAGATAACGACTGAATTAGCTAGCTATAGCTATATCAATAAATATGTCGCTAACATACATTGGGGGTCGCATCTGTATACCACTGGGCTCATTTGGCAAGGACAGGATTATTCGACGTTTGAACATAGCAAAATCGACGGTATCAGTGAACATGCCTCTATCATTTTGGGCAAATGTTTTGTCGACGATCTCGCTGCGAGTGCACAAGCAAAGCCGTATCTCCTAATTGCGAATATAGTTAGACTCAATTCTGTGAAGAATATGTATTTATAATTTTCAAAAGGGGGCTCAAATACTGAATGCAAGAAATCTAGTGACAATGAATCATGCGAAGTACCGAGAAAAATTTCAAGTCAAATAAATCTTCTATGAAATATTCTACTTCATGGTCGTATACGAAGATCTGGGATAAATGTGGCTGACCCCTGAATACGTCAATGCCTCAGAACTGTTGTTTTAGTCATCATCAAATTTCTCGGCCATGGTAATCAAATTTTGGTTGGCCTTGCAATTGTACCTGATGTCATAAATAATTTCGAGAATTACCTCGCAGGCCACACCCTATAACCTTCTCGTGTGCCAAATTTGGCCTGCGTGCCATGGGCTGGCCGCAGCTGATCTCTATGCTTAATAATAACAGTGATTGGTGGTACATAAAAATTATATTGAAAATTCTTTGAGAGCAAATGTTTTCATGATAGAGAAGTTGGAGTCGGAGTCGGAGTCGAAATCATAGTCATTCTCACAAACTCCGACTCCGACTCCAGTCAGTATTTTCCCACCGACTCCGACTCCGACTCCGACTCCAGCTATTACAGTTTTCACGACTCCGACTCCGACTCCGACTCCATCAAGCGAAAATCACCCCGACTCCGACTCCGACTCCACCGACTCCGACTCCGACTCCACAGCCCTGTTTAGCAGTCAATATTTTCCAACTTCCATTGCCGTCAATTAGTATGAATTGCATCATACGAACTCGCATGGGGATAGGTCACGATTAACTTTGCTAAAAAATGAAATTAGCTTCACAACCAAAAAGTGATCAAAAATGGTGTAAATAAATCGCATATAACGAGAAATGCCTTCGATTAATGATCCATAAACGTTGGGATAGGCAATTCATTTGCGAACGACACACGTGAGAATTGTGGATATGTGCCGCAGCCCAGCCAAGAGCATTCGTGAAACCTTGAAGGCCACTTCTATTGTCATGGGGAAAGCCATAGGTTTGAAACATGTGCGCCGTATATGCACCATATCTGCAATTACGAATGATAATTGAGCAAGCTCTTCCTCATTTGCAGCATGACTGGAATCACTATGTATTTTATTTCAAATTTTCTCGTTCCTTTTTGGTATTGCTGAGACTTCTATGGCGGAACGCGGTTTTCAATCTATTTTATATTTTGCATTATTGCATTGGTTTTCAATATATAATGCTTGATGTGGAAGTTATTGACTACGGAGGGATTCTCCTTGTTTCACTGGCATTTATATGTTCCCTATCCATGTAACCTAACTGAAGTATATACTTGCATCTTCAATGGAATTAGCATAATAGTTATGAATTGTTTTAAGTTTCAGATATTCCACGTTACAATGATTTTTTCGATTGAACATATCAAATTATCGTATGATTTTACTTGTTCTGCTCCGGAAGTCACTTTGCCGACCTCATGCACGCTCCAGGAGAATTATTTCTAATAAAAAACAGGAAATACAATGCTATAAATATACCACTCATGATTATTGGCCTTCAGTATTCAGCATATAGTGAAGGAAGCAAAGTTGTTGACCAATATCTTCAAGAAAGAAAGTGGCATTTTGTGCATCTGTATCTCCAAGCTTGAGCTGTTTGGAACGATAGTTGCAGACTAAGGTGTACTAAGAACTGTAAAATGTTATATATCCACTAAATATACATGAATTCTTGAGGGCTGAGGCATATAGCTACAACTACAATAGCCTACTGATTTGGTTTGCGCCAATGTAGTCCTATATTAGTCCTATATATTTGTGCTCGGCCAAAATATTTTATAGAAATGCATCATTACATTGAAAAGTTTCACGAAAAATTGTACTCAATAACCATAGAACGTGAACAGCTGTAGGCTACCGTACACTAAATTAAATAAATAGTTCTGTCGCAGTGATACCCGTTAACTCAATACCAACACCAATGTGGTCGTAAAATTAAATACGATTTAAAATTAAATTATATATGCATTTATGCCATTCGATATGGTACTATGATCTCAGCTAACTGTATTTGCGGAATAGAAACATTGTAATTCTGCGTGAAATCCCTTGAATCGGCAATGTCAAATAAGCGTATATATTATGTCTTCGTGGTAACGCAAATCTTTACGAGCACATCCGTAGTCTGAGAAGCACGTCTCAAAATCTCCCCTGCAGCTGATACACCCTTACCGAGTAGGCGTCAGGAAATACACATGTTTGCTCTCGGAATCGTGAAACTGATGTTCTACAGGAGAGAGATCACGAAGGAGCTAGGACTCAAACCCGTTGCCCTCGATTATATAGCCAAGACCGGGTATAGATCCAGGGAAGTCAGTTATTGCTTTGTAAAATTTAGTAATATTAGTCGCGTTTCCACTATAAAAGTAGCTGTGGGCTATTTACTAAAACAGAAGGATAGTTGACATAATTGCAATTTATGTCTGCTACTTGATTCGTGAGCCGCCATATTGCGGCAACGAACACCAATCCATTGACCGAGGACGATCGAGGTGATTGATAGACTTTACCAAGTAGTATTGACTCATGTATATAGTGCCTTGAACTGCTAAAACTAAACATATATGAGTATGAGTATCCACTGATGACGATAAATAAGATAATTCCTTGGAGCATGGTTTACCTATATACGTCCACTGTCCATTCTAGAGACCAGTATGGCATCTCATTATGCTGATATCAAGAATTGCACTTTACGACTTCAAAAGTCACCAAAATATCGGTATGAATCTGTCTTCCACTACAGCCCCGTCTTCGTTTGAACTGGCGAGTTCGTTCAGTAGCATGAAAATCGGTTGCAGTCTATTATGAACAATGAACATATTATAAATCTTGCAATCTAGTTCGCATCAGGTATACCGAACACCGATATGGCGGGCGGCAAAGATTGTATATATGTATGACACCATCTTACTTGGTTAAAACTGATGTATCAATATTTAGTGCTTCGCGGTTGATGTTCGGAAATTGAGCGGTTCCTAGTTACCCGTCAACAAGATGTCTATCAACTTGTAACAGCAACAAACAGTGCCTGGCGCGTCGTCAATCGCCAAATTCCATTTTTAGACAATAGTAAACAAAGTACGTCACCAAGAACAATTGCACTTTCATGGCATTTTTACTGATCATTCAAGTAGATTCCGTTTTCGCATACTATTATCGAAACTGCTACAAAATCGATTTTTCAAAATTATGATTGATGTCAAGTGAAACGAATACATGTTAAAACATAAATCAATCTGTTCAAGCACAATCAATTTCAACATACCGAAAATATCCCATCTACACAGTCAAAACGGATACATGCATCTCCGCAGTTGCGGACCCATGAATGCAATGATAAAATGATGCGTCCAACTACACGTACATGGTACATTCATAGAGGTCGTGGCAGAAACTTACGGAAACATAATATGCCGTGTCATGCAACCATTACTTGGGTTTAATACGGGAAAGATCACGGATAGTTTCATATTAGAATTAGTATTCAGACTCATTCACGCAAACAAGCGAGAAGAAGTATGGAATTTTCTTCCAGCTGGCAAGTTGCATGTGAGTGTATATTACAAAACGAATCGACATGACATGAAGCTATGGATATCGTATGAGCGGTATAATATTACCGATCACATACGTAGCAATACCGCCATTTCTGTTATGCAAATCTTAACCTTTACTTGACGTCAGTATTGATAAACATGAACATCACCAGGTTTCGTCGTGCTGTAGTGCGGTAGTCACGGTTTGCTCTTGATGATGACGTATATGCTCATATTCTCAATTGCTCAATGTTCATCTATTCTTTTTTATACATGCATGCGGCTGTAAGTGTCGCGCACGGCGACACGCGGAGGTTTCTGGCTAGGATGGATGGACTTGCACGCGTATGGGCCACAGTGACAAGAGAAATACCGAATAACAAAATAAGATGCATTTTCAGTCTTAGGATAGGCGATGTCGCACGCCGGCGCTATCAACCAATCAAACAACATTACTCATCTCCCAAAGTAACTCGGTAAATCTGACCACAGGAACGTAGTAACTATGGTGTTTGAGCTACTCTGGAGGTTTGATTACGGACAGTGGTGTACGTAGTGCTTTTACATGACGATAAGGAATATTTTCTTAGAGTAATCCCTTGTTCATCCTGTTCTGTCCTTCCGTATTACGCTTTTCATCCAATTAACGTAGTATGAAAATCTTGTATACACAGCCGGCTTCTTCTCTTCGGCGCCACAGCGCCCCCAGCTGTATATTCCGTGAAGAACGTAAGCGCCGTTCCTTCGTTTGCAGAACAACGGTCCTCCTGATAAAAAAAAACATTGAATTAGCACGGGAAATTTCAATCGCAGAAAGTTTGACAGCGCATAATTCAACTTGCACTACAGCCACCGCTCATCCAACTGAGCTATAGGACACGCGTAGACATACATATCAGGTTTGCTTTCATGACATGATCAGTTGATCACTCTGATCGTAGTAGCATTTTCAAATTCAAAACGTTCGCTAAAGCATTCAGTACTGTTGACCATGAAGAACATGAAGCCTAGTAGCAGAGCAGTGGCGTTGCGCAAACGTTTATGTAAATCATCACATCGAACTATTTCAACTTACCCGAGTCCCCTTCACACGCGTCCATATTCAGTTCTCCCGCACACATCATGCACGCCCGCACCATGCACGACCTCCAGTCCTGCTTGTTGCACTGCTCGTTCGAGTAGGAAGGAACCTTCACTTGTTTCAAGACATTTCGCGGCCCGCTACCTGTGGTTGATCAAATTATTACAATGGAATATCAAACAGAATCAGTATTCAATACTAGTGGTTCTCAACCTTTTCAGCTTAAGGAGAACGACAATTTCAAATCAAATTTTGCGGACCGGTGAGCTTTTAAAAATAAGATTCAACCCAGCATGCAATCATTACAAAAGTATGCAACGCAAAACAAAGAAATTGAAACTTAATTTGTTGAAATATTTGAGTTTGTTATTTTGATATTTCAGCTATCACGCGAGGTTCCATTGCATTTCCTGCAAGGCAAAGTCTTGAGCAACCGACTCGATTTTGAATGCTTGGTTTGCTTTCAAAGAAATACGACTTCGCCGATTCCCACAGTTTCTATTTTATACTATCGAATTTCGCTAAATTGTGCTGAGGGCTGGCAGTTGAGAACCACTTTTCTCTACCTATTTCCATTACCTCTGGTTTCTCCCCACCCTAGCACATAACAGTCCTGTCCCTCTACAGGAGTCTCGCCTTGATATGGAAGCGGTGCTATGCCGATGTGTGAATCATCCATGGCAGCAGATCTGAACGGAAGAAATGGACATGATTAATCATGAGGTATATGGAAGTCGATTCGCGAACCAGCGATATCATAGTTTATTTGCACAAAACAGACATTGCGATGTAAAGCCCACATTGATTTCGGTATTGTTTCGTGAATAAAAGATCACTAGTTTTCGAGTTACTCGATTTTGAATACTATATACTGATCGATTGAGATGATGGAGCAATATAGTAAACATTTTGTCCGTATGTCGACTCCTATTTTGACAATGATCTCTATCCTACAGGTTATGATCTTGTTATGAACGCAACATAGTATTTAAAACACAGTCAATTCAGTACTTAGACTTGATACGACTGATCACCAATAGGCCTACAAATCTTCCATCTTCCTACACAAGGAAAGATATTGTGCTCAATCATATCACAAGCCAGTCGCACAATCTTACCCTGCTAATTTAATCAGCGCTATGTCGTTCAACCGTGGCTGACTACCTCGTTTGCAATTGGACGGATGGCACACAACCTTGCTCGCCGTAAACTTCTGCTCGTGTTCACCTGACAGCCCGTTTGATTTCAATTCCTTTCCGAGTTTGATAACGATATGCCTGGCATCTCTATAACAGCAAAATGAATTCAGTTAATCGGAGCGATCACAATGTCGGAGTCGCGTTGCCATACTTGTTTCCTCGACAGTAGTCAAGCACGCAGTGAGCCGCTGTCACTATCCAGTTCCCTTTTATCAACGTGCCGCCGCAAAACTGGCTGGCGTACATCTCGGTTGTCAGATATGCCACTGAGACTTTAAGAAATCCAGCTGTGCCACCCCCGACAATTCTGCGATCGGGGTCGGACGCTCGCTTCTGTGCGTTCGCGTACTCACAGCAGGGCGATGACGGCCGTCTGCAGCAAGAGCCTGGAATTCAACAACACGCAATCAATGCTGCGCCCAACGAACGCAAGATTACAATATGCTTACTGGTGTAATATTATTAATTATGGAGTCGTACCAGAAAGGTCATACGCACAGCATAGGCGTAGACAAAATGGCTGACAACAAACTTGCTGCAACTAATCTATATTATGAACGCTGAATAGTGAACACTGTACCATGACAGCGTATCGGACTTTACGATATAATGTTAATACCAATTTCGCACCTACAGCCAAATTGTAACTTTAAGGACAGCCTGCCTTAAAATATCCCTAGAGCACCCAGTATGATAAGCAGAAACATTCGATAGCGTTGGATGAATTTCGGAATCAGAAGCAAAAAATAGTTAGTTTAATTTCATGAATTCTAAATGTCCAAAGGACTGTAATAATAGAAGAAAAGGTAGGAAGCAGCCGTAATGTCTACATTGAAGCGATGCCATGGTCATAATAATGCAGTATCAGATTTGTATTACAGGCCCATTAAGATTAGTACAGAAGCCCGCAAGCGAAGTCGCTATCTATAACCTCGCTGGCTACACACGCATAGCTCTACACTGTAAATATAATATACACGGGTGGGAACAGTAGTAGGTTTATTCGCCAGATATCCCCCTTCGGCTAGGGTTGCATTTAAAACAAAAATCAATTTAAGACTAACATGATTAAAGCGAGGCCCTCGTTTAAAACATATTTTTATTGTTTTTTATGTGTGTTTTTTCTTCTTCTAGCCATGACGCCACGAGTCTTTAATTGTGACGTCACATTGGCCTTCATAGAGAGAAAATTAAAAATATAGGATACATCTGGCTCCTTCGACGAAAAGGGCTTACGACCACTGTCATAAACAGTATAAAAATTTCTTTAACCGGGACTACATCGTTATGCAGCATTTTTACGGTCGGCGGTCATCGTCATCAGAACACCCATTAATCTATATCTACTTGCAATAACTGTTGAAACGACGACGATTTCTAGGTTCCAGCCACTCCACAACGTATACGTCGACTACATTGGGTGCAAATCGTCGGTAGGCTCATGCCACATTTTTCTCGACAGCATTTACACAATTGTGCCTTTATACAACGTTAAAAAAACACTTTTCTTGAAGGCATTTGTTTAAAGCACTGTTTAAAGCACCAATCCTTATGGAGATATATCCCAAGAGCGTATCACGTATTACGTGTATCAAATTTGCGCTTTCTTGTGGTGAAACACGAAAGGATCACCCACACGAACCACCGCGATATATCGTCATATAGAATTGGTATATTTGACTGGTTTTCAGGCAGTAAATCAAGTGTGAAAGCAATATTTTGCACCGGAAAGTGCCGGTTACCCGATTTTCACCCTAAGCTATCGTGCAAATTGACGAGATACACGATTTTCATTTACAGTGCACATGCTCAATATCTAAAACTATTTATCCGTATATGCTATATAGGGATTCTTACTAGTATCCATGGCACATGACGACTCCGGTGGAGGCTTTTCCTTGTAGAAGGTTAAGTACCTGAAGAGCGTGTAAATTCCCGCCGCCGTATTCAGGCCCCCGACGCCGACGCCCCTGGTTGCGGAGTTGGTTACCGGCTGACGTGGCGGGTGACTGTCCGTTACCGGTAAGATAGTCGTGTAATCGGTGTAAGGATTTAGTTCTCCGTCTTTAATAGGAGGATCCACAATCTCTTCAGAGTCATTATACGGAGGTTCGATTTCTATAAGTGTCTGAATGTATACATTTTGGTTAAGGTTGTTTTACGCCGATTTTAGAATGCTTTCTCACCAAGTTGCGGTGTTCCGTGTGATAATCACCTTCAGGAGGCACAAACTTTGGAAGAACGGTTGTGGTATCGTAATTATCGTGTGGCGCGGGTGCCGTAGTGCTACCGGTAGATCGCTCGGGTAATTTTAGTAGCGTGGGGACAGATGCAACATCACTCCGACCAGGTGTTGATGCTTGAGCTATCGCGATTGCACATATGCACAATTATGGTCAGCGGTCTTGACATGAAACGGTTTCGATGCTTACCTATCGTTCTCCAGATAGGATAAAAGCATAGCGGCTGGCGTGTTACTCCTGTTGAGTCGTCCCAACAACAATTTTGTTGTGAGCACGCATTTCTGCTGATGCCCGGAGCTCCACAGTATTTCCTCGATTCGAAATCGATCTCGCACGATTTCGTAGCGTTCTCCCAATCACCGTCTCGCAACAGCTCCATCACAGACGACAGGCTTTTTTCATCTAACACGTCACCTGCGGTAGGACTTCGTGATTTGTCTCGAGTTCCTTGAGGTTCATGATCACGTGAAGATCTTTGCACCGCGGGTTTCGGTGGAGAAGTTATTGTCGTAGTTGTTGTTGTTGTGGTGGTGGTTGTTTTTGACTGATCCAGTAATATTGGAACTGTCAAAAGACAATGTAAAGAATAATTACTCTTTTTGTACTACTATGAACATATACGCACCCAATACTGGCATGTGGCATTTCGGAATTCCTAGTCTAATCTCTTCGAAGCAACAACCTCTGACCTTGCATTGCACCCGGCCGATTCCTCTATAGCCGCACGGTTTGCGTCCATTCTCAGACGTCGGGCAGACCGCCACGACATTATCTGAATGTTCAAGGATGTAATGATTTTAAAATGATATCAATTCATCCGCTATGCATTGTTTTAACTACCTGAAACCTTTCTGTAACATCTCGGGATTGTCGAGAAAATGGTACGCTCGTAACAGCAACCGCGGAGTTCGCAATTCGCTTTCGGGATTCCTCTGTAGCCGCAGTGTTTTCGTCGGTATAAATTAGCTTGACATGTTTGATGCTGTTCCGCAAAGGTGTATCCTGTATAGTGCATTATACATTGTACAATGTACAAGGATTGAACAGACGCGCGTACGGGGCCTATACGATATCGTAGGTCCGGCGCGTATAATATTTTCTGTGGGCCTTTACGGCGTTAAATATCTGTTAATCCTTGGCCAAATAGGCATTTCTTTACGACGGGCACAAGGTCATATAGCGACACTACGGTTGCATAAGTTTATTGCTATTTATTGCCGGTTGTAGTCGGTAGCCTAATGGTTCAGTTTTTGTGTCAATGCTGCTGTGCGGAAAGCACTTTCACTCAGCTCAACGGAGCGGATGCCTTTCTACGTGCAATAAAGGTAATTTTGGTGAAATTGAGTACGCTGTAAAATCGAATGTTTCAGCGAAATGCGGCGATATCGTATCGAATTTATAATTTGTACATGCATTCTAAAGCGCAAGTATCAACATCAATCACGATATGACGTATGCACTTGCTTGGTAATCCTCTAATGGTATATTCAACGGGAAGTAAAACAGAATATTAGGGCGTGTGAGATTTGATATACTGCACACAACGCGTGACCGCTCATGCGAGTCTACAAAGAAATCCGGTTAATTTATCCTTGTCCTGTTGAGGTTTCAATTGTCATGGTGCATAATCACGCTATTGTATTTGCATACACCTATATCGATAAGGAAGTACAGGTATTAGTGTTAAAGCGTTCAAATTACGGCATTAATGCCTTAGTACTTCGTCACACGATAATGTGGATTAAGCGAATAATACACTATGCGCTTTGGTTTCCGGAACCCGTTAAAATATGGAATAAAAGACATCGCCATGGTTAGTGCGCGATGATTATTGTAGGCTTTGAAAGCGTCGTATGTATGTCGTTATTCATTCGCAGACAATCTAATTTTATTTCCCTTTTTCTTTTATTCTGGTGAAAACTGAATCAATTCAATATATAGTTCTTGGAAGCTGAAACCTGAAATACTAACATTCTTTTATGTTATTTGTATCTTTCACACTACCTTGACTTGATTCGTATTTGCATAATCACATAATTGTCATTAATGAAGGCATCAGTGACTGAACACATTGATTGATACCATAATAATCCACGTTAAATTACACTGTGACGGGAGCATTCATTAACAATAGAGACAATTGCGGAGAAACGAAAACGATCCAATAAATATATCTTACCTGTACTCGCGACCAGAATGACAATATGGAATGGAATCAATAATTTTCTCATAATCATTTCAATGATGATTCTTCGGCGTAATCTGTGATAAGGTGCCATTCGCAGGAAATTGATCGACCTATAATGGCGAACGATATTCAAATCAGTTGGAATATACCGGTATTTGAATAAATTCTCGATATATCACATTAACAATACGGACACATTATAGTCGTGCGACGCGATCTGAAATCAAAAAACGTACTCTGTTTAAAATGTGCAACCTTAACAGATTTCCCCTTGCTTTAAATCCTCATGAATGGGAATTTGAAACAGTAAGCACTCAAGTATATAAGCTAAAGGTCACTAGGGTAAAGTCGTTAAGAAAAGAGATCACTCCGCCGTTCCATTTTCTAAACTAAAGATCTTACCAGATTACCAGAGTCCAATCCCCGAGTATCAGCTGTATCGGAAATCGTCAAATGGATGATAATCCGTCGTTGGTATATTGGCAAGGAACGCTGTAAACTGTATCAATACAGAACGTGCGTCTGCGACAATAAAAGTTAACAAGCTCCGTTAGGAAAACAATTTAGAAGACTAGTAGCAATAACACGCATACAATTCCAATTCATTTGCGCCATCGCTACGATCCGAAATGCTCTCAAGGCCAACACAGCATAAAATATCAACGAATAACACTACGATTGACTAAACTCTAATACAATAACACGCACTGTCGGAACTTTGTTACAATTTCGATATTTTCAACCGCTGCTACTGTGATTTCTAATTACAATGTCAACTGCAGACAGCGTAGTCATCTAATGTTGTGATGCCATTATGCTCCAACCCAAATCTCTATAAACAACGGGTGTCGGAAACATTTTGTCTTAGGGCTGACGAGGAAACTATAAACGCTTTTGCAGAGACATTAGCAGGCCTATATTTGCATTTCGCAAAAGGCAAAAGTCTGTTTATCAGCATGGTAAAAAGAAGTATGTCGCAAAGCCCACGCTCTAAAAAAGTGACCGACATTGAAGATGTACTTGACAGACCACCAATATCCCTGACCTTAACAAAACACTCAAATATCCCGCGTTTGCCTGTCACCTCACAAATATAAGCGACAATCTCACAGCATTACGACTATCTATCTCTCCGTGCGGTCCCGAGACATTGCCAACAGAACTCCGCTAACGGTCTAATTAGGCTTGGTACAAAAAATTCCCGAACCGTCGCTGGACTGTGCCGATCCCCTTGTCAAATCACGATTTAACACATATCCCATACAATTATAGTCAAACATCGATGTGAATCCACCATTTACGCCCAGTCAGCTAGTTTGCTCTTCTGCTTCAATCTAATCTGTTCAAATCTACCTCACGAATCCCATTTCAACTAGCTAGGCACCAGTGTTGAGGTTACAAACAAATCCCCGACAATATTATTGTTAATTCCGTCTCCTCTGGTATAAGGTGGCGCATAGGCGATAGGTATCTTGATGTTGTCCTTGTACGTGAATGTTAGCAACAAACAAACACGGTGGACGATATGTTTCGCTTTCTGAAACGTTCTACGCTTGCAACAAGCCACACAACATACTGTTCATTACGCGGTATTCACGCTTTCAATACCTGGGGGCGGCCGTGTCTAGTAGTATTTAATTCGTGTAGTATAAGAACAGCAGGACGACTTGGAGGAATTTGCTAATTGATCTCCACTCTGCAAAGCGCGCCTTCATAAATGTATTGGACTCGCTCCTTTATCTCTCTATTTATATTTCATAGCACCTCACAGACTCGAGTCGCCCGTGAATATAAACTGCTATAATTAATTTTAGCGGGCATAATGATTCTTACAGAGGAAAGGTGAGACCTCTCATAAACGTAAGTGTGAAATGACCGCGGCGAAAAAAGGATGATACATCAAACCGCAAATTGACCGAAAAGGAAGAAGGCTCGCGTGCGCTGAATATCTGTGTTCATTATGGAGTGTGCCCTGTAGCTAGCTTAAATAGACTTTATTACTTATCTCTGCAGCAAATCTAATTTGTGTAAATTATGAATGGTACTAGCAGAACATTCATTTAATACGGAAGATGGATTGCTATTTTACGATATAGGCCACAGTAGTGCCATACAGTTTCCCAAAACTTGTACTGATTGTAAGATATTTGCGACCAACTCGGACGCGGTGAGTGAAATCATAGATATGAATAAATATGAAGAAAGCAATGCGCGCATTTACGGCGAATTAGATGCTATGGTTATACGAAAAGCTAACTCTTAACACATCACGAGTTTAGCCGTTTACTGACATTACAGACTAGTTTCTAAAAAGCTTCTAGAGGTACAGAACTTCAATATACAATTGAATAGTAAATTCATATTGAAATGAACTCTAATATTTTCGGCTGAGCAGAAACTGACCAGTGACCATGTTTTGAGGTAACAGCACGCTACCAATAACTCAATCAATTTGCATCTCACAAATTGTATTCAGTGAGGCTTGGGGCTGAAAAGATATATTATTTAGTTCTCATTACACACTCCCCCTGGTTATAAATAAAATATATAACGGCCAAGGCACTGTAACGAGTTTTCATCATTCGTAGGAGAGGAGATAAGACAAAAATTAAACCGTTTGTAGCAATATGCGATTGTTGTGAGATGATTTCCGTGACATTACATAGGAAATTCCTTATACAACGTTGTTATTTGATGTGCAGGACAACGGAATGTGACGAAGTATAGGAATAACTAAAAATAGCTCTTTAAACCAGAAAGCCGATGCCGGTTTGCGCGATGATGGTAAAGCTAATGATATGTTACAACAACCAATGATGACGATGTCCCTTTTAAGGGATGTTTTATGCGATAAGCTGCAGCATACGTAGACGCGGAAGAAGAAATGCCATTTGCCTGGTATGCGTCATGAGTGTATATATATTGCAGAAGCATTTAACGACTCCACGCGACAAGTCTCAGGTATACGACATGAGCGCATCCCAAACGAATCGTTGCGCGCTTAATTCTCGCTAACTAGATGTGACGTGAGTTTACCAGTCGTGGCATGCAAATTACACGATTCCCGTGTTATGGAAAGGATCTTTTAAATTGTGTTCTAAATTAAAATTGCCAATTTGCACGTGGACGGCACTCGCCCTTCTAGATCCTGATTAAAGGTTGGACTTCCGAAGTATAACATCAGTCAGTCAATTGCTCGTTAGTAACGAACCCGCATTTATCAGTCAAACCACTAAATATTCAGTTATCAGCAACTTGATTACACCCCGCGCCACAACTGCCAACAGAAATAGATGAAAATTAAAGACTCTTAAGCGGCTTTTGGTAAATGACCATCTCCAAACAAACAACTCAAATATTCGCCTTTAGGGTGGTTGCTTTGATAATGGAAGTAAGATTAGCAGAATTAGTGAAACCAAGCCCTGTTACTATATCAAGACGGTGCACACTTGAATCGTGTACTGATATATGATTATACGATTAGTCTCATTTAGCATTTACAATCGAGACTGAAATAGCGCTCTTGATAGCATATCTCGCAAAATTCCGATCCTTTGGTCGAGTGCTTTCAGCCATCCAATTCGAGAGGTCCGTGTTACAGGGAGTGTAAGAAACCAACTATATATGTGCAATTGTGCATAACTCTGAAGCAAAATGGTGGTAACAATCACGGAGTCCTCATACATCCAAAACATATACGGATCTATTTTTCGTCTTCAAATTTATGCAAAACAACAGTACTTGTAAAATCACCACAATTTATAGAATCATTCACCTCATGCACGTATATGTATGCTATACTATAACAAGAAACGATGCTATACAACGATGTAAACTCATATCATATAACCCACATACCACAAGCGGACATTTTTTAAAGTAAAGTCAAAGCTATTATGCCAAAACCAAATTGGCCTTGCAAAATAAGAAGAAGTCAGACGATACTGTTCCGGAAACTTCTAGCTAAGAGCTTCTTGGAGGCACAGAACTTAAATGTACAATTGAATAATCTATTCATATTGAAATAAACTCGAATATTTTCGGCTGACACTCGTCAGCAACTAGTAGAGAATAGGAAAGAACATTGTATATCAACAAACGTATCACCAATTCACCATATATGACGTCACCGTCAAGAGTAATCGCGGCGAAGAGATTGCTTCTTCTTCTAGACAACATAAAAATAATAATTCAATATCATATCACCTTCGGAAACGAGCGCAAATGTAAACTATATGTAACAACTGATGTGACATCTTTCCGACGCTCTAAATTAATTCGAAACTATCATTTCTACTGCTTAAAGAGATGCTTATCAACAAATATGTTGTTATGCGCGGGACAGCAAAATACACAAATGCAGCTATATATCTGTCAAGTTTCCCACGCGCAAATTCCCGAAACACCACTGCAACGCATACTATTAGGCGAGATATGACTTCTGACGACTATAAACGTCAAAATTGGCCTCGCGCGGCAAAGTTGAAATAAAATTCTGCGAGAGACACTCAAAATTTGTTTCGGTTTTCCATTAGATATCCTGTTTAGTACGTTGTCCGTTCCTGTAGCTCGTGATAGTGGGGTTTCGAAACTCAAACGCTGTATTCGCCACATTCAAATCATACAGAGTCAAGTCATATTTGTGTCTTTTAGCTGAGAAAGTCACTTGTAATCACTGTGGGGATTTCGGTAGCGTAGTGGGATGGTTTGCGCTTTTCGATGAAAATTCGCCTTTCGCGCTTTTCTCGACGCGATCGCTCTGACGGACAGGCACGGCGTGGTTCGTAAATAAACTTCCATCCGAACATCTGGAATCTCCCTCCTCGAAATTCCAATTCTGCGATAGCGATGACGTGACCAAATGAAAATGCTTCTTTCGCCGTTCCTTCGACCTTGAACCGGCGTCCTGAGATTAGTATCAATGATGATAATCGCAATTAATCGCAGCTTATCTGTCATCTTATCGATGACGAAGATGAAAATATTCCGCAACAAAACAACAAGGGGATAGCACCGATCGTATATCTATTTCACGACAACAACGTGACTTGGGATAATATAATCAAAAGAAAGCTTTACATCACTGAAGAGATGAGGAGGAGCAAATGCACTCAGCATTATTGTTTGCGAAAACCCTTATCACTAGTCTAGTCAGTACAATGAATACATGTTTGGATTTGAAGACTTTTGGCGCAAACTTTCGGAGCATGGTATTATGTCAGGTTTTAAAGAATATTGGGTCGGACTTACTATATCGAACGGACATAATCGCTCTCATAGATTTGATATAGGATGCAATATAAGCTACGATCCTTGTCTACGTGACAATACCGGAATCTCCACGCTATAACACACGCGGCGGTATAATAATAGGCATTGCTTTTTGGAATTACAGTATAATTCTTGTTTAGGTTAACGAACGGGTCTGTGAATCTATCAGTATAGCTGTAACAAATATATTTGACACAGTGATATTAATAATGTTATATTTAACGGTAGCTATTTACAACTGAATTCAATATTGGCCGATGAATAATGTGTCTTTAATGTGATACCTTAATAAGGATGTATACGATAGTATGTTTGATTTATTTGTGAGCACTTATTAAGTCTGTTTGATTGAGCAGCCCGTTGAAATTTCAACGACCAAGGTATCAACTACCTTCCGTTGCGAATCAACACCTATAGACATCGCGAATCTGTCCAATGCCGTATGGAAAGCATAAGTTCGTACATAATGCAACCATAAACAATGAGCTACACGAAGTAAACATACGTAATTGATAATCTTTGTTTACGTTATATCGTCACAACGGATTTTCCTACATTACCGATTAAGTACTTTCCAGTGCTGAATTTAGATACTGGTTTAGATCGATATTTAGCTGGGAAGTTACATGGGGTAGTTATACAGCAGTATAGATCCTTAACTGCATCAGTGTGATGCCATAACATGTACTTTCTTACACGCTTAATTGCGAGTGATGACAGGACTGTATGGAATGATGGCAAATGTTGTGAAGTAGAATCAATCGACCATAAGGTAAATAAATATAATTCTTTCAAACAGTTTTCTTCGAATGTTCTTCGCATTCCGAGACAAGACATTAGTATGGAAATAATGTCCACGTCGAATTATTACGATGAATTGTGAATTACAGTTGAAAATATGTTGGAAACTAGAATTTTCGTTGATAAATTAGCTCGTAGTGACATGCTTACAATTTCAGTTCCTGAAAAAGTCATCTCTCACTGCTCGAATCGAATCATTAGGATAAATACTCGATTAAGATTCGAGTACTTGAGTACTCATGAGATGATGAGAATTACTGTGATCTTGGAGCACGATACAGTAATTAGTATGCCGTTGTTATATGACAAACGTATTGTTTCATTTTGGGTTTGAAATGCTGCCGAAAGCCTATTTATGAAAACACACTCGCTTCGTGCACCGATGGTTTAGTAGGCGACATACCCGAGAGTATTTCACACAGCTGAGATCTTTGGGCTGCATTTTCTTCGCGCCATCTCCAAACCTTCTCTCAATATCCTTCAGGTTTCTCTGTCGCATGTAACTTCCTACTTTCGGTTTTCGAAACAATCTCCGTTTCGTGCGACAGACAGTGCGGGGATATATTCTCATCGTAGCTTGCGATGCTGCTCGAGGCAACAATCTTTCGTCCAAGATCCTCCCCTATTCAATCGATCAGTAGGTGTTCATTGAGTACATTGAACGCTCTCTCATTCACGAAATTTCATGCTGGTGACGTCATATTTTGTGATACGATTGTTGATATACAATGTTCTTTCCAATTCTCTACTAGTTGCTGACGATTACCCCCGACGAGTGTCAGCCGAAAATATTCGAGTTCATTTCAATATCAATATACTATTCAATTGTATATTGAAGCTCTGTACCTCCAAGAAGCTCTTCGGATAAGTAGGTGTTCGGTTATCGCGTGGATTAACTATCACGACGGCACATCAACCCTGCCGACCCTAAGGTAGCTGCTCGCAATTCGCAATACATACAGTTTGAAAAGATGTAGACTATGAAACGGAAATGGCATCAAATTAGCCTCTAAAATCCTTAGTGCTTATTTCAGATGCATTTAACGTATATCTCAATGATAGTTGTAAGACGATATATTCTCTATGACTACAATTGCTATAAAACATATTCTTGCCTTGAATTCCCCCACGGAAATATCTTCACGTATATTCTCGTTGATGTCCGATGCAAACGCTGGGTTTTCTTGACCTCTGCAAATTGTAATTATGATTATACTTACACAGTTTTTTCCAAAGTAGATTTGAATAAGAACTACTGAATTCGCAAAAACTTGGAAATTGAATTTTAGTCCGTATCAGAAAGAAATGCAACGAAAATCAAGTTCAGTTTATGTCAAATCAGAGCTCATCCTAACAAGCACGAGAATGGAAAATGTCCGTATACTCCAAACTTGGATCGTGTCTCACTATATACATTATACAGTTGTCCTGTAGCATTTTCAGGAAACCAGATAGACTCGAATTAAAATTCGGAACATAGAAACATTTCACAAATCAAATTAGAAATATATTACCGGCATTTCGTTCTAATTAGACCAATTCAACAACTAGAATTATCTAGTTGTACAAGTATGCATCGATCACTGTGGCTCTCGTGATCATATTACGTTATATAAGGGTCTGGCTCGAAATATCGTCAACGCATTCAAAGGAAAGACGCCGGGGAAATTAGCTGCCAAATTATTTCCCGTTACAATATCAAGGGATCGCATCGCTTTCGACATGACTATATATAGTAGTACACGGACTGGGTTCCGTAACATCTAGTCAGCGGTGTCCTTGAAGCTCACGGTTCAATTAAAGAATGACATCACAAAACGTCGATTTACCCGTCACAATCGTTTTCGTTTTGCCTTTCGAAGTCTTCTGTGTCTGCCTTGATTTGCTTCTGGTACAAAAATCCGCGCTTAATCGTATCCACCAGTCTTTTCGCATTGGATGAATTTGGTTTCCTTTGAGGAGCGCAATTTTATGGAGTTGGTTATATATGCGACCCTATACGACACTTACATTAAATCGGCTTGACAGTCGAAACTTTTATTTGCAGTGATCAAGGTGATTGTGACCACAAATCGCGATTGCCGCACCGTATCCACCACTTCCTCGTAGCTCATCTCTGAAAAATATAACATTCCGCTGGCTGCACGCGCAATTAAATTCTAGGCAATGCATGTATACCAGGGGTTCTTAACCTTTAATAACCCGCGGAACACTTACGCTAATCTACAAGCTTTCGAGGAACCCGCAAAAAATCCACGACAATACACATTAAACTACACATAGGGTTGCATTGGAAACAAAAATCAATTTATAACAAAAATCCTTTTTTTGTTTTTTTCAAGCCACGACGTCACGAATATTCAATTGTCACGTCATCGTGGATTGACATTAACAATTGACAATTGACAATATAGGGTAAATATAGCCCCTTTGACGAAATATCTGTACTATTGCTGTTGAACCGACTATTTTGAGGGTTCCAACCATCCCATATCGATATACGTCAGCTATATCGGGAGGTAATTGTCCGCAGGCTCATACGACACGTATTTTTGGAAAATATTTACACAATTATGCCATAATTTTACAACTTGAAAAAACACAATTTTTAAAGGCCTTTGTTTGAAACATGTTCTAAACAAAGTGTTTTAAAACACTATTTGTTTTAAATGCAGCCCTAACTACACAGTATACATCTACCGTAATACATTGCCGAGATTGCTGGTGCGCAAAATGAACTGTGCAGTGTTCACCGAAAGAGTGGTAAGAAAACAAAGCCATTAGAATATGATTACCAAATAAAACGAGAGAATTATATAGCTGCAAATCTGCCGTTCCCACCAGGACCGTAACTGCCGCAACCCAAACCCCCCAATTGCGGGGGGGGGAGAGCTCGAAGGGGGCCCAAAATTAGTTCGTAAATTAGCATAAATTATAGCGTTTTTTTAGAAATTTATGCAACTTTAAAAAAATAAATGTTGCCAAATATCTGGGTTATTGGGTACACCCCCCCCCAAAGAAAAAATACGCATGATTTATGCAAAAGGGGCATTTCGGCGTCGGTCAATACCGCGCCACGACGCACCGATACATACACAGTTTTGGTCCATGTAACATGCGACTCTAAGAAGTGTGGCAGAACGATCGGCGGCGAGAAAACATTGGCCGAAAAGGACTGCTCTTATGCTGACGGAAAACTTCGATATATGTACATAGGCCTATATGTTTGATTGTCCAATGTCCATAGGCGCCTAAATAGCTGGCACCGAATGTTCCTGTCCTGGCAATCTGATCCCCACAAGACAAATGCCTACCCTCAAGAGAAATTTAATTGACAGTGAAGAAATACCGATTTGAAATCGTGTGCGTATTTTAGTTTAGTACGTTTGAGCGATTTCAATATCTTTTGGTATAGCAGACAGGAGGTCACGAAACAGCATCATGTAATGAATTTATTATACCGCTCGAATATGTATAATTATCACTTACGGGCTCTACAGTTTCCAAGACACCTCATTCATAGCTCTACCGGGAAATTTGATTACGTGAGCAGGGAGGATAGAAAATTTGAAAGCAACATTTGTGCAATTCACGATCATATTGACCGATTCGATCAAGAATTGTAAAAAATTTTCGCGCTACTCGCGTTTAGGGGAAGTAACGCGTCTAGGGTTGCATTTAAAACAAACGGTGTTTTAAAACACATTCTTTAAAATATGTTTTAGACAGTGTTTTAAAAAAAGGTCTTTTAAAACAATTTGTTTTTTTTTAAGTTGTAAAATTATGCTATAATTGTGTAAATACTTTGCAAAAAACATGTTGTATGAGTCTACGGACAATTACCACCCGATATAGCCAACGTATATATCAATATGGGATGGTTGGAACCCTAAAAAAAGTAGATTCAGCAGCAACAGTACAGATATTCCGTCAAAGGAGCTATATTTACCCTATATTTTCAATTGTCAATGTCAATCCCCTATGACATCACTATTAAATATTCGTGACGTCATGGCTTAACTAAATTAATAAAAAAACATGTTTTAAACAAGGGCCTTGCTGAGAAAGGATAAATGTTTGATAGGAAATGTGAAACTACAAACATGATGAACTGACGAAATTTATTCGTGAATATGAAAATTGTTCGCCCTTGTCGCGATCATGACGAATCCAAGAATCTATTCATAACATGACCACTCGCGATTTCGGTGTGTATAGTAAGCCGATATGAATAAATTATTAGTCTGGAGCTCACCGAAAATGGACATGGACACTGGACGGTTTAAAATGGGTATTTGGCGTTTAGTTTGTTCATTATGCCCTGGAATGTGGCCGCGGGCTACATTACTAATCGAAATGCGGCCGTGAATAGCAAAAAGGTTAGCCACCCCTGCCTTAGAGCTAGAGATAGTCCACGGCGCACAAAGCTCCATAGGTCCCAGGCTAAGAACTCTAAGAATATAACTGAAGAGATGGCGAAATACCTGTAGGCAACTAACTACACGTACCGCAGATTTCAGTTCAGTTTACTAAAAACATCATCGTTTCAAAACACCTCGAAATTGCGATGATCTGAAAAGATGGGAAGGAGACGAATCTGCTGTACTATGTCTTTCTATCAAACACCCCTTAGCCCAAAACATGTAAATAAAAGGCATGTAAAAATCTACAATGCACAATAGTACATTATAAAACGAATTAAAAGTTAAGATAACACAAAAAAGACAAGCGAAGAAAATGGCATTCGTGGGCGGATGAAAAATAAATATGTCAGCTTACGGTCCGGTAATCTGGAGTGCAGACTGTGTAGTATTCATTGGACTTGGATCCGATGGATTTGGCTATTTTAAAAGTTTCCGGACTGATTCCGGACTTCACTACGCGGGGGAGCTGGATCAGTGATTGGATTGAAGGATAGATCTATGATCCGAAATAGTGAGGCCGCTCTTGAGCGAATTTCACTACAGATCATGGCCTTGGATTTGGACATGCCTTGCTCGGAATTAGGCAGAGGTCGTCAAAATATTTATCGTTTGTGCCCATGTAGAAGTAGAATCAACGACGTGTACAAGTAGAGATTTCCGGGTAAGTACAAAAGTAAGTGTTCCAGGCCTATAGTTTAGCCTAAAAACTGAAAACTGTAGTCTGAAGCCACAACCACACGAGGAAATAGCGCAAAAAGGTAAATCCTACTTGTTTGTGGTATTCATGGTGTTTGTCGACTACTATGGTCATTTACACCAGGCTCAATGTACCGCTTACTTTAACCAATTTACTTACTATGCCGCAATTATTTACGCCGGTCGCCGAGTTTATTATTTCATGTAACTTGTATATATAGTTTGAAATTTATTATAAGCATATGTCCCAGAGCACGAAAACTCAATCCTTGATAACATATTTTGTCCGTGGTGCACAAGGCCGGAAACGGCGACACGCGCAGGTTGCTCCCCGGATTATGTGTGTATTTACCAATTTTACTGTGGATAAAGAATATAATAATAATAACCAGTCCAATTTTCTTCATTTTTATTCCGTAGCTGCTGACTTGTAGCACGGCCCATGCACTTCTAGGATTTTACAAGACACCGCTTACACGGATGAGATGACAAGGAAGAGCCTAGATAAACCTCCAACACTTAGGTAGGAATTCTGGAGTCGACCTCGGTCGGACTCGAACCCGCAACCCATTATAGTGTTGCAGCTGTGGATTATACCACTACGCTTTCTCGCCACTTGTGCACTTCGAAAATGAGAAGTACATCTTTACCACCTCTGGAATTACGCTCGTAAATACATCCCAAATCCGAATTACGTGAAAGTGTAAAATCCTACAAGATCATGCCCACCGGTGACTGTTCTCCCATCTATTTCGAGCAATCTGTCCCCGACAGAGATCCCCGTCCTGCCAGCGTGCGAGAGCGGCGCCACGTAATCAAAATGGTAGCCGTTTTCGTCTTGAGACAACGTGAAGCCGAACGTATCATTCTCTTTCAGCAACTGCGATCGAGCGGCGCATAAGAAATTAAAGACGTGCTTGAACGGGTAGCCGGCAATTTGGTATTCAATCAGGGAACGTAATAAATTCAATTACACATTCCTACCGTCAGTTCTGTAGGCGAGGAAAAGTCGACGGCGGTATCATTGTGATTATTGAACACGAGAAACCGCACTTTGTTCCCGCTATTACGTACAGCATCAACCACTTCTGCGTGTGTGTAATTTTCGACGCTCTCATCATTGATCTGCAACATTTCGTCACGCGGCGTTGTTAATACCGTTGACCGATAAAGAGCAGTCACCGTTCTGGCAACGAAATCGTGATACTGGCTATTACTCGGTTAAAATTGGATGTTTGTGACTCGGTATGAGTGTTGAGAAACAATATTGTGAAGGCGCGGACCTTGATCAACCGATCCCTCACTTTCAACCCGGCGTTGTCGGCGGGCGAGCCAATGGTCACGTCCTCAATGTAGTGTCCGGTTTGATCGAACCATAGATGAAATCCAAAGTCTCCGTCTATTTTCGTGATTGTTACGAGGTGTGGATCGTGAGATTCTGAGCGAATAAATTTCTTTTGATGCCGTTTAACAAGTATAGTCAAATCACGTAAATCTAAACAACCTTTCTCCTCTTCGTACTGTATTGTGAGGACGATTGTTTGCTTATTTCCATCGTTAATACGGTCGAGCACTTGATCCTGGTCCTCGTCTCTGACATCGGCTCCGGACACCTTATGAAAATTAACGGATTTGATTTTTTAATTGACTGAGTCAGTGAACATTGGAAATCCAATAACGGAGTGATATGCCAACAGATCAAGCGCAAAATATCAGCGAACATCACCTGCAATCGCGAAAGACTTCGGGTTGACGTTATGGGAATTGACTTGTTTTGGATGGTGGTACCAGTACAGACAAAGCTACTGGCAGAGTTGGTCAGTAATAAGGTACAGTTCTACTTTTTCGGAGAAGAGAGTCTTGGAGGTACAGGACTTTAGTACACAATTGAATATTTTATTCAATTGTTCGGTGAACTCAAGTAAGTTTTGTGTTCTTTCACTTTACTCGCTCAAGTGGTTGTGCTTTTGAATTCTACTTCCAATTCTACTTATCAGTCTTTCAGGAAAAACTATTTACTTTCAACACTTTGTAGTAGTTTCGAGATATGTTTGTATTATTTAAATTGATTTAGATTGTCACACCAACTGGGAAAATATCCCCTTGCATTACGCCATCAGGTGAATAGAATTTCACAAAATACGCCTATTTCTAGTGCCATTATTCATTAGTCATATTGCGTCACTGCAATTTGAGAGAAGTCGTCTCCGATTAATACCTAATAGTACGCGTCTCCGCGACCAAATTTATTTTTAGAACTCCTTCCAGACCTTTCATTTTCGACTTCCACTTGAAGTCGTTTTGACATGTCTTTGATATTGCTGCTTTTACTTGCAATTGAGTGGAAATTCACGTCGTTACTTATTATTTCTGCTTCTATATCAGTAGTAACGCTGACAGCAATTTGACCACCCATGAGGATAGTCGATGACACAGGTATTGGAAACCTATAAAGTGGTTTACTCTGGTTGGTGGTCCACGGATGTTATAAGCGCCCAAAATTGTGCTGATCGTGCTTGCGCGTAAACCAGTGATGCAGCCGCGCTGACAGAAATTCCGCAACATTACAAAAGTATAGTTTCCAACAACAAAGACAAGATTAGGCCGCGATAAACATTCATTCGCGTTGTAGTCTCTGACTGGTTTCGTTTGTTAGCTCCGACTTTGTGCCAAACACATGAATAATAGGAATGCCGCTATGATTATTGCGCCAACAAACAATTGTGACAAGAAGAATCGAAGAATGGATCTAATCGGACATAGCTTTAGAGTTAAACTTTGTTAAGTTTCGATACGCTTGCAACAAGACTCGTGGCAAGTTCAAATCAGATCCGAAGATACGTATTTGAATCCCCTGTAATATAGATTATACGTGGGAGTGCATAGGGGGACTCCGATTTCTCTATAATCTCGTGCCTATGTGATACGGTACTGCTGAAATTTGTCCTCAATAAATACAATTGCTGGTGTAGCGTAGTCTATGTGTTATCATTCTACCTGCCTATACCAAGCGTTGACCAGATGCCTAGGACACTTAAGATATATCATAGGTCCCAGTTCACCCTATACTATTACACAATAGAAGCGCAACAGCGTGCTGGGGGATGGGGCTTTGATACAATCATCAAATGTGATATGTCAATTGAAGTACGCAATAGCGCAGACCTTCATGTCACAATCTTATGTAATGACACAAGGTGACCAGCACGCAAGCAAGTCATAGCAACAAAGATCGGGGTGAAAAGGCATGGCATCAACCAAATACATTTCCGATTTTGCCCGACCAATATGAAATTTGCTATTCATCCTACCGCAACAATTTTGTCGCCATCTCGCAAACCAGCCTCATAAGCCGGCCCTCCTACTTCGACCCAATGCACGATGTGCGATCCAATGTTGCCGCTGTCGCTCGTGAACGCATTGGAAAACGCCAGGTTAAAGCCGAACACACCGCGCCTGCGGCTTAATTCCAAGTCTTGAGTTACGATTCGGGTTTTCTGCGGTCTGCGCTTTTCCGAATCTGAAAACAATGTTTTGTTTTCACACTCTCCCTGTCAAAGCTCGACCAGCATGCGGGTATATTAACTAACATTGAGGCAAGAGAATTCCAGAATTTGTCTTACATGGAGATGGACATATATCATATGATATAGGCCTATAATGTTATGTATTGTATAATGATACACCCAGTGGTCGTCTTGAACGACGTATTGCTACTTTCTCCAAGTATATTCAAGTCATTTTTGCCTATTTGCACTACTTACTGAAGTGCTTATGTGTTTACAGTACTTCTACTCACATTTACGGCAAAATTCTTATACCAACTGCTCGAAACTACCACTGCATCACGGTAACTTAATACATTTTCGGTGATTACATCTCTATATGCAGGGCCATTGGTTATCTTGCGCAAGTAACGATGATGCATCCTGCAATTTCGAAAGAGGTCTTCTCCGATTAACTGTTAAACGCGTGCGACCCCTTGACCAAATCTACTGTTTGAAGGCACTTAACTGAAAATATTTATATCTTCATTTCCTACATCTACTTTTAGTATGGACATGTCTTTGAAATTGTTACGATATTTCTTTTTCTAATTGGGTAGCAACGCTGATTACTCGGAGCAACTTTGGATCCACGCGATGGTCGTAATACCATATCTCTTAAGCTTGCCCAGTTTTAAATTGAGTAATTGAGGAGACGATATATTTTCCAAATCACCTTTTACGGTTGTTGTAATACCAGAGAAGTTTGTCTCGGCCCTCAAAACACTGATTGGAATCTGATGCTTCTTGTACAAAGTAAACGTCTTCTGATCCACAGCTAATAGAGTCACTACGTTCAGGCTCGCTTTCACTCTGTAAAACACGTCTTCGTGGTTCTCCTCTTCCACGTTAACTCCGTTCACGTCGATAATACGATCGCCAGGCCGCATACCTGTAAAGCGTAACGTTTGACGGCGTGAGTGTAAGGAGGATGAGATTTTGTAATTGAGATTATGACGACATCCAATAGAGAACGTAAAGATCTATATCATTATACGAATGGGCTCGACGGCTCCGACCTTAGACGCACCATGGAGTAGCCTATGTTAATCTCCAAGCTAATTTATAGTTAAGCTCCACATCTGAATCAGAGATTGTCAGTAACGAAGTACTTCTACCTTTTCGGAGTACTCAAGTAGGTTTTGCTTATATACTTACACTACTGGCTAAAATGGTTATGGTTATAGACCGGAATTACACTTCTACTTGGACTAATTCTACAGTTTTAAGGCAAAACTGTATACTTTTTACAATTTCGGTAACGAAATGGGGAAAGTAGTTTCGGAATATAACAGATAAATAGATAGTATTTGTCTCACCAAAATAAATAAAGAGAGCATATACATGACAAAATTTCAGCGCAGACTATATGAGACGCCGACGGGCCTTCAGAGCAGTGTTGGGATGACTCGAGTCATGACTTGACTCGAGTCACCTTTTTCGTATGACTTGACTTGACTCGAGTCACTTTGCTAAAATGACTTGACTTGACTTGACTCGGCGTATCAGAAATGTGGATTGACTCGTGACTCGGAGCAAAATTCACGAGTCAATTTCAAGTCATCAAGTCATCGGTGTTGATAAAAATCGCTGCATCTTGCATATCATCGGATTGTTCGCAAAACGCTGGTGTAACCCGTGAGAGCGACCTATCCTTCAATGATCGTGAGTTTTACTGAGCCTCCATTGTTCTCTCGCAAATAAATTGACCGCAAACGAAGTGAACGAAGCTTACAGCCTACGTTGTCGTAAACGAGTACAGTAAAGTAATTTAATAGCAAAATGTCTATTTCTGTTGTCTTACCTCAACCAAACCTCTTGTTTTATTGAAATTGAATTCGAATATAGTTTATATAGTCCTCAGCCATTGGCGCCGGCTCGAATTGTATCATATCAATTTGTAAATGGGTGATGTATAGCATCTTATCAATTCCTTTCTCTATTCTCTATTTCGGCTGGTAACTGTAAACGGGGCTATGCAATTAGCAGTTTTACGTATATGTGAGCAATACAATGCCTTCTTGCGTGCATATTTAACTCTACATTCGTTCATCTGTTCAAAATCAATGACCATGCAATCCGTATTTCAGACAGCTCGCAAAATGTAATGACGTAATCATGCCTCATACTTCGAAAAGGCAACTTGACTTGAATTGTGACTTGACTCGTGACTTGACTTGACTTGACTCGACTTGACTCGAGTCACCTCCAGAAATCGAGTGACTTGACTTGACTCGAGTCACCTTCGAAAATCTATTGACTTTACTTGACTCGAGTCAAAATGTGCAATGACTCGAAATGACTCGTGACTCGAAGGTAGTGACTTGATCCCAACACTGCTTCAGAGTCAGTCGCCACCCATCAGAGTATTTGGTACAAAGTATATAACAGCGATGGGCAGACGTGCATCATGCGCGAGCCGCATATCGAAAATCTTATCTTCAAAAGAGCCGCAGCACAAAAATCCAAAATTACGAATTTATGACGTAACGATGAAATGTAGGCTATCGAATGAAGTTTATTATCGTGGGGTGATACGATGCGTCTCCACCTGGGCAGCAAGGTGTTTGAAATCAGGCTGATATGACGTTTAAGCAGTGCGGATCAGTTCCTTCGAGTGCTAATGAGAATTTGAGGAAGATTTCAGTTCGGTAATCTAGACCTAAACAACATTTACTTGGCCAAACTCTGCGGCGATTGCTGGCCTTCACTATTCAAATGGAAGAGCCGTATTAATTATCAAGTTCATTGTTGAACACAATGAGTTATCATTGATTGATGACCAGCAGGCACTCATTGTTACGGGTGATACGTTAATGTGAACTCGATTCCAGAGTTCAATTGCAAACTTCCAACCCTGTCTGTAGTGCCACCTTCCTCTAAATTAGGCCTGGGCAAAGTGCAGCCCGCGGAAGGTTGCTTGAAATTCATAACATTAAACCTGCTTTTTGAATGCTGATGCGTGGACTAAAACCATAGGCTGTATCAACTAAACAGGAAATTCGTTTACTTTGAAGCCTGTTCATTAACATGACAATGTTACGCTGCCTACGTACCCCGCATGCCTAATCAGATTCAAAGTAAAGGCAATCTGGCAATGTGGCAAAGTATGAGTAACAATTGAATTCACAAGAAATCACTATTTCCATATAGTATAGGTCATAACTTCTTTGTTGCCATTGTCACAGTACGCATTATACGGGTACGTGTTTCAAATTGTTACGCGAGGAGTTTCCAAATCCTGAATCGAAAAACAAGTCAATCAGTGCTCGCGATTACTATATGACTCATCATGTTTATCATCTTTAAAGATGGACGGACATGTCAAAAAGAGAAAGTCGAAAGGTGAAATTCAAAGATGGTTTGGAGCACTAAATATTTGTATGCTGGAGTTAGGGGTAAACCCGTCCTTTCAGTTTTTGCCGAGCACGAAACACTCGGCGAATTCAAGAAAAACTGCTAACTTCGCTCAACATCAAGGGTATTTGAGCTGCACACTGCTCGGAATGCAGCAACCAAGACAAGCTTTGTGCTATCCCGTATACATTTTCAGTGCAGTGGTTTTCGAACTGGGGGCGTGAATGCATCTGAAGAGAGGCGCGAAGCTGAAGTTAAATGAAAATGCGATTTAACCCAAGCGTATACTTTATTGCTCTGTGTATTGTCCGACTTTTATATTACGGAATTATCTCATCAACAACCATAACCTTCCATGCCATCGAACTATCCGTCGGGATTGCTAACATGCTGGTTGCTCTTTCTAATATGTTGTGATCTCATGATGGGGGTGGGGGCGTGAAATTTTTCACTATCATTAAGGAGAGCGTGTCTAGAACAGTTTGAGAAGCAATTTTAGTTTCCTAATAGACGAACGTGGGTTGGGGTTGAAATAGAGTTAAAAATGTATCATGATTAACATTGTTTAGAATCATGACGGCAAATACATATTTTTTAATTAACCGCCACTATCTTATTACCTAATATCAACACATTCACTTAGCAGCATTTAATAACTATGTAATTTTAGAAATAAAATTAAAATACGCTGGAGAATATAGCTGAAAATTTTCACTCGGAACGCCACCGAATTTTCTACTGCTCAATTGGCCCGCGTAGGAAAATAATTGCCCACACCCGCTCTAAATATACAAATTTTCCATAAACCACAAGGAAAGAAACAACACAAAAACAACACGCATATTGTTAATACGCGATAAAGCGCATCAGTATATAATATGGTTAAACCTCTTTAGCGAAAAGGCGAAACGTATGTGTATTGTGCAATCATTCAATACCCGCATGCGGCTCGCGAGCCGCAGTTTGACCACTCCTGGAGACCTATTTAAACCATACACATACACTTACACTTACACATACACATAGACCAATTCCAGGTGTATAGAATGGTAACCCAGACATACCTGCGAGATCCGCCGGGCTTCCGTCGGTCACGTCTTCCACATAATGCCCGTATTCGTCGTGCCATAAATAAAATCCGTACCCGCCCTCATCTTTTGCTATCCGGTATAAGAAAGGACGGTGTTTCACGGACACGTCATCCGACAGTTCATCCACGACCGTGAGGGTGAAGTTTTTGCCGCCACGTTCAACTCTCTCGAGTACCTGACATAATCATTGCGTGGTTATTGCTATACGCGTTTGCTAGAATGAAATTGTATAAAATAAATTCCCAAATGGTAGACTTTCTTTTATTATTATTTTTTTTAATTCGGTGACATGTTATTGGTGGTGATTGCTCAAGACATTTGGTGTCTAGGCTCTGATTACGGAAATTGGCTTACTTCTTTCCGTGGATTGTGTTCGTCAATCAGTTGCATAGGTCTGTGATTGGAAGTGCATGTCTTATTTCGTTGTAATTGATTGTATCCGAATTTTAATTAATAAAAATCAAGCAATCAAGCAGTATTGTCTATGATCGCAAGGTCACTACAGGACCGGAAACACGATGCTATACAATGTTCTTTCCAATTCTCTACTAGTTGCTGACGATTACCCCTGACGAGTGTCAGCCGAAAATATACGTGCTCATTTCAATATGAATATACTATTGAATTGCATATTGAAGTTTTGTACCCCCAAGAAGCTCTTCAAATATTACAGAAGTGTGCTGAGACAGCGGGTCACACGTAGACTTAGAACACATACTTAGAAGCTGCAAGCCCCGCTTAGAATTGCTAATGGTAATGGTAGACTTGGAGATTATAGTTTTTTTAAATTTTTCCATGCCCCCCCCCCGCCTTAACAAGGCTCTTGGCCCACAGGTAGGGAACCTCTGGTCTACAGTGTACAGTATATTTGAATTTTTCAAGAATGTTATGCTGGTGCTGGTGTGCAATTATATTTACCTCATCTAAAGAGTTTCTTGGAGGTACAGAACTTCAATATACAATTGAATAGTATATTCATATTGATCCGAATATTCATTTCAATATGAATGTACTATTATTTAATTTACCTCATCGTAGCTCATTCCGTTCACTTTAAAACCGTTAATGGCGATGATACGGTCGCCCTCTTGCAAGCCAGCCCTTTCTCCGGGCCCGTTGCTTCTCAAACTGAACATGATTTTGGGTTTTGACTTCTTGTACTATAAGGGAATGTGTTAAGAAGATTGCATTTTAACTCACTTCTTCACTATTATTCCATTTCGGTCTCTGTCAAGATGCAATGAAAATCCCGCTTTTTCGTATTTTGATATTAGGATAACTATATTTCTGCAGCTTTGTCTTTCTGGTATCACTGAGCTGCTGTCACCTGTTACAAAATGGTGTTGCGATCAACATTGATGGCCTTAGAGATTTTTAATGCATTTGTGATTTAATTCGTTTATTAGATGAAGCAATGTGTCAAGACCACTGTTCGTGAAAACGAACATTAGCATTCGTATTAGGATAATAGTGACCGACGCTGTTCTACCACGAGTTATACGAAATTACATATGCTCGATTATGTTGATTACAGTACGGGTAAACATAGGGAAGTTGCGTCTCTAAGGAGTTTCCTCATGTTCAAGTTAGTAAAACATGTTTGCCAACCTCCCGTAGTTTGTTATCATAAAGACTCAACTCTATATTTATAAGTATACGGAGCGTAATCTTCTCAGTTGGTATCATACGGATAATTTCCGCGGTACAATACCAATCCAATAGGTTATAATATCATTTGCACTAAATCAAAACGCAGCATTTAGATCAAATTACGGGTGTCTTTACCAAATATCGCTGCGGAAGATTTCGATATCTGTGATTGACGACTCCTTAGGGAATCCCGCTTACTGACAAACATCAAATCCGAAGACAGAGAGATTTTATCGCCATCATCTTGTAGGAATATTGGCTCGTCGGATAATGATATAGTATCGTAATCTGCGTCATTCATTCCCTGAAAACACCAAAATTCATCGACTTTATGATGGATTTAATCTTCAAATGCTGATATCACATACTTCGGCTTTAAAAGCGGCCAGTTTCTTGTAATGTTTGTTTGCTTTCGAATCGATCACCAGCAGGACGATTTGCGCCTGGCAGGCTCGCAATTGGTTCAAAACCTTTTGATACGGATGGCGCTCCACGTTCTGTCCGTTGATGTGAATGATCCTGTCTCCTACCTTAAATTTTAATGTAGAATCTTGCAAATACAATTTATCGAGAGTGTTGTTGGTAGATGGGGTCAAAGTATTCAGCGTTGCTAGTCGAGTATAAGAAGTAAAAGTGACGACGTTAATTTCTACCCCATCTAAATTACAAGTATCGATTTTCAAGACATGTCAAAACTACTTGAAGTAGAAGTAAAAAAGGAAAGTCAGAAAAGCACTCAAGTAAGTATTTTCAAAACGTATATTTGGTCCCGGAATCGCATACTTTAGGAAGCTATTCGGAGCGGCTACCCTCGAAATAGCAAGATGTGTCTTACCAAATACCAAATGACTAACGACTGTGCAAATAGGTGGCAATATTCAAATATACATTTTGTTATCGTGACACAGGGGATAAATCCTACGGTTTATATAATAATTTGCGTTTTGGGTATTTACCAACTAACCAAAACTCTGTCAACAAAAGTTCGTGTACCACATAAAAATAGTACGTTGAACGCTCTCTCTTTCGATATTTCATGCTGGTGACGTCATATTTTGTGATACGATTTTTGATATACAATGTTCTTTCCAATTCTCTACTAGTTGCTGACGATTACCCCTGACGAGTGTCAGCCGAAAATATCCGGGTTCATTTCAATATGAATATACTATTCAATTGGATATTGAAGTTCCGTACCTTCAAGAATCTCTACAAACATGCCCATAAACTACGTTCTACTTTTCAAAATCCAAAGTATGAAAAGTAGTTTTGCTTAAAGCACTGGACAAGTAGAAATGGAAGCAGTGTAAAACAGTGGTTCTCAACCGTCGGTCCGCGGACCGGTGCCGGTCCTTAACAAGTTTCCTGTCGGTCTGCGAAATATGTAGAAATTTATATCTCAATTCCAAAATGCAAGAAGTAAGACGCTTTTCCATTAATTGGATTAGAGGAATAAAACATCAATTTTTAAGTTGATTTATAAGTTCGGAACGTATTTCTTCTGAATGGTGTCGTGATATAGAGAGTCAATGGTCTACTTTTTGCTTACGCCACAATGGTGGAAGTGTTGTATACGAGAGTATTTAAAAGTCGCCTACAACTCGTTTCGGGTAAGTAATATGGGTGAACGATACGGAGAATTTTAAACAAACTTCGTTAAATTTCCACCCAGCATAACAGATGCTATAGGAAACGAAAAAAGGAAGATTCACAATCAAGCTAGAGCTCTCAGGATAATTATTATTTTTGAAGGTTCACGGGTCCGGTACATTTGTTTTGAAGTTTACCGGCCCGCGAGGTCCAAAAGGATGAGAGCCCCTGGTCTGAGTGGGTAGTACGAGTAGGCGACTAGGGTACTCTGACAAAGTGCTAGTATACCTTGTTGTAGACCAGTGACCACCTTCGGTGGCTAAAAGTATAATGTGCTCTTACCTTTAAACCTGCCATCTCCGCTGGGCCACCCTCTTCGACTTCCTCGATGTAATGCCCTTCTTTCGTCTTGTCGTAGCAAACGCAAAATCCGAGAGTGGCTGTTTCTTTGAATATTCTACACAGCCTTGGTTTATTTCTGCAAAACATATTCAACCACAGTTGCGGTCGGCGAGATAGCGTAGTGGTATAATCAACAGCTGCATCACCAATGGATTGCGGGTTCGAGTCCGACCGTGGTCGACTCCAGAATTCCTACCTAAGTGTTGGAGGTTTATCTAGGCTCATTCCCGCCATCTCAGCCGTGTAAGCGGTGTCTTATAGAAGCCTAGAAGTGAGCCGTGCTACAAGTTGGCAGTAACGTAATGAAAATGAAGAATATCGGACTGGTGTAAATGACCATAGCAGTCGACAAACACCATGAATAACACAAACAAACACACAGAGGTGCGGTCGTATAGTTAGCCATCGTTTATAATCAAGTAGAAGAAGGTGGTAAATGTATACCTAATTACAAGTAGAGTAAGTGCTTTCCAAGACATGTAAAACAAGTTCAAGTGGAAATACAGACAATGAAGTGCCTACTCAAGGAAGTAATTTCAAAAGTAGGTTTGGTCGAGCGGGCTCGTATACCGCTTGTAGTTAATTGGAGGTGGCTACCATAGGTGCAAATATCCTAATATAAACAGTAGGGCTGTTCAAAAAAACTTTTTTTTTCTGAATTTTGCTAGTTACGTGATTAAATCGTTAGGTTGCCCTAAAATACGACGCACACCAAATTTTAATTCATTCCAACCAATAATCACTGATTTCGTACAGTTTGAAAAGTTTGAATTTTCCCAAAGATGCAAAACAAATTTTTGTCAGATTTTTCTGTTAACCCCATGAAATCGTTGCGCTGTCTTCAAAGACGATGCAAAACAAATTTGACTCAATTCCAACCAGTAGAAACTGGGTAAATTCAAAATTTTCAAACTGTACGAAATCAGCGATTATTGGTTGGAATGAATTAAAATTTGGTGTGCGTCGTTTTTTAAGGCAACCTAACGATTTAATCACGTAACCATCAAGATTCAGGAAAAAAAGCTATTTTTGAACAGCCCTAATAAACAGTCCCCGTGATACGCGGCCGTTTATACCAGTTGTTATGACAAATTCACTGATAAGGGTGATACTAAAATATCGCAAAACTGCTGTTTAATTTACGATATCCAAGTTCACGGAGTAAATAGTTTCACCTAAAAGTCTATATCAAGTAGAATCAGAAGTCGTCTGACAAAGTTGCCACTTGGGTACGTTCAACAAGCACAGGTCGGTAAAGTATCTATCGTTGGTACTCAAGCCGAAGTATAGACGCATCGTCGAAAAATTATACTCAAGTATAAGTAACCGTTTTTCAAACTGAAAACCCTGAAGCAAAATAAGTAGTATAACGTCGAAACCACTCTGGAAAAGTTAGAGTACTTCGTTAATGATCAGTGACCACTGACCACCTGTGCATTCAGTCGCGACACATACAAACCATACCTTTTACAAACTTTATCATAATCTTCGTCCACAACGATGAAATGAAGGTAGCTGTCGTGGTTCGAAATGCACTTGACGAGCTTCTCGTGAGACTCGTACTCGACGGAGTGTCCGTTGATTTCGATTATCCTGTCTCCGATCCGTAGACCGGCGCGATCCGCCGGTCCCCCGCAGTCCACCCATCTGACGACCTGTCCGATTCGGTTGTTGTCTATCACGACGTACATACCGTAATCCTCCGTTTCGGACTTGATAAATTTGCAGTATCTGGGTTTCACGTCGCGTGCGCGGATGTTTTTGCCTGTGCCGTTTCAAGATCGGGTTGAGTTGCGTGTATAGATGGTGGCTTTAACTGGTCAATGCTTACTTGCTCTAGTGGGGGCCATAGTACTTAACGATGTTCTTCCGTCAAAGTAATTAGAGGAAAGCGATGCTGACAATGTCACGCCCTTTTTCCTAAATAGATCACGCTGTTTAATCACACATGAAGCATTGGTTCTCGACCTTTACAACACTGAGAACACACACGCTAATCAGCAGGCCTTCGGGAACCTCAGATTTTCGCCGAGTCATGAAAAGAAAAGTCTACTAGAATACACATATGACACCTTACAGATTCGGTTCGAGTTGGCTGCAGATAATATAATCGAGCTAATATGACTCCATATATAAAATTACGCCATCGTTATTCGCGTTAAATTGTATACCTGTAATATCCATCAGTCTTTGGATCCACAACTAATAGACTGACTTCATTACCACTCAAGCGAATTGTTTTCACGACATCACTGGCCTTGTGCTTTTCCGTATTCACGCCGTTCACTTCTATAACGCGGTCACCAACACATAGTCCTGCGTTCGTGAAATAATTTACCTTAATTTGGTGCTAACAATATTTACCATCTTCTGCGATATAACGCAATCTACCCGCTTTGTCGGCAGGACTGCCAGGAGTCACATCTTCGACATATTCGCCTTTTCTGTCTTCGAGGTAAAGAAGATGGAAGCCAAATCCGTTCGAATCTTTTATGAGTTTGCAAAGACGAGGCTTGTAATCGCTGCTGTTGGTTGAGCCTGGTTACGTGCAGATTTGAAAGTAAGATTTGTAGGAGTTGTTTTAATTAGGGATGCCATGCGTCCTCTTTTTTGAGAACTTGTCCTCTTTTTTGAAAATTTTGGTTAATTATATAGTGGGAAGAAATCTACCATTTTTCCGGATTTTACTCCAGTATTGTAACTCTGAAAATTCAAAAAAGTACCCTCTTTTCAGATTTCCAAAATATGGTAACCCTATTTTAATCGAAGGTCGGTATAATACATTCAGTTACAAGTACAAGGTACAACCCGGGTCACTGGAACAATGAAATGTACTTAGTAAATCCCGAAGCAGTAAGAATTTATGTTGCCTTTCGTAGTTTGGGCTGCAATATAACATACTATCTAGGTTCCAAATATCGATTCCGTCTTAAAAGTTTGACTCGATTACTAGTATATACTCATAAATATATTTACGTTTGTGACATGGGCGAGTTGATCTCTTCGAGAAGAAGAATTTGTTGAATTTGATGTAATATACCTTCCAGATTCTTCAAATTCAAGAATATCTTGTGATTCCTGTACACGCTTTCCGTAACCTCATCCAAGGCAACCATCATCATGTCGACCGAGCTTCGCTCTATCATATCGTTCACGTCATCTCTTGCTAAACCTTGAAGTATCGCCCCATTCATCTGGAATAAGTTTAATCAAAACGCGTTGCAACAGACATCCCGCCTAAGTTCCGATGGCGACATCGACCTCCACAAGTTGGCTGCTTTCTTTCAAACCGGCGTATTCCGCATTGGAGCTGACTGCAACAGTTCCAATTACGTAGCAATTCCTTGCCATACTGTATTCTATATCGAATCCGTAACTTTCGTCAGTAGGAGATCTCACAATTCTAAATAACTTGGGTCGCGGCAGATCTGTGCAGAAAAACGACGGTCAGGATGTGGCTTGGACACTACTGCCGATGATTAGCGACAAATTCTCACCATCAATAGAAATTTTGCCCAGTCTTTTAGAGATTGTGTGATTGGAATAATACTTTGTTTTTGACGAGCTGAAAATTGCAAATAAGACCGTCATCGGAGGACTTATATATAAGTCGCGTAAGCGATAAACGACAAGCGTATCCAATGGGCTGTAATTTCAGTGAGAAAGTGACGTGATTCAAATGCTGAGGAATTTGATACCCTTGCCTTTCTGAATCTGTCATTACCGCTGAGAGAGAAAGAGAGAGGCAGAGAGAGAGAGAGGGGGAAGTATGTACAGAACATTTTTAGCTTGACTACAAGACTGGCGATGCAGCAGTTCTTGGGGTTTTTGCCCAACTAGATTAATATATTCGATTCTAGATGTACAATTGTTCAGTTCATGCACACTTGCACAGTGCACGGTGCGCACCATGTAATTATATGACTGTAATTGTTCGATGTGAACCATATGGCCAGGGTTGTTAAAAATAACTATTTCCATATTCTGGGGTTTCACTGATTAAATTGCTAGGTTGCCTAAAATTCGCTACACACCAAATTTGACTCAATTCCAACTGGTATAAGTGAAGCTACCGGATCCGCATATCTCAAACCACAGTTAGTCGTTGTTTCGATATCAATAGATTATAGTTAAATAAATCGCGAATCTGTAACAGATATCTTTATAGAAAATACAACTTGGATGCAGAATGTATGGTATCTATAATTATTGTATATATAGTTTCTCTGAGCCTGCATATACGATCAAGGACAGGCTAGGGTGGATTTAGGGCGTGTCTTATGCACCGAGAGAGCTGAACCAAACTATGGTTGAACCTCAACAACGACGAATAAGGCCCGATCACCATTGTCTTACTAGACTTAAGCTAAGTTCAAGTTATCTTGATTTGGGGTATTATTTGAATAGTCACGGTACGATATTCAAATCAAGGTCAACACCGAAATTCAACCCATGCTTATGACGTGGATGGTTAAGGTATATAAGGAATCGATATATGGAGCAATTTGCCGAGAGCAAGTTTTTTCATCATGTGGCGATCCAGGGCAGTGGGCAATGGCACACGAGGCGAGTGCATCTCATGCTGAAATAGCAAACCGACGGCACAAACTGCATGGCAATACTCGACGGAGCAATTACAACAACATCGATCACACTTACTCTATCAAACCGGATTTCTCATTCTCCTCGCGGCCAAGAGTTCGCCTTAAAACTATTTCAGATGATATTAAGAATGTAAATTTAGAAACGTCAACATCAATACCGAGGTGCTGCAGAAGCAAGGCGCTCGAAATGACCCCAATCGTCTCAAAAACAAACATAAGGGACGCAGCAAAAGGTAGGGGCCATCCCTTCAGTAGCCACCCGATTAGTTCTCCTAGCTTGTGAGCACATCCCTGAAAATGATCATGTTTGTATGTATCATTCGTGGTATGGTTGATCATGAAAATACCGCTTGATAGATTTCCGGTCGAAAAATATCCTCCGCGACTTTCACTTGACTGACGCAACTGTTAGGGATTGTATCGTTTCCCAGGATTGATGAGTAGTCTTGATTACCGTTCAAACCGCAACATTTCATCTGTAGAGGTCGACCACAAGATGATGAGTAATAATGAGTATACGTATTGGACAGCCAGTAAATGTACGGGCGACAAAATAAAGCGACAAATCGAGCTATAGAGGGGGGGCCCGACTGGATATTTAAGTTCTGGCGAGATAGCGTAGTGGTACGTTCCACGGCTGCGACATGATGGGTTGCGGGTTCCAGTCAGACAAAGGTCGATTCAGGTTTCCTACCTAAGTGTCGGAGGTAGGGTTGCATTTAAAACAAAAATCAATGTAAAACAAACCTGTTTAAAACCAGACCCTCGTTTACAACATATTTTTCTAAGTCATGACGTCGCCAATATTCAATTGTGACGCCATAGTGGATTGACATTGACAATTGAAAATATAGGGTAAATACAGCTCCTTTGACGAAATATCTACGTACTATAGCTGTTGAACCGACTATTTTAAGGTTTCCAACCATCCAGCATCGTATACATCGGATGTATAGGGTGATAGTCGTCTGTAGGCTGATACAACATGTTTTTTGGAAAGTAGTTACACAATTATGGCATAATTATACAAATAAAATAAAAACAATTTTTTAAAGGCCTTTGTTAAAAACACTGTTTAAAAAACGTGTTTTAAACAACCATTTGTTTTAAATACAACCCTAGTCGGAGGTTTATCTAGGCACCTCCTCGCCTCGTGATCCCCGTAAACGGTGTCTTAAAAAGTTTAGCCGTGATACAGGTCGATAAATACGGAAACATAATAGTGAATATCGGCCTGGTGTAAAATGACCAAAGTAATCGAAACACCATGAATATCACGCAACAACAACAATGTGATTTTAGGAGATATGAAACATCGCAAAAGATGTACGCGATTCCAGATCGCGAAATGAAATACAACTATGACGTAGCCTGTTACAATATACATTCTATAAGGGTTGTGTTAATTAAATACAGTCAACTCCGCTTGATTCAGACAATGGACAACACGGATAACCGAGTTGTCCGGTTAAAATGCTCGGGAACGGAACGAAAGTTGCAAATGCACGTAAAAAAAACCGGTTAATTCGGACACAGTCTCGAAATTTCTATCGTTTGGTTATAACGAAATAAACAGTACTTCGTTCGTTATACCGCAAGATGAGTGATAATGGTGAAAAGAATGGCCCATGCAGTACCAATTGACAATGAGTTCATATAAGACCGTGCCAGCATCATAGTCGCTTTTAATTCGACACCATTGCGTCCCTATTGTAAAACAGAATGTTACAGAGTAAGCAGATTTTTAGCTACTGCTGTTGAATAAAATGCGGCATCGTCATACAGTTATTCAAGCTTCCCTTGACGCCCTATTTCAGACACGGCAATGGTTTTGAAGTGACATTGCTGTCGTTAAAATACATTCATTAAATACGATTTATTCCCTCTATATATGTGAATAAATTGGCGAATAATGCATCGATTCAGCAATCCGGCCCGCCAAGTACTTAATTTTCCTATATCCGACCCGCCGACTGGAGAAGTTGCCCGCCCCCGGTATACAGCATCTGTTGAATACCTTAATATAGAAATATTGTACATACAACTAACCTGACGGTATAACTGCAGTACATTGCAGCTGGAACTCATTACATATAAGTGCATCGCCTGCATTTTTGCATGACCAATTGACCAATGATCATGAAATGAGCAATTGATTGATTCCCTTTAAATTCGACCAAAAGTGAGCGGTACCAAAATCCCCGAATTTTAATTCAATTCAATTTATTGCTAAAAATTTCATCATTAAACATAGTTGGCTAATGGCTGTATACATGGTGAGATATCGCCATAAAGAGTTCCACTGTATATATCATATCTACCTTCGATTGTATGTGTTCCACTACATTCTGGTGAATTGTGGCTTTGGAATAGAATTTCCGGAAATGTTCCTCAAACCAATCCGAAAAATCTTGTTGAATCTGTGTGAAGAAATACTCGATAGCGACGTGTTCAAACGCGTCTAGAAATACAAGTCTCTGACCTCGCGTTGTTTAGACGAATAGACCGCAAGCGAAGTAACTTCGGCAAGTGATATCACGAAAACCGCAGCTATATACTAAAATTGAGATACCAAACGTTGAGATTATTTGAATCGGAATTAAAATCTAGGGAGTGCGGTAAATCGCGCGCTCAGCATCTACGCTGCAGCTGGAAACGTATAATTGAAATAAAAATGGACTCATTGTAGATTTAATCGACAATATCATTTTGATGTGTAGAACGCACGGACTTAATAAAACTACCATGATGTGGGAAAACTATTTGCTACCCAAACCGCTAGCTAAGCTTATAATTCATCTAAATTATCGAAATGTTTACGTTGAGCTGAGGCCAGCTGAAGGACATCTATAAATAGGCAGTATAAGTACTGGTGTTGTACAAGATAACTGGCAGGGAAGAGGGCCTTCAATATTGATCAACAACAACGATCTGCTCATGAATTGATAAGTGGAAATTTTTCGGCGTGATTTACGTCGTTCTTTTCCCGTGCGAACTCGGCTTCACAGGATATGGTAAATATCGATTTTTAAAGAGGCAGATTTCATGATGTAGCTGCAATCTCACACACGACTGACTGCAGAAACTCCACCGCTAGTTGATGCTATAGGGTAAATACTATATGCCAGTGGCGGCGCGTGACAATATCGGGTGATGGGGCAAGGGCTGCAAGCGACTTTTTTATCAAGATGACGTCACAATGGCGTTCTCCAAAGTAAACAAGTAACTTGGTGGTACGGTAACACGAACGACAACAATGATTTTAACGTATGTGCCGCGAGAGGTCTGCTGGTGAGCTGTGACTTGAAGTGTGGTAACTGCGTAAACGGCGTGCGGAACAAAGATTCGACACGGTTCATGTTCGCACTACACCTGACTAATTATCTGCAGAAATGGAAATGACTATGACTCAAGAGATTGCGTAAGCCTAACGGGAAAGGTCAACGAGTTCGGACACATACGCAACTGTTATCTCATACATTGGACATGTCATATTGAATACAAAACGTCATTCTGAAGAACTACGGATAGCAGCCTCGGAAATTCGGTTCCGGTACAGCATAGGAGATTTTGGCCTTGAGGCTGGAGACTGTCATACGGACATACGGCTTACAGTCTATAGTGTCTATATGTCTGCTGCAAAATCGCCTTTGGAAAATATATTACCGAATAAATACGTGATTGAAAGCCGGAAACTTGGTACACTGTTACATGAAATCATCGAGAAGTAGCCTCATGACCGTTTTCGGTATGGTACACTGTCAAAATTAATACGAACAGATCAACAGCGAATTTTGCGTAAAATTTACTGAGGAATAGGCTGATCAAGCGATCAGCTGTTAGCCGCCATCGAAAACGAAACAGCTATCGCGCTTGACAGGGGTTGTAATTGTAAGCAAATGGTCTGAAGGCCACAATTTCACGGTGAAATTGACATTGAAGAATATAAAATAAAACTAAATATTTGAATGCAAACCGAGGATGTTAGTAAACTGTTTCATGATCTCATCAACTATCTCAGTATGGAACACAGTTAGCGTTAACACAGATACACCGGCTTTTGCGTGAAATCCGCAATGCGTTAGGTATAGGCTATAATAAGTGTCGGATCAGCGCACATCTCTACCATACTCGACCTTGAAAACGAAATTGCTGCCTGAATCATTGAGTTCCAACCTTGAGACTTGGCACAGCGTTCGATACTAAAATCGAGACATACCATGCAAAAGCTCATGACGGATCTAGCTAAGGAGCATCGTTAAAATCAATGGAGACCAATGCCGGCTTTGCGTAAAATATGTTTGCGATAAATGACGAGTCAGCTCTCACTCGACTTAGGAAACGAAATTACAAATAACATAGTTCAGTGACAAACTTGAAACTTGGTACAGCGTTCGATACTAACATTAAGACTTACCGTACCAAATGTCATGACCGATCTCGGTATGGAACATCGTCAAAATCAATGGACACCAATACCGGCTTTTGAGTAAAATCTGTTTGCGATATACATGACGGATCAGCACACACTCAACTTCGGAAACGGAATTACTACCCTAAACTTTGAGTAGAAACCCTAAAACTTGAGACAGTGTTAAATACCACCATCACGACATGACATACCAAGTTTCAAGAATTATCATGGAGTGAAACACCATCAAAATCGACCTATACCGGCAAAGATCGACTCCACGCATACGACGGTAACCGAGTTCAGATATAGATACGATTGTTACATCACACCTTAAGGGCAACTAGGCTATGTTGCCCCGGTTGCTCGGTAATTTTATGAATAGGAGAGAGTAAATCACCGTTTCTTTATTGTGCGCGGCTTTGAGAGAATAGACAGTGAAAGCTTGTTATGAGCGCTACTGGGGCGTGCCCCGGCTAGGCATTCGCAAAGCGAAAACACGGAAGAGAATTCGATTTTCGCAGAGACTTCGCTATATAGGGCATTTACAAGCGAAAGGACAAAAAGAATACGATTTTCGCTGTGATTTCGGTATATATAGATTGCTGTGCGTCTATAAATGGTAAGAATTGTTATTTAACATAATTTTAGGTGGGGCAATGCCCCAGTTGCCCTATAGGACGAGCCGCCACTGCTATATGCTAAATGTGGTGTGGCACAACCGTCATAACGTCTTTAAAATCATTTTACCCGACGGAACGGTTGAATCATTTTATACCGCACGATGTTACCGGCATCTACTGATATTTTGCAAACACATCATTGCGAATATCACAAACTTACTACGGCCAACAAACTTTCTCTTTTGGTATTCGCCGCAAATGCTCCGAAACAAGACACCATAAGTAGCAGAATCGACATTGACATCACAGCGACCATAGCTGTAAAAGAGCGAAAACAATGCTATCGGTATATAGCCGCTTGTCCGTCCAGATCCAGATATTGCGAGCTTCTATATCACGCAATAATTGTTTGGCTGGCAACAGCCTGAATCCGCATTTTATTGGTCGGTAGTCGGACCATAATAGATCTCGAGCTATATATACATATTGCTTCAGAATCAGTTTTATATACGTGAACGGGTATATGGTCAATGTATAAATAGGTGCATGAGCAGGAGTTCGTATTTTATATACAGTATATGGAGATGTCAATTGTGATGATAGATAAATAAATAGTACAGTCGAATCCGTAGAATTCGGGCACGGATAACCCGGACAACCGCTTTATTCGGCCAAAATGTTCAGGAACGGAACAAAAGTTAAAATTACACGTAAAAATGGCGGCTAATTCGGGCAATTATCCGCTTAATTCGGACACAGGCTCGTGATACCTATCGTTAGGTTAATGGCACAATAAACAGTACTTCGTTCGTATTAACTCAGGATGAGTGATTAAAATATCACTGATTATAGTGGGAAAATGATGATCGGTGCAGTAACAATCGACAATGAACTCATACAAGGCCGTGCCAGCTTCATAGTCGCTTTTAATTGGGTGGCATTGCGTGCATCTTGTAGAATAGATTAGTGCAGAAAGGTTTAGCAGTGAAGTGAAATTACTCACTAGAGTAAGAGAAGAAAAAGGTAAAGACGATTTATTAACGTTCGGCAGTTGCGTTGGTGATAGGGTACTATTTGATGCCTATATGCGTGTGTTACACAGTATTAGAGAATACTGTACTTGTTGAATGGTTAGGTATCGAAATACTGTACGATGCAACTCACCTGAAGGTATAACTAATGTGCGTTTTATGCAATCTGTACCAATTACTGCAGTATAGTGCAGCTGCAATCAATTTATTATACCTAGTTCCGTATTTTGAATGCGTTGTGTAGGCCTACTCCCAGTCCTCTACGCACGACAATGAAACGAACAAATGATTTTCCACTTTACTTGGACAAAGCCGTCCTCTTCTTGACAAGCTAAAAGTGCTCGGAAACAAACTGTCTGAATTAAGTGGTGTCGACTGTATTACGAATTCGTTGTTGAAATCTATTGCGTACCAGACTCAGCGCCGCGCCCTTGATACAAACCAGTGGTTCTTAACCTTTTTTCCTCCAGCGCCCCCTTTCAAAAATAATCGTGCTCCAGCGCCCCCAACTTCATAATGTAAGGAATGTAATAAAGACAATGAATAAGAGGGAGGGCACCTCGTCATCCCCCTAAAAACGAATGCCTTGTGCACCCATAGCGTGATAAACCGAACTTCTGAGGGCATCGCCCCCACGAACCCCATATCGCGATTTCGATGGTCAGCAAAGTTTGTGTGGCCTGGTCGCCCTAGGTACCAAATTTTTTTTATAATGCATCAATGAATAGGTGGTAATTACATATATAAGTCACTATAAACTTTTTATCCTCTCAGCCCACGTAATCAGATTTACCAGTAGCACTGAGTGAGCTGTTGTATAGGAAAATAAAGGGCACTTAATTAATAATTAAACATATTCGGGCGTGTCCGCAGGTACAATTATTCGTTACCAGGGCCGTAAGAGGACTTCGTCAGCCCCCCCCCAACCAAACAAAAAACGTTGGTCCTGGGCCCCCATCGGGTGATAAAACAAGCTTCCGGGGGACTTCACTCCCAGACCCCGATTAGGCTATCCTCTATTTGCTGATAGCCTATTAGGTATCTACATTAGGTGTCCCTTTACTGAGGCAGCTATTCTCGCATAGTCGCGCTAAGCGCGAAAAATTTCACTAATTAATGATTGAATTGGTCAATATCATCGATAATTGCATGTAAATTGAGATTAATTTTTATCCTCTCTCTGCTCACGTAAACACATTGACCGGTAGAGCTGAGTGCGGTGCAATGTTCCCTCTAAGCTGCGCACCTGCGCAGTGCTGACACGGTCTCTGCGCACAGAAAATCCAAGTTGCGCACAACAACTCCGAAGTTATTACCTTTTTTTAGTCGTTACGCACTGTTGTCCAGGGGTCAGCGCAGTGAGTTGTCGCGTGTGCGCAGACTTAACAAAACTTAAAGCAAACATTGTGAGGTTTCTTGGAAACTGTAGGGCCTGTTACTAATAATTAGACATATTCGGGCAGGCGAACCCGTTGGTATGACTTCGTTGCATGATGTTATTTCGTGACACCCTGTCTGCAATATCAAAAAATATAGAATCGGTTAACGGGGATATCGCCCAACAGGAATATCCATGTCGCCCAATCGCACTAAACTAAAAGACGCACACGATTTCAGATTGGTATTTCTTCACTGACATAAAATTTTTCCCTGCCAGATGGAATTCGTCTTCTGGGGTTCAGATTGCCAAGACAGGAACATTTGGTGTCAGTTAGTTAGGCGCCCATGGACAATTAAACCTATATGTATTTTGAAGGCAATATGTAACGAAGTTTTCGGTGTTAATTTGCTGTGAATAGTCATTAAGGATATGTCCTATCACCACATCATCTACTGCGAAGCCATTTTTCTCCAGCGCCCCCCATACCGCCCCCCTGAGTCCAGCGCCCCCCATATCGCCCCCTGAGCGTTTCCGCCCCCTTCAAAATCGCCAGCGCCCCCTGGGGGGCGCTGGGGGCAAGGTTAAGAACCACTGATACAAACCTTCGTATAAAACCTGGCCTACCGAAGTTATTAACAAAATCGTATATTTCAGTACCTGTCTCAATTGGTGGAAACCGAGAGAAGAAATCTTTGGTCGTCACGTCAATGAAACGAAGCCATACTCCAAGGCTCAATATCGCACATCCTGCAAACTTTCTTGGAATTATCAACATTGCTAGCGAATGCGAACACCCAACTTCGACTTACCCATAACAAGATATTGCTTATAATTACCAAAACTCTCAATTTTCCGACTGATGACCTCCGTATTGCCTTGCAACAGCAACTAAGAAATATATAAACAGATGCAACCATGTCTTTGCATACAGCGCAATGTAAGCTTCCCAACCTACCTTTTCGTGACGGCTTTCATTATTACAAGCCTATTTGATGTTTATATGCACTATGCAGCAACCAAACCGCATCTATATCACGAAGAAGAATACATTTGATTAGACGTAGCTCGAGGGTGGTTTGCTGTACTGGTGTATCTAATCTGCAAAGGAAATGGGCGCCCCTGCGGGTTTTTTCGTAGCATTCGAGAAACCAAATCAACTATTCAAGCATTCGCCGCAGGCAACGATACCGCTACAAATAACATTATCCGCTTTTGGATGATCTCCAGAGCGTTACAATGACGTGATTGCTGGAAGCCTGGAAGTGCATGTTGGTTGGTAAGGTTTTGACGAGGCAATCGGGAACTTACACTATCAATTATAGCCTCCTTGTGACGACCGCGCAAACGGAAGCTTCATGGCCAGCACCGGGCTGTGATAGGACAGCGTATCGGTCCACAAATTCATTCAATATTTGTAGGCCGAATCTCGATACGACAGTGTGGTCTTCCTACAACCACAATATACCAAAATGGGTGTCTGATTTAAAGATTACTCCAAGTCGTTTCGGCACTTTCCAGTGGAGCTAGCTGTCACCGGCCGCATTCAACCATGATGCAAAGGTACTGTGATAACTAGGGTTGCATTTAAAACAAAAATCAATTTAAAACAAACATGTTTAAAACAAGGCCGTTATTTAAAACATTTTTTTTATTAAGCCATGACGTCACGAATATTCATTTGTTACGTCATAATGATTTGACATTGACAATTGATCAAATATGTGTACTATAACTGTTGAACTAACTATTTTGAGGGTTCCAACTATCCCATATCGATATACGTCGGTCAAATCGGGTGGTAAGTGTCCGTAGGCTCATGCAACATGCTTTTTGAGAAGTATTTACACAATTAGGGCATAATTTTACAACTTAAAAAAACACAATCTTTTTTAAAAGGCCTTTGTTTGAAACACTGTTTAAAACACACAAAGTGTTTTAAAACACCGTTTCTTTTAAATGCAACCCTAGTGATAACACATATAAAGTCATTTTGACATTTTCTATGCGGCATATTCCTAGCCGGAATCGCAAACGATGCATGACTTACTCGACACATAGGCTTTGCCACTTTATTATTATGATATATAATACCTGGTGGCACGCGCGCTAGCGGTATCAGCCGTATCACGTAACTTACACCAGTACTTTTAAGTGTTTTATATTTCCTCGAATTTGGATTAATAGTCTTAGCAACAGGATATGAAAATATTTATGAATCGTATTATTCATATCTCCCGCTTCGATACATATACTAGAATGAGTTCATCTTAACTACACACTTTTAGAACCGCTTGCTCAAGAAATTCTGAAATCCAATAAATCATACTAGAAGACTAACCGACACTGGCAAACTAGGTAATTGTAAACGCAATTTCTACTGAATGAATAGGCCTACTAGTCAGCCCTCAAGTTCACCGGACCACGACCTGACATATGCCATATGGATCTCGCCTTTCGTCACACTCCACCTCGTTTTGTCGCAAGCCCTTTTGTATCACCTTTGTACTTTTCATTCAGTGTGCACTGTGCATGCCTCTTCTTTACATCATCTCTAGGACCGGCTTGGTGTCAAAGATTTCAAAGACTACTTCAAGTCGTTTTCACACCTATATTTTGATTGTATCGCAGTCTTGTGGTGTTTTGAAACGATGAAATTTTTCACAAAACGCGGGTATACGCAAAACTAGTTTGAAACACACCTAGCCAGTTGCATAGCATGCAGGCTACTCTTTCGCAATAACAACTTACCGCCTGAGACTAATCTATAACCGCACTTGCCCGTGTCGCATATGTGAACATATGTATAGTATATGTATTTCGGACAACCTTGATCCCACTACAATCTGTCGCGGCGCTTTTCACGAGGAACATACATATTTCACATTAAAAAGACATCACAGCGGGTGAAACAAAAGCAGTTATGGCACCGGAGCGTAACGGATAACATGGAAAATGACATCGAATTTCAGATGACGATTTGGGGGGGGTGGAATGTTGACGATTTTGTTCACTGCATACTGAAAATGTCCCCAACCAACTTCGTTGACGTTTCAGCATACGCATTTAGATAATAGAACTGCGTAGTTGCCAACAGTCTCAGAACGTTTATTCGAGGTAGACCGTGGATATCAGAAAACGTTTTTTTGCAACTGTTTTTCAAATTTCACTTGCTAACCGATAAAATTGTTGGATGGGCTAAAACGATGCCCATCTAGTTTGGCTCATGTAGGAGGGAAGCTGTGAGAGTAAAAAATCGATCTGTTTAAAAATAGTATTTACGGCGGAAAATTATATCATATAGCTATGTTACTCCAACAACTTCGCTTCTACGGAATGGATTGAGCTAAATTTGTTACCGATCGTATTTTTAGACAGCGGAATGATTCTAGAGGGTGGGCCGTGAAATTTGCTTATAATTTTTTACTCTTATAGCTCCTATTTGAGAATGAGCCAAATTCGATGTGCAGCGTTTTTATAAGCAACCTAACAATTCTCCGAAATGGTCTGTAAAATTTGAAAAAATACAAGTTTTTTGAACAATCCTGGAGTGCAACCTATTCGGAGTCGGATTTTTGCATTGCGTCACGTCAAAAATAATCATTCGAGATACAAACAACATACGCTTCAAAAATAAAGATAAATAACATCTATGCATGAAATCACAGTGCGAGGCGATTTTTCTGCGAACGCAAAAAAACAGAAACAGAAATAAATCCGTCGAATCTCCGTGCTCAAGTACCAAGACAAATGTCAATACAACATAAAACAGCTATAACGGCACCCTACGTAATATATTATATTACTATGAATAACGTAAATGCTAAGGGACAAATCAAAAATCGACAGAACGTGTTCGCGGGCAGTGCCTAAACCGGACAGCAAACGATTTGGATGCAGAAAGAGGGTACGCAACTTACGCTAATGTATTAAATGGTTCGACGGATTTGAGTTTGTACCGTAATCGAATTTTGGATTTGACAGCATTGAATAAATGAGCGACTTGGCATCCATTTCGAAAGTTTAAATAATAACAATATTGTATCCGACCTGGGACACTACATGGTACTGCAACTAGAAAGTATAGGACAGTGGTTCTCAACCGGGGGATTGAGAATTGAGCATTTTCAGGGGGTCCGCGAAGTCTCAAAATAGTTGACAACATCATTTTTATTCTTTCACATTCGGAAAATCACGAGGCATTTTCGCTTCATTACTAGTAGAACTCCAGAGCTCACATCAACAGAATGGCCGTATGAGATGAAATGTTCTACTGTGCAGACTCATTTCAATTGCTAAACTGCCAATAGCCTACTGTTACAAACATTTGCTGTTTGGATATGTTTTGTCGGAGATTGTGGAACAAAGTTGGATAAGTAAGGTCAATCACGGAAATGTTTAAACTGCGAAATGTTTTTAAAAAATCCATTTTCTCCAGTGATATTAAAAACCATAATCCATAATAACTTCAAGATAAGCTGATGGAAGAGAAATGAACAGGTTTGACGTCATATGTTCGTTAAATAAAAATTTGGTTGTCAAATTTGGGGCCATATTTGTTGCGGTGATACCCAGTATTAGATGTCCACCCAATTTCTACATGGATAGTCTGATTTTATTACCAGGAAAATTCATGTAGTTGCTGTTTATCACTAAGCCTTACAGCTGTCACGTGCACAAGAAATATGACGATTGCACGATAATTGAGATAAATTTGACCAAAGATTTCGTTGGGGGTTCGCGGGGTCCGTGACGGTCCGAAAGGGCGACGACAAAAAGGTTGAGAACCACTGGTATAGGATATGGAGTTGAGAAAATGACCGTCGAACTCGATTTTAACTTTTCAATTCATTACATGATGAAATTTATCTTGTACGCATACCAAGAAATCGAACTTCAGACAAGAATGGCACGCCATGCCCTGCAATTTTTATGAAAAATTTTACACGAGGGGCATAGTATCGCACAAACGTACCACGCGTGGAAATCGAAATTCCTGAATGACGACCTGATATGATCAGGGTTATATCAAACCTAAACACCATTTCGAATTCTTAGTCGTGAATGAGCTTGCTTTGGAAAAGCGTGAACGTAATCAATTTGATTGCAAGTCAACGGCGTCCTCGCTGCCGATAGACCTACACTTTTTACACCCATTCATGTCATCCGAAAACGTCTCGATTTGTATGGTCAGAGAGTGCAGGTTGTAGGATCTCAGCTTCTTCGTCGCTTGCCGCAACACCGAGCCCGATTTGAAAGATTTGTCTGCAATCAAGGTTGTATAATAATGAATACAGTACATGTGCCTACACACCGAATATTAGATGAGCTAGTTACAGGATAATGTGTGACACCTGTTACAGCCTCGCCAGGTGCGCTGTTCCAAACACCTAGGGTTGCATTCCAAACAAAAATCAATTCAAAACAAACATACTTAAAAGAAGGCCCTTGTTGAAAACATGTTTTTTTATTGTTTTTTTAAGCCATGACGTCAGGAATATTCAATTGTGACGTCATAGTGATTGGCGTTGACAATTGTAAATATAGCTCCTTTGATGTAATATCTAAGAACTACAGCTGCTGAGCAGACAATTTTGAGGGTTCTAACCATTCCATATCACATGAGTCGGCTATATCGGGTGGTGGTAATCGTCCGTAGGCTCATACATCATGTTTTTCGGAAAGTATATACACAATTATGGCATGATTATACAACTTAAAAACACACAATTTTTTTTAAAAGGCCTGTGTTTAAACACTGTTGAAAACGTGTTTTAACAAATTGTTTTGAATACCATTTCTTTTAAATGCAACCCTATAAACACCCGTCGAAAATAGAAAGTATCTTCGTGGATTTGATCGACGTCTTTTGTGGTTCGTTTGGTTTTCCATCGTTTTCCGTAGTTATTGTGGCACGTACTCCGCTTTTTCCCGTACCCTTCGTTTTCCCGCTGTTTCCCATTATTCAATTCGCGCGAAGGTACGAAAATCGACTTCCCGCAGCGATTCACTGTAGTCCTAATACCAAGTACATGTTCAAGCGCGAAGCTTCATTTATTACAACCTCGAACGTAACCAATATCAGATATATCACATCGCGCAGTCATCCTTTCGGTAAAGATGTCTGTAATTTTTATCTGCGCTGTCCAAAGCCTTATTTATAGTTTCACAATGTAGAACAGTAATGCGTCGTCCGAGAACGCGATCTTCTGAATTGTCTTCGATCGTATGACAACTATTAACGTGAACAGAACGTTTGCACAATCCACAATTACCTTCCGTTGCATAAATGTTGACCATTTCAACCATTTCACATATTAGATTTACAATTCAATGCTCAACGCAGTCCCGATCAAGTTTTAACCGGACGTCACATTCAAAGTCGCAATTGCATTTTAACGCGGCGTTTGTCGACTATAACGACAACGAGCTGAGGGATACAAATAATGTCGATCGTTGAGGGGCGTCAAAGGGCTAACAACGGTGACTGATGAAACCGCACCGCTGTCGAACTCAATTCTATTTCGCAGCACCTACGCGAGGGCGACACTTGTTATCAACGCATCTTCCCGCATCAATCGACATTTTTATTGCGTGTAATCGCAGCTCAACCGCGCTCATGGCAATACTAATTATCATTTACGTGCAGTTGGAGTCCTGCCCATAAAACAGTGACATATTGTCAGTTTTCTTACTGATTTTTATTACTTTTCCCTCTTAGAAACAAGATGCAGCAGACCTATTCCACGCCTTGTCCCAGCAATGCCAAAAACTTTAACACTACGTTTTGCAGCCCTATAATAACCTATCTGTATAGTACTGTAAGATATAAAATATCGTAAATAATTTTTACCGATCGCTAAATGGCAAGACATAACGCATTGTTGGGTTGTCAGGCACCAGATGCGGAGATCGTGCACCGCCACCACGCCCTCAAGTACCAGGAGCCTGTCGTAGACTTCTTCGTACTTGATGTTTGCCGGCGTTCCTAAATGTGAGCGTACAATCGTTAATATTGAAGAGTGGCGTTCTTTCATGCTGAACGCATACCTTCCATCAGCACTACCATGGTGTCGCGCAATATCGAAAACGTGGTATACAGAACAATTAGAGAGAATATAAACGTGCATATCGGGTCGGCGATCTTCCATTCCGGCTGCAAATGGATATTGAATGTTACATGCATATTTCAGTTATAACGGTTTCATTTCCATCTTCCGTGACTCATCTTCTGCCCGAAAACATAAAACTTCCCTCCAAACTCATTCACAAAACATGACTTGGGGAATGTATAACGTAAAGAGAATACCGGTGATGGTATGACAGCTGTTTGATCAATGCGAGTGCGCGATGTGATGCAGTTACGGTGATTCCGCAAAATGCACTCCAACGAAGATTGTGTATGTGGATTAAAATGTACTGGTTTCTATTCTTGGTTTCGCGTATCATGGGTACTGTATATTCACACCGGTATATCAGGGGTTATTCACAGGGGAAAATACCCACCTTTTCTCTGAGAGTGTACTCTACTACTAACCCCCCCTTCCACACTTAATACCTAATAACAATGAACACCTACCATATATATTACACGATCCATCCAAATCCCATCGCCTTAGAGGCAACTAGACTGATCATGTGGGAGTATATGCCACGTGTGATTTTGGGAAGATCGCTTATATGCGTTTCACAGCGAGTTTCAGAACAATTGTTTAACCGCGACGGCAGATCTATATATCTAACAGATAGGGTTGCATTTAAAACTAAAACCAATTTAAAACAAACATGTTTAAATCAAGACCCCTGTTAAAAACATGATTTCATTGTATTTTTCAAGCCATGACGTCAGGGATAATCAATTGTGACGTCGTAGTTGATTGACATTGACAATTTAAAATATAGGGTAAATACAGCTCCTTTGATGAAATATCTACGTACTATAGCTGTTGAACCGACTATTTTGAGGTTTCCAACCATCCCATATCCTATACGTCGGTTATATCGGGTGGTAATCGTCCGTAGACTCGTACAAAATGTATTACGAAAAGTATTAACACAATTATGGCATAATTGAAGAGCTTCTTGGAGGTTCAGAACTTCAATATACAATTGAATAGTATATTCATATAGAAATAAACCCGAATATTTTCGGCTACACACTCGTCAGGGGCAATCGTCATTAACTAGTAGAGAATTGAAAGAACATTGTATATCAACAATCGTATCACAAAAAGATGTTGACAAAAAGAGTTCGTGTACCACCTGAAAATAGTACATTGAACGCTCTCTCGTTTGAAATTTCATGCTGGTGACGTCATATTTTGTGATACGATTGTTGATATACAATGTTCTTTCAAATTCTCTACTAGTTTCTGACGATTACCCCTGACGAGTGTCAGCCGAAAATATTCGGGTTTATTTGAATATGAATATACTATTCCATTGTAAATTATGGCATAATTATACAACTTAAGGCCTTTGTTTAAAACACTGTTTAAAATATGTGTTAATCAACCAATTGGTTTAAATGCAACCCTATATATACAGATATAGCTAACAGTTCTCCCCTCGCCAATGTCATCTGGCCAGTTCGCGTAATATTCCGTAGTCCGAGAGCAAGTGGTTTTGACATTTTACGTCTGATCCCCGCGCGATAACCGTTTGCGTGCCGTCGTACGCGCCGGCGTGCGTCATTTACTCATTTGTACAGCACGCGGTGTCAATTTGTTCGTGAAATGCCCGGTGCAATTACGCCCATGAATAATGAAAGCCTCCATAATTCGCAAAAGTTCCATAGTTCACGCGCGCGGGTATGTTTGTTGAATGTTGATGTTGCCCTGATGTCAAAACTTCTATATGACGGACTGCTGGGCGAAGCGGTGACGGTCATGACATTATCGCTCTGACTTAACGAGCTTTTTCGACCGATTTCAGTTCGTACGATACGTACGATTCACTGACAACCATAATTGGACTAGAAAATTTTCAGATTTTCGAAATATGATTAGAATTAGAATTATAACTACCCAGTTTTTTCGAATTAGAGTGTAATCAGAATTATTGAATTCTTGGAAATTGATTTCAATTCCTAATTAACGAACTTTTTCGACCGATTTCAGTTCGTACGATACGTACGATTCACTGACAACCATAATTGGACTAGAAAATTTTCAGATTTTCGAAATTTGATTAGAATTAGAATTATAACTACCCATTTTTTATCAAATTAGAGTGTAATTAGAATTACTGAATTCTTGGAAATTGATTTCAATTCCTAATTAACGAACTTTTTCGACCGATTTCAGTTCGTACGATACGTACGATTCACTGACAACCATAATTGGACTAGAAAATTTTCAGATTTTCGAAATTTGATTAGAATTAGAATTATAACTACCCAGTTTTTTTCAAATAAGAGTGTAATTAGAATTACTGAATTCTTGGAAATTGATTTCAAATCCTAATTAGGACGAAAAACAACAAAAATCATGTCAAGTTCATGTCATAGCAAAGTTCGTTCTCCTAATCACGAGAATGGAAAATGCCTGCGTACACCACACCCGGCTCGTTTCGCGCTGTACAGCTCTCCTGTAGTATTTTCATCATCATCATTGGTTTATTAGCAATTTTATCGGTTCAATACACCACAAAAAATGCGATACAATGAAAAGACAGGAAGATGTCGAAGCGACTAGGAGTTGTCTATGGAATCAGACACCCACCTTTTCAAGAAGCTTTGAGCTTTGAAACATTTCACAAATTAGATTAGATGAAATTACCTACACTTCGCCCGGGTATGAATATAATAGCGACTGCGCCGATGCTTGACCATTGCAGTTGCGAATTCTAATGTCGCGTTATCAACCGCGCCTCAATTTGAAATCGCGCAATTGCGCAAATCGCATCAAAACCTTGACAGAACCGGGTTAACAGGTGCGTCGTAATTTGATCTTCACGAATCGGTTCAAGCGTAATCTAATCTAATTGACGTTCTGTTAGCTCGAATTGAGCTTAAAATATACTATCATAATTACCTTGAAATATAGTATTATGGACACGATCAACACCGCCACACTTTGCAATAAATCGCCGATAACGTGGACAAGGGCGGCTCTGACGTTAACGTTCTTGTTCACATCGTTCTGATGCCCTGCGGATAAAGACAGAGAGATCATCAATCACGTCACTCGAAAAAAATCCGGTTATTACCATCGGTACCAGTAGGGTTACCCAAATAACACCTTTTTATAAATTTACCGCAATTGCGACCCGTAGAAGAGACGTTATTGTTGTTCAATAGGTGTGAGCAAGAAGTAATGTTTATCTATAAGTCTTGATGTTCGTAATCACCTGGAACCCTGATGCATTGCCTTATATTTGACAACTAATATTTTTCACTTCTATATAGTTTCTGTGACTTTCCAAATACACACACTTCTCCTTCTACGGATTAAAATGAGCGAAATTTGATATGCATCGCTATTTTCAACAATTGTATGGGAAATGCCCAGTGTATAAATGGACTCACCTTCGTCATGGTCATGTCCGTGGCTGTGGCTATGACCGTGCCCGTGGCTATGACCGTGTCCGTGGCTGTGACCGTGGCTGTGACCATGTCCGTGGCTATGACCGTGGCCATGCCCGTGACCATGGTTGAGTACGCAGATATTTCTAGACGAAAGTGACATTCAAGAAAATGTAAATGTGTACTTGTGCAACTGTCTGTCAAAATACAAATATTGCGGGGTAAAGGCTTCGCGGCAAGCATACATTGCTTCTGGTGTGTCTCCAAACCGCACTTCGTATATTTCCAAAAGTTTCGTCATAGAAAATACTATAGCCTTCGCTTTGTTACACACCATTAATTCTAGTAGTCTCATAAAAAGACAGTCTACATGACAGTAAGGATCAGTTTGTATTTTTTCAATCATACCTATTTCATAGCACTTTGTTACAACGATGAGGGTTGTTCACGACTTCGTAAATATGTCATTCCCACCAATGTGGGTATAGCTTTGTACTACACGTTTCATATGCTGCGATACGGCCAACCCCGGTTTACAGCCACCCACGTTGGAAAACAGCATCGAAACTAAAATTCTCGTATATATATAGTATAATAACTCACATCAAATTGAAAGTCAAGCCGCAGAGCGCCGCAATTATCATAGCCAGTCCGTTGAGATCGTATTCGTCCTCTTTGAGTCGCATCACCGCCAGGTATACCAGAATCCCGGTCAACACCCAGATGGAAACGACACTCACGATGGCGCTCATGACCTCTAGAATTACGGGAAGGAAAATCGGAATATTCAGGAAAAGGGGACGCGACGATGACTAATCGCGCTTAACCAATGGTTCGCAAACTGTGGTACGTGTTCATCTAATGGTACACAGCAAACGCATTTCTTTTTCAAGTAAAATTACAGTTTCCGCAAATCGTTAACGTATTCTTTCTAATTTAAGAAATGTCTTAATCGAATGCAGAGGTAAATATTTTATAAGTTGCAATAGCAATTGTAACCATCACATTAATTTCGCCTTATTAGTGTGCTATCAATAAGCGGGGGTGGATTAGCTGGGCCGCATTTGTTTCGAATTTTCCGGGTCCACTAATTTGATAATCCACCAATGTGAATAATTAATTATATCTACATTTGGAGTAAAGTTGAGTTTTTCGATGATTGGTCGGTACTCAGCAACAACATCGGCATGATATGCGGTAACAAAAAGGATGAGAACTACTGCCCTCAACCATACCAATACGCTTTATGGCGCTCTCAAATTATACACGCTACTCGCAACGCAGTGCCGTATTTAAATTTTCATGCCGTTCATGTTCATGTTCATGTTCATGTCATGGTTTCCTGTCGTTAACTTTCACCTTGCTATACAATACGCTAATCTGGAAAGCAACGCAGTACCATTTTTCCGAAGTAGTTAAAAAGGTCTTCCCTATACTTGGTATATTTGAGGAAGGTCTTCCCTATACTTGGTATATTTGAGTGGTATGTTTTTAGGACCACTTCCACTTCTACGTGAGCTGTTTCTTAGCCAAAGTACTTAGTTTGTAAGCTTTGGATTTTTAAAAATAGAAACTAGCGTTATAATCAGTTAACATCCCCTTCGCGAATTAATTTGTCATAGGAAGGCGTGAAATAGCAACTGTAACTGTGTACCTATTTGTAGTGCCATTAGTCATGTACGCTATAGCCGCTCAAAGATACAGCTTGTAATTCCGAAAGTGCCCACACCAGATTACCTATACTAAAAGTATGCGCCCCAACGACCAAATATGTTTTTCTAGACTACTTGGATGCTTCTCAGACCTTCCATTTTCTATATCCACGTGAAGTAGCTTTGACGTGTCTTGTACTTCAACTTGTGATCAAGTAAAATTAATGAAGTTACTACTACGTCTTGAGTAGAAACGCCCGCAGATATATATGTAAGGTACATGTGTATATGAGCAGAAAACCAAACCGACAACTGTACACCTGCTCTGTGCCAGCCGTAGGTCAAACGCTTCGTGGACGGTCGCGACGCCATCTTGAGCGCGATTATGCTGATCAAGAAGCTGCTCACGTCTGCAAGAAGGTGGCTCGCGTCCGTGAAGATGGCCAAGCTGTTCGAAAAATAGCCGCCTGCAAAATTGATCGCGTGCCGTAACGGTTTGTGATTGTTGATCGTGTGCGATAGAAGTATGTACCATAAGGTTACTTAAAAATTTATCTTTTGCGAATACTAGCTAAAATTTTTAGGTTGGCTAAAATAACGTTGTACTCCAAATTTGGCTCAATTGCAAGTGGTAGAGGAGAAGCTATTGGATTGGAAAATCTTCGATTTGAAAGTTTTTTTTTACCGTTGGTAATCCAAGAATTATTATTGAAAAACTTCATTTTTTTTCGGGCTATTAGCTAAACTCGTTATCGTAAAACCACCAAGGACAAAACTTGATTAGTCCGAAAAACAAAAGTACAGGCCTAGGGATGGTGTGAACGGGAGGTTCACGTTCGCGTTCTGTGCGTGAGCCTCGGATATTTAGAGGATCACGTTCACAGACGAACCTTGGTAAGTTCTGCACTGTGAACCCTTTTCACAAATTACAATTGTTCACGTCATTATTACATTTAAGGTAGAAATTATTTGGATTTTAACTTCGGGTCACTCTATATATGGCGCCGACAACATAAAAAATCAACAATAACGAGCATGCACCTTGCCAATCTCAAAAATTCTACATTACTTCGATCGAAATATCCAGCTTTCCGTTTGTGAATATTTAGTGACTCTCTGCTGTGAGCTTGACCCGCAATCACACAACGTCTAGAGCGAAATACGCTACATGTTGTAGGTAGTCAGCGAATGATGCTTATTCAACCAATCAACCGAATTTGATATAAAGAATCCATCGTTGACTAATGTAAAAAATGTAGCAGGCGTGCTAGATCTCTCTTGATTTTATATGTTTATTGTATCATAAAAACCAAATCCGTGAAATTGGGGTGTTGGCTACTGTATAACTTGTTAATGGGGTGATATCGGAAGCAAATATAGAAACCCGTTTCACACTCTACTCAATATCAATGTAGCAATAGTCAGACGCCGAATACATTGTCCGGTCTGGCACAGACCGTTACGGTGGAAGCATATATTACCTAGCAAGTCCTCGTCCAAATTGTTGGCAAAGCGACGTAAAATATTGATTTTATGGGATTATTATAGCATTTGATTGCTCCGGTTGATACATTTGTCGACGTTTAAAAAGTCAGCATGTACTTCAACATTGTTTCAAAATCTGGCCCGAGTCGTCGCTAGGTATCGTGTACTGTACAATAATAGATCACTTCACTGAAATGTAGGTTTGAAATTAGCAATATGACGTCACGTGACGCCATAGGTTCGGATTTGCATTCACACATGTGACATACCCTTTCGAAAAGGTTCGCGTTCACACGAACCTGAACCTTTCCGAGGTTCACACCATCCCGAAATCACCATCTATGAATTATTACACAGAAATAATTACTTACACAATCATGCAAATGAAAGCTGTCGACGCCATAAACTTACTGACATCAATACTCTCTATGATAAATCTACGCATCAGCATGTATTAATATGGCATAAATCAGCCGGAACTTATGTCAAGAGTGGAAGACATGCAAGTGAACTTGAGTGAACCCTAATGCCCAAGGCTAACTCAAAGGCTATGTTTGAACTGCTACAACTTGAGAGCTGAAGTATAGGGCTAATTACTGCGGGAAATTATTCAGCAGTACATGCGTATAATCGATTCAAGGAGGCAAAACACCATGCTCGACTTCCCATACGTCCATACATAGAACACTATTTGTATGTCAGTGTCATAACGAACTATGACTGGCTTGTGAGCATCGTCAGACAAGCATTTTCACATCTGAATGACGTCACGACGCCGATATTTACAAATACAAATCAACCTCTTTAGAAACGGAAGTTGGCCTGTTGGGCTATTTCAGGGGTGACCAACCTTTCTGCTATTCACAACCGCATTTCGTTTGCTCACGCAGCGTACGGCCGCATTCCAGAGCATATTCATAATGGCCTAACTGGACGCCAAATACCAATGTTAAACTGTCCATGTCCATTTCCGGTGAACTCCGGATAGATTTATTTGTTCATATTAGCTTAGTATACGCGCGGAAATCGTGAGTGGCCCTGTTATGAATAGTAAGTGGGATTCGTTATGGTCGCGCCAGCCCGCCAGGCACGAAATTTCTTGAATATTCACATATGAATTTCGTCATTAATATTAGCAGTTTCACATATGTTCCTATCAAACATATATCCTTTCTCGGTCTATGTGATCAGATTCACCGGTATAGAGTTGATGGAGGGAGTGTTTTCGAAAATTTAGGGCAAGTTACAAATGATGATGGATCTTCCGGTGGGCCAATTGTTTGTTATTAGTCGCTTTGTTACATGCTGTTATTTCTTGAATTCCCATCAGGATTGTCGTTATAGTGGAAAGATATTGGAATCACCCAGACGTACCAGAAACAAATCCTCACGATTCCAAAATGGTATTTCTATAACAGGCGCATCATTTTCCTCTGCTGTTCACATCTGTACTGTGTACTGCTCAGATTGCAACGGGCGCTACTATATCAAAGTCGAAAATCGTAGTCGCATTGAATCGCGCGCAGCGCGACGAAAATTTCAATAATAATTAAAATCTCTCAACAATTCCGGAGTGAATTCGTAAAAAGCCAATTTGCATGTCGACGGCCGCCAACGCATACTCATTGAATAACGTGTCGACGGTCGCACAAATTTGCTTCTACGGCCGCAGGTCGGCCACCCCTGGCCTATTCGATCTCACGCTATGTGCACGACTTTAATGGTTCCCATTTTCGAATGAACGGAAGTTGAACGATTCTGTATTCTTTTATAATTCGGGAATTCAGTAATTCTAATTCTAATCTAATCTGGAAGAAAAAACTGTAGCAACAATTATAATTTTATTCTAATTCGGAAAATCCATGTAGCTATAACTCCTAATCCAATTTTGAAAAGCAGAAAACTTTCTAGTTGTCCAATTCTGGCCGAGACAGCCAAAATTAAAATTTTGGTTATGTCAAAAATAAGGATACTTGAGAAAGTAGATTTGCATGAAAATCATTATTAGGAAGGTCGACAATAATTGAAAAGACTTGGTAAGCAGCGACAAAACACGTTTGCACAGCGAAATTCCTGAGCTGCGGTTCGTGAACCAGTGAACTATATATGCCTGCATATCGGTCGTTGGTAATCGATTTGACCCACCTAAAAGTTCTCCGAACATGAAGAAAAGACTCAAAACCATGACGATGGTTAGTTTTTTGACGGCTTTTTTCCGGTTCTCTTCGTCCCTTCGTTCTCGACTATCGGAATCTTTGTGGCAGTGTTCCGATTCTACCTCGGAATCTGCAATGGAAACGGGTTAATGAGAATTACTTTTACAATATGCAGTCAGCACTCTATATAGTCGGTGCCGACAAATTTTATAGAGCAGTGATGTGAGTTTCCTTACAAGTTAAAATGTCTATATTGTGACAACTTATGCCCATTTGAAATATAGATGTATTCGTCTATATAGCGTTCAACCGTTTCAGATTTATTATTCCTCATATCGGGCTCGCTTCGAAAAAGGAGATAATACTATATGGACAAATTCTACAGACTACTTTCCCTGTCAATATGCCTATGAAATATTTTCTGCTTATAAATTCTCTAAAAACGGATACCGGTAACAGTGATTTTATCTGTTTAATAGCGAGGAGGAGATGTGATAGGAAATTATATGCTAAAACATACGTGGATACCTAAGATTTGGATAAATCACAAATCCTTTTCACCAAAGTAATAGGCTCTAGGGTTCAACAGAAACCTCACACGGTAATCGATGAATATAATATATACGAGATTGAGATTCAAATACCGATAACTAACTGAACGAGGCCAGTCTTGTTACAGATGATTTTTTGGAGTCGACCTCAGGGAACATAGAATACGTCCTCAGTCGCATATCAGTCAACTCGACAATGACGCCATTACGCTGAATATGATGATATTGAGCATTGCTTTGCTTGTCAAAGGATGATTACTTCAACATGATTCGCATTGGTTGCAAGCCTTTCGTGTGATCGTAGCGAACCCCCGAGTCTAAATAGGGCTCTTGTGTGGGCGAAAAGTATGAAAGACATTGTTGCACTAATCGATATCACCAACCGATATCCTGATGGCCTACGAAGTTGAGTATTGCTGGCAACGTCACGACTAGGTGCACGTTGTGACAATAATGCTGTGGGTTGATCATTATTCCACATATATCTGATTTGTGCTAACATGCACTACATGTTCCGTGTATGCTGTGCGGTACAACCAATCGAGGTTTCAAGGCTTCCACAGTTGAAAATACTATCGAAAACGTAGCTTTCGTCGTATTATTTCAGTACTCGAAATAATCATCTCTTACTGCGAGGCGCAAATCGTGAGAATTAAAACCCGATTCAGATTAGAGTACTCGGATCATTGTGCTCTGCCCTGGTGATCATTTGATGACAACTTACCGGAATCGTTGGAATGAAGGTCATGTTCGGATGCGGCCTTGCCAACTTCATGCGATTCTTGCAATGAGCATGTGCTATCCTTATTTTCGGCAGCCCCGTATCTATTAGCAGTGCCGCAGCTCGATTGTAGCGGAGTCCTGGACGTGAAACTGGATTCTGCCTGGCTGCCCGATGGGGTGACTTCACATCCCGACTGGCACTCTCGTCGCGGCTGTCTGTAGATAGTTCCGGGTCATAGGTGATTAAGGTAGCTCGGGTAGAAGTATAGAAGTAACCCCGTAGCCGTAGTTAATGACAAGTGGAAGTAGCCATTCTCAAAACGTGTTGAAGCTATTATACCAGCTGAAGTACAAAATGATGGTATGAAAAAGTATTGAAAGTGTTTTAGGTATTAGTTACCGGTCGCATAATTTAAGCAGTTAATGACAAACAACATAAATACAAACACGTTCGATTTTCGAAACTATATTCAATTGCCGTGATGCGGGTTTGCTGTGACCTGTTACTATTTTATCGACTAAATTCATCAAATCCCAGAAAAACTTCGTAGCTGTGCCTAAACAATTACGCTGTGAAGTAAATGTGGCAACAGTCTACTAACATGGCCACTTGAGCATATAAATCTACCGCATTACACATCTAACTACGCAACAAATACATACACTGTTAGAAAAATCCGTAAATTTACACCTTTTTGAGCAGTAAACGAGTTTACATACGTGGTCGTAACGAAATTTACTGTTATTGAAGCCGTAGTCAATTACGGACACGAGATCGTAATTCGATTCATCGAATCAATCCGTAAATTTACACCTTTTGAGCAGTAAACGAGTTTACATGCGTGGTCGTAACGAAATTTACTGTTATTTCCGCCGTATTCATTTACGGACATGAGATCGCAATTCGATTCACCGAATCAATCCGTAAATTATTTCATTTGTCACACGTATGGGTGGGCATTTCTTGTGGCCAAAAAAGAAAGATTTTGATAAAATTGTAATTCCATATACAATAGGGTTACATAAACGCGTAGAGTATTACGATTTTGCGAGTACGATTTTAGCACGTCGTGTCAGAGATTGCTGACAATCAACATTTTGAAAATATGCATTTATAGATATAGGAATTCAATATCGCAACAGTCAATAGTTTCATGTTGACATAATTTCAGTAGGCCAGCCGTTCTAACACCAAGTAGGCTTAAGAATAGATTGTATGGTGGTACATCGACTTTAAGGGTTATAGTCATCTTTATATTTAATAACAGGAGCTAATCAGGTGCAAAGTCACTCAACTCGCAACTGTCATAGTTGAGTGACTTTCATCAGGCGGGAAGCCAGCGATAGTTCTTTTGTTCGATATCCCAGGGGATTAGCGAGGAAGATTGAGGTTAAGAATTGCCCGACGGGATACAGCGGTTGTTCTCGGCAAACAGTTGCGGGTGTGACAGAAGGGTTTCTTTCATAGAATAAGGAAGATCAGTATATGCTTGCACATTATTCCAAGCATACTGGTAGGGTTGATGGAAAGGAACACATCATTCGCATGATGGACAGTAGCTATGGTGCCTCATTCAAACGTAAGTATAAATAGCTATCCTTATATTTTGATATAGATAATGCTATGTCACTACATGACTCCCCAGACTCGGTCGTGATTATATTGCTTGTCGCAGACAAAAGCTCAAAATTCGTTTTATTTCAATATTCAGTTGTGAATGTTTGCAGACAGCTATCTTACTGTTATCTATTATAAAAGGAACCCGTTCTCTCTTCAGGGCGTTGAAAAAGGTGAAGTCACTGAGGGTTGTCACCACAATGGAAAGAATTTCGACAATATGCAAAATGCTTCAATCGCAATCATACATGGCTTCTATTGGCATGCACTAGTTACTATGTTCATACTTTGATGAGCCAATCTCGCAAATATTCAGGCGAATGGTAAGCAAAAAGCCTTCTTTTATTCATAATTGTTAGTTTATAATTCTCGTTAATAAATTACCTTTCACTTTTCAGTGGAGAGACGCGTATAGTTTCAGTACACGAAAAAATGTCTCCTACTCAACTCAAATAATTACAATAATAATTGATTCAGATTCGAGTAGTCGAATCATTGCAGTCATTTGTTGCCATTTACCATTGTTTGATAGATGACTCCAACAATCAAACAAGTCCAAATGATGTCAATGAAGGTGTGTTGTAATAATCCAATCCATATCTGTTTTCAGGAAAGTGTTCAAGGAGACTTTGTGGAGGAGGCTCCAAATCATCCGTTCTTGATCGCAATCGGTAAGTTATTGTTTAGATTGCAATGCAATAGTTTTGGAAGTGACATTTTATACTTACGATTACACCAATTCATGTCAGCATGCGCTATATAATTTTAGGAATTAGCGTGGAAAGTTAGCGGGAATGTATCTAATAAAAATCACAATTTGGAGGTGATTCGAGTCGATTCAAGTCAAGTCGCGAGTCAAGTCACATTACCAATTAATATTAACTAATATGACACAATTCAAGTAGGCGCCAATAGTTGAGGAGTATATAAACTATAGTCGAATTCATTTTCAATAAAACAATATGTTTGGTTAATGGTCAAGTAAATTAATTTATTAGCAAAATATCTGTCGTACCGAACAGAGACAGATATTTTGCTAATAAATTAATTTACTACTTGTTTACCACAAAGTAAACTGTAAGCTTCGAACACTTCGTTTGTGGTCAATTTATTTGCGAGAGAACAATGGCGGCTCAGTAAAACACACCATAATGGAATGATTGGTAGCTGTCCCTGGTTACACCAGCGTTGCGCGAACAATCCGAACATATGCAAGATTCATTTATTTTCATCGACACCGATAACTTTATCACTTGGAATTGACTCCTGAATTTTGATCCGAGTCACGAGTCAATCCACATTTCTGATACGTCAAGTCAAGTCGTTTTAACAAATTGACTCGAGTCAAGTCAAGTTTTACAAAAAGATGACTCGAATCAAGTCTTGACTGGAGTCATCCCAACACTGGTTTACCACAACCACCTCTAAATTGGTATGATTTATTAGGATGCTAATCTGACTACAATACCCGTGCATTTTTAGGCTCGACCGTCCACTGTACAGACAAGTTTCTGATAACCGCCGAAAAATCGACCATTTATTCGACGGAATCCTTCTACTCTGCAGTAGCTTATTTCTTCGCCTGCTTCTATGTCTTCAATATGGAGTACTCAGAAGAAGCAACAGCTGCATTGGATTTCATGCAAAGGTGAGCTATGAGTGAGAGGGAGACCACAATTGAAACAGATTATACTAAATTTAATTGATACTAATTATGCACCTGGACTCCCCGAAACACGTTCTGATCTCGACTATGCCTACCTTTATATGCGTTACAAGACAACAACTTCTATCTTTAATTCTTGTCCCAAGCAGTCTCTGATGCTACTCAAGTAGAAGTAATCAATTACATAATTGATGCATCCCATAACCACTAGAGTACTTGTGTAGAAGTGCTTCACAATGGCCAAATCGCGGGCCCGTGAGAGTGACCCACGGTGTAATTTTCTAAATTAGCCAACCCTGGTCTACGTAAATCAGGGATGAGCAAATCGTGGCCCGCGAGAAGGTTTAGAGGGGCCCACTAAGTAATTCTTGAAGTTAGTTATAATTTCCAAAAATTAATTACCCAGGTGATGTATTGTGAACTTGCGAGGCCAAACAAAAAATTGATCAGCCTGGTTGCGAAATGCAGGATCTTGATGACTAAAATATGAATATAACCCAGTCCTTGCCAAGCCAAATGAGCCTAGCTCTATACAGAGGCGACCCACAATATTTCAAGTGCCATCATTATTGACCGAATTCATTCATTAACTTTGAATAATTTTTGCGCTTACGCGGCTATGTATTCAGGATTTTAATAACATAATTGCTATCGATTTTGATGAGCTGTAATATAAGTCTCGTTTTTGCCGTTACCTAATCCGGTTCGCTCTTAATTCGACGACTACTAAAAGGTTATCAATATTGAAGTGGCCTGCGCAATGGTTTGAAAATCTTATGCGGCCCTTCGGCTGAAAAGGTTGGCCACCCCTGACATGAATTGTACTAGAATACACTATTACTATCAGCTGGCAATCGTTTTGATTCTTTGTGCCTGTTAGTAATATCCAGCCTATTTCATTTATAGGTACTTTGCTGGGATCGCAGAGCAGGGCTCAAAGACATCTAAAAGAAGAAAACTGACGTTCACCCTTAAGTGATAAAGTTTGCAAAGTTGCTGAAAAAAGCTCCATGAATATATCAATAAATGCTTCGACGCTGCATCATTAATTGATGATTAGTGTGTGGGTTTATGACCCGGTCTAGGAGTCGAGGAAATTGTATGTGGATTTACCAGCAAACCGGGCATACTATTACTGTGATTGTGCCGTGATTCCGAAGTGCGCCAAAGAGTCGTATTTAGCTTTACAAATTGGCAGTAAATTTACTAGCAAACAGTATTAATCCTACTGTTATTAGCCGTAATTTCATTGACTGTCTGGAAGCAGTTTTTAGTTTTACAATAGGGAGTAAATTTACTGACAAACCAGTAATAAATCTTACTGGAATCAGTATTTAGTTTTACATTTAGTCAGTAAATTTACTAGCAAACCAGTAATAAATCTTACTGCTATAACACCGTAATTTAATTGACTTTCTGGAAGCAGTAATTACATTTACAAATAGCAGTAAAACTGCTGCCTGCTATTTGAGCAGTAAATTTACTGGTATTTTTTTAACAGTGTAACTACAGGTTACTGGTGCACAAACTGAACTGTGAATGAACAGAAATCAATATAACTGCTGCCATTTCCTTTCTAAGCCATTTTAAAACGCGAGACTTCGCATTACAGAAAGTGTCATCACATTGTTATTAGGTTCAACACAACAGCGTCATTCGCTTAATTGCAAATGGAGTTCATACATATTCGAGATTTAATACAGGATTTCAGAAGGAAGGGGCTTCGATTTCGATACCGGACCTTCCTGCGTGCGACAAGACGTGTACAATAGGGCTGTTCAAAAATAACTTTTTTTTCTGGATTCCAGCCATTCAGTGAATAAATTGCCAGGTTACCTTAAAAAACGCTGCACACCAAATTTGGTTCAATTCTAACAAGTATAGTGCTCCGCGGATCCAATTAAAATTTTTAATTTATACAGAAAAATTGAAATAAAATTTTTTTCAAATTTTTCTGTCAACCCCATGAAATTGTTGAGCTGTCTTCAGAGACGATGCAAAAAAAAATTGACTCAATTCGGACTAGTAGAAGTGGAGTTATTGGAGTTTTTCGTTGATAATTCTCCAATTATCCTTGATTGGTGGATAATCCGAGAATTATCAACGAAAAACTCAAATAACTCCGCTTCTACTGGTTGGAATTGACTCAAATTTTATTAACATGGTCTTCGAAGACATCTCAACATTTTCATGGGGTTGAGAGAAAAATTTGAAATTTTTTTTTTAATCTCACGTAGTAAATTAAAAACTTTAATTGGCTCTGCCGACGCTTAGACATGTTCGAATTGAACCAAATTTGGTGTGCAGCCTTTGTTGTGGCAACCTGACAATTTAATCAGTGAATGGCTGGAATCAGGAAAAAAAAGTTATTTTTGAACAGCCCTAGTGTACAACCTAAAAATTTTGTTAGTTGATGGTCAACCAACTAACGGTTTTCTGAGTATAGTTCTAGTTCTAGTTGCGGATTTTGAAAATTGAGTAGTTCTAGTTCTAGTTCTAGTTCTAGTTGCGGATTTTGAAAATTCAGTAGTTCTAGTTTAACATTTGAAAAAATATATAGGTTGCCGAACAACTAGAAACACGTGTCGTGGTTTTGGGCGAATCGAGATGCCGGTGTTCTGTTGAACGATGTTTGTGCATAGGCATTGCTCGCTCAAAGCCAACACTGCTAACAGTGTGACGTAGCCAGCGGGTGGCCTTTTGGGGTCAGAATCTCTCATTTCATACTCAAAACCCCGTTGTTTTGAAATGTGTATTCAATGTCTGATATTTCCGATAAAATAAAAATTAATGTGTTGACTAGGAGAATAAAATCCAGTTATGTACGGTTCCTAACCTTTAATGACTTGGGAGGGCCTACGTCACAGATATGCAACTATTTTCTGAGAATGACAGGCAGAAAATATGTTCGCGAGCTAAGTCAAAGGTTTGTACTATATTCATCAGCAGTGTATTACTTCCTATTAATTTATAAATTGAAAGCAACGAATTGATATGTTACGTTCGCGAGTCAAGTCAAAGGTTGGCACTAAATTCAGCGGTGCATTACTTTCTAATAATTTATAAATTGAAAGCAACGAATTACGTGATTAACACAAGCTTTTGGGTGGATGTGTTACTATTAGGAAATTAAAAATTCAGAGTCAAAATACAAATATAATATTTATCCCCAGTAATTATTCAAAACAATGGCAAACAAAAAAACATTGTCAACTCTTTTTGGTCACACCAACCCATAGACACGTCCTTCCATTGAGACACCAAAATGTATGGGATGCTACCGCTTGGTCAGATGGTCACTATCCCGAGCGGTGTGTAGCTTGGTAAAATAGTCCCGTTGATTTGGTTATTTCGCTAGCAGGTTTTCCGAATTCGTCTTCTCGCTGTTTCAGCCGAATGACTGCGTGCTTATATCAGAGTCCCGACTTCAATTCACCCATTTTATATTGACTTTATTATGAATACAGATCACCCCAGGCATCGGCTACCCCTGGCACGCGTACCAAAAGTGACAGGCAAGGTGATTTTTCATGGCACGCTAAATGATTTGATGTGCATTGTTATAATCATGTTTCTTGCAAAAAGTGAAGCAAAGGTTTTCAAAATGGAAAAAGCTCGAAGGTGAATCCCAATTATTTCGCGAATGAACACGAAGTAGGGTCCTTTGGGACAGGTTTTATTTTTCTTCAAAATTTTCTCCTCACTTTCCACGCATAGTCCGTATTTGGCACGCGGGCCGTAAAATGCCCAGGTCTGCCCTACGCTAATCTATATGCCTTCTGAGAACCCCTAATTTTCAGCGAGTCACAAAACAAATGTCTACCACATGTGTGCAGACCATATGTGTTGTAATCTGTAGGACTTAAGTTACTCAGACAGACTTATACAGACTACCCATTTAGTTAGTTGATGGTCAACTAAGTAACGGTTTTCTGAGTAGTTCTATAGTTATAGTTATAGTTGCGGATTTTGAAAATTGACTAGTTCTAGTTCTAGTCGCGGATTTTGAAAATCGGGTAGTTTTAGTATGTTCTAGTTCGAGTTTTAAAATTGATTGGTTCTAGTTCTAGTTGGGCTTTTTCTAGTTGGGCTTTTTGAAAACCCAGTAGTTTGTACAAGTCTGTTCCCAGTGCCCAATCATAGCCAACACAGGCGTGTGATCATGAATCATATGCAGGAGTTGAGTGCGCGTCTTGACCGGCTGTGTAACCCCTGCATCGGAGCATCCGGAACAACCCTTGAAACTGGATCAGGTAACCCCGGATAAACATCAGATAGTCAATAATTTCCATTATCGTCGTTTCAGACTTGCCTAAGGTACAATCAAAAGAAAACGAGAAAAGTATAGGCCCGCCTGAAATGTACCGACCTTTCAACATCGTCGTCCAGTAAAGCCAATTCGTCGGACTTCTTCTGGAATCTATTCTTTATGAAATCCTTGAAGGCATCCGGCCCAGGTAAAGACATGTTCGAGCTCACACCAACGCGTTGTTCATCAAGCGGATAACAGCAGTAAACAAGCAGGCTATTTTGAACTGTGTTAAGTAGCACATTTTTTCTATTTTGCGCACGTTACTGTACAGGAAAGTTGCGCACGGCACAGTAAATAAAGTATTTCAAGTACACAGGCTCATTAACTGCTCGTTATAAACATTGGATGCTAATTACAATAGAAATCGATGCATTACAGCATGAACCAACGAATGGATGGGTCATTATATAGATTGTGATGCTAATGGAAATTGATGCACTCTTGTGAGTGCGCTCGTAACAATCGATTCAGATCTGCGCGAGGTTGACGAACAAATGCTTCTTTCAAATAGCCAGAAAAGCTTCGTGGCATTTTGGTCTACGACCCCCCGAAACGATATCAAATTTTGTGATCACGTCCAAGTCCAGAGGAACAGATAATACGAACTGCAAGAAACAAACTCTGTCAGGCATTGCGAGGTAAAGACGAATATCAAGTAGGCCAAGAGGACATGACATCGAACACACTAATTTAACTATACGTGACACGAGAGGGTGAGCACTGAGCAGTCGATAGACCGTACCACTTTGCCTCGTCCCAAGTATGACCAGTGAGATTTGTTCGATCTGCCGTACATATATTGGAATATGTGCTTACATAGCTGGGATAATACTAGAGCATATCGGAAAGCCCATCCCCTGTGACAGAAGTGCCGCGGGCAAATGTAAAACGCGAGCCGTGTCCCATTAAGAAGTTATCATGTCCTGTCCAAAGTCCATGATACATTTCCTATGTATGTTGAGGATTGCTAATACACACAATCTCTTATCTCTAACTACCGCTAAATTGTATTTGCGTTGTATTTCAAATTGGTCCATGATACTGTGTCTTATTTTCCCTTTCGTTCGTTAGTTTATTTTAAATTATTTTTTTTTCACTAGTTATCGACTGTGAAAATTGCTCCTGTCCCGGGTGGCTCGGCTCTGAAGACTTTGTCATATCGAGCCTCCCGTCTACCTTGCATGTCGCATTTCACTGTGACATTTTTGTAGTGTTATGTTGATATGTAATGTATACGAATAAAGATTCTCTCTCTCTCTCTCACTAATCTGGCGAAATATACTGGATCTGGATATGCCATCGCAATACATTAGATTACGATGTAGTGATTACCTACAGCAGCTTCCCACAATCTATAGAAAACAGCGCAACATGCCGGTTTAGATCAGCGGCGCACGCTTGTCAAAATTCCACTAAACCTGTGTAGTTCCACTGTAGCAGTCCTTCTACATGATATATATATTGATAACATGATTTTCAATAGAATCAAGGAAGAATACCAAACATATCCCTTGCGTAGATTCACATTCATATGATCTAACGCGACAGCGTTTTACAATAACACCAATTGGTATATCAGTTGCTGGCGCAAGCATGAGCGATCATCTGCTGTACAGTGTACACTGTACTGTACATGGATATAAGATCTATTGACAGAACTACTGCTCATTTGACCACTATTTCAGCGAGGGCGGAAGAGACACCTATCAGATGGTGAACGCAATTCAAAGGAGAATTCATATTTCTAATCGACACCAACGGCTATAGCTGCTGCGCACTCACTCATGCTGTACCGCTAGATTACCTATATTAGAATTAGACACAACACGTTTGGTCGCATATCTGCCTCAACATCAGGGAGCTGATCTCATGCAATCAGCTGTCTCGCAAATTGCTTCCTCCGCGTAAAGCGCATAATCGCTTTTTCTCAAGGAATAAGTCGCATTGCCGTGACGTAATACAATGGGAAACAGCCATATTGCTATCATGTAAACTAGCAAAGCCATCAGTTTGCTTACGCTACTATCGGATGAGACACACAGACTCATGCTATATTTATCGCTGACTCTAATCAAGGATTCATGACTTCGTATGTTTGCTAATGCAATCAGGTTGCGGTACTGGAAATAATCGAGCAAGAGCGTCAACTGTTATATTGTAGTTGCGTTCGAGAGCCAATATCCGAAATGTTCTGTATCATGTTAAACTTAATTCTTCTCCGCATAAGACAGGAGTCTCAAACACGCGGCTTCTGAAGTCTGTTTGACGGGCCCGCGACATTATTCTAACTAGCTCTCTGCGCTAATTTCTTCCCAGATTCCGAGATACTCTGTTCGTTTTTATCAAATCTCAAGCTGGCTACTATACTTACTATACTAATAATAATACAATATTTTCCCATTTCATCGACATCAGTACCGCTGTGGAACTTCTGGAATATGTAGATCCGGCCTTTTGCGCATAAGAAGTAGTGCGGAGCATGGACCGGAACAGGATTTTTTCAATTTTGGCCGGACTGGATCGGAGCCGGATCAGTACTTTTTCTGATACGGCCGGAGCCGGATCAGTACTTTTTCTGATACGGCCGGAGCCGGATCAGTACTTTTTAGATAAGGCCAGAATCATTATGGATACGCATGACCTTTGTAACTAGATAACTACCAACCAACCACACGCAAGTAACCGCCAAGCCAGTGCGAAACTAAACGAGCCATATTTATAAATTCACGGAACCACCGTACCGCGTTGGGCCGGATTTCCGGCCGGACTTATTCATTTTCGGCCTGAGCCGGATCAGTACTTTTTCCTGATACGGCCGGAGCCGGACCAGAGAATTGAAAAACCGGATCGGAGTCGGACCAGAGAATTTGTCGATCCGGTCCGTACTAATAAGAAGTGCAACAGCATTATTGAGTTGATAGAGTTGTAGTATGACGGTGTATGGGATCCATATACGTTATTCTTGAAGTCGAAGCGATGCTATATTGAGCAATCTGAATTGATGGACAGACACTTGACGATAGTATATTTTTATGATAATAGCTAGAAATGTTCCACTTATTTCAGGTTCATATTATTATGCTCTAATCTACGACTTGTTCCAAACGCAATTGATTCGACGACATTGTATATATCACTTTTAATACTTGTAGCGGCCTATTATATCAGATTGCTAGTAGGTGTCGTTTTACGTAGTTCTAAATCAGAGTCGGCCAACCCGTTGCCCGCGAGAAGGTTTTGAGTGGTCCGCGAGGTAGGCTAATTTCCGAAATTTCTAATATCATCAAAAATGGATTGCACGGATTGTGAACTTGCAAGGCCAACCAAAAATTTGATTAGTCTGGCCGCAACACTTGAGATGTGATGACTAAAATACCAGTTTCGACTCATTGACAGATCCATCAACCATTCACATATTGGTATAACTTCGTGCACTACAATAAAGCAGAATAATTTGCGATCGATTTATCAAAGGTAAAAATTTTCTATAGGCTTAGCGCAATATGTTGTCACTCGATTTCTTGCTTTTAATATTGTTGCCCTTTTGTGAAAATTGAAGAACACCCAATGTATCAGATTGAGTCTAACTATATTCGCGATTACGAGACAAAGTGTCGTTCAACATATGCGACCTTGCGTTTGCGCTCGCAGTATAAGACCGTCGACTATATGAAACCTAGGCACGAAATGATTGACGCATGTTGGTCGCAGTTTTCGATATCGATATGTCCATGCGCCGAATAGACCAGCCCTCGCAGACTTAGCCCAGCGATATACAGCAGGCCTGCAATATAGTCAAGTGACAATATTATTGACCTATGAACTTCAAAAAATTTTCGCGCTTGGCGCGGATAGTGACCCGCGCAAAAGTTCGTCAATCGAATGTGGCCCTTTGGCTGAAAAGGTTAGGCAGCCCTGTGCTAAGTCAACAACGCATTGCTTAGAATGCTGTGATATTAATTCAAACATCAGAAAATTGCAAAACTTTCTGAAGTTAGCTGTTGTTGTTGTTTTGATATTCATGGTGTTTCAACTTCTATTGTCATGGTAATTTTGCACCAGGCCGATATTCCTCATTCGGATTGTCTATCGGCCGACTTGCAGCAAGACTTTTGTTAGACACTGGCGTTGTGGCATATCTAGCGTGTTAACAGGGCCGTAACTGCCACACCACAAACCGTCCGATTGTGAGGCCCAAAATTATTTCGTAATAAATCAACATAATGTAGAGTGTTTTAGGCAGATTTACTCAACCTGAACTTTATGTCCTATAAAAATATTGTAACCTTGTGAAAGTCCACGTATATGTCTAGCAAAGGGCATCAAAGATTCGAACAACTGTAATCGTATACGGAAGCTGCTTTTCACTGCAAATGGCCCGGATCTGGAGGCCACCATACGGTAGGCTTACCGTATTTTGGAAATCTAAAAAGAGGACACTTTTTCAGAAATTTGAGACTTGCAAAATCGGAGGAGAATTCTCAAGAACCGGTGAATTTTTCCCACTTTGTGATCGGTTGACTAAAAAAAGGTCATCTTTCCGCTCAGAGCTCAAAATACCGTTTTGCTCTCCACAGTCCACATTGCTAGGTGGATGACTAAAAAAAGGTCAACTTTTCGCTCAGAGCTAAAATCACCGTTTTTCACTCCGAAATATCCACCGGAGCGTCACTTATGTGCTAATTTACGGCATATCACTCACAATTTGCTCTAAATTCGACCTAAATTTTCAAAAAAGAGGACAAAAGGGCGTCCTCCGAGGACACTTTCAAAAAGGTCAAAAAAAAAGGACAAATCCTCTTAAAAGGGGACGTATGGTAACCCTACCATACGGGGGCAATAACGCCGATGCACTCATCAATATTAGGGTTGCGGCAACGGTGAAGCCGTTTAAATTCGTACACTGCCGCAGAATGTCTGTGAAAGTACTGGCTTGCTTTCTACATTTAAATTCCATGGCCGCTACGTCCCTGGACACCAATAAATACAGACATAACAGGATGATTTGTTTCCGAGAGTTTTTGACTTACAGCCACTAACATTTCACGCTTTGCAGATCGCAAATTGAGCAATTACTGGAAGATGTTTGTTTCGGTCAATCGTGATCACGACAGAATGCGAACGGCCATCAGCATCAAATATTATTGCAAAGCCAGTAGCTAAACTGGGCAGGTGGAAATGAATTCAGCAAACGAACTGGTGGTCCTGGTTTGTAGTTTCGTTGGGAACGAATAAAATGTCACTGAGCGAGCATGTCGAGATAGCGCAGTGGTAAGTTACTAGGGTAAAGCACCAATGACTTGCGAGGTCGACTCCAGAATTCCTTTCCAGTAGGCTACCCATGTATTGGAAGATTACCAGTGGTTCTTAACTTAAATAACCTAGGGAACACTTGATTAATCTGCAAGATTTCGCGGAACCCCACATTATCGCTGAATAATAAAAACAAAAACCTTTCACAAAATGAACCGTGCATCAACAGAGTGGTAAACGAACAAATTTTCATATAAAACGAAAACATGATGAATGATAGTTTATTTATTTTATTCCATTACATATGAAATTAAGTTGAGTATGGGCAGTCTGGCACTCATTTGCTGCAGCTGCAAAAGGAATTCTTGGAACAACAAAACCAAGCAACTATCCGCGGAGATCTCGTATATACGTGATGCTTACGAACTTTCCAGATCACGGATGAGCATAAAAGTTATATACCTATTCAGTTACGTGGATCGTTTCGTTCCCTGAAAACCTTCTGTTGATTATTATATTTTGTGTAAAATCTGCATTATGGAACATTGTTCCCCAGCCAAAGTGTCCCAATGTGCCCCCTCCACTTCTTCAGAGCACAAAACCCCAACAATTTATAACCGCATTCCCGCGCCAAAAATAGTATACAGGGCGACTAATAACTGCTCTGACTAAGCTGTGTACTAATTTCAAGAAAATCAAACGAGATATACTCACCAAAAACACGATCTAATGTAGCGATTTAATTTACGCAGGCTAGCAAAATTAAGCAATTCTTCACTTTATCACGAAGGCAGCGACCCTGCCGAAATCAAACCTCATCAGGATGACGGCTGATATGACACCACTAAGTCATCGAAGCGATGTATATTCTTCCTCTCGGGTTTTAAAAACATTCGCGATGCATACCATTGTGCCCCACCTTCCCCTAATATACGGTCTACACCGGGGGTCGAGAACCTATGGCTTGCGGGCGATATATGACTCTTTTTGATGACATGATATCGCTCTCTGATATATTTTAATTTATGGTAATTAATTGGCATCTTGTAAATTAATTAACAAATTATTTTTCACTTTTCATTATGACCAAAATTATTTTTTGTGGTAGCTGAAACAAGTCTTTTAAAACGGGTCGCATACAGGCTTTCTAAGGGGCTCGGAACTGACCCATTTCAAAATCTTAAAATGAATGTCATATGTTGCCTGCTCATTGGTCATTCATCAGTTCAATATAGCAGCTGCGCAATGTGCACCTTCAAGCTATTTATAGGCAATGTTCCCTGTAAGCTGCGCACGTGCGCAAATGCGCAGTACTGACACGGTCTCTGCGCACAGAAAATCTAAGTTGCGCACAAAAAATCCGAAGTGAGGACCTTTTTCTTTAGTCGTTACGCACTGTTGTCCAAGGGTCTGCGCGGTAAGTTGGTGAGTGTGTGCAGACTCGTCAAAAATTAGAGGGAACAGTGTATAGGTCTGCAGCGGACGTCTAATCCGTCGAATTCTATTCGAAGAAGTTTTCATAATTGCAAAAACAGAGGTTGTACCGACATCACACGCCTTTTAATCATAGATTGCACCATGCATTGTTTAATCATCGAAAAAAGCGGAACAGTTTTCAAATTAACTGTCTTCCTCATCATCGGCGACAAATCAACTCCCTCGGAAGTGGCATGTCCAGTTTCATATTACAATCATAGCCATCCGCATTCCCGATAGTTAGGCAGGTAGCTTTCTAGCACAGTCGTTGAAATGTGTAATCTTCTAGCGCAAGGTTACGTTATCCCCGAAGAATTCAAGTGTTCAGTAATGTAAATTTGACCAACTTATACAAGTTTTCAATGCTAGTCATAGCTGAATTTAATATCCTAGTTTATAGGAACTGATTGAACCATGCGTTAGATGTGTCTAGAAGTGGGCCGTGCTACAACTAAGTCGACAGCAAGGGAATCATAATAATTAATATCGACGTGGTGTAAATGGCGATTGTAATCGCAATAACACCATGTACCACAAACAAAAAACAACAACAACATACCCTACACAAGTACACATGATGTTCGAGTGGCAAAACAATCCGAAGATAGACCAGACATGGTGTCCGTGCGTAAGGCAGTACGAAATATACCCTACCCATGTCAGAGTGCTAAAATAGTCCGAACATTCCCCAGACATGATGTTCGTGTGGCAAGACAGTCCGACCGTGCCCCAGATATTGTGACCAAGTGCCAACATAGTCCGAACATACATCAGACGTGATTTCCAAACTGCAACGCAGTCCGAACGTAGGCCCACCCCAGGCATTATGTTAACGTACGCCGTTTGCGTCAGTGACCTGCGATAATTTAACTAGCCGGAAATCCGCATCTGTGCAACACGGCGACCAGGTGACCTTACTCGCGGGTAGGGCTGGGCAAAATGATTCGAGTACTCGAATCTGAATCGAGTATTAATTTTAATGATTCGAGTCGAGTAGTAAAATACGATATTTTTGAGCACTGAAATTATACGCTCCTCGCCACTGAAAGTTAATTTATTAACGAGAATTATAGTTTCAATACTAATTTTCACTGTTGAAGCCTTGAAACCTTGATTGGCGGTATCGTAGCATACGAAACATATAGTACAAAGCTAGGAAAGTTACTGGACGTAGCACATTTCCAAAATCATGATTATGCCACCGAATTGTCACCAAGTGGAATGAAATCGGATGGACAAAATAATACCAAAGTATCATTTATGAGATATATAAGAGGCATTATATTCTTTATGGTGGCATAAACGGTACATATTTGAACTTTGACTTATTACATTCAGTTATGACGTCATAATGAGCGATACTCGATTACTCGACTCGACTCGAAGCATATTACGTGATTCAGAATCGAATCACTCAGCTACTCGATTTTGCCCAGCCCTACTCGCGGGTTGTATTGTCCCCGATTAAGGAGATCGGCATCTGTGCAATCCACCCTAGGATAACGTAATGATCGCCGCCCTTAAAATGATTACTTTACGATGAGCTTGAGCAGTGAGCACAGACGTAGAATAGATGATAGCTTGCTAATCAGTCCATCGTTGATATGCCACAGCCGATCACGTGACCGAGATCCTGTAAATAGCCCATTGATGAGTAGCCTTCACAGCTTGTAACGACTCCACAACGCGCGCTTATCATAATTCATTGATTTTATTACCAATTGATGAAATGTTTCTGCTGGCTGCCCAGAGGGAACGTGCTACTCTTGTTTGGCGCTGTCACTCAGTGGTGTTCGCAATATACGCAGCTCACCGTTTGCTCCAAACGAATACTTCCGATGTAAGAACCAGCCAGTGCGGTACGCATCGCACTACAGGCTACAGTCCTTATAAAACGATAAATTTGAGTACTCGTTCTTTCGCGAGGCAATCGATTACGAATCACGATTACCCGATGTCTGTCGGCCATACCAGTTTCCCCGATGTCACAACAATAAATATAATGAAAACATAAATATCACGAATATGGCTGGTGTGTAGAACAAACGCAACCCGTCACGGAACACATACAAAGAAGCGTCTCTTTTCGAGCAATTTTTCTCTCGCTACTCGACTCGATTCATTAAAAATAATATTCGATTCGGTTCGAGTACGGGTATCATTGTGCGCAGCTCTTTAGTATAGGGACGACGGCTTGAACCGGAGACGTCATCTGCCGCATAATTGGCTGTTTTAGTCGCTTCTCGCAGCGATGTCGGCCGCTAATTCCGCGTCTCGCCTGTAAGGGGCTAGTTTCGAGAACAAATTCCTATCGCCTCCGCCGGTCGACGTTCCGGCGGCGTCCGACAGCTTGGAATGGTCAGGTTTGTCGGTAACCAGCAGTTCCTCGTCTTCGTCCTTGGCCAGACAGCCGCATTTTCCGAAAGTCTTACCTCTGGAATGAGAAATGGTATAGCCATTATAACAGGAAGAAAGAATCGAAGTATCCAAATGCGTGCATTTAATGGAAACATGAAGTAAATAATGCAAGTTACACTGACTAAAACAAATTAATAAAAGTTTGCCGACTGCTTTTCGATTTCGATTGCAGACCATACGGTGGTCACTAAACATAAATGTCGTTGTCACGTGGGTAGTGTTCTGCGGCTTGTACTGTTATATGCTATCTCGTATCTTGGTTTCAAAGCAGTAGCAAGAATGTTTCGCCACAGCGAATTTCGTTCATGACATACAAAGAAGCGTATAATTGCATTGGCTGGTCAAGTCAGTTGGTCACAAATATATTGATGAAAATAATAGGCGTATATGTTGTTATTACAAAAATATGTTGTGATACGTATAATGCAATCTTTAGATGTCCTATATCCATACAATTTGACGCATTTACTTTTGTCTGTCAATTCAGCATAAAATAAAAAGCTAACGATACCAAATTTAAAGCAGGCGGGAAGTTAAATTACACAGTTCTATTGCTTTTTTGGATGAAATCTACCTTTGCGTAATAATTATATACAATACAGCCAATCAGTATAGTCCACGGTCCGCCACTAAGTTAACCAACAATACAGCCAATCAGTATAGTCCACGGTCCGCCACTAAGTTAACCAACAAAACAGCTTCTCACTTGTGCGATATGATGTAGACGCCGATAAATGAAAGCGTGCATCCGAACAAGAACATGAATACTTCGAGGAAAGGCACCCCGAGGAATTCTTGATAGAATACCGATCCGGCAAGTATAGCGCTCACAGTGAAGAAAATGAAATTGATGGGCACAACGTCAGATACGTTATACAGCTGCATTGCCTGCAAACGAATTTTCGCATTCACTATACTGGAAGATTTGGAAAACGACTCATAACGCTCATGACCTAGAATTTAGGCGTCATATAGCTTCTCAACAATCGATGTCAATGAAATTGCCGAAATCCAGGGTCGCATTCAAAACAAAAATCGATTTAAAACAAAGAGGTTGAAAACACGGTCCTTGTGTATAACATACTCTATTATTATTTTTCTTTTATTTTGAACACGACGTCACGAATATTCAATTGTGACGTCACAGGGAATCGACGATGTTATATAATTCCTTAAAAATTGTAATCGAAAATATACGGACATCTTGGTTCTTTTGACGAAAAATGTTTCTGACCCCTCCCTGTCTCAAACGGCTCAAAAATATCTTCGACCATGACTACATCGTCATGTAGCATTTTAAAAGTCGGCGGCCTCATCACCAGAACATCCGTTCCGTTCCAGTTATATATAACTAAGGGATATAACGGTTGAACCAACGATTATCTCGAGGGTTCCAACCATTCCATATCGTAAATGTCGACTATATCTAGTGCAAGTCGTCTTAAAAAGCTCGAAAGTATTTACACAATCATGATGTATTAACACAACTCTAGAAAAAATGTCTATTTTAGGAAATGACATTTGTGTAAACACTATTTAATTTAAATAATACATGTTTTTTTCACTTCTTGGTTAATGCAACCATACCAAACTTTATTTACTACATAGATTTTACAGCTGAACAGTACTCTAATTGCTATTGTAATGAATCGGATTGATTACGACTATACTACATACCCTGTTCAAAAAGCGTATCTGTATGGCAGTGGTGATAGGTAACACAAACAGCATGATCCAAAATACTGGATTCAATATTTCGTGCACGCCGTTTGCGATCGCTTCCGAGAACAGACTCGAAACGGCCTTCGCCGCTATGATTGTGACGGACGCTATTAGCGCCACCACCAGTAACAGTACCACCATATGCTCAATTCCCTTTGCATATCTGCGTAAAAAAAACATTTTATACGTTAATCGAGAATCACTATAGTTGTATTTTACAAATGGTATCGCGAGTCAGCCGAATCCGGTCCGAATAAGAACATAAACAGGTAAACAAGGGATTTTTAACTTTTACTAGCCTGTGGAACACTTATGTGAATCTGCAAGCCTTCGGGAAGTACGGAAACCCGAAATTTTTGTTGAGACATACAAGCAAAGATCGACCACAATACACATCTACTACATTAGATTATTTGTGAACAAAATGAACTGTACATCAACAGGGTGTTAAACAGTACAGAAGAGGCATGGTGTGCTCTCAACATTTTGCTCTAGCACAGTGGGTCCCAAACGGTGGGGAATTCAATGATTTCTGGTGGGGAATAGACGCATTTGTTCAAAATTATGTACAGGAAAGTCTACATATTCACGGAGACACATACGCAATCACCGTTACCAGTTAACTGCCCTGGAATGTATGTATCGAAAATTATACTGCGTGTTGTTCACAAAACCTAATTTTGAACTCTGGATGGCCACTGATGGCGTCACAAACGCATCCAGCACGACTAGTTTGAAGCGAAATAACGCTTTCGCGAAATTTTGAGGGTTACTGGTATAGGTTCACAATACGTTTTATGTTGCAGTTAAAGGCGATTGTCTTGCGTACTGGTGTGGTTGTGCTTCTTGTCTAGTCAAACCAGCAGATAGCTGTTCTGTGATGACAAAAGTGCTGGGTAGTGGGGAGCATGACCGTAACTGCCGCACCCCGAATTCCCCAATTGGGGAGGGGCGAGCTCGAAGAAGCGAAAAATTATTTCGTTAATTAACATAATTTAAAGTATTTTTTGACATTTATGCCACTTCATCAAAAACTTTTCGCGCTGCTGCGCGATTTAATATTGCCGCATCTCTGATTATTCGGTACCCTTAACCCCACGAAAATACGTAGAATTTATAGAAATGGAGACTTCGGCGTCAGCCATTGTTGCGCCACGACGCACCAAGGCCATGTAACATGCAACTCCGAGAAGTGTGCCAGAACGATCGGCAGCGAGAAAACTTGGGCCAAGAAGGAATGGCCTTGTGGTGACCGAAAATTTCGATATAGCCTATATACAATATACAGCACGTGTTCAATTTTCCATAGGCTGCTAAATGGCTGGCGCCGACTGTTCCTGTCCTGGCGATCTGAACTCCTACCTTTTCCAACACACCTCACTCAGCTCTACCGGTAAATCTGATTACGTGAGCAGAGAGGTGATAAAAAATTGATAACAAAATATATGCAATTCCCTATCATATTTACCGATTCAAACACGAACTATATAAATTTTTCGCGCTTCGCGCGTTTAGTCCAAATAAGGCGACGCACTAAACATATACCCAATGTAGCTGATTTGTAGCGAGAAAAAAGCGTACAGGCTGATGGGGTTGCCTGTACGTTAGTAGTTGGGCTTATCACCCTGTGGGAGCCCAAGATCAACGTTTTTTGGGCGGGACTGACGAAGTGCTGTTACGGTCCTGGTGGGGAATGAAGACTGGAAATAAATCTGAAGTGGGAATGAAGACAAAAAGGTTGGGAACCACTGCTCTAGCATCAGAAAGCCACCCTAAGATAACAGATCAAGTTGTCGCCGACATTTCTCAGTAGGCTGACTACTGTGGTAATTATTCAAGACGATATGGATAAAATATGAAGATAGCAATCATGTGAGGTTGAGCGTAGCATTACCACAGACAGTACACGATATCTGACCTGTACGGTAACGGGTCTAGGCGCCCATTGTCTTTGACCAAAGCGTTATATTGCTTGTACCGACGAGCAGCACAATAGTCCTACGCATTCATATATACATTTAATGAATCCGGAAAACACCAAGTTATTTCAGAGACGCATTTTACATCAATTTCTACACCTAATTTACCTCATCTCGAGCAATACTTACAAAAGGTACAGCAGGATGCCTAGAGCGACGGCCTCGAGCGCGATGTACAATAGGAAGCTCCATGCTTTCAATAGACAATATAATTTCTCTGCGGTCAACGATACAGTGTCAACTGCCGCAAAGCTCACCAAAAATATCGAGCCAATCTAGAATTAAAACAAATGAAGCGATGTAATGATACATGGCGAAATACCTTCAGGTCTCGGGCATAGTTTATTGAGTAAGACAACTGAGTGGAAAATCGACCAGGAACGCTACACGGATTCAAAATGGCACAGTAACAATAGCTATAGTGTACGGATGCGACAAACCAATATTATCAATCACGCAATACGAAAGCTCGAAAATTCTCGGTATGACGCACGCCTTTCGGGCTGAACATACGAGCAAGCCTCAGTGCGAGACACTGAGGAAGTCGGAAAATGCGCAAAAACAAAGCGACCATTATTGCGTGGCAGATTCGTAGAAGATTGAACGAGTATCATGACTTCTTTCGCGATTGATTACGGTACTAAAAGGGGAAAGAGGCAGTGCAGTTGCTGAATCGGAATCAATACATCGAGATGAATTTACATTTCTACAAGGCAATACTAATACTGAACATCCACAAAGGAGCGGTTAACGTTTCCGATGTGATTTCATTTGCCTACTGAGGCTACTGCGTCCGCAACAATATGACGCATGCGTGAATCCCGCCCGTATACTTACAACGATAAAAGTCACTCCGACGACGCTGTGAGGAGTGACCCGTTCCTTCAGAAATATGAAAGCAATCAACACGTTGGATAGCACAGCCACGCTGCCCAGGGGTGCTACCAGAGACGCCGGCGCGAAGCCGTACGCCATGAAATTGCCAAACTCTCCGATGCCCATCATTGTCATTCCCAACCACCAGTATTTATCCAAACAGTACTTGCCTTCGTCGCCGAGCCTAAGAGAAATTTCCGATAAAGTTCGCATGCATCAAGCGATCTAGTATTGGGTAGGAGAATAGTTTCGATAGAGCGATAGTAGATTGCCACTCTGACGTTCGAAAATATAAAATCTGAATAGTCCCACTTGAGCTCGTCAACTCTCCTGACACGTATGGACTTGTACAAATGTACATAGGGCTCTTCAAAAATGACTTTTTTTCTCAAATCGTACTGGCTACTTGATAAAATTGTTAGGTTACCTTATTTAAGCCTACACACAAAATTTTGTTTAATTCCAGCCAGTAACCGCTTTGCTGCAGGAGAAGAAAGTTTCTATTTATTATATAAAAATAAGTAATAAAAAATTTGAAAATTTTCTGTTCACCCCATGAAAGTGTTAGGCTGGCTATAGAAACGATGCTCACCAAATTTGGTTCAATTCCAACCAGTGGAAGCGGAGTTATTGCCGTCGAAAAATTTGGATTTGAATAAAATAGTATTTACGGTTACCGATTCTTTGTTTATTTATTATAGCTGTGCTCACCGTAAATACTATTTTATTCAAATCCAAATTTTTCGACGGCAATAACTTCGCTTCCATCGGTTGGAATTGAACCAAATTTGGTGAGCATCGTTTCTATAGACAGCCTAACGCTTTCATGGGGTGAACAGAAAATTTTCAAATTTTTTATTATTCATTTTTATATTTTAAATAGAAACTTTCTTCTCCTGTAGCAAAGCGGTTACTGGCTGGAATTGAACCAAATTTTCTGTGTAGGCTTAAATTAGGTAACCTAACAATTTTATCAAGTAGCCAGTACGATTTGAGAAAAAAAGTCAATTTTGAAGAACCCTAATGTACATGTACGTACATTGCACAAACGCATGTTAACAATGAACATCCTACATACCTATGTTTATATTTATCACGATTGATAGATATCAGTCATCATTGTTAACCCACTCGTTGAAGTTAGCATCAATATGGATGGATTTCCGCTATTTTACTCGTCATTTTCGATGAAAGGAGCAGTATTGTAAAGCGTGTTTTGGCTCATTGCGGATGCTATTGAGTCCTCGTCCTCGCATATCTCGATGTATGCATTGCATAGTGCATACATGCACTGCACAAGCATAACTTTTTGCCTTAGACAACGATGCAATTTCTTCGTTATTTCGTTACATTGCCAATTGATTGGTTGAACCAGCGCAGTTCGCCGATTATACTTCCTACATGTGGTGTATTATGATCGCAATGTCTGATTGCGGGCCCAGCTAACGACAATGACCGTATAGCAGGGGTCACCAACACGCGGTTCGGAAGTCATATTCTGCAGGCCGCGACCTGATTTCAGATTTCGCAAGAACGCTTAGTAAAGCATGTCGAAATGCTCAAATTGATTTCAATTTAAAAACAATGTTGTTGTTCAAAATTATGTTATCACCCTGTGCCTTACATCACTTATCCTCACTAGCTGATCCTTATCGGGCTTCGGCGATGGTATTAGCATTCAATGGAGGAAGAGTTAGCTGATATGAATGGGCAGATTGCATTGGCGTACAATCGCCCGCGAGGTCGCATTTTACGGCCCGCAACCTGATTTCAAATTTCGGATGATGCTTAGTAAATTATTTTGAAATGTCGAAATTTATTTCAGTTCAAACATATTGTTGTTGTTGTTGTTGTTCAAATTAAGCTATTCTGCTGTGCCCAATACCACCATTCCTCACTAGCTGATACAGCTTCGGCGATGGAATAATGTCATTCCGTGGAGGAAGAATTGGACGGAGCATGTTGCCTTTCCGTGCAACGACCCACCAGCACCGCTAAGACCGTGACGCTTAGAAAGCGATTCGGGCTCCTCAAAGCACCAAGTCTTACGAGGAGATAGTTTTCCAGCAAGTACCGTGTCTATAGCTAACCCCAATATCGATTATTTAGTCTAAGGGTGGCCAATCTGTGGCAATAGAAGGAAAATTATGCTGCCGTCGACACTAAATTCGATTACGATGTGTTGGCGGCCGTCAATTCCAAATTGAATTTACGAATTGACTCCCTAATTAATGAGAGGTTTGAATTATTCTTGAAATTTTCTTCGCGCTACGCGCGGTCTAGTGCGAGTTCATTTTCGAATGTTCTCCTCATCACGAAGAAAATTTGTTTCTGGTAGGCCTGTTTGGGCGAATCGAATATTTTCCCACTACACCGACAATCCTGGTGGGAGGTCAAGAAATAACAGCATGCAACAAAGGGGACCAATAACAACTGGCCCACTACATATGCAGCACAGCATTAATAACTTCCCTAAATGTTCAAAGACACCCCCTGCATCAACTCTACCGGTGAATCTGATCACACGGGCTTAGAAAGGATAACTATTTGATAGTAATATGCGAAACTATACTAATATTAATGGCGAAATTGACTCATGAATATGAAAATATTTTTGGCGCACTAGCGCGACTAGAAAACGAATCGCCGTGGCTACACGTTTTGAGTTGGCGACCCCTGACGTAGAGTATCTTAAATATTCACAAAGGGAAAAGTTGAATATTTCAATCAAACAAAGATGTTGAAAAAACTGGTATAATTGTAATTCCCAGAAAAGGTCCACAGCAGTAGACTGTAGAACCTACAAAGGTTCGTTTGTGAACGCGAACCTCCAAATTTCGAAGGTTCGCACCATCCCTACTGTAAAGCTCTATTAGTCGTATTGCAGCATACGGAACACGTAGTACAAACCTATGTACGTTAGTAGAAATGACATATCTAATACTCGATTCAGAAACGCATGTACAATTGTACACTGTACAGTTCAGCCATGAAATTATTGTCATACTGATTTGCGTTATATCGAAGTTAGCGATCTATCCTCCGCACACATTATTCTCTTCAACTTGAGGCGTTATTGAGCAATTTGCATTGGATATTACCGAACGTCAATTCTCAACCGCGCGGCGTCAATCCAGCATAAATCAAAAATACCGGTATTGTCAGTCAACGTACCGAAGGCTTTGGCGCTAAGTATTATGCGACTATTCGCCATTTCCGACTCTCAAAACAACCAAACTATAATTTCAAATAGCGTCGCAATAGTGTACGAACACGCATAGTGCATTGAAAAAGAACAGCTTGAGACCGATGCTTATCCCACTGCGCGATAAACATAATTAACTTGGGCTGAGCGTTGGAAACCGGGGTGAAAGTTCGTCGCCTTGTCACGATGACGGCATAGATGAGATTACTACTTCAACCGAACTCAGCATCGGCCGTACGGTCATCAAAATTAGGCAGTTACAAGAACTGTATAATACAGACTGCGTCTGCCTCGAATTCTAGGATGGAAAAACTATGAAGTAATATAAGTGCACGGGCGGAAGTGCGCTATGTGCAATGTGCATTGTGCATTGTGCAATCGTGAATGTACCGTACAATTAAAAATGAATATACTGGATTAACGTTTATCGGATGAGATAGGTGATTTCTGTTTGGATGTACACAACTACACGGGTGATTTGTAACTCTCGTAATGAGTTTACATCGTAACGTAATGCAACTCTTGACTGACCGTGACCAGAAGTCCAGACTATATTACGTAGTGCATAGCGTCGAGATGAGTGTGGATTTGCGTTTAAACAGCTAAGGGTTAATTCCCGATAAAGCCGCCACGGTTTCACGCGACTATTGTAATCTTCCCCTCACACAATAAAGGTCCATTGCACACCCTTGGTGGACATAGGGCAAGATGTTTGTTAGAAACTCATGAAACACACCCGTGTGCCACATATTCTAAACATGAAATTTCATAATAATATATATTAATATATATACGATATATTACGTCAGTACCGAACTTGACGCAACTCAGGTGAACGAAAATCGTACCTGTTATGAGCATACTTTTGTACGCTGAGAGCCAGACTGATCATGATATTTCCCGACACCGCCAGAGATATCCCAACCGCCTGTTTCTTTGCATCCCACACGTGCGAGGTTGTCCCATTCTCATGCGTTAAGTTTGCGGCACTTTTTCCGAATTCCACATTATCCAAATTTCCAGTAGTTGGCGCAGGCCAGGTCGTACGATCCATAAACGAAAATTAGTTATAGTCCCATCTTGATAATACTGGAACAATTTCCTATCGACTAAGGCGAATAAATTCTGCGATATTGTAATCAGGTTAAGAAAATGAGCACTATCCATGCGCTTCCGCGATTACGTAGCTTGCTACACTAAGCGAGCTGTTCCTTGAGAGTGTATTCACTGCAACTGCATCACTCGCACTGGCATGATCATAACTTCCATCACGCTAAGCACACTTTGCAATGTAATATAATCCAATGGCAATACATACCCGAAACCAACTTCCCAAGCAGCGGAAGTTACCATCACGAATAAGCGCTGATAATCCCCTAAAGCTCTAGTATTAAACAAACCTCCAGATAAGAGGAAGGTTCCTGCGCCTAATGGAAACAATACAAACTATAAACCTTTCGTACCGAGGTATACGTAAAAAAGATACAGTCAACCGATGTCAAATACACTCTTCGTCTGCAGCTTAAAATATCCTATGCACTCCCGCGAACATCGTTCTTACTAGCTGTGCTTTCGGTTCGGCTCGTGGTAGATCACAGTCACAGCAATGAGCTCGGGATTGATCCTCGCTATCGCAGCGCTCTGAGTCCTGCGAGTGACGAAACCAGCTGGGAAGCCAGTTGCCACGTTGTCAGTCACTGGATTCGGTAATGTCAGACTGCGTTGCGCATTTGTATTAATAACTAAAGTATACCGGTTAGTGTAACTGTTCATTACTGTCACTCGTGAAGTGCAATGCGCCTTACCTATATGAATATACTATTCGATTGTATATTGAAGTTCTGTACCTCCAAGAAGCCGTTGTTGACCTATATATTTGTACAATGAATAATCATACAATCCGCAGTCAATTGTTGATTGTTGTGTGCATTCGTTAATCGCCACAGTTTCAAAACAGCCATGCCCAACCCATGATTACGAAGTCAGTCAGTTATTTATTGATATTTTTATCCATTCAAAAACACCACAAGAAGTGCGATATAATCAAATGACAGGCGGTTGCATGTCAAAACGACTTGGAGTAGTCTTTTAATCATACATTCAGAAACCTAGAGCAGGATTGTCAGACTCGACGTTGGTCGCGGGCCGGATTCAATACGTTTAATCGCTCGTGGGCCGGGCCAGTCAAATGATTCTATATATGTTACGACTTACCACCAAATCCTTTGTTTTTCACTGAAATGCTATATTATCAAAACCTATACATCATATTCATATTCATAATGTTGCGGATCACAATAGCAACACCTTTGTTCACCAACAGTTAAATTGTCAAAAATACTATTATTGAACGATTGAAGACAGTAAGAGGCCGCTAAAACACTAGCTCCAACGACGAACTTATTTGGCGTATTTCTATGCTTTCCTTGTTTTCGTAGTGATGCGACCCTGGGCCTTCCGAATGTGCTGTGGGGAAAACAACAGATATAGGGTAGGCCTAATGTTAAAAGCGGACGTTGGAATTCGAGTTTCTTTGGTGGTTGGGGACCTACTGACTCAGAAGTTATATAGCAGTGCGGCACAGAAATTTGAAGTATATTCCTTGCGTAACTATTATGTTATGCGTGGAACTTGTACAATACGGTTTCGTATTGGCGTTTTATGGTCGATTGCCCCAGAAAATCCTGAACTGACTGAGCAGTGAGCACTGAGCAGAGCTCTTTCCCTTTCTGGAATTTCGTGACCCTGTCACCGACCTGGTCGTAATGGTAACTAGCGTGTTTGCAAATTTACTGATCGAAAAGTTACAGCAGCTACCACAAGACAATAATTGCTGCAGCAAATTTCACTTCATTTCCGTCCTCATCGATGTAGCCTACTGTGCAGCATGGTTTGAAGCTTTGTTAATATCTTTACGATCGATGTCACACGAAGTCGGTGCCAGCTGGCTTATGAGACACGAAATTGACAATACAATAAAAGGCGCTTCATAAAATACGTTTAATATGGATTCTGAGCAGTCTACTGGCAATATGGTAAATCTGTTACTGTGGTAGTTTATAATATAATTTGTGTAAAACATAGCAGTTGGCATTATGAGATATGCTACTCAGAAAGAGATATGGGGTCACTTGACATTTATAATACCTTAGCAATGATATCTCTGATAGAAAATATATCGCTCTGATGATTTTGCAGTATGATTCTGGGCCTATTACATGTTTATGACAGCACGCATCACTGGTGTGATGATATTTACTACATGATGTTAATAGAGGTCAGTGGCTTAGCATTATATTTTGCTGCTGTTTTACTGTACCAAATAAAATTATTACAACACAGGTTTTCCAAACTATGAATGCCCCTGGTTGTGCTTTCCGTGATTACCACGAGCAAGGGAATGCCTGCACTGAATAGCCTCGATAATTCGATTTACCTTTAGCCATTTTGCGGAACGCCAAGGTTGTAATAACTCGAGTCGCAGGTTTTCGTTGACTCAACTTGACTCGAGTCACTTTCTTAAAAATGGAAAATCGCTCGACTCGAGTCAATTTATGCAGTGACTCGACTTGTATTCGAGACATGGCTCATGACTCGACCGAGTCATATGACTTATACTCATTCTATATGACTTATTCAATCAGAAATGATGATTGAAAAATAATTCCAGAAACAGTATTTTATTTGTTTGAATAAACGTCCGAAGAGTGGGAAAATGAGTATATTATGAATGTGAATTGTGAAGCCTTCGATATCACCAACGAATTTTACAGAAGCGAGTTGAACCTGAAGTGAACTCGATAATGAACGGTAAACAGTAAACCCTTGGACTTGGAGTCGACCCATTGCTTCTTGACTTCACTCGGTGGTGAAATGAAAATGACTCGACTTGACTAGAGTCAAAACTATAAGAGTCAAAATGACTTGTGAGTCGGAACCTAGTGGCTTGGATACAACCCTGCGGAACACCATATATTTATAAAATGGAATGAACAGCATAACATTCATAATAGATATCTTACATTCATTCCATTCTCTGTGACATATCTGAGTCTGTCAGCATAACCACACGTTTGATAACTTGGCTTGCAGCCACCGCATGTGTCATTATCGGTGTATGTATCAACGGTTATAATATTTTCATCCGGTCAGAACACACTGTGTACAATACGATGTAATGAACAAATAGAGTTGTAATAATCAAAAACATATCAATCCATCTCGGCCCACTGATATCACTCGTAATAATGCTCGAAGTAGCGGTGTTCGATTTTGATCTTTCGCTGTCATTCTTGTTGACACATTTCCTCGCTCTTCGCATTCTCTTTCCTCGTATTCGTGCACCATTGAGTATGTATGTGAACTTTTTGTAAAGACGACGTAACATACACCTCTGACATTACGATTCGTGCTGCAGCCAGGGCATGGTATTGTATGGTATGGTATGGAAGGATGGTATGGTATGGAACGAAATTTCGGTATGGAATATGGAAATATCAAGTTTGGTATGGTATGGCATTTTTCTAGCATGGTATGGAATTCTTTTTCCATGCATCCATTCTTTGGCAGTTTTGCCAGAACCATGACATTGATCCTACTTTCGGTTTGTCAAATCGACTCCATACCTCAGAAAATCGTTCGCTGACAGGTCTACGTTGATATCTCAAACTGCGAATCAGAGTCACGCATTCCGATAGTCATCTATTTGAAGATAAAATGTTGTACAACGCGCATATGAAGGAAAAAATAATGATAATTATTCCAATCTGAACACCATAAAAAGTACCACTCGATATCCGACCGCCGTGGCGTTACAGCTTACATTTCGCTTATCGTAACTTCCACTTCGTATACTACCAAGAGGAGTTTTAAAATCGTTGGCTCCGAGAATGTAGCAGTTATGTTTAACTTTGGAATCATTTCCCGTGCTTTGCTCATATGATCATCACGCAATATGTTACGCCATGTCGGCCTCCAACACGCATCGTAACTCCATTAAATTTTGTTATCCCTGATGACAGAATGGACACCCTGATGTGAGCTAATGAAGCTAATGAGCATGACCCACACATTGGTGAGGGAATCAGTCATGTGACCCGCTGTCGCCAAATCCCTGATGATTTGCAGCGATGTGAAATTGTATTCCAAGATATATTCTATTGGGGCACTACCTTTGTTCTACGTCATTCTGTATATATGATATCTCCTTATTACTGCTAGCGGCGCGTTTTACCACACTCGTTTCACATGTCATGAGCTGCTGTTGCCATTCACAAATATTCTGGTATATATTTTACGTTCCGCCTTCAATGGTAAGGCAATCTACATCGCTGACACATGCCACAAAGAAATTGGGGATTAAATAGGTGCATCAGGGGTATTTAAATTAATGATTTCATCCAAAGTAATTAGAATATTAATGCCGGAAAAATTCCATTCGTCAAAAATAGAATATTATCCGAGAGGTTGGACAACTGTGAAAGTATGGAAAAATGTTGCTATGGTATAGAAAATTGTAAGTATTGTATGGAACGATTGATGCAGGTATGGAGTATGGAAATGTCCCATTCTATACCATACCATGCCGTAGCCAGGACTTCAGATGCAGTTTGGCGATTACGATGTATTGGCCACTGTGCCTACTTTCCCGCATATGTGTGGCGCATTTAACCACACTTCCGTGAATACATGACAATGAATGGAGAAAATCACGATGGAACGTTCACGCCGGGATTAGTGGATAAATATTTCCGTGAAAGATAAGAAATTGAAGTTTAATAGACAGCGCAACAGAGGTGGCGATGATGAGGTTGGATAACTTCCGCCACGCATTTTGTTATCACATCAAATCCATCATCATAGACGTCACTTTGGCAGTTTTTACATTTTGACAGGAGTAAAGATGATTATTGTCTCTTTAAAAAACCCTAAGCCATCACAAATCAACCATGAAATCGTCTTTGTGGCTGTATCAGGAATGAACTTGTCTGATCTCAATAACAATAGCATTCACTATTGCTTTTAGAGATTTGGCGAACTAATATTTATTACGTTCTCACTAACAAATCGCCGCGATAGAAGCTGGCTGAATTGAGGGGTCCTCTGAAAACAGCGTGCCTTGCGAAAAGCCGCCACTCGACTCGCGGACATACCTACAAATGTTAAATGTATAACATTGTTCAAGACCACGGAGATTCCGAGTGCTCCAATGAGCAGTCTATTGATTGCTTTATAATACTGATAGCTCCTTGATCAGGTGAGCGTGTAATCCTACCGTAATGCGTTCTGCTTTTGCATGAATGAAAACATTACTAACAATTGACGCATTCAATCACCGTCGCAATGCTGATCTCTGTCGTCAATAGGATAGCATTGGAATAGAATTGTGTGAGTTAGAATTCCAGTCAAGGAAACAAAATTTCAACATGGTAATTTTGCAAAAAGTGTGATCATTCCGACGAAGTGAATATATTTGGACACTGCGCTGGAAGTACAAACAACCGCAAATCATGGATGTAGCGAATATTGAAGATATTGTTGCCAATGATTTGTTTATTCACGCCAAAAATGGCGTCGAGAACCGGAAGAAATATGTAAAGAAAGTTCGTTTCCCAGGTATTAAATCCCAGACTGCTGATTACGACGTAAGAGCCTATGCAAGAAAATGATGACCGGCTAATGAGGCATATCTGAGATTTGGTTGTAATATCAGATTTATAGATAATAATTGTATGACCTAGAAGTATTGGGACTGGGTAACATGGTGCATAACTCACAACTATAGTTATCGTGCAACTTTTCCCCAAATACTATGTAAATCGCAAATATGCTCCTGGTCCCAACATACCTAAGTGACGATTTATACTTACCGAATAACCCAAGAGTAGTTGTAATCGTGGTATCGGCACTGCATGTGAGTCACTATACAGACTATCCTACTCTAAGGTCAGTGTGCCTGAATCAATGGCTTCGGATGTCCTGTGCCATTACCAAGTCGCTGACGGACAAACGGAACCGTTACCATAGCTTCTATTTCTCTATTCTTCTGTGTTCTAGCCAGTCAAGAAGGCCTTATGTCCTTAGCCTTTATAACTCGTTTTAATACAAGTTTATTTTATACGAAACTTCCTATTTGCATGACGATGGATGTACGGTAAGATCCAACAGGCTCCTTGCTCTTATTCAGATGATTCGATTTGCGCCAAAACGCTAGAACGCGTGAAAGCGAAGCTTAATGCGAACAAGGGTTCAGAAACAGAAGAGCAATACCAGTTTCGGCAAATGTGCTTAGTTGAACCAATCGGTAACAAGTTATTTCGGGAATATTCTACCAAAAGTGATAAAGGCACCAAAAATGCTTCTGATTTCCTTTTGGCGGTGGAGGAATACGAGGTATGTTCAATTGTTCAACCGCCTGTTGTCTTTGAATACAAGGGAAACGATACACAATAGGTATAGTATTGAGAGATGGTGCAAAATCAGAGACGGAATTACAGGAATTTTGATATTGTGTGTAGATTCACTTCCCTTAGAGTTTTGTAAAAAATGAAAATGAATTTAAGACGCCAGTGTTTAAAACAAGGTTGATGTTTAAAAAGAGAATTTGACTGATTTAATTGACATATAACCTGGCTGTTGTCTGGTATTTCTATTTCAAGTCGACCTTACACTCACGCTTGTGGGTTTTTCGAATGTATTTTAGGCCAATTTTTATATTATTATGCCGGCAATATTTTTTAAATTAAAACAGTGGTTTTTAACCTTAGAAACCCGGTGAACCCTTACGCTGATCAGTAAGCCTTCTGGGTACCACGAATTTCCGCTGAGTAAAAAAAATCAACCGCAATACATGTCTAACGACACATAGGCTATAATATGTACATTATTACCAACATTTTATATATTACTATAGTATACTAGTGCACTGTTATGTTCTTGATCTTGTTTGAACAATAACTCAATGCGACGAGGTTGCAATAAGAAATCAGTATATTATCAGCAGTATAACTTTACGGCAGCGACACGATCCAGAGTGCAGTTAAATAAAAGACCACGAGACAACAGAACACAGGGTATAAATACAAGCACGACACACGAGGAAATAATGATTGGCGGTAATTACTAATCCTATAGAAAGAAAGAGTTGTACGACACTAAAACGTAAATGCACGAACATAACATGCACAACACGAACTGTGCATAAATAGAATATAAAACCAATAAAATATGATGAACAGTATCATTATAATGAATATTTATTGCTAATCAGTGCAGCTGCTGCTGTTCCCTTTCAGAGATCAGTCCAGAAATTCAGTCGAGAATGAAAATCTAGTTCGAACCCCAACTACCACCCCTGTCTGTGCCACTACACACGGCGTGCCAGTTACAATTCCACTATTCACCGCGCCTATTCGTCTGTGACCATTGTGGGCCTAGACGGGCGTGTCAATGAGAAGAGAGTGTCTCTTAGGGAACCCCGGTTAACACCACTGGTTTAAAAAATTGTTTAAAACGTATTTTTAAACACGCTTTGTTTTAAATCCAACCAGCTGTCAAGTTTATCCCACCATCAAATACTGAGCACGAACGCGTTTCAAAAGTTGCAATATCACAATTGACAGCTCGACCCAGAAGCTGGAAGCCGAGAGGCAAAACTGAAAGGTATCGTATCAAACTACTTGAATGCTGAAGGAGCTGCTCATCTCAATTACATTTCCGACGATGCGAAAGCCCCTTTGATAACAGCGATTAAATCAGGTAGAACCAGCAGGAATTTTCTAGTTCTAACAAGACGTAACAGTAATTTTGTAATTCTAGCGAAGTACCATGTAGTGAACATCATCGCCATATGCCCTATTAACATTTTGAGATGAGATACTTTGAGATAGCTTTTAGTATGTGTCGTGCAGGTAGGCCTGATGTGAGTCGGCGTCTTTACAACAATCTCGGGGAAAGGTCCGGGGAAGGACGATGTAAAAGCGAATGAAAATAGCAAGCCAAAGGATCTAACTATAGATTGCTAACCTAAGTTAGTGATATATCGTATAACATAGAAAGACAGCCGAAAGATAAAGATCGAACACTATTGCATTGGGCATTAGGCCGAGGTGGATGCTATATTGAGATACCGTAACTTATCGTTTCTACGCCTCCTATGATCTGATTACTACATCGCATTATGTCTTGTGTATCACATTGTAGCCTACAACGCGTTTCTTATCGGATAAAACTAATACAACCGCTGATAATTCCAATAACTATTAATATTTTTATATTTGAAGTATACTGAACGTGCATCTTTCCAGCAGGAACTGATGAGGGTTTATCTGCCCTCGCCAGTTTATCATTGGAAAATATGCAAAACGAAAAGGTCTTCAATGAGTGTATCAGACAAGCTTTGGACCTCGGCAAGTCGGAAGTGATATCGTACATGGCTAAAGAAGTGTTTAAGAAGTACAAAGAATCGGAAGAGTTTCGCACGTATCTAAAGTGGAAATACATCGAAGGCGACCAAGCGAACGAAAGCTGCTTCACCCAATTTCGTCTTCTCGGGAGGGGCGGCTTTGGAGAAGTGTACGCCTATCAGGTAGACACGCACTAAATCTTTGATAGGAAAACGACATTGGAAATCAAAATGAACTTGCCACTAGCCAGACCTAGCTAAGATCAGTACTGTTGGCGGCACTATCTGTAGGTTTACAAAATAATCCTGGGTAGGCAATCGGTATGATTTTTGAAAGAGTAAAATTCATATGGTCTTGTTCATACGTCAAGCGTGGTTGCCCACCGAATAATTGTATGGCCTAGGCCCTAGGCTCCCAAGCACATACGTCTCAGCGTGCATAACTTTGAACGGAAGTGTTTACGAGACATCAATACGGATGGTGCGCCGTTCCAGGACTGATTGGGCCGTTCATAGTAATTGAGTCTATGACCAATTGACCATTGACCAGCCATCCGTAGTCCACTTCTCCTCCACTCCTGCTTAGTTTGGATATTTTATCATTTCTTATGTTGTTGGGGATGCTGCATGAGTTGCCGTAAATAGGCTCATTGGTATATCGGACACCCATCGTAGACATATTTATCAATCGACGGTTACACCATAGTGTCCTATATGGTGTCGACACAAGCAAATCTCACGCCTCAGTGAAATTGTATCACGTCACAATTTCCATTTGGCTACAGGCAATTTGTCGGTCATTTTTGACCGGCTTGTCGAGCATTGAATTTGGTAAAACGGATATCAATCGAAAGCCGACTCTGCACTGAATACGAAAATATAAATTTTATTCCGCTCGCATCCCCGAAACCACCACAATCAGCCTCGAATTTTTCATTGTTATGGAGATTGGCATTGGGACGCAACAATGCTGTCTAGCGAAACGAGAGAGTAGCTCAAGAGGAAAAGAGCCAGACAGCATTGTTGCGTCCCAATGCCAATCTCCATAACAATGAAAAATTCGAGGCTGATTGTGGGGGTTCCAGGGACGCGAACGGAATAAAATTTATATTTTCGTAATCAGTGCAGAGTCGGCTTTCGATTGATATCCGTTTTACCAAATTTAATGCTCGGCAAGCCGGTCAAAAATGACCGTCAAATTGCCTGTAGCCAAATGGAAATTGTGACGTGATACAATTTCACTGAGGCGTGAGATTTGCTTGTGTCGACACCATATAGGACACTATGGTTACACCGATCACAAAAAAATGCACGAATGAATGTGTTTATCAATGCGAGCCAATGTGCATTTGTTACGAAATGAACTAATGCGATTTTATAAACCAGATTTTATAATGCCACATAATCACTGTACGATTCACCGTTGTCATTCGTATCAGGAACACTTGACAGGAACGCTTTACGCGTGCAAGAAAATTGACAAGAAACGGATGAAGAAGAAAAATGCGGAGCATACAATTCTTATCGAGAAGGAGGTTTTAGAGCGAGTTAACAGGTGCAGATTCTGATTCTTTACCAGTAATATTTACAAGAATGTAACACAAACATATTTCAGTCGTTTCGTAGTTACGTTGTACTACGCATATCAAAGTAAGAAAGAACTGAATCTCATAATGACGCTTCTATCAGGAGGGGATCTGAAGTTTCATATTTACGAAGTAGGTGAGTCGTGGCATGTAGCGTCTCTGCTCAAAAATGCACATGTATTAGAAAATTGATGAATTTATAGTCGACTAGTTGATGAACTATTACAAAGAACCGGTGGCATCAAACCGTGTAATCTATTGATAGGTCAACGGAAGTCGTTCATCTGCCCATTCTAACTTGAGAAACTCTCACTATAAAAATCCAGTAGTTGAAGATGGTCATTAGAATTTTTGCTGCGTTTTCTCCATAAAGTATTCCTCGCGCAGCACTTCTGCTGTCGAATCTGATTCTGAGGTGATTCTGTGCATTGCTTTCACGGATGACCAATGACCATGCCAGTCATGCACTCATGGCATGCATATGCGCAGATAGTGTGTATGTCTATCATGAGTCGGTGTATATGCCGCAAAAACATCAAGGACAAAAATAAATCACGTCCGTTCCGTCCGTTCCTATTGGCACCTTAAGAGATATTTGTCATTTTATCATGTAATTCTGAGTATTTCTTTTTCTGCTCTCAAGTTTTCTCTATTTGAAAAGTTTCTGGCATCACGTTGCATAACTACCAGAGTTGCCGTACATCAAACGTGCGTATTAGGTTAGTTATGGCAAAAGCCGTTTAAAAGCCATGCCGTTCGTCAAAGCAGGGTGCTTATTGCTATTTATAAGAAATTATTGAGACATTTACAGTCAGTAATCTTCTCATCTAGCATCTAACAAATAAAACAAGTAACAGATACTACATACTATAATTAATGTGTGGCTCTTATGAAACGGGACATTGTTTTCAAACAGACCGAAAAAATAAAGGCGTCAGTCCTGAACGCTGCAAAATATACTCCGCCCAAATTACCATGGCCATGGAACACTTGCACTCCGAGAACATTCTGTACAGAGACATGAAACCGGAGAATGTATTGCTAGACAGTAGAGGTAACTGCAGAGTAGCCGATTTAGGATTGGCATGCATATTGCAAGAGAATGAGAAGACCTCAGGTAATGTTTCAGCCTTTACGATGCTTTTCGGTTGATGTGCGTAATAAGTCAAGACTTCTGCTTGGTTGATTCTGTGCGTTATTATTAGATTCATATTCGTTTTCCAAATATAGGCCTACGTAGGTTAGTTATCGGTAGTCCAGCAATTGCAACTGAACTGCGTGCAGACAAGTTATATATAGCCTTTGCGTCCCATACGAGTGGGGATTAAGGATTTGCTATCGACATTGTTTGTTAATGCGACGTTATAGTGATGATCGATTTCGATCGATACATAGTAGACGACGATCAATAAATAAACAGGTAAAGCCGGTACACTGGGGTACATGCCCCCGGAGATGTTGAACAATAGCGAATACGCTTACGGAGTTGACTGGTTCGCCGTGGGCTGTACGATATACGAGATGTGTGAAGGTCGCGGGCCTTTCATAGTCCGAGACAAGGTAAGTGGAATGCTTCGCTGTATCATCCACATCAGCACCTCAGTCGCTGTAAACACAGTCGAAGCGTAAAATTGACAAAGACTTGACCGCCGAAAAGACAAAAAATGACGACGTGGCGTACAAACGGGAACATAAAGCAGAGTTATTACACTTGATAGGAGCCTTACTCGCGAAAGATGTTAACGAACGCTTAGCAGAGGACTTACCGTAAGTTCTGAGCATTCGAAATTTTCTTTTTAGCGACAGGATCGACAATATTTTCCACAGGTCTGCACGGCCGATCATGGATCACCCATATTTTGAAGAGATCAATTGGGAAAGATTAGAAGCGGGGCTGATAGAGCCACCCTTCATTCCGAGCGATGACGAAGTCTACGCCAAAAATGCTTCCAACATAAAGTAACGAAATAGATCACGTAAGCGCTTGCGGATTCAGCGCTGCGCATAAAATCTATCTCACACAGGTTACCAAGCGACGCCGAAGGAATCAAGCTCACAGACGAAGACGCAAAACTTTACGAAGAATTCTCCACGGGCAGGTAGACACAGTGTGGATTGTCAGATGCAGGAGAGAGTATTTTTCAAATATGTTTTTGACGATACTAGAAACCCTGCACCGTGGCAAGAAGAAATTATATCGTGCGGAGTTTATGATGAAATTATGGAACTCTATAAGAGCGGAGCTTGCCCCAAATTCGTTGTGAAAGACGAGGGAAGTAAATCAAAATTCTGCACCATACTATAACAAATTGGTTGGTAAAAGATTGATGAAATCGAAGTCGTTTTCATCCAACCCGCATGTAAAATAATGATCAGGAGCAGGATTAAGCGAACCGCTACATACGTCGATGATGAAGTTTCGTAACTGATTTTTAGCGAGTCAAAGATAAAACAGATGCGGCGTTGTTGCTGTTTTGGTATCCATATGGCGTTTCGACTGCATGCTCGGTATTCTAAGTAGTGAAGGATATCCTCAAACGTGTTGCTTCGGTTATGACTGTCTGTAAAGACTGTCGAGCACGCCTGATTTTACCGTTCCTTTCGATTTGGCTGTAGACGTATAGATGAAGCAACCTCTTAAATACGTACCCTAATTACGAGCTCTTTTGCGTTCGGTGTGGCAAATGGGATGTATATTGTAAGTGGATTGTTTTTGGTATTTCGACTACATTAGTCATTTAATACCAGTTCAATAATATTTATTACAATTCCTCATTTGCCGACTTGTAGCATGGCCCACTTTCGTTCTAGGCCAGCGGTTCCCAACCTTTTTGTCTTAGCGGACCCCTTTTGAACCGTCACGGACCCCTTGGAGACCCAAAGTTTTAGAGCAAATCTAGCTCACCTATCGTGTAACCGTCATATGTCTTGTGCAAATATTAAATGTAGGCTAGTGATAAACAGCAACAAAATGTCTTTTCTTCAAAATAACATCATACTATTTATGTAGAAATTGAGAAGACTTTTATTTGAAAGCGATTTTTGTAGCAGTGTAGCTGCATTTCTTGAAATACGTGATTGTGTCTCGAAAATCCGCATCGTCGATTTGATACGAACGAGTGCCGAAAATCCATGTCCGCCAATGTATGTGATGGCGAATATAAAAATAACGCGTAGCGCTTCCGACGAGACATTTGGGTATGAACGCAACATATATGGCACCAAAATTGATAAACATATTTTGTAATGAACATACAACATCCATGCAGCCTAATCGTTTCTATCAAGCAGCTCATCTTTATAAGTCATTCAGGAATATTGGTTATGTATAGCACAGGAGAAAATGGGTTTTGCAAACATTTCGAAGTCACCCTGATTGACCTGCACAACTGCGACTTCTATATTTTACCACAAACCCCAACAAAATGTCCATTCTGTCGATGTGAGTCCTGCAGTTTTAGCAGCGATGAAGTGAAACTGCCTCATGATTTCCATAATTTAAAGAAATACAAATTAGGTCATTAACCATTTTGCAAATTTAGAGGCTTCTCGGACCCCTGAAAATGCTTCGCGGACCCTCAGTTGAGAACTGCTGTTCTAGGCCTTTCAAGACACTGCATACGCGAATCACTTTACCAAATGCAAGTGTAGGCAATGCAAACACAACTTGAGTAATCGGAAAATATATTTCTATATGGATATTTTAGTTTGTTCATATGTAAGACTTTGCTACTGATGCGTATATATTTATGTATTCTTTGTATTTGATATCTATAGATTATATATATAGCATGAGAGATCGATATAGTATGCACGTGAAAAGAAATGTTTGTATCAAATGTCAAATGAATCGATGAATATAGTAATCTATTTTTCATATAGCAGCGTAAGTTCAATGCATTCCGCTGTCTTAAACAGATCATAGTTCAAGTTGCGGCTTCTCACACAATATCAGTTGCCATAACAGCAGGGATTGTTGTGGTGCGGATCAGAATTTGCAACACAAATCAGATGTAAGACCCATTCCAACCCATTTATGTTCTCAGTGAGGCTTGTACCGAAGCGGTGCGCAGAGCCATGATCGGCCACTTGTTCCCAGCCTTCAAAAAGGTCATCGCATGGTGGCAGGGAATTTGCCATAGCGCAGCCTGTACAGTGTACACTGTTCCCCGCTACTTATCATCTACATTGGGTCTACTGTTTAGTACGTTACCTTATTTCGAAAAATTTATACACCGTAATTCATGTTAGAATCAGTCAATATGGTCAGGAATTGCATATATTTTGCTATCAATTTTTTTTATCCCCTCTCTATGCTCACGTAATCAGATTTTCCGGTAGAGCTGAGTGAGATGTGTTGGAAAAGGTAGGACCCCTAAATAAGAATTAAACATCTTCGGGCGGACCCGTTGGTATATTGACTTGATTACATTATGCTATTTCGTGACCTCCTGTATCTGCTATGTCAAAAGATATGGATATCGCCCAAACTAAAAAGCACACACGATTTCAAATTGGCATTGCTTTGCTGGCAAACAATTTTTCCCTACGGGATGGCATTTTTCCTGTGGGGTTCAGATGGCCAGGATAGGAACATTCAGCCGCCTATGGACAATTAAACATATATGTATATTGTATAATGTATATATATCGAAGTTTTCGGTCACCACAAGGGCATTCCTTCTCGGCAAAGGTCTTCTCGCTGTTGATCGTTATGGCACACTTCTCGGAGTCGCACGTTGCATGGCCTATAACTTCATATGTCGTGGTGCGTCGTGGTGCATTAATGGCCGACGCCGAAGTCTTCATTTCTATAAATTCTACGTATTTTCGTGGGGTAAGGGTACCCAATAATCAAGATATCCGGCAATATTAAATCGCGCACACCACGCGAAAAAAATGTGAAAAGGTGGGATTAAAAATACTCTATAATTTATGTAAATTCACGAAATAACTTTGGGCCCTTTCGAGCTCGCCCCCAATTGGGGTGGTTGGGTGCGGCAGTAACGGCCCTGTTCCCCACTACCCAGCACTTCCGTCATCACAGAGCAGCTATTGGCTGGTTTGACTACACAAGACAAACAACCACACCAGTATATGGCAGTATGCAAGACAATCGCCTATAACTTCAACATAAAACGTATTGTGAACCAATACCAGTAACGCTCAAAATTTGGCGAAAGCGTTATTCCACGTCAATTCCACGTGCTGGGTGCGATTGTGTCGCCAGAGTTAAAAATGAGGTTTCGTGAATAACACGCAATATAATTTTCGATACATACATTCCACAGCGGTTAACAGGTAACGGTAATTGCGCCTGTGTCTCCGTGAATATGTAGACTATCCTGTATATAATTCTGAACAAATGCGTCTATTCCCCACCAGAAACCATTGAATTCCCCACCGTTTGGGAACCACTGCCACAGCGTGAATGCGCTCTGTCATAGAAAGTTCACTTTTGAGGATATTATCTCGTTTTATTTATATGGAATCATATTATACCGGTTCTGAAGCCGACGCAGTTCAGTAGATAAGTTGTCAAATTTCACCCAGTTCTATTCTAGTTGTTACATGTTCGCATGATACATACCAAAAACAACCGGTTTTCATTCCACATATTGATCGCTGTCCGACAGCATAGACTCCAAGTCGTTTCGAGATGTTTCTATCTTTTCATTATATCGCAATCGCGATGGCTTTGAAAGGACAAAATTATTAATGGGCCCAATAAGCTGATTCCTATCCGAAGCATGTAGGGACGGCTCAAGTTGATCGCGGATTCGATATTTCATCCCGAAAAAATACCCAAGGGATTAATAGAAAACTAGGTCATCAATGCCCACCTGGCTGCCAAATCCAGAGTAATTGGACTAGTAATTACTTGGTGTTCAAATATCTAGTAAAATGAAAAGATCAGTATTCCCGTGGCTAAAGTGACGCCTATTTCAGTCGCTGACAAATATAAAATGACCAGCACCTTTGCTAGCGTCACCGTAGACTCCAGTGCACCCCATGCTTACTTCGGGGCCGTGCATCGTGCGGTTGAAGAGCACTGGCCTAGCAGAGATGAGCATGAGCATGGATTAGGATTTGAAAAAGCAGGATTTGTGAAATTTTGTCGGATTTGGATTGGATCAGGATTAGAGATTTTTTACTGAACGGATTAGGATTGGATTTACCATTTTCTGGGACATTAATATGTCGTGTGGCGACAAACTTTATTCGGATCAGTTATTGATGAACTTATAGTACACTACACTATGGTTCACTCGGTGCAAATGAACATGAGAGGTGCAGCCCTATGCTAGGTTATCTTAAATCAAGAGAATCGTTGGTTGTGAAAGAAAATTTTCCAATCCCTCCCTTGCATTTAGTCTAAATTTCAAGTTGGAATCGGATCAGAATTGGACATGGACTTGAATATGAAAAAAGTTATGGATCAGGTTTTGGATTTGAAGTTTCGGATTTGCATTGGACTAGGACATAGAAATTCCAAATCCGCTCATCTCTGTGGACTAGTACATACGTGCCCGTGTCCTAACAGCACATCCCACGACATCATCGTATTAGCATTCTTTTATACACGGCGCACCTCATTGAGCCAGGAAAACAAGAATCGAACACCCCGTGCAATAAAAATGTATCAATTCAAAAACGATCCATAACTCGTGGATCGAATATAATCAGCATGGCGGCAGTGGAAATTCAAAACATTGCCTAAATACTTTTCCAAGTCATAGTAACAGCAAGAATATAAGCTCTGAAATCATGGTAAACGCGTCATTGCGTGGCAGGTTCGCTGTCCGACTGGTCCAGATCTTTCCCGGACTGGCTGTCACGGTCGCCATCGTCGCCGTCAGCAGCTTCGGCACCGGTGTCGTCGTCTTTTCCCGATGACTTCGCGGCGTCGCAATCGCCCTCTTCCGCAGAATCTGTTCAGAGATAGCGGTGCAAACTTGTACGAAAAAGTCTCGGGAACACACATCTCACGAACAATTAGCGGCGAGACAGCTCATCTCATACACAACACGAGGCCGACTCCAGCCTGAATTCTGGCTTAAGTGTTGGAGGTTTATCTAGGATCCTCCTCGCCACGTGATCCGCGCGAGCAGTGTCTTATGTAAAGCCTAGAAGTGGGCCGTGCTACAAGTCGCTGAATACGGAATAAAAATAAAGAATACCGGCCTGGTGTAAAATAACTAATGTAGTCGAGACACCATGAATATCAAACAAACCAACAGACACCAAAACAGGACTATAACTTTCACGCTCGCAATCTCAAAGTCCCGTCAGAGGTTAGGTGAGAACGTTTTGCCAGTGTTGGGATGATGACTCGACATATACGAAACGTATAACGACTCGTGACTCAAGAGACATATTTTCAAGTCATCAAACATTATACTTTTGCAAAGCATTCGGAACCTCTCCCAGCACTACGGATTAAATTATTTATAGCAATGGGTCGTAAATTAGGTTCTTTCCAATTCTCTGCTAGTTGCTGACGATTACCCCTGACGAGTGTCAGCCGAAAGTTACGGGTTCATTGCAATTTGAATATACTATTTTATTGCATATTGAAGTTGTGTACCTCCAAGAAGCTCTTCAAGTATATATACATCACAATCTTCCGGTTTTGAGTGAAATTATTGTTGTAATATTTTTGTTTTTCAAATCTGTTGTTGATGCACAGTTGACTTTGTGCACCAGTTTTCTATAGTAATGTTTGAGATGTGTAATGAGGTTGATTTACGTCTTTGTGAGTAGAAGAAAATTCGGGGTTCACCGATTGTAGATTAGAATAAGAATACAGGTTCGCCGGGTTAGTGAAGATTAAAAACTAACGAGCTAAACGTATGCGACCCTTCGACCAAATCTACTTTACGAAAGTACTTACTCGAGTAATTTGCGGACATTCACTCCATACTCCTGTTTAATTCCAATGGAGGAAGTTTTTGCGTGTCACAGAAATCAACATTTCTACTTGTAACCGAGTAGATATTCACGGCATTACTTCTACTTTTGCTGACCACTTTGACCATCTCTGTCACCACCTTCGAGTCACGAGTCACACCGAGTCGATGCACATGCACACTCGCGTCAAGTCACGAAATCATTCCGTATTTTCGAAGTACGAAGCATGATTCAACTCGTTGCATTTTGCAAGATGATTAAAGTACAGATTGAGTCGCTATTAATTACCAAACTAACGGGGCATTGTATGGCTCGAATATCAATCAATCCACATTTTGAAACGCCGAGTCAAGACAACTAAAAAAGCTGACTCGAGTCTCAATCGAGTCATCCCAACACTGGCTGAGAACAGTCGAAAGACCACCAAAAACCGTCATATTCAACCCTCACCTTCACCCGAGTCGTCGTCCTCATTATCATCGTCATTCTTTTCTGGGCCCCTATACTCGTACGAATATAGCGGTTTGAACGATTCAAAAAAGCCCACGTCTTCGAGAAGGTTAGGCAGCAACCACAGATGATGTTGGCCGAGCGTCACTGCCCACAGGACCCCAAACAAAATAGTCCGTACTGCGAAACAAAAACCAGGCTTGTGACCTGTGACAAAAAACAAGCTGCCCAACACGCGTACTCACAAAGAGCCACCACAAACACGGAGCCGATAAACACCCCGGCAGTGACGGAAAGATAATAAACCCCGACGCGGACCTGGTCCGGCCACAACGGGAATAGAGTGCCCCCGGCGACGAGCAATAATAATCCAATCCCTGTGCAAAAACACGAGCGGACAGCGTTAAAAGAGAGCAAGAACTAACGACATTATGTCAGAAAGCAACCTTTAGCGATGGTCTTCCAGCTCACTGGATTGTAAACCCACACGTAAAGGTCCTTAGAGTCGAGAAAGAGTTGCTCTTCATGATAGGCGATTTTGTAGCGCTTTTTCGTTTTTTCCTTCCCTTTCTGTAACAGGTGGTGATTTAAGTTTTGACAATTGAAGAAGGCAATTCGATTAGTGATAACTAGGGCAAGTTTTTGTTGCACTAAAAACCTGAGAGAGTTGCATTTATTTTTTTAATTTTAGCAAAAGTTGCAGAAGTTGCACTTATACAATTTTTTGAAATCATGAGGGTATGTGATACTCGAAAGGTTCCAGCAGTTTAAAATTTGCATGGTGTCTGCTTGTTCCGTTTCTTCCTTCGCTATTCAATCGATCATGGTTACATTTTTATTTACATAGGGTTCGCACAATTTACCAGTTAGTTCAGGGAGTTTCATGACTAACGGAATAGTGGGTATGCCGCATACCCGAAAAAATTGCTAGGTAAACACGGCATACCCAGTATACCTGCGTCCGGCCCCTATGGTGGGCCGCATTGCCACTTGAAATCCATTAATTTAGTCTTTATTATAGTTTTATAGCATATTTTGCGCAATACTTGATAAAATTTGCAGAAAAAAGTTGCATGAAAAATATAGATAAAAGTTGCAACATAAAACTCCTCCAAACAGATTAAAACACCATACTACATACATTATGAGTATTTACGAAGCTTCCAGAAGCTGTAAAAAAAGTTGCAAAAACTTGCCCTAGTGATAACCTAATCTGAACTGTAAATAATGTATTAGCGAAGTAGATTCACTTTGAAAATTAGTTCGGTGACTCGACCTGGGGTGTTTACTCGAAAATTTTTGAAATGACTTGACGCGATTCAAAATCTGCTGCGACTCGAAAAGCTGACCACAAAGGCATGATGATGATGCATTAGTGAAATATTACGATCCGATAATTGTATGCAACATTAGTAGCAACATTTCCATTCGGGGCCGCCGATGCACCATCAGATCGCAAATCTGCGCACTTGCAAAATGGGCGCTGTTAGATAATATGAATGTGCATTGTGCTTGTGTAAACCAGTTGCCAATGCAGCATTATTGTGAACAACTGTGCAATAGGGTTGTCCAAAATTTGAAAAATCTCAAAAATGATCCGTGATAGTGTCTCATTCTATAGATTATATTGATAAAAAACAACAATGAGCCTGAAAGAAGCTCACAGGAAAGCCGTTAATGTTTCGATCAAAGCGTTTAAAAGTAGCTGCCCAAGAATGGGTGTGCCACCGACCATAGAACGGCGAGAAGACTAGTAATCACATAACCAGGGTTAATCGGCTACGCTTTAATGATCACGACAGCAGCAGCTTGCTGATTAGGTGGTCAAGGAGTCTGCTACCGGCGGGAATTCTGAAAGCACATTGTTTGTCCGTTGGCAGATGATGATTTAAGATTAATTCAGGACGTGTTGAGGTACGAAATACATGATGAACCAACAACAGCTGCTTCAAAAAAACTTCTACAGCATGACCGCCTTATTTGTGAAGGAAACGGCTGTAGCCTACATGCCGTGTTTTCATCGTGGGAAAGCTAAGGCACTTATACAAGTGGCTTAACGAATTCCTCGTTTCAAAAGGGATCCATCATCATTGAATACAAATATATAGCTCGACTATGACACTATACTTTGTGTGATCTTATTGGACCCTAGTTGTAGAATATAGTTGAAGTTTTGAATGCTACTGTGCAATGCACTAAACTTCTTTTACTTGGGGATAAGAGGGGTAGGGTGGCTTTTGGAACCTAGTTCGCTGCCCAGGGGCGCTCAGTGTAAAATGTTCGGGAAACACTGGTGTAAACAAACAATGAATATGAATGGGAATTGTGATATTATTAGAGAATTGTTGGGAAGAGAATGCAGCACACCTTGTCATCTTCCTTCTCATTTTTCTTTCCCGCCGATTTCTTGCTCTTTTCCTTCTTCTCTTTTGCTCCCTTTTTCGATTCCGCTTCGTCTGTACCTTTCTCTTCTTCGTTCTCTGCGTCGCTGCCTTTGGGCTTTTTTCGCTTTTTCAAATTGGCCTTGTCCTCGTTTTGAGACTGCTTGTCGGATTCTTTGTTGTCGCCGGAGTCGTCTTTCTTCTTCTTCTCGTACTCGGTCTTCATGACTCGGTAAAAGAAGCGCTTCTGTAGTAACCTGACGTATCGAAACCATAGTTAAACTTACACAAAAACATTCGCCACTAAGCACAAACTTTCGGAAAAATTTGCAATTTCAAAATTTGGAAAATAAAGGTTTGACTCGTTTGCAGAAGTAGTCAGCATTACCAGGTCTGCTACATGTAGAAGCAGTTGTAGCACCCTAAATTACAATTCAATTCGAAGTAGTAATTTCGAAGACCTGTCAAAACTACTTCAAGTGTAAATGAATATCTGAAAGTACTCAGGAGACTCATGGAGGTACAGAACTTCAATATACAATTGAACAATATCTTCATATTGAAATATATCAGAATATTTTGGCCGACCCTCGACAGGGGTGATTGGCAGGGTGAGCAACTAGTAGAGATTTCAAGAGAGCTTTGTAGTAAGCAGTTTTAAAAAGTAGTTTTGATTGGGGTCGCATACTTATAGCAGTTAGAGTTGGCTACTTCAGAAATTGTGCGCACCTTTGCGACTGGGGCATATCAACAATTGATAGCCTACTACAAATTGCTGAGATTTACAAAAATTATATTCAGTTATGATAGCGGTCCATTTCGCGGACTCTTTATGACAATTTCATTCAAACATCTCTGAACTGCTATTGTCTACAGGACAAAATCTAAAATGTAGAAAAACTTTGTTATTGACCGCGTAGCTGACAATTCGTCGACGAATGCAAGAAGAAGCAGCTTTCAAATTTGGGGTAGAAGGATATTTAATACAAAAAAACCGCACTCACTCATCAAGAAATGTTGCTGCGTCCTCCCGGCCGACAAAATATTGATCTCTTCCCTTTTTTCGAACAGCCCAATCGGAGGCCATCAAGACATCGACTGCTTTCGATCCTAAAATGCAAGCTTGATTCAATATAGGGATCAGCTCATTCCGAATCTCAGCTCGGTAAAAAATTTAGTTCCTGAAAAGCATTTTCAGTCGATTTTTATTGCAATTAGCAACGGCTTCAGAGCACTGATACAATGCATGAGTTGGATAGAATGAGGCATCAAGGCAGCTCAAATCAACAAGGGCGCAGTAGCGTTCACATTAATGGGGTTAAAGCAGGGGTCCCAAACTCAAATTCGCTCGCGGGCCAATTTCCTACGTTTTTATGATGGCCTCAGGATCAATAATAGGGGTATTCAACGTCTTTCCAAGTAGCCAAGTAGGCCGTATTTGACGGGACCTTGCAGAATAACATTCCACACCCATCGTGAAAATTTGATTTACAATGTAGCAATTCACTATAGCCGCAACAAAGATTACTTTTTTAAATATTTGAATAAAATCATCGTTGAAGCCTACTAGCTTTCGAAGCGGGGCGTGTTTTTGAGACTCTAGGATTAAAGAGTAGGCTATGTCTATCGAACATACAAGGTTAGAAGTATAAGAGTATTATAAGGTTGCGGATGCAATTGAACAAAAGTAAGTTGATATTAGTAATCCCGCTAAGAAAAATGATTGTAAGAACAATGAGCTACCTTATATAAATCTGTGAAAATGTAATATATGAATACGAAAGAATTCTATTATTCATTGACGACAACCACATTATATCATTGCGATGAGAAAAAGGGATGGGGAAGTTACTATACTATAAAATAGGTATAAATAAACAAAGCACTAACAACACTATTTTGTAGGCTACATACCTACGAAATACTCGACTGGTTGCTTTTGCAGCACGGTATTTTTTCGAGGAACATTGAATCTCAGATACTTTGCTATTTCTATATCGAGCTTGGACCTCTCCAATTCTGGCTTCTGTAAAATGTATAAATCAACAATAGCGTTGGTTGCAAAACATTTCTATATTCAAAGAAGTCTGCTAAGATGGAAGGCTGTAAACTAGGTATTGGGACGTTGTCCAGACATAAACATTGCAAAAGGAAAGATATTCATGGAAGATTCGCTGTGGTCTCATACCATATTTTGTTTATTAGGATATTAGTAGTCAACCACAGGCCTGATTGGAATCGCTGGCCTTTTTGCCTGATATACCAGGTGAGCAGCCATGAATTTCCAAGTTCAAGTAATTTAATAAAAAATAATTAAAAAATAAAACATAGTGTGAGCACAGGACACCAAATCCATACAGGAGTGCAGGACCACAGGAACCAGAGTGGGTTCAGGGAATATTCAAAATAGCAAAATATACTGCATTCACAAATTCCATTGAAAATGGCAGCATAAGTCACCTTGGCAAAATCTGTAACACCTTGCTTCAAGTCATCCTCCTCGGATTTGGTCTCCAATTTTTTCTCAGGTAAAGCAAACAGTGATGCCATCTAACTGTCAATTACCGTACTACAGATATAATAACGACCTATATCCAATCTATGATCTTAAATATGCCACGTGTCCTCGTATAGCTTCATTAACAGCAGATATTTGACACGCGTCTATTGCAAAATTGACGCAGAGCTAACAGGAAGGAAGTAATTCAATGGGACATATGGTTGGTTTACAGAAAGAATATATAGCAGAGAATATATAAAAGCAGGGAGTATAAGTTTCACGTCCAATTTGTTAGTTTCAAACTCACTTTGGAACGATGCCGTTTTCTGTTTCTCCTCGCAGCACGGTCCATGCTTAGTATTGCCGATCGACGTTATTGCGAGATGGTGATAAATATGTGTACTGTACTGTCGGTCGTGTCGCACTAGCGACGATCCTCCGTTAGCCCAGTTGTTAAGAAAAAGCAATCGTACAACGCAAATGGGCACTGGATGAAGCAGCCGAATTCTGATAATAGCTATTAAATTACTTTCCAGGTAAACAAATCTTGACGTGTGTCCACAATTTTGTAAGGCAATGAACCAAAACATTACCACTACACGTAAACAGCACTGAACTCCATAAACATGGTAAGAGCCATAATAATCGCCTCGTAGAAAAGCAAGTTTCCATTTTTCTCGCTGTTCGTATCTCATGAAAATTTGAGAATGCCATAAATCATTCATATAAATCAATTTGATTGATAAAGGTCCAATTATAACTCATGAACAGTCGACGAACATTTCGTGATATTAATTTACTGCATTAGTTGCATATCCCGATGTAGCTAATCTGAATTGTATAATGATTTTATACAAATTTTAATAGTACTGTTTAAATACCTATGAATATTTCAGATAAATTTTAAAATTACGTGTTGAGATCGTTCGAGATGTGTATTCATGATTAGGGTCAGTGAACAGCGACATGTAGCGTCCCCGGTAACGAAAACTACAAGAACCAAATTTGAAAACAGTTGAAATTAAAATTTAAAATAGTGTTGGTGTTTCCGTCCGAGGCAATTTAGCGTTGTGTCCAAATAGAGAAATCGATGGAGGACTTTCGAGGATCATATCTACGTGTATGCAAAGAAAATTTCATTGAACCTCAAGAAGCTGTGCTGGAAAGAATAAAGAGTTTATCGACCACGGATAATGTGTCGCCACACATACTCGACCTCACATCTTACACGTTAACGGTAGGGTCTTGTTGCGCCCTTGGAAAAGTACTAAGTCACGACATAGGGTTCGCAGAACTACTGCTCACAGATTGCATGCTCAATGAAGAAGGTGTGAAGCAAATATTGTCTGGTTTACACACAAATACATCTCTTGAAAGATTAGATTTGCGAGGAAACAACTTGAGTCAAACAAGTGCCGATGCTCTCGGCTTATTACTACGTGAAAACCACACTTTGAAGACACTCAGTTTGGAATGGAATAATTTAGGAGTGTGGGAAGACTCCTTTAGACTATTCTGTGAAGGTTTGGCTACTAACACGGGTCTTGAAACTTTAGATTTACGCAACAATCAACTCAATTATGTAGCCGCTCAACACCTTGCTACAGCGTTACATTCTAACAAATCCCTACGGTGCCTGGATGTGAGATGGAACAATATTGGTCTCGTTGGTGGAAAAGCTCTGCAAAGTGCACTTCAGCATAGCCAAAACGTAGTCAAATGCGAGATTACCGGGAATAATCTCCCAACAGATCTTTCCAATTCCATAGAGCAAAGCGTTCTCTATAATCAAGACCGTGTTGTTCAAAGTACCATGAGTCGCAATCGAACAAAAATTTTATCGGATGAGATTGATCATTTGAAAAGTTCAAAAGCAAAGCAGATGATGGAGTATGAAATTGAAATGGAACAGTCTCGAGCTCATTTGAGTAGTACAAAAAAATCTTCTCTACGAAAAATCGGGCAGCTACAAAATGCATTAGAAGAAAATAAATCTGCAATGAACGCCTTGCGAGCAAAATTGGATATGACGGAAGCGTCTTTAATGCTTTCTCAACAAAAAGTAGAGGATCAAGAGAAATTACTGGATTTATCAAGAAAAGAAACTGCTGATATCGTTAAAAATTACGAATCACAAATTCGAAAAGAACGCGAAGACCGAGCGTTATCTGAAGATAAGTTACGGTGCAGTCTTTCGGAGTGTAATGAAAAGCTATTCACAGTCGAGAGCCAGCTGTCGGAGGCGGAAAGTAAAATAAAGAATCAGCAAATTCACGTGAATGCGCTGAAAGAAAATGTAACTCAGCTGAAAGCTGATAACCGACATTCAGCCATTGTTTCCGACCAAAGAATGGAGGAGGAACGAAAACGGCATCAGAACGTTCTGCAGGTTCGAGATTGTTATATTTTTGTAACTTTGTCTTTACGCAAACTTGTGCATTCAATGTGCTCATGCTCAATAGCCAGGTCTTTGTGAAAAAAGTTACTGTGATATTGTTGACTGACGGATTTATTTCAAAATATGCTAGTAGTTAATACAACTCCAGCATCACATGGACTATGCAATAATGTGCCAAGTACCACTAAAGTCTCGAGCATCTTGGATGATACGTCATATCCTCAATGATTTAGTGAACATTGGTTGGTCTTGTTTTATTTCAGCCTACTGATCTGATTGAGCTACTTTTTTGTGCAACTTCCAAATAATTTGCTGCAGTAGGCTCGAGTTTCCAACCATGCGTGTCTTGAAGTTTGATAACAAAAGAAAATACGTCAAGAATCGATAGTTTTGCCACGGGTGAATTGAGTCACGTACTGAGAGCATTGAGATTACAATGCGCCAATTTCACTCGTAAAAGATGATGCAAACTTATCCCAAAACTACTTTCTACATTTCAAAATCCAAACAGTAAAATGTAAGTAGTTTGCGTAAATGTTCGACTAGAAGTGGAAGTATTCTATGTACATGTACATGACTAATTGAGTAAGTAGTTTCAGTAAGCACTCCGAAAAAGTAGAAATAGTTCATTCATGACCATATCTGATTATTTACTTTGTCCAACTATCACATGGTCGACAGGTAAGATCATCGCTCAATCAAGTATGCGGGACCTGATTTGTGGAACAGTATCACGCCGGCTATCCGACAGTCGTTAAGCATGTCCACATTCAAGTCGAAATACAAGCAATTTCTACTGAATAAATACTAGTCAGCCATCAAGTTTACCGTACCACGACCTGACATATCGATCTCGCCTTCCGTCACATGCTACCTCATTTTGTCGCTTGTCTTTTTTGTATTATCTTTTTTTACTCTTCATTCAGTGTGCATGCCTCCTCTTGTCATTGCCTAGGTCAGGTGGGTGTCTGATTTCAAAGACAACTCCAAGTCGTTTCGACACTCACCTATCTTTTCATTGTATCGCAGTCTTGTGGTGTCTCGAAATGATGAAAATTCTTAATAAACTGATGCTGATTATCGTGATATATCAATTCAGGATCAGGAAGCTCTCAACCACAGAATGGTGGCGGCCGTTAAAGCAGAATCCGAAGACACAGAAAAAGCGCTTCGCAAACGCATTTCCGAATTGCAACAGACTAATTCTCAGTTAGAGGAGCAAATTAGCACACAAAATACGAACCTCATCGTCGAGAGAACGAACTCAGACGAGGCGATGCGTAAGTTGCGTGCAACCCTGCAAGAAGAATACCAAGCAAGTCTGGACCAAGTTCAGCAGCGACTTCGAGCTACCAGCTCGGAAAAGAACGACCTCCAAAAGCAAATTGCAGTCCTTTCCTCGGAGTTAAATGACGCTCAAGCGATGAGAAGTGCCACCAATGTTGAGATTGAAGGCTTCAGAAGAACCGTCCAAAACTTGCAGCAGCAGATTTCTTCAAAGGTTGGTTGTTAGTGGGGCTGGGTAACATCGGATACCCGAGTGCTTGAGTACTGAATCGAGTATTAGTAGAGATAGGCACAATTACTCTAGTACTCAAATTTGAATCGAGCATTAATTCTAATGATTTGAGTCGAGTAGTGAGAGAGGATTTTTTGAGTACTGAAATTATATGCTCCTCGCTACTAAGAGTTCATTTATCAATAAAATTTCTATACTGTTATCCGCTGTGGAAGGCCGTAAACCTCAATTGGTGGTATCGAAGCGTGCAAAACATCAAATACACCAACCACAACTCTGTCAACAAAAGGAGTTCGTGTATCACCTAAAAATAGTACATTTAACGCTCTCTCATCCGAAATTTCATGCTGGTGACGTCATATTTTGTGATACGATTGTTGATATACAATGTTCTTTCCAATTCTCTACTAGTTGCTGACGATTACCCCTGACGAGTGTCAGCCGAAAATATTCGGGTTCATTTCAATATGAATATACTATTTAAATACAAAGGTATGCACGTCAGCGGAAATCGTATATCTGTGAAATCGTGATGAACCCACAGCATCAGCATAGTGCAATGAAGAAGGTATGGTCGAAAAATACCAAATGATCGTTAATACCGTAAGCACCGAATTTTGCAAGTTGACAAACTATATCGCTTCGAAGTATCAAAAGTCATTCACAAATATTTTTCCAACAGTTTGCCTCCTGTGTTTGATGACTTTTTCATACCTGCCAAAAATGTCCACTCCCACTACACGAGATCCTTGTCTAAAGGAAATATCTACTTACCCCCACCCAATAGCAACCTAACTAAGAGATCTATCGACTACTCGGGACCTATCATCTGGAATGCATTACCACCACATATCCGTGAATTGCCTTATAATAGATTCAAAAAAGCCCTACTTGATCACCTCTTGTCGTTACACTAACACTGTTGCCCTACCTCGCCCAGACATTGCTTCATTGATCATTTGCTACCATCGTTTAATTTTTATTTTAGTTTTTTAACTACTGTAACCTTTTTTACAGCCAGACTGTTTAGAGTCAAGTGTACCTGTTTGATGCTGGTGTGATCAGACTAGATGACCTTCACGGTCTTATCGATCATTCCTATCTAATACCGAATACTGTGCAAGCATATTTTCTGTACCACCATCACTGCCGTGTGTTATGTATTTTGGTTGGATGAAAATAAAGACTCTCTCTCTCTCTGATGTCAATATATTCTCCGTGGTCTCATAAAAGGTACATTTGACCTTCCCGTATCCTTTATACTGATGCGATGTCATAATGAGTGATATTTGAATATGCTACTCGATTCTGAATTGAGTCACTCGGCTACCAGTACTTGTTTTTGCCCAGCCCTGAGTATTGGTCGTTGAGTAATCGAGTATCAGTCGTGACGCTATAAAAGTATGGATGATCGCTAAGCGCATATATGTAGCTTTCATGTGACGGCAAAGAAAATAGTACCAGTTATAAAATGTAGCCTACTAAACAAAATTTGTCATTTTTTTGTCCATCCCTGTTTCATCGCGCTTTGTGATAATGCTGCGAGTTGATCGCTAGGCCTTCTACACAGAAATGTCATTTCCACTAACGTTCGTAGCTGTGTGCTACGTGTTTTTGATACTGTGATGTGAGCATGCGACCAATTTAGCAATTAGTTCAAATGGGCAAAACCTACTTGGAGTACTTCAAAAATTGGAAACAGTTTGAATCAATAACCGACAAGATAGCGTAATGGTGGAGCGTCCGGCTTCTTGATCGGTAGGTCGTGGGTTCGGTGCCCAGCCGGGTCAGATTAGAGACCTGTCTAGTGACACTTGTATCCTTGACTTCCTCGCTTGGCGCTCCGCGTTGCCGGGATAGCATGGCGGTGTGGTGCAAGACTTAGAAAGCCTTACAAGGCTATATCTGCACCAGGGTTGTAACCAAGTCACAAGGCTTCGAGTCACAAGCCAATCTCACTTTTATAGTTTTGACTTGAGTCACGTCGAGTCATTTTCGATTCGCCACCGAGTCACGTCAGAGTCCAAGTCATCGAGCATAGGTTCGAGTCCGAGTCATGGTATTATGACTCGAGTTCGAGTCCAAGTCATCATGTTGACTGCTCAGTTTCCAGTTAATGTCTTGTTAAACCCACTGTTATAACTCTGTTTGGTGATATCGAATGGTTCGCGTTTATAATATACTAATTTTCCTCACTTTTAATAGTTTCTGGTCGCATTTTATAGTACCAGTACCAATAGACGAAATCCCTATAGCTTGGTTACTTTACTATTCTTCGAAATTACAATGAAATGTCGGTCTTAGCCGTCTGAGTCTCGAGTCATATGACTTGGTTCGAGTCATGCGCAATGACTCGAGTCCAAGTTGAGCCAATACACATATTGAGTCGAGTCGAGTCCATATTTTGAGAAAATGACTCGAGTCAAGTCGAGTCATCAGAAAATCGTGACTCGAGTCATTACAACCCTGATCTGCACCTCCAGCGGTATTTGCACATCATGCACCCGTGGTGCATATGTACAGATCGTGTGTGTGTATATCATGAGTCGGTGTGTATGGCGCAAAAACATCAAGGACCAAAATACTATGTCCTATCCCCAAATCATTGCTCAATAATTCATTGAATGTCACAGTATTATGGTATATTGCTGGTTGTCGTCCTTGTTGAATATAGAAGCTCTGTTCTAGATGAAACGCAAAAGGAAATAAATTTTGTGTTCTTTTTTGCAGGATGCTGACACGGCCGCAGAGGTTGGCCGAGTACGGTCTGACATGCAGAAGAGAATCAACCAACTGGAAGAAGAATGCAGTCAACACTCGTCGTTGAGAGAAAAGATCGTGGAACTCGAGACGAAGTTGGCCGACACTACTGGCAGACATAGAGAGGTAGTCGAAATCTGAAACTTGGCTTTATACGGAGGCGGTTTTGGTCAGAGTGATCAGTAGGGCGGGTTTTTTTTTTACCGAAAAAAAGGTAAATTTTGACCTAAAAAATATTAATTTCGACTTTTTTTGACCTAAACAAACTGAATTTTGACCAAATTTTCACCTTACGTATGCAAATTAGGTGTTTTCCCACATTATGTTAAAATACCACTTATCTTCATTTCTGGTTGGAACTGGCTGTACTAACGAAGTAGCTTGGCCTGAAAAAACGTTTCTGGCTTAGAAACAGGTAACTTTTTACATGAAAAAAAAATTAACGAAAACTGGCCCTATGAAGAATTCCAGTGGTTACGATACGTATTATGGTAGAAATAATTAAATTTTCTTGTACTACAACGAGAGATACTTCCCTACATTCTTGGGTAGAAAGTGTATGTCCTTACTAAGAAGCTTGCCAAGGACGCTCAACAGTAGCAGTTGTTGGCTGACAACACTCAAGTTGTGTGTACACTGCTGGTCACACACCGTGTTTCTTCATTCTGACAATGTTGTCTACATCACAATTTTTCATCATACGCTTCTTAATATAAGAATGATGGAATGCCCAAGAAGTCGTTCTTCGGTTAGGATATTGCGGTACGTTGACCATAACACCATGTCTACCTATTTGTTTTATTTGACCGTTTATGATTCACAATGAGCAGACAATTAGCCGTTTACAGCGGTAGGCCTATAAAGTAGGCTACAAACTGTAAAATATCAAATGATAAGTTCACCGACAGTGCAAAATCTACGATACAAACGAAATGCAGACGTCAAAAAAATTTTGACTTTATGAATAATTTTGACAAATTTTGACCAAACGCTACAATTTTGACAAAATTTTGACAAATTTTGACATGTCAAAAAAAAACGCCCTAGTGATCAGCATTGCTTCTCAAAAAGAAGTAATGTCACAAATTTCTACTCAATTACAACGCCCACGCTATTTCATGTACAAGTAGAATATGAGAGATCTGAAATGCAGGGTTGTAACCCCGGTACAATCTCATGTGCTCTCCGATAATCCCAGATTCTGGAGGATAAAAACAAGGAGATCGAGAGGCTCGGTGAAAATTTACGACGCGTGGAAGACGACATCGAACGGATTCGAGAGGACGAAGCCCAAAGGGCCGCCGTTCTGCAGTCCGCCATTTTGAACTACGTCCAAGGATCGAAGATCAGATCGACATCGCCGCGAAAATGAACTTGGAAGCTTCTTCCGTCGCGGGCTTTATCCACGTCAGGCGGGATGAGCGGTTTACCTGTGAATTCGGCGCTTGGCGGCAGATTTGTACATCTGGATCATGCTAGGTATCTAACTCACCTAATTACAGCGAAATGCTAGTAACTTAATTGTAATCTAATTTGTGAAATGTTTCCGCACTCTAATTTTGGTTCTGATTCAATTTCTGGTTTTCCTGAAAACGCTACAGAACTATATAGCGCGAAACGTGCCAACCTTAAACCGGGATCTACGGACCCATTAGTGGTCCGCAAACTAGTTTTAGGGGGTCCTTGTAAGGGCAATGCGTCATCTAGAAACTATAGAATAACAGATTATCCTTTGAGAATGATGTCGTGAGTGGTAATGTGATTGCCTTGTCTAGTCATTAGTTTGCTTATTTTAGGCGTGGAATGGAGTTGAGGTTGATGAGATGACCTTGCATTCATCGGCTTCTCAAATTTAAGGGTACGCGCAACCACCCACAAACTTTGAAGGGATCCGCGATCAGAAAAGTTTAAGAACCCCTGTTCTACACAGTGTACGATAATATATTATATAGAAACCGTGTGCTGAATTCCCCAAGTGCCGCATATCACAATTCACGTTCATATTCAGTGAAACATTCATTTTCATAATAATAATAATAATAGTTATTACATTTATAATGCCGAATTCAGTGGAAACCGTATGAGCTCTTTATAATTCGGTGCGATAAACCGGCGTCCTGTATCGGCTCACTCTGCTGCTGACCGCGTGTCGTGTAAATAGTGACGCTGTTGCATCGTGGCGTATGCTTGAAAAGTGTTACTATCATAGATCAACGCATTATTTTTCATGATCGTATCTGTTTCTGATTATTGTATTTCTTCAAAAAATCTCGTATTGCACCTCATGTGTTGGCGAACGTTTCTCGAAGGATAGGTACGAGTCGCAAGGCGCATACAGTTCAGTTTATTAAAAAAAAATCGGATAATTCATCACCAGACTGCCATACAATGAAAAGATATAGGAAGGCGTCGAAACGGCTCGGAGTAGTCTTTGAAATCACACACCGTGTGAAAAGTAAAAGAAGATACCATTAATTGACAGGCGACAAAATGAGGAGGCAGGTGATGGAAAGCGATGGCGATATGTCACATCGTGGTCCGGTAATCTTGAAGGCTGACTAATATTTAGTAGAAGTTGCTTGTATTTCGACTTCAATGTGGCCATGCTTGACGACTGTCGACTTGGAAACGAGGGTGTAGAATGATTTCAACCTCGTCTAAACGTGGCGACAAATGTGTGGCGATTCATTTCTCCCCGTTATAATTGTAAAGGTTGGTGGTTCTCAACCGCCGGTCCGCAAAATATATTGGAATTTGATATCTCAATTCAAATATGCAAAAAGTTGCAAGCTTCATCATTAAAAATTACTTTTAAAATTTGGAACGCATTTTCCGCATGGTGTCGTAATATAGAGTTCATGGTTTACTATATATATTTGTCAAATACGACACAATGATGCAAGTGTTATACAAAACTGCTACATGTGGCCTACGCAACTCGTTTAGGACCAGTTATATGTGAAAGCCTTTTTAAACAAAATTCGTCAATTCGGCAGCATAATTTAGCGAAATTTATTTGGCAGTGTAGCCTGACGGAGGCTGCATCATCGTCAATCGGCAATGACGCATTTCTTTCAAAAAACACCGAACAACGAAGATTAATTATAGTGGTTTTAACTTAACATGACTTGCAGAAGCTTCGACAAGACCACGAACAACAACGTCTAATATCAAAACAGCCGAGATCAAGGATACGGAAACGAATCAATTCAGAAATTTGATACGAAATGGTTGATCACAAGTATAGTCTTCCAGAAAGCGGGCAGCTGATCAGTAATTCCTCTCGTAAGCTAACGTAATGTGTTCTGACATCGCGTCGCGGCAATCGTTTGCCGATATTAATGGCGCTAAGGGCCGCATTTGCCACGTTTCCCGTTAAAGGACCGCAAAGTATGTTGGGGCAGCTACGATGTGCAGGTGCATTGTGAAGGAATGAATTCCAATTCACATGGACACAATAACACACTCGAGTTTCGGGTTCCCATTAAAGATACAAAAATCACTCGCGAACAACTCCAAGCGGGCTACGGTTTAGAGAAGGCGGAGTTCGTCATGCGCAAAGTGTTCCTCAGATTTACAAGAACCACAAGATTGTGACCACAAAATTTTGACTTCGTAATTTTTGACCGAACTCTACAATTTTGACAAGATTTTGACTTTTTAGTACATGCCAAAAAATAATCACCCTGCTGATTAGTAATTATTTGCTCGGGTAAGCATTAGTACGTGATGCAAAATACATGGCTGATTCCTATTTTTCGCCCGGCATATAATTGGCCAGCAAAGTTAAGTGCGGCATATCAAGGTTCAGCGCCTTCGATTGGTAATTTAATTAGTAGAGACGAAGTAAATCCATCAAAGATCCGGATCCTTCTTATATGTCGACAGCGGCATTTCTTCGCCTTGTTTGGTTTCCGACATTTCGCCGTTGTGCCTGTCTTCGATTTTGCTACACCCACAAAAACTACGCAACGCCGTAGGCATACATCTGGTCATGCGAGCACAAGTTATTGGATCTATTGTGGTTTTATCCACCAAATGTCGCTTTTTCCATCCTCCTATAATGGAAATACCATGTGGTTAGAGACATTAGTCCGTTGTTGGCAGAGGTGCTTAGTAACAAAATATCATTGTAATTCAACTTTTTCGTAGTACCTCTGACAAGACCGTAATGCGTATGGTGAAGCACCCGGCTTCTCGATAGATAGTTCGTGGATTCGATCCCCGGCCGGGTCAGACCAAAGACCTGATTAGTAACACTGGTATCCATCACTTCCCCGCTTGGCGCTCAGCTTTACCGAGATAGCATGGAGGGGTGGTAAATGACTTAGAACCTTCCTTGGCCATGCAGCGGCGTATGCACATCATGCACTCATGGTATGCATATGCACCATGTGTAATGTGTATGTAGATCATGAGTCGCTGAATATACCGCAAAACATCAAGGACAAAAAGATGCGAAGTGATATCCTATACCCTGTCCTGGTTATATTTCTAAACTACTTATACTTCACAGTTTTTTAGGCAAACTACTTACTTTTCCGACTTTGTATTTTGTAAAGTAGAGAGTGGGATATGTTTACATAACTTATATGGGTGAAATTATCATAAGAACGCGGGAAGAAGCCCGCGTGTACCACGGTAACTGCATATATTTCCGAAAATTTTACGTATATTTGTAGTGTATAGTCGCCAAGATACATATAACAATTTCGAAAGTAGCAACCTCCGATTAACCGCTAAAAGTATGCGACCAAATCTTTTCAGACCTTTTATTTTCTACTACCACTTGAAGTAGTTTTAACATGTCTGAGAAATTTCGACTACTTATAATCGAGTAGAAATTGACGGCGTCGACCATATACCTACTTACGCCCACTACATATACCGACCTGACAGTAGACTGACAGTGATTCCAACAAGCAGTGTGAACATGAGTCCCAAACTCGGCGTGTAGAAATAGGACAATAAGAAGTAGCTTTGCCCTAAGCCTATCCCGTCCTCGCTGATGCTGGTGGATATCATGCTATCATTGTGTGCATACATCGTTGTCATATTCGTAGAATCAAGGTATCCGCACGCCACTGGGCAGAACGACGAAGATACGGGGAGCATCCGGGTTAAATTGGAAGGCTTCGGAATCCCTTTACTGCCGAGAAACTTCACGAACGACATCACGACTCCTGTTATGAATCCAGACCCAGCACCCTTGTATTCATACATATATAAAAATACACATAAGTCGGATGATGGTCGCGGAAGGTGAATTGAAACGACAGGGTAAGCTACGATACATATGTGGCTGGCAATAGGCTACGGAAGCAAGGTGAATTTGAGCGAGGAAGTGTAAAAATGATTCGAAATGATAAATAATTATGCATAGGGTTACCATAATTTGGATCGATCGCATTACCTAGTTCGTATCATTATTTATACCGATTTTCAGTTGACCCTGCCCATTAGTCTAGCTGTAAAAGCTGTAAAGGAGGGCAAAATGCAAAAAAGGATGACATTTAGGCGTCCTCGGAGGACATTCTCAATTTCCTGAAATAGAAGTAACATATGGTAACCCTAATTATATATGTTACTGATGCAGATCAGCCTGCCTGCAAACGACAATAAATTACGTTAATTTTTTATTATGGTCCAAGTCAAACATGTGGTATAAGATATGTCCTTGGCCCGAAATGCAAAAGGCTTGCAGTATCCAGCACATTTCTTTCAAAAGGTATAATATTTTAATAAGAAATATTCCAACTAAATATAACAATACGAAACAGTATTTTGTGATAGGCGCAAGTTTTTGATGCCACCTTATGTTTTGTAGGGCACTAAGTTCGAAAACCGAAATTTAATTTTCGTATCATCGTTGTTTTTCAATACGTGCGTCATTTACGTAGGATGCTGATTGCAGATATATACACAAGCCGTTAAGATATAGACATCGCATGTATGCTTCTTAGCATTTATATCTGCAAACGCGAAGTGTAAATCGGAAGAACACAGTCACTTACCCAAGAATTCACAAACGGCATCCAGATACCCATGAGAAATATACCAAGGTATGCCCCGAAAAACGATCCTACTATCCCGACAGCGATCGTGAGCATCTCGCCGAGAACTTTCGTTAGAAATCCCGTTCCAATTATAATCAATCCGAAGCCGAATGTGAGTCCTTCAAGGAGCAATCATTCTTCACCAACCACATAATGTAATTATGTAGAATTTTCAATAAGCACGCATAATTTACGCAATCACATTACTGCATTCTGGTCTACGGATGGTTAGAACACGGGATCTTTAAACCATACTCAAGTTATATCATATCTAAACAATTCTATCGATATTATCTTATGTATGCGAATACAGCCCATGCTTTGGAGAGAGCGGGCAGTTGATGCGTGTTAGCATGTTTTAGCCAATATGCCTGAACGATATGATATTGGCTATTTGTCGGCAAAGGATCACCCTTATTTTACCTTTGCTTATTCGCTCGTAACGAGAATCCGTCCACGCCGTATAGGGCTTAAGAAAATCAGCAACAGTAACAGAAACCATCGCATTCAATCCCGAAGATACGGTGCTGTCAAAAGGACAGCATTTACAAATACTGCAACATGGATTAACAAGCCATACAAAGCACAGATTCTGGAATTCATGTATAATGAGTAGTCGTCGGAGAAGTACAAATTCTGAGATGGCAGCCTTTATCCGCATCAATGCGCAATCCACAATCCACAAATCCTCTACAAGGTTTTTGGAATATTTTCCCGGAATTAGGAATTCAGCATTTACCTTAAACTCGCGGCAAACACTCCCGACAAAAACAAGCCGCGCATGCCGGAATATGGTCGAAAAATGTCCATCGCAGCGTAAGGCATCAGCTGGAACAAACCAAGAAAATTAAGTGGCAAAACCGGGGATCGCGCATAGGCTATCATGGACGTGCGTCGTGCGGCCGGGTAAGACAAGATCGTGATGAGTAGTAGTAAATAGAGATAACGTTCTGTTATTGGTATTTATCAAATGATCCATGGCAGCGCTTCCCAGCCGATGGGTCGCAAAGCTATTTCAGGTGGATCGCGAAAATTGTTGCAGTTTTCTATTAAATTTGCCAAATATGCCAAACACCAAACACCTTTATCTTCTCGCGATTAGAGGAGCAATTACCCTTTCTTCGCCTCTAAATTACGTTGTTGTTGTTGTTTTCGCCCACAAGTGCTGTAAGCCACGTTCCCGTGCTCACTATAATACGTGAGCCAGATTTTAGTGACATTCATTGTGATTGGAGCGCGAACTTGGACAGTGTGTTTTTGTGTGTGCCTTAAAATTGGAAATCATTCATTCCTTGCTCCAAAGGCTTGGCGAACGTTGATTGGAAAAGGCAATCCAGCCCGATTGTAATCAACAAACAATTGCCGCAACGCAAGCGATTCTCGAGGCCCCTTTGTATTCGACGTAATAAGACCAATTCCTGCTTGAACACACGCTGTCCCGTTTGTAATCATATATTACGTGTCTTTTCGTCTGCTTGATTACACTTGTGGGGGTCTTACGGAGCTCGTAACTCGCACGACTCGTTGTACGTCGAACCACGTTCTCGTTCGTTTGGTCATATCCAGGCCGCGTTATTTTTGGCATATGCCAAAACTGCCAAAAATAATTTATTTTTGGCATATTTCGATTTTTATTTTTGGCAGTTTTGGCATCGTCCTCTAAACAGATAGTTTCAGCCTCGAATTAGTCACAAAAACGCTTTATTTGGGCTAGTTTGTCAAAAGACACCACAAAATGTGCAGCATCCACGTATAATCGGTGCCAACAAACAAGAATAAGAAGAAAATACCTATAACGATTTCATAGGTTAATAATATCAAACGAAACCACAAAATATGCAGTATCCATCGGAATCGGTGCCAATAAGCAAAAAAAAAGAAAGAAAAGCCTAACAAACACGCTCAACAGCTGATTGTTACAGCTGTTGAATAGACTTGAATCGTTTGCACTGTAGCATTGCTTTAAACTCAGGTCAGCTAAGTTTCTCCTAAATTCATTTCTCGCCCAGCGAATCTGGGAAATATCGGCTTCAACAGTAGCCGTTGAGGGAAAGAATGTTGCCAGTCATCCACAAAAGGTTTTCAGAGCTTCGAAACCTTTGGAGGGCCGAACCGGCTTCCAGGCATCATGAAAAAAGATCACTTCGCCAGTGCCATCGATCTAATCGCGGAAAGAATTTTCTTCCCGATACTTTCCAGGAGTTTCCTGTGTTGTCTCTCAACAAATTCTATTTAGTAGCCCGACTATCATTTCTACTTCAGTCTACCGATAGATTTTCGGAGGACTTTTGTCACTTCAGGTGGCTTTAATATTGCCAACTCGCATGGAAGAGTCCTAGGAAGGTTAGCTTGTTTAAGAACATTGACGCAACAAGACTGTCTTGCAAAATGAGACTATGCAGCTCAGAAATAGCCAGACAGTTTGTTGCGTCACCATGTTCAACTCAATCACAATGCAAAAATCGTGGTTGATTTTGGGGGTTCCAGTTCCATGAGAAGAATATAATTTATATTTTAATAATCAGTACTGCGGCAGCTTCTCATTGATACCCATTTTATCAAATTTAGCGCTCGACAAGCCGGTAAAAATGGTCGTAAAATTGCCTTTGGACAAATGGAAAGTATGACGTAAACCAAATGCAGTCAGCCGTTCAAGCTCGCTGTGCCCACATCATTTAGGACACCATGCTTTCACCCCTAATGGGTGGGCTGGGCCCAGATTAAGAAACCTGCCTTTCACAAACGCGGTCCTGTTAACACAACACCATGAACGAAATACACTATTTGGCAGACCGTGTTATTTTTGGACTATGCCAAAAATTGCTTATTTTTGGCATTTTCAAATTTTTATTTTTGGCAGTTTTGGCATCTGGCTGCTGAAATCCCAAAAATAACACGGCCTGGTCATATCTCATGGTGGGTTGCACAGTGAAACATTGAATCGAAAGTAGGTCGCGAACTGAAGAAGGCTGGGAAGCACTGATCTACGTAGTCTACATCAATGTCAAATTTGCAATTGCTATGGAATGCTGTAGTCGCGCGAACGCCGAAAATCCTAACCACCTCGAAATCGCCAATGAGTATGAAAATCGGCTTTGTAATAATCGTATTAAACGTTGCTATGTAATGGTAGAGCAGTGGTGGACACACAAATTAATCTGTCCCACTGATTACTGTCCTGACAATTCGTACAATCGCAGTGCAGCGAAATAAATATACGAGGTCCCACGCAAATTGAACTGGCGCGCCAATCCTAGCACTAATCCATAGGTCGCAGATTCTAGGGAAATCGACCTCGCGTACCAACACCAAAAGTGAATGGTGAAGTTGCAACAGCCAACATAGCCTAGCCCAGGGGTTCTCAGCCCTTTCTTGGCCGTGGCCCATTTTCCGGTTTAAAAATGTGCTCTGGCCCATCTGATATCTTAGAGTCATAATCCTGTTTAATGCGTGGTCATGGACAGCGCTGATATGCCCATTTCTCTAAAATATGCGCATTTTTCTCTAACTGGTGATATTTAAATCTCGATCTCCGGGATATGTAACCGCGCGAAGCGCGAAAAAAATGTCAAGTTGAATAAATATCCTCCAACAAACGACCGACGACATAATCTTGGGCCCCTTCGACTTCCGCAATTGGGAGTGTGGATGCGGTAGTTACGGCCCTGGTAGATCATAAGCTAAGTATATTATCTTCGTCCGCTGCTCCATTCGCGTCGCGAATCACCATATTCAGGTCCCCACACTGTATGATTGGGACTTTTGTGATACTATTGTGGGGAATATTATGGTCATTCTGGGCCAGCATCGAACAAATCATTGGTGGATGGGGTACTACAGAGAAGTGAAGAACGATTTTTCAATATGCATGATGTACTTTGTAATGTTTGTATGTCCTGTACCAAAACAACTGAAGTTGCGATGTCAGAATATTCAATCCAACGATACAATCCATTCCGGTGACTTTTTCATTATGTACAATGATTTCCAGGCCGGACATTTTAAACCGAGTTCAAAGATTAATGCGCTCCGATAAATCCTCAATCGATTAAGATTCGTTGAGGTGGTGCAGTATACATCAGCCAGAAGTTGCTAATAATTTGCAATTATGTCTATTTTTAGCTTACAATAATAGGGCCTGCCGAAGTACAGTAAATCTGTACATCAATTTCACTTCATTGCGAGTTCATTGCATACCCCTTTCAACGGCATACTTGGTTACTTCAGCATTAGCTTCCAGTTATTATACGCTTGAAATTATTTTAGTTGCTGTTAGCCGTAGGTTGTCAAAGCCAGTAGAAAAAGCCACCGTTTCTCCATAACGTTTTCGATTTGTACATACTGACTTCATACGTGCCACTACGTCTAATCAGGGTCCCGGATGAAAAGCTTTGTAGCAATGTAGCCTACGTTTAATTAGATAATACGAATATATTGTAGATAATACGAATATATTGTTAGCGAATAACATAAGAAATACAACTAAACTTACATTAATTCTGAAATGTTCTAAATAGCTCTGTGGCCCACCTCAAAATGCTCTGTGGCCCACCAGCCCACCCTTTGAGAACCCCTGGCCTAGCCAATACGAAGTGCAGAGCAAATTGTCCTATTGCTGTAGTTAGAAATGTTGTTTCTTTCAACTATACCATACCTTCGGCAGTGGGCATGCGTAGTAGTACCTTCTTACGTAAACCGCGTGTGAAGCGTGCTAATGTGAATGCTGAATATCCGCTAACTATATTGGTAAACCAATTAAAATATTCATAATTTGTGAATCGGTGACCTCACCGCACGTCACTGAACAATACACTGTGCTTGTTGCACCATTGCATTGTGATATCACCAGCTCCGTTAATAGATGGGCCTACAGCCCTACACGGGGCCTACGCCTACACTTTATATACCAATTGAAATATACGAGCTACTATGCTTTCACCTCATCCCGAATTTCGATACACCCTGATTCCATCGGATCGCACAAACGAAAAAGTGCATACAAAACAATTCCACAGGCTACAGCAAGCGTAGTCATGAATGCGACGCCCAACGTACCGATGAACATTGCCCTGTAATACAAGTGGAACACATTTTCGCGGTAGCCATAACCAAAAAATAGAAGTACAATACGGCCAGTCGACCATCCACAAGCTTGATTGCTTGCACGTCTGATCTTATGACGATTGATTTGGCTGTTATCGGAAAAATGCAGCAAGTCATGGGCATATAACTAACCATCTCGCCTTGGAGAGCGATTTGACGCTGAGGTATCTTTGCACGTTTGTCTGATCCGTACCGAACATGCCGATCCAAATAATTACCCAACCAAAGAAAGAAGTCCAAAACGTGTAACGGATTCTTGGGTCGAGGTCAAAGCTGAATGAGATACATGGTGTAAGTGGTGTAACAGCGTGAAAAGGTTGGAAACATAGTCCGCTTATATTATTGAAAGGTACAGCGGTGTATGAATAAAATGCCGTTTAGAGATGGTGTGATTGTGAACGTGAGGGCAGTTCGCGTTCGCGATCTGTGTGTGAACCTCAAAAATTCACGTTCACAAACGAGCCTAGGTAGGTTCTGCACTGTGAACCTTTTTCATATAGTGCAATTTTCACTTCATTGTAACATCTTTGGTTGAAATTTATTGCATTTCAACTGCGGGCCACTCCATTCATCAGTATCAGTATAAGATTTTATTGATATTTTCATCATTTCAAAACATCACAAGACTACGATACAATGAAAAGATAGGAAGGTGTCGAAACAACTTGGAGAAGTCTTCAACATCAGACACCTACCTTAGCCGAGGCGAAGTAAAGAAGAGGCATGCACAGTGGGGCTCTTAAAAAATGACTTTTTTTCTCAAATCGTACTGGCTACTTGATAAAATTGTTAGGTTACCTAATTCAAGCCTACACATAAAATTTGGTTCAATTCCAGCCAGTAACCGCTTTGCTGCAGGAGAAGAAAGTTTCTATTTCTTATATAAAAATAAATAATAAAAAATTTGAAAATTTTCTCTTCACCCCATCAAAGTGTTAGGCTGTCTATAGAAACGATGCTCACCAAATTTGGTTCAATTCCAACCAGTGGAAGCGGAGTTATTGCCGTCGAAAAATTTGGATTTGAATAAAATAGTATTTACGGTGACCGATTCTTTGTTTATTTATTATAGTTGTGCTCACCGTAAATACTATTTAATTCGAATTCGTATTCATCGGCTTACTAGACGCTGGCCGATGCGAAACCCTCGCGGTACAACAGATACTTCCAATCACTCTCACACCCAGGAAGAGTATGGCCCTTGGCCTTCATATTCCTGACCCCGGGATCTGAAACCGCTTGACGGGGCAGTATCCCAGCCACAAGTATGGTGGCGGCGGGACAAGCCTCCGCAGACGCCCCCAGCCAAAGCCTGCTTGTGACAGCCGTTTGTACCAAAAAAGGAAGAGAAACTTTTGACGGTAAACAACAAACGGAAGCAACCTGAGATGGAAGCTTTCGAGTCCTACGACTCTTAAGTGACCTATTACGGGCGCTTGTGGCAATAGTGCCGTGGTGTAATGCCACTGCGCTGTCACAAGCGTGACGGGGTGGAGGTTTACTGCGGTTCCTCCAGGTTACCCCTAAAAAAAAAAAAAATGAGCATCGTTTCTATAGACAGCCTAACACTTTCATGGGGTGAACAGAAAATTTTCAAATTTCATTTTTTTATTTTTATATAATAAATAGAAACTTTCTTCTCCTGTAGCAAAGCGGTTACTGGCTGGAATTGAACCAAATTTAGTGTGTAGACTTAAATTAGGTAACCTAACAATTTTATCAAGTAGCCAGTACGATTTGAGAAAAAAGTCATTTTTGAAGAGCCCTAATGCACAGTGCACACTGAATGAAAAGTAATGCAGAGTATATAAGACGCAAGCGTCAGAAAGAGGTGGCATGTGGCGGAGGGCAAGGTCGATGTTAGCATGGCGCTGGCAGCATATTGAAAATCAATACTAAACGAGCATGCACTTTGACAATGTCAAATATTTTACTTGCTTTCTTACAAAAGTTTCCTCGAAATATCCAGCTTTCCGTTTGTGAATATTTAGTGACTCTCTGCTGTAAGCTTGACCCGCAATGACACAACATGAAGGGAGAAATACACTACATATAGTCAGCGAATGATGCTTGTTCAATGTTCAACTTATCAATGGAATTGATATCGTTGTCTGAAGGAATAAAATCTGACAGGCGTACGGGGTCAATCTTAACTTCATATGTTTACTGTATCAGAAAAACAATATCCGGGCGATTGGGGACTGGGGCTACTGCTGTATAACTTGGTAATGGGGTAATATCGGTAGCAAGTATAGAAGCCCGTTTTACACTCTGCTCAATATCAACGTCGCAATACTCAGACGCTGAATACATCGTCCGGTCTGGCCTAGACCGCTAAGGCGTAAAGCTTATATCCCCTTGCAAGTCCTCGTCGAAATTATTGGCAAATCGACGGAAGATATTGATTTTATGGGATTATTATATCATTTGATTCTGGAAGTCGGCAGTTACGGAATCAAAAATATCGAATATCGACCTGGTGTAAATTACCATTGTAGTCAACATCAGCAAACACCATGAATACCACAAACAACGACAACATATCATTTGATTGCCCCAGTTCATACATTCGGTGACGTTTAAAACGTCAATATGTACTTCAGCATTGTGGCATTATGTGGTTCGAGTCGTCGCTATACAGTGCATTAATATAGGCTATCACTTCACTGAAATTTAGTGTTGGAATTAGCAATATGACGTCACGTGACGTCATGAGGTTCACGCTCGCGTTCACACAGGACCTTTCAAAAAGGTTCGTGTTCACACGAACCTGAACCTTTCAGAGGTTCACATCATATCCATAGACTCATTTTATTCAGAATTCTCCATAAAGTCGGCTTATTCACTTGGCGCAGTAAACGCGTTTATGGGAGCCACCATTATGAACTTTGCGTCGGCATGTGCTGCTCCACAATACATCTGTGAGCACGTAATTGAATGTTCTAACCCTTGGGGCCATTTCATATTTAGGGTAGCATATTATTCATTCTAACTGTGACGATAAAGTGTGCATGGTGCCTAGTCACGTTTTGACAGCACGACAACAAATACCGTAGCGTGAATGCGTAGGCTATACCTTTCTAGATTGCTTCTACCTCCTTCTATCATATGATTCCATACGGCACCCGCGCCACCGGCTGTGATCGTTCCTCTAATCACAAAAGCCAACATGGCGGTCGCCATCAACAAAGCTTGAAACACATCACTCCAAACAACTCCCCGGAGTCCACCCTAGAGGAAATGAAAGGCGTTCATGATTCTTGAACACAAGAGAAGGGGAGGGATGAGGCATATGCGAACAGGAATTTGTCAGCTTCACTTTTTCTGAACCATGCAACTGACCAGGGCTACTCATCTATTTTTAGTAAAGGTTCAGTTACAAAAGCTTAAAATTCGCTAACGTCTGTTATATTAAATGATTTAGTTTTTCATACAAATGCAATGCAGTATAACTATAACAAAATCCACTAAAGCGGTGCGAAATGTGTGTATCGTGGGCTTCTATTAGTTTGGTGTTATAGTGGAAGAGTTGGCATTATTTGGCATTTCTATTTTACAAATCAACGATAATATATTTACGTCATAAATATATTATTAAAATGTATATAAAAACGAAGTATATACTGAGACTGATAAGGTCCTCATGGATGTAGCGCAGAAAAGGTCCTTATTAGGACCGCGGTCCGTCGGTAGCCCTGATGCACGCTCATCGTATATATTGTACGCACTGTAAAGTGGCGAACGGACTTGACATTGGGACTATGCATGTCTAGACAGAAGTTGCTTGAAAATAAGATTCTCAAATAAAGCTTTACCATCGTTGTGTACGTGATGCATACGAATCCGGTGGTCAGCATAGCAACGATTTGTGGAAATCCAGTCACTAAAAATACATGCTTATACCATTATAGGTTTTGCGTTTTTTCAGTAGAGCAATAAAAAAACAGACAATCACCCCGAGAAAGGGCTAGCGCTGGCCCATATACATTGAGCCCCATGTAAAACAGTGTCTGTATCATGAATCCCGAGGTAGCAATTAACCTGATGGGTCTTCCATACCTTTTTTCCAGATACTAAAAAATTGTGTATTCGACAAAGTTTGAGATTTAGCGTATGAAAACGTAAAGACATACCTCATACGCGCTGGATATTTTGAGTTTGTAAAGAACCGGTAGGATGATGTAACCCACGAATGGGCCGGTTATGAGGATCAAGGAAGCAATGCACCTGAAAGATCACCACTGAATTACTCCTTTCTTTACGATGAGTTATCATACGAAAAACGATTTATCCGTATTAGATATCCTTTACATTTCTGCACTGACCAAAACTGATATTTAGAGTTCAGATAGAAAAGTTGACACTGATATGTTAGAATGCTGATATGTTTACTTGATCACCGACTCTAACCCTTATACTCCGACACCAGACATTTTCGATATATCGACTCTGATTCCTGAAGCTCCCACATGCAGCTCCCACATCGAGTATTTTCTTCACAAAACACCGACTCCTATTCCGCTTCCTACCTCCCTACTTAGAAAAGCATATATGTTTATTACATGCATTAGCATATGTGGTTCGCAGAACTTGTGAACAACTTAACAACATTTGTGGCTGTAACTGCACTTTCTAGCAGTGATGAGCGGACTGTAATATTTTTCGGTCCAAGTCCAATCCTGAAAATTTTCAATTCAGTCCTAGTCCATCCTGATCCAAAAATATTTGCCAAATTTTCAGTCCAAGTCCATCCTGATCCAAAAAAAATTCAAAATCTTAAGTCCAATTCTAAAACTGAAAAAACAGAAGGACATGTTAGGGCGGTTATAAACACTGCACATCCAATTCGATTCAATTCCAGCTTGTAGAAGCGAAGTTATTACAACACGAGAATTTTCAATATACTAAAAAGTATACACATTTTTGATAGTGGCTGCCCGTCCCTATGAAGTTTTGTAAGAAATTGGTGCATTACAAGTTTGATTCAATTCCAACCAATAGAAGCGTGAAAATCGTTGTATTTACTGTGGGAAATTCTTTCATCAATATTTATAGAGCTACAACCCTATTTTGAACAGCTTCTTGGAGGTCTGAACTTGCATATTCAATTGACTAATATATTCATATTGAAATTTACCCAAACATTTTCGGCAGACACTCATCAGGGATAATCGTCAGCAACTAGTAGAGAATTGGAAAGAACCTTGTATATCAACAATCGTATCACAAAATATGACAGGCGAAAATATGTCATCCGAAAATATCCGGGTTCATTCAAATATGAATATACTATTCAACACTACACCTACACCGGTTGGAATCCAACCAGTAGCAACTTCAGCCAGTAAATTTGAAAAAAGAAGTTATTTCTATCCAACACTAATGTACTTATACAAAACAAATGACTAACATATTCAATTTCAGGGGTCACTATACTACAAACTTGCCATAGTAGTTTGTTCTATGAGCACATAAAATACTATAGACGAAAGAACCAGCCGGATCACAATATATAGGTTAGCAACTAATACTGCGCCAGACATTAACGATCAACATGAACGAAACGTGTAAGAATGATGACATGAAAAAGCAGATGGTAGCACCTTGTGACAAAATAGTGCCAAATTATCTCGAGTACGGTGATGAGTTGCAGTAGGCATTAAGCATTGCATTACCATCAAGCTCACGGTACTTTAGGCTGCAGAGAGAAGATTGTACCACCACGACTTGGTAGAATTCGTGCTCTTCTACTATAGGGTTGAATTCAACTCAAGTTAGACCAGTGGTTCTCAACCTTTTTTTAGACACGCCCCCCTTTTTGATAGTGGAAAATTTCGCGCCCCCTTATCGTCATATCACAAAATCCAACTGGGATTCTAGCAACCCCTACAGATTGTTTCGTGGTATGGTCGGTTATAAATGCTGATCAGAGAATAAACAAATTTGAAAGTGGGTCTATATAGAGAGAAACGCGCGTGCATAGGAGGTAAATCGCGCAGAGCGCGAAATTTTTTTTGTAGGTGACCGCTTCTTCGCGACCCCCTTCAGATGTTTCACGCCCCCCAAGGGGGGCGCGCCCCCCAGGTTGAGAACCCCTGAGTTAGACCAAGAAGTCTACAACAGCAAAAGTGGCACGGATATAGCATACGAACTAGGCAAACTTTTCCTATGGATCAGCGAACCTAGTAGTATCTCGACTCGACCTAAATCCAGAGGTGGTCAGTAACGAAGTACTTCTACTTTTTCGAAGTACTCAAGTAGTTTTTCTCTACTTCTGGTACTTACTCAAGTAGATCCGATTTTCGCTACTTCTACTTCTACTTCATAATATTTTGTGATCTACTTACTTACTTTTCGCTATTTTCAGTTTGTCAAGTAGAAGTAGTTCAATCTTCCAATATATATATATATCGACTTTTCAATTAGATAAATAAAATGAAAAGGGCAAAAGAAAACAGGAAACCAAAAACATCAAGATAATCAGTTTTAGGCTCGTATTAAGCGTCTCCAACGTAGGCGGTCGTGGGCGTCTTCAATCTTCCAATCAGGAAGATAGCCTGAGGAATTTCGGGGCTGTTTTCACGGAGTATCAACATTTAACTTTCATAAAAGTAGAGTAAAGCCAAGAATTTTCGTCGCGCTTGGCGCGCAGTGGATATACGGCGTTACAGTATGATTTCACGAAAGTATCGATGACTATAATTTAGGTAGCGGCTTGGCGTGGTTCCGTTCACACAGGGATATCTAGAACTAGATATCTAGATATCCTTGGGTTCACACCACATTGTCGCCCTTCACCCATATGAAATATATATGGCTCATCATAACGTTTGAAACTGATGTTTCGCAATCTAGCATTTACTTGTCATATCGTAATCTAGCATGTCCATGACGCGTCCTAACCTGGAAAAGTGGACTCTGACATTTTTATTAGTTTTAGAACTGTTTTAGCATACCACCTGCGAAACTTTCTGGACTAAAGACATGAAAATCGTGTTCCACTTTTAGAACTAGTATTTATGTTCCATTTTCAATTCCCAGTATCATATACTTTGAGTTATAATAAATATAAGTTCTCTGGTCTGGATAACGTACATGTTGAAGTATAAAAGCAAATGTAGCAATGCCTTTAATTTACGGAAATAAAGCTACACAATATGGCATTTTTACGGTCCACCATATTTTTTATTAACGTTTACTAATCGTGCAAAGTGTTTACATCGTATCCTGTACAACTTCTCCGTATTGCTCTTCGACTAAACTACGGACCTTATAATATGGGGGATGGCGTCATACCATGCTATTTTCTAAAACGTGCTGTTCGAGAAAACAGGATAAGTATCGCATTTCCATATCAATCCTATCATTTTCATCCCATGATGTGGACGAATGCTTATGATTTGCACCTTTATACAATCCATGTGAACAAATTAGGATCGTTTTCACAACTACTTACTTACTTAAGTACTTTTAAAGTCAGTCAATTCTACTTCTACTTCAAGTAGTTTTAGGTTGCTTATGGAAGAAGTACTTCTACTCGTACTTGAGTAGATTTTTTCGTCGCAACTACTACTTCTACTTGAGTAGCTTTCTTGACTACTTTGACCACATCTGCCTAAATCCATGTGTCCAAGAAAGAGAAATATAATAGGTTGTAGCCCAGATGGCGAAGGATTGTTAACATTATACAAACAGTGCGCCCCTTGCCACCTTGGCAGCAGACACAGTGACCTCGACCTAATATTTTGATATGCACCCATATGCGAACATCAATTCCATATTTCTACAATTCTAACATCAAATACTACCTTAGGTGCTCATGTAAATAGCACTTGATAAGATCTAATATGCTGTTAACAAATTTACATTGCTCTGGTTGAAGAAATTCGAAAGTGCCAATGTGCCATCAGTGTTGGGATGAAGTCACTACCTTCGAGTCACGAGTCATTTCGAGTCATTGCACATTTTGACTCGAGTCAAGTCAAGTCAATCGATTTTCCAAGGTGACTCGAGTCAAGTCAAGTCAAGTCAAGTCAAGTCACGAGTCAAGTCACATTTCAAGTCAAGTTGCCTTTTCGAATGCCTACGCCATTGCATTTTGCTAGCTGTCTGAAATACAGATTAACTGGTCATTGATTTTAAACCGATGAACGAATATGAAGTTAAATAAACACGTAAGACGGCGCTGTGTCGCTTACATATACGTAGAAATGCTAAACTACGCAATTATAATGGCATAGCCTCAGTTTATAGTTACCAGCCAATATAGAGAATACAGAAACGAATTGATAAGATGCAATACATTACCCATTTACAAATGGATATGATACAATTCGAGCCTGCTCCAATGGTCGAGGACTATATAAACTATCTTCGAATTTAATTTCAATAAAGAGGTTTGGTTCAGGTACAGAGAACGGTAATAGACATTTTTCTATCAAAATACTTTACTATACTAGTTTACGACAGCGTAAGCTGTAAGCTTCGATCACTTCGTAAGCAGTCAATTTATTTGTGAGAGAACAATAGACGCTCAGTAAAACGCACGATCATTGAATGATTGGTCGCTCCCACGCGTTACACCAGCGTTTCGCGAACAATGCGATTGCAAGATACAGTGATTTTTGTGGACATTGATTAGGCCTACTTGATGACTTGAAATTGGCTCGTGAATTTTGCTTCGAGTCACGAGTCAATTCGCATTTCTGATACGCCGAGTCAAGTCATTTTAACAAAGTGACTCGAGTCAAGTCAAGTCATACGAAAAAGGTGACTCGAGTCAAGTCATGACTCGAGTCATCCCAACACTGTGTGCCATACGGGCATCCCTAAAAGACGGAACAGCGGAAACAGCGCTGCTAACCAGCATTAAAATGTGTCAGAATTCTGTAATTTGGCTTCTAAAGGCGTCAATTGACAACACTGGCAATAATTCTTCTCTCCCGCCGCCCCTCACTTCTGGTTACGAAACCAGCGTGCCCGAGTCCGGATTTTAAATGCTCAAAATCCAAGTCCAACCTGTTTTTTTTTAAATCACAATCCGGTCCGATCCGGATCCGACTTTTTTTCAAAATCACAATCCGGTCCGATCCGGTACCGACGAAAATAACCCATAACCCTGATCCTGTCCAATCCAAGTCCAATCCAATGCTCATCTCTGCTTTCTAGTAGGCTAAGTATTGAGAACATTTTGGTTCTGTTTTAAAGTAGTTAGAGCCGCTCCACATCCGACTCCTGCCAGTATCTATTTCCCCAATTCTAACTCCGAATCCAAAGGGTGTTAGAAAATTCCTGTGACTACGACTCCATCAAGAACAAATTGAACGAAACACAGACTCCGACTCCACAGCCCCGGCGTGCACGCGAATTGCAAAATATGATGAATAGTCTACCATACCGTACATTGTGCAATCTCTAATTAGTATTGTGTCTGTAGCATCACAAACGCAACTAAACCATGGATAAATCCGAGAACGACAGCAAATAACTTCATCTGCTGAGCTGCGTCGGTCATCGCGGCCAGATCGCTCTCGTTTTCATGAGATTGAATGCCTACATAATTCGGTAGTTTACTGACCAAGCATATACCGTCCCAAACTGATACACATCCGCTGGTATTCCAATAATAGTGACCGCCGATTTGAAATTGACAGCCACTGAGATTGCAACTGGTAAAAAGCTTATTGACCTGAAATGGAAAATCATCTTGTTTTATCCATATCGTATCAGCCCAGTCACGGTGAACTGCTATAGCTCAATTCCTGGTTGGTGGTGATTATTTGCTCCGGGATGGCATTGTTTGGTAAAGAAACACCGTGACTATAATCAGGTTTGCAGTCAAAATGGCTGCACAAGTTGATGAATATCTTACCGGTTTCCCAAGAGATATCCCTCAGTCCCCTGACGCCTTTTCCTGCCAAGATGACCCTGATATATTCCGATGGATATGGAACATAATAACATCCCACCAACTACAAAGTAATCGGCCACCCCCAACGTTCTTGGCTTATCGTAGCTCATATTGACCAGCGCAGTTAGGCTATATATTGATGCTAGCTGGAAACTGAAAAAATTCAACATTGATTAGCGGGATTTATATACGCAATAACGTGTCGGGAATGCTTGCGTGCAATGCGACAACAGCGATTTTGCATTTCAAACAGTTAATTTGTAAAGTTCTGCGTAACGAGATTAGAAATACGATGTTCCTGCTTCCATCTGTGTTGTCGTAGGGGTATAACCAGGCCGTGTTATTTTTGGCATTTCAGGAGCCAGATGCCAAAACTGCCAAAAATAAAAATTTGAAAATGCCAAAAATAAGCAATTTTTGGCATGTGCCAAAAATAACACGGCCTGCCAAATAGCGTATTTCGTTCATGGTGTTGTGTTAACAGGACCGCATTACAAGCGAGAAGAGCGTTTGTGAAAGGCAGGTTTCTTAATCTGGATCCAGCCCACCCATTAGGGGTGAAAGCATGGTGTCCTAAATGGTGTGGGCACAGCGAGATTGAACGGCTGACTGCATTTAGTTTACGTCATACTTTCCATTTGTCCGAAGGCAATTTTACGACCATTTTTGACGGGCTTGTCGAGCGCTAAATTTGATAAAACGGGTATCAATGAGAAGCTGCCACAGTACTGATTATTTAAATATAAATTATGTTTGCTCATGGAACTGGAACCCCCAAAATCAACCACGATTTTTGCATTATGATCGAGTTGAACATTGTGACGCAACAAACTGTCTGGCTATTTCTTAGCTGCATAGTCTCGCTTTGCCAGACAGTCTTGTTGCGTCAATGTTCTTAAACAAGCTAACCTTTCCAGGACTCTTCCATGTGAGTTGGTAATATTAAAGCCACCTGAAGTGACAAAAGTCCTCCGAAAATATATCGGTAGACTGAAGGAGAAATGATAGTCGGGCTACTAAATAGAATGTGTTGAGAGACAGCACAAGAAACTCCTGGAAAAGGATCGGGTAGAAACTTCTTTCCGCGATGAGATCGATGGCACTAGCGAAGTGATCTCTTTTCATGATGCATGGAAACCGATTCGGCCCTCCAAAGATTTTGAAGCTCTAAAAACCTTATGTGGAAGACTGGCAACATTCTTTCCCTCAACGGCTACTGTTGAAGCCGATATTTCCCAGATTCGCTGGGCGAGAAATGAATTTAGGAGAAACTTAACTGACTTGAGTTTGGAAGCACTGTTACAGTGCAAACGATTTAAGTCTATTCAACAGCTGTAACAATCAGCTGTTGAGCGTGTTTGTTTGGCTTTTCTTTCTCTTTTTTTTTTGCTTATTGGCACCGATTCCGATGGATACTGCACATTTTGTGGTTTCGTTTGATATTATTAACCTATGAAATCGTTAGGTTTTTTCTTCTTCCTATTGTTTGTTGGCACTGAATTTACGTGGAAGCTGCACATTTTGTGGTGTCTTTTGACAAAATAGCCCAAATAGAGCGTTTTTGTGACTAATTCGAGGCTGAAACTATCTATTTAGAGGACGATGCCAAAACTGCCAAAAATAAAAATCAAAAAATGCCAAAAATAAGTTATTTTCGGCAGTTTTGGCATATGCCAAAAATAACACGGCCTGGGTATAACCATACGAATTACATGAACTATATATAATAGAAAGTACCGGTAGCATCTCACAGCAGTTGTGGCTCCGAGGGAAGCCATTCAGAATCTTAAGCCGGCAACGTAAGGAACGAAATCTAATATGATTGTATTTTATTGCCAGGCGAATTAATCAACTGTGGTCCCATGCTGCAGGGCTCTTTCATTCAGTGACCTATCCCCTGCAATATGGACTTCTTGATAAAAGGTACGTAACAAATGATACTATCAGTATTGTCACGTTCAATCGTAAACTACATTAGCGGAGAATGGAGATGTGTGCCGGGGAGTAAGGCGTCGTATCGCATGTAATCGTGATGTTATCTGCTTATCAGCGAATGTTTTAGTGATATCTATACGTTCACTGTAATCAGGGCTCGTGGAAAATTTACGTTGCAGACCGTAAGACGACGAGTAGTTATAATTTTTGTTTACTCCTTGGCGAGTTCTAGCCTAACGACTGAACAATGAACAATTGAACATTCAATGGATTGGCATTGATCTAAGCATTTCGCGACCCCTTACCAGTTCCTCTTCAACGAAAATATCTACACCCACATGTGTGTCTTTCCAATTGACACCACGAATTCAACTTGCTCTTCATAGCCGGCATAGCCTCAACTTGAACGCGAGGATCTAACGCAGCATAACTAATCAACTAACTAACCAGTAACCAGCATGAAGTTTGGTTCTATAACACGGTATGATATGCACAGCTGCACATATATGAGCAATTTGAAAGTATGAGCTTATGCGGTAGGCCAGCGATTCCCAATTTTTAGACTCGCGTGCCATTTGAAGCTATTGCACACCATTCGCGTATCACCTAGTTCGCATCGGAGAAGAACAAGTTTTCAAGCCGGCCGGTGTTGATTAGCCACGTTTCCAGAGTTGCAGATGCTATGGAACGCAAGTTATAATGCCGAGATTGTCGCATCGAAATGGTTTGCAACACTTTTCAAGGGAAACCTCGCATTCATTATATTTTCTTTTTGTGTTATAATTAGCCTATATTTAAATATTTTGGTCAATTTCAATTTCTTTTACCACTCTGTCGACGCGAAGTCGATTTTTTGCTCCAGTAATCCATAGTAGCCTATAATATTGCGATGGATATCTCTTTTTATGATTCTACGAAAATTTGGTTTCCACGTAGACCGGCAGATTAGCGTAAGTGTTCCGCGGGTTAGTGAAGGATAAGAACCACTGCATTAGGCCGAGGCTAGTTTCGAAGTTCTTGTATCTGTTCAATAGATCGCAATCTCTCTCTCTCCCGTATCGCATTGTATATTGTATGTTGATAGTGGATAGAAATCTTAGAAGCACCGATTGATTGCTCGATTGATTTGGGACATGAAATCATTTCTCCGTGCCAGCTCTAGTTTCTGCACCCCGCGGTATACGGTGATATGACATTTTGCAAACGTCAAAATCAGTAATTCCTTCTCCACGTGCCGGTATATTCATACTCCTTAAGCTTAAAGATGCCCGAGTCCACTGTCCGTACACCTACACAGTCTTCACGCAAAGCAAAATCCTTACCACCCGCCATGCTACCCCTCTTCATATTCGTGATATGATTAATACCGATACCAAACTCTTTATTCTGCTATTTTTCCGCTTTTTATACACGGTAATCATTTACCCCAGTTCCAGTGTATTTAAAGGGTTGCCATACGTCCGGAATTTCCCGTAAATGTCCAGAATTTCACTGTTCAAACTGCGTCTGGTAGGAAATTCTAAAATATGACAAATGTCCGGAATTTTGATGACTTGATATATACCAGTGGTTCCCAACCTTTTTCGATTCAACGCCCCCTTTTGAAGCTCCACACCGATCATCGCCCCCCCCCCCAAATATTGGGAACCGAAAAACAGCACTTCGTCAGGCCTCCCAAAACGTTGGTCTTTGGCCCCATAGGGGATAAACCAAACCTCAAACGGCCAGCCCCCTCAGCCAGTGGGCTTTTTGTCACTACATATCAGCTATACCCAGTGGTGGCTTTTGGGATGGGCGAGGTGGGCGGTCGCCCGCCCCCCCCTGGTCGAAGGGCCCCCCTCTTTGGTCTATGCGCTTTTTTCAAGGATAATTGCGAATAAATATCGAAATCCGTGTACCAAGCAAGAATATGATTCCGTACAGATGTGTGAATCATCATCAAATCTCTGCATCTGTTTGAAAAGTTCCGTAACCCGATAATCATCACGCCTCTGCATGCGGTAGAATCATTTAGTTTTGATGTAGTTTATCCTTTCACACATGCAATAATAGATATGGCCGAATCTAGCATCTGGCCAAACCTTAACGTAGTGAAAGATTGATAGTAATAATAGTTGCGAAAGGGGGGTCTGGGGGGAGGAGCCCCCCAGAAGTTACAGTTAGATACTTATAGCCCCCCCCCCCGGTAATTCTCGCCCGCCCCCCCCCTCGTTCGTAGGGCCACCACTGGCTATACCCTATTTCAGAGGTCTCAAACTCAAATGTGCTCGCGGGCCAATTTCCTAGTTTTGATGACGCCGCGGGCCGCAGCATCAATAAATAGGGATATTTAATGGCCTTGTTTGACGAGACCTTGCAGACAGGCATTCCACAAACATCGTGTAAATGTAATTTACTATTGTACTATTAACGCTTTTTGACACGAAAAAAAATCACATTTTCAAATATTTGAATAAAATTGTTTTTTTTGCCGGGCAGAATTTTTTTAATTAACGAGTTATAGACATCATGTGAGAGGATGCATTCATGACATCGTAAAACTGTCAGGTTATAATATTGCAACTAGTAGACCTATGACGAGCAACAACTTTATGTAGACTATTTTAAAATCTACTGTAGATTGACCTGATATCAGAGCATTTGAGCGGTGTAGCCTCTACGGTTTTGATATCGTCGTGGTAATTATTGGCTATTGTTACTGTCATTGCCAAACACAAATTAAATAATCATAAGATTTTGCCTTCGATATATCAATAACAACTTAAATACACTCATTATTGAGCCATAGTAATAGCATTGCTTCTTAACCTTTTAAGTGATCGTACCCCTTGTGCTTCCAATAGGATTTCCCGTAGCCCCTGTCCATTATCATCACAATTTCTGATGGTACCTATTTAAATCAGAAAGCCCATTCACAAAATCGCGCGCAGCGCGAAGACTATTTTCCAGTTGAATAAATTGGCCAAGAAAATATTCCACAGCATATGGGCCTACAAATTCTACAATGCATCTCCTACTCCCTGATGTGGTGCTTCGTACCCCGATTGGGTCTACGGACCCTGGTTAAGAACCCCTGGAATAGAAATGTCCAATCGGCGAAGAATTCGTTGGTGTTACAGCTGTAGAGCGTACTTCCACCTTACTCGCCACCGATAATTACATGGATGAAGAGAAAATACAACATACAGCGTTTAACCAACTATATACGTCACGGGTCGGGGGTAACAGAATACCCATGGTTGCCATACTGACCTGATTAAATATCTATATACCCAATGCAACGCAAGCTACGACCTTTTTATGTACTACTATTCCCCATGAAAGTTGCATAGATTGATGCATCCGTAGGATTACCAAGTCACTATTCCGAGTCGCAAGTCCTCCGATTTCAGCGTTTGACCCGACTCAACTCGAGTCATTTTTATTTAATCACCCAGTCAATCCGAAGTCAAGTAATTTTACGAGAAGATCGCACCAAACAAAATCACAATTTTCAGTCGCGAATCATCAACGGGTCGTGTTTTATCATCATGATCTAGAAATGTGACGTAATAGCTGATCTTCTACCGCATGATAGCTTTTAAAAGTGAGGTGATAGTGATGTTTGTTGGGATTTCAGTGAATTTTATAGTAGTTTTTGCGTGAACTTTAAGTTCTTATATCTAAAAAGATATATGGCACTTAAATATATTGTTGAGTACTTGAAATTCCCAAATGCCGTCGCGGGCCGACCTTTGCCCTATTTCATGTACAGTTTTTTTAAGTGACCGTATTTTGCTTAAACGCGCGAAGCGCGAAAAATTTATATAATCCATGTTTGAATCGGTCAATATGGTCGGGAATTTCATATATATTGCTATCAATTTTTACCCTCTTTCTGCTCACGTAATCAGATTTACCGGAACAGCTGAGTGTGGTTCGTTGAAAAAGGTAGGACCTCTAAATAATAATTAAACATCTTCGGGCGGAATCGTTGTTATATTGACTTCGTTACATGATGCTATTTCGAGACCTCCTATATCTGCTATGTCAGAAGATATGGAAATCGTCAAAACGTACCAAAGTAAAAGACGCACATGATTTGAAATAGGTATTTCTTTACTGGCAAATAATACTGGCATGGCATTTGTCTTGTAGGGTTAAGGTCTCCAGGACAGAAACATTCGACGCCAGCCATCGAGGCGCCTATGGACAATTAAACATATATGTATATCGAAGTTTTCGGTCAGCACAAGGGCATTCCTTTTCGGCCAAGGTCTTCTCGCTGCTGATCGTTCTGGCACACTTCTCGGAGTCGCATGTTACATAGCCTCTAACTTCATATGTCTTGGTGCGTCGTGGCTCGATAATGGCCGACGCCGAAGTCTTCCATTTCCATAAATCATGCGTATTTTTGTTGGGTAACGGGTACCCCAAAATTAAAATATATTGAATAAATAAATCGCGCCCAGGGCGAAAAATTTTTGAAAAAGTTGCATGAATTTTTAAACAAATACTCTATAATTTATGGTAATTCAAGAAATAATTTTGGGCCCCCTTCGAGTTCGCCCCCCCAATTGGGGTTTTGGGGAGCGGCAGTAACGGTCCCGACTCCAATGTAGTCGTTTTACCGCGCCATCGCCCCCTATCGCCCTCTTCGTTGTTTTCACCCCCTATCGCCCCCTTCGTCCGTTTTCGCCCCCTATCGCCCCCTTCGTTATTTTCGCCCCCCTAGACCGCCAAATCGCCCCCTGGGGGGCGATATCGCCTACGTTGGAAACCACTGATATATACTCTAAATTTTTTCGTTAATCAACATAAGAAATCTTATTTTTGAGGAGATTTATGCAACTTGGAATTTTTCTTCGCGCCGCGCGCGATTTAGTGTGCAATAATCTTAATATGGGGACCAACGTCCTCTCGAAAATGCAATCAAAGTTAATAGCAATAACCATCATTTGCTGAAATAAGTCTAATCGTATCCACAATTATATGAGAACGGTACAGACCTAAAGTCGGGTAACGCCATTTAAATGCATTGATTGGTAGATAACCTCTGAATGTGCAATCTGCTGCTGCGAACCGGCATTTAGGCTCATAAATAGTCTTATCCGTGTGACATGAACATGACTTTACGATTTGCATGGACGTTCCCTGCATTCTCCAAGTCATCTACCGCTAACTCTGATCATGTGGGCGCAGAGAGGATATAATTATATAGTATGAGATTGAAGAACCTATGTTATTGAATGAATTAATTTACATAATTTAACGTCCAGATGCATATAGAAACCAGATGCCTATATTATGCGCCTAAGAAGTTACATCGATGACCCTTGACCCTATGGTGGGCCTCAGATCAGTGTATAACTGTATATTTGGGCGGGAGGGGGCTGAAGAACTGTTGTTTCAGTCCTGGTTACGACACACAACTACATACTCCGGCTCATGAACACGATCGTGACCCCCTCACTAGTGTGACGTCATATTGACCGACAATGTACCGTGCCTCATTTAGAATCCGCTATGAGGCGCCAAAGAGTATCCGGAATTTGAGACACAATGATTTGGTGACCTTGAAGATAAATCTTGTTTTCTGGTGATAATAACTGATATATATGGCAAACATAACGAATATCAAATAATAAGACAGCTATTGAGGCGAAATACTCATCATAATATCTAACTTTACCCTGTCAACTAACACAAAGCTGCATGCGAGAAAAATTTGAGGCCCCAAGTTGACAATTACCATTTAACCAACTGATAAAATTCCTTTCAAGTTATCACAAAATTATTCACAGATATGTGATTAGTTATAAAGCTCGTGTGTCAGAAAGTTATGCAGCTTTTCCGGGTTTCTTAGAATTTGGATAGGGGCACATTTTCTTCAGGTTTACAGTCATCATCGCATTTTTCGTCAGTATCGTTGTTGCATCCAAGAAATCTCCGAAAAGACGAGAAGCATTCAGGTATTTTCGTTACCCTAATAGTATCGATTGCGCGTTTATCCACAAGGTGTCTGTTTTTCCATCCTCCTGCATACAAATCGCGATAACCAAACTGTAAGGCAAGGCTTACAACCAAAAATCGCACCCACCCGAAATGAGACTGACTGTTATTCCAACGAGCAATGTGTAAACGAATCCAATGGCTCCTAGTGCCAAATAAGATATGGACAAATAATTCTGGAGGAAAGTCATTTCATGCTGCTCTAGGGTAGAGATGGGATAACTGCCGTGAGTAGCGTTGACAACATCGAGAGGTGAGTATTGAGGCGCCAGTGTAGAATTGATAGAACCAGTCAATCCACATTCACTTGTACAGAAAGCAGTAGAGATGGGCAGCTTTTGGCTCAAGTAAGACGGCTTCTCAAAACTTTTGCCACCGATAAACGTTAAAAACGCCCCCAATAATCCGGTTAGGAATCCTGCGCCAGCACCCTGCCAGATAGACGCGATATTGTGTGTGTGTCGATTAAGAGTACTGTTAAATGTTAGTAATCATATGTCACCGTTCAATCGTCGTCATTACGACGCGAAGACAAAATGCTTCTTACGCTTCTAATTCGGCTACTACGGTATGTCCACTTACCCAAGAATTGACAAACGGCATCCATACTCCCATGAGAAAGAGTGCAAGGTAAGTCCCGGAAAATGAGCCATTAATGCCCATTGCGACGGACAAGATACTCCCCATGCTGGATATCAAAAATCCGGTCCCGATTATGATCAGTCCGAGGCAAGGTGTTAGCACTGTATTCCGAAAATGTACTGTCATCAGCAAACAATTGCCTAAATCAGTATTTTGAATTCCAATTCGATATTTATTCGCATGTGTGCACATTGCGCAATTTGATTTTGCAGGCTAATTCGTCATGCTACGTATGTCGTATATCATACTTCATCGCAGGCTATATCAATACCTCTACTAATTGTAGCGTAGCGAGAGTCGCTCCAACTTGTGTAAGGCTGCAAAAAGTCTGCTACAATTACTGAGACCATTGCGTTCAATCCGGAAGACACTGTGCTGAAAGTTTGAAATGACAATGCGAGGTTATAGGCAGTTGTCAATCGTAGCAATGAGACTATCGCTCTTCCCATGACGCATATGCCAAAAATGAGCATTAATGCCCGTTGGGATCTCACCTCAGACTCGCAGAATATACGCCCGCGAGAAACAATCCTCTCATTCCCGGCACTGCTTGGAATATTTGCATAACAGCGTATGGCATCAGCTGCAGAATATATACTTGATTGACAACACTCCCCGTCGGACATTAGGTAATCGTTATTAGTAATCGTAATCGATTACGATGATTACAGCATTTTCAAGTAATCGTAAGCGCCATCTCAATTTAGGTTATGGCAGTGTTGGGATGACTCGAGTCATGACTTGACTCGAGTCAGACTCGAGTCACTTTTTTCGTATGACTCGACTTGACTCGAGTCACTTTGCCAAAATGACTTGACTTGACTTGACTCGGCGTATCAAAAATGTGGATTGACTCGTGACTCGGAGCAAAATTCACGAGTCAATTTCAAGTCATCAAGTAATCGGTGTCGATAAAAATCACTGTATCTCACGTATGTCGAATTGTTCACGAAACGCTGCTGTAACCCGCGAGAGCGACCAATCATTCAATGATCGTGCGTTTTACTGAGCCTCCATTGTTTTCTCACTCTCACAAATATATTGACCGCAAACGAAGTCGAAGCTTACAGCTTGCTTTGTTGTAAACTAGCATAGTAAAGTAATTTGATAGAAAAATGTATATTTCACTTCTCTGTTCTTACCTTAACCAACCTCTTGTTTTATTGAAATTGAATTCGAATATAGTTTACATATAGTCCCCACCAATTGGCGCAGGCTCGAATTGTATCATATCAATTTGTAAATAGGTAATTTATTGCATGCTATCAATTCGTTTCTCTATTCTCTATTTTGGAAGGTGACTATAAACTGAGGGTATGCAATTACTTACGTAGTTTAGTAGTTCTACGTAGCCTATATGTGAGCGATACAGCGCCTTTAACTCTATATTAGTTCATCATCGGTAGAAAATTAATGTCCACTCAACCTGTATTTCAGACAGCTAGCAAAATGCAATGACGTAATCATGCTTATATACTTGGAAAAGGCAACTTGACTTGAATTGTGACTTGACTCGTGACTTGACTTGACTTGACTCGACTTGACTCCAGTCACCTCCAAAAATCGAGTGACTTGACTTGACTCGAGTCACCTTCGAAAATCGATTGACTTGACTTGACTCGAGTCAAAATGCGCAATGACTCGAAATGACTCGTGACTCGAAGGTAGTGACTTGATCCCAACACTGGGTTATGGTAATCGCCTTTATGATAGTATAATCCTTCGATTGCAATCAGGTCATTGTCGATTAAATGGCGATTTGTTTAAACTTGGAATGGTAGACTCTCCTGCGTGTTATTACTGCCGCTACCCCGAAACTGTGGATCATTTCTTAATTAGTTGCCCTAAATATGACTTTCATCGTTCATTTCTTATTGATAAATGTGTTCAATTAAAAGTGGATTTCTGTATTGATGATTTGCTCACTGATTCTCGTATAGTCCCGTATGTCGTTGAGTTTGTGTTATCGTGCAACCGCTATTTATAACCGTATAGTCTGTAATTTATTTCTGTATGTTCGTACGTGTATCAATTTGTGTAATCGCCTTATCTCACTTGATTGATTCTATTTCATTGTGCTATTGATCTTTGTGCTATTGATCATTATTTCGTGTTACCTCCTTCATTTGTGTACTATGCTCAATGACCGTGGTGCAAAAGGCCGTCAGGCGATAAGCGCCAATTTTTCTGTTTAATAAACAACAACAACAACAATTTAACAAATATGTCAAACACAAATATGTCTTCTCACTATTTGAGAGGCCAATACACGTTATTTTCCTTTGAATTAAATTGAATTTGCGCTCACAATCATTCATGAGCTAGATTTCTGAGACAGTCATCTGTTACGTTACGAGAAACGACATACTTGGTTTTTACAATCCCACTATACTAAAAGTACATCAAATATCTATTTATTACGTATGGATAATTAGTTAAGCAATGACGAGCGACCTATTAATGAGCAGTGGAGTTTGAAAATCCTACGTTTCTGCGATCAATAACCTGATATAATATCGCACTCTTCCTTGTTCACGAATGGTCAGTAGTCAAAGTCCTTTTACAATCAAAAAGTAATCGTTCTTTCACAGAGAAATCGATTAGATTTGTGAAATAATCGATTAGGATTACGAATGGTTGGGATTTTTTTAATGTACTCGATTATGATTACGATTACTTGAAAATGCTGTAATCGTCGCAATCGATTACGACTACTCATCACGATTACCCAGAGGTGGTCAAAGTAGTCAAGAACGCTACTCAAGTAGAAGTAGAAGTAGCGACGAAAAAATCTACTCAAGTACGGGTAGAAGTACTTCTTCCATAAGCACCCTAAAACTACTTGAAGTAGAAGTAGAATTGACTGACTTTAAACGTACTCAAGTAAGTAAGTAGTTGTGAAAACGATCCTAATTCGTTTACATGGATTGTAAAAAGGTGCAAATTAAGCTATGCGAAAGGTGATAAGTTTGATTCATATTGATGCATACCAGCAGGTATCCAATTTTCGATAGCATAAGCATTCGTCAAAATCATGGGAAAATCATAGGATTGATATGGAAATGCGATACTTATCGTCTGTTTTCTCGAACACCACGTTTTAGAAAATAGCATGGTATGGCGCCATCCCTCATATTATAAGGTCCGTAGTTTAGTCGAAAAGCAATACGAAGAAGTTGTACAGGAGACGGTGGAAACACTTTGCGCGATTACTAAATGTTAATAAAAAATATGGTGGACCGTAAAAAGGCCATATTGTGTAGCTTTATTCCCGGAAATTGAAGGCATTACTATACACTTGCTTTTATACTTTCAACATGCATGTTATACAGACAAAAGAGCTGATATTAATTATAACTAAAAGTATATGAAAGTGGGAATTGAAAATAAAATATAAATACTACTTCTAAAAGCGGGACACGTTTTTCATGCCTTTAGTCCAGAAAGTTTCTGAGGTGCTAGGCTATGCTAAAACCGGTGTAAAGCTGAAAAAAGTCAGAGTCCATTTTCTCAGGTTAGGACGCGCCATATCGACATATGGACAATTGGACATACTAGATTACGATATGAAAAGTAAATGGTAGATTGCGAAACATCAGTTTCAAACGTTATGAGGAGTCATATATACTGTGATGAATTATTTCATATGGGCGAAGGGCGACAATGTGGCGTGAACGCAGGAATATCCAGATATCTAGTTTTAGATATCCCAGTGCGAGCGGAACCACGCCAACCCGCTACCTAAATTATATGCATCGAAACTTTCGTGGAATCATACTGGTAACTCCGTATCCACTGCACGCAAAGCGTGACGAAAATTCTGGGCTTTACTCAACTTTTATGAAAATTAAATGTTGATACTCCATGAAAACAGCCCCGAAATTCCTCAGGCTGTCTTCCTGATTGGAAGATTAAACTACTTCTACTTGACAAACTGAATATATCGAAAAGTAAGTAAGTAGATCACAAAATATTACGAAGTAGAAGTAGAAGTAGCGAAAATCAGATCTACTTGAGTAAGTACCAGAAGTAGAGGAAAACTACTTGAGTACTTCGAAAAAGTAGAAGTACTTCGTTACTGACCACCTCTGCGATTACCCCATATGTCCGCATGAGACTAGGACTTTGAACGCTTGGGAATTTCGCTTATAGAACCATTGGTGGGCTGCGCTCGTGAATATTAAAGATGTTGCACAACAAAGAATCGCAGGAATTGACATTTTAATAGGACTATACTTCTGTGTATATGACAGTTTTCAGTAGAATACTTACTTATTTACATACTTGTAAATCCCTACGTATACTTCTACTTGAGTAGAAATTGACGCTTTACTTCTACTTCTAATGGAGTAGCGAAGATGACTACTTTGTCCACCTCTACACTGGAATAAAAGTAGCGATATATCAGACCTGCCAAAAATACTGCAAGCATAGTATTGAGCACTCCGAAAAGGCAGAAGTACTTCTTTATTGACCACATCTGACTATGAACAGCGGGGGCGGGTTGGAGCCGCGAGAGAAGTTCAGAGTGCTTAGTGTCGGATTATCCGTGCTTTGAACAGGATTGTGATGACTTGATTCGCAATTTTTCGCTGACTTGACTTGACTCTACTCTTGACTCAACCCGAGTCAACTTGTGTATTGACTCTACACATTCTACATGACTAATTCGAGTCTCGCATATCAGGGCCGATAATTTAAGGATAGGCGCAGAAACTGTCTTTTATCTGTTTGAATAAACATGTTTAGAGTGAAAAAAATCAGTATATTTTGAATCCGAGACCTTCGATATTACCCAAGAGTTTCGCAGAAGTAAATTGAACCTAGCTTAAACTCGATATTGAACAGCATATACTATATGACTTGGACGCGACGCGTTTCTCCCTGACCTGGACGTGGACTTGACTCGATGTTTATTGAAAATGACTCGTCTTGACTCGAATCAAAACTATAAAATTCAAATTGACTTGTGAATCGGGACCTTGTGACTTGGTTACAACTCTGGCTTGACAGCGTGTTATTGTAGTGTGAGCCCCGTTAATAAATCATTTTGATTTTATTAACGAAATTACTTATCCCTTGTGTTTGCATGTTCGTTTTGTTATATTATAATATATATCCCGTCACGGCCAAACTTCAAAATGCCCTGCTAACTAGGGATGGTGTGAACGTGAGGTTCACGTAGGCGTTCTGTGTGTGAACCTCGGAAAGTTACAGGTTCACGTTCACAAACGAACCTGCACTGTGAACCTTTTTCATATGTTACAATTCTCACGTCATTATAACATCGTTGGTTGAAATTTATTGTATTTAAACTGCGGGCGACTCTGTGCATGACCCTGGCAGCATAAAAAATCAACACTCAACGAGCATGCACCTTGACAATCTCAAAAATTATACCTGCTTTCTTACAAAAGTTTGCTCGAAACATCCGACTTTCTGTTTGTGAATATTTTGTGTCTCTCTACTGTGAGCTTGACCCGAAATATAAACAACATCAAGAACGAAATACGCTACATGTAGGTAGTCAGCGAATGATGCTTATTCAACTAATCAATGAAATTGATATCGTTGTCTGACGTAAAAAATCTAGCAAATGGGTGCGGGGTCCATCTTGATATATTATGTTCATTATATCATAAAAACCAAATCCGTGCGATTTGGGTGTTGGCTACTGCTGTATAACTTGTTAATGGGGTAAAACCCGCTTTACACTCGGCTCAATATCAACGTAGCAACACAGACGCCGAATACATTGTCCGGTCTGGCCTAGACCGTTATGGCGTAAGCTTATATTCCCTTGCAAGTCCTTGTCGAAATTGTTGGCAAAGCGACGGAAGATGTTGATTTTATGGCATTGATATTATTTGGTTGCTCTAGTTCAGAGGTCTCAAACTTAGATGTGCTCGCGGGCCAATTTTCTAATTTCTGATGACGCCGCGGGCCGCAGCATCAATAATAGGGGTATTCAATGTAAAATATCCAAGTATGCCTTATTTGACGGCACCTTGCAGACAGGCATTCCACAAGGATCGCGAAAATGTAATTTACTATTATACTATTCACGCCTGGCACGATAAAAAATCACATTTTCAAATATTTGAATAAAATAATTTTTGTGCCGGGCATAATGAGTGAAAATACAGAGTCATAGACATCATGCGAGAGAACGCATGATGTCATCGTAAAAGCTGTCGGGTTATAATATTGCAGCTATAGTGGAACTTTGACGTGCCACAATTTTACGTAATATATTTTAGAATTTTCTAAAGATTGATCTGATATCAGAGCATGTTAGCGGTGTATAGCCTAATCCGGGTTTTTGATCTAGTCGTGGTAAGTAGGCTACTGTTACTGCCATTGCCAAGGTCAAATTAAACCAGCGTTGGATTATCTTCGGTTAATATTGGAACAGATCAATAGCAACTTAAATATAATCTTTATTGTGCCATAGTAATAGCATTGTTTCTTAACCTTTTTAGCGATCACACCCCTTGTGCTTTCAATAAGATTTCCCGTGCCCTCTGTCCATTTTCAAAACAATTTCTTATGGTAGGCCTACCTATATAAAAATCAGAAAGTCCATTCACATAAAATGGGGCGTTGCGCGAAGACTATTTCCCTGTTGATTCGTTCCACGAATGTGGCTACGGACCCCTGGTTAAGAACCCCTGTAATAGAAATGTCCAATCGCCGAAGAATCCATTGGTGTTTTACAGCTGTGGAGCGTACCACTACCTACTCGCCACAGATAATAAAATGGATAAAGAGAAAAAACTATACTTAGGATTTAACCAAATATACGTCACGGTGGCCACAAAATGCCAATGATTTCCATACTGACCTGACTAGATATCTATATATTCCACGCAACGCAAGCTACGGCCTTTTGATATATTACTATTCCCCATGACAATTTCATAAATTGTTGCGTCCGCAGGATTACCAAGTCACTATTCCGAGACGCAAGTACTTCTCTGATTCCAACGTTTGACGCTATTCAACTCGAGTCATTTTTAGTTTATCACCCAGTCTATTCAAAATCGAGTAATTTGACGTAAGGTCGCAACCAAACCAAATCACAGTTTTCAGTCACGAATCATCAACGGGTCATGTTATATCATCATGAACTAGAAATGTGACGTAATAGCGATCATCCACCGCATGGTAGATTTTAGAAGTGATGTTTCGGTGATATTTGTTGAGATTTCAGGTTTTTGTAGTAGTTAAAGAGTGAACTTCAAGTTCTTAATTTTAAAAAGGATGTATGACACTTGAATATATTGTCGAATACTTGAAATTCCAAAATACCTTCGTGGGCCGCACAAAATGTTCTCGCGGGCCGCGTGTTTGAGAGATACATTTGGCGACGTTTAAAAAGTCAGTATGTACTAGTACTTTCACGTTGTGGCATTGTGTGGCCCGAGTCGTCGCTATAGGTATCGTGTATCGACTGTAGCCTACAGCAATATATATCACTTCACTGAAATGTAGGGTTGGAATTAGCAATCTGACATCACATGACGTCACGAGGCTCACGTTCGCGTTCACACGGAACCTTTTAAAAATGTTCGCGTTCACACGAACCTGAACCTTTCAGAGGTTCATACCATCCCTATACTGCTCACCTCGTCCCGTTTTGTGACGCACCCAGATTCGATTGGATCACACGAGTGAAAGAGTGCATAAAGAACTACACCACAGGAGATTGCAAGGAAAGACATAGACGCATATGCAATAGTTCCGATCCACACCGCCCTGAAATTCGTAAACATGATGTCGTAATGTTGTTAAGGTAAGCTACCGTATTGTGGGATGGATTTCCTCAAGACTGGCATAGAGGACGCTGATTATTAACATACGATACAGTTAGCGTTGCATTTAAAACAAACGGTGTTTTAAAACAATTAGTTTAAAACATGTTTTAAACAGTGTTTTAAACAAAGGCCTTTAAAAATGTTTTTAAGTTGTAAAATTATGCCATACTTGTGTAAATACTTTTCAAAAAACTTGTTGTGTGAGCCGAAGGACAACTACCACCCGATATAACCGACGTATATCGATATGGGATGGTTGGAACCCTCAAAATAGTCGGTTCAACAGTTATAGTACAGATATTTCGTCAAAGGATCTATATTTACCCTATATATTTTTGTTTTAAATGCAACCCTAGATACAATGCCTCACTTTATACGACACTCTCTGTTCTCTGACACTCACTATGCTTTGAATGCCTCATTATTAGAAGACGCTCTCTTTAGTTATTATTTCAAAAAACTCATATTGTTATCAAGTTGTATAATTGTGTGATATAGAATTGTGATGATGAATAGTCCTGGATAAAGATAGAGGCTGGAAACCTTTTTCGTAAAAGGAGCCATATTGACCCTATATTTTCAATTGTAATTATGAAAGGATTCGTATAAATATGCCAATCACTATGACGCCGCATGGCTAAAATGTTACATGTTTTAAACACGGGCCTTGTTTGTTTAAATTGATTGTAGTTTTATATGCAACCCTAGTTGTAGGCCTATGCATTGGCCTACAAATAAAAGCTCGTTACCTTCTTGCATGTTTGACGGAATTAACGCAGAAATATCGTTGTACATTGGTCTGGTTCGTTCCGAAAACACCGATATATTGCGGCAAAGTTCCGAAAACAAGTACCCAAAATGTATTTCTAATTCTCAAGTCAAAGTCAAAGCTGTAAATAAAGTTAAGGGTTGGTTTCCTAGATGTGGAAAAACACTGCACTGTGAATCTCTATAAACATAGCTACTATGACTGGACCGTTATCACATCATGAAATACCTGGCAAGATTGTTTCTTCCTCCTCTAACTGCATGATTCCATACCTCTTTAGGACCACCTGCAAATAATGTGCCTTGTATGATGAATGATAGCATGGCCGTGAGCATGACAGCGGCTTGGAACACGTCGCTCCATACAACTCCTCGTAATCCACCCTGCAACATGCATGGGAATACGTCACAGCACCAACTATACTCAAAACTCACTACAGATCAGTGGTGGTCAACCTTATCGACGAACGGGCCACATGAGATTTACGAACCATTGGGCAGGCCACTTGAATCTTGATGACCTTTTATAGTCGTCCGATAGGAGCTAACCGATAGGTATCGATGAAAATCCGACTTATAATATTACGCATCAAAGTCGATATCAATTATATGTCATGAAAAGTCAGTTTGCATTGAATTCCTAGAAACGCCAGGCGTGAAATTTCTTCAAATTTAATGAATGAATTCGGTCAATAATAATGCTGGTCGCCTCTGTATTCCGCTGGGCTCATTTGGCAAGGACGGGGTTATTCGGCGCTCGCACATATCAATATCGAAGATTTCGGTGAACTGCGTCATCATTGTGCGCAAAGGTTTCATCGGCGACGATCTTTCTGTGAGTGCAGACGCGAAGTCGCATGTTGGACGACACGTTCTCTCATAATTGCGAATATAGTTAGACTCAATTCTGTAAATTGGGCTTATTTTTAATTTTGAATTTTTGGAGGGGCGCCAATACTAAAAGCAAGAAATCGAGTGACAATATATCGCGCGAAGTGCTAACAAAAATATCAAGTCAAATGAATTTGTAACGAAATATTATACTTCATGGTCATATACAAGGATATACGAAAATTGTGACTTGCCTCTCGCTATGCTAATGACTCGGAACTGATATTCTAGTGATCAACGTCTCAAATTTCACGGTCAGTTTAATCAAGTTCAAAATTAATCACCTGGGTATTTTTTTATATTATAACTAATTTCCAGAATTACTTTGCGGGCCACTCAAAACGTTCTCGTGGGCAACATTCGGCCAGCTGGCCAATGGTTGACCGCCACTGCACTAGATACTAGAGGTGTAGACCGAAGCGAAGACTCTATATTATGTACCAATGTAGTATACGTCACGCAGACAAATCCTGTAGTGAGCATTGCGGCTATCTGCGGATATCCGGTCACTAAACACAATATGAAATTTACGAGCATCCTAGTTATTTGAAGAAAATGCGACGTAACCTCTAGCCAGGGCTAGTGCAGGAGTGTATATGTTCACGCCCATATAGAGCAGCGTTTGGAGCAGGAAGCCAGACGTGGCTATCATCCGTATCGGTCTTCCAAAGCGCTTTTCCAGATACTGTGCTCAGGTTTGTATGTTTCAGAAAACGAAGGAAAATAATTGAATAACACCAAACCGACCTCGTACGCGCTGCATATTTTCAAATTATATAATATTGGTATGAGTACGAATCCGACAATAGGGCCCGTCAGTAAAATAGCCAGCATGTGCCTGAAAGTTAAGAAATTCCGTTCTTTTGCTCGGTTCTCTGAACGGTATAATTGTTAATTATGATAGGTGGAGCGAATCAGGCCAGAAGCATTACCTGAGCGTTGGTGCATAGGCCTATCTATGAAACCGTTGATTACGTAACTTCAAAATTTCCAGAGATACTAATCTCCAGCCTAGCGGATGCATATCATAATTGTAAATTGCACGGGCGCATTCAACCCTTTACGTTTCTTGGATTCGGTAAACTCACCAGGCAAAAACAATTCCGAATTGATAAACATCTCCTGGAATGCCAATCACGGTAACGGCCGATTTGAAATTGACAGCGAGAGATATCGCTACAGGCCAAAAGCTCATGGAACTGCAATGAAACGATTTTAGCTGAGAGCGCGCAAGTGGCTAAAATATTGTCACAACAACAGCAGCAGTAACACGTGAAGAGAAAGCGTAGTGATCTGTTCCGTGTCAGTCCGACAGTGTAAGCGCGTGAATTTCTGGATAAATGTCGGAGGTTCATCAGGGCTCCTCGTAATTGGATCCGCGTAAGCGCACTATATGTGAAAGTAGTGTACATTTTCACCATGTACCACTCCGGGTATACGGGTGTTGTTATAATTATTATTATTATTGGTACAACACGGTGGCGGTCATCGCTTTTGTCAAGCTATGTGCTGCCACGAAACGAATTGTGATAATCTTGGGGACGTCTTTCATTCTCTTCTCCCAGTCAATCTTCAGTTACTCTCACTTGCACGCGTCCCCATCGTTGTCTCAGCTGCCGACATGTAGCACGGCTCACTTTCAGTCTGGGCTTTTCAATGCACTACTGTAGTAGTGAGATCGGCGATTAAGAGCCCACAGAAACCCCTGACACGTAGTAGTTGGTCAGAACCGGGATTCGAACCAACTTCTATTGGTGTCGTGACTGTGGCATAAGGGCAGGACCGTAACAGCACTTCGACCACCCCCCAAACGCTGTCGAGTTTGCCGCGACTTAACACACTTTTTGTGCTGTTTAGTGAGATGCATTAATCAGCCTAAACGCGCGTAGCGCAAAAATTTTCAACATTTCATGATTGAATCGGGCAATATAATCGGAAATTGCATATGTGTTGCTATCAATTTTTATCCTCCCGGCTCACGTAATCAGATTTTCCGGTAGAGCTGAATGACGTGTCTTGGAAAATATAAGGCCCGTAAATAATAATTAAACATTTTCGGGCGGTATAATAACTTAATCATTACATGATGATGTTTTGTGACCCCCTCTCTGCTATGTCAAAAGATATTGAAAATCACCAAAACGTACTAAACTAAAAGACGCACATAATTTCAAATTGGTAGTTCTTCACTGGCAATTAAATTTTTCTTGCGGGTATGCATTTGTAGGCTTACCATATTTTGGAAACCTAAAAAGAGGACACCTTTTCAGAAATTTGAGACTTGCAAAACCGGAGAAGAATTCTCAAAAATCGGTGAATTTTTCCCTCTTTGTGAAAACAAAAAGGTCAACTTTCCCGCTCAGAACCCAAAATACCTTTTCTTCCTCCACATTGCCGGGCGTCACTGCTGTGCTAATTTACGGCATGTCACTCGCATTTTGCTCTAAACATGACCTAAATTTTCAAAAAAAGAGGACAAAATCTCAAAAAAGAGGCAAAAGGCCGTCCTCCGAGGACACTTTCAAAAAAGTCAAAAAAGAGGACGTATGGTAACCCTAGCATTTGTCCTGTGGGGTTCAGATTGCCAGGACAGGAACATTCGACGCCAGCCATTTAGGTGCCTAGGTACAATTAAACATATAGGCCTAGGTATATATATCGAAGTTTTTGGACAGCATAAAGTGCATTCCTTTTCGGCCCTGATTTTCTCGCCAACGATCGTTCTGGCACACTTCTTGGAGTCACACGTTACATGGCCTAAAACTGTATATGTCCTGGTGCGTCGCGTTGTGGCAATGGACGACGCCGAAATGCCCATTTGTATAAATCATGCGTATTTTTCTTTGAGGGGAGCGTACCCAACAATCCAGATATTCGACAATATGAAATCGCGCCTGGCGCGAAATGTGTTTTTTTAAAGTTGCATAAATTTTCAAAAAAAAACTCTATAATTTATGCTAATTTACGAAATAATTTTAGGCCTCCTTCGAGCTCGGGCCCACCCAATTGGCGGTTTGGGGTGTGTCAGTTACGTCCCTGTATACGAGTGTGAATATACAGACACCAATCGCGCTCGAAACCATATCCTTCACCATACAAACGCCTAAGACGACAGTGATATGAGCTAAAGTTAGCAGCTGGGGAGTGAAAAGGAAAATGATAAGTCTCGTGTTAAATGATACGCCTATATAGTTGAATTCTAAAGCAAAAACATCAAATCTTGGATATATTCTTATCATAGATGAATTCTTGTCTTGTAAAATTGATATTAAAGTTGAGACCTTTGTAAGCTTAACGCCATCTTCCCTCAATAATATTTTCTTTTCTTTTGAACTGAGCATTTAAAACCGTGTTATTGGTGTTATTGTGGTATTCAGCTAGACAGCTACACAATAATTAATAACCAAACCCTACATATATGGCTCTCAATTACTTCCGGGGGGGGGGGGGAGGTGTATATCGCAGCAGTTGAAAATACCTTGAATTGACTAGTGCTGACCAATTCAATCAAATTTTATCGTGATGGTCCAGCTGAATGAACTATACTTGACGCCTGTACCCACCGATTACCAAGTAAATAACCCTCAGTTCCTTGGCCTTTGTTCTTCGCTTTGCGTGCTTGAAAAAGTCCGATCCCAACGGAGCATAAAAGCATTCCCGCAACCACCAAATAGTCCAGGACACCCAACGTCTCAGATTGGTGAGAATCCATGGGTATTCGATTGCTCTGGCAATGCGATGTAGTCTGTCTGAATCAAGGTTATATAGTGCAGAGTTTTGACGGTGAGTTTCAAACAAAATTGCTTATAGTATGTTACTACAAAGTCAATTTTCTATCGCCTAACCTAAAGTTTTCTGCAGTATTCCACACACCTGCCCTGCTTACTTACATCAGGAATTAGTGATTAAGAACATTACTCACGCTAATATCGACGAGATCAGATGGCCTATAGCTGTAACTCAAGTTGAAAAGTACTAAATTTAATGAGTACAATGCAATTCTGATTGCGCATGCAACGTAATGGTGGAATTGGTCGGCCGTGTCTATTTCCATCAAATTGTTGATTTTTTTGCAATAGTTCCGATCTTGAACCTACTTCAGTTTACACTTTCAAAGAAACACTAAATGGTTCATGTGATGATTAACCCGTGGCGTGATTCAGTACGTATACTGTACCTTTGAGTTCGAGTTCACCCACGTTAGGGGTAATCCTCCATGTAAAACTTTTCATAATGATAAACGACTTTTCATCAAAACAATTTGCACCATCAGCTGATTTGCAGCATGCACTTTCACCTCATATTTTACGCGTCACTTGCTTGCTAATGGCTATATCTGGTTATATATAGTCTCCAGCTATAACCTAGATTTCGCTTATCCGCTGTAATAGTAGATTTTGATTAATTTCTGTTATTATTGCTCTTTTGTCATTGACACAACAAAGGCAAAATGTCATCATAAATTTATAATTACTTTTTCTTGTAAGTCTGCAATATGGTTTCAATTTAATTACATTTTCCGTATTCCAAAAATATTGAAATATGTAAAATTTGAAATTTTCAAGCACGGATTTACAAATCGGTAGACCTACGAAATGGAATTTATTTTAAATTTCCACCGTTCTGATTTATATAATGCAATTAGCAACTGTAGATTTCTCTACGTAGTTTTATACCACACACAGAGTTTAACATTAACCTGCGAACTAACCAACAAATATATGTTCCAGGTGCAATATATGCATATGGATTTCTGTCTTGGACTTGAAATATAGGAAGGTTTTCTTCGGATTTGCGTTCGCCGTTCGGCTATTTTTGTCACGCAAGTTGGGTTACTGTCACTATAGGTGTTTCACACTGTTGCTTGTAATTCATGATACATTTACTAATACAAGATCAGTTCAGTTCTGTTCAGTTTATTAATAATCTGTTTTCATCCAATCTATTCACCACAAGATTGCAAACAATGAAAAGATAGGAAGATGCGGAACGACTTGGAGTAATCAATAAATCAGACAGCCACCTTGGCCTAGGCGAAGTAAAGAGGATCGAGACATACGCACCACACCGAATGAAAAGTATAATAGAAGATATCATAGACAGACAAAACGACAAACGAGGGTGGCTAATGACGGAAGTCGAGGTAAATATATGAGATCGTGGTCAAGTAATCCCAAGCTCTGACTATCAGTCAAATAATTCTTTGAACCGATAGCAGACGATATAGATAATATTAGGATCTTGGTTGCTTTCACACCCTATTTAGCGTCCACTTGCAACGTAATAATTTTATTTATTACACGAGCTTTCGGAGCTCCGCTCCTTCTTCAGGTGTCAAATATCATTTCAAAACATCGCACTCACTCGGCGTGAGACTGAAATTTATCTTGAACGTCAATGCGTAGTTGCGTACAGTTATCCGAGGGCACCGATGTACGAATATGATATGGACAAGCATAATTTTGCAGATGATCATTTCATGCTCCTCGAACGGAGAGAATGTAAAACTAAAAACTATCGTGAGCAGCTTTGAAAATATCAATTCAGTAATGGGTCAGATAACCCACATTTACTTTTGCAGGAAGCAGTTGAGTTGGACAGCAGATGGTTCGCGAGACTTCTCCTGTCGACATATCGTGAAAAACTCTCCCATTAGCCCGATCACAGACACTGCGCCAGTATATCGCAAATAAAACTACTGTTTGCACTTGTGTTTGCGTATTTTTGTAATTGAATTCGGAACACATCCATCATCAAGACAATCTTACGTCGATAAACCTAAGATACAAGTATACAATTATACATCGTGATCTTTGTAACATGTACTTATACTTCGGCACCACAAGGCTACGCGTTCGTGGAAATAAATCGGTACGCAGCATCGCCGCAAAAAGATGCGTCGTGGTTATGATTGTGTCAAACGAAATAATTTTTTATTATCATTGGCTAGAATCGTTTTCTTTGCGGGGACAGACAATATATATGTATATTCTGTCTTGCATAAACGGTACAAGTGTCTTATGTGATGTTCGAATTATTTTTACTCTAATGCTATAGAGTCGGAACCTTTCAAAATATCGCAAGTATTCATGCGCTTCGATCCGATCCGATACGGTCGCTGGCAGATCTGAACCTTCTGTTAATTCTATGACACATCTGTTTGAATGGTTGTGTCAAGTAAAGTTGCTTTGATGTATGTTTGTAAGTCTAGAAATTAGTTTGGGTGTACTGTGTAATTTGGGATTAGGGTAGCAACTAGCAACCCACGTCGGAGACGAGTCGACCGTATAACGCAACTCAAGCGTGCTCCCTAAAACAAGAATCGAAATACTAATGCACTATTCAGTGTAATCCCTTTTGGAGAGTCGGTATAAGTATTACTTATGAATCCATCAAATTTTATGTCGTGCATCTCACGACTTCTTACCGTGCAGAACTCGTGCGGCAGAAATTAGCATAGCCTCTGTTGGCTGGTCGCGATGGTGCAGCACTGCTGAGTAGTGAGCACTGAGCACGCTTATCGTTCTGGCTATCGTAAGCCAAAGGGATATGTTTCCGGTTATTTCGATTGGTTGTAAAGGTACCGCTAGCATTTTTGAAACACTTGACATAATGGCATGACTTCGGCTGTTGCATTTCTCCAGTGTTTTTGATTTACAGTCTATAACGAGGCAATGCGTTGCATCAATTAATAATATTTGATATTCCGTAGTGAAATATATTATGCATGTCAAATAGTCTATTGTCGTGGTTAAACCACTGAAGGAAGGGCATTGACTCTTTCGTGGTTTCTGGTTAAGGTCACTGGAGCTGCCAATTGAATCCGGTTTCGTGAGATGCCAAGTGGCCTGGAATCGCCCTATTTCAATTTAGCGACAGACATAAAGAGAATCTGATAGCTGCGAGTATTTTGCTTGCGGCGATCTCCGCCTGATACGTGATACTGTATTGCCGCCAAGAGCAAGCGATCTATTATTCGTGCGAGAAAAAAAACACTATTTTGTGAGGTCATGTCGAAGAATATTAATGTTCAGTGGACAGCCTAGGTAGGTAAGGTATACTTGTGTACCGGAAAATATTTAACAATATGAAATGGCAGTGAAAATATATATTAATTAGATTTAGAGTATCATAATTTCAACATACAGTATATGACGACCATATACAGACAGGATTTCGGACTATGCACAACTAACACCTGCACATGTGGATAGAGCTGAGCACTGATAGCTTGGATGATTGGAAGGAGGCAATAAGAATATGTGGAATTGTATTTGCAAAAACACACTGGTTCACAAGGGCCGGACTGGACGTGACTACAACGAAAAAGTTCACGCGGGCATACTTTCAATACATTTATGAGGTTTGTTGCAGTGATCCCCTATTCCTAACTGTCGCAGACTCCTTCCGTTAGTCATTTAAAACTGTACTTTACTGGATCAATCGAAATGAAATCGAATTACGACCTCAGGAATATAAACGTAACACTTGTATATTGTAGGTTGAATTATCAGGTGGTAAGGGAGCATTGGTGAGCGTCAAGACAAGGCGTACAAATGGCACGATAGGTACTGCCTACGTCGCTGCATTCGTCTATAACAGGGCCGGAGTCACTACAGGAAACAAGGCGCCGATGGAGCAGTTAGCGCCACAGTCGACTGTGGATATTTTGAAGTGAGTTGAAATATCAGCATCAAGCATGATTGGTGACAACTATTTGGCTTCATGATTTATATCTTATTAGGGCTGGGCACAATGATTCGACTATACTCTAATCTTAATCGAGTTCTACTAATGATTTGATTCGAGTAATAAGAGATGATTTTTTCGAAACGCTACTTCCATACTAAGAGTTAATCTATCCTTGAGAATTATAGTTTTTATACTCTAGGGATGGTGTGAACCTCTGAAAGGTTCGGGTTCGTGTGAACGCGAACCTTTTTGAAAGGTTCTGTGTGAACACGAACGTGAACCTCGTGACGTCATATTGCTAATTCCAACCCTATCTTTCAATGAAGTGATAGCCTATATTAATGTACACGATACCTAGCGAAGACTCGGGCCACATAATGTCACATTGCTGAAGTACATATTGGCGTTTTAAACGTCGCTAAATGTATCAACCGCGGTTATCAAAGGATATAATAATCTCATAAAATCAATACATTCCGTCGCTTTGCCAACAATTTCGACGAGGACTTACCAGGGAATAGAAGCTTACGCCTTTACGGTCTTAGCCAGACCGGACAATGTGTTCGGAGTCTGAGTATTGCGACATTTATATTGAGCAGAGTGTAAAACGGGTTTCTATACTCGCTACTGATACCATAAACACAAGTTATATAGCAGTAGCCAGCACCTTAATCGCACGGATTTGGTTTTAATGATACAGTAAAGATATGAAGTCAAGATTGACCCCGTACGCTCGCTCGATTTTTTACATCAGAAAACGATATCAATGTCATTGATTGATTGAATAAGCATCATTCGCTGACTACGTATATCGCTCGTGATGTTGTGTGATTGCGGGTCAAGCGCACATCAGAGAGTCACTAAATATTCACAAACGGAAAGCTGGATATTTCGAGAAATTTTTTGCAACAAAAAAGCAAGTAAAACTTTTAAGGTTGTCATGGTGCATGCTCGTTTAGCGTTAATTTTTTTATGCTGCCAGCGCCATGCATAGAGTGACCCGCAGTTGAAATGCAATAAATTTGAACCAAAGATTTTATAATGAAGTGCAAATTACAATTTATTGAAAAGGTTCACAGTGCAGAACCTACCAAGGTTCTGTTGTGAACGCGAACCTCCAAATTTCCGAGGTTCACACACAGAACGCGAACGCGAACCTCACGTTCACACCATCCCTACTATCTACCACTATGGAACGATGTAAACCCGATCGGCCGTATCGCAACACACGATACATGAACTATGCACGTTAGTGGAAATGAAAGTCGTGAACTTAATGATCAATCCAAATTCCACATCACATCACTTACTGAGACTACCACGGCAATTGTCAGGGGTGATGCGTGGGACGAAGAAAATATTCACGATAAAGTACAGGCGTGGGCGAAGTCAATGCAGTACTGCTACATATACGCGGTATTCGACGCGGTGGCTCCGGAGTTCGCAGGCAATCGCATAGGCACAACTTACATGGACAGATGCGTGGACATCGCTTACGCGGATGGCGTTCGCAGAGGCTTGCTGCCGAGAAGCCAGCCTTGTTTTCTATACGGTATCATTGACGATCCGAAATCGGCCGGCATATCGCGCGGTGAGAGACGCGAAGTCGCTCATTTACATCAGTCACCAGACTCCGTCTGTTTACGATCCAAGAAAGCCCCTGCCGGTGTGCTTTTTGACGGCTGTGCCATAATCATGGGAGTCGAAGTAAGCAACAAACATGCGACGGGGATTTTGCAAAGATTTCCCCTTATATTTGAAAATAATTTGACAAAATACCCAGAAATTTGATCCCAACCTCTGAAGAGAAGCGCTTGTCGAATATTGTATGCGATACAATTCATTCTTTCTCACTCGAAAATCATTATAATTGAGTCATTATGATAGAGCAAGACACAGTGCGATGAAATGTACGGATAGAAGAATGTCGAAACGATCATTACGGTCTTTCAAACGAATAGCCACCTTGACCTAATGTCCGATAACTAACATTGTTCGGTCTTGATCTTCTAGATGTCTTTATTTTCTACCCCCTCCGAACCCAGTCACTTCGATGTATTAGTCCGTAACTGGGTCTTTCTCTGTTTTTTATGTTTTTATTGTAAAGACCCCGTAAAAACAGCCACCCGACCCAAATAAGAAAATAAATGCGTGCAGGTGCCAGGTATGTTTGGACTACTGCTGTGAATTAATTTCGACGTCTGTATTTTCACTGTTAGGATAATCATTGTGCTTTCGTAAGTTTTGATACAAGTCTTTTGTCGTACCTGTTCGATGTATCGATACGACTTTTCAATGCAAACACATCGTAATAATATGGTTTATTCATTGGAGTTTGTCACTTGTGGCATGTGCGGTGTGCACACACTGCACTACAAGCTGTGCGTTTTTGTGCAACAGCAGAAATGTTCACGGAACACCACTCTGTATATAAGCGCTCTGCAATTCCATGCTCGTGCTCGGGAATCATGGTAGTAGGATATGCTGACCGCGTTATTTCAGTCAAATATAGGCTATATCTCTCAGCACAGACTGTCGAGTAAGCCTGATTTGACCGTAATTATGAGTTCTTGGTTATTCGGCATGGAAATTGGTATGAATGTGTGAGCGTGTGTTCGGTAACTTGGAGTGTACCAATAATCTACAAATCTACTGAAGATCCGTCAACCGCTGTGAGATAAGTAGCCTATTTGATGGTGTACTTAAAAGGTAGATATGGAGGGCAAAACAAAGGTTGGTTTGCCCGACGATGCGTTTGATTGGGTGATCTACGTCATAGTTGTACCAGATATGTATAATTGATTATGTCAAAGCACGGCCTTAGTGGATCTTACTAACGTGCAGCAGGAAGATTTGATGTACGGTAATGCTTGTACTGCATCCTATCAGTAATGAACTAAAATCCTTACAATTGAATTAACCTCGATTTATAGTAGATTCGGCGAAACAATACTCTTCCAGCGCTGCAATCAGGTTCTGCAGAGGGAGTTCGGTATGTCCCTAGTCCTACATAGAGAGTAACGAGTGTTTGTCTGTTCGTTTGTTTTTAATGTTCACGGTGTTTCGACTACATTGGTCTTTTGTCAGCAGGCCGATACTCTTTTATTTTTTATTCCGTATTTACCGATTTCTAGCACGGCCCACTTCTATGCTTTTTATAAGATACCGCTTACGTAGATCACGTGGCGAGGAGGGGCCTAGATAAACCTTCAACACGAGAAATTAGGACGGCCATGCCCGACGCGACCAAGACAGCTCAGCGTCCAACTGCGATTAGCGTTACAATCCCTTCAGGGCTATACCAGCGACGTTGGCGTTTATTGACACTAGACTCAGCGTTGCATGCACGTCAGTTCGCACATTCCTTTCAGAGCTTTGAGCAATGTCAGCTCGCATTGACTATTGTAGCACTGGACTATCACATATAGCTAAGTCCAACCTTGGTTTTATCAATTTGCGAGTTGCATTTGCTCTGCAGAAAATAGACAGGCAACCAACTTGTTTTCATAGCTAGTATGCTATCGAATGCCTCTGCTTCATGATACGATAATGTGGGTCGAGTTGAGCACTGATTGCGAAGCAGACTGGAACGAAGCCATCACAATATGCGCGAAGGCTTTCTCATCGCAGCAGTGGTTTTCCCTTGCCGATCAAGAAGAGTCGTTTCGGTTTACGAAGGCTTACTTTCAATATATATATGAGGTACAGTCAGAAAATTATTTATTACTAGTTGTACCTCGTTTGTAGCTGACCTATGCACAATTTCACAATTCTGCGATTTCATGCACGTGCGACTCGGCCGGCCGCCGAGATAATTTTTGTTGCGCAGCACACCCACGTCGCCCGACTTGAATACTGCGACTGGCGCAGTATCTTCGATCAGCTGATTGCCATTTGGAAACACTTTTCGTATCAAATTGACCATTGCCCCATTGATCAGGGTTGTAACCAAGTCACAAGGCTCCGAGTCACAAGTCAATCTCACTTTTATAGTTTTGACTCGAGTCATTTTCGATTGACCGCCGAGTCCAAGTCAGCGAGCAGAGGGTCAAGTCCGAGTCATGGTATTATGACCCGAGTCCAAGTCATTGTGTTGACTGCTCAGTTTCCAGTTAAAGTCTTGTTAAACCTACTTTTTATAACTCTGTTTGGTGATATCGAATGGTTCGCATTTATAATATACTAATTTTCCTCACTTTTAGCAGTTTCTGGCCGCATTTACAATTACCAGTACCAATCGACGAAATCCCAATAGCGTGGTTACTTTACTGCATTTCGAAATAGCATGAAATGTCGGTATTGGCCGTCCAAGTCTCGAGTCATATAACTTGGTTCGAGTCATGCGCGATGACTCGAGTCCAAGTCGAGTCAATACACAGATTGACTCGAGTCATCAGAAAATCGTGACTCGAGTCGGACTCGAGTCGAGTCATTACAACCCTGATATTGATAGCAACCTTATGCCACACAGTTACACTATTTAAACATTTACTGAGGTCTGAAATATAACGTTGTCTCTAAAATGCTTCGATAGACTGAACTATCGGGAGGAAGAGGTGGTTTGGCTTGTGTGAAGACGAGGATGCCAAACGGTACTGTAGCGATCGCATACGTCAGCCTCTTTATCTATAACCGACAACGTCCACCCATAGGCGATAAAACGGAGATGGAACGAATCTCAAAAGAACTGACGGATATCAATTTCGAGTAAGGGTAATTACTGGCCTTGAAGAAAAGATGCCGCGGACAATTAGAAAATTTTCACTTTTTCCAAATTAGATTAGAATTAGAATTAGAGCTACACTATTCTTTCCACATTAGATTTGAATTAGATTCACTGAATTCGTAAAAACTTGGAAATTGAATGAAATTGTGAGGAAGAATTACAGCAAAAATCAAGTTTGGTTCATATCAAGTCACAATGCATTCCGATAAGCGTGAGAATGGTTAACGTCTGCGCACCAAACTTGGCTCGTTTTGCACTATACCAGTGGTTCCCAAACGGTGGGGAATTCCCCACTGGTGGGGAATTCAATGGTTTCTGGTGGGGAATAGACGCATTTGTTCAAAATTATATACAGGACAGTCCACATATTCACGGAGACATACGCAATTACCGTTATAGTTAACTGCTCTGGAATGTATGCATCGAAAATTATATTGCGTGTTGTTCACAAAACCTCATTTTCAACTCCGGATGGCCAATCATGGCGTCACAAACGCATCCAGCACGACTAGTTTGTCGTGAAATAACACTTTCGCGAAAATATGAGCGTTACTGGTATCGGTTCACAATACGTTTTATATTGCAGTTACAGGCGATTTTGCGTACTTGTGTGGTCGTGTGTCTTGTCTATTCAAACCAGCAAATAGCTGCTCTGTGACGACAAGAGCGCTGGGTAGTGGGGAACAGGACCGTAACTGCTGCACCCCAAACCCCCCAATTGGGGGGGGGCGAGCTCGAATTGGCCCAAAATTATTTCTTGAATTAACATAAATTAAGATATTTTTTAAATTTATGCCACTTTTTCAAAAATTATTTGCCAGTAAGGCAATACCAATTTGAAATCGTGTGTGCCTTTTAGTTTTGGCGATTTCCATATCTTTTGACGTAGCATATATAAGAGGTCACGAAATAGCATACTGTAGCGAAGTCAATATGCAAACGGGTCCGCTCGAAGATGTTCAATTCTTATTGAGTGCTCCTACCTTTTCCAGCACACCTCACTCAGCTCTACCGGTAAATCTGATTACGTGAGCAGAGAGGGGATAAAAAATTGATACCAAAATATATGCAATTCCCGATCATATTGGCCGATTCAAACACGAATTATGAAATTTTTTCGCGCTTCGCACGTTTGGTCGAAATAAGGCGACGCGCTAAACAGTAGACCCAATGTAGTTGATAAGTTGCAGGGAAAAAGCGTACAGACTCAGCGGGGCTGAGAGGGTTCTGGGGCCCAAGACCAACGTTTTTTTGACGGGCCTAACAAATTGCTGTTACGGTCCGGGTGGGGAATGAAGGCTCGGAATAAATCTGAAGTGGGGAATGAAGACAAAAAGGTTGGGAACCACTGCACTATACCAAGGGTCACCAACACGCGGCCCGTTTATGATCATGATGTTTCTTGTTATATTTGTAATTCTTTACAATAAAATATTACTTATTTTCTGGTAACCATGCCCATCGCCCACGTTAGTTAGCGCGGTGCGTTGTACTAACGCAAAGTTTGAAAACGTGGTTGCTCAACTGTGTGGCCTGTCTTGTCTCGATATTGCATTCTTGCAGCCTGCGGTCTCTACGAAATTTGAAAAGTGACCCGTGACGCGTTTGAGTAGGCGACCTCTGCATTATGCAGATCTCCTGCATGGCTGAAAGCCTTGAGATGAGGGAAACAATTTTCTCTTTTCCAGTAACTCAAAGCATCACAATCCATGCGGTCAAATATCTTTCCACTTCATCGTCTAATATGTTATCTTTGGTTAGATCTGAAGCAATCATCCTCTTTTTTCTTGATGTATATGTAAGCCTTGAAAGTGAACAAGCCTGTGTTAACTATCTTTTTTTGCGTCTGTTCTGTTCGTGATCGAGAGTAGAAAGTTGTTCGCAGACTGCAAGCTACTATACTGGCATGGCTATTATTCGTTATATGACTGTACAGTGTACGGTGTAAGTAATGCGATGGCATCTTGACACTGGATTTGCCTGCGCGAGAGGGATATTCCTCTTAACTCCCTGCAAAATGTGACGGACAAAGAGGGATTTTCCGGAAAACAATAAATTCGATTAGAGTTGAAATTAGAGTGTAAAAACATTTAACAAATTAGATTACAATTAGATTACTGACATTTTGCTCTAAATTAGGGAAATGAGACTGCTAGAATTATCTAGTTTTCCAAGTCTGGCCGCGATTACCGGTAATTCGTCGCTCTTGAAGTAACAACAGTGGGATGGTGCGAACGCGGCTTATTTGTGGTATTCGTGGTGTTCTCTCGACTACAATGGTCAATTGGTCATTTACACCAGGCAGATTTTCTTCATTATGATTCCGTATCTGCCGACTGAAAGCCCGGCTTTTGTAAGACATCGCACTCATTAAGATTAATGACTATATACTGCGACATCATGTGACGTGTTACTTTCGTGATCAAAAAGCAGGGTTGCAACCAAGTCACGAGGTTACGGGTCACGGATCAATTGGACTTCTACAGTTTTGACTCGAGTCAAGTCCGAGTCGGGGAACAACGGGTCGAGTCCGAGTCCAATTCATAGTTTTTACTGTTCAGTATCGAGTGTAAATCTTAGACTCATAATATACTTATTTTTCTCACTTTAAACATCTTTATTCAAACAGATAATAGACGATTTCTAACCCAATTTTTCAATTACCGGTTTTGATATATGAGACTTTGTCAAATAGAATGTGTGGAGAAATGGGGCTTGGTCGAGTCATGCGCATTTTACGTTTTAAGAATACCACTCGAGTCAAGTCGAGTCAACGCAAAATTGCGATTCAAGTCGAGTCATGACTCGGGTCATTACAACCCTGTCAAAAGGACCTTTTTTGAAAGTTCCTGTTGGAACGAGCCCGATCCTTTTCGGGTTCCGCACCATTAATTACAAATATGTTTATCGAATTTGCATGTTCCTCATTTCAACCTCGAAACTCTCACAGTGGTGATGCATGGATTGAAAGATATATCCACGACAAAATACGAGATGCAGCGCAATCGATGCAATTCTCTTACATATTCGGTGTTTTGGACGCCGTCGCGCCTGAATTTGCGGGAAATCGCATCGGCACGAGGTATATGGACCGGTGCATGCAAGTCGTTTACATGGACGGAGTTCGCAGAGGCTTGATAAATCAGATTTGCGTCTTATACGGGGTCATTGATGAGCCGAAAGCTGCCAAAATAACTCGAGGGAACAGGCTGGAAGTGGCGCATTTACACAAGTCTAAAGACGCTGTCTGTTTACGCTCTCAGGTCGCTAATGCTGGTCAGATTCTGGATGATTGTGTCATAATAATGGGGACGCCAATAGACGGAAAAGCTTCCACCGATATTCTTGAGAGATTGAAGACTATATTTGAAAACAATTTGACTTTAAGTCGTATGTAGGTAGTTTGATCAGGATGGTGCGTATCCCTGAAAGCGAAATAAACCTATTGCTACTGAATTGTTGTTTCAAAATGAGCTATTCGCATGTGTCAAACATCACTATTCTTCACTAACTGTAACGACTTCGGAGATGGCAACCAGTTGATACATTTAGCGAAGTCAGCATTGTGGCATGAATGTGACCTGAGTCGTCGCTAGACATCGTGTACATTAATACATCATTTCACTGAACTGTAGGGTTGGAATTAGCAATATGACGTCACGTTCGCGTAGGGTTACCATACGTCCTCCTTTTTCAGGTTTTTAAAAATGTCCTCCGAGGACGCCTAAATGTCCTCAATTTTTGCCATTCGACTTCCTTTACAGCTTTTACAGCCAAGATAATGGATAGATTCGAGTGAAAATGGGCATAAATGACGCTTGACAGGAAATTCCTTTCTCGCTTCCAAAATATGGTAACACAACGTTCGCGTTCACAGAGAACCTTTCAAAAAGATACGCGTTCACACGAACCTGAACCTTTCGGCGGTTCACACCATCCCCTGAATACCCGTGCTGGTCACCATACGCCGATGGTTGCGCCGTTATCCATTTAGTGTAAAAGGTACCTCATTTGCAAATTATATTACCATCCTTTGAACATGGCTATTTCAATGAAGTCGACTAATTTCTGGCTAATCCGTGTCATATCTTCTTTTCGTTAACTGGCGATATCTTCATCCATAAACTCTACCATAGGCCCCTGTCAAGATGTAAATGCGTGGAAAAGGCATTCCTGCACCTTTAGGCATGCCTTGAACACGATTTCTGGTCATGTCGGACTGACGAAATTTGCCACCGTAAATACTAATACTTGAAAAATGGCTGAAATTTTAATTTGGAAGAACTCGGTATCTACTGGTTGGAATTGACTCAAATTTGGTGTGCTTCGTTTTATCAGGCAACCTGGTGAAAATTTGGAAAAAACTTTTTTGAACAGCCTGTGGTGTACATTGTACAATCATTGCCGATCACATGGGTATATCTTATCCAAGCATTAATTCCAGAGATGTCAGATTGTCAGTGTATATATTGACTAAGGTTGCATTTAAAACAAACGATGTTTTAAAACACTTGTTATAAACAGTGTTTTAAACAAAGGCTTTTTAAAATTATGCCATAATTGTGTAAATACTTTACAAAAACATGTTGTATCAGCCAGCGGACAATTACCACCCGGTAAAGTCGACGTATATCGATTTGGGATGGTGGGAACCCTAAAAATAGTCGGTTCAACAGCAATATCCACCATCCAACATCCTCTTCATGATTCCATAGTTGTGTGACTTCATTTCGGGAAGTGACAAAATCACTTCGTTTTCGTCGTAGGATCCAGTTGTGCTAGCGTCAAGTTTTGCGAGTTTACCCGCCGTTTCATTACCACGTATTCCTGTTAGAGCGGGAATCCAAATAAGCGCCACTTGTACTCCATTTGTTGTCAGGTCTTCGAAAAGTAAGATATTAGTTTCAATTAAGCTATTCGAATTAGCATTATTTCTGAAGTCATCAATGCGCTTTGACTGTCCGAGAATATCGCCAATTCTTCGGGCGGCATACATGCGTATAGCTCGCCCCATCTAAACTTAATATAATTGCGTATAATTTTAAAGGAAAATATTGAGTGTTTGGCGTTACGAGAGGCCCAATGAGAATATTGACATTCTTCAACCCAAAATGCTGCACCACCGCGTGCATTTGTTTTCGAACAGTCGGTGTATTCTTTCGTGTAGGGCTGGGCAAAATCGAGTACTTGAGTGATTTGATTCTGAATCACGAAATATGCTTCGAGTCGAGTAATCGAGTATCACCCATTATGACGTCAGAACAGAATGTAATACGTCAACGTTCAAATATGTACCGTTTATGCCCCCACAAAGAATATAATGCCTGTTATCCATCTCATAAATGATACTTTGGTATTTTTTCGACCATACCGATTTCATCCACTTGGTGACAATGTTGTGGGATAATCATGACTTCAAAAATATACATTTTAATAATATATTCATATTAAAACCCGAAGCTTTTCGAGCTGACACTTCTCAAGGGCAATCGTCAGCAAACGAAGAATTTCAAAAACATGCATCTAGCTACATTGCATACAACCAATTATGACGTCATAGAAACAAACAACATGAAATACAGGCAAACCGCGGGCGCAGCTAGTGGACAATTTTTAGATTCACTACAAATTCCTTCTGCTGACACAAGCGCGGTCGGTGGATTTTAATATAAGTCGATTCCAGTGCAGACAGATGGAAATTAGTGCGGCCTCTACCTAATATCGAAAATCTTTCATCGCGATAGTTTTTAGCGCAAGTTGCATTCTCAGCCAAATGCTTGCCGATGGCAGAGTTCATAGCCATGGCCTGATTACGTTCTAGTATTCGGAGATCAGTTACGGCTGCGTCTTCGCGAGAGTCCAATATGCGTGATCTAATAACGCTAGGGACATGTTGTTTGATGCGTTCCTGCAAGCGCTGAGTTGTTCTTCCCACGTACCGACAATCACAGTGGCACTTGAAATCATAGACTATATTGCTTTGTTGAAAAGCAGGAAGAACATCTTTGTGCGTTGCAGGAAGCAATTGTTTGGTGGTAAACACAACATTAGTTTTTACGTTATCGTAACAGCGATTTACAGCAGAAATCAATTGTTTTTCAAACCGGGAAGAGATGGGGCCCAGCCACGGCAAATGTATATATACATTTTCCTCAGACCGTGTGTTCGTGTTTTGTGATTTGTTGGGATTGAAATTACTGAGTTTTCTGTCCACAGAACTTTTGATGATGTGTTCGGGGTAGCCGTTATCGATAAGAATTTTGCGGATATATTCTAGCTCCGCGTTTAATTTTACATCCGAACAAATCATCAAGGCTCTGTGCACCAATGTGCCAATCAAATTTAGTTTACGGCGATTCGGGCTAAAAGAATTCCAGCGTATGTAATGCCCTGTAAACGTTGGCTTCCGGTAAACCGAAGTGACAAAGCTAACACCCCGTTTTTCCACCAGAACGTCTAAGAATGGTAACGAATTAGCACGCTCTTTTTCAAATGTGAATTTTAAAGACGAGTGTAGAGAATTCAAGTTAACGAAGAAATCATCGAACTCCGTCTCATTTTGACAGATAACGAAGGTGTCGTCGACATAGCGACGGTACATGAATGGAGGCTTGGTTTCATCTGCGGCGAAAAGTCTGTTTTCATGGAATCCCACAAATATATTGGCTAAAATCGGGCCAAGAGGGCTACCCATAGCTACACCGTCGGTTTGCATGTAGATGGTATCGTTAAAACTAAACTCAACAGAGCAAGTAGCCGTATTAAGAAGTTCAACGAACACTTTACGCGAGAAGGAAGACTTCATGGATGACTTCAAAAATGTGCTACGTCCAGTAACCTTCGTAGCTTTGTACTATATGTTTCGTATGCTACGATACCGCCAATCAAGGTTTCAAGGCTTGAACAGTGAAAATTAGTATCGAAATTATAATTCCCGTTAATAAATTAGCTTTAACTGCCGAGAAGCGTATAATTTCAGTACTCGAAAAAATTATCTTTTACTACTCGACTCGAATCATTAGAATTAATACTCGATTCAGATTCGAGTACTCGAATCATTGTGCCCAGCTCTACTTTCGTTTAAGTACGATAGCGCGTCGCTGTATAACGTTCACGATCATGCCTTATGAATTCAGGATGGTGTGACCCGCAGGTGATCGGCGTCAATTCCAAATCGACAGTAAGCAGTTGAGCCTACAAGCGAGGCCTGCGATATTCGTAGGCCCCGCTACAAGCAATTTGTTACAAGATCAGGATAGATCATTTCGCCCCAGTCAGTGACACCAAGAGTACTCTAGTGATGTATATCAACTCCAGTTGACAGACAGGACCGAAGGGGAAACATCGATTTTTGCTTGACTGGGTATTGTGAATTTGGTAAATAATTAGGTCGTAGGCCTACGTAGTGTAGCTGCAAAAGAGGTGTGGAATCTTCCACGTATCCACAGATAAATATAATATATATAGCTGTTGTAGACGATACCCCAAGATGACGCGTTTCTGCCTCATACGTTTTTTGAAATATATTTTATTCAGAAGAAAAACGGTTTTCTGGAATAACAAATACGTGGCGAATCAACACTAATTAATTGGTGACGAATCTAATAATATATCTACTTGTATTGTATTGTATTGATAGGCACAACACAGTGGGGCTTATCGCCTTTCTAGGCCTTGTGCCCCACGACATGAATTGCATAAAGTTCATTGGTCTTTGCTTTTTATTGTCTTGTTGGGAACGTCTTCATTCTCTCTCGCAGCCATCTTCACTGTCTCTCACTCCCATGCGTCCCCATCGTGGTCTCTGCTGCCGACTTATAGCACGGCTCACTTTCAGTCTGGGCTTTTCAATGCACTACCGTAGTAGTGAGGTCGGCGAATATATCTACTTACTTGACGGTGTTTCCTTAGACAAAAAAAAAGGTAGGTAAGGTGGGTAGAAGATTCCACCCCTCTTTCGTGGCAACACTGCTACTCGTTGAGTATATGGGTATAGTTTAATCTAAAGACTAGTTTTGGATGCGAGAGAGGAATGTAATCGATTGCAAAACGTATTGATATAGCATTCGTACCCGACCTATATTATGGAGCCGCGGAATCGGATTGATTAATATTATATAGACTATATGCCTATAATGGCTATGCTTAATATATGCAATTTTGCACGTCCCTAACACCCATCTCATTGTGACAGCGACAATCATTTTCAGTCTGCAGTTAACATGGAAGCCTCAATTTCGATATTTACTTCCTTCCTGCCAATTGTTGCCATTTTTCATACTCAGAATGCAAAATGCCAAAAAATAAACGAATCAACAACGTTTAAATATCTTAGACCCATTGCGAAATAATTTATGCTCACTTAATAGCAGTTGTGCTTGTGTACGAGTTGCAGGCGGCGACATCAACAACAAGTCAGTGACACAAAATCACAAACCCTCTCACGACGCTGCTCAAGTGCTCATGCGCGCTAACACCTATAATGAAGGCAATAGCTCGTATAGCTGGTGGATATTTGAACAGATAGATATATTACTATTACTCGCGTGAGGCCAACTTCGATAAATTCAAATGATTACAAAGCATTATCGTCGCTCTACTGGTTTAGCCAATGAACATTATTGCAAAGGCATTTATTTTGTGCGATGTATCGTATCAGTGAGGGTTGTCCAAAATTTGGAAAATCTCGAAAATGATGCGTATCCACTATCCATGTCTCAATCTATAGATTATTGATTAAAAAAAACGTCACTGAGACTGCAAGAAGCTCACAGGAAAGTCATTAAGATTTGGCGAATAGCGATGGGAAAACGGGAGTTTCCATACCGTAGTCACATTCGCTAAATAAAATATTTGCGTCGAGCATATAGACTAGAGCACATATCATTGGGAATACTGCGCTTTAAACAAGATGTGGCCTTGGATAAAAGTTGTCAGTGTGAATAACATTTGGGCAACAGCCATTTCAGTTCAGTTCGGTTTCCTAGCAATTTTTATCAGTTCAATACACCACAAAAATGCGATACAATGAAAAGTTAGGAAGGTGTCGAAACGACTTAGAGTAGTCTTTGGAATCAGATACCCACCTTGGCCTAGGCGATGTAAAGAGGAGGCATATTGCACACCGACTGAAAAGTAAAAGAATATAGTATAATAAAAAGCAAGCGAGAAAATGGGGTGGCATGTCACGGGAGGCGAGCTCGACAGGTCATGTCGTGGTCAGGTAATCTTGAAGGCGGACTAGTATTTATTTAATAGAAATTGCTTCTATTTCGACTTGAATGTGGATATGCTCGTCGACTGTCGAATGGCGGGCGGGATACTGCACCACACGTCAGGTCCGGCATATTTCATAGAGCGGATGATCTTTTTGGTCGATCATATGATATTTGGACGACGTGGACGCGCGTGTTTTGTACTTGTAGACTTTTGATTCCGAGGTAAAGAAGTCATTGAAATATTCGTGGCAATGAACGATGGTGGCCAATGGTTGGATAACTATCGCCCCGAGCCGCGAACAGCTACGGGCGGTCCTGGGTCGGTGAATTCCTACAAGATTGACAAGAAAGTCGACAGCAGAATCGATGATACGGGTCGCGGGGAGTACCACCGTTCACGATGCGAAAGGCATATATTATATATGCATTGGGTTTGTTCAAAAATTTTTTTTTTCAAATTCCACTCGCTTGTCAGGTCGCTTAAAAAAACGCTACACACCAAATTTGGGTCAATTCCAACCAGTAAAGACCGTGCGATCTTAAATTGAAATTTCAACCATTTTTGAATTTATAGTATTTACAGTGGCAAAATCAACACTTCGATATGACCAAACATCATGTTCCAGGCATGCCTGAAGGGAAAGTGATGCCCTTTTCACGGGTTTACATCTTGATATAGGCCTGTGGTAGAGATAATGAAATTGCTAATTAATGAAAAATTAATTTGACACTGATTTGCTGGAAATGAGTCAACGAAATTAAAATGGTCTCGTTAAAACTATGGTTATATATCAGCAAATAAAATACTTTTAGGACTGAAATCACGCGCCACGAAGAGGAAATGAACTGAGGCACAGGTAAAATACAGCAAAATATAATTCCCGGGTTAATGTCGATACCCGAAAGTATCTTTTGTCGTACCAATGTAGATTTGACGACTTTTTGGCTGTTTTCTTCGCAAAGCGTTATGATATTTGCTTTTCACGACACCTATATTCTCTACAAGGCGAGTTACGAATGCAGAGGCATTATATTCGAATTTTAGCGGATCCGCATCATCACAGGGCATTTATATGTACCGTAGTGAACTCGCGTCAACAAACAGTGAGATGTTCGAGCTATGTCATGAGACTAGTTGGTTGATAATAATGATAACATAACTTCCTCATATCAATAAATCTTCTGAGCCCCTTCATATCATCCTCTAGATTTGGTGGAGAAAAAAGAAAGCACTCGCAAGGACTGAGAAGGGCTAGATCAAGCCGTGGTACAAAGATCAACATTGAAAATGAACTGTGACGTTGGGCACTATAGTCCGAGGTGGCTGTCAGTTTAAGAGACCGCAACTGCGCGTCGTTCGGCATCCTCCTATATGTTCATCACATCGCATGGTGTCTTATCGCAATTGTCTTTCATTCAATAGTCTTCACTTATAGCCTATGGCAATGCGCTTTATTGCGCTACTGCAAAAAGAGTTTTTTGCTTATAGTGAAAGATCCCATAGATGATTAATATGCTCTATAAAGTTGCTATGTTACAATTTCGTTTCCCTGGGTTTTCGAGCACATAAAAATCATATCTGAAGTACCATATATGTCATTAATTGGCGTGTAGACCATTTCCGATTGCAATCAGCAGCGTTTGTCGGGGCCGCTGACTGATGATAATGCTTGTGGAACTGCGAATTTAGAATCAGTAAAAAGTTAGAATCAATCGAAACAGAGTATGTTCGGTTCTATTATTATCAATATTTATCAGTTCAATACACCACAAGATTGCGATCCAATGAAAAGATAAGGGGGTAAGCAAACATTCCACAGTGAGTTCAACATGGCGTATCTACGGGCTCGTTGTCTCAAATACCGAAACATGAGAGCTGTATTGCTATCAACCTAATGATGACCTGAGATTCCCTGAACATCGAATCGCGAGTCATAATGTCATAATGCGTTGTGAAGACAACATCCAGACCTTATTTGCTCTGATTACGTGAAATCCACACTGGTGCTACAAAAGATATCGCCTAAAGTCTGGGAAAAATGTTTACTGTATTTTACCTGCCGGGCAATTTATTTTCTCTTTATGGTCCCGCGGATTTCAGTGCTGATAGTATATTCAATATGCAATGTATAGGCCATCACTATCGTTTTCACGGGGCTCTTTCAATGTAGTTCCAGCTTATCAGTGTCATATTCATTTTCCATATATTAGCAATTTCATCGTCCAAACTCTATCACAGGCCGCTTCATCAAGATGTAAACGCGTGAAAAAAGCATAATTCTCACTTCAGACCAGAGTTGGATCAATTGTAATTTGTAATTGTAATTGAATGAAATTAATTACATTTTTCAATGTAATTGTAATGTAATTGTAATTGAAGCATTTTTATTTTGTGTAATTGTAATTGTAATTGTAATTTGACAAAAATTTTGCTCAATTACAATTTCAATTACATTAAATTGCTATTGAGACCTGACAAGCACAACATAAAACAATTGACTTATAATGCATTCTCTTTAAATGTCGACAAGGAATTTGGTGGATCCATTCGCGGAAGCCCTTGACTGCGCCCTTGCGGGCGAAGTTTTTTTTATTTTTACCGCTATGCTGGCCTCGGCTGCCATTGTATACAATTTTTAGATTACTAACCAACGGATGGACTCGCAACACGTGACTCACGATTGAATACGCCGAGAAGCGAACTGTTGAGCCGGCTAAAAGCAGCAGAATTGATATTCCCATAGCTGGCGATCCAAGCGTCAAAATTTGATATGTATGGTCCTAATCGAAAGCTAGTGTCGCACTGATTCCGCAATAAAAGTATATTTCCAGGCAATGGTACCATCCCAAAATAGTCATGAAAGTCTGGGAATCGGCATTGTTCTGAACAATCGCTGGGCGTAATTGGTAATTGTTGTGGTCATGCTGCTGCAGCGCTCTCACTTTTCAGAACAGTCGGCCTTAAACGGCTATTTTGGAGCAGTTACATTGCCCTGACAGGATTTTATTTTGTATTTTCGGAATTAGTACATCAATAGCTTACGATGAAGACCAGATGCATCAAATTTGGACGCATGGATCGCCAGCTCTAGGACTACAAAGTTTGCTGCTTTTAGCCGGATCTGCAGTATGTTTGTCGGTGCATTCATCCGTGACTCACATCTTGCGCATCTATCAGTGGGTTGGCAATCTACAATACGATTTCAGATCACGATGCTGCATCGTTATTTCGTCTGGCTAACTAACCAGACCACTGGATATTATATAACGTCTTATCTGACAAAGCACGGTTTTGTTTTCACTCCTCATCCTAATTCCTACATCCCTCGATAAAAATAATATTATTTCTTTAATTACATACCATAGACGCAAATCCAAAACGTACATATATTATAATACTTTTTCAACGACATACTGCACCCTATCCTTAATCCTAACCCATAGGAAATTAGGTAAATAACATTTTACATTTCCAATTACGTGAGCCATAATTACCGAGCATTCAAAACACGCTTATATTACACCACAATGACATCTCACAAAGCATACTATGTACGCACATAAACGCATTTATTACTACACAATCTGAACTAGGCTTGAATTGTTGTTAAATACGACGCTACGGTTGTCAAGGAGCACGGTTGAATTTATGATTATTAAATTACATGTTCAACAGCAGCAATTGTAATTGTAATTGTAATGTAATGGAAGCACGCAAGGAGTAATTGTAATTGTAATTGTAATTTGATATTTTTAGCATGGAGTAATTGTAATTGTAATTGTAATTGAACTGAAATAATGTAATTGATCCAACTCTGCTTCAGACATGCCAGGAACAAGATGTTTGGTCTTACCGAAGTGCCGAAATTTGACACCGTAGTAAATACTATAAATTCAAAAATGGTCGAAATTTTAATTCAAGCTTGCACGGTCTTTACTAGTCGGAATTGACTGAAATTTGATGTGCAGCGTTTTTTTAGGCAATCTGACTATTGTATTAGTAAGCGAGTAGAATTCGGAAATATTATTTTTGAACAACCCTAATATGCATGGTTGCAGATTCGGGACTAGATAATCCAGCAGTCTAAATGGAGCGAAATGGCGGCAAGCTAATTCGTGTAATGTGTTTATTATGCTCTAACTTCTCATTTTCCTGAACTTGCTACCGAATTTGTATCGTGCGGAACGAGCCAAGATTAATGTACAGACAGTGGCGGCTCGTGACAATATCGGGTGGTGGGGCAAGGGCCGCAAGCGACTTGTTATCAATATGACGTCACAGTAGCGTTTTTCAACGTTCATGATGGCCACATGAATTTCCCGTAAACAATGATTTTTAACGTGGGTGCCGCGAGAGGTTTGCCGGTGGCGTGACTTGAAGTGCGGTAACAAATGTTTTATTCATTGTTTTTTATTCAAATGATTATTTTACAAAATGTACGCGAACTAAGAATCGTTCCCATGCCACGAATCAATCATCAGGTTATCCTTAGTAGCATGCGTTATGATTTCGTGGTAGAGATTACGCAAGCGCCGAGTAAGACTATACCAAAAATACACAGACCAACTACCTACAAAGAGCATTCGCATGACACCTTGTGGTGTTTTAATCGTTCCATGCTCAGCAATTCTGTAAAGTGCTGCAGCGCCTCCGACCCGATTTGTATATGGATTCTCGTCCCGAAAGCGAGTCAAATCGATTTGCCCTCGTCCGAAAGTGTTTGGTACACGATCCTGATGCGTTACGACCAGGGGATAGGCAATCAAAGCGGTGGCACCCATAAACGTAAAACATTATAAAAAGCCAGCTGTTATCCATGGAAGATTAATTACGAGTCTGCCTGCCATCATTCAAGCAGGAATCAAAGCATTGTGTTAAATTGAAATGCGAGCACATATCGCATTAAACAATTTCATGAATAAATTATTTCATCTTGATGAATTTTTCACTTTTTTTCCATAGCCATAACAAAATATATCGGTAAATTAACTGTCAGTGTGCCTCGAGTAAAATGCTATCAATGGAAGCCGTGTATTTAATTAGATCCAAAAATACCCCCCTATTGAGAGAGCATTCCTTCTCATCGTGGCCTCGAAGGGGCAATTCATGAACTCCAATAAATTTAATGGCATCAATCATGAGAACATGCCTATTCTTATCTACAAGCTCATTGTGCTTGCAGACTGATACGCGATAACTTTCATTGAGCTGCGACATTACATTTACTCTGCCAAACAATTTATATTTAACTGCACTAGCCATGTGCACTTGGGATTTTTGGTGCGTTTTCAGACGCTCTGACAAATGCTTCAGATCGCGATAACCAATTTTGTTCCAACAAGAGCCACTGCTTCCGGTACCGGCACTGTCGAATAAAAGACAGTAAAAGCAAAACAAGGCGTTTTTATCCTCGCCATAAGTAAGCCATTCATTTTTATCGAAATGCGCTGAAGAAAAGGCACGAGTGCGCTTTCCTCCGGCGTACGATTGGATCAATGGGCAATTTCTAGGCTGATACGGACCTAGTCGCTTTACCTCTAATTTTTGCTCTAAAGGCAGCTGGCTAAACGGCGTACGGAGCAAAGATTCAACACGATTCATGTTCGCACTTGACCTGACTACTTATCTGCAGAAATGGAAATGACTATAAATTGAGAGATTGCGTATGCCTAACTGGAAAGGTCAACGAGTTCGGACACATACGCAATTGTTATCTCATAGATTGGACAAGGAAATGTCATATTGAATCCAAAACATCATTCTGAAGAACTACGGATAGCAGCCTCGGAAATTCGGTCCCGGTACAGCTTGGGAGATTCTGGCCTTGAGGCTGGAGACTGTCACACGACACATACGGCTTACGGTCTATAGTGTCTATATGTCTGCTGCAAAATCGCCTTCGGAAAATATATTACCGAATAAATACGTGGATGAAAGCCGAAAACTTGGTACACTGTTACATGAAATCATCGAGAAGTATAGCCTCATGACCGTTTTCGGTATGGTACACTGTCAAAATTAATACGAACAGATCAACGCCGAATTTTGCGTTATATTTACTGAGGAATCGGCTGATCAAGCGATCAGCTGTTAGCCGCCATCGAAAACGAAACAGCTATCGCGCTTGACAGGGGTTGTAATTGTGAGCAAATGGCCCGAAGGCCACCATTCCACGGTGAAATTGACATTGGAGAATATAAAATAAAACTAAATATTTGAATGCAAACCGAGGATGTTAGTAAACTGTTTCATGATATCATCATCTCATCACCTATCTCAGTATGGAACACAGATACACCGGCTTTTGCGTGAAATCCGCAATGCGTTAGGTAGGCTAAGTGTCAGATCAGCGCACATCTCTACCATACTCGAACTTAATAACGAAATTGCTGCCCTAATCATTGAGTGTCAACCTTGAGACTTGGCACAGCGTTCGATACTAAAATCAAGACATACCATGTAAAAGTTCATGACGGATCTAGCTAAGGAGCATCGTTAAAATCAATGGAGACCAATACCGGCTTTGCGTGAAATATGTTTGCGATACATGACCGATCAGCACACACTCGACTTTGGAAACGGAATTACTACCCTAAACTTTGAGTAGAAACCCTGAAACTTAGGACAGTGTTAAATACCACCATCACGACATGACATACCAAGTTTCAAGAATTATCATGGTGTGAAACACCATCAAAATCGACCTGTACCAGCAACGGTCGACTCAACGCATATCACGGTATCCGAGTTCAGATATAGATACGATTGTTACATCACACCTTAGGGGCGAGCAAGCATATTTGCCCCGGTTGCTCGGCCATTTTACGAATAGGAGAGAGTAAAGCAACGTTTCTTAATTGTGCGCAGCTTTGAGAGAATAGATAGTGAAAGCTTGTTATGAGCGCTACCGGGGCAAGCCCCGGCTAGGCATTCACAAAGCGAAAACACAGAAGAGAATTCGATTTTCGCGAAGACTTCGCTATGTATGGGCATTTGCAAGCGAAAGCACAAGAAGAACGCGGGTTTCGCTGTGATCTCGATATATATTGAGCGCTGTGCGTCTATAAATGGTTAAATTGTTATTGAACAGAATTTTAGGTGGGGCAATGCCCCAGTTGCCCTATAGGACGAGGCGCCACTGTGTACAGACATTGGCCATTCTCCTGCTTTTGAGAAAGAACTAACATATGAGCTGAAATTGATAGTTATATTTCTTTCTATTTCCGAAATTAATTCAATTTCCAAGCTTTTGCGAAATCAGTGACTAATTCCAATCTAATTCGAAAAAACCGTGTAGCTCTAATTTAATTGGAAAAACTTAACATTGTGTGGTTGATTCTCCTATTTGCGATATCCTTGCTTGGGAGATTAAGCTCAACAAGTCCACGTAGAGCCGGCCCGATAGCGAATCGAACAAACCAAGACAAGCTCAGCGTCCGACTGCCATTAGCGTTACAATTAGAGCCCGACCTATTATCGGTTCGCCGATAATATCGAGTCGATATTACACTTTGAAAGGATTATCGGAATTGCCGATTGGGGGTTGAAAATATATCGACAATTTTCGTGAAGTCACAGCATGATGGTAGAGGAAGTCAGAAAACTATTATCATCAGTGGCGGCTCGTCCTATAGGGCAACTGGGGCATTGCCCCACCTAAAATTCTGTTCAATAACAATTTAACCATTTATAGACGCACAGCAATCAATATATACCGAGATCACAGCGAAACCCGCGTTCTTCTTGTGCTTTCGCTTGCAAACGCCCATACATAGCGAAGTCTCTGCGAAAATCGAATTCTCTTCTGTGTTTTCGCTTTGTGAATGCCTAGCCGGGGCTTGCCCCGGTAGCGCTCATAACAAGCTTTCACTATCTATTCTCTCAAAGCCGCGCACAATAAAGAAACGGTGATTTACTCTCTCCTATTCGTAAAATGGCCGAGCAACCGGGGCAAATATGCCTACTCGCCCCTAAGGTGTGATGTAACAATCGTATCTATATCTGAACTCGGTTACCGTAATATGCGTTGAGTCGACCTTTGCTGGTATAGGTCGATTTTGACGGTGTTTCGCACCATGATAATTCTTGAAACTTGGTATGATATGTCGTGAAGGTAGTATTTAACACTGCTCCAAGTTTCAGGCTTGCTACTTAAAGATAATGGTAGTAATTCCGTTTCCGAAGTTCAGTGTGTGCTGATCTATCATGTACATAGTACAGCAAACAGATTTTACTCAAAAGCCGGTATTGGTCTCCATTGATTTTGACGATGTTCTATACCGAGATCGGTCATGACATTTGGCACGGTAAGTGTTAGTATCGACCGATGTAACAAGTTTTAAGTTTGTCACTGAACTATGTGGGTGGTAATTTCGTTTCCAAAGTCGAGTAAGAGCTGACTCTTCATTTATCGCCAACAAATTTACGCAAAAGCCGTTATTGGTCTCTATTGATTTTAACGATGTTCCATACCTAGATCTGTCATGAGCTTTCACACGGTATGTCTTGATTTTAGTATCGAACGCGGTGCCAAGTCTTAAAGTTGACACTCAATGATTGAGGCAGTTATTTCGTTTTCGAGGTCGAGTATGGTAGAGATGCGCGCTGATCTGATACTTAGCCTACCTACGTCATTGCGGATCTCACGCAAAAGCCGGTGTCGGTCTGTGCTAATCTATAGTCTGCGTTCCATAACGAGATCGGTGATGATATTTCCAATGGTATATCTCGATGATCGCATGAAACAGCTAACCAAGATTCTCGGTTTGCATTCAAATATTCACATAATTTATGTTCGCCAATGTCCATTTCACTGTGAAATTGTGACCTTCAAACCATTTGCTTACAATCCCCTGTCAATTGCGATAGCTATTTCATTTTCGATGTCGGCTAACAGCTGATCATTCGATCAGCCTATTCCTCGATCTATTTTACTCAAAGTTCGGTGTTCGTCTGTTTGCATTGATTTTGACAGTGTACCATACCGGAATGGGTTATGAGATTGCGTATGCTACTTCTCGATGATTTCTTGTAACAGTATACTAAGTTACGGCTTTTATTCATGTATTTATATATTAATATATTTTCCAACGGCGATTTCGCAGCAGACTTATAGACAGTAAGCCGTATGTGTTGTGTCACAGTCTCCAGTTTCAAGGCCAAAATGTCCTACGTTGTTCCGAGACCGAAGTTCCGAGGCTGCTGTCCTTAGTTCTTCAAAGACCATTCAAATTGATGTTCTGGATTCAATATGACAGGCCCAATCTATGAGATAACAATTGCGTATGTGTCCGAACTCGTTGACCTTTCCAGTTAGGCTTACGCAATCTCTCGAGTTCTAGTCATTGGAATTAGTCAGGTCAAGTCAAGTGCGAACATGAATCGTATTGAATCTTTATTCCGTACGTAGTTTACGCAGTTGCCTTTAGAGCGAAAATGAGCGGTCTAGAAGTTGTCCAGTCTATTGATCCAATCGTACGCCGGGTGCCTCCGCTTTGGTTGCCTATTATCACCTGGTCGTAACCAGAGATGGCCACAGTCCGGTTCAGGAGCCGGAGCAGGATTTCAATGTTTTTTTACCTGGCCGGACTGGATCCGGATTTCGAATTTGGGGTGACGGTCGGATTTTAGGGTCTATCGATTTGCGTAATCTATAACTCTACCATGAAATCAAAACGCATGCTACTAAGGATGACCTGATACTTGATTCGTGGCATAGGGACGATTCTTAGTTCACGTACATTTTGTAAAATAATCCTTTGATTAAAAATAAATGAATAAAACATTTGTTACCACACTTCAAGTCACGGCTCACCGGCAAACCTCTCGCGGCACCTACGTTAAAATCACTGTTGTCGGGAAATTCATGTGACCATCATAAAGTTACTTTTTTACGTTGGAAAACGCCATTGTGACGTCATGTTGATAAAAGTCGCTCGCAGCCCTTGCCCCACCACCCGATATTGTCACGAGCCGCCACTGATAATCATTGACCGCTATAGACTGGGATTATTGCTATATTCCGTATAGCTTACACTTTCAAGGTGTCCACTGTCCAGACGCAGCCTTTCTAGTTTATTTCTTGTTCAAGTATGACAATAGCTGTAAAGCTGTTGAAATAAATGCTCCAAAGTTTTGAAAATGCGCCTCTTGAGGTAGCTTATTTGAATATCGGCTGAATATACCGGTTTTATCGGTATGTGCCCAAAAATCCAATATCGATCGGGCTCTACTTACAATCCCTTAAGGCCTATATCAGCGACGTTGGCGTTTATTGACACTAGACTCGCTGACAGCGTTGCACGTCAGTTCGCACAACAATGCTTTCCGAGCTTTCAGCAATGTCAGCGCGCATAGACCTTTGTAGCACCAGACTATAAGATATGGGCCAGCCTTGGTTTTATCAATTTGCTAGTTGCGTTTGTTCTGCAGAAAATAGACAGGCGACCAACTTGTTTTCATAGCTAGTTTGCGAATCGAATGCCTCTGCTGTATGATACGATAATGTGGGTCGAGTTGTGCACTGATTGCGAAGCAGACTGGAACGAAGCCATCACAATATGCGCGAAGGCGTTCTCATCGAAGCCATGGTTTTCCCTTGCCAATCAAGATCGGGAAAAGTCGTTTCGGTTTACGAAGGCTTACTTCCAATATATGTGTGAGGTACAGTCAGGAAATTATTTATAATTAGTTGCGCCTCGTTTGTAGGTGACCTTTATGCACCATTGCACAATTCTGCAGTAAATCGCAGTAAATATGGGAAACGGGCTGTCGACATTGCCTATTATTAAAACCAAATGATTTCGTATGTTGATTGCAACGATATATGCGGCACAGTTACACTATTTATATATTCACTGAGGTCTGAGATATAACGTTAGCTCTAAAATGCTTTGATAGACTGAACTATCGGAAGGAAGAGCTGGTTTGGCTTGTGTGAAGACGAGGAGGCCAAACGGAACTGTTGCGATCGCATACGTCAGTTTATTTATCTATAACCGACAACCTCCGCCCACAGGCGATAAAACGAAGATGGAAAGTATCTCAAAAGAACTGACGGATATCAATTTCGAGTAAGCGTAATTACAGGCCGTGAGAAAAAGCTGCCGCAATTACCTGCAATTGGTGGCACTTGAAGTGACTACAGTGGGATGATGCGAACGTGCCTTGTACGTGGTATTCGTGGTTGTTGATTCTGGCATTCATGGTGTTTTATCCACTACAATGGTCATTTAAACCAGGCCGATATTCCTGTTTGTTATTTTTGATACCGTAGCTGCCGACTTGTAGCAAGCCCTCGTCTAGGCTTTTTTAAGACAACTAGAATGTGTCGAGTCATGCGCAATGAGTCGAGTCGACGCAAAATTGCGATTTGAGTCATTACAACCCTCTTAAAAGAACCTTTGATGAAAGTTCGTGTTGGTACGAATCCGAACCTTTTCGGGTTTTGCACCATTAATTACAAATTTTTTCAATCTAATTCGCATATTTTTCATTTAAACCTCGTAACTCTCACAGTGGTGATGCATGGGACGAAAAATACATCCACGACAAAATACGAGATTTGGCGCAATCGATGCATTTCTCTTACATGTTCGCTGTTTTGGACGCTGTCGCGCCAGAATTTGCGGGAAATCGCATCGGCACGAGGTATATGGACCGATGCATGCAAGTGGTTTACTTGGACGGAGTTCGCAGAGGCTTGTTACGTCAGATTTGCGTCTTATATGGGATCATTGATGACCCGAAATCTGCCAAAATAACTCGAGGAGACAGGCGGGAAGTGGCTCATTTACACAAATCTGAAGACGCTGTCTGTTTACGCTCTCAGATCGCTAATACTGGTCAGATTCCGGATGATTGTGTCATAATATTGGGGACGCCAATGGGCGGAAAAGCTTCCATCGATATTCTTGAGAGATTGAAGACTATATTTGAAAATAATTTGACATTAAGTCGTATGTAGGTAGTTTGATCAGAATGGTGTCTATTTCTTAAAGCGAAACAAACACATTGATTTTGCATTACTCTATATTATTTATTCGAAAAAATAGTTATAGGCTTAATTACCGATAGAGTGAAAAGTCTGTTGCTGATGATTTGGTTTGATTTGTAGACACCACAGATAATCCGACATCACCGAGAATGCAATGTACGCAATGCAGGCATGTTATGCATATGAACAGGTCGTGTGTATGGGCATCACGGCGTTTCTCATTCGATGTCGGTAATATCCATTTTCGGTAATGGTTTTCTCGGTATTGGTATAGATTAGAACCATTGAAATGCTGTCATTCGGTGGGCAAATGCTTTACAACTGATTCCGTATTAGAATCGGAATAGCATTATTGTTTAATGTATCATTGCTATCAGGGCCGTGATGTCGGTAAATTTTACCACTGACTCCAACTCCGACTCCATGCATTATCATTATACCGACTCCACACATTTCCAATATACCGACTCCAACTACGACTCCTGAGTCTCCGACTCCGGCCGTTGAGCGAAAATCAGCCAAACTCCGACTCCACAGCCCTTGATATCCCTAATATATTTACGCAATGCTTGATTAAATTTTGAAGTTACATGAGATATCTCTCCTGCTTGGAATCATAGTATTATTAAGGTTACACATTTGACAGCACTGGCATGTTTATGAGAGAGAGAGTAAGAGATAATCTGTATTTGTAAACTGGCAAATCAGATAATACAGATAAGCAAGATATAAAAGTGAGGCTTGATATAACATAGTCATCAGAGCCGAGCCTCCCAGGCCAGAATCATTTTATGCGGAAGTCGCTACACTCTATACTTAGTTCGATTAACTAACAAAAATACACTCTAAGGAAAAAAACACGGCATGGCGAAAATTAATTAGAACTAAATTGAATAAAATAGAGTCAAACTCGGGGGTCACCAACACGAGGCCCGCGATCTGATTTGAGATTTTGGAAGAACGCTAAGGAAAGCATTTTGAAATGACGTATTCTATCTGATTTCAGTTTCAAAATATTGTTGTTGTTGTTCAAAATGAGCTATTCGCCTGTGCCAAACATCACTATTCTTCACTAACTGTAACGGCTTCGGAGATGGCAACAACATTCCATCGGGGGAGAATGAGCTGATATGAATGGGCAATTCAGCTATGACCCTGACGCGCAGTGGCCCAGACATTGCCAAGACCGGGAAGCTTAGAATACGGCTTAGAGCGTCCACACTATATGAAGATTTAGAAGGAGATAGTCTTTCAGTTATAGTAACGTGCGTGTCACGCTAGCCCCAATATCAATTCCTTCGTTGCTGAAATGCGTTGTCACGTCAGTTATCGTGCGCAGCTCATAGTCCAAGATAAAATTCATTTTGTGATCGTGGTATTTCTTATTGTATAAGTACTTATCTATTAAAATATTTATTCATTTTCATTATTCATTTGTGGTAACCATGCCCATCGCCCATGTTAGTGAGCAGGGCGAGAATTGCAAAATGGCTGGCCACCCCTGCCTCAGCTACTGAAGGGTGTTGTCAGGTCGTGCGCAGTTCAGAGTTCAAAATAAAATGAAGTTTATTATCATGATATGTCTTGTTGTATTTGCACTTATTTAATAAAATATTACTTCTTTTGTGGTAACTATGCGCATCGCTCATGATAGAGAGCAAGGCGTTGTACTAACGTAAAGTTTCCAAAACGTGGTTGCTCAACTGTGTGACCTATTTTGTCTCGATGTTGCATTCTTGCCGCCTGCGGCCTCTACGAGATTTGAAAAGTTGCCCACGACTCGTTTTGAGTTGGCGAGCCCTGGTCTAACTTAATGAAATCAATTTCAAATAAGTATCATGAATGCCCTGTTGACAAGCAAACTGATGCGACTTCTGCAACTCAATTAGTCGTTAGTATGTCCTTGTGTTTAGGGCTGAGCGGTCAATGATTCGAGTAGGCTAATCGAATTCGAATTCAGCATTAATTGTAATGATTCGAATTATAGGTTCGATACCATTTTCCACCTTGGAAGTTTTGAAATCTGGATTGGTAGTATCACAGCATCCAAGCTAGGGTTGCCATACGTCAGAAATTTCCCGGACATGCCCGGAATTTCACATATTTAAACTGCGTCCAGGAGGAAAAGCTGAAATATGCCTAAATGTCCGGAATTTTGAAGACTTGAAAGGGAGCTGAATTTTTTTTCGTAAATCAACATAAACAATATCTTATTTATGCTACTTTAAATTTTTCTTCGCGCGGTGCGCGATTACTGTCGCATTTATTTGTTTTAGTATGGGTACCCCTGTCCTCGCAAAATTTACAATAAAAATAATTGTAATCGCGATTTTAGTAAAACCGAATATATCCTAGTGTCGATATAAGGCCGTTTAGATGTTTAGTTTGACGTTTGGGCCCTTTTCCGGGGATCGCGAAGATGTTGAACTTATCACCTTCTACCATAGGCCATGGGTAAATCTAGGCAAAGGCGCTGACGATTTTTTTCGTAATCAGCTTACCAAATTTTGAGGTGGGCCACGGAACATTTTCAAATTGGAAATGGAGACGCGACCATAAAAGTTTACAAACCACCGGATGTGCAACCTGATGGCGCGGACCAGCATTTCGGCCCATTAATTGTATTATATTCGTGTGACATGAACATGACTTAGCGATGTCCAAATACGCCCCCTTCATTTTAAAAGACATCATCTCAACCAGCTCTGCCGCTAACTTTGATCACGTGGGCTGAGATAGGATAAAAAATTCCTAGTGATATATTTCAGAACCAATATTTTTAACTGAATTTATTCACAAAATTTAACAACCATATGAACATAGAAACCAGATGCATAGAGTAAGCCCACCACAAGTTGCATCGATCACCATCAGCCCCAGAAAATGGCCGTGAAGAAGTCTGTTGTGGACCATATGAGAATACCGACCCTGGCAATCACCAGAGCTTCAATTTCAGATGGCCCAATAGTCTAGTTAATTCACGACCTATGTTAAAAATTCCACTCCTGTATAAAATCAATACAGGCAAAGCGTTGCCTGTGTGACGCCATATGTGTTCCCTTATTTTAAAAACCGCTATAGTGTCACGAAAATATGGTAAGTGGTGACCCTAATCCAAGCATGCCGTACTAAACTACGCGTGTTGGTGGAAATGATATTTATGTAATCATCTTACAGCATTGGCACAAATGCTAATGTTATATCCTTGATTAGTCGAGTGGTCACTCCACCCGAATCAAGCCGGAAATACTTTCAAAGCCCGAACCCGAAACACCTGTCTCGACTTCCGTGTACATTACATGCTTCGAGGCAGTTGCTCCATTATTTGCTGATAATGGCATCGATACAAACTATATGGACGGAGTGCGCGAATGAATGCTTCCAAGAATGCAGCCAACCATGTTTTGTAGTTTTCGGGCCGGCTTGAGTAATTAGTGCACGCAGGCAAACCTTATTACTTGGGTATCAGACATAGGCTCTGGAGTTTTGGAAATGCGCCTTAAAAGTCAGATGCCATATTTTTTAAATATTGGCCTAATGTAGCGGTGTTATCGGTGGAGGAGCTAGATATCGGTTTCGACTACAAAATCTAGTATCGATCGGGCGCTACTTAAGATCGATGAATACCCGTGCGGACGTGCTGGTCAAGGTCACCATATGCCGATGGTTATGCCACTATCGCGGTAGCGGAAGATAGTAACAATTATGCGAGCAATTGTGAAAAGATGCGCATGTCTAGGCTACGTATTATACAATCATTGCCCATCACATGGGTATATCTTATACAAACATTTATTCCAGCGATGTCATTGTATATTGACACGAGTGGTCATTACGAAGCTAGGCTTTAGCTGGTCAAAAGCAGAGCGTCAAATGCTTCTGCGATGTCTGCATATTACATTGACTGTAGTACTATCGAATGTAGGACCAAATGATCATCAGATAGTTCGGCGCTGATTTGATCAATCGCAATTGAGCAGTTGCATTAGCTCGTTAGAAGGAAAAGACAGATATCGAGCCGATTTTCATGAATGCGATTTGAATTATGCCCCTTACCAATTCGAAAATGTGGGTTGAATTGTGTTCTGATTGTGAAGCAGACTGGAACGAAGCCATCATAATATGTGCGAAAGCGTTCGCGTCCAGGCCGTGGTTTTCCCTTGCCAATCAAGATCGAGAACAGTCACTTCGATTTACGAAGGCTTACTTCCAATATATGTATGAGGTACGGTCGGAACTGATTATTTGCGCCTCGTTTGTAGCAGACCTTTATGCACCATTTGCACATTACCACAATGAGTAGCTAATAACCCAGTCTGTTTTCAATCATTGACTATGTTGATTGTGCTGTAATCCACGCGATTCTTATCTCGCGTGAAGCGAAAACGACGTAATCACAATAACTACGATGTATTGTTACCGTAATTTGGTTTCACATCTCCAACGTTTACACTTTACACTGTCAGTGGTTCCCAACGTGGGCGATTTGGCGTTCTAGGGGGGCGAAAACGGACAAAGGGGGCGACGGGGGGCGAAAATAGCGAAGGGGCGATAGGGGGGTGATGACGCGTTAAAACAGCTGACCTTTTTTTTTTTTTTAGTCAACCCACGGAAATTTAGTTACAAAAGTGTCAAATTAGGCTTCGAGCCGTAAAGTTGACCTTTTTTTTTAGTCAACCCGCCGGTGATTACAGTTTGTATGCCCAATTTTCGGTACACAAAATTTGGGGGGCTGTGATCGGTGTTGAGCTTGAAAGGGGGGCGATGGGTCGAAAAGGGTTGGGAACCACTGCTTTACACTATTACTATGTTAAACGGGCTGTCTAAGCAGGGATATCTAGACTAGATAGATATCCCTGTCTAGATATCCCTGTGTCTAAGTTACCAATACAGGCTTTATTATAAAGCAAATGATTGCGTCTATCGATGCCAAGCCTATGTGGAGCAATTGTAACACTTTTTATACTTTCACGGAATTCTGAAATATAACGTTATTACTAAAACGTTTTGATAGACTGAACTATCGAAAGGAAGAGCTGGTCTGGCTTGCGTGAAGACGAGAAGACCGAACGGAGCTGTTGCGATCGCATACGTTGCCTGCTTCATCTTTAACCGCCAAACTCCATCTATAGGCGACAAAACGACAATGGAAACAATATCAAAAGAACTTACGGAAATCAATTTCGAGTAAGCGGAATTACTGCCATAAAAGAAATGCGATTACCGGTGACCTGCAATTACTGATCCTCTCACCGACTACATACTGATGGTGGCTGGCGCAAACCGCAAACTCTCAGGTTCAGTTCAATATGCGCACTGTGCACTGCGCACCTTGGTGATTCAGAGGTTCGCTTTCGTAATAGGTAGATACCCTGTGAATCCTCAACGAAAGATTAGAATTTTACATGAATATTAACATTTATAGGATCAAAACTACTTGAAATTTAACTTCTTGTCACTCCCTGCTGAAGTAAATCCTACATCGCCAAACATGACTCTGATTATCTAAAATTCGCTTGAAATAAAACAATATTCCGCCAATAAATAATAATTTGGCTAGATTTCGCCGTGCCCGAAAATAGGCAAGAGTAAGATCTTAAGATTTAGCTATGCCCGACGGAACAGCATGTGATCACTTTGATCCAAACAGTGTTTTGTTTAAAATACCTTGTAAATATCTCATATGGAGTTAAATTATTTTCAAAATACAATGTTTTGAACAGGGCCCTGTTTTGAATATTTTCATTTTAAACACGATAATAGCCACAACAATATTGGGTGGAATTTCGGGGCCCTAATTTTACCAAAAATTTCTTATTAAATCAAGATAGATGATTTCGCTCCAGTCGGTGACACCGAGAATAGGCCTACTCTAATTCAGTTTTCTCAACCGGCCGTCCGTGGCCAGTTTCCTGCCGGTCTGCCAAATGTATCAGACTTTTACATCGTAATTCTAAAATGCAAAATTTGGGAACGCTTGTCCATTAATTAGAGAAATAAAACATAAAATCCTAAATTGATTCATATGTTTGAAACGTATTTTCTGCATGATGTGGTAATTAAGTACCAAAGAGTATGCGGTCTTCTTTGGGCGTATGTTGCAATGGCGCAAGTGTTGTACAAACCTGTACAAGACGAGGCTGCGTTTCGATATAACTGATGTTGACGTGCAGTCTTTACTAATGGTTTCTGCATAAGACATTACGCCAGAGTTCAAAGAACTAGTTGACAACTCTTCCGGACAACAGATCTACGATTCACTTCAACAGCTATTGTCAATAAATTCATCAAATAGTGTTTTGGTCTCTATGCTTTAAACAAAGCTTACATTAAATATGATATATTCCTTGTATAGGTGGATAAATACTCGAATAATGTATCGCTTCTGCAATCCGGCCCGCCAAGTACTTGATTTACCCATATCCGGCCCGCCGACCGGAGAAGTTGCCCGCCCCTGTCATACGTGAAAGCTACGGAGATTTTTAAACATACAGTACAATAATACAGGTTATTATAAACATCGTAGTCGCATTTCTTTCAAACGACAGTGAATAATCGCAGCCACGTTAGTGGTCTTCAACGACTAATGTATACCAACTCTGGCGACAGACAGGGCCGAAGAAAAATACGATTTATGTTTGACTTGACATTGTGAAGTGTTCAAAAAAACCTTCAATAGAAATCCCCGTTAGTACGAAGCCGAAACCGTTAGATTTCGATGTTCTCACTAGGGGCCTACGATATTCAACTCGAGAGCTCGCTTGAAAATGCGGGACGTCTGGTATGAGAAGCGAAATCAAAACTGTCGCCAATTGTTACGTCAAGAGTACTCGCCTAATCAATATAATCGCCCATATTGTTATTGTTAAGAGTGTTCGAAAATTTCTGTTTTGTGAGCGTCGGCCTGTCAGCTCTTGCTAGTGTTATGTACCGGTCAAGGCCGTGTCCGTGAATATGGTAGGCCCATGCAGTCTCACTATTAATTACGAATATTTAGAATTTTGTTAATTTGATCCTCGCGACTCTCACAGTGGCGACGAATGGGACGAAACATATATCCACGACAAAATACGAGATGCTGCGCTATCGATGCAATTTTCGTACATGTTCGGCGTCTTTTACGCCGTTGCGCCTGATTTTGTGGGCAATCGAATCGGGGCGAGGTATATGGACGCATGTCTGGACGCCGTTTACTCAGACGCAATTCGCAGAGGCTTGTTACATCAGACCTGTGTCTTATACGGGATCATCGATGACTCAAAACAAGCCGCCATAACACGAGGGAACAGACGGGAAGTTGCTCATTTGCACAAATCCAAAGACACTGTCTGTTTGCGCTCTCCGAATGCTAACGCTTATCAGATTTTAGATGATTGTGTCATAATAATGGCGACGCCATTGGGCAGCAGACGTTCTACCGACATCGTGGAGAAATTGCATACAATATTCGAAAATAATTTAGTAAATAATTAGGTCGTACGTATAGTAGGCTTACCATATTTTGGAAATCTAAAAAGAGGACACTTTTTTGAAAAATCCGAGACTTGCAAAACCGGAGAAGAATTCTCAAAAATCGGTGAATTTTTCCAACTTTGTGATCGGTTGACTAGAAAAAAACAAAAAGGTCATCTCTTTCCGCTCAGAGCTCAAAATACCGTTTTTCTCTCCGCATTGCTATAGGTGGGTGACTCAAAAAAAAGGTCATCTTTCCTCCCTGAGCTAAAATCACCATTTTTCACTCCGAAACACCCGTCGGAGCGTCACTTCTGTGCTAATTTACTGCATATCACTCGCACTTTGCTCTAAATCTGACCTAAATTTTCAAAATAGAGGACAAAATCTCAAAAAAGATGACAAAAGGGCGTCCTCTGAGGACACTTTCAAAAAAGAGGACCTAACGTATAGACACTTAGGCAGTGGCACAGCAGCCACTTGGTAGTTCTGGCTGGTTCACAGCACGGAGAGATGGCTATTCACTAGCTAATTTTTCACGATTTAGATTTGGTCTCGCAGACCAAGAAAACTGCGGAAGGTGAGCTAGTCTTGGGCATTTAAACGTTTAATTGTCAGCTCGAAAAGTTCAAATTTTAGGTGACTTTTTGGCCGTTTATTTGCCTAATACAGTGGTTCTTAACCTTGGCTCGAGCGTCCATCAGGGGGCGATTTGGATTTCGAAGGGGCAGAAATGCTCAGGAGGCGCTGAAAAATAATGGTGTAGTAGTTGGGTTACCACTTACCATACGTCCTCTTTTAAGAGGATTTGTATTCTTTTTTCAATCAATTGTCCTCAGAGGACGCCTAAATGCGATCAAAAACTCGACTACGACGCAGCGAGCGTTGGCGCGACGGGTAATTCGGTAGTCGAGCTTGAGCGATTTTGGAAAAGTGTCCTCTTTTTCGTATTTCAAAATATGGTAACCCTATGTAGTATAGGGACATATGATTATATATTATAACAATAGTTTCAATATTCACTGAGTTATCATTGCAATTTAACATTCGACAACATCTGTCAAATCTCGAAATTTTCAAGTCACGATGTTGGCAACATGTGGTTTATTAAAATTGATATAAAATGAATTGCACGAACTTTTAAATCGCAAATTCTCCTTACCTTCCAGTTATAATATGCACGTCCTTAACCCTCATTGTGACAGCGTCAATTATTTTCGGTCTGCAGTTAACATGGATGCGAAAATTTCGAGATTTAGGCTTACTTCCTTGTGTTGCCATTTTTCATATGCAGAATGCAAAATGTCATAAAAAGTGTTGCAACCCGAGGTTTCCACAATGTTCGGTATTTGCCGTTTGGAATTTATGTTTCGCGTGGTATGGGGAGAGACCCTGTAGCGGTCGCTGCAATGACTTGTTGCAAGACACGCTGGTATAGTGCTTGATTGGAGCCGACGCTACAGCTACAGTTCCCGTTGTACGCACTAGTTCGCTGACTAATGACCGCTCTGAGTACTCTGGCAATCCTGATCACACACGCAGATCCAAGGAGCTTTCTTTTATAGCACAGAACAGCCAAATAGTAGTAATTAGTGGTCAGAAACTTGTAGATTTACCAGGTTCAATGATACTGCGGTTCAATAAGAAATAGAAAGAATAAATGAAGCGAAATGGAGCCAATTGTCTATCTTACGTCTGCCGCGCCAGCGCGCCGACATCCATATGCGGGCTCTGAGAAGTGAGAACACGTGCGTCGCAGACTAACTGTGCCGTCACAGCTCGTGGCTTCGAGAGTGACCTATTTGCGCTTTCGCGCACAACGGAATCGGGACAGTCATTTACAGACCCCATGTAGTAGGGGAGTTACTTTGGCTGAGAGCGCGGCTGAAAATGGATGCGGGGGAGTGTGTCTCTCTTTGGTAGCGACGTAGCGTTAAGAATAAGTAGTGCCTAGCAGCAGCGTGAAGTAGTGGTAGTATTCAGGGCATGGTATGGTATGAAATAGGAATTTTCCGTACTCCATACCCGCCCCAATCGTTCTATACCGTAGCCTACTTAACAATTGTCCATGCCATTAGCAACATTCTTCCATGCCATATTCCATACTTCGCAACTTGCCCAACCTCCCAAGTGATATTATATTTTTCATGTGTCGAAATGTTACGGCGTTTATGTTCTAATTATTTTGGATGAAATTATCCTTTTAAACAGTCCTGATGCACCAATGACATGCCCAGTTTCTTTATATCATTCTTCGTCAGTGATGTAGGTTGCCTAATCATCGAAGTTGGAACGTACAATGTACAGGCCTACACACGGGATTATTTGGAATCACAACAGAATCTCATGACATGTAAATCTAGTGTGGAAGCACACTGCTAGCAGTAACTTTACCTACAAAATTACAAAGGTGCTGTCTAATTAGAAGATTGGTTCCCAACCTTTTTCTTTTCATTCCCCACAACCTGAAATCTATATTTCCACCCTTTAAAATTGTTCCCTCCAATAAAATTGGGTAAGAGTTTGTTTTGTAAAGTCTTGCTATTGGTGGAAGTTAAGAACCCCGAATCGAACATCACGCACTAAAATTAATGAGCGGCAGTGAACTGGTAACCGTAAACGCAATGTTGCGCCTCCTTGAAATGTATATATAAGCCGACATAAAATAGGAAGGATTTCAAATTTTCCAAATGTATCGAGGTAGCATCAATTTACATGTGTAAATACCGAATATTGCGTCGGTCAAATAAACTCCCTGGTGTTGACGAACTTATGCGTATGGTAGATGTAAGCGGCCATTAGCTACAATTTCGCACAATACTATAACTCGAAAAAAAAAGAAATATGTCACGTCATCGGCTATTGCTATGGTATCCATTAGCGAGTCCACGATCTCCTGCGAATACATATTCATATGCAAATGAACTCTTATTAAAACGAATCAGGTGATTTCAATCACACCATTTCGCATACGAATGATTAAAAACCTATATGCGCGAGATGGCGTGCCGCTTTCCAGTCGATTCTCGCTAATTGGAAGCACTGATAATACGGATTGCGGAATTGCAAATGAGCCAAGAAATATTAGAGATACGATCGGCATTTCATACAGACGTTTAATAAACTAAGTTAATATTGTAATAATTTATTTTTTTACACGTGAGTCTATTCCAAACCAGAAACCCCTAAATTCCTCAAAAGTGGGAATTCCCCACCGGTTGGTAACCACTGCATTAGAATATATTCCAAGATATATTCTAATGCAGTGGTTACCAACCGGTGGGGAATTCCCACTTTTGAGGAATTTAGGGGTTTCTGGTTTGGAATAGACTCACGTGTAAAAAAATAAATTATTACAATATTAACCTAGTTTATTAAACGTCTGTATGAAATGCCGATCGTATCTCTAATATTTCTTGGTTGCCCGACATATGAGCATGCGACACAATGGAAAGCGACAGTTCAGCATGGAACACATCAGCATGCGTCACTTCAGCATGTGACTGTATAACCCAAAAACTTACCCTAACCCGAAACATAGCCTAAACTAACCTAACCTAGCCTAACCTAACCTAAACCCTAACCCTAACTCAACCATAAATCCAACCCTAACCTACCCCTAACCCGTAATTTAACCAACATGCTCATGTGTCGCATGACAAATTGTCGCATGCCGAAGTCTCGCATGCTGTAATGTCGCATGCTCATATGTCTACGGACCTTTTACATCACTACACAATCATTTTTCGACAGCGAATCAAATTTCCATTTTCCCCGCCAATCCGTGGATCACACTCATTAGCTGTATTAGCCAACATCAAGGCGTCCATTTTTTATGAGAAATAACCGGATTTCATTAATTTACAATGCGTGTTGGAGGCCGGCACATCGTAACGTCGCTTCAATACAAGCAAGATATAACGAATTACAATGATGCTTATGTCAAATAGAGATATTACGTGATGATGATCATGCTACCAAAGAGCAGAAAATTATTTCCAAGCTCAAACAAATTATTAAAATATTCATGTAACTACAATTTTAACTACTACGATTTTAAAACTACCTTGGTAGTTTAGGAAGTGAAAGTCACGATAAGCGAAATGCAAGTTGTACGCGACAGCGATCGAATATCATTCGTTTTTATATTGATATTGGAATAATTAACATTATTATTATTTTCATTCATACCATGCCCTGGCAGTTAGGGCATGAAGTAATAGGGTTTGTATTTGCGAGTTTGAGTCGGATGTAGGCCTACCGATCGAAATCTCTGCGCTGGTAGATTGGGGACTCGATTAAACTTTTTCTTATTATATTTCTCCACGATAAATATATATGGTATATTCTTACTAGTATATTTTTATTTCATTGCTGGCGCGATAGGCCGACCTCAAAGCCTACGCATCTAGAAAGGTTTCACCAGCTAAACATCACAGAAATTCGAAACGGGAATGACTTTGGATCACGAGTGTAATTTTACATTGGTCACTCCAGCAAGTTTATTATTTTGAGTCCTGTACTTGCAAAAACACATCCGCGCGTGTTTTAGGTAGATTCGTTCTCTGTATGTGATGTGCAGAAGTATTTATATTTTTTAAATCTATATATTTTAGCGGGAGCGTTTTTGAACTTAACAAGGTTATGGCGCAGTCAGCAATTAGTGCGGAGCGGATCGACAAATTACCTGGTCCGACTCCGATTCTGTTTTTCAATTTTCTGGTCCGGCCCCGGCCGTATCAGGAAAAGTACTAATCCGGCCGGATATCCAACCCGGCTCCGGTCCATGCTCCGCTCCACACGGTACGGTGGTTCGGCATATTTATAAATATGGTTCCTTTATTTTCGCACTCAGTTGGTGGTTACTTGCGTGTGGTTGTTACTTTCTTCTTTACTTCCATTCAGTGTGCATGCCTCCTCTTTACATCGCCTAGGCCAAGGTGGGTGCCTGATTCCATAAACTACTCCAAGTCGCTTCGACATCTTCCTGTCTTTTCATTGTATCGCATTTTTGTGGTGTATTGAACTGATAAAATTGCTAATAAACCAATGATGATAATGAGAATCTTAGTAAACTGTTTCATGAGATCATCATCTCATCACCTATCTCAGTATAAAACACGAGTTAAAATAAGCACAGACCAACACCGGCTTTTGCGTGAAATCCGCAACGCGGTAGTTAGGCCTATGTGTCAGATCAGCGTAGGCCTACATCTCTACCATACTCAACCTCGATAACGAAATTACTGCCCTAATCATTGAGTGGGACTTGGCACAGCGTTCGATACTAAAATCAAGATCTAGGCCTACCGTCCAAGGCAAGTTTTTGCAACTTTTTTTACTGCTTCCTAAATACTCAAAAATTTTGTAGTATGGTGTTTTAAGCTATTTGAAGGATTCATAAATTGAAACTTTTTGTAACTTTTTCGATTTTTCATGCAAATAATTGGAAGTTTTTTCAATTTTTCATGCAATTTTTTTTATACTGGAAATATTTGGCAATATATGTAAAGCAAATAGATCGCTTGATTATTTCACTGTCGTTTAAACACGAGGTCCTTTCTGATTAGACGGACATTCAGGCTATAGACCGCCGAGCATTACATTTTCACTGGGTCAATTTTTTCAGGTTATTGATTTTGTTGAAGTCGCCAACAATGAGTTTTGCTACAGTGCCTTTGATACAGATCGATTTGAGCATCTCATACCCTAATAATTTCAAGGAACTTGTCCATATATGCAACTTTTTAGTGCAACTTTGTGAAAAATAAATGCAACTTTCCATGGACTGCAACAAAAACTTGCCCTACTCATGGCCGATCTAGGTATGGAACATCGTTAAAATCAATAGAGACCAGTACCGGTTTTGCTTGAAATCTGTTAGCGATAAATGGCGAGTCAGCTCTCACTCGACTTACGAAACGAAATTACCACCCGCATATAGTCCAGTGATAAACTTAAAACTTATTGGTACAGCGTCCGATACTAACATTATGACTTACTATGCCAAATGTCATGACCGATCTCGGTATGGAACATCGTCAAAATCAATGGAGACCAATACCGGCTTTTGAGTAAAATCTGTTTGCGATACATGACGGATCAGCACACTTCAAGTAGCAACCCTGAAACTTGAAGCAGTGTTAAATACCACCATCACGACATAACATACCAAGTTTCAAGAATTATCATGTTGCGAAACACCGTCAAAATCGACTTCTACCAGCAAAGGTCTACCCAACGTATAGGACGGTACAGAGTATACAATATACATACCATTATCACATCACACTGGCAGGGCGACTCCCAAGTTGCCCCGCTTGCTCAGTAATTTGATCACTAGGAGAGAGTATAGTTCACCGTTTCTTTATTGTGAGCGGCTTTGAGAGATCAGACAGTGAAAGTATAGAAATTAATTTCTATAGCGAAACACAGAAGATAATTTTCTTTTCTTAGAGACTTCGCTATATATGAGCATTTACAACCGAAAGGACAAAAGAATGCGATTTTCGCCGTGATTTCGGTATATACCGATTGCTGAGCGTCTATAAATGGTAAATCACTGTTATTGAACAGAATTTTAGGTGGGGCAATACCCCAGTTGCCTTATAGGACGAGTCGCCACTGGCCATTTCCATGCTTCTGAGAAAGAACTGAAATTGATTTTTTCTATGTCTTTCTATTTTCTAAATTAATTAAATTTTCAATCATATGCGAAATCAGAAACTGATTCCAAGCGAATTCGAAAAAAACTGTGTAGCTCTAACTTAATTTGGAAAAACTGAACATTGCGTAGTTGATTCTCCTAGTTGCGATATCCTTGCCTGAGAGATTAAGCTCAACAAGTCCATGTAGTATGGACCCGATAGCAAATCTAACAAACCCTGTGTAGCGTGTCTCGCCTTTCCATTGCGCCTGTCGACAACCAAAATTAAATACGACATAGTCCCAATACCGAGTAGTAACAAACCATTAGATTCTTGTACTGCTATTGCGAAGTTATGCAGCTATACAGAATATAATTCATTCACCTTACATAAAATTATACCTGGCGCTTCAAATAGCAGATATATTGGAAATTGAATAATATTTTCATATTGAAATATACCTGTATTTGAACTCGACTTACAATCGATCACAAAACACTACGTCACCGCCAGATATTAGAAAGAAAGATGAAAGGCACACAGAAAACCTAGATCAGGGGTTTTCAAAACTTTTTTAACCGCCAACTCATTCGATTAATCTGCATGAATGGCGTATCCCTTAAAATTAACGTAGTATATATACTATATAGTGTACTGTACAGTGTGTACACAATTGAAAAGACAAATCACAACAAACTATGTGTTTACATTTTCAAAAATCACTTCAAACATTAAATGTGATGGATGAGCTTGACAACGCTGCTCACACCCGTAAGTGGAGAATGATGCTTTAAACTGCACCTAATTTCATTCAACTTCTTTCCTGCTTGTCCCATAAACTGTTAAATATTTGTTTTAGAAAATTGTCACAGTGCCAAAAACTGTTGCTTGCGTACACAAGACATTTCCCCAGTGTACACCAAATTGAGAACTTCTGCCGATGATGGATTAAATAAGAGGGCCACATAGTTTTAATAATACTGGAGTTTCCCGCAGAAAAAATATACATATCGAAGAAGGTATTGATTAATATTGCGGTCAGGCTTTCGAAGAAGTTATTATGCATGGATATTGGATATGGAAGGTACTTTATTATACAATATTAATCAAAATGTAACACATTACTGAAGATAGGTTTTTATCGCTTGTTCAATTTTCACGCGGCATAACGGACAATGCCGTATCGCCTGCGTACACTCTATACAGCAGCACATGTGATTACAAGGTTGGTACAGCATGTCTGCCTTGTTAACGTAACAGATTTTGCATAAGCTCTCCTCTTCAATCATGGAGAGGGTCTCCTGAAAAAATACATAATTGAATATTCAGTACACTGTGGAATTGATGAGATGATTATATGATACCAGACTATTCCATGAAGCTTCTATCAGCTGAGCAGATGAATGTGAAATGGCATACTGACTAAAGGGCCAATGCAAGCAATCTTATCACATACAATATGCTAAATTATTCATAAAATATTATTACAAAGTTATTGATACTTTGGCATTAACAAAAATACTTGCGTTTGTATAAATGTAGTAATACTATGCGGTACCCAGTTCACACGGAAATTTAGACGAAGAAAGACCAGTTATGATTTTTGGTTTACGGACAAGCAGGCCAACCATATGTCCTCTTTTCTCAAGAAATGTGAATGGTGCTGCAAGGACGCTCAAAAATGCCCAAATGTCCTCTTTGCCCGAATTTAGAGTTGCTTATACTTGAACAATAATTTAAGGATAAATGTTGCATTCATTTCCAAAAAATTACTGTTGCCAGGAAACATGCCGAATTGCTGGTTCAAAGAGGTTTTTCCGACAAATCGCCCGCCACGCCCTACCTTGTTGATTGTTTTTGCAAACATTGCTCGACGTTCTCTGTAACATCAGGGTAACATGCGAGGATATGTCGCGATTTTTGTGGGCAAGTCCAAACTTAACGAAAGCACCGCTAGTCGTCTCCGCAGTTTCGTAGTTTGACATGTTGGTTTCAAGTTCAAACTTACGGTTAGTTAAGTTCAAACTTGCGCCACAAAAATTGAAACAGAACCTCACAGGACAAGACTTCAGGGAACCGCAAAGTATTCATGGGCTCAATCTGAAAAATAAATTCGATTTGTTGTTTTTGTGTCTGATGGTGCTGAAAATATGGCAGGCGTGCGGTCATTGTTGCAAATGTTACTTTACAAGTTAATGCTCAGTTGATTTATGTGCCTTCATCATGGAATTCAAGGTCTGGGCAGAATGAGTACTTTTTTTCGCAAACCCTAACTTGTTGCATGGAAGTGGGTGGAATAAGAACAAAATAGTATCATTACCTGCATTGTCTCAGCAGTTTGTTGCGATCCGATTTCTTCCATATTGGTTGCTGTATGAAAATCAAGAGAACTGAATCAAAATTTTGAATTTTCATGATTGTGAGACATGAGAAGCCAATTATAATGGCGCAGAGGTAGTCAGTAAAGAACTACCTTTTCGGAGTACTCGACAGGACTTTGGAGCAGGAGCCCCGGAGCCCGTGTTTTCACCGGAGCTGGAGCCAGCGTTTAAAGGATAGCTCCGGATCAGATGTATTTTATAAGATGCTATGTAACTACTATTGACTGAATTCACAAATTGTTGCCTCTCTTGGTCATCTTTTCTAACCACGTTGCTGCAGATTTGACCAGGGTTGTAAAGACTCGACTCGAGCGACGATTTTTGGTGACTCGACTCGAGGCAATTTGTGTATTGACTCAACTTGTACTCGAGTTATTGTGCGTGACTCGAAACAAGTCACATGACTCGAGACTAGGACGGCCAAGGCACACATTTCATTGTAACTTCACAGAATAGTGAAGTCACCACATGATTGGTATTTTGTCTATCGGTCCTGATACTTGGAAAATCGGGCCAGAAACTGTTAAGACTGAGGAACATTACGGTATTATGAATGCGAGCCATTCTATATCACTCGAGCAGAGTTGAAAAAGTGGGTTGAACCGAATTGAACTCAAAACTGAACAGTGAACACTATGACTTGAGCTCAGACTCGACCCTCCCGACTTGACTCGGTGGTGAATTGAAAATGAGTCGACTTGACTCGAGTCAAAACTATAAACGTGAGACTGACTTGTGACTCGAAACCTTGCGACTACTGACTGACCCAATAGATAGGCTAGTTTTCATATAGGAATTTAACGGAGCTGCATCAGTGTTGTCAATGAGATCTGGAGCTGGAGCAATTAAACATTTATGCCTTGCTCCAAAGTTCTGGTACTCCAGTGAGATTCGCCTACTCACACTAAGTACTGAATGCCATAAAGTCTTCGAATACTTCCATTTCTACAGAATAGTTTAGTCCAAAATACAAACTTTTTACACATTGTATTTTGAAAAGCAGAAGGTAGTTTTGGGATAAATTTGCATCACTTTACGAGTGAAATTGTCATGAGAGATAGCCTCGGCAGCACGGTAGCTGAATATATTTTCGAAGGTTGTACCTAATTGTAGTATCGTTAATCATTTTGCGTCAGTCGCAAAAAAAATCTTGTAATTTCAAAAAGTAGCCAACTCCAATAAACTGCTAAAGGCATATGACCCCACGACCAAATCTACGGTTTTAAACTACTCATTTTGGTACTATTCATACCTTTCATTTACTGCTTACAATTGGGTTTGAAATACCTTGGAAATTACTACTTCTACTTGTAATTAAGAAGAAATTCATGGAATTACTTCAACTTGAGTAGCAACACTGATTACTTTGACCACCTCTGAAGTGGCGCGGTTTCAATGCTGAAAAAACTGATCGATATTGAGGACATGCCGAAAGAAATGCTAGGATTTATAGCATCGAACTGAGTATCATTTTATAGTATCTTATGTATCTGTATCATGGTATAAAACTCACCCTGTTCAATTGCTGATGTTTCACTTTCATACATGTTGACGTCTTCCTCGTCACTGACGTCGATGAGGGAAACGTTGTACTTACCTGATCCCGGCGCGCTTCTTATTGATGAAATGTTTGATGGAGTAGTCATGCTGCTGTATCCTGAAATTTTATATTTTCAAAATAACATCAACACCATTGACTGAAAGCAAATCCAGCTGCATTAAGGAATAATATATAACACTCACAACTTCGGCGTTTCCATATCTGTCATTTCTTCACGCATATGCTTATTTATTAAGAATTATAGGTCATTTTCATAATATGCGATGCCCTATTTCCTATCACCAGTTTCATGGACAGATGAGCTACTGCAAAGACTTGAATAGAGGGTTACATTTTAACCAGATTTGCAGCCAAATCCCTACACATCAAGAAGATCAATTTTCATGAAGTCATAGAGCGTACAACTTAGTTTTGAGACCGGCTTTGAGCAATACATCGTCTTTTGTCTGTTAATTCAGCAGAATTGAAAATAATCCATGCTTGGTGTTGCCATGCATAGGCTACCAAACAAGATTTTGTTGTGTAAGCGCTTCCAAAGTCAGACAAACTCATTTGCCTACAATCTTTTACTAACAGAAATATTTACAGATTACAGCATTGCAGATAATGTTATAAAGAAGGGGAATGGCCAGTCAAATGATAGCTAAGGAATAAATGCATTGAGCACAACAACACTACACTACACACGTATGCCAACTTACGACATTCAGAATCACACAAAAGACAGCCGTTGCAATACAAACCATACGAAGCAGGGGTAGCTAAGAATCTACAACTCTAAATATCTCTGAAGTCAGGAAAGAATGCGATTCGCGTTAGCATGCAGCGAAACAATTGCATGTATTCTTTGGAAGCATCTGGTAACAAAAATTAATGATGTTATGAATTCAAATCAATCGGAAGTACCCATGATATAGCTGTAAGTAATTCACCATTTAATTTACCCGAAACGTAGCATTATACAAACATTTGCTATTGCTGATATACGGTACACAAACGATGACAATAGATTACGTATTTGTGAGAAGATTATGAAATCATAGGTGAATAAACTGGGTGGACTTATCTGTCCTCTGATTTTATGATGCCACAGTAGAATGAATCGCATCAGTTGTTATTTTGGAATTGATAGTGGTGATATCAGAGAGTTCTATATATCCCTGGGTGATATGTGGTGACAAGTGACTCACAAATGACCACATTGCTCTGGAAGTAGCAAGTGTGCCTTGTGAATCATATTAGCTAGCTGGCAGTGCAAATAGAAAAGTGTGAAAAGAACACATCAATATTCAACAGATGATATTTTAGTTACATTAGTTTTAAAAGGTTATATGGTGAGGACCCAGAAACCACAGAAACTACATCTGCCAATCAAATTAACGAGGACACCAAAGTATGCAATTACGTCATAAGAATACTAGAAACAGAATTGAAAGTGGTAGAAGATATGATATTTGTTAAAAACAACTCCCAATGTAACTGATCGATTATCGATGAAGCGTAACTCAATTTGTGACAATGGCAGAATCGTTTCAATTTTCAAGAAAACAAAATGAGAAATAATCTCCTGCACCAAACCATTGCTATCATATATCACACTAGCAATGGTCCGGGATTCAAGAGATTACAGGTAACCAGAACATAAAGAACTAGCAACAATCTAGCGCAACTCGATTAAATGGCAATGGCATAATCGTATTCCTTTTCAAGAAAACGACATAGGAAATGACAATCTCCTGCACTTTAGCACCCTAGCAGACATCACACTAGCAATGATCCGGGATTTAGGAGATTAGCATTAAGCAGAACATTGTGAATCAACAATCGAGTGTAACTTGATTTATGAAAATGGCAGAATCACATTCGTACAACCAATCGAGGTTTCAAGCCTTTCACAGTAGAATATAGTAATGAAACTATAATTCTCGGCGAAAAATTACTCGCTTCAGCAATCGAAAAAATCAACTCACTACTCGACTCGAATCATTAGAAATAATTCTCGATTCAGACTCGACTATAAGAATCACCGTGCCCAGCCCTAATGATAACCTCCCGCCCCAAACCACCGCTATCAGATATCACACCAGACATGGTCCAAGATTCAGGAGATTACCGGTAAGCAGAACGTAGACAACTAACAATGGTTACACCGTCAATATACTCATGCCGTGAAAAGCGGGAAAACATTTTTAAACAGCGTAACTGACTTGACGACACAGTGCCGTACGAGCTCGGCCCGGCCTGGTCCATATCCGGGGTCGTAACATCACGTATTCCCGACAATTCTGTCTCTCTCAATTCCTTCTCTTTATTCATGACATCGTCCAATAATTCAGCCATGGAGTCGCAAATTCCGTCAGCCATCAACGTCGGAGTCCGTGAAATAACTCTTTCCTCGATTACAGCCTTGACCTAATGACGTGATCAGGAAACGATGGTATGAGCCAATGCGCCACTACGCCAGTAGCTCTAACCCCTTTTGACTTGGCGGCACCCTAGCACTTCGAGTACCTCGAATGAAAGATTCGGGAAGCTGGTGACTATCAAAAACCTACGTCATATCGCTATTCAACCACAGACTCAGATGGCGGTGAGTAAAAAACGGCCATCACATTCGGCCAAGCCTCAATATCACGGCCTGTGCATGATTTGCCTGTCCTTGGTGCTTACTGTATGTCAACGGCAACCTTATTTACCAAATTTCAGTAGTTTGATTCAACTTATTCCTCGTTTGTTCTATAAACGTTAAATCATTGTTGCAGAAAATTGTCACAGTGCGAGAAAAACGATGTTGCTCGCGTAATTGCTCCGAAATTAATGTCACGTGCCTCTGTGCCTGACCAAGTTTGAGAGCCGTATAATGAAGTATTCAGTAAATTTTGTACACAATAAATTCGATCAAACAACTTTAGACAGCTAGTAGAGCATTGGAAAGGACATTGGATATCAGGGGCGGGTCACTTCTCCAGTCCAGCCTGATATGGAAAATGAAGTACTTGGCGGGCCGGATTCCCGAATCGATACATTAAGCAGGTATTTATCTACCTATACGAAGGATATATTGTATGGAAATTTAAGTTTGAAGCATAAGGACCATGTACAGCACTCAATCAATTTATGAACGTAATATACTTCAATAACTGTTGAAGTCAATGAGACATCTGTGGTCGATCAAAGTTGTCAACAAATTCCTTGCATTCTGGCCACATGCCGGACGGGGAGAGCCTTTGTATGAACTAAAGAACAACAATACTAGTAGTAGTGGGATGGGAGATTAGCCGAAATACTATCGCAGACCGCATGTTGCCCGCCCCTGTCGTTCAATAGACTCTGCAGACTTACGGCGTCGAAAGCAAATCCCATCATCAGCACATTCCTGACGTTTGCATCGTTCTTCAACGTTTCTTTCACAAGTTCCTCGTTCTTGCGCATCACCTCCTGTGCAGGCATGAAAATGTGTGAAAAACAAAGAATCTACCATCGCCAGTAACCAGGGCTGTGGAGTCGGGGGTTTCGTTAAAATTTCTCTCGATGATGTCAGAAGGAAGGTTGAAGTCGAAGTTAGAGTATGTTTAAAATGCTCTGACTGTGACTATGTTTAGATATACCCGATTTTTTTCAAATGTTGCTACAAAGTGCAGTTACAGTTGCAAAAATTATCCAGTATTTCATGTAACTTATACACTTAAGTTCTTTCTGCAAGCATGATTTTTTTCAATCAAAAAGTAGGTCAATTATCGACAAAAGTAATAAATGTATAATTCTCCGAGTACATTCCCAGAATTGTTGGAGTCTGAGTTCCATGAATTTAATATTAGGAGTCACGATCAGAGTTGGTAGATTCAAAATGTCTGGAGTCCAATTCGTTTGTAAAGTGAACCAACAGCACAGGCCCGCCTGTAACACTTACCCTTGGATCGACTATCCTCACAGGGCCAGCTTCTTCATTGCTAGACTCCTGGTTACGGCCGCTCGGTCTTCTCAGGTTTTCCGTCACCTCCCCCGGGCCGGCCAAATCGAGATTGGCGCCGTCCTGTTTCGCGATGATCGGCCGCGCGAGACTTGGGTTTGCTGCCAGATGCCCCATCACGAAACGCTGGCCCTTCTGCCGCAGCAGGAACTGGCAGTTCGGGAACCACTTGGCGTGTTCCACGAACGGGTCGTCTTCGTAGTCCCAGTTTTGGAGGCCCCCGTTGCAGTACCAGCATTTCACGCGGTCGCGGTCTCCTGCAAGGCGGTTGCGCGAGATTGCAATGGGAGGTGGGAGAGAATAAATTCGAAAACTTACGGGCCATGCACAATGATTTGGGCAGGGCTGTAATGACTCGAGTCATTTTTCGGCAACTCGAGTCGTTTTAAGTACCGAAAATAACTCGACTTGTACTCGAGTCATTGCGCATGACTCGACCATTGGACCAGGTCATATGACTTGAGACTCAGACGGCTGATACAGGCATTACATTGTAACTTCGAAGAATAGTAACAATATATATTATTAGTATTTCGTCTATCAGCAATAGTATATGAATGTCAGGGCCAGAAACTGGTAAGAATGAGCAAAATTAGCATATCATAAATACGGGTCATTTGATATCACCCAAGCAGACTTGTAAACATCACTTGAACTCGGAACTAAGCAGTGAACACAATTACTTGGACTCAGACTCCACCCTCTGCACCCAAACTTGGACTCGGAACCTTGTTGATTGGTTACAACCCTGGATTCGGGTACTCAAGTCTGAATCAAGTATTTGAGAGTTTATTTTTTCGTGACTACTGAAATGTTACGCTCATTGCCACTAAAAGAGAATATATCGATTCACGTCAAAGATACATATTGGTCATTTCAGGTCATTCAACAGTTATGACGTGATAATGAGTGATACTCGAATACTCGACACAGAATTGAATCACTCAAGTACTCAATTTCGTCCAGCCTTAAAAGGTCAAATTTGTGGCACAAAGCAATGCTCGATTGCTATTGACCAACATCGTTCATATGATTATGACGATGTTCGGGTCAACCAGAATGAGAGTATTCAATTGTTTAAACATCATAAAATTATTATACAAAGTGATACACCAACCTAGTTTGTGCCAACAGAAAAAGTTTGTGTACAATCTAAGAATAGTACATTGAGCTTGAGCGATCTGTTCGCCTCTATTATTCAAATTTGTACACCTGTGACGTCATATTCGGAGACACGGCTGCTTATATACAAAGTTCTTTTCAACTCTTTACAACGGTATCTGCTGGATATTATCCCTGACGAGTGTTAACCGACAATATTTGGGTTTATTTCAACATGAATATGGTGAATCATAGGCAAAAAAATTCAAATAATCGAGAGACAGCGCTATTTACAATATTAGATTGCAATTAACTCCACTAAAACATGAATATGAATGCTGCAACGCTAAGTAATCATACCCAAAAAGAAGAAACCCGCCTCCGCGATCTGCTCTGGTGTTGCTGCCAGCCTTCCCGTAGGCCAACGCCGATCGAATGTGTCAAGTCTTGTATTTTCATTCCTCATATGCGGGTTAGAAGGGAGCCTGCAAGTCATAACAACCGTGTTACAAAAAATCTATGAGCATTCACACTCGATTGTATAAATATCATGGAAATAGATTCCATATAATGTCCTTATGGAACCAACTCTGCAACACGTTGAATTATCTATGTATGATGGTTGGCTCAAGTAATTGGAGGTCTGAAAAGTTAAAAATCAAACTCCTTACCTATTCGCTGTAAGCATCTGACAAGTGCCAAGCATAACCGGCTGATTCAGTCGATCCCTAGATTCCCTACAGCAGGGGTCACCAACCTTTTTGCAACCAAGGGCTACTTTTGGGTACTGATTGAATCGACGGGCTACCATTTACTCCCGCCGTTTACCCGTACAAGACTGAATTTCCGCTTTAATATTCATAGCATTGGGCAGGAATCACATTGCGGTACTACTTCTAAGAGAGTCTTTTAAATCACAACATCTCATTTCAACTAGGTAGCCACTAAGACTTTTTAAGAAATCACGAATTACTTCGCACCATGTTTATATAAATTATATAACAGTCAGCTCAAATTTTAATATAAATCATGTCACACATTAGACTGGACATCATGTCATCTGTTTCTATATCAGTCAGTGGGAGGCCTGGCATTTCATGCTATCAACTAGTGCGCTGTACTCTTGTAACTTGACACTGCAACTCTGAGTGAGTGTTCCGGATGTTCATTAGTGAGGCGTGTTCTGTGTTTGTTTTTGATGAAGTTCATGTCCGCAAAGGCTGATTCACAACCATAAGTTGAACCAGACACGCTTGCAACCTTCATCGCTGCTGCGCATACACCACTGTACTTTTCCGTGTCAACAAGGCACCAAAAGTTTGCTGCAGCCTTGTGGGCTTTGAGGTGGAGGTCATTTTGCGGTGTTACTATTTCAATCTTCAACTGTTCAGTATCGAGGCATGACAGATTTCATGATACCTGACAGCAGCATCGATTACAGAAAGTTAGAAACATGATATATTGGAGATTGAATAATATTTTCATAACGAAATATACCTGTATTTATACTCGGCTCACAATCGATCACCAAATACTACGTCACCGCCAGATATTAGAAAGAAAGATGAAAGGCACACATAAAACCTAGATCACGGGTTCTATAAACTTTTTGAACCGCGAACTCATACAATTAATCTGTATAAATGGCGTATCCCTTAAAATTAAGGTAGCATATAGTGTACTGTAGTGTTTACACAATTGAAAAGACAAAATCACAACTAGCTATGTATTTACATTTTCAAAAATCACTTCAAACATTTAATGTGATGGATGAGCTTGACAACGCTGCTAAACCCGTAATTGGAGCATGATGCTTTGAGTTGCAATTAATTTCATTCAACTTCTTTCTCGCTTGTCCCATAAACGGTTAAATACTTATTTTAGAACATTGTCACAGTGCCCAAAACTGCTGCTTGCGTACACAAGAAATTTCTCCAGTGTACACCAAATTGAGAACTCCTGCCTATGATGGATTAAATAAGAGGGCCACATAGTTTTAATAATACTAGAGTTTCCGGCAGAAAAACATGCTTATTGAAGAAGGTATTGATGATTATTGCGGTTAAGCTTTCGAAGAAGTTATTATGCATGGTCAGGCATGGATATTGGATATGGATGTTACTTGATTATACAATATTACGGTAAGTCAAAATGTAACACATTACGTGAGATAGGTTTTTATCGCCTGTTCAATTTTCACACGACATAACGGACAATGCCGTATCGCCTGCGTACACTCCATACAGCAGCACATGTGATTACAAGGTTGGTACAGCATGTCTGCCTTATTAACATAACAGATTTTGCACAAGCTCTCCTCTTCAATCATGGAGAGGGTCTCCTGAAAAATACATAATTGAGTATTCAGTACACTGTGGAATTGATGAAATGATTATATGATACCAGACTATTCCATAAAGCTTCTATCAGCTGAGCAAATGAACGTGAAATGGCATACTGACTTAAGGGCCAATGCAAGCAATCTTATCATATACAATACGCTAAATTATTCATAAAATATTACTACAAAAGTTACTGATACTTGGCATTAACAAAAATGCTTGCGTTTGCATAAATGTAGTAATACCAACCATATGTCCTCTTTTCTCAAGAAATGTGAATGGTGCTGCGAGGACGCTCAAAAATGCCCAAATGTCCTCTTTGCTCGCATTTCGAGTTAGTTGCTTATACTTGAACAAGAATCTAAGGATAGATGTTGTATTCATTTCCAAAAAATTACTGTTGCCAGGAAACATGCTGAATTGCTGGTTCAAACAGGTTTTTTCGGCAAATTGCCCGCCAAGCCCTACCTTGCTGATTGTTTTTGCAAACATTGCTCGACGTTCTCTGTAACATCAGGGTAACATGCGAGGATCTGTCGCGATTTTTGTGGGCAAGTCCGAACTTAACGAAAGCACCGCTAGTCGTCTCCGCAGTTTCGTAGTTTGACATGTTGGTTTCAAGTTCAAACTTACGGTTAGTTAAGTTCAAACTTGCGCCACAAAAATTGAAACAGAACCTCACAGGACAAAACTTCAGGGAACCGCAAAGCACTCATGGGCTCAATCTGAAAAATAAATTTGTTCTGTTGTTTTTGTGTTTGTTGGTGCTGAAAATATGGCAGGCATGCAGTCATTGTTGTAGAGGCCTGGCATTTCATGCTATCAACTAGTGCGCTGTACTCTTGTAACTTGACACTGCAACTCTGAGTGAGTGTTCCGGATGTTCATTAGTGAGGCGTGTTCTGTGTTTGTTTTTTAAGAAGTTCATGTCCGCAAAGGCTGATTCACAACCATAAGTTGAACCAAACACGCTTGCAACCTTCATCGCTGCTGCGCATACACCACTGTACTTTTCGGTGTCAACAAGGCACCAAAAGTTTGCTGCAGTCTTGTGGGCTTTGAGGTGGAGGTCATTTTGCGGTGTTACTATTTCAATCTTCAACTGTTCAGTACTAAGGCATGACAGACTTCATGATACCTGACAGCAGCATCGATTACAGAAAGTTAGAAACATGGTACTAAACTGCGTTGAGTGTAAGAGAGACAAGCTGTGTCAAAAGATACAATACGTAATGGGCATACAGATATTGAAAATCCTGTAGTACTTCACCGCTATCTGCTACCGAATAGTAATGTTGTTTACTACTTTGGCATAGTCCTGGACGTCGAGCTGCCATAACGGAACCCCCGCCATTTCAAGAAGACCGTGGATGACATTCCGTCATGTCGCCTGTATGGGCAGTGCGCCGTATTCTACGTCTTCGACATATTGTGATTCTATATTACTAATTGTAATTGAGGATATTTGATATCATCATTTCAAGTGTTTATATATATGTATTGTCATTTGTAAGTTATGTTTAGTGTGATTTAAACAAGAATAGCTAAATCAATCAATCTATATTTAAAAGCTCACTGGTAATAATCTGACGAATATTGGTAAATGCTGCTATTCGATCTATTTTTAAAACAGGGTCGCGAGCTACTCATCTGCTCCTCGCGGGCTACCTGGGGCCCGCGGGCACCACGTTGGTGACCCCTGCCCTACAGCATTCAAAACTTCTACTATATGCTACAACTGGAGCCCAATAAGATCACGCAAAGTATAGTGTCATTGTTAAGCTTTATATTTGTGTTCAATGATGATGGATCCCTTCTGAAACTCTGAATTCGTTCGCCACTTGCATAAGCACCTTTTCTTTTTTTTTGCTTTTCCTCAATGAAAACAAGGCATATAGGCTACAACGGTTTTCTTCGCAATAAAGCGGTCACGCTTTTGAAGTTTTTGTGAAGCTGCTGTTGTTTGTTCATCATATATTTCGTAACTCAGCATGCCCTGGATTATTCTTAAATCATTATTTGCCAAGCTACCTACAATGCGCTTTCAGAATCACCGCCATTAGCATACTCATTGATCACCTAATCAGCAAGCTGTTGCAAACATTGAGGTATAGCGAATTAGCCGATCAATAGCAGAGGTTTCGTGATTACTAGTCTTCTCGTCGTTCTATGGTCGGTAGCACGCCCATTCTTCGACAGCTTCTTTCAAATGCTTTGAGGCTCATTGTTGTTTTTATCAGTAATCTATAGAATGAGACATTGCAACGGAGCATTTTTAAGATTTTCCAAATTTTGGACAACCCTAATATGAACTTATCGTGTGCATGCGTATGAGTCGGTGTACTCATATTCATATTTCTAATTACTGTGATACAGAGACTATTCCGCCAAGTTCTCATGACACAGACTTGATCACCTATGACCGGAATATTATGAAGTATCAAAAATGTATCGAATACGGTACCACCAGTCAAGAGTGGAACATAAAAATATCTCATTCTGCGCTATGACATACTATGCCTAAACACAAGCGGCCACACATCCTTGATCCTGGTCAAGCATAACAAGCTACCTGCATGGAAATTGTCTCTCTCTTTCTTCCTTGGTCTCCGGACGAATTGGGAAGGGTATGTTTCGCGCTTCACGACCGTGCACCATCAAACAACCGGGGAAATGAACTCTGTGCTCCGACTGCAAATGAAAATAGGACCATTGCAACCGAATTTTGTCGCCAAAGAGCGCAACATGGTCGGAATTACAGGCAGATGTCGTCAAGGAATTCAACATTGGTACTCAATGATAAGTAGAAGTATGGCCCTAATTCCTACGAAATGACCAGATCCAAGATACGACAAAATTGCTTCAAGTGGAAGTAGAAAATGAAAAGGAATAAAGTGAGACTAACGACACTACTACTAATGGGTATAATTTTTTTTTAAAGATATTCAGTCACAAAATGATACTGGGGGTATTTCGCACGGTCCTCATGGCGATTTCGTTCATATTAGTGATGCAAACATATCCCAAAACTACATTCCATTATACAAAATTTTGAAGTCAAAAGTAAGTAGCTTTGCCTAAAAAACTGTTAAGAAGTAGTGGTTGTATCAGAATATATACACTTCAGTCAGTAGTGAAAGCAAAACCTAATTGGGTACTTGGAAAAAGATGGAGTACTTGATTATTGGCAAATACTGTAGAAATTTGTCAGGTGTTGGAACATATTGGGTAGAGCAAGTAACGCATTACTACTTACGTACGGTACTCCATAAAAGTAAGGCTACTTCGTTACGGACCGCCCAGGTTTACAGGATACTTTTCTCATAATTTTCGATTACATAACTTCTAGTGCAAATATCGGTATTTCAACACAATACTCGGATATTGAATCTCGTTTGTTACGTGGGGTCGTTAATTCATATCAATATTACCGCTGCATCATGGTCCAAGGCCCAGTTTCTGAGAACGCCGCCACACGAGAAGCATTGGGTTCGGTCCATATCACCCAAATAAAAAAATCCGGTTTTTGCCAAGGAAGCCGGCGATACATTCGACTGCCTGATGTTCCAACGGACAAAAGAAGCCAGCCTGGACACAAAATTGTTTACGGTTGTATAATCACATTCAATATTTGGTAACTCTAATGCCACGAAACCGATTTCTCATTAATGACAGTTCAAAGTAAGTGCGGGGTACCTTATTTGCACAAGGCTAATATCGTGACGGAAACTAATTTACCCACCAAATCTCCTACAGAAACTTAACATTATTCATAATGTATATATAATTCTACGACGTAAATGTCCTCCAGAATTCGTTTTGATAATTCCAGCGTCAGAACATTTTGGTACAGTACGGGGGAAAGAGCATATTGTGACTATGGAATGAGCCATGATCGCAAATTATATACAATATGAACTTAGAAAAAATGATCGTTCAATCCAAACCCGTACTTGTATACTATCCAAATAATATCATCGAAAAAGTATAAATCTTAGATCAAAGATTATACTCAGAGGAGCAATTCATTTTGTAAACTCTACCAAAAGAAACGAGGCTTACACATACCATGACTGTTACAGCTCACATCGACAGAATGCTATATGGGCGTTAGCGGTTCAGAGTTTCTTTTTCATTACTAACACGATGACGGTTCTCCATTTCACAAACATGACGTAAAAGGAAACAGGAATCACCATTGATTCAAATGGAAAGTGAACCCTTTTATAGCAGTACCAAACATGACCGAGAAGTGTTGATTTCGCATATCCAGACAAAATAACTAGGACCAGGGTGAGGTAATTGGATCATACATCGTCACCCTCCAATTTACATCGGAGAGAAATAAAAGGTATCGAATCAAACAAGGAAGTGATAAAAGTGTAATAACCTGTCTAATTCTCGATTGAGGAACAAGTTCTCTAGATATCGCCGATGGTCGGATGACACCACTCTAGCCATCTGCCATTCTGCAGGTGGGCGGCTTGGCTGTGTGACAGCTGCTGGTGTAGACACGCCAGAACCTATTATCAGAAAAGACTCTTGGAGTTACAGAACATTAATGTATAATGGAATCACATATTCATATTGACACAAACCCAGCTGACTCTCGTCAGGGGTCAGGGGTAGTCGTCAGCAATAGTAGAGAATTCAATAGAAATTTGTACATTAACAAATATGATGTCACTGGCATGAAAATTCGAATAATCGAAGCGAACAGATGGCTTCAGCATAATGTACACTATTTTTAGATTATTCATGTAATCTTTGTTGGCACGACCTAGTTTGGAGCATTTGGATAAGTATAAATAGTACTTATCTTAAGCTTAAGTGACGTCATATTCCGTGATAAGACTGTTTACACAAAGTTATTTTCAATTCTTTACTAGTTGCCGATGATTACCGCTGGCAAGTGTCAGCCTAAAATATTCATGTTTATTTCAATGTGAATGCATTATTCAATCGTATATTGAACCTATTATTAGTTCGGTAATTTTTGAAAGGGCATGTCTTCAAAAAGACACACTAAAAAAACATGTTTTTCAGTGAACGCTAAGAAAAATTAAGTGGCTCTTGTAAATGTAAACCCATGTTTGAAATTTCCATAACGATGAGAAAGTCTACTTCCACACATTTTAGAGAGTGGATATGGTTACGTGGATGTAAAGTTGGATTGTTGTAAGAACACAAATTTAGAAATTACACATAAAAAATATAATTAATGCTATTTGAGGTCGTCAATTTCCGGGCATAATTTGAAAATTGACTTGACACTGTCAAACACACATATTCCAAGGTGGGTGTCTGATTTCAAAGACTACTCCAAGTCGTTTCAATATCTTTTCATTGTATCGCAATCTTTTGGTACCGGTACATTGAATAAATTACATTTTTAATAATATATTGAGCACAACAGAAGTGAAGTACCATTGCAGGTTGTTCTGCGACCAGTTGGTACCAACATCATTTGTGTTGCTACACAAAAATAATCAAGCAATAAAATATACAGACACATCGACAGCTAGGAAGGAATATGACATGTTTATTTCAATATGAATGTATTATCAAATGCAATATCATGCTTCGTTTTCTTGTGAATATTCTACAGTTGTCATGTCGGGTTACATAACTATAATTAAGGTGATAGAAAGGATACTGTTCAGCAATCGGTGGCCGGGCTAAGATGGCAGTTTCCACCAGACCTTATGAACATGCCAAAAATCTCACCATGTCTCCATCGACTAGCATCAGACTGGCCAACGCCTCTTCTTTCATCAGAATATTGTCTCTACAAAGATAATATACCATCAATAGGGCTTTATTCTATGTCATGATGTATTTTACCACAGCGGGAGTAAAAGATGAGCATAAAAAAACATCACAAGGCTAGAAACAATATTATCATTCAGCATCTCTACAGCAAAGTCTAAAAACAGAGAGACAATAATCGACTTGTCAGAATTATGTATCCAGTCAAATTAAATGGAATAATTTTCAATATCAATAGGTTATTCGTGATAAGATTAAATTCAGGATGATAAACCACTATAAATGGATCGATTCAATGGACGGATTACCTTGAGGCTATTGCGAAGTGTAAATACGGTACATTAACGCTTCATGACTGTTTCACACATACTTTAAAAAAAATTTCATATCCGTCATTCTGAAGCAAGCTTCACAAGAGACCATATTTGGAGCGAGTTTAAATGGATGATATAGCTGCTAAAGCGTTCTTTCCTTTCCAAATTTTATAAACATAGTTATTAAATTTACAGGTTACCTGAAAAATAAATATGTGTACACTGTACAGTGTACAGTGTACAATATATTTGACTCAATACGAATCAGTGGTAGCAGACAAATTCCAAGTTGAAATTTCAACCACTTAATAAAATACCAGTATAGACAGTGACGAATTCCGTCGTGATCAAACATGGTGTTCCAGGCATGGCCGAAGGAAGAGCGGTGTATAGATGTAATTGGATCTTATTCTACACTAATTTTCCAATTGTTTTCAGGTATAAGTCTAAATGCATGCTTTAGTGGTTATTAGGGTTGTCCATAATTTCCAAAATCTCAAAATATATGCGTATCCATGTCTCATTCTATAGATTATTGATAAAAAACGTCAATGAACCTGCAATAAGCTCACGGGAAAGTCGTTAACATTTGTCTAAATGCGTTTGAAAGTAGCTGCCGTAGAGTGGGCGTGTCAGCGACCATAGAACGGCAAGCAGACTAGTATTTACGAAATCACGGCGTTTGATTGGCTAATCTGTTATGCTTTAATGATCACGACGTTGGCGGCTTGTTGATCAGCTGGTCAAGGAGTCAGCTAACGGCGGTGATTCTGTAAGCGCATTGTCGCTTGGTCCGCAAATAATGATTAAGGATTAATTCAGAACAAGTTGAGTTACAAAATACATGATGAACAAAGAACAGCTGCTTCACAATATCTTTAAATACATGACTGGATGGCTTATTGTGAAGGTAACCGTTGTAGCATGTATGCCTTGATTTCATTGATGGAAAGCACAAAAACAAGCATAAAAATATTGCAGAAGGCGCTTATGCAAGTGGCAAACGAATTTCTATTTTCAGAGGGGATATACCATCATTGAATACAAATATAAAGCTTGAGATTGACACTGCTTTGTCTGATCTTACTAGGCTGTTGTCTTGGTATATAATTGAAGCCTTGAATGCTGTAAGGGCTGGATGAATCTGTCATTTATGCTTGGCACTTGTCAGATTATTGCAGCATAAGGAATCATACCCGTAAGTGCTCTCAAAGTCCTCAATGATGTCGTGCAAAGAGGTCTAAAGATGAGCACAGACTATGCTGGTGGGACCAGCAAAAAGACAGTTTACTTGCATTGCTTAGCATGTCCCTAATGAATCTTAGGTCATTACCGGCTGCATCACGACTAGTGCTTGAATTAAACCAGACATGGACATAAAAAGGATGTATTGAAGCGGTGTGGTAGTTACACTCTTCTTCAGAAATCCAATGTAAGCTACTTGGTCGAGCCACATATCTTCTGAGCATACAGAATCCATCTCACATGGTATGCTGCACCAGTTTGGCGATGTCTAATATGCTTTACCTGCACCCAGAAGAGCAGGATCACTTGGCGTAATCTCAAGCATATCAGATAGGTATTTCTGGAATCTGTACTTAGCTCTATAAGTTCACAATCATTCGCTGTTTCACCTCTGTCATCCCTGCAAGAGGCCATTGTTGCTCTAAACCAATCGGTACCTATAGTTTTAACACTAAAACATTCAATGACCAGATGTCTCATTTTATTATAAACTCACCAACATACAATGCGCTTACCGAATCATTGCCGTTAGCGAACTTCTTGAACTAGTAGAAGCACATAATCAGCAATCCGCTGTGGTCGTGATTATTCAAGCATAGCTGATTAACCAATCAAGAGACTTGATTTCGTGATTACTAGTCTTCTCGTCGTTCTATGGTAGCTAACACGCTCACTCTACGGCAGCTACTTTCAAACGCATTTAGACAAATGTTAACGACTTTCCTATGAGCTTATTGCAGGTTCATAGACGCTTTTTATCAATAATCTACTGAATGAGACATGGATAGGCATCTTTTTTGAGATTTTCCAAATTATGGACAACCCTAGTGGTTATGCTGATGTGTTCAATTTAGCTCCAGGATCTTATTTTGATGCAGATTTTACTGCTAGAATAAACCCTTTCTAAAGATCAAGCTGAAGCTAAAGTGAATTCTCTACGTCAAATATACGCCATGCTTTATAATGCATCTGTCTATTTCGTGATCAAGCAAGTAGCAAAAATAATTTTACCAAGTTACCACCAGCACCCGTTTGCATCACGTTGAATAAGCTCGGAATTGGGACGTTTCCACAATCTCTACCCGAAACCATTGGACATTCGTACCTGCAAAATAATCAGAAATTAAAAATTTCAAGACATTAGTTGAAAATACGATCCTAGGCTACAAAGACGGATCCTAGGCTACAAAGATGCGAGTGGTCCATGTCACGACTTACTGGTGCCATCTATCCTGAAATGCATTGTCGCCTAGTTGCCAATTTTCTATTGACTGCCCACACGCAAAACACTTCACGCGATCTCGATAGCCAGTGAAGGAGAAACCCGCCTTAGCAAGGTTTTTTCTGATCAGCGGATTTGTTGACGGGTAATTTTGGAAAGTTGATAAGCGATAGGACTCGTTACGTTGATCGCCTGAAAATGTAATTGACGAATAAATATGTTAAAATATCTTCACAGAATACCAGTTGATATTGATTTTAACAAACAGAACCATTTCTGTAATGTGTAACATAAAAGTAGAATGTAGACCAAAAGTAGTTAAAGAGACATCTTTCTGAAAACTTGAAGGAAACTTCCATACCACAACAGAAATTGGTTTATAGTACACTTAAACATGAAAAAATATTCAGTCCCCTACCTGGACGGATATAGACACTTTGCTGGCCAGGGGGGTCCCGGGAACTGTCAATAATCCTACCGTCACTCTCTGTCTCAGAAGTGCTGAGGAAAAATTAATGCAATGAGCAAGAGCAATGTTACAAATTTTGATACAAATTCAATACAAAGATTTCATACAAATGCATCCCATATAAAATTTACAAGGTACAAAATGTATTCGGGGTATTTATGATCATTGGTTTCTGAAACATCCCATGATATGGTTTATAGGAGCGGTTCCTAGGCAAACACATTCCATGGATGGATAACAATGTTGCTTCGATTTCGCTCTTATACTCAATGCCTTTTTTCTCACCTATGTCTTGAAGTTATATTATCCCGCGAAATATACGAATGCCCTGCAAAATATTGAACACTTGAGACAAAATGATTCTAAACAGACAAAGAGTTTGACATTTACCATGATGTGGCATTTGCCTCTTTGGTGGCGCCTCGAGCCATATCTCAGGTTTCTCAGAATATGTTATATGCTTCTCAACAATATATGATCCAGACTCTTGAATTGTTTCTGCACAAACTGACCCATACACCCCCCTTGCATATAGTTCTGTGGTGCATTGTTTTTTGTGAAATGCAGGATTGGTCTCTAATTTCTCAAATTCGTAATAATCAGCAGTACCAAGGTGTTTTTCTTCTTGAAATTTCCATGAATTTGCGATACCATTATCGTCTTGATGTTCATAACGTACGTCAACTCCTCTTTTTCCAAGTTTTGAAGTGATTATTGTTCTTTCGACAGAACCAGCTTGGGCCGAGCTGCGATCGGTGAGACTTGATGGTTCGTTGAACAAGATAGAATCATTAGCGTAAATGTTTTGTAACTTTTGTATATTTTCAGGAGAAATCTTCAAAAGTCCTTGCAGAAAGACTCCTTCTGCATTATCAGGTGACAAACCCTCACTGATACGAGATTTAGTGTAGTGTTTGCGAAATTTATGTTCCGGAAAGTAGGAATTCAACTCCCCAAAACTATTGTGTCTCCGCAACGGAAGCTGGGCTTCTGCACGCAACACTGTAATCATTAGTTGCGAAAATTGTAGCGATGTATGACCTTTGTGGAAGTTTATCAATGAAACCAGACCGCCTTTGAAGTTGGGCAAAAGTAAGGTTAGTAGGCCCAATATCATAATATATACAGCCGTGTGTACTCCAAAAATTTCATGGTCATCAGATACGGGAACTATTTCAATACCCATATCAAGAAATACGCCAGACTTGCGTATTATACTTATCTCATTATATTTACAGGTGCATCCAACGAAGGGGACATTTAATAATGTGAAGGGATTAGTGGATTTTCCAACTTCCAATTCAGAGTGGTGCTTTGCGGTTATTTCTGTTATTATCACAGCAAATTTGTGACTCATCTCCTTTCTTTTGCACAGAAGGTCGGGTATTTCTTCCATGCGGTTGATATAAAAATTTTCATTGAATTCCAATATAGCGCAAGAATTTTCAGGAACGCTATCATCAGATATGTCTTTGTCTCTACCAGTATTTGAATATGATGTTGAGCATTTTCCTCGGGAATTGGTGATCGACTCGTCAGTAACGCAGAATACGACAGACGCCACATGAAATATTTGAGCAGTTGCATTCCCTGAAGCTCGTATTGTAATTGCTTCGCTCATATTGCATCAAGACCATCAGAATTTTTTCTTGATCAATAAGCAATGAAATATTTATAGGAGAATAATATTATAATAACTGTTGATAAACTTTCTCGAAGAAGGAAATAATATCCTTGTACGTCAGTGGTTCACAAACTGGGGGCGCCCCCGCTCCCTGGGGGCTTGAAAGCATCTGAAGGGGGGCACAAAGCAGCAGTCAACTGCTTTTTTTTCGCCCTTGGCGCGATTTACCTCCAGTTCATAGTTATTGCTCTGTCTCTAGTCCCAATTTCTTATTTTAGAATTCTCTCATCAACAGTCATAACCTTCCGTGCCATCAAACGATCCGTTTGGATTGCTAGCATTCTGGTTGCATTTTGTGATATGATGATAAGGGGCGCGCGACTTTTTTCAATATCATAAAGGGGGCGTGTCTAAAAAAGTTTGAGAACCACTGTTGCATATGCAATAGCTTCCAATATAAAAAGGGGGTCCACTGCCTACACTACATTGAATCTCACTCTAGTCATTATGCTTCACAAGAGTATATTTTCACTGTAATCACAACATATGGCCTAAGGAACGATTCACAAGAATATATAGCTTAATTAGCTTTTGTAAAAATCATTATTCCATTCGATCATATATAGCTAAAATGCATAATTAGGCATTTACAAACTCGACCTACATGAGTAAGATTTTTGTGTGCGGAAGCACAACTTTAATTGATTGTGTCATTGTATACTTGTACTATTAGCCTATGTAATAAATTCCACATCAACATGTTGCCAATGTAATCATTGTCTGATGCAATATTTTTTGTCACAAAGGTTAGCCATCATTTCGCAATGAGGATAAGTCAAAACTTTGAGTATGCATTTCACTGCGAGAAATCTGTTGCAAGATACCAGGCGCGCAGCTTGCCGATGAATAAAGGGGGGAGTGAAATAAAAAGGAGGGGGTTTTGATTTTTTTCGAATTTATTGATAGCATCAATTCATTAGGGTCAGGTCTCCTTGCATTCACGAACTTACGGATATGATAAGCTTGCCAATGAGTCCGGAAGTGCTGTCGATCAGCACGTCCCTAATCTCTCGTGAACAATTAAAGATGCGCGCTTATCAACGGGCATTACATGGCCTCACAAATGGGGGCGGTGGAAGTTTAGAGGGAATCCGCTGTGTAGTGCTGAAACGATTGATGAATAAAACAGAAAAATATGCAGTGAAAACTGAAAAATCGGTCAAGTCAAGGCAATTTATGGTCGGTCCAGGCGTCGGTCTGTTCAAGCAGTACCGGAAAATTTGATTGTTACTTAACAATATATATCCTGCCCATCAATGGACTGATTCAGCAGTCGGCAGAATCACCAGAAAGCGTGGTATAATTGTGTGGCGAGAACTACGATGTATTTGAACATCAATCAATTCAGATATTGAATGCGGCCAACGGGCTGAAAACTTTGCCCACCCTTGCTGTAGTTGGAAAACTATTAGATGAAAATGAAATTTTGTTCTTTAAAAAACGATATAAAACAAATGTCGCTTAATTCCAGCCGGGAGAAGCAGAGTAGCCTGCAACATTTCAAATTTTCTTTTAAATAAATTCAACTGACAGTGTAACCCGATACAAATGACTAAATCCCTGTGCCGGTGCCACCAACAATGCTCTGAGGTTGAATCGGGTCTTGATCGAAAGCTACTGTCGCACCAATTCCGAAAATAAAAATTAAAATATGATTAGGCACAGATCCACCTAGAATCCGCCCTCCAAGTCTGAAATATCGGCATTGTTCGAACAATCGAAGAGTCGTAACGGGTCATTGTTATGGCCATTGTGTCGCGGTTATCCGATTGTTCTGAACAATGCACATTTCAGATGTTGAGGGTGATTTTTCGTCATCAAAGACTGGAGCGTGACGATATTTTTATTCATATTTTTGGAATCAGTGCGACCATAGCTTTCGATCAAGACCAGATTCAGTAATTTCTGCGCTCTTGAAGATGACTTTTGGATTGCCAGAAATCCTATAGTCGCTTACGCAAAACAATTCTCAACTCCAGCCTCAGCGAAACGGAACGAAGCTGCGAAATCGGTCATTGCCGTTCTATTTTACATTCTATAATTACATGTTCTATAGGCTGCTGCTCTTCTATATAGGCTGAAAGACTGTTCAATACCTTCCTATCTTTTCATTGTATCGCAATCTTGTGGTGTGTTGAATTGATGAAATTATTAATAAAACTCTCAAGCCTACTGATACTGAAACTCACATAAAGGCAAGGACTGCGGTGAAGGCCGAGTAATCTATCAAATGATATGCCCTAGGCCCACACGCGAAGATACCATTCATGCAGAATGATTCTCTGTTGCGACCTGAAGTAGGGAAATTAGTCTACAATATACAATACGCATAAACGCGCAACTACATATCATCAGGGTATAGACCGGCAGTTATTTGTTACACAATCATTACGCCTGAACTGCAGCTGACATGAAGACCACGCCTTTTGAATAAGATACTTTTGAATGAGGTCGTATCGCTCTCATTGTCTGTCTTGAATATTTGTGCACAAACTTGGATGTAACGAAATAAAGGAAAGGAAAGGACGTAGTTTATTTTTGTCCTTGATGTTTTTTTTGCGGCATATACACCGACTCATGATACACATACACACGATCTGCGCATATGCATACCATGTACCATGAGTGCATGATGTGCATATGCCGCTGGACAAGGAAGTGCAGATATAGCCTTTACGGCTTTCTAAGTCATGCACCACCCTCCATGCTATCCCAGTAATGCATGAGCGCCAAGCAGGGAAGCCATGGATACCAGTGTTACTAATCAGGTCTTTGGTCTGACTCGGCCGGGGATCGAACCCACGACCTACCGATCAAGAAGCCGGACGCTTAACCATTACGCTATCTTGTCGGTCATCTCTCTTTCTCTGTCCACTGACACCCGTCCAACCTTGCCGCTTAGGCGCTTAGTAACGCGCAGGGTTGCCAGACATCTTTCGGGAAAAAGGGCCGAACAGCGCCAGAAAAGGGGCCAAAAAGGGCCAAATAGTTCAATAACGTTAATAACGTTGCAACATTACCCACAGACCTATATGGAATCTCTGTCCATTTTTTGAAATAAATCCTGCGTGATGAGAGCTTTTCTATATAGAATAATTAAGGAATTAAACAGAAAATCCTGCGTGACGTTGCCACCAATTCCACTCCGGCCCACAGACCTTTTGTCAATCACCTGGAATTCCAGTCTGATATTACTGATCACTGTTGTAGGACACCAAATCAACTACCTACAACTAAACTGGATCCAACAACTACAACAACTGCTATTATTTCAAGCCATTCCAACTATATATAAAATCGTAAAATTTACGAATTTTAATTAAAAATTGAGAGATTAGTTTCTTTAGATTTGAAACTTATCCAACTTATTTACTCAAGTTTTAGGTTTTTCACCAAAACACTCTCCGGTTATGTTGAAGTTTTTTTCTATGAGTCTATGACTATGAGGGTACTCTACTTCAGACGTTTTCTGCTACTTAGCTTCCAGCCATGTTCAATGCTTTTTCGTCCACCTGTTCAGAAATCCGTATTTACAATTCCAACTCAGTCTACATTCCAGGGTTGTAACCAAGTCACAAGGCTCCGAGTCAATCTCACTTTTATATTTTTGACTCGAGTCAAGTCAAGTCATTTTCAATTCCCACCGAGTCAAGTCCGAGTCCAAGTCAGCGAACAGAGGATCGAGTCCGAGTCATGGTATTATGACTCGAGTCCGAGTCCAAGTCATTGTGTTGACTGCTCAGTTTCCAGTTAAAGTCTTCCTAAACCAACTTTTTAAACTCTTTTTGGTGATATTGAATGGTTCGCATTTATAATATATCAAATTTCCCCACTTTTAGCAGTTTCTGGTCGCATTTTCAAGCATCAGTACCAACAAACCAAATCCCAATAATGTGTTGGCTTCGAAATTACAATGAAATGTCGGTCTTGGCCGTCTGTATCTCGAGTCAATGACTTGCTTCGAGTCATGCGCAATGACTCGAGTCCAAGTCGAGTCAATACACAGATTGACTCGAGTCGAGTCGAGTCATTTCCGTATTTTGAGAAAATGACCCGAGTCGAGTCGAGTCATCCGAAAATCGTGACTCGAGTCTGACTCGAGTCGAGTCATGACTCGAGTCATTACAACCCTGCTACATTCTACAAAAACAAATCCAAATCTTCATCTTCTACAGTGTTTCCACTGAATCTTTGACATTGGCATAAACATCGTCAGCTCAATTTGCGAGATACATTTATTTGAATAGCTAGTTTGATGATATGTCTCAACTGCTTCCAAAAAGGGCCAAATATTGAAAATAAAGGGCCAAGGAGCCAAATTGATTTCTGGGGGCCAACTGCCTCTAAAAAGGGCCAAATTTGTGGAATTTGGCCCCAAAAGGGTCAATCTGGCAACCCTGGTAACGCGACTGACTGACTTCCTGCTATTTCACATGGGGAAACACCCGGTAATGTAGCTCATTACCGCATAACTCGTAACAAAACAAGCAGAACTGGCACGTCACCATCAAAGTTACTGGACTATGACGCTACGCTGTAAATTGCTATGCTCAAGCTTTCGGGCGGATTCGGATTCTCACACTGGGGAGCAGTGGATTGGACATGAATTTACAATTATTATGAAGATGGATTTGCATTTGGACTTGGATATAAAATTTCTGATACTTTTCAATATTTTCATGCGACTTTTGAACAAATTTCAGTCAAAATTTATCGGATTTGGACTTGGATTCAGACATGGATGAAAAATATTTCTGGATTTGGATTAGACAGATTTTTATTTAGTACAATGCGAGTTGGCACAAACATGCAAAAAATACAATTACAGCGATACGGCTACAGTGTGGTCTTCCAGTCAGCTATAGTCATGGCTAAATAATGGTCCATCCATAATATATAAAAGATGGGGATAGAACTAATGTCCCCATGCAACTACCGACCTATATCTGTCCTCCCTTGAATCGGAATTGTATTCGAAAAATTGCTCCTCTCCTGCCTCGTTCCTTGCCAAAATGCCTATCCCTCCCAACAATTTGGCTTCCGCAAAAAGCCTCAAACCTCACACGTCCTTGAACAGTACTATGACATATCTTGGAGAAACGAAGTGTGGGGTGTAGCATTGTTCTTGATCTAAAAAAAAGCGTTTGGCCGCGTCGATCACAGTATTCTCCTCTCGACATTGGTGCACTACGGGTCCCGGGGTCCATAACTAGAGCTCATGAAAAACTACCTGTCTGGACGACAACAAATGGTTTCGATATCCAACATCTTGTCCTCCGGCCACCATGTAACCTGTGGTATTCAGCAAGGTTCAATTCTTGGGCAGGTCCTTTTTACTTTATTATGTCAATGATATCTTTGTAACCTCCTCATTGATTGGTCATCCAATAATAGCCTCCGTGTTAACGCCACGAAATCCCAAAAATCGGGCGTGAACTCCAGCGACAACCTAACAGTTGACATCGCTGGTCAACCAATTTCCAACGCTGAAAATGCCAAATTTCTTGATGTTTTATTGGATTCGGACATGTCTTGGAAGACTCATGTGCAATCGAAAAAAACATTAATTATTTTCGAAGGTATATGTGACCTGTTCCGCCGTCTTAGCCATTCCCTACCGATTCGGGTTCTGTTGATACTATTCAATTCTTCATTCCAATCTAAATTACAATACGGATTTCTTTGCTGGGGTACTGCCTGCACGAATATGATTGACCAACTGCAAATACTACAACATCGGATTCTACGTCATAATGTTGCAAATATTTTCCGAAAAACATATTGTATGAGCCTATACGGACAATTACCACCCGATTTAGCCTACGTATACGATATAGGATGGTTGGAGCCCACAAAATAGTCGGTTCAACAGCTATAGTACGTAGATATTTCGTCAAAGGAGCTGTATTTACCCTATATTTTCAATTGCCAATGTCAATCATCTATGACAGTGGTTCTTAACCTATTTTCTTCCAGCGCCCCCTTTCAAAAATTATCGTGCTCTAGCCCCCCCCCCCCAAGTCATATTGTAAGGACTGTAATACGGACAATGGGTTACAGCGTTTTATTAGACACTTCCCCCTTTATGATAGTGAAAAATTTCGCCCCCCCCCCCCCCCCTTATCGTCATATCAAAAAATCCAACCGGGATGCTAGCAACCCCAACAGATTGTTTGATGGCATGGAAGGTTTTATGACTGTTGATGAGATGATTCAGAAACATGAAATTCGGTCTATATATAGAGAAACACGCGTGAATTGGAGGTAAATCGCGCGAAGCGCGAAAAAAATTTTCAGTTGACCGCTTCTTCGCGCCCCCTTCAGATGCTTTCACGCCTCCAGGTCGAGAACCACCGGGTTACAGGGGGGCCGTAACAGCACTTTGTCAACCCTCTAAAAACGATTGTCTTGCGCATCCATAGCGTGATAAACCAAATTTCTGAGAGCTTCGCCCCCCAGAACTCCGTCACGTGATTTCGATGGTCGGCAAAGTTTGTGTGGCCTGGTCGCCCTAGGCTAGGGTTACCATATTTCTGTGACCCAAATTCCGGACACCCTTTAGCGCCCACTAGTGGATTTAAAAATGAGTTATGACGTCACACTAGCAAAGCTTTGCTCATAGACCAGAGGTGGTCACGATCTGGTTCAGTAGTATGTGGCTGTGTTTTGTGTAAACGGGACCGAAAGCACATGTTTACACCCCCTTCCCGCCCAAATCAACAATGATTTTGAGCCCATCGTAGGATAATCGATGCAACTTCTGCGGGGTAGGCTTGCTGTATGAATCTGGTTTCTAGATGCATCTTGTCGGTAAATTTTTTGAATGAATTTTGTCAATAATATTGGTTGTTCGGTTGTTCCATACATTACTATAGATCGTTACTATACTCTCCGCCACATGATCAGTGTTAGCGGTAGAGTTGGTGGGGGATGATGAGTTCGAAAATACAGGGAGCGTAATTGTACGTTGTTAAGTCATGTTCATGTCCCACGGATAACATTGTTTATTAGCCTTATGCCGGTGCGCACCACGGAGCGTTATAAACAGCCCACACCCAGTGGTTTCCAACCTTTTATGGTCGCGACTCCATCTCCAATTTGAAAATGTTCCGTGGCCCGGATCAAAATTAGACGAGCTGATTACTAAAAGAAGTCAGCATATTTGCCCAAACTTACTCACGGGCTATTTTGGAAGCTGATTACGTTCAACATATTCGCAAACCCCAGAATAAAGGCAAACGACCCCCACGTTTGGAACCACTATCTTTGAATAAATCATTTAAACGGCCTTAACGATCTCTAGGACTATACCGTTCTCCTATAATTGCGATTACAATTAGGCTTATTCCAGTAAATGAAAGTTGTTTTTATTTATATTCTATTGCAGTTTTTGCGAGCGTGTGGTAGTCTTCCTATTAAAATCAATAAATGTGATAGTAAATCGCGCGCAGCGCGGGGCAAAATATCATGCATCAGCATAAATATTCCCATAAATAATGTTTTTATGTTGATTTACGAAAAAATTATGAGCCTACGTCGTCAAATCTCCAAAATTCCGGACATTTGGCATATTTTAGAAATTCCTCCCGGACGCTAGTTTGAACAGTGAAATTCCGGACATGTCCGGGAAATTCCGGACGTATGGCAACCCTACCCTAGGCGCCAAAATGTTCTATAATGCATGAATGAATAGGTGGTAATTGCATATATTTGTCGATATAAACTTTTCATCCTCTCAGCCCACGTAATCAGATTTACTAGTAGCGCTGAGTGTGCTTTTCTATTGGAAACTTTGGAAAATGAAGGCCACGTAATTAATAATTGAACGTATTCGGGCATGCCCGTTGGTACAATTAATTCGTTACATTTTTTGTTACCTCTTGTCCGTTATATAGTCAATAAAAATTGAAACGCATAACCGTGTTAGTTTTCTATAATTAAACTAAAGTAAGCACACGATTCAAAATTGGTATTTCTTCACTGGCAAATAATTTTATCTGATGGATGTTATCTGTCCCGTGGAGTGCAGATCAGTGGTGGCTTTTGGGGTGGGCGAGGTGGGCGGTCGCCCGGGGCCCCCCTGGTCGAAGGGCCCCCCTATTCGGGTTATGCGCTTTTTTAAGGATAGTAACGAATAAACATGGAATTCCGTGTACCAAGCAAAAATATGATCCCGTACGGATGTGTACATCATCCTCAAATCTCTGCATTTGTTAGAAAAGTCCCGTATCCCGATGATCATCACGTCTCTGCATGCAGTAGAATTACTTAGTCTTGATGTAGTCCATCCTTAGACACATACAATAATAGACATCTATGTCTATAGCTATGGCTATTGCCGAATCCAGCAGCCAAACCTTACCGCGGGAGAGGGGGTTCTGGGGGGCGGAGCCCCCAGAAGTTACGGTTAGATACTTATAGGGGGGCCCCGGTAAGTCTCGCCCAGCATTTTTTTGTAGCTCTTAGATACAATTATATTAAGCTATTCATTTCGTGCACGAAGCTTCAACACTTATTTTATGCTCGATGGGGCTCTAAAATGAAATCTACTGTCACACTGATTTCGAAAATATACATTAAAATCTGATCAGGGCAACGGAACCCCTTCGAAATACACCCCAAAGTCCGGAAATCGGGAGTGTTCAGAACAATCGCAAGCACACAAGGGCCATTGTTTTGTTTATTGTGCTGAATCGCTGCGATTGTTTAGAACAATGCCAATTTTCAGACTTTGAAGGCAATTTCGGCATGGTTCCATTGCCTTGATGAAATTTTCATGTATATTTTCTGAATTAGCGCGATAGTAGCTTTCAAATAAGATTAACTTTACTCTATTGGAGCGCACGGGTCGTCACCTGTGGGATTAGTAATTATGTTGCGTTCAGATTGCTGAGCAGTAATTTCTTCCGGGCAGGCAAGCGTGACGGCGGGTGTTGCGTATCTATAGTCAAACGCATGGATGAGTAGTGAATACCCGTCAGACGAGGATATATCTTGAGTTCTGCTGGTCATATATCTATATATATCGTCTCTGTGAAGAGTAAATTTCGACACAATTTTGTTAACATCAAAATAGCGACTTATAGCCAACTATAAATTGCAATAAGTCCAATATTGCTCCGCGTTCACCAGAAAACTTGTGCATTAAAGTTCTGGAATGTTGAATAAAGTTTTTTGCAACTTTTGCAACATTTTTACAGCTTCCGGCAGCTTCCTAAATACTCGTAAGATATGTAGAATGCTGTTTTAAGCTGTTTGAAGGAATCTTATAGTGCAACTTTTTGCAACTTTTGTCCAGTTTTTGCATGCAACTTTTTGCAACTTTCTCGATTTTTCATGAAAGTATTTTCGATTTTGGTGAAATACACGGCCAATTTCGACTGAAACACCGTAAATCAGCACCGAAGTAACGCTTTTACGGGTATTTCGGGAGCTGAACCGGAAAATTGACCTTTTTTTAATCAACCGAGCAAAATGTGGTCAAATTGCAACTTTTGCAACTTTTCGACTTTTTTCAAAAATAAATGCAACTTTCCACGGATTTAACTGCAACAAAAACTTGCCCAGTTATCACATAACGATGTAATAGTATGATCGTTGTGGTAATGATATGCATTTTATGTCTATTTCACTGCATAGTACTCACCAATCTGCGCCATCAATGCTAAAATAACCGATATGGAATCTATAGAAGTCTACGTGCATGCTGGATGGTGAGATCCAGAGCTATAGGCTAGCTACCGTTAAAAAAGTACCGGTAGCCTGCTCGAGTGTTTTCATGCGACTCCATACGTACTCCGAAGTTCGAAATGCGGCTCCGACATACAAAAAGGTTGAGAACCACTGTGAAGTAGGGTTGTTCAAAAAAAACTTTTTTTTCCAAATCTCACTCGCCGAGTGACTAAATCGTCAGGATGTCCAAGAAAACGATGCACACCAAATTTGACTCAATTCCAACCAGTGAAGGCCGTGCAATCTTGAATTGAAATTTTTAATTTATTAATAAAAATTAAAACAAAAAATTCTCAACTTTTTCTGTCAACCCCATGAAATTGTTGAGCTGTCTTCAAAGACGATGCAAAACAAATTTGAGTCAATTCCGACTCGTAGAAGCTGAGTAATTCGCGTTTTTCGTTGATAATTGTCGGATTATCCTTGATCCGGGGATTATCAACGAAAAACTCAAATAGTTCCGCTTCTACTAGTCGGAATTGACTCAAATTTGTTTTGCATCGTCTTTGAAGACAGCTCAACAATTTCATGGGGTTGACAGAAAAATTTGAGAATTTTTTGTTTTAATTTTTATTAATAAATTAAAAATTTCAATTCAAGATTGCACGGCCTTTACTGGTTGGAATTGAGTCAAATTTGGTGTGCATCGTTTTCTTGGACAACCTGACGATTTAGTCACTAGGCGAGTGAGATTTGGAAAAAAAAGTTTTTTTTGAACAACCCTACTGTGAAGCCTTGCTAGCAACACCAACGGAATAGAGTATTACTATATATGGACCCGTCAGGTAAGAATAACACGTTCAAAATCCAGCATTTTTAGAAGTGTAGCTTGAGTGCCAATCCAATCCAGTTTACGGACAATCGGACTTGTTAGTGCACTTCCTTTCTGTTTGAATCCGTAACAAATTCCTGCACCTGTGCCACAAATGTAATAATGATCCGGTTCAGCAGTCGGAGCATCGGTATTATTAATATTTAGCATATATCATGAATCAAAAATGCTCCGAATGCCGGATTTAAACGAATGAATTTACCAGACTTCATAATTAAAGCGAATAAATGATATCGTGAAACATTATGAATGATTTTCCAGCATTTTGGGGTTACAGGTATAATATTAACCAAAATATATTCTTAAATGTCATGTGTGTTTGTGCTCGGAAATTGCTTGAAATCCAAATCGACTGATATAGAAGGTAATTGTTTCCCTGATGCGATATTGCTAACGGTAATTCATACTATGGTTTAATATTGTATAATCATTTACTCGCGGCAGTAATTACCTTAATATCTCGCCCATTAGTAGTCTGCTGTGCGGTTCACAATGCGAGGTATGTGATGGTTCGAAGGAAACGTGTCGTTAAACATTTAGCGCAATTTCCGAGAAAATTATGTCGCTCTTGCATCATTTCGAGGAATATGATGCATTGATATCGACAGAGCATAAATATTTTATAACATAGCGTACATTTTTTCTAAACAGATATCTGCAATCCAAGCATTACAGGGACTTTTTATATGCCAGGAAAGTTCCACAGCTTTATCCACAAGTATCAGTCCTATTTCGATTCATCATATCGACAAGCATAGTTGCCCCCGGACGCTTGCTAATTTTAAGTGCGTGGCCACCGAGCGATAGGGGATTTACGCTCACGGAACAACGATATGCTAAGATTCAATTTGACATCGTTAATTTTATTAAACTATCGAGTATTCGGCAATCAAACCCATTAATCTTGAAGTTTACTCTTGATAACGGAAACATAAAATGTCAATCCATTTTAATCAATCTGAATGTATTGTATTTTCGCCTTAGTGTGATTTCCAAATCTCGTACGCCGATCATTATGTGACAATAACATATAGACTTGATGAGCAATGCGTCTCTTTCGCATACTTACGTTGTTAAATTTGTATTGTAGCGTAATCGCAATTTCTGACGTGTGTGTTCAAACTGTTCATAGTCAATACTGATATTATTGATCATTATTTCATATGACCTCCTGCCGTGTTATACACTGTGCAAGTGTGCCTTCTCCTTGACTGTGGCCCACAAGTCCGTCAGGCGACACGCACCAATTCGTTGCGTTATATATCAACGATAACCAATCACCCTGGGGGATAGTATAAGAAATAAAAGATTAATACGTGAAAAAACTTGGCAATTGACTACATAATGATTCCACTGTGAATATCAAGATAAATATTGTGGGTGTAAAAGTTGTTAAATCTGAAAGGACATATACCACATTTGAACTGATATATGAAATCCGCATTTAACAGCTTCCTCATATATCCTCCATATACGTATATGTATATTATCGGTACCCCGTTTTTGAAAAATAATGAGAGGATGGTCGCACACATTGACCCTCGCTGTTGGCGATTCCACATTGTAATTATTATCGGTATAGAGGGCAATCCAATATTATCAGAACTTAAGACGGCGTGTAAATCGCTTCGTCTGAATCTTTTCATCACATCCTGTCGAACATCAGGCGATCGCCGCTCACAGACAGACATATTCACGTGAAGGTAACGAACGCCTAACTTTTATTAATATTGCAAAACAAGTATTGCCTGTCGACGAACGATTATTACGGATTGCGTCTACCGTTACGGTAATCCAATTTACGTCGACGATTGAAGTGCCATTATAATTATCTCAACACTCCTACCATTTATATAAGAGTCTGAGTGTGGTAACATTCAGACTTGAACTTCCAATCCTGAGGTAAACTACTTGCAGTGCAGGCCTTTTATGCTCAATATGAATTCGTCAATGATGGCGAAGATTGTGTGCAGCATATCAATTTCCTATTGCACGATGATTATAGTAAGTTTTCTGTTGTTATTTGATAAATTTGTAGCTTCTGATAGACAGGTTTGTTGCATCTGCATGAAAATTGTATTCAGAGGTATTGTGATCATATTCAGTCCACTTCTGGCGTAGAGTTGGCCAATGTCAATTGCTGCCTCCAAAGGAAATTTTCTTGTTGGCATGTTTTGATGTCTTTTCGACAAAACGGGTAACATTTTCTCCCTGAAACCGATCAGGCCATAGCAACCAGAATTATTAGCTGACATTATCTCGTTAATACAAATAGCTGTAGTAAGTGAAGTAATTTTTTATTGGAAATTGTCTTTCAGACGACATTTGCTCAATCTACGTCTAATGTCGTCAATTTGGCTCCGGGAGGACGAGTACGTATTGAAACCCATTTAACCTGCGAAGGTAAGGCCACATATACTGCGTTCATTTCAGCAGTTACCTGTTTTAACGCATTGACACGTGACGGTCTCATTTGAGCTCAATTAACAATAGAAGAAATGTATATAGTCTGAACGTGTCATGCGTGTTGTCAAAATGTTTTGTCGGTGGCATTACTGAACAAGATATCGGCCTGCACCAATCCTGAATAGCGTGTAACTAAAATCCCACGAGTGTCGCGTGGCACGCCTGACACCTAGGAGCTCCTTCGTGTGTAAGACGTACGTATTTACAAAATAATCTCATGGTATATACTTTCCGAGAATACCCCGATCGTCCTAAACTTTGGGTTCTTGTAATTAAGAAACACCTATCAATGTGTAGGCCTACTCGTAGTACAAAGAGAGGAAGATGCCGGTGCGACAAAAACTTATGTTGAATTCAACCATAGCGAAATTGTTGAAATCCTGGTAACGCAATATTGTATGCGTCAAGACACTGACCGCTGCCTCTGTAGGCAGCAGGTGATGTTTCCGTTCAATTCGTACAATTTCTATACTCGCAATGTAGATGAGACACAACGGACATCTCTGAATATTTTTTTCCGTTCGATGATGAGAACATCTTGTTTTGCAGGCGACGGGTCGGATTCTATCACATATTCACGTAAGTATAGCTATAGGCTACGCAAATATAGGTTGATTGACATCTTTTTCGGATGCACACTGTCTACCACTAAAATTTTAGCGACTTATTATTTGGTACGGAGATAAGATGTACTTGTACATGTACAATTGAATTATCTGAATAAGACTAGACAATCTGACCATTGAACAGGAACATTCAAAACACGAGGACCATCGTGATTCCCATATTTTCATAGTGGCCGCAAAAAGGTTACGTTTGTGAACTTTTGAAGTTACCATGCCAGTTATTACGCCTTAATGGATGATATGCCATACTCGATTAGGAATCGAATCAGCCCTGCACAGTGCACAGCCCTATGCGATATTATTGAATCGAACACGCACAGCATTTCCACGCATCATTATTTGATCTTTCAGAATGCCCGCTCAACCGCTACAGGTTTCCCGACAATATGCAAGCCACTAGCATGATCCGTGTCAAGACTCCCATCCCGCCTCTAGAAAATGGAACAATCTGCACATGGGTAACTCTCGGTGCAAATGGAATGTTCCAGGGTACATTGGCAAGCTACAGCGTTGGGACAAATTATAACTCATTCACTATTCTCTACGAATCCTACGACACAGAGAGGAGGTTCAGAATGTTCTTGAACTCCCCGGGAAGATTCGTGTACATGCCATTACTCAAGAAAAACTTAACTCATTTGTGCGTAAGCTTCTCCGCAGCGGGCGGTTACAGTTCTCTATACGTCGACGGAAAATTCCACAATAAACGAAATTTTTCTGACGCGACGGCGCTACAAGGCGGTGGCATTTATATCGTAGGCCAGGACCAAGACACGTTGGCGGGGGGTTTCGATCAACATCAAGCTTTAACGGGAACCATTACCAACTACCTATTCTGGAAACGTGAACTAACTTCACAGGAGATCGAAGACATAGCCAAACAGTGTATCTGTCCGAGTGATATATTGTTTACTCTTGATCACGAGGATGTCATTCTGTCCGGGAATGTCACGGCAATACCTATAAAACAATGTCCCACAGTGCCGTAATGATTGCTACAGTCCTAGCGTACTAAAAAATGATGAAAATATATGTCGTACGCCGATAGAACACACACTGAATCGATAAGCTATAACCTGCGAGGCTGTCAATTTCGCAATGTCATATTCACAATTCCCACCCAACCTCGATTAAAGCCAACCATATAGCATTTACGGACATGGTGACGATAGGTTTAAGACATCTCAAATGGTGTTTCTAATTTCTACCCCAAAGGTATGAATTGGTATGGCTTACTCCCTATTTCCACGTATTGCATGATTATGTTTAGTTCATAGGCGACATTCTACTAGTTGATGGGTCGCAATTGCGATTGTATATATATACCACATTATCTTTATTATGAATATTATTACTATATACGCATATTATCACTCTTTTGCATTGTTGCTCGCTGTGTAAGTGCTTTCACATTCCATTTCATTTTTTGGGAAACAAAATGCGTTTAATCTTCAGATACTGCGTGTTGTCTTGCTACGTGAGGAGAAAGTGTGACCAGTGGTCACTGACCACAACGGGTTTGCTATAGACATGTCATAATTCTACTGATAGGGCTGCTACGAGTGTTGGATGTTTTTACTGGAATCTACACCAATGCGCTAGAAACAGATTTTTCACAGTCTCCTTGAGCACCTGCTAATTTTTATTTCACGACAATCAACGGGCGTCACGATCCGGGTGACCAGTTGCCCGTGCGTTTCATCGCTGCAACACCAATCCCTCGCCAGATCGAGTCAGCAACGTTCGGTGCGACTTATCGCAACACACGCTCGCCTGGTGCTAGATTGGAGTCGGTTTTACAGTTCCTGTTGCAAGCACTATGGTCTACTGCAGGGGTGGACAATTATTTTCCTCCGCGGGTCAAATGAGAAGTAGAAAATTCGTTGGCGGGCCGAGTGAAATATTTTAGCTATATTTTCCAGCGTATTTTAATTTTATTTCTGGAATACATTGTTCGTAATGCTGCTCAGTGAATGTGTTGATGTTAGGTAATGAGAGAGTAACGGTTAATTATAAAATCATCTATTTGTCGTCATGACTCGAAACAGTGTTATTCAACTCTATTAAATCCCCTATATCCACTTTCATCTATTAAGACACAGTGGGTCTTTTTTAGGTTCGCTTGCCTTAATGATAGTAAAAAATTTCTACCCCCCTATCATGATATCACAAATATTAAAAAAGAGCAACAAGAATGATAGTAAACCCAGCGGGTGGTTTGATGGCATGTAAGGCTATATGGCTGATGATGAGAGAATTCTGAAATATCCAAGTCGCCATAACTATAACACCACAATCTCGGAGTATAAATCGGGCGGAGCGCGAAAAAAATTTTCACTGAACTTTGGTTTTGCGCCCTTCTTCAGATGCTCTCACGCCCCAAGTTCGAGAACCACTGCAATGAAGTGTATATGGCATAGTACAGAGCTTATTGTCTCGGTCACTGCCTTCCGAGCAGTGTTCAGCTCAAATTGTTTAACTTTGATGTTAAGCAAAGCTTGCAGTTTTTCTGAAATTCGCCCTCCCTTGACCGAGTGTTTCGTGGTTTTGCCATAATTGAAATCGTTAATCTCGAGGACATGCTCGGCAAAAACTAAAAGGACGGGTTTACCCCTAACTCCGTCGTTCGAATATAGTCTGTAATCACTACCTTGTCATGCTGGTATAGTCCTTGACTCCGTAGTTTGGGGGTGGGCAAACTATACAACCCGCGGGCCGCATGCGGCCCGCAACACCGTTCTGTGCGGCCAGCGAGAGTCAAAAGAAACTTAATAAAATATTGATAAAATGCATATTAGAAATCGAATTAATGCAGGGACTTGATTAAAGTATTTCTTAGTATAATTCATCATGATAATTCTAAGGCAGTGGTTCTCAAACTGGAAGGTGCGCCTCCCTTGGGAGCGTGAAAGCATCTGAAGGGGGGGGGGGGGGTGCGAAGCTGAACTAAACTGAGATTTTTTCGCGCTCCGCGCGACTTACATCCCATTCATAATTATTGCTCCGTATTTAGTTTTTTAGTAATTTCATATTTGAAAATCTCTCATCCACAGTCTTAGCCTTCCATGCCATCAGACTATCAGTTGGGTTTGCTAGCATCCTGGTTGCGTTTTGTGATATGACGATATTGTGGCGCGAAATCTTTCACCATCATAAGGGGTGGGTTGGGTGAGTGTCTTAAAAAGTTTAGGAACCCCCGTTCCAAGGTAAATACTTCCTGTGTTTTTGAAGTTTAATTTCCGGTGCGATAGCCCGATCTCAAGGCCCGAACAGTTTGAAGGCTTTCAACTGCTAAACATCACAGTAATCCTAAATGAATTTGACATAATTCGGATCACGAGTGTGATTTCAGATTCGCCACATCGGTTTCATTTAATTCAGTGATTAGCTTATAAAAACGATTCGGCCGTGTCTTAGGTAGATTCGTTCTATATTTTTTATTGCACAGCATTTGGGGCACTTAACGCCTATTTGGTCATTTGTGTACATAACGTGAAATGTTTTAACGTTCGATTTTCTTTTTCGCTTCGCGGGCGACTTCCAGTCTCGCACGCATTCATCATCGTTCACTCTCTCTTCCGTACGTCCAGTATCCAGTATCTGTTGCTGTCGATTTTCATAGCTCGACTTCACGTTATCCGTCTGGGCTTTTCGTACGACACCGCTTATGCAGCGAGGTCGGCGATGAGGAGCCCAGATTAACCTACAACACACAGAAGCTGGTCCGAACCGGGATTAGAACCCACCTCCATTGGGGTCGTGACTGCAGTGTTTTACCGCAACTACACGCCACTCGCTTCCCCCGTTTTAAATAAGCATAGGGGAGATGTGGTACCGATGGATCAAAAATTGAAAAATGATCTCTGGCCCTCAAATCTTCAGCCGAGAATAGCAGATCTTTTGCTGTCTCAACACTTCGATACAAGCTCTACCTATCGCGGACATTTACGCGAATATCTGCCTTTTCAAAAAATATTTATAAACGTTTAAAATTTGTTGCTCGATCGTGTCATTGGTCCCCACCCGGTGGGTCCAAAGACACACGACCATGGGACCTATGAGACATACGCTCAAAAACTCAAATTTGTTAACTTGTTTTGTTGTGTGCTATAAGCTAATAGCTACAGCAAGCCAATGAAGAATGTTTCGTCGCGACCTCCAAGAATAAAATAAATTATATCAACTAAAATGTTGGCATAAAATCATGTTTTGATTTACGCCCAAACTTACAGAATTAATGCCACATACATATTACCCGCAAATCGACATTTTGACTTTAAAATACCTCGTAATAGCGATACAACACCACAGGTAACTATGATTTACAGCCTATATATGTGTAGGCGAGTTTCTGTTAAGTGATTAGATGGCTCATCTATATTGCTTGATTTGGCTATGATACCATAGGTCCCCCACCCCATAAATATTGTAATTGACTTGAAAATAGTCCACTCGAGGATGGTATTGATTCGAAAACTATGTGCCATTATATACCCTGATACAAGCCCTACACTTCACATCAAAAATTATGGCGGGTTTGTTAGTCTGAAAGGTGATATAGAAAAATGCAAATGTCGGTCCAAATTTACTTTACACCCCCTAAAACGTAAATCATTCGTCACAGATCCCATAACTCACGCAGGTCGAATTTTTTTGCATGTGAGGAAAGATTCTGTCAGCATGCAATTATAGACAAATTCACGGAGTGTAATCATGGAGAATTTTTCAAGTATTTTCGGTCCCAGTGATCCATCGGTACCACATCTCCCCTATATAGTATATATTATCTCCATGTCCTCACTATATAATCAAGTACCAATATTGCGTTTTGGTTTATGATCCAAATTTTATATAGTGCGGCCGCGAATGGATTCGGATGTTGAATGCGACCCGCGAGCTCAAACGTTTGCCCACTCCTGCCGTAGTTGAATCGTTGACTGTCGTGTCGATAATATCATAAAGCTTTTACCAACCAGGGGGGCCCTTGTAGCGTACCGCTCCCTGATTACCCGCACTGATCATCAATCATGCTGCTATTTGTAGCCGTTTGCGAACCTATGTTGTATCAGTCGCTCTTTTAGTAACCGTTCAAAGAACATCGCCATTGTTGTAAGTTGTTCTAATAAATGACTTCACGCTATCTATACCAAGCCGCGGACCAAGAATAACGCGCGCCAACGGCACAGCACGCTATAATATATATGATGAGGCGTATAGTAATCGCGAGCACTGATTGAACAAGCTTCAAAGTCAACGAATTTCCTGTATAGTTGATACAGCCTACGGTTTTAGTCCACGCGTCAACTTTCAAAAAGTAGGTTTAATGTTATGAATTGCAAGCAACCTTTCGCTGGCCGCACACAGAATGGCTTCGCGTGCCGCACTTTGCCCAGATATGGCTTACTGAATAAACAGGCCTACTAGTCAGCGCTCGAGATTACTGAACCACGATCTAATAAATCGACCTCGCCTTCCGTCACGCTACCTCATTTTTGTCGCTGACCCTTTTACGTAATCTTCTTATTACTTCTCATTCAGTGTGCATAATGGTTGTTCAAAAGTTATTTTTTGTCAATTCCGGGGATTCACTGATTAAATTGTTGGATTCCATCATTTCAATTCACCACAAGACTGCGATAATGCAAAAATAGGAGGGTGTCGCAACGACTTGGAGTGGAGTAGCCTTTAAAATCAGACATTCACCGGTCACGTAATGAAAAACTAAAATAATTCCTCTTCTACGGGATGTAATTGCGTCAAATTCGTTTCGCATCGTTTTTGTATACAAACTCAACAAAACAAAAATATCTGTTAAAATTACCGTATTATATACTGAGCTGAACTAATGACCGCTCTGAGTACTCATGGAGTTCTTATCAGATCCCATTCGATCTTTTGGAGTTCGGCTTTCCGTATTCCTGTGGTAGCACAATTACACCAAATACCACAGCGGCTCTCAACCCCCTTTTTCAACCAAAGTCCGCAATAGCAGCACTTTTGTAGCATTGTAACTCCTGTGACTTTTTATAACCAGGAGTGTGGAACCTTTATTACAAGCGAGTCAGATATGACAGCGTGCTGACATAATGCACTGCTCATCATAATCAAAGGACATAAATGAGGATTGGAATTTCAAATTAGAGACGACTCTAATGCGGATAAGTTGATCTTGGATAAGTTGATGCCGGATAAGTTGATCCACCAGCAGCCAATGATTGGTTCTGGACAGTTTCCAGGAGCCTCTCAAGCTCCTTCAAGACATCATCGACGCCTTCCTTACTGCCCGATACCGTCAATGTAGCTTTGCCGGATCTTCAAATGACACAATATTTACGTTAACTGCGTCTGTTTATACTAACGTCATTTATTTACAACCAGATTTGTAGTAATGGGTAAATGAATATGGTTAAATGAGGGTATTGCTGAGGTGGTTAGTATCAGACAACTACTTACTTTTTAAAATTTGTATATTGCTACATAAAAACTGTGTGAGATCAGGGTTGTAATGACTCGATTTGACTCGAGTCATTTTCTCAAAATACGGAAATGACTTGTCTTGACTCGAGTCAATCTGTGCAATGATTCGTCTTGGACTCGAGACTCAGACGACCGAGACCGACATTTCATTGTAATTTCGAAGAATAGGAAAGTAGCCGCACTATTGGGATATCGTCTATTGGTATACTGGTTCTTGAAAATGCGACCAGAAACTGCTAAAAGTGAGGAAAATTAGTATATTATATAAAAGCGAACCATTCGATATCACCAAAAAGGGTTATACAAAGTGGATTTACCAAGACTTGAACTGGAAACTGAGCAGTCAACACAATGACTTGAGTCATAATACCATGACTCGAACTCGACCCTCTTCCCGCTGACTCGGACTTGGACTTGACTCGGTGGTGAATTGAAAATGACTCGAGTCAAAACTATAAAAGTGAGATTGACTTGTGAGTCGGAGCTTTGTGACTAGGTTACAACCCTGTGTGAGATAGACTTGTAGAACTGTGTACCTATTTGCAGTGATATTAGTCATTTTGGATCAGTCGCTAAGCAGTTGGTGGTTTTACATTCTACGTGGGAAATAGATAAGTCACTCAAGTGACTCACTGTCATTTTACGGTAATGATGTAGTTCAAATTTATATAATCAGTGGATACATAAGCATGTGCTACTTGAATATGTGATATAGGGTTAGGGTTGTAAGTTAATATAACCCTGAAACCTCGACCATAGGATGAAATAACTGGTCAATGAATGGAATGGGCTTTCCATGACCTTCCAAATGCATACATTATGCATAATTTCGCGTCCCGATTGTTTCGTACATTAATTAATCTCCTGTGATTCACTAATGTACACCGAGTTAAGCCAATGCGTTGAATGTAAGAATCATCTAGGTCCTAATACAACTGCTGTTAACTAATATTAGTGTGGTTTTCAACAAGTCTTACATTATCACCGACACTTCGATCATATTCCCGAATGCTTTGAGCTGTTCTCTTTCTCTTAGTCCGAGCAAAGACAATCTCCCATCCGTAATTGATTTAGTCTTCAATGCAAGGTCCATTTCAACCGTAATGGCATTATCAGCCTGAAGAAAATAACAATTCAACTCATAATTATTCAGAATATAAATCCATCAACTCAGTAAAGCAATCCCACCCAAATCAGCAAGTGTGACTAATATAGCAGTAAAAATTTCACAAACTTTGTTGATGTTTTCAACACTTGTAGAACAAAACTGTAGCGTGATCCGAGCTTCATCAACACTCGTCTCCTGTAAATCTAAAAAACAACAACATTACAGATGCCAATCCGACAGCAATTAAATGCAAATCCTTCACATGAGAACACTACAGAGACGAATTACAACAGTGGTTCTTAACCTTGCCCCCAGCGCCCCCCAGGGGGCGCTGGCGATCTTGAAGGGGGGCGGAAACGCTCAGGGGGCGATATGGGGGGCGCTGGGCTTAGGGGGGCGCTGGAGAAAAATGTCTTCGCAGTATAGATGACGTGGTGATAGGACATATCCTTAATGAGTATTCAGAGCAAATTAACACCGAAAACTTCGTTACATATAGCCTTCAAAATACATATAGGTTTAATTGTCCATGGGCGCCTAAATTAGGCTTACCATAGGTCCTCTTTTAAGAGGATTTGTCCTCTTTTTTGACTTTTTTGAAGGTGTCATCGGAGGACGCCCTTTTGTCCTCTTTTTTGAGATTTTGTCCTCTTTTTTGAAAATTTAGGTAAGATTTAGAGCAAATTGCGAGTGATATGCCGCAAATTAGCACAGAAGCGACGCTCCGGCGGGTATTTCGGAGTGAAAAACAGTGATTTTAGCTCTGAGCGAAAAAAAGACCTTTTTTTTCTACTCCGGTTTTGCAATTTGCAAATTTCTGAAGAAGTGTCCTCTTTTTAGATTTCCAAAATATGGTAAGCCTAGCCTAAATGACTGACACCGAATGTTCCTGTCTTGGCAATCTGAACACCAGAAGACGAATTCCATCTGGCAGGGAAAAATTATATGTCAGTGAAGAAATACCAATCTGAAATCGTGTGCGTGTTTTAGTTTAGTACGATTGGGCGACAGGGATATTCCTGTTGGGCGATATCCCCGTTGATCGATTCTATATTTTTTTTGATATTGCAGACAGGGGGTCACGAAATAACATCATGCAACGAAGTCATACCAACGCGTTCGCCCGCCCGAATATGTTTAATTATTAGTAGCGGGCCCTACAGTTTCCAAGAAACCTCACAATGTTCACTTTAAGTTTTGATGAGTCTGTGCACACTCAACAACTCACTGCGCTGACCCTTGGACAACAGTGCGTAACGACTAAAAAAAGGTAATAACTCCGGATTTGTTGTGCGCAACGTAGATTTTCTGTGTGCAGAGACCGTGTCAGCACTGCGCATGTGCGCAGCTTAGAGGGAACATTGCACCTCACTCAGCTCTACCGGTAAATGTGTTTACGTGAGCAGAGAGAGGATAAAAATTGATCTCAATTTACATGCAATTCCCGATGATATTGACCAATTCAATCATTAATTAGTGAAATTTTTCGCACTTCTTGTGAATAGGCGAGAATAGCTGCCTTAGTAAATGGACACCCAATGTAGATACCTAATAGGCTATCAGCAAATAGCGGACAGCCTAATGGGGGTCTGGGAGTGAAGTCCCCGGAAGTTCGGTTTATCACCCGACGGGGGCCCAGTACCAACGTTTTTTGTTTGGGGGGGCTGACGAAGTGTTGTTACGGCCCTGGTAACGAATAATTGTACCTGCGGGCACACCCGAATATGTTTAATTATTAATTACGTGCCCTTTATTTGTCCTATACAACAGCTCACTCAGTGCTACTGGTAAATCTGATTACGTGGGCTGAGAGGATAAAAAGTTTATAGCGAGTTATATATGTAATTACCACCTATTCATTCATGCATTATGGAAAATTTTGGTACCTAGGGCGACCAGGCCACACAAACTTTGCTGACCATCAAAATAACGATATGGGGTTCGTGGGGGCGAAGCCCTCAGAAGTTCGGTTTATCACGCTATGGGTGCGCAAGGCAATCGTTTTTAGGTGGGTTAACGAAGTGCTGTTACGGCCCTCCCTCTTACTCCTTGTCTTTATTACATTCCTTACAATATGAAGTTGGGGGGCGCTGGAGCACGATAATTTTTGAAAGGGGGCGCTGGGAGAAAAAAGGTTAAGAACCACTGAATTACAAGATGCCAAGTCCGTAGAAATCATAATAGGTAAGGGAAATCAATCATATTTAGAGTTTACTCCTAAACCCCAGAATTTCAGAGGGAATCCGAACCAAATTCGACGCTCGCTCGTTTGTTCTATAATATTCTATATAAATAGGATAGGTTTTCTGAAAAAAATCCATAACTATAGCCTTTCAACAATCACCCCGCACAAGCCAGACAGCAAATTGGAGCTGACCTTGGTACAGATGTTTGGGCTGAACGCTATTCCTAGTGTCGGTACTTATCCAGGCATCTGGTATCGGCAAGAAACGTCCCATGGTGCGCAGTACAGAACTGCCGAAGTCTGATGATCCTTCTGAACAACAAATAATGGAGAAATCATATGGGTTCATCTACTACAATCTACTGCATTTGAATTTTAGAGCATTAATTAGGCGCAGTAATAAACAGCTATCTTTAATGCTGAATATTGTGTTTACTTCTCTTATGGTTTAAGGCAGGGGTCACCAACACGCCGCCCGTGACCTGATTTGAGATTTTGCAAGAACACTTAGTAAAGCATTTTGAAATGCTGAAATTGATTTGAGTTTGTTGTTGTTGTCCAAAATAAGCTATTCTCCTGCGCCTCAATAGCCGATACGGCTTCGGCGATGGTAATAGCATTCCATGAAGGAAAAATTAGCTGACATGATGGGGGCATATTGCCTTAACGTGCAATGGCCCAGACACTGCCAAGACCGAGACGCTCAGCAAACGACTCGGGGATTTCCCACAAGATCAAGCTTTACGAGTCGGAGATAGTTTTCCAGCAAATACCGTAACGTGCGCACTGCACAGCTCATGGTTCAAAATATAATGAAAGTGATGAACATAATATATTTGTATTTATTTAATAAAATAATAATTATTTTGTGGTATCTATGCCTGTCACCCATGTTAGAGAGCACAGCATTGTACTGACGTAAACTTTAAAAAAAGTGGTGGTTAAACTGTGTGGCCTATTTTATCTCGATAAGGTGACAGATGTAATTACAAATATTCAGAGGCTTCCGGAGTGAGTGAAAAAAATGATCATTACCGCGGACCATGGAAAATATATCCCTTAATGGTATTAATCGTAAGCAAATAACCCTATGTAGCATATATAATGGAAATTTACCTGTTCTGGAAGTAGTGAAACCACTGCAGAATGGTTCTAAATGATCCTTGTCATATATCACGATGTCCACAATTTTTAGATAGTTATTTCTTGGAAACGCGGTTGAATATTCAGAAAATGCTCGGGCGAAAATTGTTCCTACATCTGCGGGAAGCATGCGCATATTACCTGCAGTAATGATTAAATAAACAGTGTTACAATTTACATCGTCAATATCGGATATCAGTCCATTAAATTACGAAGATGTTAACATTCTCTTGCAAACATTGACAGAAAGACTTTTATTTTTGCTTTAACCAAAATACTTAACGAACAAACGGCAACAATAATGATAATGATATCGAACAAAAACACAGTATTCCAGTGGTTCTTGAGCTTTTTAGAACGCGATACAAATCTGAGTTTAGTGGTGTCTCGAGGCCCAAGCCTCACACACCAAAAAGAATGCATTTTAATATTAGTATGCAATAACCTAACGGGCATGCATGATAGACATAGAGATCGCGCAGACAACAATTGTACGCAACACCGCTCTGTAAAACATGTCTGACGAACGCGATTTCAAATTGGGGTGCATTATTTTCCTTTGCAAGTTACATTTCTACTGCGTTCATACGATATCTACTCAGATTGAGAGGGCGGGACTATTCAGTTCCAATTGCCGACCATTTCGACGACTTGCCGTATCAATATCGAAGGTATCAGACAACAGCAACGGTTATTTCCCCTAGGTTTTATCGGTGCCGATCTTTTTGGAAGCGCGCTTTGCACAGCCGTACTGGCCAAAACTCAATGTGTCGTGGGGCGGAAGCGGTTGGCCTCAAAATACAGGTCTCTCGTGTCTCCCAACCGCACGTTGCAGACCCCTACACTAAAGCATCCCAACGGTCTCCGACGGTGTTTTCCAGAGAACCATTCTCGGACAAATCTCATCATTTAAACCAATTTGTGAGATAAAAAGGTTGGCATATTATCATGATCAAGCCATAATGTAGTAGCAGCGTTTCTACATGTCTCGCTTATTTGCTATAGCACTTAACACAGTGACCTCAGATATGTCCAATAGGGCTGTTCAAAAATAACCTTTTTTCTTGAATCTTGCAGGTTACTTGATTAAATCGTTAGGTTGCCTTAAAAAACGACGCACACCAAATTTGAATTCATTCCAACCAATATTCGCGGATTTCGTAGAGTTTGAAAATTTTGAATTTGCCTAAAAATGCAAAAAATTTTTTTTTCAAATTTTCCCTTCCAACCTAATGAAATTGTTGCACTGTCTTCAAAAACGATGGAAAACAAATTTGACTAATTCCAAGCTGCAGAAGCGGAGTTATTCAAGTTTTTTGATGATAATTCTGGGATGATCCATCAATCAAGGATAATCCCAGAATTATCAAAGAAAAACTGAAATAACTCCACTCCTACCGCTTCGAATTGAGTCAAATTTGTTTTGCGTCGTTTTCGAAGACAGCGCAACAATTTCATGGGGTTGGCAGAAAAATTTGAAAAAAATTTTTTTTTGCATTTTTAGGCGAATTCAAAATTTTCAAACTCTACGAAATCCGCGAATATTGGTTGGAATGAATTCAAATTTGGTGTGCGTCGATTTTTAAGGCAACCTAACGATTTAATCAAGTAACCTGCAAGATTCAGGAAAAAAGGTTATTTTTGAACAGCCCTAATGTCCAAACTATGCCTATCAAATCGCGTGGAGAAATTCAACAAATATTACATAGATATCAACAGATCTCTCTGGTGTCATGGCAACCCAAAATTAAAGGCTTCACGACCCATACTTCAAGAAGTCCCGCAGTATTCGGTAACGGATAGGAATGATCGATACAACCATGAGTCAATTAGTCCGATCACACTTGAATCAAACAAGTACACTGTTTCTGCATGAATAGAGAGAGAGAGATCAGATATATTATCCCCTGCACCATTAAGATGCTTTGACGATGGAGATGCGATACGATACGGCCTTCAAGTAAGGTCATCTAGTCTGCACCACCAAAGTAGTTTTAGTTTTCGAATAGTAGTTTTAGGTAATTGTAGATAACTTCTAACAACTAACATATTAAGTCGGAAGCTAAGTCTGGGTTAAGTATGGTATCAGTGTTAACATAGTTCAGTGTCACTGAATGAAGTTGTAGGCCAGGGCTGCTCAACTATCTTTAGCAAAGGTTCAGCTAAATAGAGTTTAAGATTTGCTCAAGTCCATTATAACTCTCATGGAATAATTCATATACAAATGTAATACGGTATAACTATATACAAATTCCAGGTATTAGCAATTAAGCGATAGGAAAATCATATTTAATTTCCTGTTAGTCACAGCTTGTGGGAAAATTGACATTTCATATTTCTTGCTAGCTGCTAAATTTCAGTATATAGTGGTGAAAGCGAGTCGAAGGCAGTAGTGGAGGTCTTCACTGGTCAGTGGTCATGGAGAACGGAAATCTATTCTTTATAGAGTTCATGTAATTTATAAAAGTAAGCAAATACTGAGATAGATAAGATTCTGATTCAACACTGAAAAGGTCCGCATTCGGACCGTGGTCTACTAGTTTGAGTAGCCCTGTTAACACCGGCTGTAAGCTTTAGAATATGGCTTCCTACTGAGTTAGGAGTAAAACGCAACAGACTTCATTAAAAAAACTGTACCAGATTCTTATACACGATGTCAAATCCCACAACAATCCTTCTTATCACAACTGACGAGTAAATGTAGTCTAGACCAGATGTGAAATGAAGTTTACAACTCCAAAAGAGATCAAACATAAAGCAATATACCCGTCCCAAGAGCAGGAATGGAGAGGGAGCGGAAATGATTCTGTTCAGCCACTCTCAGTATATCCAGCAACAGTGGATGCAGGTCCTCTCTGTCTCTTGTAGTGACCACATGAATGATATGTCCGCAATGTAGGTTTCCGGCTGAGGTGATTCGGATCTTTTGGTCCTGTTTACTCGACAGCTCTTTCTGTATGGAACGTCCTCCCTTTTTGGTGATAGCGTTGGAAACCATTCCTATAGAGAACACAACAATTCGTAAAAGGTGTCTTATTTCGGATATGGGAGCCGGCTATATAAGATAGAGCGATGATGAATCGTCTGGCTTCTTCATCGGTAAGGACAAGGTCATGGGTTCAATCCCCAGCCGGGTCAGACGAAAGACTTGATTAGTAATACTGGTATCTGTGACTGTGGATTCCATGCTCGGGATAGCATAGAGGGGTGGTGCAAGACTTAGAAAGCCTTACAAGGCTATATCTGCACCTTCCTAGTCCAGCGGCATATGCACATCATGCACTCATGGTATGCAATATGCATACGCGCATATCATGTGTATGTATATCATGAGTCAGTGTAGATGCCGCAAAATATTGAATGTCCTATTCCTATTAGGGTTATACAATGGTGAAGCTGGATCTTGGTCTATCAAACATTTGCAATCACACAATCATGCAAAATCCTACACTAATACTGATCAAGGTAGAAAAAACTACAGTGTGATTATGACTGTGTTATAACAACATAAAAGCACGGTTTTGTTGAAAGGGGAGAACATGTTTTGAGCGAAACAATCCGTCCTGAAATTTATAGGGAAATTATTTTTCCAAGACAGTGCACAGCATATAATTAATTTGATGTGTGCCGTGTCAATTTATCAGCAGCAACGCAGGTTCGCTATCTTATGGAGATTTGCCACAATGTCGATCTCTCACCTCTCAACCTATATTTACCCGCCAAACACCAGCAAGATACAGAGTTACTCCCAATGATGCCTCTTAATGAGCAGCAGGAAATTATATGGGGTAAATGTTTTGCATCGTAACTTTCACTAAACATGCCCCATACAATCACTAAATATGAAATTTTGCAATATCTTTACAGAATCCAGGGATATCTAGAGTTCGAGATATCACTGACAGAATCTAATTACATCAGCGGCATACCAAGGCTCAAGTCAAATTTCGGTCCGGTACTGTTAACGATGGCATCGTTCGTGTCTCCGGTGATGTCGGCTTGCCGGATGCTGACTTTCATGTTGCCATAATCAATCGAGAAAAGAGTTCTACCAAGTTGCGACTGTTGTAAGAAAGCAAAAAGCGAGTAATTTATTGGGCATATTTTCAATATCTACTCATTATCAGTATTAAGCTCCAAAGCAGTATCTATTGAGAAACCATTGTATGTATAACAACACTGAACAATTCTTACCTGTGGTGAAGGGTTTCTTGCAGCGCCCAATGGCGTATCTAAAAATATTTTCAATATAAAAGTGATAGCCCTCTCAATCTCAATCAACCTACTGCCGCAGTAGTTCTCAAACCGAGGTTAGTAACCCTGTAGACTCTCTACTTTATGGGGAAGTCTTCCATAGAGCTTATATTGTATTACCAGGGTTGTAGTGACTCGAGTCATGACTCGACTAGAGTCAATTTCTGTATTGACTCGACTTGTACTCGAGTTATTGTGCATGACTCGAACCTAGTCATATGACTCGAGACTATGACGGCCAAGACAGACATTTCATGTAACTTTGAAGAATAGTAAAGTTACCACATTATTGGTATTTCGTCTATCAGTCCTGATACTTCGAAAATAGGGTCAAGAAACTGTTAAGACTGATGAAAATTACTATATTATGAATGCGAGCCTTTCTATATCACTCGAGCAGAGTTGAAAAAAGAGGGTTGAACCAGATTGAACTGAAAACGGATCATTGAACATAATGACTTGGACTCTAGTCAAAACACTATGACTCGGACTTGACCCTCTACTAGCTGACTTGGACTCAGACTTAACTTGGTGGTGAATTGAAAATAACTCGTGACTCGGAACCTTGTGACGTGGTTGCAACCCTGTGTATTACTGATGAAATTCGTGGGCATGTCTTCAAGTTTTATTATGAATGAAGTTGGAACTGTGCAATTTTAATACGAAATACAAATACTTGCTGGCGAGTGGCGACACTGACATTACTAATATGCACCAAGTTTTGTGCACCGAGTTGACAAAAAGATTTGGCTGTTGGGAACCTATCATAGCAAGCAGATATAAAGCAAATCAGGTGAAGTGATTTTCCTTGAACTTTCGTGAGTGAGAAGCAATTGTGTCGAAGATATATTTGAGGATGGGTTTTGCCTGCATAGTCAGTGATGGAATGCAAGACTAGTATTGTCAAATATGCAACATCAACTTTCAAAGTTGGTTATTGAGTTTAAAGTCTAGCAAACACTAGTTTGAAGAAATAGCGTAATGGTGGAGCATCCGGCTTCTGAATCCGTAGGTCCTGGGTTTGATCTCCGGCCGGGTCAGACCGAAGACCCGATTACCGATTAGTAACACCGGTATCAATAACTTCCCCGCTTGGCGCTCAGCAACACCGGAATAGCATGGAGGGGCGACGAAAGACTTAGAAAGCCTTAAATGGCTATATCTGCACCTGCCTTGTCCGGCGGCATATGCACATCATGCACTCATGGTATGCATGTGTACCGATCCTGTGTATGTGTATGTCATGAGTCGGTGTATATGCCGCAAAGAGATCAAGGACAAAAATATACCACGTCCTAGTCCTAATTGAATCATATAATGCTAAATGCATCATGGTTAATCTTTCAGTATTGAATAAATATTTGCTCATGGTGGAGGTATTTCAAAGATATCAACACGAGTGGAAATCAACCAACTAAGTCGATCAACTAACTAAATCAACCAACTAAATCAAACACTAGGTCGATGTACTAACACTAGCTTATTAAATGTCAAACCTTGCATAAATTGCAGATCTCATTAAAGCGGTCATCAAATTCGTTCACATAGATTAGTTCTGTGAAAAGTACTGTACGATATACGTACATGCAAATGGTGTGACTTGAAGCAAAAATTTTAAATCAATCCGATTTTGTTAAGATTGACTAACCAGAGTGCGGTGATAAAACAGAGCAGAATTCGTTGACTCGAAAATCCTCACGGATAACAAGGAATATTTGTTTGAGAACTCGTTCGCTTCCAGATGCAAAATCACAGATAGCTTTAAGCATGGCTTGAGCAATTTCCTTGTTTGCAACAGAACTTGATCCTGCTGATGCTGAAATAGCAATGTATATCGAATGTTAAATTATATTGGAAGCAGTATTCAAATCTTGGCTATATTTAAATCAGGTACATACCTGGTGCAATTATAACAACAGGAAAGGATATTGATTCGCATCTGAGCTTGATTGCTCGCTTCAGAGCCTTTTTAACTTGAGTTACGATCTCCTTTACATTTCCAGGCACCACAATATGAATTATGTGCTTGCATGACAAATTACCGCTGTGGGTCACTCTCAAAAGTGAGCCTTCAACTGAATAGAGTTTATCTTGCACAGATTTCCCACCTTTACCCAACACGGCTCTAGAAAGGGCACCTAAAATAGGTAAACACACCTTATGCAAGACACCAACATATCCCTAAAAATATATATTCACCTGCTTTAGATAGGTTGAAGGTTGGGCCAGTAAGATTTACAATAGCGTCGGTCTTCTCCTCGGTTAAATCTCCTTTCTTAATGGAGACGTTGATTGATTTGATTAGTGCCGTAGACAATACGGCGCCAGGAGCTGTATCGCTTGTGGCCGACGACCCGTGTCCAGACTGCATTTCCTGCGCAAAAATCAAATAGGATTGGAGAGGAAAAAGGACTGGGAGAAAAAGGTTGAATAACATGAAGAGATACCAGTGAGGAGATAGATGCAATTTTACAGCATGACTTGAGTTTAGTGATCAAAAATCTGACCCATTTGAAGTTATTGAGTCTCATGATATTATGCAAAATTTTATCGTTGCTACAATACATCAAGCATGAAATGATTTATTTACAACTGTTATTTTCAAGAGAGTTTGTGCAGCAAGAAATTTGATTCGAATGACCAAGAGTGACTGAACCTGGTAATCAAGGTAACCTTTAAAGGACATATTGGGTATGATTCTGAGCTTGTTGTAAATAGCATGCAAGCGTAATTCCAAAGCAGCTTGTAGATAATGTTATTTTGTTTCCCTCATTAGGAATTGGATGGTAGTAAAAGAATATTGCAGGGTATTATTTATTTGAATGAATATGGGGTCAGACCATAAATACAGATATGCGGTAAACATTGATCTGCAGTGGAGAAAATGCGCAATAACATTATCAACACTACACAGAATTTGCACAAAATTAAATTCACCATTGCAACAGAGCTGGCTCTTGTCGCTATAATTGACGTTCCGCATGTAGTTCCAATTGCTTCCAACGCACGCTTCCCTGTGGCCGACATGAAATAAGTCATAGCCCCTGGTTGATTTATCGCCTTGGTTCTCTCCTCCAGTTTCGAAATCCAGGATTGCATCATTGAAGATACTTTGAAAGAGAAGAAAAGCTCAGGACTGATTTACTTCAAATGGGGAATAAAGAAATAAAACTTCGGTAATACCGATAGCACTTGGTGAGATCTTGACTTTCCATTATCAGACGTTTGGTATTAATAACGCCCAGAAAATATCACACCTAGACATAACAATCGGGAAATCTAATTTCATTATCAATGACTTAGCCTAAGCAACAAAGTCATTATGCAGTCATCACACCGTGGAGATTACACAGAATACAACGATATTATAAACGAATTAACATTCCTTCCCGATACCTCTTGGAAATTGAAAGATTCTTATATTGTCATAATGTAGTTATGTAACTGTAATATGGTTTGTGATAATAATGAACAAGATCAAATTTCATTTGTAGAAACCCAACCCAGTTCTGCGTAGGCCTATGTGAGTATGACATCATATAACATGTCTGATATAACTTTTCAGATACTATATTCAGTGGCATATTCCATGACTTCATTAACTTTTCATTCCCTCTATTCTCTTAACAGTTTATATAAGCAACGCTGACTTAAAATTACTCGACATGCTTGCCGCAACCAGAGCTTACTGTGAAGATGTCGCTTATACTTGAAAGACTGAAGAGCCTCACCAACCAATATTTTACAGCAAAACAATTTAATTCAATTTCAATTTTCATACATGATAACCCCAAAACAAGACAAGACACCGACACATAAATGCATCGGACGATTTTATCACTGGTCAGGGCGTGCACGTAAACTTGTAAAGTCTCAAAAATCAATAGTTGAATGCAGGGTTGTAACCAAGTCACAAGGTTACGAGCCACAAGTCAATATCACTTTTATAGTGTTGACTCGAGTCAAGTCGAGTCATTTTCAATTCACCACCTAGTCGAGTCCGAGTCCAAGTCAGTAAGTAGTGGGTCGCGTCCGAGTCATCGTGTTTTGACTCGAGTCCAAGTCATTATGTTCACTGTTGAGTTTTCAGTTCCATCTGGTTCAACCCACTTTTTTCAACTCTGCTCCAGTGACATAGAATGGCTCGCATTTATATTGTAGTAATTTCCTCCAGTTTTAACAGTTTCTGGCCCTATTTTCCAAGCATCAGGACTGATAGGCGAAATACCAATCATGTTGCAACTTTACTATTGTTCAAAGTTACAATGAAATTTCCGTCTTGGCCGTCCTAGTCTGGAGTCATATGCCTTGGTTCGAGTCATGCACAATGACTCGAGTACAAGTCGAGTCAATACAAAAATTGACTCGAGTCGAGTCACCAAAAAATCGCGACTCGTGTCATTACAATGATGGTTGAATGTGCAGTACTTTCTGTGACATTCGTATATACTCAAAGACCCATAAATTTGTTCCACGGCCATCATTTGGGGTATCAATCCCTCAGATTAATAAACCCTGACCAGATCACTAGATTGATAAATGTTCTGGAATGCAAGTAACAACTTACCAGTAACAACATCCTTTTCTTGTCCTCTCAATTCAATAACACTAGCAGTATCTGATTTTCGAGCCGAAACCGAATGTTTAGCCAGCATCGAAATGAATTCCGTGTGGCGACGTAGCATGTAATCGATCTTAATCGCAGGCAGTGGTATCACAAATGGATCAGGCTTTGATGACCGTGATTCTTTCGCTGTTTTCTTCGCGCCTTCTACAGATTCCCTGAGATTTTCAACATGTTCCCTCAGTCCTATTATTTTCGTTGCCTCTTCCTGAATAGAGAAAGTAGGTTGGAGATAGTTTTCAGTAGAACTATATGATAGGCATTGACTAGATAAGGATATTGGAAACGGTCCATCCCCAAAAGTAATTTCAAAACCATTAAAATATGATTTTCACACAGAACAAAAAGACTATAATGAATATGCAATGCAAATCAGTGTGACTTCTGCACAAGGCTGTTATGACTCGAGTCGCGATTTTTTGGTGACTCGACTCGATTCATTTTTCAAAGGCGTAGAATGACTCGACTCGAGTTACTTTGAGTATTGACTCGACTTGTACTCGAGTCATTGTGCATGACTCGAACCAAGTCACATGACCCGAGACTAGGACGGCAAGACAGACATTTCATTGAGACTTTGAAGAACAGTGAAGTCACCACATGATTGGTATTTCGTCTATTAGTCCTGATACTTGGAAAATAGGCCCAGGACTGTAGAAAATTACGATATTATGAATGCGAGCCATTCTATATCACTCGAGCAAAGTTGGAAAAATGTAGGTTTGACCGGATTGAACTCAAAACTGAACAGTAAACGCAATGACTTGGACTCGAGTCACAACACTATGACTCGGACTTGAATCACTGACTTGGACTTGACTCGGTTGTGAATTGAAAATGACTCGACTTGACTTGAGTCAAAACTATAAAAGTGAGCTTGACTTGTGACAAGGAACCTTGTGACTTGGTTGTGAATTGAAAATGACTCGACTTGACTTGAGTCAAAACTATAAAAGTGAGATTGACTTGTGACTTGGTTACAACCCTGCTTTTCTGCGGTATGAGTCGTATGTGTGTCTTGACCTGCAGAGCACCCCGGTTAAAAACCATGACCGTACAATTTATGGTAGCCTACTGAACTAAGATAACACTCTTGACTGCGTCAAACACCCATCGACTCTATTGAAGTTCTATGAGAGCGAAAATTGATTAGAACCAAACAAACACAAAAATTGAAAAGTGAGTCCGAGTTGGACACCAAGAAAGTTATCAGCTTCTCCATATTCGACTAGAATTAGAATGATAGCTACACAGTTTACTCCAAATCAGACTACAATTAGAATTATACAAACCTAGTTTTTCCAAATTAGCATAGAATTATAGCTGAACAGCTTTTCCAAATTTGAATTACTGAATTAGCGAGAACTTGGAAATTCAATTAAGTTCAGTTCATATCAAATCAGAAGTCATGCTTACAAGCAGAGGTGGTAGCAACGGCGACTACTTTGACCACCTCTGCTTACAAGCCTGAGAATGAAAAAAGTCTGTACAGTAAGCTTGACTCGATACGCACTATACAGTTCTCCTGAAGCAGTTTGAAAAACCGGAATACAGATTAGAATTAGACTACCGGCATCTCGCTCTAATTAGTTTAATTAGAACTAGAATTATCTAGTTGTCCATGTCCGAAGAGAGTTACACAACACACACCTCATCAAAGACACGGATGAACGCACTCTGCACGGCTTTCTTGACACGCCAATCTTGGCGAATATCAGGCGGAATAACACAACGTTCTTCGACCAAGAGCTCGTTCAATTTGGATTTTGCCAAAAGAATATTGCCGGAAGATCCGAACAGGAAAAATCCGGCGCCTTCTCCAACAAGTATCACTAGACATACAGTGTCCCGTTGTTTAGTATTTGACGCTTAGTAACAGGAGTACACCGACCTTCACTCTGATCCAGCCGAGCATTGATGTAGTCCGTCACATCCTTGCAAGTCGATGGCCCTGTCAATAAAAGTCTAATGCCTTCCGATTTTGGGATATACTCATCCGTTTCCAATCGCTGTAACAAGAATCAGTTTGATATACGCTTCGTTATAGGGGCTAGGCACAATAATTTGAGTGTTCGAATCTGAATCAAGTATTAATTCGATAGATTCGAGTCTACTAGTGAGAGATAAATTATCCTAGTATGGAAATTATATGCTCCTTGACACTAAGAGCAAACTTATCAATGGAAATTACAGTTTCGTGGAAACCTTGAAACCTCGGTTGGCCATATCACGAGATATGTAACACAAAGCTACACACCTATGGGAAATGACATATCTCGAAAGACGTGATCAATCCACAGCATTGTCACTAAGTGCAATGAAATGATTGAAAAATACGACATTATCACTACCGTTATATAGAACTTGCATTATGATTTTTTTGCAACGTAAAAAGTATATTGTATATGAACTTTCCACATCGTTCATACTGTTATGACATCATAACGAATGATACTTGAATACTCTACGACAGGGGTCACCAACACGCAGCCTGCGAGGTCATATTTTGCGGCCCGCGACTTGATTTGAGATTTTGGAAGAAAGCTAAGAAACCATTTTGAAACGCTGAAATTGACCACAGTTTCAACATCGTGTTGTTGTTGCTTCAAAACAAGCTATTCTCTTGTGCCCAACATCACTATTGGCTTTGGCGATGGCAACAGCATTCCATTGAGGGAGAATAATCAGCTGATATAAATGGGCTGGGCATTAGGGGTCTTCAAAAATGACTTTTTTTCTCAAATCGTACTGGCTACTTGATAAAATTGTTAGGTTACCAAATTTAAGCCTACACACCAAATTTGGTTCAATTCCAAACCGTAGCCGCATTGCTACAGGAGAAGAAAGTTTCTATTTATTATATAAAAATAAATAACAAAAAATTTGAAAATTTTTTGTTCACCCCATGAAAGTGTTGGGTTGACTATAGAAACGATGCTCACCAAATTTGGTTCAATTCCAACCAGTAGAAGCGGAGTTATTGCCGTCGAAAAATTTGGATTTGAATAAAATAGTAGTACGATGGGCACCACTATAATAAATAATTAAAGAATTGGTCACTGTAAATACTATTTTATTCATAATCTTCCGCCGGGCGTGTCTAAAAAAGTTTGAGAGCCACTGGCTTAGGGCTTCCCCTCAATTTCAAGCTTAACATGGAGATGGTCTTTCAGCTGGTAATGTATCTCGCTAGCCCCAATATCGATTCCTTGGTCGTTGAAAAGCGTCTCCAGCTATCGCGAACAGCTCGGAGTTCAAAATAAAATTGATAATTATTTTTTGTTATATTTGTATCCATTTCATAAAATATTACTTCTTTTGTGGACGACTATGTCTATTGCCCATTTTAGGTAGGACGGAGTTGTCATGACGTGGAGTTTTAAAACGTTGTTGCCATGTTTACATCGATATTGAATTCATGCGGCCCGCTGCCGCTACGAAATTTGAAAAGTGGCCCGCTACCCGTTTTGAGTTGGCGACCCCTGCTCTACGACTACTACTCATTTTGGAATTGAATTACTCGGGTACGCTACCGTACTCACTACTCAGTTTAGACCAGCCCTATTCGTGGACAAGAAACTGAAAAACAAACCTGTAAAATTTTGACGATGTCTTGCTGAGCCCGGGGGATTTCGGTAGCGTTGCCGGAAAAGGTGAGAGCGAGTTGTGCTGCGTTTCCAGTGATTTTGACTCCATTCCTATTCTCCTCTAGACCGCGGAAACGAGTGTACCAGCTGGGTGGAAATCACAGCGTGAAATAATTAGTTCAAGACGATTGTTGCCACTATATCGACAAAAGGATATAGCCGACTATTCGCCCACAGAACGGGACAAAGCAAACACACATAATGCAGAGATGGCTGGCCAAAGTAGTCGTTGCCGTCAATTTGTACTCAATAGAAGCATAATCAGCTGTTTCGCAGACATCTCAAACTACTTGAAGTGGGATAATATAATGAAGTTTAGAAAAGCACTCATGTAAATTCGAGGGTTTGCAACGGTCCCCTAAGCCCAGACACCACGTAGAGCTGACTGCTATCTGAACAGTTATCTTTGCCAAATTAACAGGGCGTTAACCAACATGGTAGTTTGAATTTCCCTGGCAATGAAACATTGATAAAAACAGACTTGATTAATCGAATATGAACAGACACTCAAAGATTCTAATAAAATTTACTCGAAATGCTTTTCTTGCAGGACCATTCTATAACCAGTAGCGTCCACTGTCTTTTTCATACTTGCAAGCAAAGATTTCACTTTATCCTTAGATCCTACACACACCAGCGTCACCTTTCTTTCGCCTGACCACCTGAGAAAAGATTTGTCGTAATGCAGAGCACTTTCGCAACACAACCGAAAGGAATAGCGTAAAAGGAACAAAAACGCATCATATGGTGAATCTTGAGATTACCGCACGTCACAATCTTTGTCTCCACGATAATCAACTTGAAATCGATAATCAAGCATCTGCTCTCGGATTTTTTCCACATCTTTTTCCGAGAAGTCTTCACATTTCTTGGAAACGTATCCCGCCAAAAACGTTTTTACCTTGTTTTTGATATCGTCAACTGTCATCGCCTGATCCAAACCTCCACGGGCAAGCTGAAGAATAAGGAACTCGATATGATATGCCGAGAAACGCCACTGTTATGTCTGCAATATGCCTGATGTACTTCTGTTGTACAATACTCTTTGGTTCGCTTTACTTTTCAAAAATTGTGACAGAAAATTTGAATCATATCATAAGATGATCAGACTTGAGATGTTTATAGCTGTAACAAGTTCAATTTAAATATTTTGTGTGTTAAAGCATGAAATGTAATCCAATTGAATAGTATATTCATATTGAAATGAGCCCGAATATTTTCGGTTGACACTCGTCAGGGGTAATCGTCAGCAGCTATTCGACATTTCGTGCTGGTGACGTCATATTTTGTGTTACGATTGTTGATATACGCTGTTCTTTCGTATTCTCTACTAGTTGCTGACGATTACCCTGACGAGTGTCAGCCGAAAATGTTTGGGTTCATTTCAATATGAATATACTATTCAATTGTATATTGAAGTTTTGTACCTCAAAGAAGCTGTTGAAATGTAATCCATAATCATACAAAATCCATTGCCAAATGTTAAGGTTTGCGACTCAGAGTGCACCATGCCGTTTCTTACAAACTCATTTAATTAGTACCGGTAAATATTGATTTGCTCAACTGAGGAACAAATTATTGGATGTCTAAATACAAATATGTTTCAGATTGATGTAATTATTGTGGCTTCATATTTAATTCCCATAGAGAGATCAACTTCCTGAGTATAAACTTTTTGCGCGTATCTGAAAAATACAAAAACTTACTGTGATCTGTAATTTCGATTTGATTTGTATCGTGGCCGGATGAACAAACTGCTGGAAAAGATTCATTATTCCTTTTCTTTCCGAGAAGTATTTCAATAAATCTGCCGTCACATCATTGTAAGCGAAAGTGATAGAAGCAGGACCATCTGAATGAACAGAATGGAAACGTGTCAACGATTGATTTCCCCTGCATTTTGGTGATGTACTGGCGTGATGCGTCCATGCACGTAAGTAAATAAGCATGATGGACTCGGATTAGTCTTGATTGAGAGTGTGTGTTCAAACTGAATTAACGCCAGAGTACAGTGTATATTTGCGTAAAAATCGCACCACAGTTATTGCCATATTAAGCATACGTTATAACAGGCATTACCTTCATCTTTTTTCGAGGATGACTGATCGGATTCAGTAGTCAAGCAGCTATGAATACGATGCTGATAGAACGATACTTTGATTGGATGAGAAAACACATCCAGTCCGTCACACCGAATCTTATCACGAACAGTTATTGCATCTATAGTTCACAATAACTCAAGTTATGTATAAGTGGATATATTGTAAATACCACTACTTACCCATGGACGATGAAAAGTATACCAGCGCCGAGGTTTCGTCAATTCTTTCAACTAATGTAACCGGGCCACCGCGCGTGCGAGATCGATTCTCGAAGAGTGATGTAATTTCAATTTCAGTAATTGATTGCGGTAAATTAGCCACTTTGATACAGTCGGTACGAGGCAGGCGTGTTATCTTAATCTGATATCACACATTTGATAAATCTATACTTACACGTCGCTCATGAATGAAAGTGAGACTAACCTTATCTCCAGCCAGCTTTTTAAATTCCTGCAAGATGTCTTCAATGCATTTTTCATCTAAAAAAATAATTGCATAATAGTTGAACATTATAAAATATATGATACCAAATTACCAATAACACACAATGTGCAGTCTAATTCTAGGTTGAGATATCAACATTTTGCAAGAGCAAATAAACTGATAGTAGTAGATACATGTGCGGATGTCACCACAGACCATCACAAATTATAAATGTTTTCGTTTAACAACAAATAAGAAAAACACAGAAGTATTATACAGCTATAATTTACCTATTGACTTTGAAAATCTTGCCAGAATAACAGATTCATAGGATTTAACAGATTCCAATATTTCATCCCCCTTCTTAGGGAGACAAAGCGCCAGATCACTCCTTGCATTTTCCGTGGTATAGCCTTCCGTACCCTGAAGAATGTTAACCATGACTTTGTTTCAAAATATTCTCAAACAACTCATGAAATGAGTCAGCTTCTGTATATAGATATTGTCATTGCTTGGCACCATTACATTCCTTCGTTGTTGAAAATACTATTCATGCTTCAAATTCATGTTATTACAGATAGACCCCAGTTTGGTGAACATTGCCAGTACCAGTATCATACAACAGAACTGTGGTTCCCAAGGTAAGGGTCGTGGCCGAGTTCGCGATGTTTATTCCAAGTACCAAAATTGTAGATGTCACCGTTTAATGTACGTAAAATTTGCTGCAATTTATGCAGTTGGCTATTACGAAAATTCGTCTGCCACTGCAAATCCATGGCGTTCGACACAAGCAAATAAGTGGCCAGAGCAGATAATTTGTTAGAACAATTGGTTTCACCATATATGACACGCCCTTTCTGTTATCAATGCAATGCCATTTGATTTCGCAAAAACGTTTTCCTGGCATTTAGTAGCCAATCCCTTGAAAGCCCTAGCTTGCATTAGTAATAGGCGAGCAGTTGCCGGTCAAATTGAGAAAGAATTGCTATCCAACCACTGACTCACTGTCGCGTTTGCATGTGAGTTTGTTACAGGTTATTGCAGGCTTGGGTAAAATGGGCCCCGGCAAAGGAAACTTATAGATGTCTTGATATAGAGACCTAGCAACCTTTCGCATGATAAGGGTGTACGACTGTACATTATTGTCCAAAGCGTGTTATTTTTATCATTGGGTAGCATCAATTTTGAGGATATATGAGTGCATCCCGAGAAAACGGTGGTTTATTGTGCATTGAAAATATTACATAGACTTTCATTGACATCAATCACACTGAATTAATGATATTTTTCTAATAAATAATGCTCCATAGAACTGTGTAACACAAAACCCACAACCAATAATTGACTTTACCTTGTCCATTCATACATGCCCGAAACAGCATAACATGTGCATATTTTGGATGTGTGAGGCTTCAGTCATGAGAAATTCATAAAACTCAGATTTAGGAACCGCTATACTATAATGTAAAACGTTGGTATTTTTTTTCCTTCAACCTTTTCCATATGAAGGTGGCCACAGCATCTAACAGAGCACTAATCTTCACTGTACCTCAATAACGAGAGTCCTTTCGCGAATCGCTGGAATATATTTCAGATGCACCACAATCGGTACGTCACCAACACGATGAGGTCGAAATTCCCAGACTCTGTCAACCGCTACAAGGGAATATATCAAATTTAGATAACTCTTCCACGGCTTAATAAACTGATGACAGATATGCTACTTAAAGCTATCCGTGCGGATGAAAAGATCAGTGAAAAATAAAATGAAATCATTGAAAAATATATACATAACGGAGTAAACCGAACATTTTTGGCCGACACCGGTCAGAGGTAATCGTTGGCAACTAGTAGAGAAACGAAAAGAACATTGTCCAATAATTGTATCACCAAATATGACGTAACCAGCATGAATATTCGAGTAATCGAGGCGAAAAGATGGTTTGAGTTCATTGTAGGTCTACTATTATTGTGTACCATTTTAGATTGTACACGAACTCCTTTTGTTGGCACAATCTAGATTCGCGGATCAACACAAATTTTCATTGCTTGCAATACACTCGCGTACTATAGTTTGACTCAAATTCGGAAATTCATAGATTCACAGTTCAATTACCGGTACTTCAAACCGTACTCAACAGGTAGTTTACTTAAAGACAGATAAAACTACTTGCCGGAGGAATAGAAAACAATTTGTGGTGAGGTGAATGCAACATAAAAATTACATATGTTACCTTGATGATTGACATGCCATTTGACTTAATCGGACCCTGGCATGTCTCATTAGAAGTGTCAGTTTAGCAATAGCTCAATTTATAACTGGTACAATAAAGTCTGCAAAGCCCACAAAGAAAAATATATCAAATTTTACAATGCTATTGCTATATTTATATGCGGTAATGTCTTGATAAAAAAAAATGATATTCACAAGCATAATATCATTTCCACTTACTCAATTCATCTTTGAAGATAATTAGTAAACCGTCCATCATGTTTATTCCTTCTGCAATACGCCCTCCCATTGATAAATCACTGTTTTCAAAGTACGACTTCAGACTCCGCCATGAAAGCTTATTTTTGCTTTGTACAAGCAATCCTCTGAAGTAGAGATAAAGAAATCATTATTTTCTACAATGAACTTGACAACCATTAGGTCGATAAAAAGGTTAGTCTATATAGATTTGAGTATTTAAATGGTATTGCTCTCAGGAGGCAGACAAGCTTATGATCAACTGTCTTCAAGATCAATAGAGAATCAGAATCTTACTTTTTGCATTTTGGAAGTTCTTTCAAATCATACCAGCTACACTTTCTATCCAAGTCCACAGAACTTGCAGAGCCTTGCGTCTCTTCAAAAATGATATTTGTCACAGGATACACTCCAGCAGTTAAACCCAAGATAGCCTATTTGTTGAGGAGGGTTAGTTCGATTATGTTCACAATAAGAACAGTTTTGTTCGAAATAAGAACGGTCTCATGTTCGCAATAGAACAGTCACAATCGTTATATTCATAATAATGTCAGTCGCAGCACCAACACAACCCAGACACGATGTCCGAATGCCAAACCAGTCCCAACACATCTCAGACATGATGTCCAAACACGCCCCAGACACGATTTCCGATTGGCAATCCCAGACATGATTTTCTGAACACACCCTGGGTATGCCACTCGGGAGGAAGGTTGGTTCGATTGGTTTGAAATAAGGACAGATTTGTTTGAAATGAGGAGAGTCTCATGTTTGAAATGAGGATAGTCATGTCAGAAATAAGGATAGTCATGTTTGAAATGAGGATAGTCGCTATATTCACTATAAAGTCAGTTGCAGTACCAGGCACGACTTCCCAGTGGTAACCCAGTCCGAACACATCCCAGACATGATGTCCGAACACGCCCCAGACACGATGTCCTAGCGTCAACACAGTCCTAACATACCCCAGACATGATGTCCGAACACGCGCCAGACACGATCTACGAGTGTCAATACAGGCCTAACACGCCCAAGACACCATGTCTGAATCGCAACACAGACCGAACACGCCCCAGAAACGATGTCCTAGTGTCAACTCAGATCCGAAAACAACCCAGACACCATGTTTGAATGGCCGAACATGCCCCAGACACGATGTCCGATTGGCAGCACAGGCCGAACACTGCCCAGACATGATGTCCAATGTCCGGGTATCAACACAGGCCGAACACGCCCAAGAGACTATGTCCGAGTGGCAACACAGGCCGAACACACCCCAGACACGATATCCGAGTGTCAAGACAGGCCTAACTCGCCCAAGACACCATGTCTGAATCGCAACACAGACCGAACACGCCCCAGACACGATGTACTAGTGTCAACTCAGATCCGAAAACAACCCAGACACCATTTTTGAATGGCCGAACATGCCCCAGACACGATGTTCGATTGGCAGCACAGGCCGAACACTGCCCAGACATGATGTCCAAACACGCCCCAGACACGATGTCCGGGTATAAACACAGGCCGAACACGCCCAAGACATCATGCTCGAATGGCAACACAGACCGAATACGCCCCTGACACGATATCCGAGTGTCAACTCAGTCCGAACACAACCCAGACACGATGTTTGAATAGCCGAACATGCCCCAGACACGATGTCCGATTGACAGCACAGGCCGAACACACCCCAGACATGATGTCCAAACACGCGCCAGACACGATGTCCGAGTGTCAATACAGGCCTAACTGTGTTGCCATTCGGACATGGTGTCTTGGGCCTGTTCGGCCTGTGTTGATACTCGGAGATCGTGTCTTGGGCGTGTTCGGCCTGTGTTGATACTCGGAGATCGTGTCTGGGGCGTGTTTGGACATTATGTCTGGGGTGTGTTCGGCCTGTGTTGCCATTCGGACATGGTGTCTTGGGCGTGTTCGGCCTGCGTTGATACCCGGACAGATCGTGTCTGGGGCGTGCTTGGACATCATGTCTGGGGTGTGTTCGGCCTGTGCTGCCAATCGGACATCGTGTCTGAGGCATGTTCGGCCATTCAAACGTGGTGTCTGGGTTGTTTTCGGATCTGAGTTGCCAATCAGACATCGTGTCTGGGGCGTCTTCGGTCTGTGTTGCCATTCAGACATGGTGTTTTGGGCGTGTTAGGCCTGTATTGACACTCGTACATCGTCTGGCGCGTGTTTGAACATCATGTCTGGGGTGTGTTCGGCCTGTGCTGCTAATCGGACATCGTGTCTGGGGCGTGTTTTGACATCATGTCTGGGGTGTGTTAGGACTGGGTTACCATTGGGAAGTCGTGCCTGGTACTGCAACTGACTTTATAGTGAATATAGCGACTATCCTCATTTCAAACATGACTATCCTTATTTCTGACATGACTATCCTCATTTCAAACATGAGACTAACCTCATTTCAAACATGATTAACCTTATATCAAACATGACTATCCTCATTTCTAACATGACTATCCTTATTTCAAACACGAGACTGACCTTATTTCAAACATGACCAACCTTATTAACATCGTGTCTGGGGGGGGGGTGGTTGGGACTGTGTTGCCAATCGCACATCGTGTCTGGGGCGTGTTCGGCCATTCAAACATGGTGTCTGGGTTGTGTTCGGACTGAGTTGACACTCGGATATCGTGTCTGGGGCGTGTTCGGCCTGTGTTGATACCCGGACATCGTGTCTGGGGCGTGTTTGGACATCATGTCTGGGGTGTGTTCGGCCTGTGCTGCCAATCGGACATCTTGCCTGGGGCATGTTCGGCCATTCAAACATGGTGTCTTGGTTGTTTTCGGATCTGAGTTGACACTAAGACATCGTGTCTGGGGCGTGTTAGGTCTGTGTTGCCATTCAGACATGGTGTCTTGGGCGTGTTAGGCCTGTATTGACACTCGTACATCGTCTGGGCGTGTTTGAACATCATGTCTGGGGTGTGTTCGGCCTGTGCTGCCAATCGGACATCGTGTCTGGGGCGTGTTTTGACATCATGTCTGGGGTGTGTTAGGACTGGGTTTCCATTGGGAAGTCGTGCCTGGTACTGCAACTGACTTCATAGTGAATATAGCGACTATCCTCATTTCAAACATGACTATCCTTATTTCTGACATGACTATCCTCATTTCAAACATGAGACTAACCTCATTTCAAACATGACTATCCTTATATCAAACATGACTATCCTCATTTCTAACATGACTATCCTTATTTCAAACACGAGACTGACCTTATTTCAAACATGACCAACCTTATTAACATCGTGTCTGGGGGTTGGGGGGGGGTTGGGACTGTGTTGCCAATCGCACATCGTATGTGGGGCGTGTTCCGACATCATGTCTGGGTTGTGTTCGGCATGTGCTGCCATTTAGACATTATGTCTGGGGCGTGTCGGCCTGTGTTGACACTCGGACATCGTGTCTGGGGCGTGTTTGGACATCATGTCTGGGGTGTGTTCGGCTTGTGCTGCCAATCGGACATCGTGTCTGGGGCGTGTTTGGACATCATGTCTAGGGTGTGTTCGGCCTGTGCTGCCAATCGGACATCGTGTCTGGGGCGTGTTCGGCCATTCAAACATGGTGTCTTGGTTGTTTTCGGATCTGAGTTGAAACTAAGACATCGTGTCTGGGGCGTGTTCGGTCTGTGTTGACATTCAGACATGGTGCGGGCGTGTTAGGCCTGTATTGACACTCGTACATCGTGTCTGGTGCGTGTTTGAACATCATGTCTGGGGTGTGTTCGGACTGGGTTACCACTGGGAAGTCGTGCCTGGTACTGCAACTGACTTTATAGTGAATATAGCGACTATCCTCATTTCAAACATGACTATCCTTATTTCTGACATGACTATCCTCATTTCAAACATGAGACTCTCCTCATTTCAAACAAATCTGTCCTTATTTCAAACCAATCGAACCAACCCTGTAGCCACTCGGACATCATGCCTGGGATATGTTGGTGCTGCGACTGACGTTATTATGAATATAACGATTGTGCTTATTGTTAACATGAGACTATTCTTATCTTGAAGAAAACTGTTCTTATTGTGAACATATGACTATCCTTACTATTTTATCAGTCCGTCAGGTTCATTAATATTTTCATAATTTCAAAATTCACAAGACTGTGATACAACGAAAAGATGAAAAAGGTGTCGAAACAACTTGGAGTAGCCTTTAATATCAGACACCCACCTTAGCCTAGGCGAAGTAAAGAAGAGGCATGCACGCTGAATGAAAAGTAATGCAGAGAATATAAGACGCAAGCGACAAAATAAAGGTGGCATGTGGCGGAGGTCGATGTTAGGTCGTGGTCCGGTAATCCTGCAGACTGACTTTATTTTAAACATGAATGACCTTATTGTGAACTGCCAACACAGTCCGATCATACCTCAGACATCATGTCTGGGGTGTCTTTGGAATGCGTTGACACTCGGACATCATGTCTGGGGGTGTTCGGATATCATGACTGGGGTGTCTACGCACTGCGTTCCCAATTAGAAATTGTGTTCGCACATCATGTCCAGGAGCATTTGGAAAATCATGTCTGGGGTGTCTCCGGACTAACTGCATTGCCAATCGGAAATCGTGTCGGGGGGGGGGGGGGGTGTTCAGACATCATGTCTGGGGTGTGTTCGGACAGCTTTGACACTCGGACATCATGTCTGGGGTGTGTTCGGACTGTGTTGCCACTCGGACATCTTGTCTGAGATATGTTGGTGCTGCGACTGATGTTATTGTGGATATAATGACTGTTCTTATTGTGAACGTGAGACTGTTCTTATTGCGAACATGACTGTTCTTATTGTGAACATGAGACTGTTCATATTTTGATCAAAACTGTTGTTATTGTGATCATAATCGAGCCAACGCTGTAGTATTTGTCAACACAACTCATTAGCCTCCCATCAATATTTCGGAGTATCAAATAAACATAATATAACATTTTCCAAAAAAAATAAGGCAGTTTACCCACCATTGATATCATGGGATGCTTTCCTAGCAGAAATGTTGAAGCTTGTGTTTCCAAAATTAATTTGCGGTGGAATGTTTCTGCAAAATTTCTCAGCATCTACATAAAAAATCATAATAGCAATTGGGGGAATAAATGAACCGATGCATAAAACATACCCTCCGGATTATCGAAAATTACTTCCGCCTGTTCTGCTGCAATCTTTAAATTCGAAATTTTGACACCACAACATTTTTCGAATTGCAATTTCAATTTAACCGAACTGCACGTAGGAGGTAATCCATCCACGATAACTCTGTTGTCATCCATGCCTATAACACAACTTTGCTACACACCCAAGTGACCAACCCAACTCAACGACGCATATGGAATTGTGACACTCGTATTATATGGAAACCTGAAAGAATCATATGAAATATGAAGGTAGGTTAGAGTTAGGAATCCGACTCAAGAACCCCGCCTGCGCCTAGTCACTTTGCCGAAAAAGCGGAAGTGAAGTAACAGTCGAGGGATTTGTTTACTTTAGTCTCGCGGTAAATCATTCATTTGTTACTAATCACGACAAAAAGAATTACTTTATCGGTATAAAATATTGTTGCAGTATAATCAGTATGAACATTTCGTTCCGATAAATATACCGGGACTGAACATAAGAGTATGCAGTATCCCAGTATGCACTTTGCAGTTACATGACTATTCGAGAAATTTGCAGAGGACAAAAATAGGAATTTCGTTACTGGGGATTTCCCATATTCGACACCGAACCGTTGTTTTGAGCCGAAGAGTTGAGGCGAGGTGCTGAGCAGTGGTTTTCAACCTGTGGGATGGTGCAGATGAAAAATGATGCAGTGCGGATGAAAATTTAGCATCTTTTCTTACTCTTCATGTTGTAGAATAATTCAAATAAACTTAATACCCGGTGGTAGTACAGTGGCTCATCATTTCAAAATACCACATGACTGCGATAAAATGAAAAGATAGCAATAAGTAGAAACGAGTTGGACTCAGTCTTTGAAATCAGGCATCCACCCGGGCCTAGGTGACTTAAAATGAGGCATGTAGCCTACACTTAATCAAGAGTAAAAAACTTGTTTGACTGATGAAGCGGCTTGTACAAAACAAACTAATCTACTTGGTTGAAGGTCTACTAAAACTCGTTTTTATTATTAGTTCTAGTGGGTAGTTCTAGTTCTGGTTACGATTTTTTGGAAGAAATACGCACATTCGCAATTACGTATTATAGGTCTGATTAAAAGACTACTCCAAGTCGATTTGGCACCTTCCTATCCTTTCTTTATAGGAAATGTCTACGCATCCGGTATTTAGGGCTATTCGTCAGGCACATCTGTCAGCCACCCTAAATGTTAGTATTCCCAAATCCGACACCTAAATATATGTATGTATCAGGTAGTGTTGGGATGACTCGAGTCATGACTTGACTCGAGTCAGACTCGAGTCTCCCTTTTCGTATGACTTGACTTGACTCGAGTCACTTTGCAAAAATGACTTGACTTGACTTGACTCGACACTTCAAAAATGCTGATTGACTCGTGACTCGAAGCAAAATTTACGAGTCAATTTCAAGTCATCAAGTAATCGATGTCAACTAAATCGCCGTATCTTGAATAAGTTCGGATTGTTGACCGATCACTCAATGATTGTGCGTTTTACCGAGCCTCCATTATTACATCACTAATGAATTGAGCGTTAACGCAGAGCTTACGTTTTCGTAAACTTGCACACCTCAACCAACCCTCTTGCGTATGTTAAATCGAACGAATATCGTGCATACGTTTGTAATTGTATAGCATGGATATATATGTGGGTAGGGTATTGCTCCATATCAGTTTATTGAACTTTCTGATGCTTCATATGCTATCCTATATTTTGGCTGATAATTATAGATCAGGGGTGGGCAGAGCAGCTTCATGCGCGAGCCGCATATCAAAAATCGTTGCCTTAAAATAGTCACAACACAAAAATTTAAAAATACAAATTTATTCTGTCACAAGGAAATGTTGGATATAGAATGAAGTTTATCATTTGTGATATAAGACGATGCCTATAGGCTGCAAGGTGTTTGAAATCGGACTGATATGACGTCAAACAGGGCGGAGCTCGGTATAATCATAATACTTCGTACATATGTCTTTTTCGGGTAACTCTTGGCAATTAAGGTTTTGTTGTTTGATTTCGTAATGACGTAATTCTAGCTTTATGATTATTATTGGGCGAATCTTGGCAGAGAAGGCACAGTGGCTTACGTTCATTATCACCGAATGCACATTGCACACTCATTGAAGAGCCGGAATCAAAGACTCAAAGATCAGCATGCGGCTCGCGATTCGCAGTTTTCTCACCCCTGTTATAGACTGAGGCTATATCGCTATACTTGCGTAGTTTGACATTTATACGTATGCAATGCATGAGCGATAGAGCGCCTTCTTGCGTCTATAATCAACTCTTTATTCGTTCCTCGATTCAGAATAAACGGGGACCCCATCTGTATTTAAAACAGTTAGCAAAATGCAATGACCTTGAATCACGTATCGTACTTTGAAAATTCAACTTGACTCGACTAGTGACTTGACTCGTGACTTGACTTGACTTGACTCGACTTGACTCGTCGAGTCACCTCCAGAAATCGGGTGACTTGACTTGACTCGAGATGACTCGTGACTCGAAGGTAGTGACTTGATCCCAACACTGATATCAGGCGCACAAGTCTACAGAGCAATCAAGATGCGGCATGACGTAAGGCGGTGTTGATCAAACAACGATAATTAGGTAGGCTACGTCATGCTCCACTTGTACAGCGTTGTGATGACTCGAGTCCCAAGTCTTTGCTAATAAAAGCACGAGATCTGCATCCACGGTGGCCAGCATGCACCGATTTCTGAGCTGATTAAGGATTGGTATCGGTACTGGTGGGGGCGCTAGCTATTGCGCGATTGATGACTGGCAATTGAACAGCAAACACGACAACGTATTTTAGAGCAGACCTGGGCAAAGTGCGTCCCGCGGGCCAAATGCGGCCCACGAAGCTATTTTGTGCGGCAATCGAAAGGTTATTTGGAATTCAAAACATAAAATTTGCTTTTTGAATGACTAAAACCTAAATCGTTTACTTTGAAACCAGTTCATTAATTTGCGACGATTACGCTGCTTACGTACTTCGCATGCGTAATCCAGATTCAAAATAAAGGCAATGTGGCAAAGTGTCAGTAGTAGGCTTACCATATTTTGGAAATCTAAAAAGAGGACACTTTTTCAGAAATTTGAGACTTGCAAAACCGGAGAAGAATTCTCAAAAATCGGCGAATTTTTCCCACTTTGTGATCGGTTGACTGAAAAAAAAGAAAAAAGAGAAAAAAAGGTCAACTTCCCGCTCAGAGCTCAAAATACCGGTTTCCTCTCCATATTGCTAGGTGGTTGACTAAAAAAAAGAGGACAAAATCTCAGAAAAGAGGACAAAAGGGCGTCCTCCGAGGAAACTTAAGAGGACGTATGGTAACCCTAATCAGTAGCAATTCAAGTAACAAGAAATGATTTTTCCATAGTTGAGTTTAAACCTTATTCTTTGTTGCCATATTGTCACAATTCACATTATACGATATGTGTTGCAAATTGCTACGTGGGGGATTTCCGAGTCCCAAACTCGTTAAACAAGTCAATCAGTACTCGTGATTGCTATATATGACTCGTCATATCTATCACCAATAACAGAAAGGGCATGTCAGAAAAAGAAAGCCTCAAACTGAAATTCAAAGAACGTTTAGAGCACTAAATATTTTTATACTGGAGTCAGGGCTAAACCCGTCCTTTTAGTTTTGCCGAGGATGTCGCCGAGATTAAGGATGTGGGTCTTTTGACAAAAACACGAAACACTCGGTAAAGGAAAGGCGAATTTCAGAAAAACGGCAAGTTTTGCTATAGCCAGCTATTTGAGCTGCACCCTGCTCGGTGCTCATCTTTATACTGTCGCATGTACCCTACATTTCAGTGCAGTGGTTCTAGAATTGGGTGGGCGTGAAAGCATCTGAGGGGGTGCGAAGCCGCAGTTAAATGAATTTTTTTCGCGCTCCGCGTGATCTACCCCCAGCTGATACTTGTTACTCTGTGTTTTGTCCGACTTTTATGTTTCAGGATTCTCTCATCAACAGCCATAACCTTCCATGCCATCAAACTATCCGTTGGGATTGCTAGCATTCTGGTTGCACTTTTGAATATTTTGTGATATCATCATAAGGGGCGCGAAATTTTTCATTATCATAGAGGGAGGCGTATTACATTCTGTTATGACGTCACAATGAGAGATATTGGAATACTCATCTCGACTCGAAACATAATATGTGATTCAGAATCGAATCACCCAGGTACTCGAATTTGCCCAGCCCTACCGACGACTCGTCGATCATGAGTTGGTATCGGGTGATTTATAGCAGGTTTTCGGATTGACTATGGTACATGCAAAAATCAGCTTGCGGAGCTAGATTTTGCTGTGAAAAGTTATCGGCATCACAGCATTTACAGATGGCTATGAATCCACAGACCAATGGATCCTCTTATACTATGAAATTATCGATAAAACGCAGATGCTTTTCCGGGTACGTGCTCAATATTATCCAATTTTGGTTTCCCGAGCTCGACAACCATCATCCTACAGCTGTTGTCATTTTACATACAAATGGCATGTGCTTGATGATTGATTGCACAACGTGATCGGTAGAACAGGAAAGCCTCATCAATCAATGACAACTGAAAAGTTCGTATTCATTGCTCCGGTTTCCGTGCAGATTGTAAGACTCGCATCGTCGTATATACAGTATACGTGGGTAAGCAATACACAATACACATGCAAGGATGTGTTCTAACACCATAGTATACAGAGATACAGGATATTGGGAGCTTGTATCATATTGACCCCGAGGTTTTGACGGTATATTTCGAACCCTGGTACGGGATACGCTATACGCATTGCGCAATAGGAGTGTGCAAGCTTTGGTCCGCATTTTCAATGGTGTTCGATCCGCGAAATGGGCTTCTCGTTTCCGTTAGTCAGGTAAATTTGATCTAAGCGCTAGTGGGCTAAGCGCCTGAAAAAGTTTGAGAAGCACTGTTTTAGAGTCTTGATAAAAGAACATGAATAGGGGTTTAAAGAGTGTTAGAAATGTATCATGTTAACCTTTTTTCGTTGTGTGTTTTATATGGGACGTAGCTGCTAAGGTCAGATGTCCTTAAATATCTTTGCCCGACCCATATAGCTTGTCCAACTTCATCTATATTTCCATCAGGAGAACTGAAACACCAGGTATTAAGGCAATCGAAGTGACTTATGATTTGAGAAAAGGAACAAGAATCCGGGGAAGTATGAAGCTTGGCTATTGGGATATTCGAGGCAGGGCTGGGCCAACACGGCTCATGTTGGCCTACAAGGAAGTCGATTACGAAGACGTGAGATATAAATTCAACGTTTCCGATCCAGCTGAAAGGCAGTGGTATAAAGAAAAGGAAACGTTCGGATTCGCATTCCCCAATTTACCGTATCTTATCGACGGCGACGTGAAGTTAACTGAAAGCTGGGCGTGGGCAATCATGCGTTATCTGGCTAGTAGAAAGTTCGACCTGGCGCCAACTAGCGATTGCCAGGAACGCGATATTGACATGGTGGCCGGGGTGCTTCAAGATCTAGTCGTCGCAATTGTAACTCTCGCATACGGAAATGAAGTAGCGGAAAAACGAGAAGGCACGCGGACCACGCCATTGGTAAAATTCAGATTGATGGATAAGTTTTTGGCGGGACGGGATTTTGCGGCAGGAGCCAGATTGACGCACGTGGACTTCGTGGCGTACGAAGTCATGGATTGCTACCACATGCTATATCCGAGTATATATTCACCGACGTGAATAATTTGCAAGCGTACATTAAAAGATTTGAAGCTCTGCCAACAGTATCTGCTCATATTAGTTCTGACAAATACAAGAGGTTCCCGATATTTGCTCCAATGGCTGCTTGGGGAGGCAAAGATCACGACGACAGTACCTGGTAACGATAGGGTTACCATACGCCCCCCTTAAGGAGGATTTGTTCTCCTTTTTCGGGTTTTTGAAAATGTCATCCGAGGACGCCTAAAGGTCCTTCTTTTTGGCAATTCGTCCTCTACAGCTTTCTGAGCTAAGTTGATGGATAGATTCGAGTGAAAATGGGCATAAATGACGCTCAATAAGAAATTCGTGGTTCGAACGGAAGTGACGACCTTTTTTTTATTCATTTTAGTCATCCAACGGATAATGTGACAGAAAAACTGTATTTCGGGACTTGAGCCGGAAAGTTGGCCCCTCTTTTTAGTCAGCCAACCACAAAGTCGGGAAAAATTTACAATTTTTTCTGAATTTTACTCCACAATTTTAAGTCTGAAAATTAAAAAAAAAAGTCTTCCATTAGGTTGCTTATGGAAGAAGTACTTCTACTCGTACTTGAGTATATTTTTTCGTCGCTACTTCTACTTCTACTTGAGTAGCTTTCTTGACTACTTTGACCACCTCTAAATTCTTCATTGACTTGCTGTAGCTTAGATTATAGTACACAACAAAACAAGTTGAAGTATTCGAGTTTATGAGCGTTTGTCTCATAGGTCCCGTGGTCGTGTGCCTTTGGACCCACCGGGTGGGGACTGATGATACGTTCGAGCAACAAATTTTAAACATTTATAAATATTATTTGATAAGGCATGTTAATGTCCGCGATTGGTAGAGCTTGGATCAAAGTGTTTAGCCTACAAAAGATCTGCTATTCTCGTCTGAAGATTTGAGGGCCAGAGATAATTTTGCAATTTTTGATCCATCGGTACTACATCTCCCCTATACTGGATGCATTTGGTCTTCTACTCCATGCAAGACTATTTTCCAATTTAGACTCCAGCAATCTCATTGCAACTTTTCATTGGTTGTACCAGTGCAGCCAGCTTAGAAACGCGCAATTAAGGGAAATCACGGTTTTAACCCGGACTATTTTGATGATTGTGCTAAATTTGACTTGAAATATGCCGCCGTCTCTCATCTCAAATAGTTCAACTGTGATAATTGCTCCTGTCCTGGTTGGCTCTGATGACTTTGTCATATCGAACCTCTCGATCCGTATACCTTGCATGTCGCATTTCACTGTGTTGCATTTTTGTCGTGTGATGTTGATTTGTAACGTGGGGAATAAAGATATTCTCTCTTTCTCTCACTTCAAAATTATGCAACAATCGACAAAAACTCATTTAGGTGGGATTCAAACCGCGTGCAGCGACTACAGCAGGGGCGGCCAACCCATGGCCCACTGGTCAAATGTGGACCACGAGAAGGTTTTAAGTGACTCGCGAGGTAATTCCCGAAATTAGTTTAAAGTTCACAGAAACTATATTTCCCAGGGAAGTTATTGTGAGCTTGCAAGTCCAACCGCAATCTGACCGCGAAATGTGGAACATTGATTAAAATATCAGTTCCGACGCATTGGTGTAGCCAGGCGTTAGCCACATTTTTCGGAGATCTTCGTATATGACCATAAAGTATAATGTTTTGTGGCAGATTTATTTGATTCCTTTCTGTTAGTATTTTTGCCCCCTCCTGAATATTAGAAATACGCCCAATTTACAGAATTGAGTCTAACTATATTCGCAATCATAGAGAACGTGTCGTCCAACATGCTACTTCGCGTCTGCACTGCACCTGCAGAAACCTCATCAGCGATGAAACTTTTGCACGACGTATGTTCGCTGAAATCTTCAATATTGATTTGTCCATCATCATCATCATCATTGGTTTATTAGCAATTTTATCAGTTCAATACACCACAAAAAATGCGATACAATGAAAAGACAGGAAGGTGTCGAAGCGACAAGGAGCAGTCTATGGAATCTGACACCCACCTTGGCCTAGGCGATGTAAAGAGGAGGCATGCACACTGAATGAAAGTAAAGAAGATAGTATAGAAAAAGAAAGCGACAATAAATAAGGCGGCATGTCATGGGAAGCGAGATCGATAGGTCAGTCGTGGTCCGGTAATCTTGAGGATGGACTGTGTAGCGGTCGCTGCAACGACTTGTTGCAAGACACGCTGGTATAATGCTTGATTGGAGTCGACGCTACAGCTACAGTTCCCGTTGCACGCACTAGTTGACTGACTAATGACCGCTCTGAGTACTCTTGCAATCCTGATCACACACGCAGATCCAAGGAGCTTTCTTTACTAGCACAGAACAGCCAAATAGTAGTAATTAGTGGTCAGAAACTTGTAGATTTACCAGGTTCAAATCATACTGCAATATATTAACGAATATAGAAAGAACAAAGTTAGATGTATCTAATTGCCTGTATACGACTCTGTGACTTGAGCGAACACGCCCGCTACGGCGCTATACACTGGCGAAGTGGCGATCTCTCAAAGCACGTGCTTCGCAGACTATACTTTATCGATACGAGATTAAGGTCGTGGGAAATGAGGTTAGGAGAGGGTAGCACGGGAAGATTACTGGCACCCTGCTGGGACGGATGTTACATTCCCCACTTTAAGGACATTTTTGTGCAACACAAAATGTCTTTACAACTATTTTCGTAAACAATGTGGCTCCACGTCGGGGTAATCGGACTTTTACAAACATTACATCGAACACAAAGGGAGAAATAGACCCTAACAGGCAACAGGTAACAAACACAAACAAATGCTAATCACATACATTATACAGCAATAATACAAACAGAGAAGGATAATCTCAGACCAAAGCACCAATTATACAACATCAATCACCCACAGTTTTATACTCGGACACTTCAATACAATTCGAAACAGCGGGAGCAGAGCACGGATGCAAGCTAGTTAAATGTAACTTTCCACATTTCACACAAACTACACGTTTTGGACAATCTTTACCATGGTGCATTCTAGTACATCTTTCCCCACATCCATAACATAAAAACTTGTCACGCATAAACGATATTCGTTCAGGATACGGTAAATTCTCAAAATCCACACAATCTGGGATTTGGTGGTCATTTTTTCCACAAAACATGCAATTATATTCGCCTGACATAACATTAGTTCCAAATGAAACACATGGCCTATCACGGCCATACTTTTGAGCAGATTGCGGGATATTACTATTTCGATTTTCGGTCAACATTCTGAATTCCGGCATATTTTGAAGCTCTGACTGATCTCTTACAAATGACACGAAATACTCAAAGGGTGGGTAGCAATTTTGATCATTGGTCTCCACTTTGTATTGAAACACTTTAACGCGCCACTTCTCGACCAGTGACGGAGGTAGCTTCTTCACCACATACATATGACTTGACGAGTAGTCAAGAATGCCTAACTCCGGCACAAACCTTCTGTTCACAAAAACTTGCTCCAAGAAATCAGAGAATTCTTGCAGCCCAAGTCTATCATTTTCTTTTATATGACGCCAACCTTTCAATTTATCTAGGAAGGCCAGCCCAACAACGACAGGGCTTCCATACCTACTTCGCAAGTCACTTATTGCTTTTCGATAGGATTCCTCAGAACCACGCAGAAAATAACATTTCACAACTTTTAGCGGGCCCGGACCAAGATGCTGTTTCAACAAATTCATCTTTTCATGAACACAATACACTCTATCTTCAACTAACGCTTTAAACGAATTTTCCCATTCCATATAATTAGTTTCATCGCCATCAAAAACCCAAACTTTTATATCAGGTATTCGCGTCAACGGTTTCATGTTGTATTGACGATCAATTGGTATATCGATAGATTGATTTACGGGCATCTTTACATACGTGTTTCGACCGGTTGCTTCCGGTTCAACATGTGGGACATTGTTCATTTGCACGGGAGTTTCATCAATAACTGGGCCGTAGGATACGGGTTCACTAGATTTCACATTACATTGCCTAACTTCAGGACACACATGTGGGTCACTAATAACGAAGTTTTGTACCTTTTCCTCCGAATTCAATACGGGAACCTTGCACCGAATATCTGCATAACTTGGCTCTTCACGTACGACATCTTCATCATCATCAAAACCAAAGAGGTTTTCGTTTTCCTCCCTTTCAATTTGCTCACAAGCCTTGATCTCGGCTCGTTTTTCAGCAATTTGACTCTTCAGAGCCAATTGCGACAACTTTTTCTTCATTTCAGCTTCTTGCTCTGAAAATTCCAGCTTCGCTTCCAGAGCGGCTGCTTCCCTTATTCTCGTATGACGTAGCTCTTTGTTGCTGGCGAGGCTGGTGCGACTGTGTTGTGTATGGCGACTCGATCTCGAGCCGGCTCCAGATCTCGCGCGGCTACATACGGATCCATTTTCGGATGGAAGCATCAGGAAGTCCGCAACGGCTTGCCGCATTCTTTTAAAATCTATTTCAACCAACCTCAGACTGTTGGTGAAGTCTTTTGTTTCCGTACTTTCCGCGTGATTTGAAATAATTTCTTCAGTAATTTTCTTCATTTCGTTTCGATGGCTAACAACTCTTTTCATTTCTTCACGCACTTCCTCTTTATTTGTGCATAGCGCCATGGCAGTCTCAGTTGCGTCCAAACATCTTTCAACTTCTCTTTTTGTTTCACGGAACTGGCGTTCAAGTTCAACCAATCTCTGATCGAATCCATGGAAAGTGCCGTCACTACTGGTTGGATCGTCAGAACCCACTGACTTGCTCTTCGCGGGGCTCTGGTCCACATTTTCTTTTTTGACACTTCCACGTTCGTCTTCAACATTCTCTGAACTTGATGGAACTGGGCAGCCAGCACTCTCTGGCGTTGCCACAGTTTGACTTTGTACGGCTGAGCAGTCAGCTTTCTCTGGCGTTGCTGCAGCTTCCATTACTTTCAACTTCTCCGACTTTCAACTTTTATTTGTGACTGGTAAAGTTTCTGACTGTAGCGGTCGCTGCAACGACTTGTTGCAAGACACGCTGGTATAATGCTTGATTGGAGTCGACGCTACAGCTACAGTTCCCGTTGCACGCACTAGTTGACTGACTAATGACCGCTCTGAGTACTCTTGCAATCCTGATCACACACGCAGATCCAAGGAGCTTTCTTTACTAGCACAGAACAGCCAAATAGTAGTAATTAGTGGTCAGAAACTTGTAGATTTACCAGGTTCAAATCATACTGCAATATATTAACGAATATAGAAAGAACAAAGTTAGATGTATCTAATTGCCTGTATACGACTCTGTGACTTGAGCGAACACGCCCGCTACGGCGCTATACACTGGCGAAGTGGCGATCTCTCAAAGCACGTGCTTCGCAGACTATACTTTATCGATACGAGATTAAGGTCGTGGGAAATGAGGTTAGGAGAGGGTAGCACGGGAAGATTACTGGCACCCTGCTGGGACGGATGTTACAGACTGTATTTATTTAGTAGTAATTGCTTGTATTTCGACTTGAATGTGGACATGCTCGTCGACTGTCGGATGGCCGGCGGGATACTGTTCCACACATCAGGTCCGGCATATTTGATAGAGCGATGATCTTTTCGGTCGATCATATGATATTTGGACGACGTGGACGCGCGTGTGTTGTACTTGTGCGCCGATTAATCCTGTCCTTAGCAAATTAGCCCAGCGGTATACAGAGGCGACCCGCAATACATGCAAGTAACATTATTTTTGACCGAATTCACTCATTACCTTTGAAAATAATTAGCGCTTCGCGCGGCTAGGACATGGATGCACAATGTACACTGAGTTCTCATGTCATAATTCTTATCGATTTTGATGCGTATAGTTGGGGTCTTTAAAAATGACTCTTTTTCTCAAATCGTACTGGCTACTTGATAAAATTGTTAGGTTTCCTTATTTAGGCTTACACACCAAATTTGGTTCAATTCCAACCAGTAGCCGCATTGCTACAGGAGAAGAAAGTTTTTATTTATTATATAAAATGAAAAACAAAAATTTTGAAAATTTTCTGTCCCCCTATGAAAGTGTTAGGTTGTCTATAGAATCGATGCTCAATAAATTTGCTTCAAATCCAACCAGTGGAAGCGGCGTTATAGCCGTTGAAAAATTTGGATTTGAATAAAATAGTAATTACGGTGGGCACCACTTCAATAAGTAATATAAGAATTGGTCACCGTAAATACTATTTTAGTCATAATCCAAATTTTTTTACGACAATAAATTTCTTCTCCGGTAGCAATGAGGATACTGGTTGGAATTGAAACAAATTTGGTGTTTAGGCTTAAATTAGGTAACCTAACAATTTTATCAAGTAGCCAGTACGATATGAGAAAAAAATCATTTTTGAAGACCGCTAGCGTATAGTTATATAAGTCTAGTTTTCAATGTAACCTAATCCGGTTCGCTCATTTCAGACGACAAAAACATTGTCGTCAACATTCATGTGGCCCGCGAAATGATTCGTAAATCTCATGTGGCCCTTTGGCCGAAAAGGTTGGCCACCCCTGGACTACAGTGTTTGGCTGCTATGGTGTGAACGCGGTAGGCCAGTGGTTCTCAACCGGGGGTCCGTGAAGCAATTTCAGGAGGTCTGCGAAACCTCTAAAATTACAAAATGTGTAACAATTTAATTTCTTGCTTCAAATAGAGAAATCATCAAGCAGTTTAACTTCATAACTACTAAAACTTGATGACTCGCCTAAACAGAATGGCCATCTGAGATGAAATATTCTAGTGTGCAAACTCATTTTAATTCTCAATTTGCCAACAGCTTACTGACATTGCTGATTAGAAAGGTTTTGTTGGGGTTTAGGAATAAATTCGTTCGCAAAATCGTCCATTTTCTCCTGTGATATACATAGCTTACATAACCGCTATTCCAGAATTACTTGAAGATGAGCTGCGACATAGAAATTACTAGTCAGGATGTTATATTGGTGCCATGTAAGTTGCGGTCAGACCCAAAGCCAAAGGTGTCGTCACGTTCCCTCTAGGGTCCGCAACAGATAACCGGTAGATACGTTGGCCTGCACTTTATTGTACAACAGAAAACATGAACGGACTAAGGATGAGAGCATCGTACATAAGAAGGAGCGCTGGTCGTACATCGTCGCTCGATCGTCAGATAGAAAAGCGGCGGCAACTGACGATGATCTTCTTCTAAATAAGCAGACTTCGAGACAGGGTTGCGCACAAGCAGCGCCGATGATTGTGATCGCTGATGCGGCGTCCAGACAATATGTGCAGTGTGCACTGGGGGCGTAGCCTATGCCTTTGCGAATAGACCCAGGCTCGCGATAAGAAGAGCGCCAATGACATATAATCCTATACACTGCACAATGCATGATTACCATATGTATAGGCCAATATGATCAAATCCTTTTGACGGACAGAGCCGAAATTTCAGTCCTCGACCAGTAAGTCACATACAGGCCAAATAGTCCACATATTCTGGTGTATAGATAAGCATGGAAAATCCACAAAATAAGAGTCATCGGGTCTTCCCCAAATTATTGAAAATGACTCAGCAATGCCGCGTTTCAAACTGCTATAGATGCTAGATGCGCGAAACACTACTTTCTCCGAACCTATAACGCGATCGATCGGCTAATTGTACAAATATAACGATATACGCCCGTAGTTGTCGTGTTTACAACCATCAGATTATGTGATGATATCGATATGTGTCTGTTTACGATGCAAAGAAAATTCTAAGTTCTTTCGTCGATCTTATCAATGCAAGTCCTTGATATATTGCCCAGGAAGTACGTCACATCGAAACGCAAGCATAGCAGAGGGACAAGAGCATTCGATGGTAACAATGTAGATAGCTCGAAGTGTACGTATCCTAGTTTCGGCCGCTTCTCATTTTTGTCCTGAACAGCATTCAAAGCTATGTATAGGGGAAGACTAGTGCAGTTCAGGATGGCTATCTGGAATGTATCGGTGTTTGTAGATCATGTTTTCTGGTGTACAGACCGGATAATGAATGCGCAGACATCTAAAGGTTTTGCTTAGCCGTATACATTAGTTAGCAGTCGGTTTGAGAAACTACTGCCACATTTCGTTATTATACTTAAAACTTCCTTTACGTTTAGTTGTGATTATAAAGATTTGAAGTTGTGTGTCGGTTTGGCTGCAGGATTATTTAAACGAAGTCGAAATACGGACAGAGCTTGGCAGCAATAGAAGTATTCAAACGTCAATGGGAAATGCCGTCAGCGCTGGATTCGAGCTACGTCGAACTACAATCACTGTTGGAGTGAAATCAAAATATAGCAAACGGCAGATATTTACTTTCATCCTAATTGGTAGATGTTTTAACCTAAGGCGTTATTTGAAAGGTTTCCGTTATTCATTTATGCATTCCAAAATGCCTGCACGCCCACAAATCAGCGATAGTGTAAAAACGAAAACTACATGCTTCGGCTACACGGTGAAGCTACAGTAACATCATGTATATTCGATGGTCTCGCGCTTCAGATCATCAATTATGTAGCCTAATGATTTCCTGCGACTACTAATAGCGTAGTTCATCAAGATGCAAGCGGGCTAGACCATGAACGGTGTTTCAGAAGATAGATTTGATTGTTAGTTTTACTTCAAGATAGAAATAAACGCTTGTAATATTGTGTACACAATACACATGTGAATAATCCGTGCTTCCAGCACTATAGCTGAAAATGATCAGACCACATTATAACAAGTGCTAATTCGTAAACGTTACGTTTTTCTACATAGATTTCATATATAGATATAATATTAATATACATATATACCAAGTTGTGCATCGTTTTATTCTCAATGGACAAGAAGCAAAAGAGTCACAAGAATAACAAAACTGCAACGGTAAATTTGAAACTTCATTAGGTGATAGTGAGCGAATAGAGTAACCAAACAACGCTTCATTGTCTATTCATCTATATATTGTATTGCCAAGGCGAGAATATTAGTAATGAGGTACCAGGAAGTAGCTCGTAAAACCATTTTACTAGTTGCCGACAACTGCATGACTCGACGCTGTCATGTAGTCCGCGGAATCAGCGTTTAGCAAATCCTCGCATGGAACTGACCCTAATCCCAAGAACTAGCCTATTTGTTAGCAAATAACAGAAGACTGCTCATAGCTGGTGAATGACAGTCGCCATTCCTCGTCCATTTACGATACCTATACGTTTCAGTCGTTCTGTGAATCGCGCGTTATCTTTGTGAATGACGAGTTGTCAGACATGCTAATGCGCAACCTTGTGTCCAGCAAATCCCGGCCGCCGATTCGTTCACAAATTACGAGCATTCCGGTTGGTTATCAAAACATTTTGCCGATGGCTTGTTCAAAAAGCGTTGGCGAAAAAGATATTGTGTCTTGTCGAGCGGGACTTTGTACCTCTACGAGAAGCAGGTATGTAGGTTGTGTACATTGTGTATGTACCTAAATATTACAATTTGTGCATGTCGTTACTGCCATATTCGATGAAATTGCATCCCGATTACACTGTCACATTTTTACATCAATACAACTCCGAGCATGGGTGTTTTTAGATTGCTTCGACATAAAATTATCGCTAATTCCCGTTCAGGCTTCAAAAGGAACGGATGCATCCAGTATCGCCATTGAGCTCGGTAAATTCTCCGATTGCACCCAAGCGACATCTAAGGAATCGAAGAAGAGTCCTTTTACGATAGTGCTTGAGCCCGCGGCTTCGAACAATAACACGGAAATGAGCAATAAAAAGCACGACGCTGGTGTAAGTATGTGTACTGTTCAACTTTTTTCATATTATGCATAGGAGCACTGAACAGCATATGATCTACGGAAAAGAGGACACTACTTACAAATCACAAATTATGAAGTAGCATTCGTTTATACGGGGAATATGGAAATTTTACTTCTACTTTTGATGTGTTGACTAAATGAAAAGGTCATTTTTCCGATCCCACTCCCGAATGGCCCACCACACGTATCATGGGTTGGTGTTGACCATATTTTTTTAAGTCAACCTTGCAGTCTGAATCAAGATTTCACGTATAATATGTCATTTTTAGTTGTCTCCGAAAGACCATCTGGCTTGAAAGCTATAAATGAGGACAAATAGGACATCTGGGCGTCCTCGCAGGACATTTTAGATTTCTTGAGGTTCATTTTAGATTTCTAGAGGACATATATGCTATTCCTAACCAACTGTGATAACGAAAATTAAGAGAATTTTATGCATGAAATAAGAGTTGTGAATGCATATGTATGTACTTGTACACATATTGAATAGTATATATTCATATTGAAATGAACCCGAATAATTTCGGCTGACACTCGTCAGGGGTAATCGTCAGCAACTAGTAGAGAATTCAAAAGAACGACGTATATCAACCATCGTATCGCAAAATATGACGTCACCAGCACGAAATTTCAAAAACGAGAGCGTTCAATGTACTATTTGTAGATGGTATACACGAACTCTTTTTGTTGACGCAGCCTTGGCTGGTGTATTTTGATAAAAGTTGACTCCAAGGCACAAATGAAAGTGTGAACGGCCTCTCCCAACGACACATAATCTGTCGTCTCGATAATAAAAATCGCACGAACGGGATTATCCAACAAATATTTGCCAATTGCAGAATTTATGGCCTTTGATTGTTCCGGATCAATTGTTCCGCATCAATCTTGAGTGGATGAGTCAAGGGTGAGCTTTTCACCGAGCGTGATGCACGTGTTCTAATAAATCTAGGGACATGCTGATTTATGCGTTGCTGCAAACGCTTTGACGTTCTTCCCACGTAACCACAATCACAGTGGGACCTATATTCGTACACCAAATTACTTTGCTGAAATGCAGGAAGCACGTCTTCATATGACATATTTGTATAACGCATACATGTAACAGACTTGATGTACTGTTGATATAAAAATAGATGTTTTCCGACATACTGTATAGTTATGATGGAAACGATAACCTCGCCTAAAGGTTATCGCATCTCCATCGTCAAAGCACCTCGATGGTGAAGACGAAAATATAACCGATCTTTCTCTCTCTCTCAGGATTTTTTTAATTGTAAGTATTACTTGTCTATGGGTCAGAGTTGCGGTTCGCTTGATTCGAAGTGTGCCTTTTTAATGCACTACATGACTATAAGCCGTTACAGTCGTAACATGATTGATAGTTTGACAATCTCGATAACACTTACATTAGCAGTGCCCCAAATCAAATAAATGTTAGTGCATTTGCGAGGCCTGTGTAAAATAAGGCGCATGACATCCATTAGAAATGTCACTCTCTTGCAGGCTGCAAGAGAATTTCTCTTCGCTGATGACGAAAATGAAATGAAAAAATGGATCTCAGTTTTGAAGGAATCCCTTTCGTTGAGTTGCACGGTACGTTACATAAATTTTTTAAGATACCCGTAGCCATAATTATTATTCGTAATGTTGTGGTTACCGTTGTATAGTTTATATTTAAAGATTGGAATTCGGGAATTGTCGCTATAGATCAGAGGTAGCCAACCTTTTTGAATAAGGAGCCACATGCGATTTTACGAACCATTGCGCGGGCCACTGAGTGTTGGTCATCTTTCGTAGTCGTCCTATATGAGCGACCCGGATTAGGTAACGGTGAGTGCACGACTTATCTGACTATGCTCCAATATCGATGACATTAATGCCATGAAAAATCAGTGTGCATTCATGTTCTAGCCGCGCGAGGCAGGGAAATATTTCAACGTTAACGAATTATTTAGGTAGGTCAATGATATTGGTAATTGGATATATTGTGGGTCGTGCTTTCACCGCGGTGCTCAGATTACAGGAGAGGACTATTCGGCGACTGGGCAATGGGCATATACACCAGTATCTAGGGTTCGGCCAAAGCGCGTCGATCATTTTGGACCACGACACGACACGAATAAAAACTTCAAGTTAAATAAATCAGCCGCGAAATGCCCTACGGGCTACTGCATATAAAGTTACAAATATTTATGACACAGGTGGGGCATGGTCCTTTTCGCCTTCTCTATGCTCCGCCAGTGCGTCGGAACTGTTTTACTAGTCATCAATATCCCAAAATTCGCAGTTAGGCTAATCATAGTTTTGGTTGAGCTTGCAGTTAAATATTAAATTACGTAGGCAAGTCATTTTTGATAATATAACTTTTTTCAAAAATTATCACGCCCGTGACTTAAAACCTTCTCTGCATTTCGATGTTCAAGCGGTGGGATACGGAATATTTTCCAAACGGAAAGTAGGCCACGACTATAAGAGGTTTTGAACTACTGGCGCAACCTAACTGGTATCTTCACGATCCAGACGTTATTGATAAATCAGTTTTTGATACCCATTGGCGTGACGGTCTCGGACATTTGTTTTGCTATATTATTTCAAGTCGACCCATTAATCATTGGGTAGATGTATGTAAATGATTGACATTTATGTTACTCAAGCGGTTCCTTTGCAAAGCTATCTGCATAGTATGCTTGTAGTGCTCTCAAAACATTTGTATAGACTCCGCACTGTTGTACTAACGCATGTTAGTAAGATAAGTAAAGGAATCCGGATGAGATTGTAGGCGTTTTATGAATATCAGATATTAAAATGATGAATTAGTACATATTAATATCCGCATTCGGTTTATAGGGCTTAATGACGGTCGGAAATAGTTCGACACGCATTCGCCTTGAGTGCTTATCACTAACCTAAAACTATAAAGTGTCGATCTTTTAACCTATCCATGATATAAATCCGTCAGGAATGAATATGTTTATTCCAAGTAATTTTGTGATATCGTATTACTTGTAAGGCGCCTCAGACGGCAGGGCGTTCGACCAACAAATCGATTATCGAAAAGTTGTGCGTCGTAAACATAGAAGATACGCGGGAAAGCTAGAAATTTGCAAGTTCATAAGTTAAATTGCAGCATCTTCGTCACATAACAGTGCATAAGTACGACATACCTGCACAGTGCGCACTCGTCGAATTAGCACAAAGTAGGGGGAATTTAAGACAAAACATTCGATGTGCTGAACCACACTCCACCGTAGGCTACTCTTTGCGTATGACCATGATCAGTGACCACCTTCAAGCTTAAATGCACGTGTTTTCTAGTTCAAACACAAGTTACCGTTACATTGGGCATTAATTCAGATACCGTAATACCACTTGTCTGAGAGACATCCTACTACCTGTTCATTACGTCGCTATATTGTACAATGTGTGTCTTGAAAGGATGAAATGGATAGAAACTCTGATTACGACTGTGATTACTGGCTAAATACTATGGTGCGTTTTGAGATTGACTGTATAAATCCTAAACGATTTTGACACACCAACTTCGCTATTAGGCCTACACAGTGCTTTAAGAGCGGGGTTGTAACCAAGTCACAAGACTCCTAGTCACAAGTCAATCTCACTTTTATAGTTTCGACTCGAGTCAAATCGAGTCATTTTCAATTCATCACCGAGTCAAGTCCGAGTCCAAGTCATCAAGCAGGGGTTCGAGTCCAAGTCATGGTATTATGACTCGAGTCCGAGTCCAAGTCATTCTGTTGACTCGAGTCCGAGTCCAAGTCATTCCGTTGACTGCTCAGTTTCCAGTTAAAGTCTGGTTAAACCCACTTTTATAACTCTTTTTGGTGATATTGAATGGTTCGCATTTATAATATACAAATTTTCTTCACTTTTAACAGTTTCTGGTTGCATTTTCAAGTACCAGTATCAATAGACGAAATCCCAATAGGGTGCGGGTTACTTTACTATTCTTCGAAATTACAATGAAATGTCGGTCTTGGCCGCCTGATTCTCGAGTCATATGACTTGGTTCGAGTCATGCGCAATGACTCGAGTCCAAGTCGAGTCAATACATAGATTGATTCGAGTCGAGTCGAGTCATTTCCGTATTTTGAGAAAATGACTAGAGTCAAGTCGAGTCATTAGAAAATCGTGACTCGAATCTGACTCGAGTCATTACAACCCTGTTTAAGAGTAAGATGCTTCTTCATCGCATTTCCTGTTTTTGATAATTCTGTAGATTATTTGCCATTGAGTGTGCGATGTGCATTTAACAAGTACTTGAAGAAATGTTCTTTGATTATAATATTATATAGGGATGGTGTGAACGTGAGGTCGCGTTGTGTGTGTGAACCTCAGAAATTTGAGGTTCACGTTCACAAACGAACCTTGGTATAGTTCTGCACATTTGAACCTTTTTCATATATTACAATTTTCACGTCATTATAACAAGTACTTGAAGAAATGTTCTTTGATTATAATATTATATAGGGATGGTGTGAACGTGAGGTCGCGTTGTGTGTGTGAACCTCAGAAATTTGAGGTTCACGTTCACAAACGAACCTTGGTATAGTTCTGCACATTTGAACCTTTTTCATATATTACAATTTTCACGTCATTGTACTTGAAATACACTGCATTTCAACTGCGGGTCGCTCTATGCATGGCGCTGGCAGCATAACAAATCATCACTAAACGAGCATGTACCTAGACAATCTCAGAAATTTTACTTGCTTTGTTACAAAGGTTTGGACGAAATATCCAGCTTTCCGTTTGTGAATATTTAGTGACTCTCTGCTATGAGCTTGACTCGCAATCGCACAACATCAAGAACGAAATACGCTACCTTACCGTACCTGTAGCCTGTAGGTAGTCAGCGAATGATGCTTATTCGATAAATCAATGAAATTGATATCGTTGTCTGATGTCAAGAATCTAGCAAGCGTACGGGGTCCATCTCGATTTCATATGTAACTTGTTATGGGGTAATATCGGTAACAAGCACACTCTGCTCAATATCAACGTAGCGACACTCAGACGCCGAATACACTGTCCGTTCTGGCCTGGACCGTTAAGGCGTCAGCTTATATTCCCTTGTAAGTCCTTGTCGAAATCGTTGGCAAGCGACAAAAGATATTGATGGAATTAATATATCATTTGATTGCCCCAGTTGATACATTTGACGACGTTTAAAAAGTCAGTATGTAGGCCAACTTCAGCCTTGAGGCATTAGGAGGCCCGAGTCGTCGCTTGGTATCGTGTACATTGATATACCACTTCACTGAAATGTAGGGTTAGCATTAGCAATATGACGTTACGTGCCGTCATGAGGTTCACTTTCGCGTTCACACAGAACCTTTCAAAAAGGTTCGCGCTCACACGAACCTGAACCTTTCAGAGCCTCACACCATCCCGAAGGCAAGGTTAGGAGTTTGATTAATTGATTTCACGGAATAGCTTCGAATTCGACTCGATCCTTACTATTCGCTGCACTTCAATTCATGGTACATTGAAACGATAAAGTCATAATAAAATGTAATGCTGATGATGAGATCCAATAATTCCTATCTCACCGTATCAATTTAGGGACCGAAACCAAAACTGGAGCACGTGACCAAATCAAGAGCAAGGCCTCCCAGGAGCGGGGGAGGAAACAGAAGGCCACCGACCAAGCAGCATCTGAAGGAACGGGTAAGGAAAAAACACGCCACGAATTTCCGTTGTTCTGTTCGAGCTGACTGATCAATGATCATATGCTCTTCACTGGCTGTAATATGCGGGGTTGGTTATCTTGTTCTTGAATCATTACGTAGACCATATCTGACCAATATTTCGTTCGTGATTTATCTGTAAAGGTTGATATCGGGTCATCAATAGAATTATGAATTCATGGCCAGACGTGGTCACAGTAGTCACCATTGGTACTCAAGTAGAAGTAACGTCGTAAATTTCTACTCTTCTGCTCTAGCAGAAGTAGTGGTTTTCATTTGAATAAAGAAGTAAGTATTTTAGACTAGGTTTTGCCTAAAGCACTAAAAACAGTGAAATATAAGTATAAGTAGACTAATATCATATAATCAGTTTAGTATAAGCAGAGCCTCCTTGAGTATACTTCGAAAAAGTAGAAGTGCTTCTTCACTGACTGTGCATTGTACACAATAAATGACTCGATGCCCAGTACGTCTTTGTATATCTCTCTCACGGTTTGTCATACTTACACTTCAACAGGCACTGACATCTGAGATTGCAATGGAAGATTCTATTGCGGAACCTGAAAAAACTAAAAAAGGTATGGGAATGTTTTCTTCGGTCACAATGTTTAATATAACTTTACAAACAATTTAGAAACCAAGTCTCGTATACCCGCGGTCGCGATGAAACCCCCTGGCAAACCAATGGTGCCAAAGAAACCGCGTAGCGTTTCCAATCAATCCGATACACCAGAAGAATCGAAATCAGAGGATTCACCGCCTGCCGAGTCTAAAGAGGATGACTCTGACGCCGTAAAGGAAAATTCGAAATCTGCTCCTATGTCGCCACCTGCCGCTCTAAAACCAAAACCAAAACCGGAGCCAATAGAAGAAATTTCCCCAGAGAAAGATGCGAAAGTCGAGGAGAACCAATCGGAAAAGCTAGGTGAACCGATGATGCTAAACTCTGAAGATAAGTCAAAGAATGTCTCAAGCGAATCTGTTGTAAGTTCTGTAACGGAGGGGTCTGGATCTGTGGAATCCGCATCTGATAAATCTGAAAAAGATGGCGCTGAGAATGTAAATAAACCAGGTGCGAAATCGCCACCTATGCTACCACCCGTCGCTCTAAAACCAAAACCGCGATTGGAAACAGAAATTTCCGAAGATAAAGATTCAAGCACTGGAGAAAGTCAGTGCTCCGAAACGACTGTAGCTTCGGGCTCGAACAATTTGAAAGGTACAGAATCTTTGCAAGCGGGTAATCCGTCACCAACAAACGCTAGCAATGACTCAGGCGATGCTGCTGTTAAATCTGATGACATCTCTCAGTCGGAAAAGTCCACATCTGCGGATTCATCGCCCGCGAAATCAAAAAGGAAAGAAAGTGAGACGAAATCACCGCCTCAGTTACCACCCGCCGCCTTGAAACCGAAAGTCAAAGCCCAGGGAGAAGACGTCACCAATTCTAATAAAACTGTGGATGCTGATATGTTACAAACAGATGTAAAATTATCGGACCGGAGCACTGAACCTCCTGCTCCACCAGCGTCTAGGAAGCCCAAATTATTGCCGAAGCCATCGCCCACTAAAGAAACTCACGAAAATAAAGCAACTGACTCAGCCCAGCAATCCATGGACTCTAATAACTCACCGTCTATACTGAAGCGCACATCTAGGGACATCACTGAAGACGATGCAAATACCGATTCTTCGTTAGCTGAGCGCTGTTCGCCACAGCCTTCACCAAATCGCGACAAACCACCTCCATCGCCGTCGCGAGCTTTGAAACCTAAATTACAGATTGATAAGCCTTCATCGACAGTTGAGGTTGACTTCACTACAAAATCCCATAATATTTCGACTCCCGTATCGTCTGATAACATGTCGAATGCACACGTTCGCCGTTCGTTGACCTTGAGTCCGTCTGCACCCACAGAGACTGTAAAGCGTGGATGCCGTTCGCAAACATTATAGGTTTTCTCGTATAATCCTATTTTTCATTATATCTACAATCACTTTCGATCGCATTATATCTATAGAATCAACCGACCCTACATTCCACCTATGCAGACCTTATCATTTTTGTGTATTCTTATTTTCTGTACGATACGTGGATTTACATGCGTTGCTGAAGTAATTGTTCCACAGCACACAAAAGTCACTGATGTAACATGTGTAACGGATGTCAAACAACGCTACTGCCACGTTACACGTGTTATCTAGGCTAAACAGGCCTAGTTTCTTTCATTAATCTGTTTAGTCCTTATTCTTTGTATTATTATACAAACTTCTAATTTCATTCAACGCACTGCAGCGCAATATAGTAAAGCCATTATCAAGAAAATAAGTAAATGTCATACCATGATTGGTGATTGCGTATGTTATAGATATCGTATAATCTTGTTAAAATATACCAATCGTTGATGATTGCATGCTTTCTTGACGTTCATATCAAAGTTCCACGGACCATCCTATGGGCCCGGGTTAATCGTGTATTTTATACAAATATAAATTCATGCAAGACACGCTCAGTCGTACATGCCATGCTAAGATTGCGAGGTTGCCTTCATACCCCGATAGTCTCTATAGTCCATGGGTCACCAACGCGGCGACCACCAATCAGTTGCCGGCGAGAATCAAATGAGTCGCCCGGGATCGCATCAGCAAATATTAAAATGAGAGATTTGAAAGTTCCCAAGCGGAGAAGGGTTTCATATGAACAGGACTTGAACATGGGTAAGTCGATCGTAGGAAACATACCAACGCAGTTTTCGATCACGGCTTATCTCGTCTTCTCCCACGCTGAGTCTCAGCGGGAATCTATTCCCGAGTCTCGAGTCTCGACGCGGAGATTGGCGCTTCGACACGCAGTGCGCCACACCAAAAAGAAGTATGGGTGAGCAGTGGGTTAGATATGTATGTCTGATCCCCGCGCACCCATTCCTTTTAAAATAATCGAGTGCCATATTACATCATCACGTCATACCGTATGAAATCTTGTCAGTCATCTCAATACAGAATACCATCAAAATCTGCGCAGACCAGGCATTGCCACGCCACCGGCTGAGCATTATTTCTCCGCAATTCGATTGCTCATGCTCATCCAGGAGACGTCATTCTCCTCGGTGTTGCTCTTGAGACGTGTCAACCAATGTTCGTAAATCCGTCACCATGTGTTACATCTTGCAATTAATAAGCGACATGTTATTAGTGATTGACAAGCTATGATTTATATAATTGATATACGGCTTTTAACAGTAAATTCATATTTATTGACTCGAAGAACTTTTCGTGTGCCTTTTATCAAGAGCTTCCAGCACGATAAAGGATACAGAACAGAGATGGATTCAAAACCAAATGGCGAATTGTGACGCAATAATGAAAATATATAAATAACATGAATGGAAATTCAACAATAGTAACAATGCAACGTATATAGCAACAAGCAACTTGAAGAAGTAGTTCCCGTGAGGAATAACATACAAATACAACGAGACAATGCAGCAACACAGAAAAAAATTGTACAAAATTACGGACGAACAGCTAAGCAACGACAACTAGTGTGGAATTTTAAGATAATATAAAAATTCTTTCTGGCGACAAAGGACCGGTTGTTTAGTTTGATGAAAGTGGATTCCAAAGCTGTTAAATGAAATATGGATCTACCCTTGGATAAAACTGTAAACATGTCGTCTGAATAGTTTGAGGCGCAAGACGGGTTGTCGATCAAATGCTGGCCAATTGAAGAACTGTGTGCCAACACTTGGCTGTACGATTGGGATTTTGATGTGTGTTTACATTGCTGTGTGACATTTTCAGAATCAGGAGACTGCGATGCCTCTTATGAACATGCTGTCTGATACGTTCTAGCAAGCGTTGAGATGTGCGTCCTACGTACCGACTGTCACAGTGGCATTTGTATTCATATTATGGCCATAATTTGATGAAAAGCAGGCAGCACATCCTTTCGCGACAGTATGAGACAGACAACAAGCGTCACTTTGTACAACCGAGCCTATTGAAATCTAAAACACGCACCAGGATCTAGGGTGTATGCGGGCAAATCGCACATTTACCCTAACTACTGTGGTCTGCAAAACAGATCTAATGCTCAAAATTTCAGAGCCCTCTTTTCCAGATTAGGACACGCCATGATGGGCTACTAGATTACGATATGATGGGAAAATGCTAGATTGCGAAACGGTAGTTTCAAACGTTATGATGGGCAATATTTACTGTGATGAAATACGCTACAAATTTGACCAAATTCTGACTTCTTTGCAATTTCAAAAAATAATCGCCCTAGTTATCACCCTTGTAGTAGGTGCAAGAATATAGTTTGGGATTCAAACAGAAAGGAAATCCGGCAAAACCACCGGAAACTGGATTTGATCCGATCTCAACTATTTTTTGAAAAATGCTGGATCCTGTTCCGACGACCGGCCTTGTCACCACCCGCTGACTATAGTTAGCCTGGATTTGCAGTCTAGTCGCGCCAAGCGCTAAATAATTTTATACTAATGACTGAATTTCCTAAATATAATTGGTATTTGCATTTATTACTATTCCATTTGGACCCTCTCCCAGACCAAGATTTACCAGTGTAGCCGAGGGAGCGATTATGGTAGGGTTACCATATTTCAGAAACCCAAATCTCGGACTCTCTTCAGCCCCCACTAGTGGATTTCAAATTGATTCATGACGTCACACCAGCAAACTGCAAAGCTTTGCTCAGAGACCAGAGGAAACGAAAGGACGTAGTTTATTTTTGGCCTTGATGTTTTTGCTGCATATACACCGACACATGATACACATACACACGGTCTGCGCATATGCATGGCATGAGTGCATGATGTGCATATGCCGCTGGACAAGGAAGTGCAGATATAGCATTTACGGCTTTCTGAGTCATGCACCACCCCTCCATGCTATCCCAGTATTGCATGAGCGCCAATCAGGGAAGCCATGTATACCAGCGTTACTGATCAGGTCTTTGGTCTGACCCGCCCGGCAATCGAACCCACGACCTACCAATCAAGAAGCCGGACGCTTAACCATTACGCTATCTTGTCGGTAGAGGTGCTTTTCACGAATCACGATCCGGTTCAGTGTGTTACTGTGTGTTGTGTAACCGGGGCCGAAAGCAAATGTTTCCAGCCTCCTCCCACCCAAATATACAATGATTTTGAGCCCACACTAAAGGGCAGGGGTTCTCAACTTCCCTTGTATCGCGGGCCGCATTTTGACAGCAAAAGACGCTGCGGGCCGCAAAACATTATTACCATGTATTTGTGGGCTACTATTAAATTTAGGTTACTGTAGCCTATTTACCAGTCGTATACAGGCCGGTATATGCCCCTTTAAACCCTTTCAACGGAGAACCGAACTCTCTGTTTCAAACAGGTAGAGAGCAAGTATAAAATTACGGTAACGTTTTCGTAACAGAATAAGCCATTATCACTGAGCTCTCAGTTATATGAGAAGAAGTCTGGCGTTGGGGGTCATTTCTGAGCAAACCGATCAACCCTTCTCCTTTCATTGCATGGCAGGGCCCCCTGCATCACTATAGTTACATTATTTAGCTTTGTCAAGTTGATGTTTTTCGCTGCTCCCCCTCCCACGTTGGCCCAGCCTGAATTTTCTCGTCAAATATGTCCCATCTGACAAAATGCACTCAGATAATAACCGTGCAAAGTCTGTGAATTCATCCAAAGCTAGGATAAAGTAGTCTACGTGACTACTTGTTTCAGAACATGCAATAAAAGATCGACTAACATTGCTGTAACTCTTTTCGTCATGGTTGAATCAGACAACTGTAGCTTCGACATGTGTCAGGTGCTGTTGTCATGCACTGTTGCCAAGTTCCGGAAACATCAAATAGGCTACTCGCAGAGTTTTATTGAAATCACACCTTCTCTAGTAAATTTCTTGGGTTTAGCGATATTCCCAGAAATTTTGAACGATTTGTCTGCAACCAGGGTTGTAATGACTCGAGTCAGACTCGAGCAGTGTTGGGATCAAGTCACTGCCTTCGAGTCACGAGTCATTTCGAGTCATTGCACATTTTGACTCGAGTCAAGTCAAGTCACTCAATTTTTGGAGGTGACTCGAGTCAAGTCGAGTCAAGTCAAGTCAAGTCACGAGTCAAGTCACAATCCAAGTCAAGTTGCCCTTTCGAAGAATGAGGCATGATTACGTCATTGCATTTTGCTCGCTGTCTGAAATACAGATTGAGTAATCACTGATTCCGAACCGACAAACGAATATGGAGTTAAATTTACACGCAGGAAGGCGATGTATCGCTCATATATATACGTAGAACTGTTAAACTACGTAAGTAATTGTACAGCCGTCAGTTTATACATACCAGCCAAAATAGAGAATAGAGAAACGAATTGCTAAGATGCAATACATTACCCACTTACAAATTTTTATGATACAATTCGAGCCTGCGCCAACGGTTGAGGACTATTTAAAGTATAAACTATAGTCGGATTCAATTTCAATAAAGCAAGAGGTTTGGTTAAGGTGAGAACAGAAATTGACATTTTTCTATTTTATTACTTTACTACTAGTTTACGACAACGTAAGCTGTAAGCTTTGATCACTTCGTTTGCGGTCACTTTATTTGTGAGAGAACAATGGAGGCTCAGTGAAATTCACGGTCATTCAATGATTGGTCGCTCTCACGGGTGACACCAGCGTTTCGAGAACAATCCGAACATATGCAAGATACAGTGATTTTTATAGACACCGATTACTTGATGACTTGAAATTGACTCGTGAATTTTGCTCCGAGTCACTAGTCAATCCACATTTCTGATACGCCGAGTCAAGTCAAGTCAAGTCATTTTAGCAAAGTGACTCGAGTCAAGTCAAGTCATACGAAAAAAGTGACTCGAGTCTGACTCGAGTCAAGTCATGACTCGAGTCATCCCAACTCTGGACTCGAGTCACGATTTTCTTATGACTCGACTTGACTCGAGTCATTTTCTCAAAATACAGATATGACTCGACTCGAGTCAATCTATGTATTGACTCGACTTGGACTCGAGTCATTGCGCATGACTCGAATCAAGTCATATGACTCGAGACTCAGACGGCCAAGACCGACATTTCATTGTCATTTCGAAGAATAGTAAAGTAACCACCCTATTGGGATTGGTCTATTGGTACTAGTACTAGAAAACGCAACCAGAAACTGCTAAAAGTGAGGAAAATTAGTATATTATAAATGGAAACCCTTCGAAAACACCAAACAGACGTATAAAAGTGGGTTTAACAAGACTTTAACTGGAAACTGAGCAGTCAATACAATGACTCGGACTCGAGTCATAATACCATGACTCGGACTCGAACCTCTGCTCGATGACTTGGACTCGGACTTGACTCGGTGGTGAATTGAAAATGACTCGACTTGACTCGAGTCAAAACTATCTAAGTGACATTGACTTATGACTCGGAGCCTTGTGACTTGGTTACAACCCTGTCTGCAACGTCGTCGGCAATTTTAAATGCCTCGAAATATGGATTACGTGGTTTGACACGTTATTTATAAGATCAAGCGATATGAACTCCAAACGTTATGACATACAAAAACTGTTCTTCGACAAGAATGACACAACGGTCTTCCATTTATATCTGAGAAAGTAAATTCATTGTTCCACGCAGAGTTACAAACCCGAAGTTTTCGCCGTTTAATTGCCCATTCCTTGCTATTGTTTCTGTTCAAACCATTCGCGGTGAGTGGAACACTCTTTAAAATATTTACTACGTATATCGGGATTGTCGTGAACCAGAGTCCAACCGAATACAGATTCAAAACAATAAGAATCTAAACTCAAACATATATCAAGAAACCAACACATCAGAAATGATTAATTAAACGAAATAGAGATAAGAGAGCTAAGCAGCTAAATTAATATGTAACAATACCGTGTCAGTAATAATTGCGTTCATAATGAAAGATGTCGCGGGCCGCAAAAGAAACGTCTGCGGGCCGCGGGTTGAGAACCCCTGCTATAGGGTAATTGTGGTGATCCGCAATTAGGCAATAATTACTTTTCTCTGATTAGTTAGGTTGTACAGTACAGTGTCGCCTTATCGTTACCGTGTCATTTTATTGTCTTCTGTTCTGCTGTCAGTTGTGTTCTATGTTGCTTAAAGCCACATTTGTTACCTTTGCTTTAATAAAGCTTCACCTAGTTATTCAACGCAATAGTCCGTTTACGACAATTTAAGCAACATAGAATTATGGCAGAAAGGATTCTGAAACCAGACAAGGTCGATATCAGTCCGGACTCCACCTCTGCTGAAAAACAGTATAAGCATTGGAAGAAGACCTTCGATAATTTTCTTTCATCATTTGATCAAGATACACAGATTGACAAGTTGAAGATCTTAACGAATTTCGTGTCGTCGTCTGTCTATTCCTATTTTGAAGAAAGTTCGACTTACGATATACCGCAATAGAACTTCTCGACAAAATTCATATCATGATGATTCGAGTCGAGTAGTAAAATACGGTTTTTTCGAGTACTGGAATTTACACTCCTCGCCACTGGAAGTTAATTTATAAACGAGATTTATAGTTTCGACAATAGTTTTCACTGTTGAAGCCTTGAAACCTTGATTGACCGTATCGTAGCATACGAAAATGTAGTACAAAGCTACGAAGTTGCCCGAACTAGTAGATTTCCGAAGTCATGATCGTCCCGCAACATTGTCACCAAGTGCAATAAAATCGGCATGGTCGAAAAAACGCCAAAGTACCATTAATGTGATGGATAACAAGCATTACCGTATATTCTTTGTGGTGGCATAAAAGCATATTACGTGATTCAGAATCGAATCACTCAGGTACTCGATTTTGCCCAGCCCTAGTTCTAATCTAAATCGCATACACAACACTCTGGGTCATCCAGGAGTCACAAGGCTGCATCATTTCGTTCGTTCGACAAATCTCTCGTTCTCCCTAAATGACGTCCGTGAGACCTGCGCTCGTTGCCGCATTTGTGCTCAAATCAAGCCAAATTTTTACAAATGCAATCCGCAAGTGCTTGTGAAAGCAACGAAACCTTGGGAAAGAATCAACGTAGACTTCAAAGGGCCTTTGAAATCTAACAAATCCCCTTTCATGTTCGTTGTCATGGACGAATATAGACGTTTTCCGTTCGTTCGCCTTTCCATGTCGCAACACTTCCGCGCTAACCGTCGTTTCGTGTTTGTCGACACTATTCGCTGTTTTTGGACTTCTGGGATACGTTCACAGTGACCGAGGCACCGCTTTCGTGTCCAAGGAAGTCGAGGATTATTTACATTCTCGCGGGGTTGCAACTAGCTTCACTACGCCTTACCACCCAACATGAAATTCGCAGTGCGAACGCCTTAATCTAACATTATGGCGAACTATCAAACTCATTTTGAAATCAACCGGAGTCTCAGAATCATGTTGGGCTGACGCCCTTCCTCATGCGCTACATTCAGTTCGATCGCTATTTTGCACGTCAACTAATTCAACACCGCATGACCGATTTTTTTCCTTTCCAAGAAAAGGTATGGTGGGGAATAGCGTGCCATCCTGGCTATTGACACCGGGGCCAGTTTTCTTACGCAAATTTGTCGGAAACAAGGGCGACGAACTATGTTCTGAGGTCGAACTTCTTGAAGCCAACCCGACTTACGCACGTGTTCGTTTTCCTAACGGCCGCGAGTCCAAAGTCTCACTCAACGATTTGGCCCGTTTTCCTACTGGAGAAGAAACACCGTCGACTAATCCTTAAACGAAACAAGCTGAACCTTGTTCTGTTGATATCGATGGCCACGAGCCAAGTTGCGAAGTTTCTAACGTTGAGTTGAAGTCATCTGATGAAGAGCGTCAAGAATCTAACCATTCAGAGGATGTACCAGATGATTCGAGTAGAAATCTAGACGTCGAGCTTCGGCGTTCAACTAGAGTTAGGCGCCAGCCTGATCGGTATGGTAATTTTGTTAGTCATTGATATTCTTGTGTCATTTTATATGTGAATTTACAAAATGCAAGGGGGGTAGAATGTGGTGATCCGCAATTAGGCAATAATTATTCTTTCTCTGATTAGTTACGTTGAACAGTACAGTGTCGCCTTATCGTTACCGTGTCATTCTCTTCTCTTCTGTTCTGCTGTCGGTTATGTTCTATGTTTCTTAAAGCCACATTGGTTACCTTTGCTTTAATGAAGCTTCAGTTCGTTATTCAACGCAATAGTGAGTTTACGACAGTAATCGATGCAACTTCTGGGGGTGGGGTGCTTGCTATGTGAATCTGATTTATAAATGCATCTGGTCGTTAAATTATTTGAATGAATTCTGTCAATAATATTGGTCGTTCCATATATTACTATATAGCTAATGCTCTCCATACACATGATCAGAGTTAGCGTTAGAGGGAGTGTAATTGCACATGGTTAAGTCATGTTCATGTCCTACCGATAGGATTGTTTATCAGCCATTTGCCGGTGCGCGCCACGGAGCTTTATAAACACCCAACATCCATGGGTTACAAACCATTTATGGTCGCGACTCCATCTCCAATTTGAAAATGTTCCGTGGCCCAGATCAGAATTTGACGAGCTGATTACTAAAAGACGTCAGCACCTTTGCCCAGACTTACTCTCGGGCTATTTTGGAAGCCGATTACGTCAACATATTCGCAAACCCCAGAATAAAGGCAGACGACCACCCGACCACCCACCGTTTGGAATCACTATCTTTGAATCAAGCATTTAGACGATTTAACGATCTCTAGAAATATACCGTTCTCCTATAATTGCTATTACAATTAGGCTTATTCCAGTAAATGAAGTTTTTTTTTTATATTTTATTGCATTTTTTTGCGAGGGTGGTAGTCTCCATATTAAAATCAATCAATGTGATAGCATAGCCTTCATAAGGGCTATATAAAGGCTATGGTGATAGCAGCTCACGCGCAGCACGAAGAAAAATATCATGCATGAGCATAAATAAATTCCCCAAAAATATTGTTTTTATGCTTATTTACGAATAAGTTATGAGCCTACGCCAAGTCTTCAAAATTCCGGACATTTGGCTTATTTTAGAAATTCCTCCCGGACGCTAGATTGAACAGTGAAATTCCGGACGTATGGCAACGCTAAGCTATGGTATCTTCGAAAATTTCGGGCACGTAAATCAGAGTGTACTCTGCGTAAATCTACACATGTGTGCCTCTAGTGGCCGCCTCTGCTTGTTACCAGCAAAGTCACTCAACTATGACTTTGGTGACTTTGGTTACCAGGTGTTTCCCCACGGATAACCTGCCGCCAGCTGTATCCGGATAGATTCGGATCCCAAAATTTGGGAATCCGCCCATCTCTGATTTCACTGTTATTGTAGCGACAGTGTCTTGTGGTACGGCTGGGCATAATGATTCGAGTACTCGAATCTGAATCGAGTATTAAAATACGGTTTTTTCGAGTACTGGAATTATACGCTCCTCGCCACTGGAAGTTAATTTATAAACGAGAATTATAGTTTTCACTGTTGAAGCCTTGAAACCTTGATTGACCGTATCGTAGCATACGAAACGTGTAGTACAAAGCTACGAAGTTGCCCGAACTAGTAGATTTCCGAAGTCATGATCGTCCCGCAACATTGTCACCAAGTGCAATAAAATCAGCATGGTCGAAAAAAATGCCAAAGTACCATTAATGTGATGGATAACAAGCATTACCGTATATTCTTTGTGGTGGCATAAAAGCATATTACGTGATTCAGAATCGAATCACTCAGGTACTCGATTTTGCCCAGCCCTAGTTCTAATCTAAATCGCATACACAACACTCTGGGTCATCCAGGAGTCACAAGGCTGCATCATTTCGTTCGTTCGACAAATCTCTCGTTCTCCCTAAATGACGTCCGTGAGACCTGCGCTCGTTGCCGCATTTGTGCTCAAATCAAGCCAAATTTTTACAAATGCAATCCGCAAGTGCTTGTGAAAGCAACGAAACCTTGGGAAAGAATCAACGTAGACTTCAAAGGGCCTTTGAAATCTAACAAATCCCCTTTCATGTTCGTTGTCATGGACGAATATAGTCGTTTTCCGTTCGTTCGCCTTTCCATGTCGCAACACTTCCGCGCTAACCGTCGTTTCGTGTTTGTCGACACTATTCGCTGTTTTTGGACTTCTGGGATGCGTTCACAGTGACCGAGGCACCGCTTTCGTGTCCAAGGAAGTCGAGGATTATCTACATTCTCGCGGGGTTGCAACTAGCTTCACTACGCCTTACCACCCAACATGAAATTCGCAGTGCGAACGCCTTAATCTAACATTATGGCGAACTATCAAACTCATTTTGAAATCAACCGGAGTCTCAGAATCATGTTGGGCTGACGCCCTTCCTCATGCGCTACATTCAGTTCGATCGCTATTTTGCACGTCAACTAATTCAACACCGCATGACCGATTTTTTTCCTTTCCAAGAAAAGGTATGGTGGGGAATAGCGTGCCATCCTGGCTATTGACACCGGGGCCAGTTTTCTTACGCAAATTTGTCGGAAACAAGGGCGACGAACTATGTTCTGAGGTCGAACTTCTTGAAGCCAACCCGACTTACGCACGTGTTCGTTTTCCTAACGGCCGCGAGTCCAAAGTCTCACTCAACGATTTGGCCCGTTTTCCTACTGGAGAAGAAACACCGTCGACTAATCCTTAAACGAAACAAGCTGAACCTTGTTCTGTTGATATCGATGGCCACGAGCCAAGTTGCGAAGTTTCTAACGTTGAGTTGAAGTCATCTGATGAAGAGCCTCAAGAATCTAACCATTCAGAGGATGTACCAGATGATTCGAGTAGAAATCTAGACGTCGAGCTTCGGCGTTCAACTAGAGTTAGGCGCCAGCCTGATCGGTATGGTAATTTTGTTAGTCATTGATATTCTTGTGTCATTTTATATGTGAATTTACAAAATGCAAGGGGGGTAGAATGTGGTGATCCGCAATTAGGCAATAATTATTCTTTCTCTGATACGTTGAACAGTACAGTGTCGCCTTATCGTTACCGTGTCATTCTCTTCTCTTCTGTTCTGCTGTCGGTTGTGTTCTATGTTTCTTAAAGCCACATTGGTTACCTTTGCTTTAATAAAGCTTCAGTTCGTTATTCAACGCAATAGTGAGTTTACGACAGTAATCGATGCAACTTCTGGGAGTGGGGTGCTTGCTATGTGAATCTGATTTCTAAATGCATCTGGTCGTTAAATTATTTGAATGAATTCTGTCAATAATATTGGTCGTTCCATATATTACTATATAGCTAATGCTCTCCATACACATGATCAGAGTTAGCGTTAGAGGGAGTGTAATTGCACATGGTTAAGTCATGTTCATGTCCTACCGATAGGATTGTTTATCAGCCATTTGCCGGTGCGCGCCACGGAGCTTTATAAACACCCAACATCCATGGGTTACAAACCATTTATGGTCGCGACTCCATCTCCAATTTGAAAATGTTCCGTGGCCCAGATCAGAATTTGACGAGCTGATTACTAAAAGACGTCAGCACCTTTGCCCAGACTTACTCTCGGGCTATTTTGGAAGCCGATTACGTCAACATATTCGCAAACCCCAGAATAAAGGCAGACGACCACCCGACCACCCACCGTTTGGAATCACTATCTTTGAATCAAGCATTTAGACGATTTAACGATCTCTAGAAATATACCGTTCTCCTATAATTGCTATTACAATTAGGCTTATTCCAGTAAATGAAGTTTTTTTTTTATATTTTATTGCATTTTTTTGCGAGGGTGGTAGTCTCCATATTAAAATCAATCAATGTGATAGCATAGCCTTCATAAGGGCTATATAAAGGCTATGGTGATAGCAGCTCACGCGCAGCACGAAGAAAAATATCATGCATGAGCATAAATAAATTCCCCAAAAATATTGTTTTTATGCTTATTTACGAATAAGTTATGAGCCTACGCCAAGTCTTCAAAATTCCGGACATTTGGCTTATTTTAGAAATTCCTCCCGGACGCTAGATTGAACAGTGAAATTCCGGACGTATGGCAACGCTAAGCTATGGTATCTTCGAAAATTTCGGGCACGTAAATCAGAGTGTACTCTGCGTAAATCTACACGTGTGTGCCTCTAGTGGCCGCCTCTGCTTGTTACCAGCAAAGTCACTCAACTATGACTTTGGTGACTTTGGTTACCAGGTGTTTCCCCACGGATAACCTGCCGCCGCCATCCGGATAGATTCGGATCCCGAAATTTGGGAATCCGCCCATCTCTGATTTCACTGTTATTGTAGCGACAGTGTCTTGTGGTACGGCTGGGCATAATGATTCGAGTACTCGAATCTGAATCGAGTATTAAAATACGGTTTTTTCGAGTACTGGAATTATACGCTCCTCGCCACTGGAAGTTAATTTATAAACGAGAATTATAGTTTTCACTGTTGAAGCCTTGAAACCTTGATTGACCGTATCGTAGCATACGAAACGTGTAGTACAAAGCTACGAAGTTGCTCGAACTAGTAGATTTCCGAAGTCATGATCGTCCCGCAACATTGTCACCAAGTGCAATAAAATCAGCATGGTCGAAAAAAATGCCAAAGTACCATTAATGTGATGGATAACAAGCATTACCTTATATTCTTTGTGGTGGCATAAAAGGTACACATTTAAACTTTCACATATTATGTTCTGTAATGACGTCATAATGAGTGATACTCGATTACTCGACGACTCGACTCGAAGCATATTACGTGATTCAGAATCGAATCACTCAGTTACTCGATTTTACCCAGCCCTACTTGTGAGACTGTTTCACTACTAAAATGAGAGGCCTCGGCGTGATGCGATGGAGCTTCATTGGATAGTAACTTGAGTTCCAGGTCGTAGAAAGTTATGTAGGGTTACCATATTCTGGAATTGGGAAAGGAGGATGCCTTTTTCAAGTCATAAGTTAGAAAACCGGAATTGAAAACTCCTGATTTTGAAATTTGTAATGTACCGCACTGGAAATCTTGTCATCATTCAGACTCGACCCCCAAATTACTCGCTTTTAAACGATACTGCTCTGGTGTTGACTGTTGACTAAAAAAAAGGTCGTCACTCCGAATCGACTCTAGAATGACCCGCTTGAAAGGCTTCATTACATATTTCGCTTCATTTATGGCGTTTTTAGTAGAGATCGACCGATATTGATTTTTACAGGCCGATACCGATAACGATATATCAGCACACTCACAGGCCGATAACCGATATCATAGGCCGATATTATTATGGAAGGAGCAGAGAACAATTTCAGCAAAAATATTATATATTAGGCAAGATGGCACTTGTTCAGGCCACAGAAAGCTGAACAACAAACGAGAAAGCCGATATTGAAAATAATTATGGCTTAATTGTGCACATTCGTTGAAAATTGGAATAACCCAAAAAACAAAACATGATACAGAATTGCCGATCAGTACAGAAAAAGTAGATTGTAATGCAGGAAGCATAGTTTCTCTGCATGCTCACCCAGTTGAATTCGTCCTGCAAGGGTAAAACTGTCATATATCACTTTTTACATCGTCGATTTCTTGAGATCGAGAAGACGGAACATTGAATTTCCAATAGTTTTGAATTTTTTTTAAAATATAGAATATCGGCCTTCATATATCGATAATCGGGAAAGCTCTAATTATCGGCCTCGATAATCGGCCATTTTGATAATCGGTCGACTCTAGTTTTTAGTTTACCCTGTCCATTCGCCTGTAGCTGTCAAAGCTGTAACGGAGAACGAACTGTGTCATTATCTCAAATAAAAGTGTTGCGATAAAATCCATGCCCGTGTTGTCCACTTGAATACAAAATTATCCAGGTTACGGATCATAGGGTTTTATTCTATCAACACCTCTATTCGCAAACAATGGAATTGGCAAAATGTCGATGATTGGTCGGTTGAATAAAGTTATACAAATTGCGAAAACAGGGACTTTAACTAACAACGATATACGTTGCCATATTGCTATAATTGTCTGTTTTAGTCGTAATCTGGCGATAGTAAGTGTGTATTTGTGATGAGGAATAGATGATCTTCAACTGTAAATGACGACATTGAAATTTGGTTCATTATTATTATATCGTGATTCAGGTTTTTCTGGAAGTCGAGGAGCTGTTAAGTCATAAGCGAAAATGAAGTGCGACCACAGATATCTTGAATATATTTTTGTGAAACAATTATGTTCTCCATGTAACCTGCATACACCGGTTTCTAACTTGCGTTTTCACTCATGTGAATAACTATGTTTGGTTGGTTCTATTTTCCACAAAACTCAGAGCTCAGTGTGCACTTTTTACCTTCTCGGAATTGGGTGTCAATGGCAGTGACTTGTTCCTGACGGTCATTGCGGTGAAACCCTAACACCACTGTCGAATGGTTAAAATGTGAGCTATTAGCTATTACCATATACTCAGCATTTTTTTGTCTTGGAGGATTATGTCATGAAAGTATTTCGTACTAAAAATCTCAACATCTGTCAGAAATGCGCTGGATAATGTAGTCATTTTTCAGAATCGCTTAACAAGCCGGACGAAATCGTCTGGCGCGCCGGATGCGGCATGACACCCTTGTCTTGAACTCTGTCTGTTTAGAAATATTTTGTCTTAACTGTGACATATATTGCAACGCATCAAAAGGAAAGTGGTATCAAAATTTTATGAAAATTTAAAGAAGAAAAATGCCATAGTACTGCTAATTATTTGTGAATCTGGGAAATTGGAGATGGGGGCTGGTTTTGACAAAGAACAATGGGACATGGAAGTATATGCAATGCCAATAGCAAGAGTGGTGTCGGAGAAAGAAACAATTCAAGCATGTTCTATTGTTGAGTCGCATATGACACATTCTGAGAATCCTGAGATAATGCTCGAAGTGTCACCAAGGAGGCAAATGCCATATCATGGTACACGCTAAACTCTTCGTCTGTTTAGGATTATTTTGTCTCAACTGTCACATATATTGCAGGGCATTCATATCTTTCGCGGGATAATATAGCTCCAAGACGTAGGTGAGAAAAAAAACTAGTATAATAGCGAAATCGAGGCAATGTTGTTTTACCACCATGGAATGTGTTGGACTAAGAACCCTATATGGAATCTCTGTCCATTTTTTGAAATATATCCTGCGTGATGAGAGCTTTTCTATATAGAATAATTAAGGAATTGAACAGAAAATCCTGCGTGACGTTGCCACCAATTCCACTCCGGCTAGGAACCGTTGCTATAAACCATATCATGGGGTGTGTCAGTAACCAATGACCATAAATGCCCCGAATACATTTGCTATAAGTTTGCATTGGCTACTTTGTAAATTTGATATGGGATGCATTTTTATAATTTGTATTGTATCAAAATTTGTAACATTGCTCTTACTCATACATTGCATTAATTTTTTGTTATTTTTCCTCAGCACTTCTCATATAGAGAGTGACGGTTGGAGTATTGACAGCTCTCGAGACCCCCCCGGCCAGCAAAGTGTATATATTCGTCCAGGTAAGGTACTGGTACCGAATATTTTTTTCGCATTTAGTTGTACTATAAACCAATGTTTGTTCAAGTATGGAAGTCGCCCGTCAAATTTTCGGAATGATTTTCGATTATAAACTGTTTTTGGTCTACACTCTACATTACCGTACACATTATGGTGTGGTTTTGTTAGTTAAAATCAAGATAAACTGGTATTCTGTGTAGATATTTTTATGGACCGAGTTTATTGGCCAATTACATTTGCAGGTGATCAACGTAATGAGGCCTATCGCTTATCAACTTTTCAAAATTACCCCTCGACAAATCCGATGATCAGAAAAAACCTTGCTAAAGCCGGTTTCTACTTCACTGGCTATCGAGATCGCGTGAAGTGTTTTGCGTGTGGGCAGTCAATAGAAAATTGGCAATTTGGCGACAATGCATCTCATGGTAGATGGCATCAGTAAGTAGTCACATAGATCACTTAGTTGTCTGTGTCTAATCATCTTTGTAGCTTAGGATAGGCGTTCGTTTTCTATTTAATTTCTTGACATTTAGGATTTGTGATTTCTTTGCAGATTAGAGTGTCCTATGGTTTTTGGTACAGATTGTGGAAACGTTCCAATTCCGAGCCTATTCAACGTGATGCAAACCAGTGCTGCTGGTTACTCGGTAAAATGAATTTTGCTATTACTTGATCAAGAAATGGACAGACGCATCACATATTGTATAGCATGACGTATATTTGAAGTAATTTGAAAAATTCACTTCAGCTGCAGCTTCGACTGAGAAAGGGGTTTATTTCTGCAGTAAAGTCAGTCAACAAACTTAGGATTCTCGAGTTAAATTGAATACATCGGCATAACGACTAAGGCAGTTATTGGAACCTATACATAAAAACAATCGGAAAATTGGTGTGGAATAAACTCCATTTACATTCGTACTCCATTCTTCCTTCAGCCTGCATGGAACACCATTTTGTCATGGCAAAGTGACAAAATTCGCCACTGTAAATAAAATTATTTTACAAAATGGTTGAAATTTCAACTTGGAATTTGTCTGAGCACTACTACTGATTCATATTTAGTCGTGTTCGGTGAATGGTGTTACTTTTTAGGTAAGCTATAAATTTGATCACTCTATACTTGAAATTTGGAAACATAGGCGCGGAACTCTGATTTTCCCTAGGTATGCGGGATCGACGACGTCGCAAAGGACTGTCGTCATAGTGCGTTAGAATTGACAAATGAGCCAACTCGCAAGCGTGCTATATCACCTGTCACTTGAATATGGTGACAAAATTACCATACTATTAAGCAGGCGTGTAGCCAGCCGGCCGCTTGCTGAATTGATTGAATTCATTTCAAATTGACCAAGGTAGCATCAGTTTATTATGGTTAAGTACATGCACCAATGCCGGTAATACATCGATCATACCAGGATCCTTGTGTCACAGACTGTTCCGCGCTGCCTTAAGATTACTATTGACCGATTCTTTGTTTATTTATTATAGTTGTGCTCACCATAAATACTATTTTATTCAAATCCAAGTTTTTCAACGGCAATAACTCCGCTTCCACTGGTTGGAATTGAACCAAATTTGGCGAGCATCGTTTCTATAGACAGCCTAACACTTGCATGGGGTGAACAGACAATTTTCAAATTTTTTATTATTTATTTTTATATAATAAATAGCAACTTTCTTGTCCTGTAGCAAAGCGGTTACTTGCTGGAATTGGACCAAATTTTGTGTGTAGGCTTAAATTAGGTAACCTAACAATTTTATCAAGTAGCCAGTACGATTTGAGAAAAAAAGTCATTTTTGAAGAGCCCTACTGAGCAGTCGATTAGCGTGCTCGAAATCTGCCGCAACAAATTAGCCAACACGCGCGCAGACAATTAGGAGATTTCAATCACTCTGCCTCGTCAACAAACTAATACTCATCTATGGCGACGGCTAATAAGCTTAAGCTACAGGAATTATTTTCCCAAATGGAAAGTCTATTCTGGACTCTATTCTTTATTGACTCAGATTTCAGAGGAGTCAGAAGTTTCGATATCAAGAGCCTGCAAGAAATTTTCTGATCGTTCTGTTGTAGTATTAGAGTTAATCAAATCAATTACGCCGCAGTCTGTTCACGATCAGTATGTATTTCAATCAATTCCGTCCATGTTCAATGTTTGAGCCAGTCTTACATTACAATCAAAGAAGACACGATAGTTACGGCCGGCGTATCAAATATGATATTCCTACACAGCACGAGATGACAATCGCCACATTTCGCGCCTAAAGAAATACAAATCTTTAGTATCAAGGTCTCTCTTCGAAATACTCGCGTTCGATCAATGTATTCAGACGCACAGCCGAGTTATTACGGAGTCTGTTCTATATTGGCATCGATTTCAGGAGGTTAAAACATTTCTCGTCTTTTATATCTCAAACCTTGACACATATCTTCTGATGGTTTTGCTATTAACAAAAAGCATGAACGCATACGCACGCGTCGCATATGTTTATGGACTTTCGATGTCATTTAGTTTCGCGATGTCAATCTTTAATCACAATCGATAGATAGGAGCCAAATCATGCTCGGCTAGCGATGATATATTTAGTACCAGGCCTATTGCAGACTCAATTGTGTAGGCCAGCAATGCTATAGCGCGCAGTGCGCACCGCCCCTATTGCACTGTATTGCAGATGCGACTCTTCAAGCTAGCGGATCTAGGTTTGGTTGAGACGCGATAACTCAGGCCAGCGACGATTGCCGAGCGCGCCGCACTCATTGACCTGATTTCGAGATCATCTTATCGGGAGATCGCGTTGTGTTACGCTATGCACAAACGATTCTCGCTAATTGAAAACACGCTTCCCCGCTAATTGGCGGTGGCCGCGCGTAACTCTGATAAAATACGACATACGACTAAGTGAAGTGCAACTGAATACTAGCGTCAGAATGGCTTACGCGCTCAGCAGCACTACGAAATACATTTCTCATTTCTAAATCGATCAATTCACCAGCCAGTCAGTTACAGACCTAACCGAATTCTGGGTATGCCGCATACCAAAATAAATTCCTAGGTATGCGCGGCATACGTGAGTTCGGCATACGTGAGTTCAGCGCCTATGTTTGGAATGTGGGCTGCATATAAATTCGCTTCTTATAGGATGTCTTTTGAAAGTTGCTTCGAAGTGAATGATATGAGTTTGATAATTTTTTTTGAAAATATGTGTGGCAAGTTGATAACTTTGCTGTGTCAAAATATGTCTGAGTCATGATAAAGGCTGCAGGCGATGCTGTAAAAATGATGAATAATAATAATAATGTGTTTCTAGCCATGCTCGGTTTGGTTTATTAGTACTTTTATCAGTTCAATAAACCACAAAAATTGTGATACAATTAAAAGATAGGAATGTGTTGAAACGACTTGGAGTAGTCTTTGAAATCAGACACCCACCTTGGCCTGGGTGATGTAAAGAGGAGGCACACTGAATGAAAAGTAAAATGAAGATAATATAGGAAAGCAAGCGACAAAAATGAGGTGGCATGTCACAGAAGGCAAGATCGATAGGTCAGGTTGTGGTCTGGTAATCTTGAGGACGGAATGGTATGTGATCGTGTAATCATTTTGATACTTATTTTTGACTTACACTGTGGTAAAACACCTCACAACATGAAAAAAAAAACATTGATTGTGTATTATCTTTGCAGAGACAATACAGCACTCACAGCAGTTCATATTCTGATGAAGGAAGGAGGCGCGTTGGTCAGTGTGAACCAAGACGATGTAGTTACGGTGAGATTTTCTGCTAGGTTGGCATGTAAATAAGGTCTGTTGGAACTGCCCTCTCAGCCTGGCCATCCTTTTGCTGTCACAGTAATTATCAATATTTAACCAGATATTAGAATCATAGAATTTTCTACAGAAAACGAATCAACATACAATCAGATATATTGCTCAATAACAAACTTTGATTCCTTCTTAGCTGTGTCTGTATCTTATATGCTGGATTATTTTTGTGTAGCAAAATAATATAAACACTAATGATCTTGGTACCAGCTCGGAAAGTCGAAGTAAGTTTTGGTCGCTGAAGGACTTATTACCAACGTACCATTGCCTCTAATGGTAATTTGCATGTTTGACAGTGTTGCGTAGCCCAAACCTTGTTTCTGTGGCCGCCCCTTTTGTATGCGAGACTCTCTTTATCATACTTTGTGCTTGATGTAAATTTTCAAATTATGCCCGGAAATTGCTGACCTGGCTTTGAATATTCAGGTTTATTTCAATGTGAATATGTTATTCTATTGTATGTTGTGAAGTTCTGTAACTCTAAAGAGTTTTTTCTAATAATAGGTTCTTCTGCGTCTACACCAGCGGCTTTCACACCGATGCATCGCCCACCTGCAGAATGGCAGATGGCTAGAGTGCTGTCATCCGACCATCTGCGGTATCTGGAGAACTTGTTCCTCAATCGAGAATTAGACAGGTTATTATACTTATGTCACGTCCTTGTTTGCATCCTGATTCGATGCTGTTTATTTGTTTCGGATATATATTGGAGAGTGACAATGTATGATTCAGTAACCTCACCCTGGTCCTAGTTATTTTGTCTGGATATGCAAAGTCATCACTTCTCGGCCATGTTTGATACTGCTATAATAGGTTTCACTTTCCATTTGAATCAATGTTGATTTCCGTTTCCTTTTACGTCATGTTAGTGAAATGGAGAACCGTCAGAGTGTTTGTAATGAAAAGGAAATTCACAATAACTATAACACCCATATGGTGTTATGTCGATGTGAACTGTAACAGTCATGATATATGTATGCCTCGCTTCTTTTGGTAAAGTTAACGAAATGAATTTTTCAAGTCCGTATTGTATATAATTTGCTATCATGACTCATTCCATAGTCACAGTGTGCTCTTTTCCCTGGTACTGTACCAAAATATTCTGATGCTGGGGATTATCAAATAAGAATTCCATTGCAGAATTATACTAACAGCATGAATAATGTTTGTCTTCTATTAGGAATTTCGTGGTGAAGTTTGTTTCCATCATGATATAAGCTTTGTTCAAATAGCGTTCTCCGTAGTAACTCTGAACCATTGCAATGAGAAATGGTATTCGTTATCGTTACAAACATTGAACGTGCCCATGTAACTGTTATAAATTTTGTGTCTAGGCTGGCTTCTTTTGTCCGTTGGAACGTCAGGCAGTCGAATGTCTCTCCGGCGTCCTTGGCGAAAACTGGATTTTTTTATTTGGGTGACATGGACCGAACCCGATGCTTCTCGTGTGGCGGCGTTTTAAGAAACTGGACTTTGAACCATGACGCAGCTGTAAGATCGATATGAATTGATGGTCCTGCATAACAAAGGAGATGTGGCTATCCAATAGTCGAGCATCGTGTTGTTGTGATACAAGTATTAGCGTTAGAGTTGTGTACATGTGTAGCCTGTACGTCGGAAACGAAACCTTAAATAGCATCTGTAACCGGAAGTGGTCAATAACCTATTAGTTCCACTTTTTCTAAGTACTGTACTAGTATTTGTTTACTTGCACTATTGTCTCCAGCGATAATCTTTTCGAACTACTTCACAGTTTTTAAGTGAAATACTTTTGAACCTTGAATTTCGTAAAGTAGGAAGTAGTTTTGAGTAGCCTGAGTAGCTTCATTAGCCATTTTGTGGTAATCACGAAGCTACCCCTTTATAGCAGTAACGGAATACACCTTTCAAAGTTGCACCCTTTTGTAGTGTCGGTAGTCTTGTAGTCGCTTGTCTTACTCAACTCCCAGGCATGTACTCTCTACTTCCGCTTGAAGTAATTATGACGGGTATCGGAAATGTCTGCTTTTGCTTTTAGTTGTGTTGGAAGTTATGACATCATTTCGACTTCAATACCAACGCTGATTCCTTTGACCGCCTCTGACTCCAACTGTGTTGCAGTCTTCGGCGACAAAATACGGTTGTAATAGAAATAGTCCTATGTTGATTTGCAGTCGGAGCACAGAGGTCATTTCTCTGGATGCGCGATGATGCACGGACGTGAAACGAGAAACGTCCCGATCCCAACTCGTCCGGAGACCAGGGAGGAAAGAGAAAGACGATTTCCTTGCAGGTAAATTATTATACTTGATCATGATCGAGAAAGTTTGATCGCTTGTGTTTGGGGCATAGGTGCCAGACGCTAATTTTCCTTAGGTATGCGCCATGAGGGTTCGATGACGTCGCAAAGGAATGACGTCATAATGTGACAGAATTCATAATTAGGGTTAATATAGCATCAATTCGTTAGAGATGTGATCACATGCCATGCTGATAATATTTCAGACCTAATTTTACTTGAATGAGTAGATAATTCCAGGGTCTAGTCTTCTAAAGTTGGTTCTGGCAGGACGTTTCGCACATTGACCTAAATGTGGAATCGATCGCGATGCTATTAGAACGGCCAACTTTGAAAGCTTATAGATTGTGGTCTAAAAAGGTTCTTATAACTCGCAGGCTCCCTTCTAACCCGCATATGCGGAATGTATATACAAGACTTGACACATTTGACCGGCGTTGGCCCATGGGAAGGCTGGCAGCAGCGCCAGAGCAGATTGCGGAGGCGGGATTCTTCTTTCTGGGTATGTTATCTTCGTTTTACAGTATTTACATTTTTTTATCATTACTAAATTTGTAATTAACGTTGCAAAACTGTTTTCACTTTGTGAGCCTACAAACCTCAATTTATTGGATCGTAGTGTGCGAAACATGTAGTACAAAGCTACACCAGAAAGTGGAAATTGCATGTCACAAAGTGAAATAGAATAGAAATAGTCAGAATATACCAAAGTATCTCTAGTGTTATGTAAAACTGACATTGTATTCTTTGACGTCGCATGAGAGATGCGTATTTTAACTTTCCACATCATTAATTCGGCTATGACGTCATATCGAGTATATACTAGAATATTCGAATCACTCAAGTACTCGATTTTGCCCAGCCCTAGACACCACTTCAATAGTTGCTTCTACCCAAGTGCTATCGGTGATCACATTCACTACCTCTACGTAACCGCATCACAGGAGATCGCGACCGCGTGAAGTGCTGGTACTGTAACGGCGGCCTCCAAAACTGGGACTACGACGACGACCCGTTCGCGGAACACGCCAAGTGGTTCCCGAACTGCCAGTTCCTGCTGCGGCAGAAGGGCCAGCTTTTCGTGATGGGGCATCTGGCAGCAAACCCAAGTCTTGCGCGGCCGATCATCATGAAACAGGCAGGAGCCAATCTCGAATCGGGAGAGGTGACGGAAAATCCGAGAATGCCGCACGTACCGGACCTGGAGTACAACGTTGCAGCTGGCCTTGTCGGGATACTCGATCCGAGGGTAAGCATTTTGGATGGGGCTGTGGAGTCAATTTGCTTTGCCACTGATTCCGACTCTTAGTATTTTCTTCACATGACTCAGCCCAGACTTGAACAGTACAAACTGAACATTTAGTTAGTTGATGGTCAACTAATCATCGGTTTTTTGAGTAGTTGTAGTTCTAGTTGTAGTTGCCAATTTTGAAAATTCAGTAGTTCCAGTTCTGGTTCTATTACACATGTGAAAAATATATTAGTTGCCGAACAACTAGAAAGCACGTGTCGTGGTATTTGGTGAATTGAGATGCCGGTGTTCTGTTGAATGACGTTTGTGCAGCCATTGCTCGCTCAGAGCCATCATTGCTAACAGTGACGTAGCCAGAGGGTAGCTCTTTGGGGTCGGAATCTCTCCCATTTCAAACTCGAAACCCCATTCTTTTAGATTGTTGATTCAATGTCTCATATTTCTGATTAAATAAAATATGATGTGTTGACTAGGAGAATGAAATACAGTTCTGTACGGTTCTAAACCTTTATTGACTTGGGAACCCCTACGTCACATATGGGCAACGATGAGGAAATACGTTGGCGAGACAAGTCTAAAGTTCGCACTATATTCCTCGGTGTATTATTCTCTAATAATTTATTAATTGAAAGCAATGATTCACGTGGTTAACACAAGTTTCTGGGTGGATGTCTTACTATTAGACAATTAAGGATTTAAAGTAAAAGTACAAATATAATATTTATACCACGAAATGATTCAAAACTCTCTTTAATCACACCAACCAACCCACAGGCAGTTAGACACGTCCTTCTATTAAGACGCCAAAATGTATGGGATGTTAGAGCTTGGTCACAATCCCAAGTGGTGTGTAGCTTGGTAAAATCGTCCTGTTCTTTTTGTAATTTCGCTGGCAGGTTTTCCGAATTTGTCTTCTCGCAGCCTCATCCGAATGACTGCGTGCTTATGTCATAATGCAGACTTGAAGTAACCCATGTTATACCGACTTTATTATGAATATAGATTACGCCAGGGATCGGCAACCCCTGGCACGCGAGATGATTTGATGCACATTGTTTTAATCATGCTTCTTGCAAAAGTGACACAAAAGTTTTCAAAATGGGTAAAGCTCCAAAGTGAATCCAAACTATTTCGCAAATCAACACGATGCAGGGTCTTTTGGGACAGATTTTATTTTACTTAAAAATTTTGTCCGCACTTCCCATATATAGTCCGTATTTGGCCCGCAGGTAAAAAATTGACTAGTTCTAGTTGCGGATTTTGAAAATCGGGTAGTTATAGTTACAGTTATAAGTAGGGCTGGGCAAAATCGAGTACCTGAGTGATTCGATTCTGAATCACGTAATATGCTTCGAGTCGAGTATTCGAGTATCACTCATTATGACGTAATAACAGTATGTAAGTTGTCCATGAAAGTTGTACCCTTTATGCGTCCACATCACACGAAAGATTATTTGGTATTTTTTCGATCATACCGATTTCATTGCACTTTGTTTCATGTTGTGGGTTTATCATGACTTCAAAAATATGTTATTTCCAATATAGCGTTAGTAGCTTTGTACTATGTGTTTCATATGCTGTGATACGGCCAATCAAGGTTTGCATCCTTCCGAAATGGAAACTAGTATCAAAACTATAATTCTCGTTGATGAATTAACCCTCAGTGGCTTGGAGCGTATATTTTCACTACTCGAAAAAATAGCGTTTTAATACTCGACTCGAATCATTAGAATTAATACTCGATTCAGATTCGAGTACTCAAATCATTGTGCCCAGCCCTAGTTATAAGTTTATTGCATTTTGAGTTATTAATAAGTGCGAGTGAGTCCGGCTATTTTTACAAAAATTGTGCTCGCAGAAAGGAATTGAGTTCGTGAAGGTCTGCCTACTGTGGTGGCACTTATCAGTAACATTTGAGAGCATTTAGTTTGAATTAAAAGTATTTGAAGGCGGCAGCCCTGATCACCGGTTATGGTTGTAAACTCTTGGTATTGGACTCATACTCATGCCTGTGCAGGAGGTGATGCGCAAGAACGAGGAACTCGTGAAAGAAACGTTGGCGAACGATGAAAACGTCAAGAATGCGCTGATGATGGGATTTGCTTTCGACGCCGTAAGTCTGCAGAGTCTAGTGCAGGGCTGGTCAACTTGCGGCCGTCGACACGTAATTCAATTAGTATGTGTTGGCGGCCATTGACATGCAATGAATTCACGAATTGACTCCTGATTTATTGAGAGATCTTAATTGATCTTGAAATTTTCTTCTCGCTACTCGCGATTCCATATGTCTTCATTTTAGGTCCTCCTAAACTATACCGACACTCCTGATGAGAGGTCAAGAAATAACAGCATGCAGCAACGTGACTAATAAAAATTGGCCCACCCAAATACGCAACGACATTTGCAACTTGCCCTGAATTTTCGAACCCCCCCCCTCCCTCCCATCAACTTTACCACTGAATCCCATCACATGGGCTAAGAAAGTCTAAATGTCTTATAGTAATATGTAAAACTACTAATATTAATGACGAAATTCATTAGTGAATCTGAAATTAATGAATCTGTAGACCACCTCTGCATCTGCATATGTAACACCACTAGAGTCCACCAATCACGTCATTGGAGGAAAATAATATTGGCAATCCAAATGCAGCCTTTCTAGTTTATTTTATGGCCAAGCACAGGAATGGCTGAAAAGTTGTTCAAATAAATGCTCCAAAGTTTTGGAAATGCTCTCCAAGCTAGATGCCATATCCTTTGATTAGCAGTCGAATATATCGGGGTTAACGGAGAAAGTGCTGGTTGTCGGTTTTATCGGTATTGCTACAAAAATCCGATATCTGCCTGGCTCCAACCATCACCTGTGTTGGTTGGGACATATAGTGTTGACTGTATGAAGTTTCTTACTGTCGTCATCAGGTGAAGGCTGTAATCGAGAAACGAGTCGTGTTGCGAGGCATGACGGTGTGCTCTGATGGCATTTGCGACTCTATATCCGAACTGTTGGACGATGTCATGTATAAAGAGTGGGAATTGAGAGAGACAGAGTCGTCCGGAATTGGAGACCTAACGACCCCGGACGTGGACGGTTCCAGGACAAGCTCATTCGGTGCCGTGATGCCAAGTCAGTTGTGTTATCTGAATTGTTTTTCGGTTTTTATCTACCTGTATATGTCAAAACGGTTTAATCGTTGCTGGATCTCAAATTGAAGTATCGATTTCCAAGACATGTCAAAACTACTTCAAGTGGAAGTAGATAATGAAAGGTATGAAAAGTTCTCCAGTAAGTACTTTAAAAAAGTAAATTTGGTGGTAAAAGTTAATCCAAGTTGGCTACTTTTGAATTTGCAAGATGTATCTGTGCGACTGATTCAAAACGACTATGACACTTCAAATGGGGTTCAATTTTGTGAAAATAGATGCAGTTACCGTGATACGGAGGTCAATTCTTATGATAATTTCTCTCAAAAACCATTTTCTACCTTTGAAAATACAAAGCATGAAAAGTAAGTAGCTTTGCCAACGACGTGTTGACTAGAAATGTAATGTCGTCGAAGACATCTAGTCTTAGGTAATTAGTAGGAACATCCTATTCGAGTACTCTGGAAAAGTAGAAATATTTCTTCACTGACCAGACCACCTCTGCGTCAATTTCATTTGGCTTCTCAGCGATCATGAAAAAGTACTGGCCACGCTCCGTCTTTGTTGCTCTTATGATCAAAGTTATGCCTAACCACAGTAATCAATTTTCTTGATTTTCACACAGCAACTTATATGGAAGATATCGGAGTGCAACAAACCGCCGAGTCAATGCAGGTAGTAACACTATTTTATTCATATTTTACCCACTCCCATCTAGCAAGTTGAGGCGTGCCAAAACAGTCCCACGGTACCTAGACCTTGAAGACACATACATCAACTGAACAGTAACTTAAGAAGTAACAATTGCAACGATTTTTCCTCACCGTGACCTACTATATTTTAACACCCAAAAAGAGGCAAGTAGGTAAAATGAAAGTAAAATTGAGTTTGATGGTGTGTTACAGTTCCTTGGTAGTTGCAGGCAAATGTAACAAAAACAAAGCAAAAAGAACATAAGCAGACACAAAAACAACACATCAAATATATTTTTCAGATAGAGCCCATGAAGACTTCGCGGTTCCCTCAACTTTTCCCTGAGAGAACGGCATGGTAGGGTATGGAATGGAATGCGAATTTTCCATACTCCATACCCGCCCAATCGTTCCATGCCATACTTGACAATTTTCCATACCATAGCAACATTCTTCCATACCATATTTGATACTTTCTCCATACTTTCGCGACTTGCCCAACCTCTCGAACGATATTCCATTTTTGGTACAGTATCTGGAAATGTTCCGGCGTTTTTATTCTAATTATTTTGGATGAAATCATCTATTTAAACAGCCCTGATGCACCAATGATATCCCCAGTTTCTTTATATCATATGTTGAGAGCAATTTTTGTTGCTTAATCATCGAAGACAGAACGTAAAAGGTAAAATATATAGGCCTACACACGGGATTATTTGGAAATCACAACAGAATCTCATGACTCGTAAATCCAGTGTGGTGAATGACTGTTAGCAGTAACATCATCTACAAAATTACATAAACCAAAGGTACTGTGAAATTAGGAGATTGGTTCCCAACCGTTTTTTCTTTATTCCCGACAACCTGAAATCGAGATTTTCACCCTTTAAAATTGCTCCCTCTGATAAAATTTGGTAGCACTTTGTTTTGTAAAGACTTGCTATTTGTCAAAGTTAAGACCCCCAGAATTGAACAGCACACAATGAAATGAATGAGCAGTGACGTGGTAACCGTAAACGCAATGTTGCGCCTCCGTCAAATGTATGTGTAAGCCGGCAGAAAAATAGGAAGGGCTTGAAATATTTCCAAATGTAGCGAGGTAATATCAATTTACATGTGTAAATGCCTAACAATGCAGGAGTCAGATAAAATTCCTGCTGTTAGATATAAGCTGCCATAAGCTACACTTTCTCACACTACATAACTCAAACGAAATATGTCATTTCATCTGTAAGAGTCCGGCTATGCTATAAAGTAGGGAGTCTGCGATCTCCCTGAGCACATATTCATATACATATAAACTCTTATTAAAAAAAACAAAAACAGGTGATTTCAATCACACCATTTCGCATGCGACTGAATAACAAGGTATATGCGCGAGATCGCGTTCCGCTGTCCAGTCAATTCTCGCTAATTGGAGGCACTGATAATATGAATCGCTGAACTGAAAATGAGCTAATAGGCCTAAATATTAGAGATACGATCAGCCTTTCATACAGACGTGTAATAAACGAAGTTAATAATGTAAAGACGTTTTTACAAGTGAGTCCATACCCAACCAGAAACCCCTAAATTTCAGAACGGTTCGAAACCACTACATTAGAATATATCTTAGAATATAAATCTACATCACTATAATCATTTTGGTACAGCGGATCAAATGTCCACTTTTCCCGCCAATCTGCGGGCCACACATTAGATTCGTTAGCCAGGATCAGGGTATCCATTCTTTTATCATAGATAGCCAAATTTCATGAAGTTAACTGCGTGTTGGATGCCGGCATATCGTAACATCGCCCCAAGACATCCTACGTATTTTTGAATGACGATGATGGTTATGTCAAATAGATATTGCGTGAAGATCATCCTACCGATTCGCAGAAAATTATTTCCAAGTTCAGCAAATTGATAAAAATATTCATGTAACATTTACATTCTCGGAATCTACGATTTAAAACTCCCACGGTAGGTTACGGAGTGGAAGTGCAAGTTGTGACGCGACAGCGGTCGAATATCATTCGTTTTTATGATATTCAGATTTGATTTGATTTGAATATTCATTGTTAATATTATCTTCCTTCATAGGCGCGTGTCGCGACTTTGTCTTCAAATAGATGTCGACGGGGGTTGGTAAGTGATAAATTGAAATTTGAGATATGAACATTTGAATATACACAGTGAACGATTTTCTGAGGCATGTAATCAATTTTGCAAATCGAAAGTAGGAGCATTGCCATGATTCTGGCAAAACTGCTAAAATATGGAACTAACATTCTATACCATAATTGGGAAATTTCCATACCATACCATACTTGCACTCTTCCATATTCCATACCGAAATTTCGTTCCATACCATACTTCCATACCATGCCCTGCCTGAGAGTCCATGTTGCATTTTTTCTGGTGCAAGTTTGAACTTATCAGACCTCAACTTCGAACTTAACGGAAGCCAAGACGACTGTCGGCACTTTACTTACTGGCTGTTAAGTTTGGGCTGGCGCCTGAATAATTGCATCACTTCATTGCATGTAAAAAGACCCAGAGGTTACAGAGAACATAGAACAATGCTGCAATAACAAACCTTTTCAACAAGCAACTCAGCAGGTTTCATGGCTAAACTCATTTTTTTCGACATAAATACAACGTCTCGCCTAAAAGTCTTGTTGAAAGTAACTTTCAGTGCGGAAAAAATGAGGACTTTTGTGCATATTTGAGCGTCCTTCAAGAAATGTTCGCTCTAATTTTTCACCAACTCACTGCGCGGCCCCTTCGGCCACAGTGCGTAATGACGAGAAAAAGGTCGTCACTGCGGCTTCTGTGTGTTCTGCACATGTTTTTCTGTGCGTGGTGATTTTGTCCAGTGGGCGGCCGCACAGCTTAGGGGAACATTGCCTGCAAGGACCAGAGGACAGATCCTCCTGAAAGAGAACATATTGTAGGATTAAATGACCATAAACCAAAAATCGCGACAACTGGTACGGTGTGAATTTCTGTCTGAACTGCGAGTACCCCATAGTATTAACACATTTATACTATTAGTGAGTAGCAAAATGTGAATACCTTATCTTTGTTATTGTCATGTGGTAATAGTTGAATAAAAATGCTTTATGAATAATTTAGCATATTATGTACAATAAGATTGCTCTCACTGACCCTTCAGCCAATTCGCCATTTCACGTTTATTGGCTCGGCTGATAGGAACTTGATAGTCTAGCCCAGTATCGTATAGTCCAGGGGCGGGCAACTTCTCCAGTCGGCGGGCCGGATTGCTGAATCGATACACTATTCGCCCATTTATCCACTATACACAGAATAAATCGTATTTAATGAATGAATTTTAACGACAGCAATGTCACTTCAAAGCCATTTCTCGCAGATCATGACAAAGACAATGTAGATTTGAGAACAGCATTGTCATACCGGCGAAGCCATGTCTGCTTATCACTGATCAATTAACCGATCGAGAAATGTGATAAAACTGGGGTCAATCGAAAGCTACCGCGGTACTGATTTCGAAAATAAAAGTTTTATTCTTCTCATAACTCTGGAACCCTCCAAAATCAGCCCCGAATGTTGCATTGTAACGGAGTTTGGTATTGTGACGCAATCATGCCGTCTGGGAGCAAGTGAAAGCCGCAAGGATCTTGGCCATTGTTAGGCAACCAATTCAGCATGCACACTCTCACTCTTATCTCATGCGCACTTGCTTCTGAGCTGCTCAGACGGCATCGATGCGTCACAATACCAAACTCTGTTACAATGCAACATTCAAGGGTGATTTTAGGGGTTCCAGGGCCACTAGCTGAATAAAATTTATATTTTATTGCAATCAGTACCGCGGTAGCTTTCTATTGATACCAGTTTTATCAAATTTAATGCTCGGCAAGCCAGTCAAAAAATACCGTCAAATTGCCTTTAGCCAAATGGAAAGTGTGAAGTAGACCAATTTCAGTAAGCTGTGAGATTTGCTTTTTGTGCACACCATACAGGACACTATGGTGCAAATGCTGCAATCCCTAATTAGGATTTCAAGGCGTTCGAGAAGTCCGGCACCCCAAATTTGCCAAGATATCAATTCATTAGGGTTGAGTACATGGTTAATGCCAATAATGGAAGTCTTTTCGCTTCGACAAATTTACCGGTAAGCTCTACTCTCGCAGGCTGCTCACACATGTACGTAATATAGCGTTAGCATATTTTGGAAATCTGAAAAGAGGACACTTTTTCAGAATTTTCAGATATGCAAAACCAGTGGAAAATTCTGAAGTAATGGTGAATTTTTCACACTTCGTGGTGGTCGGATGACTAAAAAAAAGTGGTGGTCGGTTGACTAAAAAAAAGGTCAACTTTCTCGCCCAGTGACCAAAATACAGTTTTCCCTTCACATTGTCAGGAGGTTGACTAAAAAAAAGGTCATCTCCGGCTCAGCTCCCAAAATACCCGCCAGAGCGTAACTTAAGTGCTGATTTACGGCGTCTCAGTTGATTTTGGCCGTTAATTTGACCAAAATTCTCAAAAAAGAGGACAAAATATCCAAAAAGAGGACAAAAGGGCGTCCTCAGAGGACACTTTGAAAAAGTAAAAAAGAGGACAAATCCTCTTAAGAGGATGTATGGTAACCCTAATATAATAACATCCAGTCACTAAAACTTGACGTTCAAGCAAGTAGTGGGGAATCTCGGCAGACTGGGGCCGCGGGCCGGACAAAATCCCGTAGTTGTCCATGTGTTGCCCGCCCCTGATATAGTCGTTTGATTAATTTCACAGTGTAATGAATATTCGATTGTGCGTCTTTCAGGAGACCCTCTCCATGATTGAAGAAGAAGCCGTCTGCAAAATATGCTACCGTAATAAGGCAGACTTGCTGTACCAACCTTGTAACCACATGAGTTGCATGGAGTGTACACAGGCGGTACGCCACTGTCCGTTATGCCGCGTTCATTTCTACCGAGCGAGATAGTGCAATGGTTGTTCGTCCGGCTTCTCGGGCGTACGTCGTGGGTTCGATCCCCGGCCAGGTCAGACCGAAGACTCGAAAACTGGTATCCGCTGCTATCCTGCTAGGCGCTCAGCAATCACAGATAACATGGAGCATCTCGATGGTGCAGGCGAAAAAGAATGCCATATCTCTCTCTCTCTCTCTCTTTGTTTTGTTGTTACCTTTCAATAAAATGTTTATAATGTATCTGCGCGAGTGGATGGTAGATGTAGTTATATTCTTTTCTCCTTTCGAAATTGGCGTGATAGGGGTTCCAGGGTTCACAACTTGAGTTTATGAAAAGCTACCACATTGGAGTCCGACAACTGGGTTAAATCTAAAACACCTTGTCCTCTTCTCATCTGGTTACCTCAGTGCCCGTGTCGGTCCTCTTTACTTTTTATGTCAACGCCGTTTTTGAATCCTCATTGAGTACCACAATGTTCGCTGATTATACTCACGTTTTCTCTTGCACATCATCTACGTCAAACTTGGTGGTTGTGACCAGTGATCAAACAGTCTTTGCGCCAATGCCACGAAATCCCAATTATTGGCCGTAGACTCTGCAAAAAAACTTAACCATTGACCAGAGGTGGTCAGTAACGAAGTACTTCTACTTTTTCGAAGTACTCAATTAGTTTTCGTCTATTTCTGGTACTTACTCAAGTAGATATGATTTTTTTTCTACTTCATAATATTTTGTGATCTACTTACTTACTTTTCGCTATTTTCTGTTTGTCAAGTAAAGGTAGTTAATCTTATAATAAATTTTCGTCGCGCTGCGCGCTCAGTGGATGTGGAGTAACCAGTATGATTTCACGAAAACATCGTTGAATATAATTCAAGTGGCGGGTTGGCGTAGTTCCGTTCACAACGCATTGTCGCCCATATGAAATATTTCCATCATAGTATATATGACTCATCATAACGTTTGAAAGCGATCTTTCGCAATCTAGCATTTACTTATCATCAGGGCCGTAACAGCACTTCGTCAGGCCCGCCCCCCAAAACTTTGGTCTTGGGCCCCCCATAGGGTTATAGACCGAACTTCTGGGGGGTTTCGCCCCCCAGACCCGCCTCCGGTGATACCCTGTTTACCGCTATTTATCATATTCGTTGGGAGTTTGTTTAGTGAATCACCTTTTGTCGCCTAAGCGCGGGAAATTTCGAGAATTCCTGACTGAATCGGTCAGTTTGATCGGAAATTGCATATATATTGTTATCAATTTTTATCTTCTCTCCGCTCACGTAATCAGATTTGCCGGTAGAGCTGAGTGATGTGCGTTTTAGGACCACTCAATAATAATTAAACATCTTCGGGCGTATACCCGTTGGCAGGAACGAAACAGCACCTCGTCAGGCCCCCAAAAACGTGGCTCTTGGGCTCCCATAGGGTGATGAAACGACCCCTCCATCACGTTATGTTCGCGTTTGTCACGAAATCATCTGTACTGTATTGTGAGCCAGCGCGAGGCGCGATAATTTATGATAAAATCGGTCAATCAGATCGGCGATTGCATATATATTATGCTACCAATTTATTGTCCTCTCTACTCACGTAATTAGATTTACCGGTATAGCTGAGTGAAGTGTCTTGAAAACGGGAGGGCCCGTAAATAATAATTAAACATCTTCGGGCGGGCGGACCCGTTGATATGACTTCGTTACATGATGTTATTTCGTGACTTCCAGTCTGCTATATCAAAAAATATAGAATCGCCCTAACGTAGTCTTCTAAAGAGACGCACACGATTTCAAATTGGTATTTCTTCACTGGCATAAAATTTTCCCCAGCGGTATGGTATTTGTCTTGTGAGGTTCAGATTGCAAAGACAGGAACATTCGGCGCCAGTCATTTAGGCGCCTATGGACAATTAAACCTATACGTATTTTGTATATATGACGAAGTCTTCGGTCGGCATAAGGGCATAGACCTTTTCGGCCAAGGTTTTCTCGCTGCCGATCGTTCTGGCACACTTCTTGGAGTCGCATGTTATATGACCTAAAACTTGATTGTATGTCTTGGTGGGTCGTGGCGCGGTAAGGGCCCAATACCCAATAATAAAGGTAAATGGCTACTTGAATTCGCGCACAGCGCGAAAAAATTTTGATAAAATTGCATAAATTTTCAAAAAATACTCCATGATTTATGCTAATTCACGAAATAATTTTGGGCCCCCTTCGAGCTCGGGCCCCCCCCAATTAGGGGGTTTGGGGTGCGGCAGTTACGGTGCTGCTTATCATATCGTAATCTAGCAGTCCATGGCGTGTCCTAATCTGGAAAAGTGGAAAATGAGATTTATTGTTTTAGCATGCCACCTTTGAAACTTTCTGGACATACGACATTAAATACATTTTCCACTTTTAGAAGTATTTCACTTTCAATTCACAGTATCATATACTTTGAGTTCTAATTATTATCAGTTCGTTTGTCTGGATAACATACATGTTGAAGTATAAATGCAAGTCTAGTAATGCCTTTAATTTCCGGAAATAATGCTACACAATATGGCATTTTTACGCATATTTTTTATTAACGTTTACTAATCGCGCAAAGCGTTTACACCGTATCCTATATACAACTTCTCTGTATTGCTCTTCGGCCTTATAATATGGGGGTGTGCGTCATCCCATGATATTTTCTAAATCGTGCCGTTCGAGTAAACAGAGGATTAGTATCGAATTTCCATATTAATACTATCATTTTCATCCCATATGATGTGGACGAATACTTATGCTATCGAAAATTGGTTACCTGCTGGTATGCATCAATATGAATCAAGCTCGTCATTTATCGCATAGCTCAATTTGCACCTTTTTACCATCCATGTGAACCAATTAGGATCGTTTTCATAACTACTTACTTGCTTGAGTACTTTTAACGTCAGTCAATTCTACTTCTATTTCAAGTAGTTTTAGGTTGCTTATGGAAGAAGTACTTCTACTCGTGCTTGAGTGGATTTTTTCGTCGCTACTTCTACTTCTACTTGAGTAGATTTCTTGAATACTTTGACCACTTCTGAGTATTTCTAACTAAAAATCTTAGAAATATTCTGAATAGTATTTTTGAATCTACTCAGAATTGCTTCGCGGGCCGGATGAAATCACCTGGCGGGCTGTATGTTTGACACCCCTGGTCTAGGTAGCTTTATATATACATTAATAGAGTATGTCAGATTATTATGATATTGATTGGCTTAGCCCGCTTGTTGTGTAGGGCTCCAGAGTCACGTTGCGCTGTTGATGGTGGGTGTCGCTCTGTCGATACTTTCTATAGTCGCTTTGGTTAATTGTGATCACACATTACCATGCAGCCTTTCCTCGGCCTGTAAGGGTCCGACTTGTACAAACTAAACATTTAGTTAATGGTCAACTAACTAACGGATTTTTGAGTAGTTATCTAGTTCTAGTTGCTGATTCTTAAAATTGAGTAGTTGTAGTTGCGCTTTTATAAAATCCAGTAGTGTGTACTCAGTGGTGGCCTTACGAACGATGGGGGGGGGGGGGGGCTGGGCGAGAATTACCGGGGGGGGGGGGCTATAAGTATCTAACAGTAACTTCTGGGGGGGCTCTGCCCCCCAGACCCCCCTTTCCCGCGGTAGGGTTTAACTGTTGGATTCGCCTATGTCTATTGTTGTATGTGTCTAAGGATGGACTACATCAAGACTAAGTAATTCTACCGCATGCAGAGACGTGATTATTATCGGGATATGGGACTTTTCTCACAAATGCAGAGATTTGATGATGATTGACACATCCGTACGGAATCATATTCTTACTTGGTACACGGATTTCCGTGTTTATTCGTTATTATCCTTGAAAAAATCGCATAATCCGAATAGGGGGGCCCTTCGACCAGGGGGGGGGGCGGGCGACCGTCCACCTCGTCCACCCCAAAAGCCCCCAGTGTGTGTACTGTACATTGTACAAGTCTGGTAAGGGTAAAACTTGGTCCGCGAATGCAGCAGGTAAAATGTTGCTGAAAGGTTTGCAGCAGGATTGTTGAACTAAACTGGGGTCGCGGTCCGGATCCAATCCTTTATTAGATGGCTATATAACGGGGCCGGACCAAAGTGATTCCAAAATGTTACCAGCAAATCCTTAGCCTGCCTTCGTTTTTCATCGGAATGCTATCATCATCATCATTGGTTTATTAGCAATTTTATCAGTTCAATACACCACAAAATGCGATACAATGAAAAGACAGGAAGATGTCGAAGCGACAAGGAGTAGTCTATGGCTATTTCCAAGCTTAGGCCTATATATAGCCCTTGTAAAGAATATAGGAGATTTAATTAAACGGGTACGTTAGAATTTTGCTTTTATTTTTCAATCACCTTTCGGATTTCTCTGAAGGCCGGAGACCTTTTGCGTCAGTAGTAATACAGACTTACAGAGGTATCATTGCCGCGACGCCAGCTGAGCACCAGAGATGAGCAATGAGCATGGATTAGGAGTAGGTTTTGAAAAAACAGGATTTGTGAAATTTTGGCGGATTTGGATTGGATTTGGATTAGACATTTTTTTCAGAACGTATTAGGATTTGGATTGGATTTACCTATTTTCTGGGAGATTGAAATGTCGTGTGGCTATAGAGACTGTAGGATGGAGCGACGACCCATTGTTCCAAGTTTAGATCCGTCACGCTTGACTTTGCGTAGTAAAATTCCATTCGCGAAAGTCCGATTGTCCTATTTTACATGTAAAAGTATAGGCGATTTCGGAAATGCATGGACGAATTTGAGTGCCGAAAAAGGGGGGAAATATTCTGGCTAGACGTTTCAAATTTTGCATGTTACGAGGAAGTATCAATATGTTCTCACTAAAAAAATTTCACAACTGTCGTCCACCCAGAACACGTTTAAAATCAATTTCCCGCAATGCCTCATTCAGCGATAAGTTCGCCACGGCCGAATCCCGTAAACTCGTAGACAATGCTATAATTGATAAGGCTTTATGCGGTAATAACTGAGTGGCCGATGATACCGGTACCAAGTTACCAACCTGTTTTCTGTGCATAAGCATTAAGCAACCGATGAAAAAACGAATAGCCTACACGGAAAGCGGATGACAAAGAGCGACGAAAAGATTATCAATACATCCAAAAGATCAATATCGTACAGTGTTTCATCGGGCATTAGGCCTATGTTACATTGGAAGACTGTACTTGTTCGTTTTTACATCTTCTTTTCTGTTCACTAGGCTACATCGCATTGTCTTATATCCCAAAGTACATTTCGCGTCTTTAGCAGTAAAAATAAGGGAACCGCCACGGCAATTATGGTCAACAACTGCGCTATCCCTGGATGTACCTATGTGAACAATCCGCGTAGTGACCAATCTTGCAAGAGGTCCTTATTCACGGTACGAAGACCAGAGCTGTTAAGGAATGAAGCGGCCCAGAAGCAGCACGCAGCAATGGCCAACCTGCTTCTTTCCATCAGGGACCCCTCAAAAGGAGATCGTATCAAGACGTTGCTCCATAAGGAGACGTAAGTAAAGCAGCTGTCTCAAATTCATCAGAATAAACAGTGTAATTTATAATAGAGCCGCAATCTGCGAAAATCATTTTGAGGAGAGCGATATCATTCAGCTCAAAACCAGAAAGCAGCTCAAAGTGGGAGCTCTGCCTAAGCTAAATTTGCCTGAAAGATGTAGCACAATCATAAAGGTATGCGGGGTATCTCTCACTCAGATCAAGAAACCAATGCACCAAACGATTCCAATTGATATATTTATTCATGTAGAAAGAAAGGAAGATACCTTTCCCAAGAAAAGAGTTGCCAGAGACAGTGAGGCACAAGAATATTCCAGATTTGGTACAATCAGCTTCTAATTTGAACAGCAAAATTTGGGGTATAGCAGGCCTGATGGTTTGATATCAGAAGTAGATTCAACGGCTGGATATTGCTTCTTGATTTAAGGTAACTGGGCATTCTATGAACTGAAAGGTAGACTGCACATTGAGAAGCATGGTATGGAAGATGACATAGTGCCAATAATCAGGTTAAGTTAATGTTAATTTCATTACATTGATTGAATTGTCCCCGCATGAAATTATATTCATTTTGAACAGGGTAGTAATTTCCAGCACTCTATCCATTGAATCAGCAGCTCTTCACGGCTGGAAATTCTGTACGGACCAGCTTCTTCATATCGATCTGAAACATTCAACCCTTCATAACGTCTTAGGTTACCTATAAATTAACATTAGATTAGAAAACTCGCATAACACGAGTTATTTATAGAAAAGCTTGATGAAGTAAGACTTTGCACCGGAGTTCAGGAAGTGACAAAGCATACAAAGGAGCATATAATTATGAAATGGGATTCGGACCAGTTGAAAGTGGTAAAAACATTTTCACGAGCTAAAAATTGCATTATAACAGGTAACCATTGCAGTTCAATTGTTTGAATCTATTTTCAAGTGATGCGGTATGTATTTAGTTTGGGATCCCGATTCAGTATGCACTAACTGTGCCAAACACGACATAAAAGCGAGATACAACAGGAAGTACTGTAGCAAAAAAAAGTTGGAACTCTTAGAAAAAGATGAGAGGCTCACAGTGCAGGAAGACCTCCACATGGATATTATGGTTGCGAGAATCATCTCGTGAATAATGAAGTTCATTGTTCAATTCATTTATGACTTGCAGGCAATGATGAATGAGGAATCGGAAAACATGAACGAGTGGCAAAGAATGTTTTTTCAAGAGCAGTGCTCAAATGCAGAGAGGCATCCTAACGCTAGACGATATCATCCAGACGTGATTAGGTGGGCACTAGAATTGTACGCAAGATCACCTGCAGGATACCAAATGCTCCGACAAACCGGAGTTTTATCGCTGCCTTCATCTGGTGTTCTGAGGCAATATAGGTACACCTATACAGAATCTTCAACATACTTGTAATATTGGAACTTTTTAGCATTGCTTGATATGTTCAGGAATTTTGCATCTTCTAATGCTGGCGTTTGTGAGTCCACACTCCTGCAATTAGAAAAACTGACAAAAACTATCGATGCATATTTGGTGGTTGACGAAATGAAAGGTACGTTATGCGTATGTTACATTTATACAAACTGGCAGGCTAAACAAATGTTTCATTCAGTGAGAGAAAACCTAGTATATCAGGATGGCAGGATATTGGGATATGTAGATCATGGTGATCGACATTCTCCCGAGGATATTGCAACACATATATGCAGTAGGCTCATTTTACTGTAGCTACAAGATTGTCCCTTACAATTCAAGCTTTGATATTTATTTCAGTGTTTTACGTAAGATCGTTCGACCGAACAATATCAATGCCTGTATCTTGGTACCCGACAAAGGCCACTCCAGCGGCACAATTGACTTCAATGTTCTGGGAGGCATTCATGGCTTGCGAATTCCGCAGTGTCAGAATCCATGCTGTGGTGGCTGATGGAGCATCAACAAACCGAAAGTTTTTTTCTATGGCGCATGGAGCAATTGGTAACCCAAACTACAATAATTACACCATCCCACATCCCAGTTTACCCGACGAGCCAATATTTTTATGCTCCGACACAAGTCACTTATTGAAAGTAAGTTTCTAAATACCATAAACAAAATACAGATATGGTCCTATTGATTCCCATCAGACAGCAAGGAATGGATTGTATTCGTCAAAACCAGGAGGGACGAAATATTTTTGCAAGGATGGAAAAGATATTCTCTGGACACACGTGCGCGAATTGTTCAACAAAGATCAGGCACAGCCACTGCACCTTCCTAATAAGTTGACAAGATCACATATTGACCTAGACTCATACAGCAAAGTTCGCTACCTTCTTAACTTCAAAATTATCGCTGTACGATTCCAGTTTGTAAATTCTAGATGAGAGTTTCACTGGCGAAAGATGTGCTCAGTTACGAAGTCGGGAAGTCACTTGTGTACGATATTTCAAATTCAGTTGGGACGTCAGAGTTCGTCTTGCTGTTCGATCGATGGTTTAACATTGTAACATCTCACTCCATCTCATCTGTAACTGATGAAAGATTACTTTGGCTGAAAAATGTGTTCATCAAATATTTGGAGGATTGGCAGGTGGGTATTTTTTTAAACCTTCAGAGCAAGAACTATACCAGTAATACAATCTCCCCACAGAATGAGGTGCACACAAAACATCCTGGTGAGCACAAACGATTAATGGCCACGCCAACACTGATCGGCCTCATGTTTACAACCAGAAATATGATTCGCCTAGTAATTCGGTTACTTAATGCTGGACATAAATCGGTAGCATTAAAAGTCTTGACACAGGATGTACTCGAAGCAACTTTCGGATCCTTGGTAAGGAAAAGTGATTATAAAATAGGCTTCAAGATTCAAAAACTTGATTGAAACTTTTCAGAGGCTGACAGGGAGATACTCCAGGAATCCAGATGTGGCACAGGCTGGATACTCGATCACAGCTGTATGCCAAAGGAAAATTATCAAAATGGTCAAGGGTACCAACACAACCTACGCTCATGGATCAGTAAATCCATGGACTACCGTTTGTGAAGATCAACTACCCAAACGCAAGCGAAAGGCTAAATAAATTTGTTCAAATAATGGACTGTCATGATATATGGCTGCCGGCCAATATTAGTGTAAACAACAAGCCAATGCACCACGTCAAGGTTTTGGCCTTAGCATTGGTTTACTTTTTTTGGTAGAAAGAAACCCATTGTACATAGGCAGCATCAGTTACAATGGGAAAAGAAAACTACAGAAGAACTCCCTAGCTACGCAAGGACTTCAACTCATCTCGTAACGCCTTGGAAAACTTGGAGTTATTTTTTAGCTTACTGTTCAATTTAAATTTCACCAAACCATGCGTCAGAATCCTGTTCAAATGCTTCATTGCCATGTCAAGAACATCTTCCACATAACTGTCACATTCACCTGTTTGCATGACAACATTTTCAATAAGACTTATATACCATGGATCTTGATGAATTTCATCAACTAGTTGAAGAAAATCAACTTGCGAGGCAGGTTTAAACCTTTCTCTGCTATGGAAACAGTAAAATCGCATAATCACTCCCTTGAACTTATCTGATGGGTACTTCAGGCAGTGATGCTTTCTTTCCATTATTTGAATAAGTTGTCCGGTTGGTGCATCCTCCGACAAGCAAGCAGCAACAGCCTTGTGTGATTTCGTAGAGAGTGAATGAAGCAGTACCCCTCCAATGTACTCCAGAATGTCTGCAAAGTCATCTTACTATAATGAATTGAATAAAAACTAGGCCAGCACACGGAACTAGAATATTGATTGGTATGCTATTAAATTTCATTATTAACACCACACATTCAACATAATTGCACAATATACCATACCCGATTCCCTGCTATCGATACCAGACATTCTTGCAGTGGAAACTTTTTCCTCAGCTTGAACAAGTGCATCAACAATCTTCACGAGCAAAGATGCAGCAAGAAGCTGATGCTGCAGTCCAAGAAGTTTGCTTGCCTGCTGGCAAATGTTTGAGTAGTATTGATAAATACCATCAGTACCAACGTCACAGAACACAGCATTCAAGCGTTTGACAAGTGGAACAATAAGATCCAAATCCAATTCCTCAAATCGTGGTCCACACCTGGAAATAGAATGACAATTACGGCAAGCAATCTTCAAAATGTTCATTACTCGGTCGATGTCAATTTGCTCAGTTGGTGACGGGAGCTTATGTACTTTCCCGTGCTTCTTGAGTTCCCTTACAGTGGGAAATATGGCTTCACAGACGTCACAACTTATTCCACTCCACTCATCCAATCCTTCGAAGCATTGGGAAATTTCCTCCTCGGTGATGGATTCCCAATCCTCCCACAATGATTCTTCGGCCATAACTTTTACGAAAAAGTATCGGTTATAAAGGAATCAAAATTTCTGTGAAAGCATAATACTCAGAATTTTATTCCGTTTTGCTAATCAAATAACAATTACCATACTGTAACAATACATGAAGATAGCTCGCTAATTATATAGTATCACAACAATGTCCTCCAATAGTACGGTAAGTGACTTATATTTTCCTGTCGGCAAGTTAAAATACATACAGATTCTGCTGAATGACGCCTTCCAGAAGGACCATGATTTGGCATACCCACTTCGCCTGCAACGAAATGCCGTTTCATTTTCATCGCCTGCCCTTTTATTGTTATCTTCTATCATCATATAATACGCCACTATAATAGCTATTATATCATAAATCATCGCTGGTATTCACCGACCGTGCGCATTGCGCAGCGATATACCGGCATATTCATCGCTTCGTACGGCAACAAACGCAAGACCGTCACGCAAGTATCCAAGATATTCACTAATCAGGCCAAACATATTAGGACGTCCAATTAGTCACAGAGTCCGTTATAAGTATTTAACCTCGAAAACTCCGACTCATTCCCATAGACAACCATGCATTAAACCAAGAAAAACTCAACTTTTCACCGTCTGAATTCCATGTGGGATTAATAGTGGTACACGTAACAATGGGTAGCTCCCTACGCAAAGCGGAGCGTGACCGATCTAAAGGGAGTTGAAAATATTATTGCGCGCAGTGTAAATAGGGTAGTTAAACTTATATAGATATTTCGGTATATCAATGCACTAATACCAGTATAATATAAAATATTTATAGTAATATGGGCAATAATACCATAAATATCCATTTTTATAAAATAAATGCTGTAAAACCATGCAAACAAAATATGTGGCGGATGAATATTAATTAGGCATTTAAATCAGTCGTCACTCCATCCTACAGTCTCTATAGTGTGGCGAATGGCAACAAACTTTATTCAGGTCAGTTATTAATGTACTTATGGTTACTAAGTTATCTTGAATCAAGTGAATCGTTGGTTGAGAAAGAAAATTTTCGAATCTCTCCATTGCATAAATTAGTATTTTTTCTGAATTTCCAGTTGGAATCGGATTAGGATTGGACATGGACTTGAATATGAAAAAGTTATGGATTAGGATTTGGACTTGGATATGAAGGTTCGGATTTGGATTGGATTAGGACATAGAAATTTCAAATCCGCTCATCTCTGAATCTTATATGTATTTGTTTATTTACTGAAGTATTGATTGAGGGTTGAGTTGGCTGGTACAGTATGGACAGTACCGCGCAGCAATGTGATCAGAACGATGTAAATAGTAATACAATTCAGGTAATAATATTTTAAACATTCTAGATCAGGGTTTCCCAGCCTTGGAGTCGCACGATAATATAGTAACCATGGCCAAATTAAATTCCTAACACAGTATTGTATATCCATATACTATCTATGGGAATATTGAATTTTCAATTCGGATAGTTTACATAAATGAGCTCTGTTATCCAGTCAAGGAGGTCTCGGTCTTGGGTTTTGTTGAAAATGAGTGTTGCCGAAAATTTGCAATTAACTGTGGCGAATGAAAGACTTGATCAATAAAAATTTACCGATACAAAACATTATGTTTTGAATTTGGTTTGAAGAAATAGTTAACTTGCCTTACAACATCACAAAACAAATTAATTTATTTAAAAAAAACATTCATTTATTTGTAGTATAATGTTGTCAAGAGGGAGAGTCATGGGTTTGCTAAAGCCCTAAAGGAACGATATCTTCACAGTAAGAAGCCTGTAAATAATTTGTATTCTGAGCTGGTTATCTTGTTAACATCAAAGGGCAGCGTTGCAGTGCAGCCTTAACTAATGTGATGACTAGAGTCCGACTGATATTGGATTTTTGGGCCGATACCGATATGTATAACACCTTCACCGATAACACTGATATATATTCAGTCAGCCAATATTCAAATAATGCGGAACCTACCTCAAAAGGCACATTTTCAAAACTTCAGTGCATTTATATCATTTTTCAATAGCTTTACGGCCATTGTCATACTAGAACATGAAATATAAGATAACTAGAAAGGCTGCATCTATAGACACCGTGAAAGTGTAAGCTATATGGAATATAGCTATATTTCCAGTCTAGCGGTGAAGGATTATAGTGTTCTGAGTTCCTACCACCATGCTATGACGTCACAAAAATTTCTGATATTTTTTCACCTCCAATGGTCAATAACGATAATTCTTTTGGCACTTCTTCGATGGCAGTCAGAGATCGAAAAGTGCTCACCATGATCACCAATCAATGTTTTCCATGAACACGAACTAAAATTTATAAACGTCAAAATAAACTGTTTTTTTTGTGCCTTTGGAGTGACGGATATTAGGGTTGGGGTGGGGGGAAAAGGGAGATTGGAAGAGGGTTAGGGTCAAAGTTGGGGTTAGGTATCTCAAGATTAGGGAAGGGGGATATTAAGGTTGCGGGATATTAGGGTTGTGGGAGGGGGGATATTAGGGTTGCGGGAGGGGGGATGTTGGGGTTAGGGGGAAATTAGGGCTGTGGGAGAGGGGATAATAGGGTTGGGGGAAAGGAGATTGGAGGTGGGTTAAACCCCGGTTAGGGGTAATCTAACCTCAACTTTGAACCTAAGCCACCTCCAACCCCCCAACCCTAATATCCCCCCTTCCCCAACCCTAATCTTGGGATACCCTACCCACCTCCAATCTCCCTCTCCCCTAATCCTAATATCCCCTACCCTAAACCTAATATCCTCCCTCCTGCAACCCTAATATCCCCCTCCCACAACCCTAATATCCCCCTCCCGCAACCCTAATATCACCCTAACCCCAACCCTAATATCCCCCTCCCACAACCCTAATATCCCCCTAACCCCAGCCCTAATACCCCCCCCCTAAACCCTAATATCCCCCTCCCGCAAGCCTTATATCCCCCTAACCCCAGCCCTAATACCCCCTCCCGCAACCCTAATATCCCCCTAGCCCTAATACCCCATCCCACAACCCTAATATCCCCCCTCCCACAACCCTAATATCCCCCCAACCCTAATCTTGGGATACCCTAAACCCAACTTTGACCCCAACCCTCTCCAAACGCAAAAACAAAACAATATATTTTGACGTTTATAAATTTTTGTTCGTGTTCATAGGAAACATTGATTGGTGATCATGGTGAACACTTTTCGATCTCTGACTGCCATCGAAGAAGTGCCATTCTTTTTAACATGTGATATCGAGTCGATTATAATCGGTTTGACTCTATTGATGACCATTGTTTTGTACTTTGGTTGAGTTTACTTGGTGACATTTGTTGCTTGATAAATTGAAATTTGTAACCACAGTCTTCAAACCACTTCAACACAATGCACTCTCCTATTACTCTTCTAGTAAATTACGGTATTATATTTTGAACAGATGAATCGATGCTAAAGACGCCATTCAAAGCTTATTTTAATTATCCCATTTTTCAGATTGATGGGCAGAATGTGCGACTCGTCACAATGAACGTAAACCAGTTACTTGGAGGTGCTCAGCAACCGGTGATACTGAGATCGAATGAAAATGACACAAATCGGGTGAGATATCATTAACCTCGACAAGAATATGCTCTTGCGGAGAAAATCCCAGTCCTTGTTATATTGAAGGGTTGTATTGTAAGGACCGCGTCATTAATAGAGGCTCATTTTTGAATTTATAAAGAAAGCAGTGATGTTCTGTTGCCATGGTGTCATGGCAATTTATAAAGTAGGCTACATTCTGTCTGATTGTAAATCCACGCAAGCAAAACTATCAGCTCTGCTGTACCAGTTTGAGTAATGATAACATAACGTCTTTTAGATGACTGGTGGCCAATCACTTGGGAATTCGTCAGTTTTTCAACTTGTCCAAGGACAAGGCGGTCTTCAGCTTCAGCAGACAGTGGATAATATCCAGGTATACCGGAAATCCCGAATCGATTACATTTTTAGTATAACTTATGTTTGTCTGGCTGGAAAACCACAAGGCCCTGCCTCGAAATTTGAATTTATGAAAGACGCCTTTGTTTTGATTTTTATCTGCTGCGCTTCTATCGGAACAGTGGTATGAACCACAAGTGGCATCATGCAAATAAATGCCTCTGAGCAGCATGTGATAAAGCTGGTTGACTGAGGTGGTTATTTTTGCGATTAGAGAATTCACAATTCATCCAGTTATTCTTGTAGCAATTCTCATGTATCATAGACATGGAGTTTATTGAAAGTTAGTAAACTCATACCTCCTTTTATTGTATCCACGTTTTGTCATTGATTTTATCTGATTTGAAGACATTTTGTGACAACCATGTCACAAGTCCATCTCGCTTTTATATTTTTAACTCAAGTCAATTTCTATTCACCACCCGGTCGAGTCAAGAGTATAAGTCAGGGTGCAAATATTCGAGTCTGAGTCACTTAAAACTCTACAATTATAGATTATAGATATAGAATTGCTATAACAGGTAAAACACCCTAGAACCGAGAAAGGCTATAAAATTTATCACATCAATGGAGTATCGAGTGTTCTCGAATCCAATGACTAGAGCCAATATTTTTAGTCGACTCAACTTGAATTGAGTCATTACAACCCTGGTTTATTTTCTCATTTCAGCAAATGCCATCTCAACTTTTGCTCAACGCAGACAACAGCATGCAGACCATACAAGTATGAGCGAGAGTTGTGGCAATTGACACCTTTCATATATAATATATTTTCAAAGCTTGCTGGGGCATCTCAACAGCCAGTCATGTTACAAACCCTAAACGGCGACGCAGGTTCGGATGGCAATCTCAAAGGGATCAACATTGCAAATTCACTTCTAAATATTGGCGGAGCGCGCACCGGTGGCGTTGTCATGGTGAGGAATAACAAATGTAATGTGACACGTGATAGCATACTCATCGGTCGTCAGAGACAAAGTATTTTATTTGGAGTATTGACGATGGCTTTGCCTGCTTGCACTACTCATTCGAGTGTTGATGTTTTCAGATTACTTCCACCGCCACTGAAACGTTTTTGACGCCAGAGTACATACTTTTCAACTATGGCTTGTGTAAAGTAGGAAATAGGTGTGGCATTTGTTTGTATCGCTTTAGTGACAGAAATTATCGTAGGGTTGTTGCGAATACACGTCTTGCGATTTTGGATGTAACCCATCTTCGATTTCCCACCAGATGTTTGCTCTACCAAATCTACTGACAATATAGTGTAAAGTTGGAGCGTCTGGTGTCTTGAACAATACGTTGCGGGTTCAATGCCCGGCCGGGTCAGACCAAAGTCCCGATTAATAACACTGGCATCCATAGCTTCCCCGCTTGGCGCTTAGCATTTTGGGGATAGCAAGGTGGGGTGGTGGAAGACTTGAAAAGCCTCGCAAGGCTATTTCTGCACCTTCCTTGTCCCGTGGCATATGCACATCACGCACTCATGGTATGCATATGCGCAGATCGTGTGTATGTATGGGTCGGTGTATACTTCAAGGACACATCACAAACTCATCATCACTTCTGCATAAAGTAATTTAGGAATTTCTTGGAAATAGCTACTTCTAATTTGATAGAGATTTGGAGCAATATTTCCACATGATAATATATTGATAGTGAAATGAACCTGTATATTTTGGGCTGACACTCGTCAGGGGCAATCGTCAGCAACTAGTAGGAGAATTGGAAAGAACATTGTACAATTCACTAGTATATTCATATTGAAATGAACAATGTTCTTTCCAATTCTCTACTAGTTGCTGACTATTAGCCCTGATGAGTGTCAGCTGAAAATATCCGGGTTCATTTCAATATTTAATATACTATTCAATTATATATTGAAGTTCTGTACCTCCAAGAAGCTCTACAAAGAACATTGTATATCAACCATTGTATTATCAAATATGAAGTCACTGAGATGAATTTTGGATATCCAATTCTCTACTAGTTACTGTTGATTACCTCTGACGAGTGTCGGATGAGGGAAATTTTGGTGATACAGAACATCACCATACTATTGGAAAATGTAATGATATTGAAATAGACTGGCTGACACTTACAGGGTAATCGTCAGCGACTACTAGATTAGTACTTGGTACACTTTTGAATCTTAGATGGTACCAACGGCCGGAGGTGGCTTTCAGCGGGTGCAAGGCAATATTGTGACTGGCGACGCCAACGAGGAAGAACCGCTTTACGTCAACGCGAAACAATATCACCGCATCTTGAAAAGGAGACAGGCTAGGGCCAAGCTCGAGGCCCAGGGGAGGCTACCAAAGGAAAGAAAGGTTAGTGATAATTTGGTTGTAATTTTGTTTGGAAAATATTGGCTTTTTGTTTTATGTTGCTTTTCTGGAAGTAGTCAGAGGGGGTCAGTAATGAAATACTTCTACATAGTAGATTTTGCCGCGAATTGTATGGTTTGGACGTGTGGTTCTCAACCTTATTGAACCTCACGGACCTTTAAAACTTCAAAACAAATCTCGCGGCGCTGTGAACCTTCATTACCTAAATTCACCCTAAATTTAATTATGTAAATTTTAATATAATATTGGAAACTCCAGTAGATGTGAATTTTTGATACTAGATATCTATAAGTGGTGATATTGAAGTTTCTGCGAGCCGAAGTTTGTAAAGTCCTAAGTCCAAAAACCGATATCTTGGTTGTGAGATGTCCTTAAAAAGAAATATGATTTTGCCATTGAAGTTTGTTTAACGTCTGCGTAGCTTTCACATATAACTCGTTCGAAAATAGCTGTAGGCTTCGTTTTGGCGGATTCTTGTAGCACTTGTACAGTTGTGACGAACGCCTAAAGTATCGACCGCGAACTTCCTATTGCGACACGATGCAAAAAAGATGTGCCGCACTTGTAAATAAATTTAAAAATTGATGTTTATTCCTCTAATTAACAAACAAGAACCCAACTTCTTGCATTTTGGAATTTAGATATCTCATTCTAACATATCTAGCGCCTAGCGGTCTGGCAATTGGTTAGACTACTTCTACAGTTTGAAGTTTCCCAAGCAAAACTACGCCTAGAATACTCCACTTTTTTCCTTACTTGATTAGAGAGTTATGACGCTACTTGAGTACCAAAGGTGACTGCTTTGACAACCTCTGAAATATGTGCTTGCTTACCTTGATTCTGCAATGCTGTGTGTTTTTTTCCTACATTTGTATTTTAGTTGCTTAATCTAAAGCAGTGAATCCCAAGATCCCCTAGGAGGAGAATATGTTAGAACGTTCTGTCAGTCGAGTGTGTTATAGTGAGCCTGCTGTCTGTGCCTTACTTATCCGTGTATCACACTTCACCCAATTTCATTTTTGTAAAGTGTGTTATTGATTTGCTGATTTTGTAGAAATATTTGCACGAGTCTCGGCACAAGCACGCCATGAACAGAAACAGAGGTAACGGCGGACGGTTCAACTCGAGCGGCGATGGGAAAGACTCGGAGGACCCCAACGCTATGGATTCGGCAAGTTACCTTCTGTGGTCAATAGGCGAAATGTCACTTTAAAGACTCTTGTCACTGTAAAATACTGCAAAAATCAGAGGTATTTGAGTGACCGGTTATGAACATCTGGAGTCTTGTGATGTCACACTAGTCGCACACATTGTGATGTAGGAAATGGTGGTCTTCGCCGATTGATTGCCACAAGATGACAGCACTATAAGTTCAGGGTTGTATCCAAGTCACGAGTCGATCTCACTTTTATCGTTTTGACTCGATTCAAGTCGAGTCATTTTCAATTCTCCACCGAATCCAAGTCAGTGAGCAGAGGGTCGAGTCCGAGTCATGGTGTTGTGAATCGAGTCCAAGTCATTGTGTTGATTGTTTGGCTAGCATTCATATTGTCGTAGTTTTCTTCAGTCCTAACAGTTTCTGACCCTATTTTCCAAGTATCGGGACTGATGGATGAAATACCAATGACTTCACTATTCTTCGAAGTTACAATGAAATGTCTGTATCGGCCGTCCTAATCTCGAGTCATGTGACTTGGTTCGAGTCATGTACAATGACTCGAGTACAAGTCGAATCATTTTACACATGTGAAAAAATGTAAAAAATATATGAGTCGAGTCATGACTCGAGTCATTTCAACCCTGCCATAGTTAGAATTGAATAATATATTCATATAGAAATAAATCCGAATATTTTTGGCCGACACCCACTATAGGTAATCGTCAGTACTAGTAGAGATTTTAAAAAGAACTTTGTATATCAACAACCATCTGTTAACCTCGTTTGTTCGAATTCGTTTGTGCCAGTGACGTAGCATTTGGTGATATAACTGTTGATGTGCAAATTTATTTTCAAATCTGCTCCAGTTGCTGAGAAGTTTCAGCCAAAAATAGTTGGGTTTATTTCAATAAGGAAATATTATTTAATGGTATACTGAAGTTGTGTGCTTTGAGAGTTTCTTCGAGCATCATTTTTTCATAATTTTGGAGATCCTCTTACTATGGTGTTTTGAAGTCTCACCGATTGTAAGTTAATCTTTTTTTAGGAGCGAGCTTTTCAATTGATGGACTTGCACCAGCATTCGACTACCACAATATCCATGCCAGGTAATGCGGTGTTGCATGTATCCCTTCTAGGATGTGGTAAATAAAACTCTTTGGAAGATCACAGAGCACACAACTACAAACAGTTGGTCCGAGAATTGGTATCTGCATATCGAAACCTTGTCAGTCATCTCAGTCACCAACTCAGTCATCTTGATATATTTTTTGATAATATTGTTGATTAGAGGGAATAGAAAGGGGAAGCTTCAACCAAGACATCAAAACAACAAAAGAAAGACATCGGTACATATGTGACAAACATTATGGCCGACTATTGCTGGAGTCTTTCAAGAAACAGCACTCAATTGCTTACAAGCAAAAATGGTACAATAAACAATTATGCTTCAAGATAAGTTATCAATATTATATTCCAACTGATTATTTTGAATTTAAAATAGGTGGTGGACATAAAACTGATTCAATTAATGCAACATTATTCAAGTATCTAAGTAAATACTTATACCCATGATTAAAGTTTATTTATGTATATGATATCTGTGAAATTCTCGAACAATGATAAATCCATATACCCTGAAATATAATTCTATTGATGTATTTTGACTTAAATCAGTCTTCATCGTGTAAAAATAAAAAGTAGATTGAATTTCTCAACTTTATAGTACGACTGAGCGAAAATATAATTTAGTAATAATAGCCCCATGGGTTATCTCCAAATCAAGAGCCAATTTGAAGAAAAAAATGAGGTCATATTCGAAATCAGTGCCTTTCAGAAGCCCCAAAACCACTCTGACTTTGTCTGTCTAAAATTATGTTGGCCAGTGTTATGATTGCCGAACAGCTGCTGTACATCTTACTATAGCTACTTCTATTTGCAGCTCAATATCAAACCACCCTGGCGCCTGATAACGCGTCGGAACTGCTAGGATCGTTTCTGCGCAAGTCGAGAGCTGACGGCGCGAACAATTTGTCCGACGAAATGGTCCGAGTTACGTCGGTTCAATCCTCCGACGTCACAAACTTTATACTGAGCTCCACTGCGAACACGTTCACATCTGCCGGCGGCTACTCGGACCAGGTGGAGTTCTCGTTGGAGGTGCCAAAGTCGTGAAGTGGTGACAAATCGACCGGCCTTGCTGGTGCTAGCGTTTCTCAGCGTAGCGATCGTGGCTGATATCTGCCGAACAGTACAGATGCATGGATGCTACATTGCATTCCACGGAATGGACAGTTGCTACTGTCTAACATGAAGAGACTGGCATTGACGTTAGGGCTATTTCACATCCTAGGCTAGTTACTAGGGCTGGGCTCAATGATTCGAGTCAAGCAGTGAGAAATTATTTCTTTGAGTACTAAAAGTCAAGTTTCCTAGCCACGAAGAGTCACTTATCATTGACAATTTTCGTCGCTGTTATCCACTGTGGATTGGTCGTACGGCAACATATGAAACATGTAGTGTAGAGCTACGTATGTTTCTGAATATAACGTGTTTGTGAAGTCAAATAATACTTGATTTGATGTTCAACTGGGATATTTTAAATGGTGTTGGCAAGTCCATATCTGAACTTTTCACATCGTTCATGCTATTGTGGCGACATGAGTAATACGCGACTCAAAGCCTAATACTCGATTCAGAATCGAAGTGCTCAATTTGTCCAGCCCTATTAGTGACCGCTTGTGGACGATGCTGTGCACCACATGTCCAAATCTTGCCTTTCGCTGCACCCAGTGGAAAATCCTGTTAAAGCCCAGCCCCGTGGTCAAATTTTCTGCAGATGAACGTTGTTTGGATCCAAGATCTCTGATTTAGCAAAGGATTTAAGTTCAAGACGACCTAGTTTGCACTGCTTATATAACAGAGCATCCGTTTGTTGCTGAAGTGGACCAACTGGAAAGTACTTATTTTGCTATTTGCCTTTTGAAAAGCTCATCCGTCATTGACTGCTGACATAGCAGTCGAGGAAATGTTGGGCGGGCGTACCGCTTGCGTAAACTGTCTACGTACCGCGCAAGGGCGGCCTGCCGCATACTGAATGCTGAACTGCCTCTATATTATTTTTAATTATAAGAAACTTTACAGCTCTTTGACTTGAGATTGAGTTGCTCAACTAGCTGAGCGGGATTGATTGAGTGGTGTTGACAGATTGTTGGGTGGGGGATTACTTCAAACACAATGGTGCCGTAGCGAGGTTCTATGATTCACCAATTAACGAAAAACTGAAACTGTATACAAGATCAATATCATGGGCGGATTAGTAAATATATCAGCCAGGAAATTTCAGAACAAATGTGGCCCACCAGCTAATCTACCTATTATTTATTAACAACACGCACTACTAGCACAGGGAAACTAATTTGATTGCAATTATTTCCTCTCCACTAAGCATTCGATGAAGCCTTGAATCGAAATCCATTTTCTGCGTACCGCCAGAAATGGCTTGTGAGGACCACACTGTTCCAAGGTGTAGATTCAAACTTTGGCGCCAGACGTGTTGGAAACAGAAACTGCATAGGATGTCTCGAAGATTATGAAACAAGAGCAATCCTTACGCGCCACAAGCTGAAAAAGGTGCAAGTAGACTCCCGAAACATGTTGGAGTCGTTGTCTGTAGTATGAATCTCGACATTCATTTTTTCAATATCTAATCAGCTCCCGAAAAACCAGTAAGCCGAGTTCCCGTAATTTTAGTATTCCATCAAAAGGCAAGTACACGAATCCGCAAACTCCACACAATTATCTATATCCACGTAAGACAAGGTCGTAACGACAAGGGTCAGTCCCGTTGCTGCGCGTATTTTCCTCTAACGGAAAGAGCCAAACTTCACCGATCCTGATATGGAATACTATTGCGACCGTGCGCCACGACTTCAGTCCCCGCACTCGAATTTTTTAAAACATAAATAAAATTCTCGACTACTTTTTCAAAATATCTTTCGGCACTATCCTCGCCCCGCGGCGGATTTGTCCCCATCCGATCAATCTGAAAAAAATGGAATTAGACAAACCTACATGGATGCTAGCGTAAAGGACACTACCTCCAATGCTTGTCCACCCTTCTGCTGAGGGCTATCTTTTCGCCGACGTCCGTGCATACGGGCCCGGTGAGCATGACTTTGGCTAAATCAGCTTTGATCGCTAGGACGCGACCTCCCGTCGACAGGGAACCGATGTTAACCATCAGCACTTCGTTCTTTGTCAACTTTTGAACCTTTGAACGAAAAGGCAAAATCGTAGGTGATAATATGACGTGACACGAAGAAATTACTAGATTTTCAAAATGCGCAATTAACTAGATTCAATTCTGAAGAAACTCGTTCATTTTGATGCTAGTGGAAACAGTACGGCATTTCGCAAGGACTAGAACTAGAACTACTCAAAAAACAGTGGTCCATTGACCGTCAACTAACGAGTCTATATACGACGGGGGTTCTGCAATTTTTTCTAGCGAAAATAAGGACTAAGTCACAAGCAAGGACAGATCTTATAGATGGTGGTCCGATATTTGACCATGCGACACAATGAAAAACGACAGTTGAGCACACTACACTTACATATACTATATAACCACAAAACTAGCCATATTCCCAACCCAAAGTCAACCCCCTTATGCTCAAGTGCCGCATGCCCTCATACGTCCACGAACTGTAATCAATAAGGACATCGCAGTTTTACAGTTGTAGTTTCAATATTAGCCTCTCATGATTCACTTAAAACTGGTCCGCTGAAAACCCCGCTATTTGAGGACTTTATCTTTCTCACCTTCGCCCCTTTCTTGTCGCCCTCGGTTTTCACTCCGAGCAATCGTCTCAGCAAGAAGTACGAGATTTCGATCTCGGTGAAAATGTCAGGCAGGGAACCGATGGCGCCGAGCACGTGACCCACCATACGATCGGCCCTGCATAGCGTGGGATCGACTTTCGTTCCGACACCTAGGTTGAAGACGAGAGCGGGCGATGATTATTATTTCAATACTCAAAGCCGAAGGATGTGAAATAGTAATAATACTAGAAGCCGGCAAGAACTCGGAAAGCTGGTATAACAGTATGTCGTGTGTAATGCTGCGCATGTACATATACCCATATTGTGGCCTCTCCGTCTACGATTAGAACAGGTTTTGATCTCCTATGGCGTTGATAACTTTGGGTTACAATAAATAAACGCAACAGACTATAATTACAGTGTGGGCTGTAGTACGTTTCGAAGTGCTTGAAGTTTATCTGGGCCAATCCTCCCCTGTGTCACCGTTCCTACGGTGTGTCCTTAACAAACAAAGACCAGGGGCGGCATTACAAAACAACTACCGCACTGCGGAATCAACATTTACCGTCACAATTCGAGAGAAGCGGACAATCGCGATTACAAAACCCTCTATAACGATGTCTTCGAGAGCATTTTTACCGCTGACATTGACTTACCGCAAAACGTAGGGATCGAGAGAAAACGTTAACGATCTGCGTCACGAACGTCACTATCCGCGAAGTTCAGTATTACAAAACTGAAATTAGCGCAGATATCTCGCGGTAACCGCTTAGCTTCTAGCTGGCGGAGTTGAATCCGCGCTGGAAATAGCAGCTTTTTGAACTGCAAAATCTTGATATTCTATTTCAATAAAGTAAAGAAGTGAGGCAGTAATTGATCTAAAAGGGCATGTCCTGTAATTTACCCAATTGGGTTATATTTCGTAGGCCTAACTGTGAGTAAAATCAAGCAAAATAAGGCAGTGGCGATATATAACGCTTATGAATTGAATTCTCATATAAGGACCTGTAAGTGCGTGGACTGAGTAGGCTACCTCGCCGTTTAAAGCCTGTATGAATATAACGGGGACTTGAGTTCTATGTCGGAAGCATGCTATTATAACCTACCGAGGTTGGCAATCTATTGCCAAATAGATTTATTTAATATCCACTTTTTAACTTTGGCTAGCATATAGTGTGGTCGCTTTGTCAATAAGTAATCCGCTGCCGAACGGTAGAATTCAGTCCGATCCGGCAGGCCTATAAATTCGTTGCGAATTACGATCAGCGCCGTGTTTCCAGAATGTTATACATGTATTGCTCCAACTGTATTATCCTCATACGAAGTTAACGCTCAATGCACGCGTGATACTTGACGCAGCGGCCTAAGCAGACAAACTATAATGTACCGTACGCCTGTAATTTTGTTCTCTTCAAAGCAAATACCACAAACAATTAGGGTATTTCCATTTCCCAGTATGTAAAAGATTATCGCAGCTGAATTACAAATCGTTGCTGACCACACAGCATTACAAACTCTCATTTGATGTCACCTTTTACTGAGATTATCGACTTTGGCGAAATCACAAATTAGCGCGTTGATTGCGAAACGTTGTGTTGCGTCTGGAATTACGAGAGTTTACGTGAGTTCAAAGCGCCCTTGCGTGAGCTGGCCGCAAAATGTTTTGAAATACCAATTTTTACATTATGCGGTAATCGCATTCGAGAGAGCTCGTTACCGCTGGCGGAGATTCTGATTTACCGCATTTTTTTGTAATGTCCCCCCTGATGAGAAAGATGTTCAAGACCGAACACCGTTACAGCAGGCATTGATTCTTGCAATACCAGTAGGCCGATGTGGTTGTTACATTAACCCACATTTTAATCATGAATTCTCGCCTTCCTATGAGATAATTTCTGAAGAAAAACAAATAAAAATAACCACCACTTACCAATAAGTCCTCCAGGCACCGCATATACAAGGTCGTTGTGTTCCGCAAAGAGCGAGACCACTTTAGAAAATATCGGTTGCACTTCCAGCTTTCCGTCGCTGTCTTTTGTGACAATCCCAGGACGGATTTCAATTTCTTGCCCAACCTGGAAAGGTAGAGTCATCTAGTTATGATGCAGATACGTGAAGCAGACAATCTGTTCTAACAGCGAGCAAGTAGAGTCCAGTGTAGATAAGAAATTAAGAATAGCAACCGTCACCTGGTATTGAACAAAAACTCGACCTATTTCAAGAGAGAAATGGAGATATGCTAATGAGAGGTTGAAGGTCACAAGCAATATCGAGATTTGACAGTTACAACAGATTGCGGACTTCATACTCGCCTTCAAGACGCCTTTCAGAATACTGCCTCCAGCTACACCCCCTTTTAGATCCGTTACTTCGCACCCGGGCTTGTTGACATCGAACGATCGAATAACTGTAACGTAAGGAAAGCTTGATCAATTTCACGACGCTCCTCTATCATGGCAAGTAGAAACACACCGATGAGACGCGGTTGCGAAGTGAAATCGCGAACCGGAATCGGAATCTTCTTGACGATGTATTCGCACACGACTTCGATGTTGTATTTCAGTTGAGCAGAAATCGGGATGATTGGAGCTCCTTCGGCGACGGTACCTGAAGAAAAACGTCACAAAATTACGGACACCAAAATGCAAGATGCATCGCAATGTAAATAAAGACTTATGAAACATTCGTTCAATAAAAATATTGGAGTATATAGACCATAGACCAATACCAGCATTATGCCAAGCTCCCCCCAAATGTTGGTACAGGGCCGCCAATATGGGCTTCAACATAACTTTCGGGGTTCACGCAAACCAACTTTCACATCAGACACATCATATCACTTTCAGTAGAAGATTCGAGGAGCCAGACAGAAAAACACCAACGTTAAAACAAAATACGATACAGTACTCATTTCAAATTGGTTCTAAAAATAATTGCGGGTCCCCTCCGAGCTTACAGGTTCAGAGTGGGGCAGTTACGGCCGCGAATATAAGCTGTGTTATCCTACTACAATATGTTTGACCAACTAAAAGGCTGTAAGTAACAATTTAATCAATGCTTAGTAAAAACTCTCTTTCACTCTTAAAAATAAATTAAAATACCACGATATATTTGACGAGTATCTCATAACCAAAGAAACAAGTGTTCGGATGGTTTCACTAAACCTGATCGAGAAAGAAAAGTCCTATTTCATATGTCTGAGGAGCATGGTAAGATTTTAAATATTTTCTTTCTCTGTAGCCTATGTGTACACTGTACAGCATACTGCAATGGATTCACTTGATATTTATTACCGGTAGGCCTATATTTTGACACTCCACTATTAAACTTGAAAACATCTTGATTTATGTTTCGAAAAGTAATTGGGAGACTTGAGACGATGATAATCCCGTGAAAAAACCAATTGAAGCATCTTGGTTCTAACACTGCTGCAGAATTGCATTGTACCAACGAACATCTGCGCCACGACATACCTTTAACAAAGTCAACAATCTGCTGATACTGCTCCTTCGCTTGACTCTCTTTGACAAGATCAATTTTGTTTTGAAGTATGATAATGTGCTTTAATTTCATGATTTCGATGGCCGCCAAATGCTCCGATGTTTGCGGCTGTGGACAGGATTCATTCCCAGCTGAAAATATATCGAACATTCAGCGACTTGGCAGTGAAAATTGGTCCACAACCATACCGATTAATAAAAGTGCAGCATCCATAACTGCAGCTCCATTAAGCATGGTAGCCATGAGAATATCGTGACCAGGGCAGTCGACAAACGAGACATGACGAATCAATTTGAAAGGTCCTTTACAGTCCGGTATGTTACACGGGAATTCATCTTCCTTGCTGCTACTGCAGGCGCAGTAACATTCTGGACGAGGTCCTTCTGTTTTATAAATCTTTTAAAAATAGAAATATATTCTGTTAAATACTACAATGATATTGATACAATTCACGAGTCTAGTGTTATCCACAACATCACAATCACAAATCAGGTTTACACATGAACATTTATAGTGTTCAAAATTGTTTTAGGCTATAGTAGGGCAATTTGATACCCTTTCTGCCAACCCTAACACTGTGATACCTCAAACTAACCGAAAACCCAAGATTGTAACCAAGTCGCAAGGCTCCGAGTCTCAAGTCAATCTCACTTTTATAGTTTTGACTCGAGTCAAGTCATTTTCAATTCACCACCGAGTCCAAGTTAGCAAGCAGTGGACAGAGTTCGAGTCATAGTGTTGACTGCTCAGTTTCCAGTCAAACTCTTGTTAAACCCACTTATTATAACGGTGTTTGGTGATATCGAATGGTTAGCATTTATAATATGCTAATTTTCCTCACTTTTTGCAGTTTCTGATCGCATTTTCAAGAACCAGTACCGATAGACAAAATCGCAATAGTGTGATTACTTTACTATTCTTCGAAATTACAATGAAATGTCGGTCTTGGCCGTCCAAGTATCCAGTCAATGTCGCAATGACTTGAGTCCAAATCGAGTCAATGCACAGATTGACTCGAGTACAGTCATTTCTGTATTTTGAGAAAATGACTCGAGTCATCACAAAATCGTCACTCGAGTCGGACTCATTATATCCCTGCCGACAACCCTAATTTTAAGATGCGACAACGACAACTCTAATTTTAGGATAAACCACACCAACATTAATTTTACAATAGGCCTGAGACCCAACCTATCCCTAGCTGAACTATTTTAGCTCGTAATCCTAACTTTAACGCAATGGTTCTCAACTTGGTACTGTAAGCGAAGTCCATTCAAATGTGGTACGCAGTGTATGCACTTTTTTCAAGTAAAATCAGATTAACGTAATTTTTCTACGCAAGAAATGTCTTCATGGAATCCATAGTTAAATACCATACTTTGTGCGTCATTTGACTCAGTTGCCCATGACTAGATCAGATTATAGAGAAGAAATAATATAATACAGGTATTAAGTTTTGCCTTGTTAATAAATTTATAGGTGCTATTAATAATCATGAGCGGATTAGCTCGTATTTGTTTCAAAATTTCCAGGCCAACTCATTTGCTAATCCGGCCATATGAATAATCCTATAGGCTACACATTTGAAGTAGAGAGGAATTTTCGTTAATTGGCTGGTAACAAAACAAAATCATAGAACAACGAAATGGTAGAGGCCTATTATGGCAAGGAAAAGGTTCAGAACCAATTCTTGCGGATTAATGCATATAGATACCGTAGCCTATGAATGTCCACATATTGTGTTTACTGGAGAGCGAAGTTGATGATTACATGAATGAAACACCGTAAATTTTGATATGTTCGTGGTGAACACTGATTGGTGATGGTCATGTGTCAAATTGTCGTGGATATCTAGAGACAATTAAGTTACACCATATAAAAATAAATTCTTACCTTTGCATTCGCGTATCCTAATTTGATTGTGATGTTTCTTTCAAGCTCATTCTTAAATCTGACGGTGTGCACTCCCGAAATTGCTTTGACAACAGTCGACTTGCCGTGGGCTACATGTCCGATTGTGCCAATGTTGATAGTAGCCTGTCGGCTAATAACTTCGGGAGTCAATGGAGTAAGATTTTTCACATCCTTTATAAAGATATTCTGTTAGCGAACTGATGCATAATGCAAAACATCCAACTCACAAGGTTTTCCAAACTTTGCACGCTCAATTTGGGCTTCTCTGGTTCAGGTTCCTGGTCCATCATGATTTCTGGCATTACTGATCCGATCAAATTATTGTCAATTAAGTACTAATCTGTATCAAATTTTACAAGTATTTCCTGCAAGTGAAACATAAAATGAAGTAATGAACAGCTATGGCTCAACACATGATGTCACGAATAAATTGACATAATAAATCTATATACGACAGGCACTAAAAGTCAAGTCTTCAAAAATGAAGCATGCCGAAAGCTGACATAACTCAGCAAGCCATGTTGCATCAGATCGGGTAACAATAAAAGACGGACTACGCACTGTACGCAGATCGGTGATGGGAAATGCACGGATGAAGATTTTGCGGGGTCCGGATCTCACAAAATTCCTATCAGCTCGTAAACGTCAATGGGCCGTATCCTGGATAATGGTGTGTCGCGTGTGATCAGCATGGAACTGCGATACAATGAAAAAATGGAAGCAGTCGAAATGACTTAGCGGAGTTTTAATCCATCAAACTGTCACCTTGATCTACAAATATAGTAACAAAAAGAAGGTATTAAAAAGACACATGTACATTTCAGAGATGCCACTCCTGGGTTTTTCCACCCAGATCTGGGTTTTTTGAGCATCACCTGGGTTTCTAGGTTTTTATCCTTGAAATCTGGGTTTTTGTCAACATCCAGTTCGCCAGGTCAGTTTTACGCTCAAAAATTAATTATTAGATTCGTATGGTCGCAATATCGTAAAATGCACGCCCTTCAGTTCGCCATTGTCGATGGATTTTGCTGTTATTGTAACGTCAAAGTGTTGAGAATCTATTTCACTACTAAAATAAGAGGCTTCCGCTTGATGCGATGGAGCTTCATTGAATGGTAACTTCCAGGTCGCAGAAAGTCATGTTCATAGGACGATTGCCAGTAGCGAACTCGGCACTTGGGTGAACAATTCGACATGTACCGATAAATATCATGTATCTGTATGGCATGCACAAGCACATGAACAGACCAAGTGATGATTCGGCTAGTATAATCCTATTGTTATCTGAGTATATTTATAGTTCCAACAGGGACACTCATAGAAAGAGAGAGAGAGAGAGAGAGTTAGTTAGTTGGACACCCCTAGCAAGTTAATCAGAGGCATTGGTTATCAGCACATATGAACCCTAACCCTAACCCTGAATTTCATGATTTGACAGTTACCGTATTTATTTTCACTATACATTGGTCTGTGATTATTCCAAATAAAATGGATTGTCGTGGGATTAATCAATCGAAAGCTTTTTTCAATCTGTCCAGGTCGCTGAAAATACATGAAATATTCTTAGAAACAGGGAATGGATGGCATTGCATTGAACTTTCGCAGCGCGATGATATAATTAGTACCAATACACTATTAAGTATTCACGCCTGCGCCCCAATTGTTTCATGGCGATGTGTCGAGAGGAAAACGACATGTTTTTTGTGCGATTCGCAGTATTAAACAAGCAAAACGTGTATTATGAACTGTTGCAAATTCAATTTCAAAGGCTTCAATGACTGTATGAGTGTATTCGACGACTATCAGGCTCCACTTTCACAGCTATTTCCTGTCTTTTGAGTGAAATATAGGATCTGGGTTTTTCTGGGTTTATTTCGCCTCCACATCTGGGTTTTTCCGAAATATCTCAGTGGCATCTCTGGTACATTTCAGGATACACTACACACAGTACAGTGTGCAGCTGTGCAGTGTACGTACCAGAGATGAGCATGGATTAGGATTAGGTTTTGAAAAAACAGGATTTGTGAAATTTTGTCGGTTTTGGATTGGATTTGGATTAGACATTTTTTTCGAAACGGATTAGGATTTGGATTGGATTGACCGATTTTCTGGGAGATTGAAATGTCGTGTGGCGAATGGCGACAAACTTTATTCAGATCAGTTATTAATGCACTTATGGTTACTAAGTTATCTTGAATCAAGTGAATCGTTGGTTGTGAAAGAAAATTTTCGAATCCCTCCATTGCATAAATTAGTAATTTTTCTGAATTTCCAGTTGGAATCGGATTAGGATTGGACATGGACTTGAATATGAAAAAGTTATGGATTAGGATTTGGATTTGGATTTGAAGGTTCGGATTTGGATTGGATTAGGACATAGAAATTTCAAATCCGCTCATCTCTGGTACGTACGTCGTCCACTCAATGAGAAATACCCTGAAAAATTGCCCAGCTGTAAACGACCATGCGACTAGCAGAAAATGTTTGAATTTAATTGGTCATATAGATAGTTACCATACGGCAGTGATTATTCTTTTAAAAGATTCTGATACATGTTCTTAAATGAGAAGCTTCGTTCCTGGATGCCGTTTCAAGAGCCAAATGTCCCCTAATCATATTCCGGACCCTGCGGATATAATGGGTCGGATTCCATCGGCAGAATGCAAAGCGCTGATTCTTTCTAGGACTTCAGTGGTCGATGGTCGAATATACGAACGCAAATAATAATTCAGAGTACCCAGATCCGGGCTGCTTCAGTGGAACTGGTGGTAGAAGCATAGTCGTTTACAGCTGATCGTAAGATTCAATATTTATCCGATCAAGACACTCATAATGTGCAAATGCGATACACAAGACACAGTACAATGTAATGAGCAGATAGGATCAGTTGCGGTCTCTTAATCTGACATCCACCTCAGGTTCCCGGCCTAATGCCCGATGTCCATTTTTTCGATGGTAATCATCATTCGACGGCCCTTTTAGAGATGCTCTTTTCTTGCTCTTTCCTTCCATTCGCTTTCTTTATGAGTAAGTTCTGCGCTGGGTCTTCCTATTTTTTTTTGTTGCGGTGAAAACCGTCACGCGAAGGAAGGTGAGCCCAGAAAACCTCGGACCCGGGCCGTCGGCGTAAATGGCGTTGCGAAGCTCACCATTACGCGATCTCCCCCCGCTATATTATATAAGGCGGTGCTAAGAAGATCTCCAGAGTCCCTTGCTGCCGCTTGCTTCCGCATTGAGGTTAACTCTGCTTTTTTCGTTATGTGCTCATGCCGAGTTGAATAAACTCTATTATATCCTAGTTCTGTCCCGGTTACCGCATTCAATTCATACCCATAAAATAGTAGTCAGTAGTGGGCGTACCGCAGTACCGAAACAATATCCATGGAAACCTCACGCAGTCTCGTGCGATGTTTACTCATGTTTATTAATGTTTAGTTGTTTACTAATTTATGTAACTCCACATGATACACACGAGTAAATCCAGCTCAGTCAGGGTATTAGCATTAAATATAATTATATATATTTATAAGCATTAATCAGTACACGCATCTAATTGGACTATTTTCTACAAAATTTACCACAGTGAGCCCAAACACAGCGGATAGATAGTGAGACAGAGACAACTATCACGTCGCCTATTAGCACCTATTTCTAAATTCTATTACATATCAATTTATGATACGCATCCACGATATTTGCTAGATGTATTCTTACCGCTAACATGTCTAAGTAACTGATGTAACTGCGTATACTTGCATTGGTTCCGTCATGAGTTCATGGCCAGATATGATAACAGCGTTGCGGAATGCCGTCGATTTTATTTATTCCAAGTGTTTTCAACATTCCCACGAAAAAATTATTGAAATTTCTCTTCCTATAATATGTTGTGTTTCTAATTATCTCAGCATAGCATGTTTACAATAATTAAGACTGCAGCAGAATGGAATAAGATACACAATAATAAACATGTCCTCCGGTCAGAGTAATCTGCATTTTCCTACAATATTTCCTCAAGTTGACCGACAACCACTTCTTGTAACGCAACAGCTGGATAGGTAAGTCATATATTCATTTAGAAAAAACCTACATAGAGCATGTATAAATTCGATTTGTGTGCAGAAATTCTGGACTTTTTCGAAATATCTTAAAACAAAATGTTTCTTTTCAGAGGTTTACCCGAGCAGTGGGCTTTGAATATAAGGAAGCATATTGACGAGTCCATTAGAGTCAACGGTCATCCAAACAATGACGATATCATTAATTTACAAAAGAAATTTGTACGAGTTATCATCAATGTACTGCAGCCAGACTGTTCGCGGAAAGTAAGATTATGTTATAGTAGTTTCATTTATTTGTCTATTGTTGAAGTCAACGTGTATGACCGGTTTTTGATCTATAATGGCTTGCACATAATTACATAGTTATTGACTAAAAATCGGGGATTGGTGAACCTACTGTCCTGCAGGCTGCCTCAGCAGCATAACATTTGGGTTGTTTTAATTTTTTCTCATTTTCTTACCTCCATAGGTATAAATGAACCCAAAGCACACAGATGTAAAACTTCATTGAAAGGTAAATTCATATTGAAATGAGCCCGAATATTTTCGGCTGACACTCGTCAGGGGTAATCGTCAGCAACTAGTAGAGAATTCAAAAGAACATCGTATATCAACAATCGTATCACAAAATATGACGTCACCGGCATGAAATTACAAATAAGTAAAGTATTTTCATGGGGAATTTTATTCGTAAACATTTTTATGCTACTCTGTATTGAAATTTAGTTGTGGACCACATTCAAAAATAAAACTCAGGCAGGTTTTCCATTCCTGTACTAAATTGTACCTACCTATCCGTTCGATGGTACTAGAGGGCCCTGTGGATATAAAGCTGTATCAGCTGGTACAGCTTTATATCCACAGGGCCGTACTAGAGATTTTGTTGCATGGTGTCGACTTCCTGATTTATCAAGGCAGCGTCTATTGTAATTTCCATAAATTAATCTGTTTCTCTAGGCGAGATAGAACTGTATAATTGTTTAATAGGGCCAGATCTAAATCTGCATGGAAGGCTATAGTTTGCTTCATGAAGGCTGTGCCGCACTTGCGATAGCTTGGGTATTGAGTTTGCATTACAATATCCTAACTTCCAGCATTCCATTCGAAACTAACAAATGACGTTTTACTTGTTAGGATTGGTCCGCACTGTTGGACGCAGTCAGATTGATAGAACCGTACACCGGTTACTTGAATGTGAACCAAGGGCAAGCACTACAGAGGAGGCACTACATTGAACGATTGTATCGGACATGCATCAAGCATCCAGACGGAGAGGATTTTACACTTGCAATCGAGGCCATGAAAAAGGCGAGTTGAAAAATATTGCCATGACGCTGTTCAAAGGTTGTAATGACTCGAATCACAACTTTTCGTCGACTCGACTTGACTCGAGTCATTTTCTAGACAATGGAAAATGTCTCGACTCGAGTCAATTTGTGTACTGACTCGACTTGTACTCGAGCTATTGCGTATGACTCGAGGCATTCGATATGAGTTATTCAAGCAATGTATATCAAGACCGAGCAATGAAAAATTTGAACCGTCTTCTATATGTTTGAATGAACATGCTTTCTTGAGAAAAGTGAGTAGGGCTATATTATGAATCCGATGCCTCCGATATCACCCAGGAGTATCACAGAATTGAGTTGAACCTGACTTGAACAAGATACTGAACATTAAACAATATGACCTGGACACGGACTCGAGTCTTAACACTATGACTCGGACTCGACCCGTTGCTCCTTGACTTGGACTCGGACTTGACTCGAGTCAAAACTGTAAAAGTCAAATTGACTTGTGACACGGAACCTTGTGACTTGGTTACAACTCTGCGCTGTTCCCACCAAGACAGAACTGACCCTTGTGTAATGCGTATGCGTATATGTGAAGTAACGTTAACAGGAGACTGACAGACTTGTACAAACTATGAATCTATATGACGGTATATTGACTACTTTTTTGAGTAGTTCTAGTTCTAGTTGTGAATATTGAAAAGTTCATAGCTCTAGTTCGAGTTGCGCATATTAAAAATAACTTATTCGTAGAACAATTACAAAACACGTGCCGTTGTTTGACATGATTCGTGATACTGGTGTTCTGTTTTTGTGGTTTAACTGCAGCCATTGGTAGCTTAGAGTGATCACTGCTAACAGTCATGTAATCACGGTGGAATTTTTGGCGTCCTAACCCCTTCCATTTCAAACTCAACCCCGTCCATTCAAAATGCCGATTCCGTCTCTAATATTTCTTTGCTCATTTGCGTTTCAGTGATTTTTATTTGCAGTTATTTGTTGGTTGTGTTTTAGTTGCTTAGTTGCGGATAGTACAACATTATAGTCTGGTTTGATAACTATGAATTTTTGTAGGTCTTTCCCGATGAAGTTTCTTCAGCTGAAAGAAGGCATTCGCCTGCGTTGAGTCGAGACATTCCGTCTCGGAATGGCGCTAAGACTCCCAGTGTGAGAGAAACTAGACAAAAGATGCTACGGAAATCCGGTAAATATACCATGTTTTACTACTTTAGAGAAGCGGTTCTCATTACGTAGCTCTGAATCTACCTGTAGAAAATAGTTCTATCAGATCTGACATGGTTTTGGTAATTTGCGATATACGACACTGTATGATCAATATGACATATAAGGCGACTTTCTCACGTATTGAGCCATACAGTAGGTTGCCTGTGCATTTTCTTAGTCAACATTATGCCTTTAACGGTGAAGGCAGATCATTCTTCGAGCCCATTGCCGAAAAAAATGTCTGCGTGAGGTTTTAAGTTGGAGGTGGACAATGTCGTTGTTCATATTACTCAAGTGAGAGTAGTCCTACTAGTGGCGATTTCTATGCATTTTTAAGTCATGAAATTTTCAATTTGGCTGCATATCACTTCCCTGGTTTTCTTGATATCTCGAAACAATCATTTTGTAGATATTTTTGAGTATCTTGCTGAGAATAAACTGTCCTTCAAGGAGGTGCCAAAATGTTACCATAAAAAACAAACTACATTGAATGATATATTCGTATTGAAATAAACCCGAATATACAAATTGTTTGGAAAACCAATCAAGCAGCTCAGGTTCACCCGTCCCACACTTCTCTCACGTGACATAACATCGCTACCTTCATCTCCAAGACTTGTACAATTACAAGGATTACCGTCCTCGATGCACTCGTGCAGATTTAATTCAGAATTCGTGAAGGTAAAGTTTCGGTTTGTGGTGCAGGCCGGATACTATTGGGGAAGCACATACCTTTAAAGGAGTTAGGACCGGCCACGTTACCTGACGGTAGTAAGCCGTTTGACTTGTGGAAAGAGGAAGACAGTGTTCCGAGACCGCCCGATCAGCTAACAATCGGTAGCGTGAGGTGCGATAATATTTTGATAATGTCAAAACACATTGTGCTAGATAAGTTTCTATTTTTGTTTCTCAGATGGGCGTTGAATTCGGTTGCGGCTGAAACTGCTGCTCACGAATATTCCTGGCAAGCCACCACAAGTTCAGTCGTAGGGGCGTTATCCATGTACCTTGACGAGCCTGGATTTCAACCCCAATTCACAGAGGCGTGAGTTTTTTAGCAAAAATTTACGGGATCTGTTGGCTTGCCTGGACCAGAGGTCGTCAACGTAGACATTGATTGTGACATAGTGCAAAAAAATATTACTGGACCACCATCTGAGATATCGACTTTGCCCACCGACACATGACACACTTATTCTCATCACTAGCCTTTTTGTCTAGTGTGCATACCTCTTATTTACATGCTCTCTACGCCAAGGCGGGTGTCTGATATGAATACTACTCCAAGTCGTTTCGATACCTTCCTATCTTTTCATTGTATCTCAATCTTGTGGTGATTGGATGGAAATTTAATATTTAATTGAACTGATGCGTTTAAATCTACTATTATTCATTTTATATCAAATCTTTTATGAAACTCATTACGCGTACTGCCACAAATCAATCTTTTCTGTGTCATACGAATTCCATGTTTGGATTTTTGCAATGGCGAATAAATTCTCTCTCTCTCTACCGAGAAACCATGTTTTTATAGGCATTCACATACCACCTCATTTAGGTGTCATACGAATTCCTTGTTTGAATTTTTGTGATGGCAAATAACTTCTCTCTTTCTCTCTACCGAGAAACCATGTTTTTATAGGCATTCACTTAACTTTTTTAACGTTACCATCTTCACATATCTTCAGGAAATTCATTCCGCTTGTTCAATTGGGTCCGAGAACGACCGAAATCCCCGCGACAGAAATGTCGAAAGCGCCGGAAACCAAAAAAGAGTTTTCTTCGATTACGGGACGCGACGCCGTCGAATTATTCACCTCGAAACGTCACTTGGACGTCGTTGAATTTATGTACTTCAATTACGCCAACACCAGACATTACAGGTACAGTGTCTTGGCGGTAGTGGTTGTCAAAGCAGTCAGCGTGGCTACTACAGTACTGTGGTTCTCAACAGGGGCTCCCGATTTTCAGGGGGTCCACGAAACCTCCAAATTTGCAGAATGGTTGATATCCTAAATTTTATTTTTTAATTAGAGAAATCATGAGGCATAACTGCTAAAACTTTATAATTGACATAAACAGAATGGCCGTCTGAGATGAAATATACTACTGTGCAAACTGATTTTAATTGCCAACAACCTACTGATACAAATATACTGCTATTTAGATATAGGCTATTTTGTTGTGCTTTTGGAAAAGATTTGCTTGCAAAATCCATTTTCTCCTGTGATATACATAACAGCTATTCCAGAATAACTTCAAGATGATCTGCTAGATAGAAATGACTAGGCTAGACTTTACATGTTCATTAATGTTTGAACATAAAGACTGTTACGTTAAAATTGCTTACAGCGTAAGTAGAAAGTGCCAAGTCTCAAAACTACTCGAGTAAGTGGTTTCGAAATGTAGAATGGCATACTATTTGCAGTATTTGAAACGTAACTAACCTAATGCAACTCAAAAAGACTAATGACGCTAAGAATGGGTGCAATTTAGGGAACTATATTCTGCTACCATGATAAAGGGGCTGTTTTTATATGGTTCTTGTAACAAGTTCTCTCATAAAAATGATTGAAGCGCTGCAGAACTACTAGTTTTCCCTAAAAAGGTCTTCAAACATAAATGGAAGTAGTATAAAACATAACCACCTGAAAAGTATAATCATACTAAAATAAACGCAAATATTTTGGCTGACTCTCGTCTGTTGTAATCGTCAGGAACTAGTAGAGAATTGGAAAGAACGTTGCATAACCGCAATCTTGTCACAAAATATGACCTCACCGGCATGAAATTTCGAATAACCGGGGCGAAGAGAGCGCTCAAGTTCAATTTACTATCTTTAGATGGTACAGAAACTCCTCCTGTAAGCATAGACTTGGTTGGCGTATTTTGATAAAAGATCATTATCTGGTGTGTTTTGAATTTATGTCACCCTTTGCGCTTTATCCATAGGCCGTACGATCTCGTTTCCGTGCCGGAAGACAAGGCACATTCGGAGCATTACGTCTTCTCCTCTTTTGGCGTGCTTCACGTATTCGGCGACGGGACTCCGTCGGAAACTATGACTTTGGCGGAATGGAACAGGATGGCGGTTCTGTGGAACATCGTTTCGAAAATTCCGTTTTTCAAGAATTTCCTCGTGACGCGGAGCTTCAGCCAGTAGGATTATTACTCTGATCTTGTTGATAAGAATATTTGTGCCGTTCAGCTTATTGAAAGATGTCAATATTGTCATCATTGCCGCTCGAGTAGAAATAAAAGTAATGCCCTAAATTTCTTCTCAATTTCAGGCAGGAGTAGTGATTTCTAAGATATGCTAAAAATACTCGAAGTAGAACCTTGGAATAAAAGGTCTGAAATGTACTCAAGTAGTACTGAGGCTTTTGATTGTTTTCGTAATTAGTTTTCTCTCAAAAAGTGTTCCAAACCAATACAAAAGCTACTTTCTACTTTACAATTCAAGAACAAGTGTACAAAGTAATTGGTTTTTAATTGGAAGTAGTCATAAAAGTAGAAGAACTATTTCCACTACCGTTGCCTCAATAATACATTGGCTGTTTCATGATACCAGTATTTTTAATGGGATGCTACTATGGGCAAAACCATTTTTCTTACTTCAGCCAACCTGGTTATGTAACTAACTATTGAACCTGCGACCTCACGTCTGTGAGACAGTGTTCTGAAAACTGAGCTAAAGTGGCATGTAGCTTTTTCGAATTGCCACACTATTTTATCTTGACAGTTGGCGGCATATCGTGCGACGGCAAAGGCTTTTGAAGATCCGCACTTTCCTGCAGAATAATTTGGTGTTTGCCATCCCGGAATTTGCCGTTTCCATCACGCGAATTCTGCTCCTATCCAAAGAATTTAGCGAACTTCGACTTCTTCCGAGCGGGTCGTCAACGCAACGGAATTTACCTCTAGCCGCATTCGCCTTTTCAGCGTCAAAGTGAGTGGGTTTATTTGCATTCTTTCATTCTGTTCTTGAAAAGGTGCTGAATCATGATTTCATTGAACACTGATTGCTGCTAATTCATTAATATACATTTCATGGATTTGTATCTGTAGACTTGCTTTTTTATGAATTTTATCAGATGCCTATTTTCCAGCCTATCGACGACCTTTCAAGAGAAACTAGTCATTTCTTTATGTTCTCGAGATCGCCGGTATATTTGGACTCCCATTAATGTATAATTGAGTGATGATGTCAAAAATAACTGTGTGATCTTAGTTTTTTATTATTTTGTTGAAAACATTTTGACTTGCAATGTTTGAAGAGCTTCTTGGAGGTAGAAAACTTCAATATACAATTGAAGAGTATATTCATATTGAAATAAACCCAAATATTGTCGGCTGAAACTCGTCAGGGGCAATCGTCAGCAACTAGCAGAGAATTGAAAGAACATTGTATATCAACAATCCTATCACCAAATATGACGTTTTCGCCATTTTGGAAATTTACATTTGCTAACAGAACAATTTTGCTTATGTAATATGCAATCCTTTATTTTATTGAAATTCATTGAAATAACCATTATTTTTCCCCACATGTCACAATCTTAACTAAACTACATGATTTTGTTGCACTCCTTAGCGCTACTTATCTCTAAGTTACTTGATATCTTGCTAAAAATAAACTGTACCCATTTTCTATAGGCAATTAAATGCCGTTGAAGAGAAGATACAACTATATTTTCGACTATGCATAAAGATCGTGAACAGCACCAAACAGAAATGCCTAAACGAAATGAAGCAGGCCGAATATCAAGTATGCCTTTGCTTTTAAAGTTTCTGTCCTTATTAAAAGCATATCATTACGATGCACAGATGCAGCACGAGAAGCCACTTTTCAGCAAGGAATCTATGTACGTACAAAGGAAAAAGAGAAAGCAGTTTACCGTGCAGTTGGAGAAAACGAGAAACGCAGTTCGTCAGCTATCCACTTTTGTCTCTCTCGTCAGTCAGATTATTTACATCAACGTTCAACAAATGTGCAGGTCATCCGTGAATGGGTGAGTCAGTTAAGAAAGTGTTTCGTATCTTCTGCACACACCCAGATGTGTTTAGCAACACAATACATTTTTGAGCAACTTAAGTAGGTTTTGCGTAATTGCAGTTCTTAATCAGTTGTTTATGTTTTTAGACTTCTATCTGAACATTTTTTTGGCAAAATGCGTAATTGTTTCAATTTTGTCTTTGAAAAGTTCAAATTTCCATCATTTTTATCAGCAATATTGGTACAAGAAGCATGATACGTAATTGGTTGCGTATTGGTTGCGAATAAACGAATATAGTTTCGAAGATTTTACCTATCCGCTGTGCCATTAGTCATTTTGTATTAGTTGCAAAGTAGCCACCTCCAATTAACTATTAAAGGTATGTGATCCTTGACCAAATATACCGTTACTGCTTACTTGATTACTTTTAAGAGCTTTCACTTGAAGTAGTTTTGAAATGGCTCTCTCTAGTGCAGGGGTGTCAAACTCAAATTGCGTCGCGGGCCGGATTCCAGCCTTCAAATCGCTCGCGGGCCGGACCAGTCAACTGATTCCAATATGTTAACTCGTGCTCTTGCTGTTCACTTGAATATAGATAATACACAGATCATAGGGTTTTTGAAGTAGCAAGTCGAAACACCTTTATTCGCGAACAATGAAATTGGCAAAATACGATGATAGTCCGGTTGAATACAGTTAAGAACGGTTAAAACAGTGGCGTAGGTAAACGACGATATAAGTCGGCATATTCTATGCTCCCTTTGATTTAGTAGTAATCTGGTGTTAGCGTTGCATATGCGTTCTGGGGAATACAAGATATTTCACTGGAAACGTAGATGTTAGAATTTGGTTTATTACCAATAAACCGCGAGTCCGGTTTATCTCATTTCTGAGGATCTACTGGGTCGAAAGTGACACAGCAGTTCGACCATACATATTTCAATTATATAATTGTGTAACTAATATATATTTCCATGCAAACTGCATATCACGGTTCTACATTGACGTTTTCGCATCTGTGAATAACTACTTTTTGGTCCATATTTGCATTAATTCTGAACTTGGTGTGCACTTTTTGCCCTCTTAAAATTGGATTACAATTTCACCGACTTTTGCTACTAGTGGTGACTAGAGTGAAACCGCAGCGCCGTAGTCGAGTGGTTATGATGGGGGCTATGAACGTGGAAGTATTTCCTGCAAAAATTCTCAACATTTGTTACAATTGTTCTGGAAAATATAATAATTTTTCAATCTACTCAGAATTGCGTCGCGGGCCGGATGAAATCGTCTGGCGGGCCGGATGCGGCCCGCGGGCCGTATGTTTGACACCCCTGCTCTACTGGTAAAGTTGCCCCTAAATTTGTGACGTTGCTTCTACCTCTGTTTGAGTAGTAAAGCTCACTGCTTTGAGATAATCTCTGCCCAAACCCTACAAGACATTCCATTTCACCAGGTTTGTTTATCAAGTTTTGGCTGCACAAACGTCTGAAACAACCGAGGATAACACAGATCCATCTTCGTCGCCTACAGCTCAAAGCAAAGACAACACCGTGATGATGTCGCAAAAGTCAAGTTACATCGGTAATTTGCATAGCCATATTGTATAACTTGTGCATGGCTATGAAATTCATGTTATTGCTATTGTCTGGTGACGGATTTCGATATTTATGAGTAGATGTAACTGCGATGACGTTGCAAACGTCAAGTTACATCCATGAATTCTGTAGTCATATTGTAAAAGTTTTACATGTTGTAAAATTGTGGCTATTGACATTGTCTTGTTCGGGATTTTGATATTTAAGAGGGAATTTGGTGACCAAATTTTGCGGGAAATTGGCTAGAACTCGTTCCAACAATACACATTTTCACAAAAATATTGCGTCTATTCATATATTATGGAATTGACTTCATCGTATACACCTATTTTAATAAATACATCAAATGCTTTTTTTCCCTGATGTACGATTCGAGCTTCAAATTTATAATTTTCTAATGCTCCAAGGCACAAGTTGCACCATATGGCATACCTGCAATCTGCAATTCAACAATTGTATTTTTGATTGGAAAATTTGAAATTATTATGCAGTATACTCTGTGTGGCTTTGTGCGTAATGCTAAATGCTTAAGTCAATCCAACTTGTGCTGTAATGAATCCACGGTAAAAACGTTCACAGGATACCCACCCTCCATCACAAGCAGTCAACACAACTTAGAGGATTCCTTGTTCGTGACGGAGATCGTTTTTAACCGAAAGACCAAAGCGTTCGAGATGAATCCCGCCTCTGAACAGTAAGCTGTCACTTTTTCACAAAGTTTGCAAATTTTGAATAACCATAGGGGTCAGAACAGAAGCAAATTATTTCTACTTTTTCGTGATACTTACGTGGGTTTTGGTTACTTGCTCTTCTCACTCAAGTCTTTATGTTGTTTTGCATCTATTTCAGCAGTGACTCTAACTACTTTAATAGCATTTAACAACGACAACAGGTTCAGCAGCGCCATCTCCGATTTCATCCCTACGGCCATATCGGCAGTTTGCGGCAGCGCGGAATTGATCAACGAAAACACGCAAGCCGACGGGCAAGAATCTGCTGTCAATGACTCTGATAAGGACTCGGCTTACAGCGACCAATATTCGGTTGGATCTTCCGCGTCCAAGGAGGAGCATGAAGTATCTGGTAGGCTCAGTGTTAACCTTTGTTCTTTCATTGGTTTTCTTGATACTTGGCTAATTCATCTACTATAAGTGTAGGTTCTTGTGATTGTTATTCTTGTGTAATCTGACTCCAGAAGGTTGTTTGTGTATGCTGCAGTGTATTCTCTTCATCAAATGTTGTTTTCTTAACATATGTTTCTGAATGGTTGCTCTATGTGTATGTGTGTTGGTTTAACATCTACATACATATGTCTATGTAATTAACTATAGTTTACGCCAGATACTCATTCGGGTGGCGACTGACTCTAAAGACATCGTAATCCCGTGTCTTGTCTTAGTCTACATTGCCATTTTGTATTGTACCGGTATCTTTTTTCATTGTTCTTCGAGTGACGAATACAAACCTATATATCTATCCATTTATGTAAAATTACCAGGATTTATGTGTGTGAGCAGCTTGGTTAACTTGATATACCACAATGGCTTGTCTCCCAGACACAAATACCCTGTCCACACTGATATTCGTGTTTATCATCTTGTTTATTGAACCAATCACATAGTCCTATGTGTATATTGTTTAAGAGACCAATATACAGATATATATTTTACATAAATACAAGAGTCTTACCCACATAACGCTTATCTATATTTCTCGCGGCAAGCACGAGGTATCATAAAAGTCATATCGGATATTATCTTAGTTCGACGGATACCAATATTAGGAATACATTCTCACAAAATGGAACTATTACTTCATGAAACGTCAACAGGATATATTCCGTTATAGTAGGCTCAGTATCAGCCTTTTGCTGGTGTACTTATAATTTGTTTCTTCATGATACTTGGGTAACTCAGTGCCAATTCTTTGTTATTTGACTGGCAACACCGCTTTAGACGCTGGTATTTTCAGTGTCAAGTATTCGATGTGTCATGCTGGTTATCTATTTACTTAACAACTGAGAGTTATGTCAGGATAATGCTCTCACTGTTGAAAAACATGATTATAGATCCTCTTCTCTCGTGTCTGGAGGAGCCCGGCATTAACTCGGACCGAGAAGAATCTGGAAACCTCAGATTCTCGTTGAAAAACACTCATTTGGGATTGGCCGTTACTGGTGACCGTATTGTCGGCGACTTGATACCGATAGACAGCACAAAATGGGAGAGTAAATTGAACTCTGACGAGGAGGTGGGTAACTGGGTGTGTGGGGCTTGATTACGCAATCTGTAATCCGTGTGATGATTCATGGAATTAACCTCGTACAATATTAGTAGTCAAGCTAAGCTGTAATAAACTGATTTGGTGTTCATTAACCCTCTCTGGGGGTGGGGTGGGGTAGGATAGGGATAACCACACTACCTGCACACACAAATCGAATTTAGTATTATGTCATCATTATTCAGCTGTTGGTTTAGGTCGTCTAAACATAGACTTGGAGAAGTGAAGTAAGTTCAAAGCTCAGATAACTCATAAATCCGACAATGTTGTGGTAATCTGCATCAGAATGGCAGGTTTTGGCTTGTGACATAGAATTCTGCGTATCTTTAGTTCAGTGTGTATATCGATTTTTGTGTGTTTTACCCTGAAGGTGGTCGCTGCAATTTCGGTTCAAGACTCCATTCTGAGCGATGCCCTGCAAGAAGTCTGCGAGTTTTGCGACGAGCAAAATGAATGGTTTGTTCCGATCAGCGAATTTATCACGCAATGGAGCGCGGAAAGCTCGCTGGAATGGAAGGGCAAACCTGCGCGAGATCTCGAGACCATTCTCAACCAAGTGAAAGCTTGGAGTGACAGAGTAAGACTTGGGGTTCATATTCAGTCGGGTTGTAACTTTTTTTGCTGGATTCCGCGGATTCGCTGATTAAATTGGTAGGTTGCCTAAAAAATAACGTTACACACCAAATTTTACTCGATTCCAACTTAAAATAGATGCAAAGGCTTAGGAATTTGAAAAGTTTGAATTTAATATAATTTTTTTTTGTCAACCCCATGAAATTGTTACGTTGTCTGAAAAAAAAACAATGCTTGATAATTTTTGCTCACTTCCACCCAGTAGAAGCGAAGTTATTGAAATCGAAAATTTCAGCATTTTTGCGAACAATTGCCTACAACTGATGATTGTTACAGTCATTCAACTACGTCACTTAAATTTTTCGGAAAAATGCGGGTTTTATACTTTTAAGGGTAATTGTGGGATAGTTATACTGCCCTGGCCAGATTATCATATCTTTTCGGAATCAGTGCGACAGTGCCTTTCATTCAAGACTCGTTTTAATTAATTTTGCATTTGGACCCGAAGCTATAGGATTACCATATTTGTTAACAGAGGTATGGGTAATTGCTAGCCTTTTCTGGTAGACCAACTGTGCAGTCAGGTATTTGGTATCAATCTGCTGCTTAATTATCTATCAGACGCGTCAATCAGAATACTCGCAATTTATCACATACATATGTATCCTGAAGTGATCATTTCAATCGTTTCTGGTAAATTAGCATTGATATAAAGCCATATATATTCAGGTGAAGAACATGGATCGATTCGTGAAGTCTACTAACGGGCTCGTGATCGCCGATTGTCGCAAACCAAAGAAAGAAGCTCTCTCTGCATTGTCTAGTATTTTCAAACAACTCATTAATTTGGTATGTCGTATCTAGAACTCTAGTGAATGTTATTGTGACATTTGTGCTCGATTTCAGATTATCAGTGAAGCCAGGAGTCTTGCCACCGAGATTGTTCACAGTTCCAAAGATGCCATTAAGGTATTAGTAATTATGTTTGGTTACTCCGCTCTCAGCCAGTGTATTATCCATGATCAAAACTTATATATTTCAGTAGTGTTGGTAAACTAAATCGAGTGTCATTATTGAACTTTTAATGTGTTTTACAACTGGCGGTACGTAACATTTGATTTTTTACTGAAGCTGCTGGAAAATAAAGAACTTGGCATCAAATCGTTCGCCAGCTACGCTAGAAAAGTGACTGAATGCCATCAAATGAAGGATGAAATGTCTGGTAAAGTCACATATGTCAGGTGAGCGATGTTAAAAGGTTTGTTTTGAGAGCGTTCGAGTTATCAGATTTCATGTCGTAGCGATATGGATACAATGTTTTACACGCCTAGAACTGTAACATTCATGTGTTTTGGTGTTTAGTACAAACAAATGCCCCCATCTTCTACAGCACAAATTCTGTGTACAGTAAGCAATGTTGATTATAGCAAACATTTCTGACGATGCGTTTGGAGAGTGTCAGCTCGTACATATTCCCACTATGAATATGAATATATTGTCAAAATATACGTTCTGATTCTGTACTGTTTGAGGTCTCACGTAAAGTTATCGAATTTGACACAAAAATTGCTCGCTTGATTTATAAACTGAAAATTTTATATCGTTTTGGTTTCAATTTAATAATCTGTTTCAAAGTTCATTCACCCACCTTATTTATTGTAATGCCAGGATCTTCACATGCAATGTGAATTAAATTTCACCCATTGTCAGCTTTTGATAATTTCAAAATACCGAATGAACCAAATGACATCGATATTTGTTTTTTCCGTTCCGCAAAACAGGCAAATGTATGAAGTTTTGAGGATGACTCACCGACAACTTACTCAGGAAGAAGAGAAGATTGAAGAAAGAGTGAAAAATGCATGGGAGGCTTACATGTTCCAGGTCTTTATCGTGATTTTGATATAGTACATAATTTCACTGTGACATTCTGGGATTTTTTATAAATTTCTCAAGTCGTTACCATTATTCTGTAATATTGCTGTAAATATGTTTAAACCAAAGATGTTCCTGGAAGTATGGCATTTTCGTAAGGTTTTATTTGTGCTACTGGACGTATGCTAGTCTGAGCTTGAGATTACAAGACCACAATCTAACTTATCTATTTCGCCTGCCAACACATTTTTATCACTTGTCCTCTCTATGTTATCTTCTATTACTTTAATTCAATATGCGTGCCTCTTATTGACATGTTCTAGGCCAAGATGGTTGTCGGATTGAAATAATACTCCAAGTTATTTCGACTGCCTGTTTCTTTATTTTATTGCAATCTCATGGGGGTTTGAAAGATAAAAATATTAATAAAACTGAACGGAATTGCATTCCTGCAAAGCTTGGAAATATTTTGTACTTCTGGTAATTCCTTCATCATCTTTACTATTCAGTTGAAGGACGCCACCAATTTTGCCTCCAACCAGCAGCCACTCATTCTGAAGCAGCTGCACGAACTTTTCGACGAGAAGTACGCCTTCATCAAGAGTTTGGTGAATCCCGAAGCCTTAGAATCGTTGCACGACCCCACAAGATCACCATCAGAGGTATATTACACTGCTCCTTCTTAATTCTATTTTTTTCATTTTACTTTGTATAGTTGCTTGTTTCTTCTAGTTTGATTGACAGCAGTAAATACGCCTGATCATTATATATAGTACAGTATTGGGATGACTCAGGTCATGGCTAGACTTGAGTCACCTTTTTTATGTATTACTTGACTTGGCTCGACCTATTTTGCAAAAATGACTCGACTTGATTTGACTCGGCGTTTCAGAAACGTGGATTGACTCGTGACTCGGAGCAAATTTTATGTGTCAATTTCAAGTCGTCAAGTAATCGGTGTCGACTGAATAGTTGTATTATGTTTATGTCTGGATTCTCTAGTATGATTTAAACTAAATGAATATAGTTTATACATTTAAATTACGCGTCAACAATTGGAGCAGTCTAAATTTGTATATCATGGATGTCTAGGTGCGTAGTGCATGCATTGCATCATATCAATTTGTTTCAACTTTCTGAGGTTTCGTATTCCATTCTCTGTTTTGGGTCATAATTATAGACTGAGGCTATGCAGTTACTTACGTTTATCAGTTCTATGTATGCGTGAGCGATTCAACACCTTTTTTCATGTATATTTTACTCTATATCCATTCCTCGATTCAGAATAAACGGCGACTCAATCTGTGTTTCAAACAGCTTGAAAAATGCAGTGAATTTAAATCATTCTTTGTTTCAGAAATTCAACTTGACTCGTCCCGTGACTTAACCTCACTTGATCTAAATCAAGTCACTTTCGAAAATGCAATGACTCAAGATGACTTGTGACTCGAAGGCAATGACTTGTTCCCAATACTGGTATAATGTGACCAGTCAACTTAATGACGTAATGGCCGTATCAATGATTACCATTTCACTGAAATACTTCTTTTTCATTTTTCCTGTCCCTGATATTGTTATCAAGTTTAATTTCCTGCAGGTTTTGCTTGAACTGAAGGGGCTGATATCGAGCTTTTCGTCGACTCGACGTCAGCTTTACGAGTTTAGCGTCTGTCGTAACGCGATAGAAGGGAAGGAATTCGATTTGTCCGAATTGGAAGAGATGTCTCTCGTTTTGGACACGAGGCACGAGCTTTGGAAGTACGTCAGCATATCGGCGCAGCAAATCGCGGAATGGAAAAGTACCTTGTTCAGGTAGTGATTTAATCCGGTTCGATGGCTGAATGTAATGTCCAGTGGTTTTCAACCGCCAAATTTATTGCAAGTTTACATCTCAATTGCAATATACAAATACAAGTTGCACGATTATCCTTTACTTAGAGAGATGCAACATAAAATTTGAAAGGAATTCACCAACTTGAGCATATTTTTTCCGCATCATCTCGTAATATAGAGTTCATGGTCTACTTTGGAGCTAGTGTTCATTACAGTGCTGCAATTGATACATCCAAGGATGTATAGAGGTCTATATTTATCTGATTATACCAAAGTGTTTAAAAGGGGCACGGAACTCATTTGAGACCATATACGAAAACCAAGAACACTTTTGAATCATTCATTCAATTTCAACAATTTTCCGTCATTAGGCAGTATAATAATAGAGTCTAGCAAACTCAATATACAATTTTTGCTTTGAACAGAACCTCTCAGATCTTCAATAAACTCACATATAACACATTTAATAACAAGAAGGCAGCTTCAAATTTTTCATGCTATTAAATTTTCCAATATTTGCTTTTGATCTGCATACAATTGGTCATCATTACATTTTGGGTGAAACTTTTGCGGCCAACAAGCTAAACAAGCTTGAGAATCACTGATTTTGTCCATGGGTTGAGTTTGCACAACATGTAAAATCAGCGTGTATATGTTGCTCATTATACAGCGTACTGTATATAGTAGAAGCGATTGTATTCCCGAGAACTGTCTATGTAACACCGACCACTCCTGTATATACTAGGAGATTCGATGCAACTAAGGCTATGAATAAGATTTCGGATTGGAGAAAAGCTATGAGCAAGCTCTCAGAACGACTCCCGACTACAAATGCAGTCCTGCAATCTTGGAACGAGGTATGTGGACATTGTCTTTACTGGTATCTCAGCATGTAATGAGTGACGTCCTCGCCATTTAGATGATATCTGAAATAGCTGTCGAGCTGCCATTGCTCGGAATGATGGCGAATCCGGCTGTTAAAAACCGGCATTGGAAGAAAATCTTTAACGGATTTGGCGAAAATTATGAAGCTGGCTGGTCGTTCACTGTTCGGGATCTGTTGTCGTATCAGCTTTCGCAGCACGAAGGATTCATTAACCAGGTGATGTATTCTGCGGTGTTATTTATTTTTCAATGAAATGTAGTCTTTGAAGAGCTCATTCGAGGTACGGAACTTCAATGTACAATTGAATAAGATATTCATATTGAAATATACCCGGATATTTTCGGCTCAAGGTAACTCTCCGCAACTAGTAGGTAATTAAGAACATTAATCATTAACAATCGTAATCTTTCCGTGTTATTTCATTAGTTAGAAGTGTAGCAATGAGGCCTAGACGGTTACTGTGTCATTCCACAAGCTTGTTGAGCAATTTATGGGTACCAACACTAGTGTACTGGTCTGTGGCATGAGTGGGCAAAGCAGTTACTGGTGTGACTCAAGCAGAGATGAATTGTTGTAAAAGTTTATTTGAGTAGAAGAAATAGGTACTAGGAAAGAAAGTATAAAATGTATAGTTTGTGAAGTATTCCAGTATTTAGGTAGCAAAACATAATTTTGAAATTACAAGACTTATCTTCTATACTGTCCATAAATTGCTCTTCGCTTGCGCAAATTATGGAATTTTGCCTCAAAAACTATCGTTGTAGAAGAGCAAGTAGTAGAAAACTTATTTTCTGTCACCAAAGCTTTTTGAGTTAGCTGAATAAGTCAAATTAAAGCCTGAAAATATTTCTACTTACTGGCTCTGTAGTGTGGATTTTTGTATGACCCTAACTCACTAATAATTCAGTCTTTGGATGTTTATTTGATGAAGACTAATGGATTTTTTTTTACACAGGTTTGTCAAAGCGCGTCAGCGGAATACGCTTTGGAGCTGTTGATGAAAAAAATCAAAACGAAATGGGAAAACAAACAATTCAATCTGGCGAAGCACATTCAAGTTGTTATGACAACGCCAAAACAAGAAGGTCGGTGAACTTTTTCCGAACATTTGTCCCGTGCACCAATTTGTAATCAATAACTTTTCTTTCAGAAGAAGCAAATACTTTGCGGAAGAAAAAATTGAAAAAACTCAGTTTCTCCCAACCGGTTTCTCAGGTATCGTTATTTGAAGCTATATAATCTGCGGCTTGGCATAAAATTAAATTTTTTCGCGCAGGAAATTGACAGCGATACATATGTTCTTGTGGGATATAAAGACTTACTCCGCGATATCTCTGACAGTCACGTGATGTTGCAGAGCATGTTGCAATCGAGATATGTCGCGGAAGTTCGAGGCGACGCCGAAGTTTGGAACGACGCGTTTCAGCAAGTATGAAAATGTTTTTAATCCAGCGATTAAAAGCTAAACAGTAGTTAGCGTTTTAAACGTCTTTTAATATTCTGCAAGGTTTTGAATATCATGAGGTCCTTATTTTATAACCGTCATCCTGATCAAATTCCACCCGATCCACTTCAATAAATTATTGCTGTGTCATTGGTGTATTCGGCTTCAATATATGTTATTGCAAAATATAACTTATTGAAAGGTATTTTCGATAAAATCAATGCAAAACTTCGAAGTTCCATATAATACTTACCTTTAAACACGTTATTCGGGGTACATTCGGGTCAGCATTTCCAATATGGGTATTGCATTCACTAAAAGCTTTTTAACTGATCAGTAATACGTCAAATCAAATTCGTAAAGATTCTAAATCAAACTCAAAATGATTTTACCTGCAATAGCTAATGTTCTGTGTTGCTGTTTTTGACTATTTTCGATATTACAACGCCACACAGCTAGAATATTTCTCACATTTCAAATTTGATTTACCTGATTATTGATGTTTGCTACTGATGAGAGTCAGTGGAGAAGCTCATAGGGAATTTATTAATTACATTCGTATTATTGTTTTGTGCGATACTAATCTTTAATATTCACTTCCTTGTGTCAAGATCGCCGATATCATCGAGGTGTGGACATCATGCCAAGACAAATGGAAGTACCTGAACATGGTTTACAATTCGGGGGTGTTCACGAGGTCGCGTCTGAAATTTTCGCTATACACCGACATGGACAGACGATACCGAGAATTCGTGAAGGCGATTGTTAACGATCCCCACGTACTTTCTATCCTCTCGAGGTAGTCTAGTGCAGATCCCAATGATATGTGTCCTAGTACTTATATTCTGTATAATACTCATAGACGGCATGGACAGCAAGGATGGAGAGAGCTACAGGGCGAAGTTTTGAGAAAACACATCTTGTCGTGCATTCAGCTGCAAGAGAAGTTGCTCGCCAACCTGTCGCAACTTTTAGACGAATTTCGATCCGACTTCCCCAGGTAAATGTGGCAATTCTGTTGCAATTTCAATTATCGAAATTGGTTTCATGGAAGATCCAGTATAACGTCATATGCGTCTTCAGAATGATTGTCGACCTTTGCCTGTTTTGCTGTCTTCATGCACTTCAATTATTGGTATTTTTCAAAATGAAGATTTATCCATTTTATAGTCTTTATACCCTTCTAGTTGGACGTTACTATTAGTGTGAAGTTCGATAAATATATAAACAAATCCCCCAAACCGAAACCTTGCTACTTGTTCATTTTAATTAGATGAATACCCTTCAAAATTATAATTATATATATTATACATATTGATGCGCTTTATATGGTCACGTGGCTGATACTTCTAATAATTATAGCTGTGTGTGCAGTTAGTCGAATACAATGAAAAATAATACTCTGATTTTGAGTACTAATTTCGAGTATTATAATTTTTTGTGTAGAATGTATTTCCTGTGCGACGAAGACTGCATCCATCTTCTGTCAATAACTCGCGAGCCGAAACTGTTCGCGCCATACGTTCGAAAGTGCTTTTCTGGCATCAAATCACTTACCTATGCTCTGCCGTCTGACGTGACAGCAACATCTAACAATCTGGACCGGAAGATTCATACTCACAAGTATGTTGGTTGTGATCTATATTTACAAATTGACCACATGACCTATGGCGACTTACAATTTCTTTAGGCTCGCGGTCACTCAAGTGCGGGGACACAATTTGGAATGTATTACCTTCAAGAAGCCCATCACAATGCAGACCGAGCCTTTGGATTGGATGAAAATGTTGGAACACAGACTTTTAAGATGTCTACAAAAATCACTGATATCAGCCATCTCCAGTTTTCCGAGTTTGTGCATTCATCAATCTATCGTGATAAGCATAAACTGATCTATGTTATCATTTCCAGACTTCGTAAATGCTGAAGGAGATGATACTGATATTCAAAGCACTCTCGGGTTTGTGTATTGAATATAAGTAGTAGTAGAATTAGATTTTGAAATGTCTCCAAACTTTTTGCTTATCCATAGTAGGCTATCCTACCTTTTTCTGAAATTTTTGTGTATGCATATGTATACCGTACGCACATATACATCACAGGACCCCGTTCAACATATACGTAATATAATACATATCTATATATATTGTATATGTATGTATGTACCATGTACGTATGTACGATTTCTTTCATTAATTTACATGTAGAGCTTCTATGAATATACTATCGAATTTGCATGTTTTCAAATACCATGTCGCTTCAGGTGGGTGTCAAGATTTCCTGCGCAAACCATTTTGCTCGTTGATTCCATAAAGTGGTCAAATTCGGTTGACGATGTCTTGAGAGATTGGAATGAGGACGCTTTCCATTTGCTGGAACGCGAAGTTTGTTTGAAAATTGCAAAATGCAGGTATGTTTCAAAGGATTTTCTCGGCAACACATCGATGTAATCTCTAAATTCTTTTGCATATTTTGTAGTCTGTGTTTGAGAAAGACGTCTACAACCGATCCCAAGTACACGCAGTCAATCGGCACGCTGGTTGCAATGTTGTCGCAGGCCATATACCAAAAAGATACCTTACACGATCTAAAGCAACGATCGGTTATGTGCATCGAAGACTTTCATTGGCAGAGGATAATCAGGTACTGTTATGAATGTTTTCAAATGACGCCAACAGTTTAAAACTGTGTTTTATCAGGCATTCTGTGAATTTACCTGTAAACGGAATACCTTTGACGGAAGTCTCAGCTCCTAAGCATTTGGAATGTACCGTTCATCACTTCGGCAGCGTGCTTGATAAATATGGAATGGAATATGAGAGCTCCTTCGTTGATTCGCTATCGAGTTCGTCACTGGGAACTCCATTTGTGATGTCACCATTGTCTGAAAGGTGCTGTCATCCCTTTTCTATAGTCTGATGTTCAATTTCAATCGATATTCTTACCGTAGGAGTATTGTCTCGCTGTGTTTGGCTTTGAAGATGGACATGTGCGGCATTCTAGTGGGTGCTCACGGAAGTGGAAAGACCAGCGTTGTCAGACATATGGCGCGTCTGTTTGGCCGGCCTTTGGTGAACTTTAACCTGTCCGAATCCACGGAGATGAATATGATTTTGAGGTGAGGCAGAATTGATTGTGAATGGCAGTGTTCAGGGATGACGGCATTAAATTAAAAAATATCCTAGATTATTTGCTCTGAAGTTTGATAGCATGTCAGTCTATAATGAAGAGGTGCTTAACCTGGCTCTCATTAACCCTTCGAAGGTCCGCAGTCTAGTTTCCGGGTCCATGAAAGGTCAGTGTTAATATTGTAGCTATAAAACTACATTGTCCATATTTACAAGATCTGTCCTGAATTATTTTGATGTATGTCGTTACTACAGGTCAAAATAGCCACACAGACGATACAAACACTGATAAATAATTGCTCTCCATTTTATATTCATCTGCTTCCTCCATTTAGCGGTTAGGGGGTCCACACAACCACTTAAATTTTAGGGATTCGAGCTTAAAGAGGTAAAGAAACCCTACTCCAATGACGTAAAGTGAAGTCTGGCAGCGCTACCCTCTGTCTAGTGAACAAATAAAGACAACTTTGCAACTTGAAAAGGCTATTAAATCCAGCAATGCTTGCTAAACTGCAGTTTGCATGTATATTATTGCTGGGTAAACTGCTTTCTGGTGTTTTATAATTGATTGTTTGTGTTATGAATTTGTTATTCAACTGACTCCCAGTTTGATGCAAACTTCAGGAATTGTTTTTATATCTTTTCTTTATCGACGATTACAGAGCTCTCTGTGGAGTAGTTGAATCGCAGTGTTGGCTTTGCTTTGACAAGGCAGAGGACTTACGAACACCCATACTGAGCTCCCTCACGCAGCAAATACAGAATGTTCAGCAGCTTTACAGGTGAGGCATATACACTTGAACATGCTTTCAAAAGCTGCACTTTGGAATGACACAGAAAATTTATCTGTTCCATTGAATTAGCTACGACGCCTGGAATGTAATATAAATCATCAATTGTATTTGTAGCATTCTCCGACAGCCAAGTGTACAACGCAAGGTGGTTTCGAGGGGTGAAGAAAAATTGAAGGTTAGAGAATGTTATGTACTTGGAATTATGTAAATCAGGGAAACACATCACATTGATGATCACTAGGGCATTATATGTTTATATGCGATTGATTATTTATTTACTTCAAGAAACAATTTTTGACTGCCTTTGCTCGCTTTAGCAAAACACCATTCTCGTAAAATAACTATACCAAAATTTTGTCATGTCTTGATGAGTGTTGAGCCATCACAGACTAATTATTTCATTTAACGGTATGTGATTCATAATATGTAGACAGTGGGCCAGTTACAAAAATATAAAGTAGGCTACACGACGTAAACCGTAGAATGAGAAGTTTACTGACAATGGAATGTCTGTCTCCCCATGACAATGCAGTTGGTAAAAATTTAGACTATGTAAACAATTTTGACCCGTTAATTTTGACGAACCTCTGACTTTATTTGACAAGTCAAAAAATATTCACTGAGGAAAAATGTTATGGCATTGATTGAGAATCATGTGGCCTTGAAAAAGATTCAATATATTGATATTCACCGATATGCGCTGGTGTGAAAATCCTTTCCTTTTCAGAGGAGTGACTCGTTTCCGAGTCTGCATTCGGCTACAAACAGCAGCAGCTCTCTCCTATACACTGAGGATTGGAATCCGTCGACGTATTTTACCGTTGGCGACGACAGCTATCATCCTGTGCCGACTTTGGTTGGAGACTGCGTGGGGTCTCTGGTGCTCAACGGAAAACTACTGAAAGCCACTTCGAGATGCGGGCTGTTCATGACTTGGGCCAATCTAAAAAAGTATGCGATTGCATATGCTCTCACTTTGTCTTGTATATCGCATTGTTCAATGCTCATTGTGCATTTTGGTGTTCAGGCTTATCTTCTACATATTCTGCATAGATAATACCTGTACCTAAATCTTTAAGTCTACTTCAATATGTTTCAGAGACTTTCCAAGCAATCTGAAGGCGGTTGCGAGATCAGTTGCTTTTATCAGGCCTCTGTTTGAGAAACTTGCCGAGGTATGTTGACTTGCTTCTGGCATAACCTACTAATTAAATAGTTTGATTTCTTATACATCACTCACTGCGCTTAGGCCAACCATCAGCGAGTGCATATTAGGGGTGTTCAAAATTCTCCAATTGCTACAGGAGAAGAAAGTTTCTATTTATTATATAAAAATTAATGAAAAAAAAATCGAACATTTCTGTTAACCACATCAAAGTGTTAGGTTGTCTGTAGAAACGATGTTCACCAAATTTGACTCAATTCCAACCAGTGAAAGCGGAGTTATTGCCGTCGAAAAATTTGGATTTGAATAGAATAGTATTTGCGGTGGTCAATTCCTTAATTATTTATTATACCGTAAATACTATTTTATTCGAATTGAGAAAATAGCTTTTGTGTACAAGTGCAGTTTATCCGGTTACAATATTGCGATATTCATACATTTCGCAATGGATTAGCTGACCGTTTGATGGTAAATATAATATTACACGAGGATGGCTATATACATTTTCTATGATATGATATTTGAGACAAATTAATAATCCTAGATATGGCTCACATCACTCGGGTTCGTCAATACACGATCACTATCCGGTAAGCTGCAGGAATGCGTCCGTTTCCTGCAAGACATTGGAGACCGAGATGTCACATCGGGGAATGCGCAGTACAAGGTATATTTATATTTGAGTTGCTTGCGCGTTTCGAATATATATCTCATACCGAGTTTATGACGTTTCAGGAAATTACGATCACACTTCGAGACGTCAAGTCGATCGTTTTGTGCGCGGCAAGGAAGTTTGATGACAAATTCAAGATTTTGGCATTGCAAGGATCTGCTTTGGAGGCTGCGGAAGATACCTGTGTGGGAGATGCTGTCTGTTCAGTCCTGATAACCAAATTGACCGAGTATGATTATCTTGTGATGCTATCTTCATAAAGTTATTGTATTATATTCACCATTACGTTATAACGGGGTGGCTCAGATGTCTTGCCCAAAATCAAATCATTTATTGAAAATATTATGCCATCGGATTGTTAAAATAGAAGGTTCTGCAATTCTACAAGTTTCACGTTATCACGTATTCTATTATTGATATCTGTAGGCCTAGCTGGGGGCTCGGAAGAAATACCATTTCAAGTTGTTCCAACTCCATCCTATCTTTTCATTGTATTACAATCTTGCGGTGTTTTCAAATGATGAAATTATTAACAAACCAAACGCAAGTTAATGGGAATTCCTGTTTCGTATGGCATTTTTGGCATGAAGTCGCCTTGGATTTGTGCGATATTCCTTCAATTTACCATCTATTTTTTGCAGCGAGTTATTCCGCAATAAATTCAGAGATGTTTTATCACGGATATTTATGTTCAACGAAATTCAAAACGATGAAGTTCACCACAAAATCGAAGGTACGATCCTTGATCCCTGGTACACAATGTTTAAGTTTGGTTTATGATAGTTTAAATAGCTTTTTTCTGTGAAGGTATGTTAGGGTTATGTATGCTTCCTATCATGCTTACAAATAGGGGGTGATAACATGATAATTATACGAATTTTCACTTTTTTACGGCTGTATCGTCTGAAACTTGAAAAATAGATTTGAATTTTCAGAGGCTGTTCGCCACCAAGTGTACATCGACGGTCTCTCATCGGATTCTGCTTTTATTTCCCGGATCATGGAGCTTTATCACGCCATCAACCGTGGTAAAGCCGTCATTCTAAATGGTCCGTCTGGATGTGGGAAAACTATGATATACAAGTAAGTACTTGCTATTGATAGATCGCAAATGGAAGCTATTTATAAACTGATATCGTTCGTAGAACTTTGGCAAATTCGCTCAAGTTAATGCATGGAAATGAAGTCACTCTGGAGGGAGATACGACCAAGGTAATTGTACATTTTGTCAGCTTAACGTGATTTTGAAGTCCGCTACTTGCTAATATACAAAATTTATATCTTTATTGGCAATTGTTGTAGACTTAAGCATATGTGTGCAGCCTGAATCCAGTATGCTTTGAATTATTTTACTGTTTTTTTCCCGTAAATTCGACTTCAACACCGATTCAGCTCTGGTCATGCCATTGATAAGTCTGTCGACTAGATATGAACGTACTACTGTATTTTCAAAGTACGCAATTAGAACTAGAACTAGAACTAGAACTGGTACTAACCACCTTCAAAAATCTACAACCAACTAACTACAACCCAACTCCATCACCTGTCATCAGTCAATATTACCAGAGATTAATGAAAACTGAATCTAATTTTGATCTGGAGTTGCGCAACCAGCAGTCTAAAGAAAACTCCAGTAAATTTTCTAAATTCTGACAGCTTTAAAATGTAACGTAAACCATCTGGAATATCATGCATGAATATGTGTTTTCTCGCAGGGCAACGATAAGACGAATCAAACAGGAAAAGGTAAACGCTGACTCTGTTTAAAAAAAAGTTGTGGCCCTTAAAGTTGTGTGTTTTTTATGAAGGATTGGATGACGCGTTCGATGTCAAACTCATATTCACCGACGTATTATCGCAAGACGATCTCTTTGGACCTTTCTTGAACAAGTCGGGAGTGTGGATGCAAGGTAAGTGAGTATGTCTGTTATGCTGCGATTTTAAAAATATCGTTTTACTATCAAACAGGGATGTTATCGAAGATTTTGAAGAGCAACAATGAAATGGACGCCTTTAACGATGCTAATTCCACTAGAAAAGATCTTAAATTCAAGTGAGTATCAGAGATTTGCTAATATGACATAATGTTTCCTATTTGACAAATCATGACTCAACTTCATGATGTGGATAACTGCAATTCATGTCATAGTCTGTTTCAAAGGCTCTAAATATCTCACAATATCGCTTTTGCCTGCATGTAAGAAAAAACTTACCCCAAAACCGCCAGCTGCTCTAATAACAATCTCACAGAGTGAAAATTCCGCTCAAAATTCCGCTCAAAATTCCGGTAAATAGGATTGTCAGTGACTCTAAAATTGTTGCCCTGCCCATAAAATGGTAAAAGTAATCATCTTGTCACAAAATATTCATTATACCTAATTTTCATCAACTGTTTACCCCGTTACTTGGTACATCCAGGTTGAATAAATGGATTGTTTTGGACGGCGAATTGAACGCACCGTGGATCGAATGCATGAACTGCCTGATTGAAGCTAGCAACGTGACGAGACTCCATGATTTAGACCAAGTGTCGTTGAACGATTCTACGGCGGTGATATTCGAAGTTTCAAATCTGTCGACGGCATCGCCAGCTGTATTGTCGAGGTAGGTACATTTCGAATGATTTCACTGGTCAACACATATTTTTAGGCAGACAAAGTAAGAGTGGTTTTGTGGCACTGATTCCGAATTTGACCTTAGTTTTTTTCAGATTGGCTCTTGTTTTGGAGATAAACCATAGCAGTGGTTCTCAACCTTTTTTTAGACACGCCCCCCTTTATGATAGTGAAAAAATTTCTCGCCCTCCTTATCGTCATATCACAAAATCCAACCAGGATGCTAGCAACCCCAACAGATTGTTTGGTGGCATGGAAGGTTAAGACTGTTGGTGGGATAATTCAAAAATATGAAATTCGGTCTATATATAGAGAAAGACGTGTGAATTGGAAGTAAATCGCGCGGAGCACGAAAAAAATTTTCAGTTGACCGTTTCCTCGCGCCCCCCATTCAGATGCTTTCACGATCCCCAAGTGGGGCGCGCCCCCCAGGGAGAACCACTGATCCATGGGGTTATTTGGACCAAATTCTCCCATTTTACCTGTAATTGCTAGATAGGAAATTGGCTCAGTCGTAATATAAAGTTTAAAAATTCAATCTACTTGTTATTTTGACACGCAGAAGACTCTTTTAACTCAAAATACAGCAACAGCACTATATTTAGGGATATTAGATAGGTTTGTTCACGGATATCATGTACATAAATAAATTCCAGTCATGTATATAAGTATTAACTTGAATACTCAAATATCATGGCATTAATTCAATCAGTTTTACGTCAACCACCTATTGTAAATTTCAAATAATCAGTTGGAATATAATATGATTCGTTTATTTTAAAGCACACTTGTTTTTTGTGCGATTTTTGCCTGTAAGTAATTTAGTGCAGTTTCTCTAAAGGTTACAGCAATGGTCTGCAATAATATGTTCATCTTATCTGCCCTGATATGTTACTTATGTTGTTTTGATGCATGCAAATCCGTATTTTCGCACCAAATGTTAGGAGAAATTTCATGCAGTGAACTCCTTCCTAATATGAAAATGGAATCTTTCATCCGTATTCGAATCTGAAATCTGTCAAAGATACCAGATTCAAGCTTCTCGTTTCATAGGGACACTGGGTATACCCACTTTGTTGACTCAGTGGAAAATCATCCATTTACAAGTCAAAAGAAGTGAGACGCATATCAGTATTGAATATTCAAAGATTTGTACATAGTTATGCGTCGTCATACTTCATTGCTCACTGCAATTTTGTTAAGACATGTTACCATTCAGGTGTGAAGTCGTTAACTGCTCCAACACAAACCAATGGAATTTCATTACCGATTCGTGGATGGACTCGGCTTACAGCAAGTTTGCCGTCACGCGACTCATGGTCAAAACTTGGAAGGATATGATCGAGGACTTGGTGCCGAAATCTTTGGAATTTTTGCGCCGCTTCGACAATAACGTACTCAATTATGGGGCGACTTACGATCAGAAGGTATGTTGGTGAAATCTACGAAATCTAGGTTTGTTAGCAGACTATGTTATTATGATTGGAGAGGGCAAATTTAAATGTTGTTAAATTCACCAATTTAGGATTGTAAATATATTAATTCGGTTTCCTGCAGAAATTTTTGAATTTGCTTGGTATAATGGTATGACAATTACTTGACAGTATATCATCGAGCCCATCTGTGCCAGAGATTAGAATTCAAGCCATTGAATGTATTTCATATCATTTCCATGTCCAAGTTCATATGCGGTATTAACTGAAATTTTATTGAAAAGTTGCGTGAAAACTGTAATTTCTATTATCAGCTGAAAATACTCTGGTTTATTTTAGTATGAATATATTACTCAATTGTATATTGAAGTTCTGTTCCTCCAAAGAGTATCTTATTGACAAAGATCAGTCACTGGGGTAGCGCAGACAATTTTACTTTTCTTCATCAAAGATGCAGCTGGCGTCATCCAGCGGCATAGCGGAGATCACTTCGTTTTTGCAAATATTCGAATCCCTGATGACCACTCATTTGAGCAGACATGCCACGAAATCTTCGGACGACGACAAAGGAAGGTGAATGTGACACAAAAATCATGTCTCAGGCATTGTCATTTGCACTGGTACATTAGTTAATCGCGGTAATCATTTTCCTTCCTTGTAATTGTTATACGATTGTATTAGGTCGTACATTTCGATTTGCTTCTTCGATCTCTTCACGTCAAGTCTTCTAAATTTCATGTCGATGACGCCATATGTGGTGATACAGTAGTCAATATACAGTAGGGTTACCATATTTTGGAAATCTGAAAAGAGGACACTTTTCAAAGTTTTCAGACTTGCAAAACTGGAGGAAAATCCTCAAAAAATGGTTCGGTTGACTAAAAAAAAGGTGAACTTTCCGACCCAGCTCCCGAAATACCCGACGGAGCGTTACTTCAGTGCTGATTTACTGTGACTAAGTCGATTTTGCCATATATTTAACCAAAATTCTCAAAATAGAGGACACTTTCAAAAAAGTCAAAAAAAAGGACAAATCCTCTTAAAAGAGGACGTATGGTAACCCTAATATACAGTGTTGTTTCCAATTCGCTACTAGTTGCTGACGATTACCCCTGACGAGTGTCAGCCGAAAATATTCAGGTTTGTGAGGAATAAATTTACTCTCTCTATATATACATTCCTGCCGCTACCCCTGCTTTATACGAATATCATGCCTCGAGATATTTCCAAGGTCCACCGCGGTTTCGAGGGTCGAATACTCGCAGAGTCCCGCGTCAAGTTTCAGCGTCGCACGCTCGCAGAGGGAAAAAGACGTTCCTGAATTTCACCAGCAAGTGAGAGATTGGATTTTTTTGCCATTGGCAAAACATATCGGTAGCGGATAGCAAAAGTGCTCATGGGTTCAATGTCAGATAACCTTTCTCAGATGCTAGTGGTTTACAGCAAACTTGGACAAGTAGATAATTCTAGTTTTCCAGATAGACTGATTAAAGCGAAATGCTGAATATCTCATTCTAATCTAATTTGGAAATCCTGAAAATTTTCTAGTTCTATAGTTTTTCAACATGGACGCAATCCAGTTCAACGAAACCAGAATTGTTTCTCAATTTAAAAAGCGATCCGAAAAATACCCTGCTAGCAATATGAGAAAAAGAATAATTGTACTTATCTGTATATTGATATTTCTCATCAATGTGACGCCTGACTCCAATAGACTTGAAGACAGTGTCTTGATTGCAACACTGGTATGTATATTGAATATATTTTTCAGCTGTCCAATAATTTTTTCGCCTTTGCCTTCATCTGGGCGTTTGGAGGGCGTTTGCTCGAAGAAGACATGCCGCGATTCGACGCCTTTTTCAGGAATTTACTGTCAGAGTTGGAGTGAGTCCAGTCTTCGATTTGCGTGTGTATTGCTGGTTGAAACATGTTCCTCTCTCAGATTTGAAATCGAAATCCCAGTCTACGAAAATGTATTTGAGTATTTTGTCGACCCGGAATCGGGATTCTGGACTCTGTGGGAGGACAATATCGATTCGCGGGGTAACGCGGCGATGGAGGAAGTGAATTACTCCAGTGTTCATCAGGTGGGTCTGACAGAATAGACAAGATTTCATGACACCAGAGGTGGTCAGTAACGAAGTATTTTGTACTTTTCGATGTATTTGAGTCGATTTTTGCCAGCTTTCACCACTTTTTTACAATTTTGAAATGGATAAATAGAAATTAGTTATGAGTTAAGTTTGCATCAGTTTCTAGAGTGAAATTTCTTTAAGAACCGCCTGAATTAGCCCCTGTAAACATCAAAGACAGAAATATACAGTGTCCTATTTGTATAACGGTAACTGAATCTGTTTTCGAATATTCTACGTATGTGTACTGGGTAGTGTTCTTGTTAATTTTGCTTTAGTTGCGATAATACATCTGCCGATATCGAAAGTAGCCACCTCCTATTTTGTGACCCTCTTTGACCAAATCTGCGACCTTTAGTACCTTTAAAACCCCTCATTTTCAACTTTCACCTATGTATCGCAATTCTTGTGTTATCTTGAATCGGAAAAATAATTCTAATGATGATAATGACCTTATCACTAGGGATGGTGTGAACCTCTGAAAGGTTCAGGTTCGTGTGAACGCGAACCTTTTTGAAAGGTTCTGTGTGAACACGAACGTGAACCTCATGACGTCACGTGACGTCATATTGCTAATTCCAACCCTACATTGCGACGAAGTAGTAGCCTGTTTTAATGTACACGATACCTAGCGACAACGCGGGCCACATAATGTCACGATGCTAAAGTACATATTGATGTTTTAACGTCGCCTAATGTATCAACTGAGGCAATCAAATGGTATAATAATCCGATAAAATCAATATCTTCCGTCTCGTTGCCAACAATTTCAAAAAGGACTTGCAAGGGAGTATAAGCTTACGCCTTAACGGTCTAGGCAAGACCGAACATTGTATCCGGCGTCCGAGTATTGCTACGTTGATTAATTGAGCAGAGTGTAAATCGGGTTTCTATTCTTGCTACCGATATTACCTCATTACCAAGTTATACAGCAGTAGCCAACACCCCGATCGCACGAATTTAGTTTTTATGATACAATAAACATGTGCAAGCAGGATGGACTCCGTACGCCTGCTAGATATTTTACATCAGACAACGATATCAATTTCACTGATTGGTTGAATAAGTATCATTATGACTACCTACAATCCTATATGTAGTGTATTTCGCTCTTAATGCGGGTCACGTTCACAGCAGAGAGTCAATAAATATTCACAAACGGAAAGCTGGATATTTCGAGTTAACTTTTGTAGCGAAGCAAGTAAAATTTTTGAGATTTTCAAGGTGTATGCTCGTTTATTGTTGGTTTTTCTATGCTGTCAACGCCATGCATAGAGTGGCCGGCAGTTGAAATGCAGTAATTTTCAACGAAAGATATTATAATGAAGTAAAAATTGTAATTTAGGAAAAAGGTTCACAGTGCAGAACCTACCAAGGTTCGTTTGTGAACGTGAACCTCTAAATTTCTGAGGTTCACACACAGAACGCGAACGTGAACCTCAAGTTCACACCATCCCTACTTATCACCACATTGCAAGCCTGCTGACTCGTTTCTTCTGAACCGTGCAGATCGAAAGATACGCTTACCTCTCCGCGATTCTGTTACGGCATGAATCCCCGGTTCTGCTTGTCGGCGAACGAGGTTGTGGAAAAACATCAATGGTCACTAATCTGCTGTCGGAAGAACACGCGATGAGCCGTGTACCGATATCAGCCGGTAAACTATTCCTTTACTATTACTTATAATTGGTAGCCTCACCATGCAGACACATCTATTCAGTTTGGATTCGAATGGTTGCCGTCAATAGATTCATGTATAACACATGCAATATAAAAAAAGGCAGCAGAATATTTCTTATTCACATCAAGTTTCAATTCTTTCCTTTTGAGTTGGATAATTTATCGTTGTTGATGGCTTCAATTTGAATGTTTACTGGCCTTCAAACGTATGTGTTGAAATTTCAACACTCTCCAAGCTATAAAGGTTGTGAATACTAGTCGGCTGGTCTCGCGAACCTTGACCTGACATATCTACCTCGCCAATAGACATATGCGTCCTTCATTTTCATTGCTCGTCCTTTTATGTTATCCCTTATTTCTTTCCATCCAGTGTCTATGCCTCTTCTTTACCCAGGTCCAGGTGGGTGTCTGATTTCAAAGATTATTTCAAGTCATTTCGACACCTTCCTATCTTTTCATTTTATTGCAGTCTTGTGGTGTTTTGAACTGATGAAGTTATTGATAAAACTGATACTGTTACTGAACTAGTTTAGACTGTAATGACTGTAATGTAATGTTGCTTACTGTGACAAAATCATTCAATTCGTCTATTTATTGCAGGCATGACGCCGCGTCATTTGCAAAAGCTGATCGAATCTCGGTCTTCCAATCTGAAGCAACATAACATCGGACTTATGGCTCACCCGAACGCGGTGATCGACACGCGCGCAGATAAAGATGTCAAGTGCTTGATCTTTCTCGATGATTTATCTTGTGCTCCCAATATCGTGGGAGACGCCACCGAGAATCTGGCTATTCAGCCGGTTCACGCACTAGTGAGACAGGTATATAATTAGTTATTTGCTTGTTGGCATCTTATTTGAACTTTTTAGGTGTGAGAAATTACGCTACCTTTGATTGTATTGTTATTTAATCAAAATTCATTTATTTCATCCAAATTTGTACATTTGCTTCAAATAGTTGAATAGGTGACTGGCGGTACTTAATTTGAAAGTAAATTTCATAACTAAATTCATTGTAGTCTCATTTATTTAACTGTTTGGCTTTTTGTGTGCCTCTTAATAAAACTTGTTGTCACAATAACATGCATAAAATTTTAATGGAGATTTTAATGGAAACCAATTGGAAAAGTATGCAATAATCAAAACAAAGAAAAACGTATCAGAATCTAATTATATGGTACACTGAAAAACGTTGGATGGACATATATCAGTATATATTAATGTGATATTATGTATCATGTTATATAAAATATCATATATCAATAACATGATCTCATTCTTTGGTATGACTTTGTCTAGCATTCTTTTTATAATCATATCATTAAATTATATGTTTCCGAAATGGATTTTATTTTTATCTCTGTTTATATGCTTGTAATTGCGTCTTTACTTCTGGATGATATCCACCCAAAAATTCTTTGATGTAAATGAATTATATTGCAATGAATCTAGTTCTAACGGCAATAATGTAAAATTTGTAGACATTTGTGAAATCATCCCGTCTTTGCAATTCCAGATTTTGAGCAGCGGGACTCTGTACGACCACGAACACCAGCTCATCCAAACCATAAAGGGCAAAGTTAATTTCCTGGCCGCCTCCTGCCTGCCCGGGGCTCCTGGATCGGGTCACGGATACTCAAGCCATATGCTGTTCCCGAGATTGACGAGATTGTTCACAGTCATACATTTCCGCAAGGTTGTGTCTTGTGACTTATTCCATTAGATTTCGACGATCACGCTCCTTTTCGCTTGTAGCCTTCAAGAGAAGCCATATTGAGCATCTACCACAATTCCGTACAGTCTTGGCTTGAGGAATTTCCGGCATACTCGTTATCGCGGCATTATGATTTATCACAGGTGATGAAACTGGATAGGCTAATACTCTTTGCCAATTTGTCTGACAAGCAGGCTTGGACAGCTAGATAATTCAAATAGTCTAATTAGCCTAATAAGAGCGAAATGTGTGTAATCGAGTTCTAGTTCTACTTCTAATTACAAAATATCAATGCTTTACACATGATTCAAACCATGATTCAACTTCTCATAAGCTGCACGTGTTGTTGAAATGTTTTGAAGAGATTTTGACTTGACGTTAGTGGCATAAATTCCACAGGGAAATGAAAAGTTTGCATCATATCTTATCCTTCATTTGAAGTCGAGTTAAGCTGTGATGTAGATCCATGTTCACACCACATGCCAAAGTACATTATACGAAATCACGCCGTGATTTCTAGAGAAGTTTGTGCAATATCTTATCCTCTATTTGAAGTAGACATAAGCTGCTATTTAGATCCATATTTACTTCACTAGCCGAAGTACATTATAGGAATTCATGCCGTGAATTCACAGATAAGTTTGTATAATATCCTTTGTATAATATATAGCCTCAATTTGAAGTAGATTGATATTTATGTAACTAACTGATGTACATTACACAGGCTATCATTGCTGGAGCACACGAGATCTACTCTACGGTAAAAGGTCATTTCAAACCAGCTCCGTCTCAGCCGACTTATCTCTTCTCTCTACACGATATCGCACAAGTGATGAGGGTATAGTTTTTGCTATCGATATAGATCGGTTTATTTTTTCAGCTCCACGTTTCATTAAGGGTATGTTTTTGCTCGCGCCTAAAGCTCGGGGGCGTCCGAAGCCGATTAGGAAAAGAATGCCAGGTGGTCGCGACGATGGAAATATGGGAAGACTCAGGCCCCTGGCTGGTAGACCCACTCGACGTTTAGGAGGGCGGCAATATGGTATGTAAACTATCTTGCTTGCATCATTTTTACATTATTACAAAGTTACCGTCAGGGCTACGCAAAATTATTTGTGAATTCTAATAATTGTAATGATTTGACACTGCTGAAATGATACGCTTCTTGTCACTAACAGTTAATTAATTTATCAACGAGAATTATGGCCTCAATGCTTTCCTCCCAACACAGAAGCCTTGAGACTTCAATTTATTGTATCACAGCATCCAAAATATGTACTAAAAAGCTACACTCATTAGTGGAAATGACATATCTGCAAAATCATGATCAATGCAGAGCATTGTCACAAAGTACAACGATCTAGGCATGGTCGAAACATACCAAATTACCTTTATGTGATGCAGAAATGGCGTTATTATCTTTGTGGTCATATATAACGGTACATATTTGATCGTTCCGCATTGTCCATACTCTCAGGACACAATAACTAGTTATTTTTCCAGCCCTTGTCTGAACACAGTAGCGCGTGCTCTCATGAAATCAATTGTAAAAATTTTCTCATACAGGCGATAACGCCGCGGGTAATTCCGCGATGATGCGCACCATCATTCGACTGTGGCTGCACGAGTGTTGCCGCACGTTCGCCGACCGAATGACCGCTTCAGACCACAAGATATGGGTGTCCGATCTGGTTTTGTCCATGCTGAAGAAGCACTTCTGTCAAGGTACAGTGCTTGGTGTGGTATTTGACGTGAATTTGAGTATACATTTATAATATAAGCATTAATAAAATATATTCAAACCAAAGCTGGCACTGACACTCATCAGGGGCAGACTTGGCAAACTAGATAATTCTAGTTGTCTAATTGGTTTAAATATTTCATTTCATTTGAATTTATATGTATTAACACTCTCTTGGAGGTACAGAACTTCAATATACAATTGAATAGTATATTGATATTGAAATGAACCCGAATATTTTCGGCTGACACTCGTCAGGGTAATCGTCAGCAATTAGTAGAGAATTCAAAAAAACATCGTATATCAACAATCGTCGTATTTTGTGCTACGATTGTTGATATACGATGTTATTTTGATTTCTCTACTAGTGAAAAAACGTAAAATTTATCATTTTCTAATTTTTGACTTCTGTTGGTAAACATTTGTTGGATAATCCCGAGAAAAAATCATCAAAGTACACAAATTATGTGCTTACAGAAGGAGTTTGCGTACCATCTAAAAATACTACATTGAACGCTGTCTTATTCAAAATTTCATGTCGGTACCGTCATATTTTGTGATACGATTTGTGATATACGATGTTCTTTCCAATTCTCTACTAGTTGCTGACGATTACCCCTGACGAGCGTCAGCCGAAAATATTTGGGCTCATTTCAATATGAATATACTATTCAATTGTATATTGAAGTTCTGTACCTCCAAGGAGCTCTTCTAATTTCTGATAGTGTTTTCTTTGTAATATTTGCATCACTTGTGTGCAGATCCAAGGGAAAGCCGCGCAGATACACCGGGATCTGTTAGAGGCTACTCGTTGACGCCTCCTATCCCGTCAGGACACTTTTCTCAGTTAACTGGGTCGTCTTCACCCTATTCAACGACTATGAATGATGAAGATGTATCTGGCGGCAATCTGGAATCGATTGGGAACGAATCATCTTTGGTATTTTAACTCAAATTATTGAACTTTTACCTAAATACTATTGTAGATTGTACATTTTCAACATACTGTGAAACATCATACAATAGTTAATATCGTACAAATCATGCAATATTGCGTAATTCAACTACATAAGGTCTACATAAGTTATAATTTTGTCAAAATAAAGTTTTTTAATGGCAAATAGTGTCAAAATTTTCAAATATCCACTCAATTTTTAGGTTTAAAAGTAATCACACTGGTTATCACTAGAGCGATTTTTTGACCGAAAAACGGAAGATTTTGACCGCAAAAATCGAAATTTTGACATTTTTTTACCTTAAAAAACTTACTTTTGACAAAATTTAGACCTAAAGTATGCAGATTAGGTATTTTGCTACATAATGTTAGAATTTTACTACTTATCATTGCTGGTTGGAACTGTCTGTCCTTTCGAAGTAGTTTGGCCTGAAAAACTTTTTTGACTCCAAAACTGACGAATTTTTACATGAAAAAACTTAATTCTAACCAAATCTGGCCCTATGAAGAATTCCAGTCGTTATATCACGTATTATGGTAGAAATAATATAAATTTATTGTAGTACAACAAAAGATACTTTCCTACATTCTCGGGTAGAGAGTGTTTGTCCTTACTAAGTAGCTTGTTAAGAATAGAGAGAGAACGTTCAACAGCAGCAGTTGTTGGCTGACAACACTGAAGTTGTGCGTACACTGCTGGTGACAGACCGTGTTGCTTCATTCTGACAATGCTGTCTACATCACAATTTCTCATCATGCGCTTCTTGATATAAGAACCATGCAATGCCCACGCAGTCTAGCTTCAGTTAAAATATTGCGGTTTGACTTTGAAAACAATTCTGACATTTTTTGACTTAATGCTATAATTTTGACAAAATTTTGACTTTTTTAGACATGTCAAGTAAAAAATCGCTCTAGTTATCACCAATGAATTCCTACAGGAATCCACACTTATCCTTTAGATGTACGACTTATAATGCAGGATACATGCTATTATCTTCATTTGTATCGCTATTAATGCCTTGTCTGATAAACATTATTAAGCTGCTAATACTCTTGCCTAATTTGCAGAGAGATGGAGCTGTCACTGAAGACAACATGGTCTCGTTAACATCTGAAGACGGAGTCCAATCCGCTTCGCAGAGGGACTCGAAGAATTCCAATGCTGCCGATACCAATTCCAACGCTGCGGATACGGAGGTGAATTGCATTATTTACTGCGGAGTAAATGAATGTCTGTGTTCGAGAGCTTGCCTACTACATGCAACGCGCCTTCATTTTTGTAATTAACTTTGCTATTTCAATTTCAGATCATGGAGTCTGAGAGCGCATCATTATTCATCGAAGAAGACGGTAAAATATTTATAATTACGCACCGCTTCATTTGTCTTTTTTCAAAACTGCTTTCCTTCCACATGATGTTGTAATAATTTCAATCAATCCAATTCCCATTTATTGTTGCAACAGGCCAACGCAGACTTGGACAACCAGGAAATTTTCAGTCTTACAAAATTAGATTAGAATTAGAATTGTGACTGCAATTTTTTCCAAATTAGATTAGAATTAGAATTGCTGAATTCGTGAAAACTTGGGCATTGAATCAAGCTCAGTATGTATCAAACCAGAGTCCATTCTTATGAGCATGGGGATAGCAAATGTTTGCGCAGCAAGATTGGCTCATTTTGTACTATATAGGTCTTCTGTAGCTTTTAGCGCATAGAAACATTTCACAAATCCAATTAAAATTACAAATAGAGCAAAGAAACATTTCACAAATTAGATTAGAATTACATTATAGGCATCTCGCTCTAGTTGTACAACTAAAATTATCTAGGTGTCCAAGTCTGGACCAAGTCAATTCGCAAATTATTTTCTTATACCTAGCGAAACTTCTCAATGATCTGTTGTAGCTTGGAACTGATTCTCGAGTTCGCTTTTCTAAATTTGAGAAGCAAATCGTATGAATATATGAGATATCGTTTTTGAGACTGCCGAATAAGTGTTGAAATTCATGGTTTTCTTTTGAATTTCGATTCACGGAAAGCATTTGTTTATCAGATGGGGTTTCTGAATTCTCCGAGTTTCAAGACGACGAAACTTCTGACGGAGAATTGGGTCCGCAATCTACCGCGGTCAAGACAGCGTAAGTTCTTAACATCGTCGCCAGCGAATATGACAAAATATTCTATCTGAAAAGTCAAATTTTCTGCCTTTTTACTCAAAAACTCAAATTTTCAGCGACTCTGATGAAGACGAAAGTGCCAGCCCCGATTCTGTCGATCAAGAGTCGAAATCCAACAGGGAATCGGCCGAGAAGCGCGCCGAAACCACAACAGACACCCAAGGTATGGATAACTCGGCATTTACTACCGCTAAAACACTTTTTTTGCTATCTCAAAGCAGCTTTAATGCAGGACCATTAAAATTTACTTTTTTCATTTTCAATTTTGATCCTTTCATTTCTAATATTAGAATTTTCAAGCTTATTGTAAAAAAACTAAACCTACATCTTGATGGAATATTTATTACTGTTCTCTGATTGCTTATGAATTTGAAATCATGACTTCAGTTTTTATTACAAAATTAATGTACATTCTTGTGTCGGAGTCACTAGCTCGCGGTGTCATCCATATATCTGGTTAATGCCCATATTTTGAGACGAAGTACCCAAATTCTTTTGATATTTCCTCTGGACGAGCATGTCCACATTCAAGTCGAAATACAAGCAATTACTACTAAATAAATACAGTCCATCCTCAAGATTACCGGACCACGACTGACCTATCGATCTCGCTTCCCATGACATGCCGCCCTATTTATTGTCGCTTTCTTTTTCTATACTATCTTCTTTACTTTCATTCAGTGTGCATGCCTCCTCTTTACATCGCCTAGGCCAAGGTGGGTGTCAGATTCCATAGACTGCTCCTTGTCGCTTCGACACCTTCCTGTCTTTTCATTGTATCGCATTTTTTTTGTGGTGTATTGAACTGATAAAATTGCTAATAAACCAATGATGATGATGATGATGATGAATATGATTGTGTCTTATCTAGACTCAATACCAAATGATGAGCGAACAACTGCGATGGATAACACTGTCTCATCACAATCGACGTCCGCCGACCAACAGATCCAATCGTCAGTGATTTCTTTGAAGACAGGTTGGTGCATTGTTCTATTCTCAAAGAATATTAAGAATCATCCAGGATAGCATGGAGGGGTGATGTAAGACTTAGCAAGCCATACAAGGCTATATCTGCACCTTCCTTAGTCAGCGGTATATGCACATCATGCACTCATGGTATGCATATGCATATACACAAATCCTGTGTATATATATGATGAGTCAGTGTCTAGGCTGCAAAAACATCAAGGCCAAAATATAGATGTCCTATTCATATTGCTATTTATCAAACCAGATGATACTCCGAAGCCTTCTGGCCTGGCTAAGAAGAGACCGGGAAAATCAAAGCGGCCTGTACATGGACGCCCCGGCGGGGCAAAACACGGCGTCAGCTTTGTCCCGGGACTGATCGATGATCCAGAACAAGACGCAAAAGAAGGACCGTTAGCCAGTGTAGATCAGGTAGAACTGCCCACACTGTATAATTTAACGGGACCTTTTTCAAGCTGCTTATTTTGACAGATTCTCGGGCCAGAAGAGGATCCGTTATCAATAGTTTTCAGCAAATGCATGAAAACAGATTATCAAGGCAACGTATCGGAGTATTACGAAGCGAAAGACTATGAAATACAATCTGTTCTGGCCAAAAGCCAAATTTCATACAACAGTAAGGAAAATGTATTTGGCATTGACATATCATTTTGAATGAGCAGTAAATTCCATTCCCAAATCTTGCTGCTGGAGTGATAACCTCAAATAATGACTTTTACATCATTTCTAGAAAGATTACAACATCCCACCTTTGGATGTACGTAAATGGGTATAATTCTAGCTGGCTACATACTTTATTAGTGGAGTACAGTATATGCAATGCATATGTTGAGATTAACGTATGATTTTGCTAATATCGCTCAATGGCCTATTTACCTCCATAGCTTTCCTCGCATTCCAATTTGGTCAGGAATAACGTATCAACTACCCATCATTACAGAAAAGTACCAAGAAGATCTGGGTATCGTGTTTTACAAGGACTCCGCTCGTCACGTGGCCAGGTTTTCGCGAGTGCTGGCCTTGGAAGAACGCGGAAACGCGCTTTGCATATCCGGCACTAAATTCTCTGGAAGAAAATCTTTTTGCCGACTGGCCGCATTCATCGCAAAGTCGAATTTGATCCATGTGAAGAGCGACAAGAATAACGACGTACGGCAGATATTTAGGAGGTCAGCCGTTGATAAAATTGTGTTATGTTTCAAAAATAGATTGGCTGCTTAGCAGGGTTGTAATGTCATGACTCGACTCGAGTCAATTTTTCAAATGTGTAAAATGACTTGAGTCGAGTCAATTTTTATATTGACTCGACTTCTACTCGAGTCATTGTGCGTGACTCGAACCAAGTCATATGACTCGAGACTAGGACGGCTAAGACAGACGTTTCATTGTAACTTCGAAGAATAGTAATATCTCCACATGATTGGTATTTCGTCTATCACTCCTGATAATTGGAAAAGATGGCCCAAAAATAACGATATTATGAATGCGTGCCATGCTATGTCACTCGGGCATAGTTGAAAAAAGAGGGTTGAACCGGTTTTAACTCAAAACTGAACAGTGAGCATAATGACTTGGACTCAGAAGTCACAGCACTATAGCTTTGACTCGGCCATCCGCTAACTAACTTTGACTCGGTGAATTGAATACGACTCGACTTGACTCGCGTCAAAACTATAAAAGTGAGATTGAATTTTGACTCGGAACCTTGCGACTTGGTTACAACCCTGGTTGAGCCCTACTTTTATGATGTCCATAATTTATGGAATATCTAACGAAATTTACGTGCATTATTTCAGTTGCGTTATCCGAGCCAGCAAAAGTGCGGGTTTGGAGAACAAAAGCACCACGCTGCTATTTGACGAAGAATTCTCCGACGATATCGACTGTCTCATGAATATATGCGCCATCGTAAAAGAAGGTATTCTGCTTCACCCTTAACCGCGAGATGCCTGACAAATACTATGTTAAAATGTATCGTTTGTTATTTCGTTTGCAGTCTTTTTACAAAAATAGCGTCACAGATGTTGCTTCATTTTTATTTTCGCAATTTTTTGTGCAATCAGGCTAAAAGCGTTTTTAATTTCAGGGAGTTACCCATCTCTGTACAAACACAGTGAACTGGCCGACATCGCTTCCAACATGTCATCAGATTCTGGATTCATAAGCCTGGAAGCGTCAGTCCATCGTCCGCCGATTGGCGACAAAATGGACCGTTGTCTTCAGCTGTTTTTCAAACGCGTCCTCGCAAACCTGCATGTCGTCGTGCTCATGCATTACCCTTCTTTGCAAGGTGTGTTGGATAAGTAGTTCTTTGGTTTGGTTAGCTTGATGTCTTTTTTTCAAGTTCTGCTTGTTTCTTCGATGGTATATAATGGAGCTAATTGTAGTAGCCGCTGTCCTGAAAAGTTTGTCTCAATTTATTATCACTCAATAATAGTTCTTTTCATTATAATTTGAAATAACTTGACTCGAAATATGAGCACTCAATTTGTTATTTGTGAAATGCAGGTGTTAAAAGTAAAAATTGGTAATTAATTCGTCTTTAACCGATTGGCACCGGCTGCCATTTTCGAAAAATTTTACTTCATTTTTCAAAATCGAAAAATGGTACCTTCCTGGGATCCGAACACTGCAACCAAGGTGTCGTTCGATTCAAAATGTCAACGCGCAACCGATTGCGCCATCCAAATCGCTACCGTCGCCGTGTCTGATTACTTATATGAAGAGCAAGCCGAGCAAACGTTGGTTGGGAACAGACATGCTAAATTGCGTACTTTATGAACCTTAGTATAGGTATTCGACGACGATACAGTCTGGTGTATTGTATAGGCTTAGAATTCATCGTTCTAGAGAGCCCTGAGTCGACGGTCTACGTCTAGCAGGCGCTAATTTCTAATCAAAACAATGCCGACCGTTTTAGTCAGCTCGCGGCAGACCGCCGAGAGAGTGAGTCATGGCGCGTGATGCGCGCGCGTATGGTAAGTTCTAAGGCTTATAACTCAAACGGTTGTGACCCTATATTAGTCATTTTAGTGTTCGTAGACGGATATTTACAGTCCTTACCATAATGATTTACTGCAAATGCTTATCATTACTACAACGTAAGATATATATCAATGTACGACAGCTCTTTGTATACCCAGACGCACGCTTTTGCGTAGGTATAATCGCTGAGTAATATTGTATGTATTCCGAATTATACTTTACCATTAGCCGTTATTTAGAATCATATAGGCTACAACAATTCACAGACACAATCTATGAATGTTTATGGCTATCAGAACACGAAATATTTCACGGTATGTGACGGGTATTCAGCCATGTGCTTGAAGCTGGTACGGTAGTCTGACGGAATTCGCTTCCCGGTTTTCAAATGAAACCTTGAGCGGTATAGAACTAACTAGTATAGTTGCTTTAGCAAAATATAAACAGAAACTGACAATCGCTATTCATAGCAACAAACTACAGCTGGTTATGACGAATAAAACCAACTAAACGACAGTGTATATAGCGGGTATGAGGAACGCGCGTGTCTGCGAAATGATGCGTCGGCGGATATTTTTGTCACGCGGCCTATCACATAACTTTTGATCAGCTTAGGTGTAACTAATATCAGATATGAAGATACGTGTGGACTTGTATGGACACTAGCTATTCACATAATGAAACAACTATGCCCGAAGACGGCCAGAACGAAACATACAGAACGTTATATGAGAGTGGTCAATGACGCGCGAATTGCCGACACAGTGTATTTTGCAACATATTTATCTACGGCGTTTGATATACGATTTTGACGTCTTCGATATAATAAATATCAAATTACAATCAATGAACTTGTACGAACAATATCTATTCGCAGAAATGAACAGCAACGACCTAGCACGATTAATATGTAATATATCGTGGGTTCAATTACGGTACTTTTCTCACGTACTGGCATGTCGAAAAATAGACACGCCGGTGCGAAACGGTTAAATGTGGAATTCATGTTCGGTTACGATTTTATTCGAACATGTTTAATCTCTCTCTCGAAATATGAACACTCAATTTGTTATCTACCAACTGTATATTGTGAAAATGCGATTTGGGAACTATATTGTCTGTTTCTATGGAACTCCTGTGAATTTGCGATAATCTTTTGAGTCTGACTCGAAATATGAACACTCAATTTGATATCTGTTGAATATATATAGTGATAATACGATTTGAGAACTATTTTGTCTGTTTCCGTTGAGTTCCTACGAAATTTTAAGCAAATTTGAAAATTTTGAAACTCGAATCCTTTGAACCTGACTCGAAATAGGAACTCTCAATTCGCTATCTACCGAATATAAATGGTGATAATACGATTTCAGTGCTATTTTGTTTGTTTCTGTGGAATTCCTGTGAAATTTTGAGGAAAATCGAAAATTTTGAGTTATAGTCTTTCGTTTAAAACCTGTCCTTCGCACTTCAGAGGGGGAGTTCGCGTCGTTGAAGGAGCAAACTTCTGACAGCATATTCTTTCACCGTTGTCACGGGTTCAAATCTTTGCATGAAACGTTTAAAAAGTAAGTGTTTGACATTCATTTGAAAATTTGTATGTTACAATAGTAAAAGCTACTTTTGGATGCGCGAGCATGGTAATTAGCGCAAATATTTCACTTGTATAAATTAAACATGGAACGGCAACGACCGATTTTGCAGCTTCGTTTCGCTTCGCCGAGGCTGGAGTGGAGAATTGTTTTGCGTAAGCGACTGTAGGATTTCTGGCAATCCAAAAGCTATCTTCCCGAGCGCAGAAATTACTGAATCTGGCCTTGATCGAAAGCTACTGTTGCACCGATTCCGAAAACATAAATTAAAATGATGATCGGGCACTGGTCCACCTAGAATATGTTCTACAAGTCTGAAATATCGGCATTGTTCAGAACAATCGGGTAACTGCAACACAATGGCCATAACAATGACCCGTTGCGACTCTGCGACTGTTCGAACAATGCCGTAATTTCAGACTTGGAGGACGTATTCTAGGCGGATCAGTGCCTGATCATTATTTTAATTTCTATTTTCGGAATCGGTGCAACAGTAGCTTTCGATCAAGGCCAGATTCAGTAATTTCTGCGCTCGGGAAGATAGCTTTTGGATTGCCAGAAGTCCTACAGTCGCTTACGCAAAACAGTTCCCCACTCCAGCCTCGGCGAAGCGAAACGAAGCTGCAAAATCGGTCGTTGCCGTTCCATGTTTAATTTCTATAATTTCACTGCTTTAAATTTTCACATTACTGTTGTCACATTGATTTGTTTCACTAGTGGAATCATTGATGTTGCTGATGTGAGAACATCTGACCTTGCTACGAACTGTTTAGATGTCCTGAATTTCTCACACACTTTGCGAGTGTCGACTTCTACCAACCCTGGAACCAAAACGGATGGCTGAAACTAACCGAAACTTTCCTCGCCAATAACGAAAGTAAGGAGTTTGGATAGTTTTGCATAGTTATCATATTTCAAGAGCTTTGCACGGAATATTTTGAGCAAATTTGCTGCCCACCTTTTTGAATGACACACACAATGAGACTTGCGTTATCTTATAGTCATAGTGCAAACTTCAAGTGAATTTGTCTATATAGTTATCTCCTAATATCGGATTGAGGTCTTTAATTTGCTGCTGTGAACCCAGGTGTCAATTCACTTCCGTGGCCGGAAGACGTCAGGCCCAACGATTACATCACAAGGATTTGTTCTGCGATTTCGAGAATCCATGAAGACTCCATTCATCGGCTCAAAGGTTTTTATTACTCCCATTTGATATTTGATATTCTATACTAGAGAACAGCTTCATAACCTCATTTTACCTCAGCTAAGATTTTTATGGTGGTTGTGTGGACCCCTAACAGCAAAAGAATGTAAATAAAAAATACGGACAGATCTATCTAATAAGGAAAATATAGTTTTATAGCTGTATTTCAACATTGGTCCTTCATTGACCCCTTAAAAATAGTCAGCGAATCCCCATGGAGCCCCAGGTTTACAATCCGGTAATAGGTTGGGGTGTATACTAAAAATAATTGAATTTGGAAAAGTGGTCTTGATATATGGCCTTAAATATCTAATAAAATACTTCTGTTATAACGTTTTGTATTCTGGCGCCCTCTTGTGGTAGTGGAATTTCACAATCTCACCAAACTAGTCGAAAATAGCAAATTTTACCATCTCTTAATATCCGTTTATGCTATAAAGCTAGCTTTGGGCTGAAAAGCTGCAAAATAAAGATATTTCTATAGCATCTTTGTGTAACTAAGTCTAAAAAATGAACACCAGAATAGTTAAAAGCAAACTACTGCTTTTTTAAAGTGGAATTAGGCGCTGATGCTATCCTTTTCTCTCAGCCGTACTACCAAACTCGTACAACGCGCTGATCAAGCCTTTAACTCTACAAACGACAGTAGATTTATTCGTGAATATCGCGCTGAAAGTAGGCTCCAACCAAAGAAAAGTATTGGAGAGGTATTCAATCGCTCTGAAAGCCACCGCCGCCGAATCGCCTTGACCTGACGTCTCGATTAAGGTTCGACAACGTGCTGTCAAAAATTCGCGACGCCGACACCGAAGTGGAGCATCTCAAGATGGGCAAAGCGGGACTGATTCCTCTGCTGCAGTCTTCCATCGAGAACGAGAGGTCTTGGAAGAGGCACGTGGAACAGGAGACCAAAGAATACGCCGAGGCTAAAGACAGGTGCGGCATCGAAGAGAAAATCATCGAAGCCGTGGAGGAGGAATTGGAGACGTTGAGAATGAATACGAAAATCGCGTTCGACAAGGTGAGTTTTCGGTCGCTGTTATATTGATTTACTATCGGATATATTACTCCACAACCCGGTGCTTTCTACCGTTAACAATTTTGCTTGATTCGTAGAAATAGACACTGCGATTCAGGTAGATCTCACTTGGTCCCAACATTTTGGTCTTTGCTCTTTGGTGGATTCTACTGAATAAAGACCGCGTTCTGATATATCAACATCGTTTTCCGACACATGCCAGCTCATTTTAATGGCTTGTCCTTTTCTATAACTTAATATTCATTGTGCATGCCTCTTATTTACATCGTCCAAGGCCCACTATGGTGGTGAATAAATATAACTGTGATAGCGAAACGATTTTGGGCCAGCTTGAAACAATTCTTAACGTGACTTCGGTGAATGGGATACTACAGAGAAGAGAAGAAAGAATTTTTATGATGCAAGCTTTGCACAACGCAACTCTTACATTATGTCCAACGATATCAAGCTCGTACATTTTAGACTGACTCCAAAGATTAACGAGCCATAAATCCTCAATTCTTTACGATTCGTTTCGGTGGTGCCCTATACTCCCACAGGAAAATGGTAATTAGTAGTGAATTGCAATTCTGGCTATTTTATGCTGCACTAATACGACCTGCTGAAGTCTGAGTTTAATGCACACCCTTTTGAAAGGCAATACAACATATGGCCCTGCTGGAATACTTGGTTACTCCAGCGTTAAATTCCATCATAGGCTGTCATCATAGGCGTAGCCTGGGGGGGGGGCAAAAGACACCATTCCCCCTCCCATTTTCGACTTGTACATTGTGACTCCATTCGTATCAATACTTCTCATCAGAGTTGACTGAAAAGCTTGATGAAACCTACTTATAATTCGATGATATGAATATATGTTTTGAGCGAATAACAACAAATATAACTAAACTTTCACTAAATCTACAATTTTCCAAATATCTCTACGCCCTACCTGAAAATGCTCCTGCATGGCCCAGTGGTTGAAAACCCCTGGTCTAGGCCCCGGCGGGCGTCTGATCTCAAAGACTACTCCAAGTCGTTTCGATACCTTCTAATCTTTTTGTTGTATCGCAATCTTGTGGGATTTTTGAAAGGATAAAATTATCAACAATAACCTGAACTGAATGTACAATCATCATTACTGTCGAATCTGTTCGAGGCAGAAAATGGTGTATCAGTAAGTACGATTTTCTACCCTTTCAATACATAGCATGTTGTCTGTGAAAATCATTGAAGATATTTCTCTTGCCCAAACGATGTGTGATATCCGGTGAGAAAGTATTTTCTGAATTGGATATTGCCCGCAGACTGTATGTAGATAGCTGTGTAATGATGATTCCCGATTGTTTGCGAGACTGCTTCATAGAACGTATCGTATGTCAATAGAAAACTATATTCGATAATGATCTCTTTATTACCAGGTGAGCCCGCTTTTTGATGCGGCAGTCCACGCAATGCAAGCCGTCAGTGTGGGTGACATTGCCGAGTTGAAATCGTTCAAGAAACCTCCGAAAAGCGCGATCACGGTGGCTACAGTCCTCTGCGAAATCTTCAACGTGGTACCGGCAAACTGGGAAAACGGCAAGAATCTGATAATACAAGACCAGTAAGTCTATCGCGTCAATTAAGTTGAATGTTGTGTTTATGGCATTGTGTAATCTCCTCACTGGTAGAGCTGGGCAAAATCGAGTTATTTGATGCTGATTCAAGTAAAATGCTTCGAGTATCACTTATTATGACGTTATAATTTTGTCAAAATTGTAGCGTTAGGTCAAAAAACTTTTTCACAAATTCAAAATTTTTTTTGCGGCCCGCATTTCGTTTGTATCGTAGATGTTTCCACTGTCGGTGAACTTATCATTTTACATTTTACATCTTGTAGCCTACCTTATAGGCCTACCGTTGCAGACAGTCCATTGTCTGCTTATTGTGAATCATAAACGGTCAAATGAATCAAATAGGTTGACATGGTGTTATGCTGAGCGTACCGCAATCTCCTAGTACAATTCTAACATTATGTGGGAAAAACCCTAATTTACACACAAAGGGGAACATTTTGTCAAAATTAAGTTTTTTAAGGTAAAAAAATGTCCGTTTTTTACGTAAAAAAAATCGCCCTAGTTATAGCATTATGGAAGATGTGGAACGCTGAAATATGATTCTTTTATACAACCAAAAAGGATGTAATACACTCTCTACATCACAATAAAAATAATTTCGTATTTTTTCGATCATGGCTATTCTGTTGCACTTTGCGACAATGCTGTGTTTCTCATCACCACTTTACAGATTTGTAATTTCTACTAACGTGCTTAGCTTCGTATTAGGTATATGTTTCGTATGTTGCGGTACATCCAATCGTGGTGCCAAGGCTTCTACAGTTGAAAATGCCATCGAAACTATAATTTTCGTTAGTAAACCAACTCTAAATGGCAAAGAGCTTATAATTCCAGTACTCGAAAAAAATCATCTACGACTTCTCGACTGAACCATTACAATTGATACTCGATCCACATTTGTGTACTCAATCATTGGGCCCACCCCGGGCCGGTCATGCCTTTAATTATCCGACCTCAAATTGATACCGGAAGAAAAAAGATATTTCAATTCTGAACACACCATGGCTTAAATATCGAATCGGCCTGTGTTATATATTTCAACTATTTCGAATTCGAACACTTCGGTTGAATGTGATCTATACTAATTGAAAAAAATATAAGAATAGATCCAATAGAAGTGTAGGCCTACTTTCTAATTCTGTATCCAAGATGCCGGAATGCCAGCGAGATATATCAGCAGATTCTACTGCGTGAATGCTTGTCTGCGCTAACTATTACCGGGATATCTATTTCAAGAGATCTATTTCACCAACTGACACATCCCACTATATGTTCATCGCTTTTTCTTTTTGTGTTAATTTTGATGTATTACACATGCCTCTTACTTTTATTTTCTGGGCCAAAGTGCGTGTTTCATTGGGAGATAATACTCAGTCCAAATCCAACTTCCTATCCTTCCTTCATTTTATCGAAATCTTTTGGTGTTTTGATATTATCAAATTAAGCTGGTACGAACTGAGTGACATACGCTTTCTAATTTATACTATATCCGATGGTAAACGCTTTACCAATCTATGCTTTACCACGCTAGGTTTTTCGAAGAGCTGGAATTCTACGACAAAGACAATATCCCAGAACCGCTCTTCCAATTACTTTCGCGTCGCGTGGCTGACCCCAATTTCCAGGTAAGGATATGGCTGCTTTGTCATTTTGCAATTGAATAGTAATTACGTCGTTACTGACCAACTGTGTTGGTTTAGTATATTCCAGAACTGGTATTCTAGAGTCCTAATTTCCTGGCTTGATCGATGCTTAACGAGTGAGCTAAAAATATTCGCTGTATTTCAATAAGCATATATATTTAAACTTGAATAATGATAATTTGTCACGCTCTCTAAATTTCCGTCCCATCCACGAACAATCTTTCCTTTTCAGCCGCACGTCATCGCCAGAGGCAGCAGAGCGGCGGAATCGATATGCATCTGGGTGCACGCGATCCATTCCTACGCGAAAATGTGCCGGTACATGGCCCCCAAAATCCAGAAAGTGAAGGAGACCAAGTCGCGACTGCGCAAGGCGCAAATCACTCTCGGAGTAAAACGCGTCAGGTGACTACTAGAGCAGTGGTTGGGAACCTATGGCTCGCGAGCCATATATGGCTCTTTTGGGCATAAAGTATGGCTCTTTGCGAAAATTCAAATTTTGTGCATAATTTATCAACATTGCAGCAACTTGTTATTAAATCGTCAACACGACCGGTATAATTATTCTTGTGGCAGTATAAACATGTATTTGAGAGTGGCGTATTCAGGGTTAGGGGCTAGGACCCCCTTTTCAAAATCCTCAAACCTAAGTTGCTGTCTTGCCTGCGACCAATATCACTCCCGAATCTCGAAGTATCCGCCACGAAATCTCGGATTGCACGATGCGTTGATTGCCCAATGAGAATAACAGACAAGGCGTCGCCTGTATGACAATGCAGTTTTCAAATACACATTGTCTTCCTGATCTACGGCGAGAAATGAACTCCGTGGAAGTGACATTCACAATTACAAATTCAACTTACAAACAACGCCATATAGTGATCCACGTTCTTGATTGACAACGTAGCTTTGTAGTTGCTGTTCAAATGTAGCCGTGTGGCATAACGTTATGTTACCGCCGAATACTTTGAGAATTGAGAAATCGAATCTGAATTGGTGCGGCAATTACATTCAATGGTCAACAGAACGAAAAAAAAATTGGGCAGAACATCTAAGAGCCGTTTCTTGGGTTTTCGAGGTTGCTGATTACGAATATCACATTAGTGATTAGAGATTGGCTCTTGTACCCCTAAAAAAGTCCAAAAGTACTCTATTTACCATTGAATATTTCACTTGGCAAGAAGAAAATCGTAGTTTTTTCTAATTATATTGCACTTCAATAGATAATAATTGACTATGAAGAACCCTCATGTCGTCCCCATGGGTTATCTCCAAAGCAAGAACCATTTTGAAAAAAACTAGTGTCATTTTCGGAATCAGTGCCTATCAGAACCACCAGAACCACTCTTACTTTGTATGCCTAAAAATATGTGTTAACCAGTGTTATCAATTATTATAAATTCTATGATATTTACGATGAATTGCGCTATGCTCATCCCGGCCGTGCCTCATCTATGCCTTAGTTCCCCTTTCACGCTATATTTTTGAACAATAGGCAAGTTGCGTGATTTTCGTAGTAAAAATGTTCAAAATCTAGTAGACAGGTATGGCACTGCCTCACGTGCCTCCCCTGAAGCCACGTCACTGACGCATCACACATTACAGTGGGTATGCATGCTGCTGTGTAGTGACCATCGTGTTTGGCTCCGCCTACTTATGTCCCCATGGGTCCTCGCATTTAAGAATATCGTCAATGCGAACCTATGATCTCGTATAACTGACGAAAGTCGACGAATTTGCGCTACCATGACGTCACGGTTTTTCAATTGTGACGTATTAGTTGATTAAAATGTATGGCTCTTTGGAAGTTAAAATGGAAAATATGGGGTCAATATGGCTCTTCGGACAAAAAAGGTTCCCGACCACGGTACTAGAGAATTCTGGTGATCTAATCGGACATATTACTTCAAATCTAATTTGTGAAATGTCTTTACTTTAATTCTAATCCAATATCTGGTTTTCTTGAAAAAGCTACAGGACTTGCTATAGAACTGTATAGCGCGAAACGGGCCAAGCTTGGTGTACAGACAATCCCCATTCTAGTGCTAAGGACTCGGAATATATTTCGATTTCCAAGTGTTTGCAGATTAAGTAATTCTAGATGCATTCTGATTTGGAAAATACTGCGTAGCTACCTTTCTAATTCCAATGAAACTTGAACTACTGCAACACAACTTGTTAAAGATGTTAACTTACGTCGAGTGCGTGGTTTTCGCCACAGGTGCTATCAAATCAAAGAGAAACTGGACGAGAAGATACAGAAGCACAGGGAAGCGCACGAGACGGCCAAGAAGGTCGGGAGAGATTTGGAGGAAATCGAGTTAAAGATGACGAAGGTATGAGACATGATATAAAATCTCGCAACCAACAATAACAGTATCAGTTTATTTGTAATTTCATCATTTCAATGCACCAAAAGACTGCAATAGAATGAAAAGATAGTAAGGCGTCATTACGATTTGGAGTAGTGGAGCCTTGACACCTTGATTGGTCGTATCTTAACAAACAAAAGATGTAGTACGAAGCTATGCACGTTAGTGAAATTGCATCATCAAATTTCGAATAATCAAGGCAAACATTTATTTATTCTAAATTCCATGCCGGTGACGTCATATTTTGTGATACAATTGTTGATATACAGTGTTGTCCCCAATTCTCTTCTAGTTGTTGACGATGACCCCTGACGAGTGTCAACGGAAAATATCCGGGTATATTTCATTATAAATATATAACACAAGGGTATCTTGAAGTGTCTTTCAATATTCATACTTTACTTGAAGAGAAACACTTGCTTCTAACCACCTCTGATCACGGCAGGCTCAGATCCTGATGGGTAACTTGACCGAGCATACCAACCTGTGGACAGACACGAGGGAAGCGATACGCTCACAGCTCAATACCGCGATCGGGGACTGTCTGCTGTCCACGGCCTGCCTGGTCTACCACGCTGTTCTGCACCAGACTCAACGCGAACCGGCTTTTGCAGCGTGGATCGCGATATGCCACGAGGTACGTCACTGTGCGGTAGGGCTGTTCAAAAATAACTTTTTTTCCCGATTCAAGCCGGTCACCTCTTAAATCGTCAGGTTGCAGAAGAAAACCTTGCTCACCAAATTTCACTCGATTCCAACCAGTAAAGGCCTTCGCAGATCCAATTACAATTTTTAATTTATTATGGAAAATTTAAAAAAAAAATTTTTAAATTTTTCTGGCAACCCCATGAAATTGTTGAGCTGTCTTCAAAGACGTTGGAAAACAAATTTGAGTCAATTCCGACCAGTAGAAGCGGAGTTATGTGAGTTTTTCGATGATAATCCTCGGATTTTCCCTGATCGGTGGATAATCTGCGATTTATCAACGAAAAACTCACATAACTCCGCTTCTACTGGTCGGAATTGACTCAAATTTGTTTTGCAACGTCTTTCAAGACAGCTCAACAATTTCATGGGGTTGGCAGAAAAATTTGGAAATATTTTTTTTTTAATTTTCCATAATAAATTAAAAATTGTAATTGGATCTGCGGAGTCCTATACTTGTTAGAATCGAACCAAATTTGGTGTGCAGCGTTTTTTAGGGTAACCTGACAATTTAATCAGTGAATGGCTGGAATCCGATAAAAAAAGTTATTTTTGAACAGCCCTACTGTGCGGTAGTTTCAATCATCAAAGCACGACCGATAGGGTGGTAATGACCTGTCATAATTTTTCGTTGACTTGACTCGAGTCACTTTGTATGTTCACTCAACTTGAACTCATATGATTCAAGACATTCTGTATGTATAATAGGCTTAGAAACTATCCTTTATCTGCGTGAATGAACATGTTAAGAGTGCGAAAAATTAGTATATTATGACTGCCTTCGGTATCAGCCAAGAGTTTTGCAGAATAGATCCCAAAAGGGTTCGCGGACCCCAGTTTAAGGACCCCTTACATTTATTTCAATGTATATCAACCTTCAATAACAAAACTTCATTTGTCAAGTTTGGTCGTGGAATTCAAGTTTAATTTATAAAGTGCCGGTGATAACTGTCCACTTAAGCTAGGAGCGGTTACAGTTGATGGCAATAAAAATTAAATAAAAATCATTTAAAATTATAATAAATAATTCAAAATAAACTCTTTCTCTCTTTCTCTTCAGGAAGGGATTTTCGTGAATTCGTCGATAGAACATCCGGACGACGAGTCATCGTTTCAAAGCCTGCAATTCTCGTCCAACAGGCCTTTGGGACAAAACAAGATGCATATCAGACGCGACTCCATATTCAACACCCCTCCCGACGTCACGGAGTTGCGTGGCTTCAACCCTTACACGTTGTTCGTCTCCAATCAAGTGAGTCAGAGTATAGAATTGCAAATAAGGTCGTAAATTTCTACCCAAGAAGGCCTACAAGTGTAGTAGCTATTTCCAGATAAGTAATAATTAGGTATGTTAGGCCTAGTTTTGCTTAAAGAATCGAAAACTGTGGAGGAGAAAGGGAATTAGTGTACGCATAAGGCACGTTCTTTATTATTATTCCTCTATTTTCTGCGACAGGCTTGCGAGGACCTGCAGCATTCTTGGAAACCGGCGGAAAAAGTGGTGTACTCCGCGCTGGCTACTTTGTTCAGCGTCTCTTTTCACCAGTCCACGTGCTGGCCTTTGATCCTCGATCCCGACAACGAGCTTAAACCGTGGATTAAAATACTTGCCGAGGCCTTCGCCAAAGAAAAGGAGTCGTCGGAAGAGAGGTTTGTGAACGGGTGTTATTTAGGTATGGGCAAAACGAACAGTGTGAGCGATGTGAAAGTAAATTCCAATTTTGACAGTGCTTAGTTGAACTATTATCTATTATTCTGTATTATTCTCAATTATACTCTATTCCTCTCTCTGCAGATGTTCCGATTCTGACACGGAAGATCCACCTGACATCAAAAACAACAGCAAAGTGATCGTGTGCCCGTCAGATCACAGCCAGCTCGAGCAAAAATTGTCGGATTCTATTTCGCGCGGCCACCATCTGTTCATCACTGATATCGAAAGAGCGCCCGAATCCGTTATGAAGACGGTGTGCGAAACGAAACCCGGACAGGACCAGCGCGAGCCCGACAGGGTCCATCCGAATTTCAGGTATGTAGGTCATGGATGTTTGTAATAATCGGGAACCTCCAGCTTTGGTACGAGGTAGCTTATCATTCAAAACATGTAACACAAGGCTACCCACGTCCGTGGCAATGATACACCAATGTAACAGTGATGAACCTGCAGAATGCTATGACATACTAGTTTATTTACTTCATACAGTTACATATTTCAACAATCCAACACTGTTTTACTGTTATGACTTCATAGTGAGTACACGGGTGCTTGATTTCGACCTGCCCTTGTATTTACTCTGTGCCTTTAATGTCGAAATCTAATCTCTCTTTCTACTTGAATTCGTTGTTGAGCCGACAGCAGATCTTAACAGCTTTTACACCTTATTTAATGTCCACTTACAAATTAAGTATGTTGTTTGTTCATCATGTATTTCTTACCTCGACACGCTCTGAATTAATCCTAATTCATTATCTGCCAACCTACCTACAATGCGCTTTCAGAATCGCCGTAGCAGACTCCTTGATTACCTAATCAGCAAGCTGCTGCTGTCGTGATCATTGAAGCATAGCCTATTGGCCAATCAATAGCCGTGGTTTCGTGATTGCTAGTCTTCTCGCCGTTCTATGGTAGGTGGCACGCCCATTCTTGGGCAGCTACTTTCAAACGCTTTGCACGAAATCCTAGCGGCTTTTCTGCGACCCATTGTTGTTTTGTATCAATAATCTATAGAATAAGACATTACAGCAGAGCATTTTAAAGATTTTCCAAATTATGGACAACCCTTGTGCAGAAGCTGCCAATATCTGAATTCTCTCTCTACTGGCACTCGGAATTGTTCTAAATACTCGTGGATATCAACTTTTCAAAAATATGATGACTACTTGAATTCTGTGCAGGCTATTTCTCGTTACGACGACGGACGTCAAATATTTGGATTCGTTGAAGACAACCAGACTACCACTCGAGCTTTGCGCGTGTGTTGATTTCTCGATTGCGAAAGACCACTTCCGGCACAAGCTGCTGAAGATTGTGATGTCGCACGAAAGACCAGACTTTGAGAATCATCGCCGCCTGCTCAGGACCGACATAGCTCACTTGAAACTGCAGAAAAAGAGCGTAATGGATCGGTTGTTCGACAAGGTAAAACCTGGATTGTGACCAAGTCACAAGGCTACGAGTGACGAGTCAATTTTACTTTCATAGTTACGACTCGAGTCAAGTCGAATCATTTTCAATTAATAATCGAGTCAAGTCGGGGTGTCGAAGGTTGAGTCCGAGCCATAGTCTTAAGACCTGAGTCCAAGTTAATGTGTTCAATGTTTAGATTCGAATTCAAGTCATGTTCAATTCGCTTTCTTACAGCTCTGCTTGGGTGATATCAAATGTATTGCGTTCATAAAATGCTGATGTTCTTAATTCTCAGCAGTTTCCTGCCCTAATATTCATGTTCAGGTACCGATAGACAAAATACCAATAATGTGGAACTTTACTATTCTTCTAAGTTACAATGAAATGCTTGTCTCGACTCTAGTACAAGTCAAGTTAACACACAAATTGACTGAATTCAAGTCGAGTCACCAAAAAATCGCGACTCATGTCAAGTCAATACAACACTATTTGGTGCTCAAGTAGCAATTGAGTGCTTCGAATAGTCGAAGTATTTGAACTAGTCTTTCTCTGTAAAGGCGCCATTAGAACAGGAGGAGTTCAGATAAATCTTCTGCATTTCCATATGGACTATTGCCGAGACTTGAACCGTGGTTGCCGGCATTGATGGTGGCAGATTAACCAACTATGCCAACCTCGCCACCCCAAAACCCAGCCAATTGACACTCGAAGATTGTCGATTTTGAAATCTTATAAATTTCCGCGTATAAATATGATGATCTTTTATCGTAATTAGTGATTGTTTTCTTTTGTGCAGGTGGCTCAGTCCGAGTCTTCGCTTCTATACGATTCCGGTCTGCTGGAGGACATTCGCACTTGTAAACGGGAAACGGCCGCAATCGCCGCGACTCTGACCGAGACTATTAACATGAAGGCAAACTTGGAGAAAGTGAGTCACGAAAAATAAAACGTCAAGCGAGCTTTTCGGTGCGTGAGACATTGTAATAGAGCAATGGTAATATAATTGCGTCGCTATCATTCTTTTACTATGAACTTAATCACTGACTCTTATCAGCAGCGTATGTCCAAATCAGGGATCTGCAACTTTTTTGACACGGCTCAGATTTAAATAGCGCAGTGAAACGACAGGCCGCTCATTAGCTTTCTAGTAGTTACATTTGACATTCGATATTGGATTGCACATAACACAAATATTGTTGCCTATACATAAATCGTACTGAGGGCTGATAATTTAAGTTTTTTATGTTTTGTGGAAAAATTCAAACGCAACGTTCTCATTATGCATGTTTTCGTCCTATTTCTTACTTAGGGTCCTAGGCTTACCCACTTAAACATGACCAGAAAGCGTAAGAAGCAAATTAGCAAATTTTTCTTTCCGATCTACATTTGGTCCGGGGTCTATGCGGATAAATTTGCTTTTAGAAGCATTGACGTATTAAACTAATAGCATGCTCGGCTAATAATATTTTTCCTGTCATTTCATTTAGAAACTTTCGGAGCTCGAAGATGTAGTCGGCGGCGCCCTTGCGTTGTACGACACGTTGACAAAAGCATACTTGATGAAATCTGACTTCTACTGTTGGACATCGAGCGCTCTCCTCTCTGTTCTAACCGATATAGTGACTCTGCGGTCGCGGGGGAAGTTATATCAACCGAACGAAATGTCGTTGAAGGTACGATGTTGCATTTTTTAACGCAGATCATCCCCTGAAGCTTGAATCAGAACGGGCAACTGCAATTAATTCTGTCAATGGCAAATATGTAATGGATATTCCTAATAGTGTGGAAAATTATCAAGACGGCAGGTTTCTCGTCATTGCGAGAGACAGTTCATTCTTCCATTTATGTACCTTGTAGTTATTCGCCAACGTAGTTTGTGCTAACAAAAGGAGTTTGTGTATAATCTAAATATAGTGCATTAAACTTAAGCCATCTGTTTTCTTTTATTATTCGAATTTTCATGCCGGTGACGACATATTTGATGATATGACGTTCTTTTCAACTCCCTGCTACCTGCTGACGATTACCCCTGACGAGCGTCAGCCGAAACATGTTTATTTCAATATGACTATATTACTCGATAGGATACTGAAGTTTTGTACTTCCAATAGTATTTTTTATGTTCCGTTCAACAAGTTAACCTTTCTCTAGCGATGCAGTTTGGTTATGATGTCTGTCTAAAAAATCTAAATAACCGTCATGAACCTTGTTCTATCTGTTACAGTCGAGGGGCGCCGAAATCGATCAGAGCATGACAAGATCCGTGTTGCAGTTGTTGAAAGCGAGCATGTTCAAATCGGATTATTTCGTGCTCACCGTCACCTTGTCTTTGACCAAACTGAGGAACTGCGGTAAAATGTCGAAGGAAGAAGTGGAGAGCTTTATCAAAGATGCCGATGTAAGAGTGTTCTGTATTTCTATTCTGTTCAGAATGCGTAACGGTCAAGTGATAATTGACATGTTTTTGTTTTCTTTGAGGTATAGTAAATAGGCGTTCTGAAGTAGCAAAGTATCATAATCTGGTAGATAGTAAGTAACGCTGTGCTATATTTAACTTGTACATCAACCTTTTTGTGAGATCTTGATAGATTACTCAACTCATAATGATTCGTAGTTGTTGCAATAAAAGCGTTATCGTGAGTCTAAATTCGATAATACACAGACTCTCAATTTTGTAGTCGCTCAAACAAGACACCGACATCATACAAGCCTTGCTTAATTAATATATGTTCCATGCTAGATATCAGGGTGCTAACTGAAGACCATATTTAGTTGCCAGAGCAACTGCAGAGAACATAGTTTGGCAAGGAGTTTTCTTTGACGTAGAAATAGCTTTATGAGTACACGTTTTATTAAGATATTATAGAATATTCCAAATTTATACCCATCCGTCTCTATTTTTGCACCGTGCTATTACATATATTATTTCATAGAGCGGCCTGACTGATTGACTGAGGGCTGACTGATTCAATTTGACTCAAGTATATGCTTCAAGTAAAGTGCGAATCATTTTGATTTCACATAGAGTGAGACAGCTCATATATGTACCTTCTATCAAAGACCATCGAAATATGAAAATATATTGTTGGACATGACAAAGAAAACAATGCCAGCTCGTATTTGAGAAAAATTGAAAAAAACTCAAATCATTGTAAATCATTGTATTTATATTGAAAATATCTGACTATCGAAATCTACTGACAATATGAAAATGACAATAAGCTTGAATTTCTTATGATTACCACCCGCTTATTTTGAATTAGACTAATTTTCGCAAAAAACGCTATCAACAGACTTTCCTGATGACATGTAACTCCAAATTTTTTCTCAAGCAGTACTGGTTTGTTACATATTATCCCTCCTTTCCTTGCACAGGTACGAAAGCGCATACCGTCTGGCAGCGATGGCAGCGCTAACGATAAAAAACCGACGTGGATGAGCGGACAAATGTGGAGGACCGCCCGTAATTTAGAGCAGAGCCACCGAGCGTTCGCCGGGCTGACCCATTCCATCGCCACCAAGCACTCGCTTTGGCAAGAATATCTCTTTTCCGACCCGGTCCTGCTCATGAACGTGCCCGAACCGGAAATGTCCCGTGAGTGATGATTATATTTTGTGAAATTAACTGTATATCTAGCGCAGTTCTCTTCAACTGGTATACCGAAATATACACGGGGTTTACTAACAAGAAAAGTATAGTCATATTGAAATGAAACCCGAATATTTTCGGCTGATACTCGTCAGGGGTAATCGTCAGCAACTAGTAGGGAATAAGAAAGAACATTGTATATCAACAATCATATCACAAAATATGACGTCATATTCGAAGTTTCATGCTGGTGACGTCATATTTTGTGATATTGTTGATATACAATGTTCTTTCTTATTTTCTACTAGTTGCTGACGACTACCCCTGACGAGTGTCAGCCGAAAATATTAGGGTTTCATTTCAATATGAATATACTATTCAATCGTATACTGACGTTCCGTACCTCCAAAAAGCTCTTCTAACAAGAAAAGGTGTACATACAAGGGTGCATGACTAACTTACGTAAAAGCAGTGTTTTACATCCTGGGGATAACGTTTACTGACCTTTTTTGGTAATCAGGTTCCCAAATAGGATGTAAGAAGTACTTTGTCAGTGAACTCCTCCGGATGTAACCTGTGGCCCGCATTTCTTTGAATTAGTGATATTTATTTGCTTTCAATCCGCTCAAGTGCAATGATTTTTGCCAGATTTAACGATTGGACAGAAGGCCCTGCTGTGGAAAACTTTGCGACGCGAAACAAGCAAGAAAATCATGACCAGACTCGTCAACGGAGTCTTCGGTAACGCGAGCACTGCGCCTTTCGATTGGACGATCGATACTTTGCTGACCTCGCAACCGAGGAATGTGCCAATCGTGTTTCTTACCGCGACTGAAGGTGTGTGTGAATTTTATTGCTACTATCGTGCGCCCTTCAATTAGACTTTTATGTTTTACAGGCGTTCAACCTCTGAAGGAGATTCAGGTCGCTGCTGAAGATCGAAGCATTAAAATCGTGCAGAGGTATGTTTAGGAATGATTCTGTGATTGGCGCTATCTGTCATTTTGACGGTGCATACAAGGGCTACTCAACTATTGTTAGCAAAAGTCCAATTATAAAAGTTTGCTAAGTCTGTTGCAGGGTTGTAACCAAGCCACAAGGTTCCGAGTCACAAGTCAATCTCACGTTTATAGTTTTGACTCGAGTCACGTCGAGTCCATGTAAGCGAGCAGAGGGTCGAGTCCGAGTCATAGCGTTTTGACTCGAGTCTGAGTCCAAGTCATTATGTTCACTGAACAGTCCTAACAGTTTCTGGCCCTATTTTCCAAGTGTCAGGACTGATGGACCAAATGCCAATCATGTGGTAACCTTACTATTCTTCGAAGTCACAATGAAATGTCTGTCTTTGCCGTCCTATAGTCTCGAGTCATATGGATTGGTTAGAGTCTTGCACAATGACTCGAGTTTGAAAATATGACTCAAGTCAAGTCATTATGATATCGCGGCTTCAGTCAGACTCAGGTCTAGTCGAGTCATTACAGCCCTGGTCTGTTGTAACTCTCATGAAATAATTTACAGTCATACAAATGTAATATGGTATAACTATATACAAAATCCAGCGGCAAAAACAGTAAGCAAAATGAATATATTGTCATGATAGTCACAGCTAGCGGGAGGATTGGCATTTATTTATTTATTTGTAGTTCTAGTTCGGATTTTAGAAGTTGTTGAATTGTTGAAATAAACCTGAATACTTTTGGCCGGTATTCATTATGGGTAATCGTCAGAAACTTGTAGAGAATTGATATGCAATGTTCTCTTCAATTCTCTACTAGTTGGTGACCATTAGGCCTACCCCTGATGAGTGTCAGCCGAAACTATTCGGGTTTATTTCAACATGAATATATTATTCAATTAAACCACACATGAACGCATCAAATTTTAGGAGCGCCCCGTTCGACCAAGGACTCCCCGTTATCCTGGATCGTTGCATAACCGATGGCCACTGGCTCGTGTTGGAAGAATGTCACATCGCCCAGGATTGGAACACGCAGCTCGTGAATTTAATCACCACCATGACGCAGTCCGCGCCTCGAAGCGCGGACATTGGGGCCGCGAAGGGACAAAAAACGAAAACGCAATTCGAAAAAACAGACGACGCAGACTCGAAACTAAAAAGTCAAATCGTTTACGAAGATTTGCCTCAAAGTCGATTGGAGCTTCACGAAAATTTTAGATTGTGGATTATCCTGTCTGTCGAAAGTAAACAGATTCAACTTCACGATTGTATTCCTGACGTTATCATCAAGAAAGGTTTCGTGCTCAATTTAACCTCGCAAGCACCCTTGCGCGATATCGCCTCCAGAAATTTAGAGCTGATAAGCAAGACCAAGAACATAGACTCCAATGGAGAATGCGACGTGAGCTTATTCACGACAAAGCTGGCGACTTCTCACGCGATATTTACGCGTCTTTTGGACTCGTCCGATCAAGTATACCCGCACACCGACATTGATTTAATCGGATTTCTGAAAATATGCGAGACCATGAGGGAATTCATGTCGGACGACAGCGTGACGGAATTTTGTAAAGAGTTTCTCCGTGCCAACAGGTAACGTAGGCCGAAACGACAGCCTATCTGTTCATTACAACGCATCAAACTTGGGATTATTTTAGTTGTGTAGTTAGACTGATTAGAATAAATACCGCTGATCCAGTTATAATATTATTTGTTAAACATTTCTATGGTCTAATTTCATTGTAATCGTATTCTAACCCAATCTGGAACAAATGCGTAGCTATAATGCTAATGCGAATCTAATTCGGAAAAGCTGGAGATTTCATAGTTGTTCCATTCTGAATCGCATTATGTCTTGTGTGTGGCATTGGATGTGGTGTGACTTAAACAGGTGAAAATATCTTTAACAATATAAATGCTTACGGTGTGAACGGTATTATATTTCTGATTGCGTTTTAGTCTCGGCGGGAATGACGTTCGCTTTAATCAAGCGGTGGAGGCCTTGCGCGATACGCACGACGAACCGTCCAAGAATAGGTTCGAAGGAGTTATTACAAAAGTGTTCGGTCCCGCGATCGACGTCGACGCCATGCTTCAAGTAAGTATGTTACGGAGTGATTTAAAGCGATTTTCGGCAGCACACGGTGAACCCAGCATCAATTCCACCGGATCTTATATTCAATCAATTCCGCTTGTAGACAGAACCTACTTGGCTACTGAAAACCTCAATGAAGTCAGGTGTAACGACTAATGATAATTTGCGCGTTTGTAGCGTCGGCGTGGTAGCAGCTATACGCTGTCTCTGAATAAAGACCGAGACGCGATTGTGTTTGCGTTGAATGTGACGGCCAAATACTTTGCGCAATCCTTGTCTCCTCCCGCTCTGGGAAGCCATTTAATGGAAAGCACAGCTGGAGTTTTGCGCAAGATGGAAGAGCTTTTGACATTGGTAAGTGACGAGCGATAGATTTATAATTCGTGATTGCTGTGAGGCGTTTTCCGTACCGAAAAATACGATCTACGATTGTGTTGCTGGATGGAAAATGTATGCGTGCGATCGAATTCTAGCTGGGATTGGTTGTGTTCGAATTGCACCTACTGTGCCTTTGACTGCAGTTCTTTTCGGTAGGTGTGGTTTGTTGTATAGTTACACGGCAAACTGCATTAGTGGAGATGGGCCAGAAAAATATTCCAGCATCTGTGTGGTTTTTAGCTGGGCAATATCGTTTACCTGGGTGATTCATTTTTTGGGGTCTAATATTGAGATTTGCGTCCAGCGGAATATTCGAGTACCACTCATTATAACGTCATATCAGTACGAATACCTGAGTAGATTACATATGTGCCTTTTTGTGACCACATTGGAAATAAATGTCAATTAGACGTTATGGAAATGATTTTGTACTTCCTTACAGCGATCATTTCATCGCGTTTTTATGACCACGAGACAAGTTAATCACATAAATGTTATTTCCGTGAATATTCGTAGTGTTGTGCTAACTGTTTGGACGCTGTGATACAATTAATCAAGATTTCATAGCTCCCATGGTAGGAAGCAGTATTAAAAATATAGTTGTTGATGTGAAAATACTAGTTACCTCACCAGATTGTCGTGTCAGGATTATGAGAGACATTTTTGCCAGCCAAAATCGTAATATATGACACGACATTATCATTAATTTCGGTTTGTTACAAGCGCTGTTTCATGCCCTTCATTCCGTTTTCACACTTGTAGAGCACTCTGACCTGGATATGTACCTTTGCGTGATGCTGCTGCAACAACATCGTTCTCGCGACTAAACCTGATATTTGAATACCATTTTCCGCATTTTGGCATGTTGTGAAACTTTTGTGATGATGACCTGATGAAATATTTTATCGCAGGCGTCTGGGTTTGACCATTTTGGCGGGTACGAGGGGACCAAAGACGGGAAAGTTGATTTTTTCAGCGCCGAATGTTCCCGGGTGTCGACAGCCATTGTCTTGATGAAGACCGACGTCTCCGCTTGCGTCGAAGCGATGAAAGGATGTATCGAGGTAATTTAGGTTACTTGAAACCAGTGACTTTGGGGCAGACAGACATTTCGAGACGCAGCATAAAAATAGTTCCGATTATGGAAATACTATTCTATAATGACCATATAAATACAAAATTATGACTATTTCAAAAGTTCAAACACCTCCATCACCTTTCTCTCGGTATACAGGTGGAATATTGACCCTAGATTAAACGCTATCATTCGTATTGCAATGACGAAGTGATCAAAGTAGTCAGCGTAGGTACAATGTAAAAGTTGCAATTTTCTAAAATATATTCACTTATCATGATGCAGATGCTATTCCACCAAGTTGCTATCACAATTTCACACATAATAGTGATCAAAACATATCCCAAACTGTGAAGCAAAAGTGAAACATAACCACATGAGCAATGTTCCCTCTAAGCTGCGCACGTGCGCAAATGCGCAGTGCTGAAACGGTCTCTGCGCAAAGAAAATCTAAGTTGCGCACAAAAAATCGGAAGTGATGACCTTTATATTAGTCGTTACGCACTGTTGTCCAAGGGTCTGCGCAGTGAAATGGTGGGTGTGCGCAGACTCGTCAAAAATTAGAGGGAACATTGCACATGAGTAAGATTTACAAATTAGGCAATACATACTTGAGTACTAGGAAAAATAGAAATGCTTTCCCAGTAAACACAGTACAGACCAAAGATGTAGAAAGCCGAGCCCGATATAGTAGATATTAGATCTCGGCAGGTCGTAGAAAGGGGGATTTTGTGTCGACTCAATTCAATGTCTTTTCCATGTCCTTCAATAATGTAAATATTATGCAGATGCTACAGCCTTTAAACATGGTGAGTAGAATGTAGATCCTACATTAAAAGAACATCCTGATATAATAACCTGTTTTCTACCACTGGGCATAACCTGATCACGGCTGCGTACACACACACACACCACATTATCTACTACATATTAATCACATTTGCGGTAATTTAATTCAAAACGAATTGGCAAGTAAATAATGCCGGTGTAAAAAATGAAACAAACGAAATTACTTGTAGGGCCAAGTAGCAATGAATGAAACTATGAGAACAGTCAGTAATCAGAAGGTTTCATCGTCTGATGATGATAATCCCTCTGGCGTTTTCTTTTCAACACCCTGTAGAAATAAAATGAAAATGACGATTATTAGCCAAGACATTCGTACTGCGAAAATGGCAGAGGTAGCGAGTAACGAATGACTCCTACATTTTTTTCACCCATACTTACTAAAATGGATTTGATTCTGGACTATTTCCACTCAAGTTTGCAAGTTTTTATTATTATATTTTTTATTATTATATGGCTAGAGAACTGACTTCAATCGCCACTTCTACTTGATTATCAAGATCAACGATGACTACTTCAGCAATCTTTGAAAACAGCCACTAACACAAAAAGAATTCTTGACTAAAATTTCTTCACATTCTGTCAAAAATGATCAATTCAACAATCCAAATGAATCAGTTATTTGGCAGCTAGTTGGAGAGATATATACTCAAGTCTAGAAAGCGGAATGATACTCTGCCTGGAAAGCTGAAGACCTAACAATATTGTGTACAGAGAACAAAACATTTGAGTGGTGGCACTGGTATAGACATTAACAAATTATTAGAATTGACAGCAAGATAACCAGCAAGACATTAAAATGAGAATTAGTGCAGTTTCTTAGGCTGTAGTGATACTCAGCCAGTAATTGACCTAGCAGAGAGCAAAATGTTGTAAAAAAAGCGAGCGAAACCTCCGACAAATGATATGATAAAACATTAGAATCGACAGTCTTACTAGAAGCAGAATAACAATCATGAGGGGTTAGAGAACAGAAGCCCGGGAAGTGACCATCAGAAATTACTGCATACTGGCCGAACAAATCCATGACCACTAACAAATGGTCTTTTAATAGTCAATATTGATACCAAATGACACCACCCCTATTTCACCGCAACATTTAGCAAATACAGCGCTGGAGTCAACCTTATAAAGCGCTAACCAAACGCCCATTAGTTTTCCCACCTACTACTTCGCGCTTCGCGGATGGAAATACGCATTAAAGCGAATGGACGCGACTTGTCACACTCTTGCTATTTCTGCTCCCTTTTTCTCTTCCTTCCTCTTGAGGAGAGAAACAGTCGGCCGCGTTTCCGGATCGTGAATTCCCGGCTCAAGGGTGATTCTTCCTCCAATGGTCAGCACCTTGAAAATTGAGAACAATGTTGTTGCAAAATGCATGACAATTTGAAAGCTACATCATTCTAATTATTCCAGTTATGGCCGTGAATCGTTACAAGTGCGGTAACCATAAGAATTATTACTATACTTCAACTACAAATACAATATATTGTATAAAATAATTACTAATTCTTTTACGTTGATCGAGTCCCAAATGGATGAAATATGTCAAAGAATTTGCTAAATTTTTTTGTATAATTTGACAGATTCCGAAATCTTCTCAAAGTGCACCTTTCAAAAATTTGATTTAAAGACTCCCAACATTTTACAATTCGAAGTTGGATGGCTTAACCAATACAAGCGAACAGTTTGTATCGCAATTCACAATTATGTAGAGAACGCTGCGAGACATGTGAGTAGGCCTACCCTAAAACGTTTCTCTGACATGGACATTAGGGCTCTTAAAAAATGACTTTTTTCTCAAATCGTTCTGGCTACTTGATAAAATTGTTAGGTTACCTAATTCAAGCCTACACACCAAATTTGGTTCAATTCCAACCAGTAGCCGCATTGCTACAGGAAAAGAAAGTTTCTATTTATTATGTAAAAATAAATGAAAAAAATTTGAAAATTTTCTGTTCACCCCATGTAGTGTTAGTGTTAGGTTATGTATAGAAACGATGTTCATCAAATTTGGTTCGATTCAAACAAGTGGAAGCGGAGTTATTGCCATCGAAAAATTCGGATTTTAATGAAATAGTATTTACGGTGGGCACCACTATAATAAATAATTAAAGAATTGTGTCACGCTGTCATACTGTTTTACGCAACCGTTGTTATGCACTGCATTGTTGCTGTGTTCTGGCTCCATTGATGTTATTTCTAAATTCGACATCAATGCGTCATAATTCTTCATCTGGTTTTGAATTCAACTCTGTTTTGCTTCCTTCATCGTGCCGGTAGCTCTTTAATAGGCACGCGAAAAGTTTTTCGGGTTTCAATAACGTTTATCATGAAGGTACTTTTGAAAGCAGTATTAAAATTTTGTACCACCAACAAGTTATTTAATTACTATTTATCTTCAAAGTAAATGCTCATTGCATGAAGCAGGGTTGTAAGACTCGAGTCAGGATTTTCTGTTGACTCGACTTGACTCAGGTCATCTTCTCAAAGTACTGAAATGACTCGACTCATTGCGCATCACTTGAGACTCAGACGGCCAAGACCGACATTTCATGATTATTTCAAAGAATAGTACAGCAAATCGCTATTGGGATTTCGTCTATTGATACTGGTATTTGAAAATGCGGCCAGAAACTGCTAAAAGTAAGGAAAATTCGTATATTATAAATGCGACCCACTCGATATCACAAAAAATATATAAAAAGTTGGTTTAACAAGACTTAAATTGGAAACTGAGCAGCTAACACAATGACTCTGGCTCGAGTCATAATACCATAACTCGGACTCGGCCCTCTGCTCGCTGACTTGGACTCGGACTTGACTCGGTGGTGAATTGAAAATGACTCGAGTCAAAACTATAAAAGTGAGATTGACTTGCGACTCGGAGCCTTGTGACTTGGTTACAACCCTGGCATGAAGCCTCAATAGTTACATGAGTGGGGTGACTAGACAAAGAACACAGTGACATTTGCAGCATATCATGAATGTCTCTTACTATATGTGATCTTGTTCAAATGGAGGTTGATGAAAGCGTATTTCCCATTCTTTCCGACTCTGCTATAATTTCACCAGACTGGCAACCTTCTTCATGATGCTTTTTGCTGACTGACCAATATTGTCGCCGCCAACGGTACGAGTGCAAATGTCTGATATGTCAATATAGGAACAGAATTAGTTGACTGTTCATGACCGTCCACGTTCAGAGTTGCATCTCAAAGATGCCAAAATAAGCCTAAATATAATCCAAGTAATACGATCGTCCACTTTGACTGACTGAATTTCTAAAAATAATGAACATAACACCTTGATAGCTTCCACATCTTACGTTTATATATACCGTCTGCTATCGCCAAGCATTTGAAAATAAAAAAACAGATTCAACATACCACATCTCTTGCAAAGGCTTTTGCTTTCATTCAATATGTCATCAAACTTCTTTAAATCCTCCTTTGTGGTGAGTGGCTTCGTTTTATCATATACAATCTATGGCGCAATAAAAGTTTCGGATAATTTCTAAAACGAACACAATTTTCCACACAAAAGTCAATTGCCACACGAAATGCCAAATGCTACGGTCCCATTTTACAAGGTATGGCGAGGTAACGTAGTGGTACCCTCCATTATAGCTAAACACCAATGAATTGCGGGTTCGAGCCTGACACGTCGACTCCATAATTCCTACCGAAGTGTTGGCCGTTTATCTAGGCTCCTCCTCGCCATCTGATCCGCATAGCCATGTCTTAAAAAGCCTAGGAGTGGGCCGTGCTATAAGTGGGCAGATGGTTGCCGATGAACTCGGCACTTGGTGAATTCGGCCCACGGGAAATTGTGTAATGAAGTGTATTAACAGCTATTAATATGAATTATTAAACTAATAATAGTATTATCAAGTGATTCGTCAATCTTGTAAGGAGGTCAGGGCATCCGTAGATCACGCAGTCACGGCGTGATTAGATCACGGATTGCGTAGCCGCGGGAAATAACGCAGCGCTCATATACCGACCACGCGCGGTCTGCTTGGAATCGATGGCGTGAGTGACGGGCCTGTGTCGTGTAAATTTTGAGAAGATGGATCTTGGCGTTGTATGTGAGATCGAAACTGTGGAAGATCAAGCGGCGCTTCTTCGTTTATCGATCACGACAAGCCAGTGTTCCTCATCAACAAATGTTTCGCATGATCAAGTCAAAATAAATTATTTTTAGCCTTTGGAGAGACGATTCCACTCTGGGGTTAGGGTGTCTCGATAACAAGGTTGAAGGATCCCAAGATTACGAGATCTACCGCGAGCCACGACACGTTTAAATTTCCTTTTTGATACTGTTCATTCATATTAAATGCATTTCTAATGCGAAGGTGTTCTAGTGCCAATTCCTCCAAGGGCCGAGTTCACCAAGTGAAGAGCGTCACGTTATTTCCCGCGATTACGCAATCTGTGATCTAATCACGCCGTGACTGTGTGATCTACGCATGCCCTGACCCCCGTACAACATTGACAACCACTCAAAGTGCCAAGTTCACCCGCAAACATTCCAGTAACCAATCATGGTGACCGGTACCGCTACGAGATCTACCACGGCCAAATTCACCAAGTGCCGAGTTTGTGCGGCCGAATTCACTAAGTGCCGAGTTCACTGGTAATCGGGCAGATACGGAATGATAATAATAAGAACCGGCCTGGTGTAAAATGACCAGTGTAGTCGAACCACCACCATGAACACCACAAACAAACAAACAAACATCTAACATGGAAAAGAAATTACCTTTACAGCCTTTGACAAACACAGTTACCATTGAAATCAGCAATTTAGGTCTTATTCGAAAGCAGAATAACAACTGTTTTAGCGGACATATCAAATCAAATGTTGGAAAGTTCATGTAAATTAGCCCAAAATATTATCTTACTGTGACCATATTCTATCAATATGGTCTGGCTAGCCAAATTCTCTGGGCCAACATAAACCAGCTGCGTTTGGTTTCAACGATTAATAATCTTGTCACTGGATTCGAGGTATAATTGCACTCAAATATCAAATTTTGCTCCATTAATCAACATCAAGTTGAAAATGTCCATTCTTGCACCAACTTTTATAAAATCACGAATCAGTGTTCTACAGGTATGTATATCTATATGACTTATATACCTAGAAAATTCAAGCATAAATATTATGATATACCGTAGGTATAGGTACCGGTAATTCAGATGTTTGAAGCGACTTGGACAACTAGATAATTATAGTGGTCTAATTTCACTAAATTAGAGCGAAATGCCAGCAATATAATTGTAATCTAATTCGGAAAAAACGGTTTAGCTCTAATTCTAGCCTGGAAAAGCTGAAACTTTTCTATAGTTGTCTACACCTGTTTTGCAGAAAGTCAAACAGCTCTAGGAGTCATATACTACAGGCAATTCGAAATACCCCATAAGCTATATGCTACTGTGTATATACCTTTAACCCGCTACCTCAGTCAGTCACAATTCCTATATATTTACGGCATTTACCATACAGAAAGAGCGAACTATGCCTGGCTGCGACCTGTTGCGCGTCAAATCTTTGTCCGGCACGATGACCTAAAATTTGAATCGCCGAAATATTCTAGAAGTCACGCATCGATAATCATATTCCTAAACGTACAACATCTCACTTATTTAGTTATTCTCCGAATAAAACTATTAGCCATACTCGTTGAACATGCGAGATTACCGAAAGAGCGAATATATATATAATGAAGATCATATATATAAGAAGAAAACAAAACTGTTCGACCTTAGAGCAACAACACGAATATACAACACCGGTGACATCCTCACGCAATACGACGAAGGGAGAACATTGTTTTCTAATGGATAGAACGAAGCTACCGCATGAGATCGAACAAAACCGGATAGGAATTCATCGTGATTGAATGTACCGACAAAGTCATCCTTTCTACGTATTTTAGTCATACCAGCGAGAGATAGAAAATTTGCATTATTAGGTTAACTACCGGATATAACGAAGCCTAATGCATGAGATGGAACAACACCATGTATGAATTTATTCTGATTGAATATAACCACAAGACCATCCTACTACGTATTTTAGACATTCCCTCGACACTTAGAAAATCAGAACCTAATCGAGATGATCCCGGATGATCCTTTTACGGTTTTGTGTTTGCTGGGTTGTTACCGAACACCTCGGTTGCAATGAGCTATAGCCAGGGTTACCACACCGCCCCTATTTCTCAGATGTGTCCTTATATTGACGGGCGGCGTCCTTATTTATAAGATTTGACTTAACGGTATTTCTTACTTTTGACTTGCGTGTCAATAACAACCATGCCTATAGCGTATATCTTATCATTCATGAGTCAATTATACCTCTCAACTCAGATAAGCGACAGACACCTTCGTATCATCGAGTCCTTGATAAACGACGCGATACCTCAAGCTTGGATCGCGAATATTCCGGAAGTGTTTCGATATCACTCTCACCGCACCGTACGTTCGTTCCTTCGCTTATTACAATCTTCATCGACTGTCTTACGAAGATACAAGTACGCTGCGAGGAATTTCTTATCCGGCAACATGGGACTGGAAATGGTAGATGCGTTACCCTTTCAACCTGATTTCTATGTCATTTTGTATTTTTGTTAGCTAATCTAAAGTTTCAGGGTATCGACTAGATCTGATCAAAACTGACAAGTGAAGTGATTCTGTTCTGAATATAGTATTAGGTTTTGAATTGAGTCAAGAATTTGAGTATTACTCGTTGTGACGTCACGACAGTATGTATGATATGATGAAAGTTAAAAATGTATACCTTTCATGCGACCACCAAGAAAATAATCCCAGTTCTACATCATGTTGAAGATTATTTGGTATTTTCCCTACCATACCTAATTCATTTCACTTAGTCGCAATGCTGTGAGTTGATCACCAGATCACCACATCTCAGTGTCAAGGAACGTATTATTTCAGTAGTCCAAAAATAGTATCTCGAATTATAGAATTATTACTTGATTCAGATTCAAGTCACGAATTCTGTAGTAAGATGCTCCTGGCCTGAATGGCTCGACTTTGATGACGGTTTTATATCAAGCCTATCTATCTACGTTATCTGTATATCATATTTCACGCAATTGCATTTTCGTCCCGTAGGTCATTGATTTTCATGCTTGACAGGTAAAGATTCTCTATCTCTTAAAACTGACCACTACTGTTGTTATCAGGAGGACAGCAGGGCGTCCAAGTCGACTCAAACTCCAACCTGCTTCAACCTAGGCGCGTTCGTGCGGCCTGATTTGTTCTTACGGTACGCGATGACAGCCATACTCGGCGACGAAGGATTGCAATCGGACGCTTGTTTTGAGGCTAAGGTATGTTTTCGTACATATTATCCGGGAAATATAGTCTTCTGATATGGTCTGCGTTTATGCCAATAGGGGGCCAAAGTCATCATCATTGGTATGAAGTAACGCTGTAAATTTCTACTTAACTAGAATAAAAGAAGCAATTTCAAAGACACATCATAACTATTTTTAGAGGACATAGCAAGTGAATGTATGAAAAGTACGTAAGTGGTTTTAGAAATTTTCGAAAATGTAGTCAGTCACTGGGGCTATTTCGTCCAGTTGTTATGACAATTTCGTTCCCATAAAAGTGCTGCTAAAATAATCCAGAAACACACTATCTGTGTTACAAAATCCGAAATTTATGAAGTAAGTTTTTTGGCTAAAAAACAGTAAGTACGAGCGGAGGCAGTCTAAAATCATACCCCGTTGCAGAAGTAATATAATCTACTGGAGCACTCCTGTAAAGTAGAAGTAATTCGTTACAGTCCATAGAATTTCCCACCGTAAATACCAATTTTTTACACCCAAAATTTTTACTCCAATAACTTCGATTTTACGGGTTGCAATTGAGCCAAATTTGGTATGCATCGTTTTTTAGACAACCCAACAATTTCACGGGGTAGCCAGTAAAATTTGCAAAAAACTATATTTTCTACTCTTACAGCCTTGCAGCAGCTACAGCTTGGATGTGAGCCAATTTTGATGTGCAGCATTTTTTCAACCAACCTAGCAATTTTATCATCAAGCCAGTAAAATTTGTCCATGTCTATCTCTTAATATCACATTTCACTGACCATGGTCTTGAGGTTGAGAATCCTTTCAATTACAAGACGTTATACACATTTTCAATATATTGCGACCCTGGTTTTTCAGATTGTGAACAGATTTGCGCCCGCTACATTCTACAACACTGCATCCTTCCTTATCGAGGACATTTGGCTCTGCAACGCAACTTACAATCCACGAACGGGATCGATTAAAGACTCCGCGTCCACTTTACCGTCTCGACTTCCAAACATTCGTCTCACACCTGTGATTGGAAGGTAAAACAATATCTCCCTCTACCCAGCGCAATATGTAGCAATGATTTTCAATTGCTATTTGCAGATCTCCCAATTCAAGCGACACTAATGATCTGCGTTGTGCTATATTCCACGGGATTGCCGGCGAAGGTCGACCGCTCCTGAATATCGATCTCAAATGCGACGAGGATCCAAAGAAACTTCAATTGAAAGATGTATACGCGTTTTTGTCTACTTACTGATCCACACGAAAGTGTTGTGTTTTACCGTGCCAAATATACCATTACTGTGCTGTTATTATATCGTTTGAAGTGTTTTACCTGGTATGTATTCATGTGGAAATATATGTATTTTGCGGTGTTTGATTTTTTGTTCTTGTTGAGAGAGCCAACGGGAATGGCCGGTAATGTAGCGCTTCACCACGCCCATTCAAACTGGGTTATTTGTATGTCAGGTACCTTTTGAAGCTTGAATTTTAGCGGGAAAACAGTAGTTTATAGTTTTTACCAGTATGATGAGGATCACAGCATGTGCTCGATACAGCCCTTCTATTATGACAAGGGACAAGCATTTCTAACTATGAATGACTTGAAGCCAGCATAACATGCCAGATGCCTCACCATCCACATTTTTACAGACAATACGATCAGGCCTGGATATATGGATCTGATTTGAGTTAAGTGTTGACCTCAATAAGATCAGATACAAAACAAGCAATTAATGTCAGCTGTAAAACTGTACACATGAAAAAACAGCTTCCTTTTCTTCATTATGTCACTATTCCGGCAGATGCACAATCAGTTCATGATGTATTTGAAACGAAAAACAATTCACAATTACAAATGAAGGCACGCTTTATAAAAAAAGACAGTGCATATGAATATCGTTGTAAGAATGAAGACTGAGAAAGAGGAACGTTGGAACATCGTAAAAAACAGGTAAAGAATGTTTGTAAATACGCATTTCCAGAATGGTATTATTGCATGATTAAAAAATACGCGATTCTACTCTCAGCTAGAATGGCTTCACAGTGCTTCGTAAAATGGAGGTCCTTCAAAAACGGCTGATGAAGTATGTTGGGTCACTTTGGCATCTTTTTCAAAAAGCGATGATTTAACAGTTCGGACGCCTTTGGCCTCTGGTATTGATCTCTGCAAGAACGATTTCGTATTGACAAAATAATTCGGGCCTGCGGGAGCTCGGTGATTTGCCATGAAAATCCCGGATAAAAGGAAGAGGTAGTCTACAAGTAGATGTATCAATTTACAAGTACAAAAAAAATTGCCTGAAAACTGAATAGTGTTAAGAAGTAGTCTAACAACAGAACTACATGAGTAGCGTTAGAAGTAATTCTTTAATGACCAGCTTCGGTAACAAAAAAAGTGAAGGTCTTTCATTTGGAACCATGCAACGGACTATTTTAATGCCATATATTTTATTTTAATACTTAAGTATTACTTTAGGAATACTTAGAATACAATAATACCTTGTAAAGCATTTTTTCACAAAACTAATAACGGATCGTGAAAATTCCGGCTTCGATAACTGCGGCATTTCGTTTCCGTTCCCGATGTGGAATAACGCGGCAGTCGACTCCAGATTCTTCAGGGGCGGGTGAGCCATCGCCATTTCGTACACAGTTGCCCCCACACTCCTGAAAAGAGGGGTTTATTTGCAATACTTTCCATGAAAATACGAATGCCTGTTTTTCCCCGGGACTTACTACTGATTGTGCCAGATCAAACATGTCTGAACTGATAAGAGGTGGTCGCTAAGGAAGCACTCCCACTGAAGTAGTATATACCTAATTGCACTCCATATTCAATTGGCCGTATAATTAAAATACTTATACCCAAAACAGTTTTTCAGACAAATCTGTATATATTCATTAGACTTGGGATTTTGAAAAGCAGAAAATAGTTTTGTAAAAAGTTTGGATCACTTAAACAAGTGAAATTATGATGGGAACCGCGTCAAATTGTCAACGTATCACAGTAACTGAATATATAGATTTGAAGATTGTACAGCGAAAACACATCTCGCCACCTTCGATTAACTGCTAAAACTGATCGATCCCACGACCAAATTCACTTTGTAACTCTGTTTACACGAGTGCTTTTGAATAGTGTATATTGAATATCGAAGCTCTGTACCTCCAACAATCTCTTCAAATGAGTACTTCTAATTAGCGGTACCTTATGTTTTCATTTTTTACAAATTTAGTAAAAATTCATGCCGTTACTTCTAGCACCACTAAAGTAACAATGATGACTACTTTGCCTCCCGCTCAAACTAATATTAAGAAATTGGTATGTTCAACTACAGTTGCAACTGCAAATGAACAAAAAGGAAAGGAAATACGATTGCTTCGGATTACTGTTTTTGCCATGAATGCTAGCCATTATAAATAATAACACGTCAGGATTTGATCATCTACACACCATATATCTGACTTTGGCCCGTGTCCTTGCGACGTGATCACTTCCGGAGCCATCCAGTACGGTGTTCCCAACATGGTCTTCAGAAGTTTCGCGTCTTTGCTACCGGCCGACTCGCTGAGCATGGCGCTGTCTCTCAATCGTTTCGCACATCCGAAATCGATAAGTTTGATGGTGCCGTTCGTCATCAGCATTACGTTGCTGCCTTTTATGTCCCTGGGCGGAAGAATGCATGTATATCGGTATCGCCAGTATTATTTTGAGTCATTTTTGTCTGTATGCGTAGCGGTGGTACTAGTTACACAAGTGATACGTCTTCAGTCTGCTTCCACTTACAATTGAAGAGGTAGGTTATTAATCAAAACTTGATACTTGATGCTCACATTTTCAGAAAGTATTTTTGGAGTAGCTTTGCATAATTCCATGAATGAAATACTCATAAGAACCACAAGAGATAGTCCATGTATCACGTTTAGTGATTAGGCCTAATGGATATGATTTTGTCCTATTCCATTATTCTAAATTTCATGCCGGTGACGTCATATTCTGTGATACGATTGTTGGTTTACAATGTTCTTTCCGATTCTCTACCAGTTGCTAACTATTACCCCTGACGAGTGTCAGTCCAAAATATTGGGTAATCTAATTCTAATCTAATTTCTGAAATGTATATGATATGCTCCGATTCAAATTCAAATTTAATTTCTGGTATTCCTGAAAATGCTACAGGAGAACTGTACAGTGCGTAATGAGCCAAGCTTGCTGATATTGCTATTCTCGTGCTCACAAGGATGAACTATCATTTGATACAAACGAAACCTGATTCCCGGTCCAAGTTTTTGCAAATTCAGTAATTCTAATTCTAATCATGTTTTTTATAAAACTGTGTAGCTATATATCTAATTCTACCCTAGTTTTGAAAAGTTTAGTACCGTCAACGCATTGGATACAAAATTACTAATTTCATGACCCAAGAAAATGACAAAGAAGTCACATATTTTCGGCCATACCATGGAAAACAATGTAAACAAAAGTATCAAGGTCACCGAAGCAAAATCAAATACTCAATGGTGTTGATATAGTGAGCTGAGCTGTTATCGTATAACGTAGGCCCACAATAAATATTGATCCAAACCACACTCCCTCACCTGTGCACTATTCCACAGCTATGCAGATACGTCAAGCCTTCGAGGATCTGTCTCGTGTACTTGCGGAAGATTCTCTCTTCCAGAGCCCCGTATTGAGTCAATATCGTCTTGATTGAGCCACCCGGCACGTGTTCCATGAAGATGTGCACGCAGGAGCCGTCGAAGCAAGTCCCGAGCAGCCTTTCAAAGGGAAGATTGAGCTTCAGACTACTAAACTTAACATTCAAATATCAGGCACAGGCAATTTCAACCAATGCAGTGAAATGCATGCTGGATATATAAGGACTTGATGACTGCTTTTAATTGATGTAATGCATGAGTAAAATCGAGACGCAAGAAAAGTTTCAAATAAATGAAAAATTTTAAACTACTTAACTCTCAGAAATTTGGATGAACATTCCAAAATTGGATACCTTCCAATTAACTCCGAGAAACTCAACATAAATAGGCCTACTATGAAATTTGCACTGATATACTAGGACTTTACCATCGGGTTAGGAATTGAAAATGTTGCCTGAAAATGAGAAAAATTCGAGCAAAGTTGCATATGAATGAATTAATGAAATATGTATTGAAAATAACACTGAAACACACATCCAAAGTGACATCGCAAAAAAGTTATAAAATGAGGAAAGAAAGACCTTTTTACCGGCCACATATCACAGGGTTTTAATGAGGCGAGTCATGACTCGACGCGAGTCCGACTCGAGTCGCGATTTTTGGATGACTCGACTTCACTCGAGTCATTTTTTTCAAGTGCGTAAAATGACACGACTCGAGTCGATTTATGTGTTGACTCGACTTGTACTCGAGTCATTGTGTATGACTCGAATCGTGTCATGTGACTCGAGACTAGGATGGTCGAGACAGACCGACAGAGAGACGCAGTGAATTCGAAGAATCGTAAATTTACCACATTATTGGTATTTCGTCTATAAGTCCTGATACTTGGAAAATAGGGCCAGAAACCGTTATGACTGAGAAAAATTACGATATTATGAATGCGAGCCATTCTAGATCATTGAATAGTGTATTCATATTAAAATGAACCCGAATATTTTCGGCTGACACTCGTCAGGGGTAATCGTCAGCAACTAGTAGAGAATTCAAAAGAACATCGTATATCAACAATAGTAGCACAACATATGACGTCACCAGCATGAAATGTCGAATACGGGTGCGTTCAATGTACAATGATACACGAACTCTATATCACAAGATGAAAAAAGTGAATTGAATACAAAACTGAACGGTGAGCACTATGGCTTGGACATCTACTCACTGAAATTGGACTCAGACTTGACTCGGTGGTAAATTCAAAACGACTCGACTCGAGTCAAAACTGGAAAAGTGAGATGGACTTATGACTCGGAACCTTGCGATTCATATCATTTCATCGAGGTTTATAGTACTTGACAACAAATTGACAAAATATCTTCGGTCGACCACGAGATCGCTTCACACACCAGGGTATCAAATAGTCGCGATTCGAATAACATGAATTACCTGACAATATTTTTGTGTCGCAACGTCTTCAGTAGATCAACCTCGCCGCGTACGCGATTGAATTCTTTGTCGGCGACCTCCCAATTTGACGTGGTAAGTTCGACCAATTTCACAGCCACCAACTTCCCTTCCGTGGTCAAGGCTTCGAAGACCTGTCAGGGATAAGTTACAGTATGATATCACAATAATCAAAATCCTCCGCTTTAGTCTTATAAATAGATTCCAATAATTCTATCTTTGAACTGTTTGTGAAACATCTCAACATTAATGATCCTACCGTCCCATACGTTCCATGTCCGAGTTCTCTGCCTTTTCGCCACCCATTAAATTCTGTCGTTTCCATATCCCCCGTCACCGTGGTATCAGTCATAACACTGTAATCTGTGGTCGTCGTTTGCATTGACAGTCTAGATTGCATGTTAGCCTGAAATCAAAACGATACTTTCAACTGCCAAAAAAAGTATTAGGAACTTTGTCTCAATGTGCCATAAAAACTAGCCGTAAAGTAAAATATTTGTTAATGTGATTACTTTCTAAAATTCGGGCTTTAACATGAATAGAACAAGCATTTTCATACTCTCAAAATAAACATATGCCCTGCTACCTTACTATTTTACTGTTTCGGGTAATTATTGGCAACTATGACTGTAAATATTCTAAAGACTTCTTCACGTTCACATACGTTGGTATGGGATAGACTTCAATTTCTTTTCTCACCCTTTGTTCCTCGTCATAAATCAGTTCCCTTTCCGAGGTCGAATCCACACATTTGCTCACAAGCATATCATGTTGCTTCAGAGCTTCTTGCGTCAAAGTTCTTTTCATGGTCGGTCGCTTCTCTTCAGACTTCAAACTTGGTTCTGTGAATTTTAAGTTGTTCTGTTATGGACAATTTCACGTCGAATCGACGAGATAATATCGCTTTTTAGTAGTCAAGTTGAACAGTCAAATCACAGATCAAGAGAAAAGATTTGAAGCAGTGTTGGGATCAAGTCACTACCTTCGAGTCACGAGTCATTTCGAGTCATTGCAGATTTTGACTCGAGTCAAGTCAAGTCAATCAATTTTCAAAGGTGACTCGAGTCAAGTCAAGTCACTCGATTTTTCGAGGTGACTCGAGTCAAGTCGAGTCAAGTCAAGTCACGAGTCAAGTCAGAATTCAAGTCAAGTTGCCTTTTCTAAGTATGAGGCATGCTTACGTCATTGCATTTTGCTAGCTGTCTGAAATACAGACTGAGTGGTCATTGATTCTGGACCTATAAACGAATATAGAGTTAAATATAAACTCAAGAAGGCGTTTTATCGCTCACATATATATACGTAGAAATGCTAAACTACGTAATTGCATAGCCTCGGATTATAGTTACCAGTCAAAATAGAGAATAGAGAAACGAATTGATAAGATGCGATACATTACCCATTTACGAACTGATATGATACAATTCTAGCCTGTGCCAATGGTTGGAGGACTATATAAACGATATTGGAATTCAATTTCAATAAAACAAGAGGTTTAGTCAAGGTAAGAGCAGAGAACAGAAATACACATTTTGCTATTAGATTACGACAGCGTGAGCGGTAAGCTTTGATCACTTCATTTGCGGTCAATTTATTTGTGAGAGAACAACGGAGGTTCAGTAAAAACGCACGGTCATTGAATGATTGGTCGTTCTCAAGGGTTATACCAGCGTTTCGCGTACAATCCGAACATATGCAAGATACAATGATTTTTATCGACATCGATTGCTTGATGACTCGAAATTGACTCGTGAATTTTGCTCCGAGTCACGAGTCAATCCACATTTTTGATACGCCGAGTCAAGTCAAGTCATTTTAGCAAAGTGACTCGAGTCAAGTCAAGTCATACGAAAAATGTGACTCGAGTCTGTCTCGAGTCAAGTCATGACTCGAGTCATCCCAACACTGATTAGAAGGCCAGTTTTGGTGTAGTTTGTTTGAAAATCGATGATTTTATGTCAAATTTACATAAATTTACATCTAACGGTATTTGCGAATTTCCGGAAAATCTCTTGTGGTGATCACCGTGTGCAATTGTCAATTGTCAAATCATCAAATTGGAATTGTTGCAGTATTAAATCTTAATCAAAGGCGGCCGGTAGGGTCGATCAAAACTAAGTTCTTTTTTTTTCCGATTCCTGTGATTCGCTGATTAAATTGTTAGGTTGCCTATAAAATTCCTGCACACTAAATTTGGCTTGATTCCAACCAGCAGAAGCCGACAAAGAGCCAATTGAATTTACTGAATTTACTATCATGTTGTTGTTTTTTTAAAAGTAATCAAATTTCAATGTCAACCCCATGAAATTGTTCAGTTGTCTACAACAATGATGCAAAAAAAAATTTGCACAAGTTATTTGAGTTTTTCATTAATAATTCTGGGATTCCCCATCGTCAATGCTATTTTCACAAATCCAAAACTTTCAACTGCAATAACTTCGCTTTTACCGGTTGGAAGTGAGCAAAAATTGTTATGCATCGTTCTTTTATGCCTCTTAACCATTTTATGGGGTTGACAATATAATTTGAAAAAAATTTTAATTTATAATGATGAATTGAGCCAAATTTTGCCTGCAGCGTGTTTTTTAGGCAACCAAACAATTTAATCAGTGGATCCCCGGAATCCGGGGGAAAATGTTATTTTTGAACATTTGCCAGTAACAATACTTCAATTTTATCAAAGTACTCAAGCTGATTTCGCCTACCGTACTCCCATTACTTACTCAAATGGGTATGATTTTGGAGTACCTGCATAAATGCCGATAATATGAGTCAAGTGACTACCAACCATAATTACATTGATCAGTTCCGATCACAATGCATTACCAAATCACAGCAGATACACACCTTGCGTTTGATAGCTCTGAAAGGGAATATTCCCATCTCCGTCATCAACCAGCGTTTTTTCAGAATGCTCTACATCGTCACAATCTTCCCGATCGTTACGATACCATGCTTTTGAACTTGAAGGTCGTGAAGCCAAAGAAGCTTCGTTAAGCTTAAATCTATCGACATGCGATGGTAGCATTGTCAAAGACGGAACCGATTCTCCTGAGGAGTCCTCTGTATTTTGCGAGTCCTTTGGCGTGTCTGTAGTGGCGTCGATGACCAACGACGACGAAGTGACTTCCTTAAATTCGGATCTCCCATTTTCGTTAGTGATAAACACGAAACTAGAAGTGTCATCGTCTGATGAGCAGGCGCTGTCTTCCAAAATGTCTTCTTCAACTGAATTATTATAAGTTTCTGATGTTCACACAGTACAACAAATGCGTGTTAGGGTCGTTCGAAAATAACTTTTTACTTCAAATTCCAGGGGTTCACTGATTAAATTGTCAGGTGGCCTACAAAAACGCTGCACATCAAATTTCGCTCAATTCCAACCAGTAGCCTACAAACTGCAGCAGAGTCAATTGAAATTTTCAAATTCATTGGGAAAAATAAAAAAGAAAATTTTTCAAATTTTACTGTCAACCCCATGAAATGGTTAAGTCGCCTGAAATAACGATGCATAACAATTTTTTCTCACTTTCAACCGAAAGAAGCGAAGTCATTGCAGTTGAAAGTTTTGGATTTGCAAAAGTAGCAATGGATGGTGGGTAATCCCAGAGTTATTGATGAAAAACTTGAATAACTACACTTCTACGGGTTGGAATGGCGTCAAATTTCTTTTGCATCGTTTTTGTTGACAACTTAGCAATTTCATGGAGTCGGCAGAAAAATTTCAAAATTTTTTTCAAATTTTTTTTAAATACATTCAAGAATTTCAATTTGCTCTGCTGCGCTTCTGTTGGTTGGAATTGAGCCAAATTTAGTGTGCAGCCCTTTTTTAGGCGACCTGACTTCACAAAAATGTTGTTTCCACTTACATGTGTGTAGCTATCTGTTATGATTTAGTGAATGCGATAGGTCGAATCAAGGTTTCAAGCCCTAGCTCTAAACCACTAAGAATATCTGTGCAGTGTACACCGTACCTGAATTATCCAATTCAATTTCGTCCAGCTCAGTCGGAGACACGACACTTCCAAAGTCTTCACCTGGTATGTATTCTGCCATGCCGTACATTTCTCGAAAAGATATCCCCAACGAAGATCCCGACGTTGAAGATGATTCTTGATGTTGACTGACTGGCCACTGTCTTGAAAGCATGTCTCTGAGTTCGTCCGGGGCAGGGGACCTCGACTGATCTGCGTCAGAGTCTGAGTTGGACGGAATGTGTATCTTCAGTTCCGCGATGTCAGGAAAATTTGTGTCTTTCGCATTCTCGATAGCAATGTCGCTTGGTTCTAATTCGGCATCGGTATCTAAAATTCATGTAATTGCTACTTACGTACAAGAATAAGTAATCATTTCCAGGACATGCGGAAACAATTTGATTCGGTAAAGTGGTAGCATACTTTTATTGGAGGTGGCTTATTTTGAAACTGCACGACGTATCTTCGTGACTAACGCAAAATGACTAACGGCACTACAAATAGATGGTAAAATATGCCGTCCTAGTTTGTGCCACCATCTGAAAATAGTACCTCTAGCTCAAACGATCTCTGCGCCTCGATTATTCGAAATTTCATGCCGGTGATGTCATATTTTGTGATATGATCGTTGATATAAAATGTTCTTTCCGATTCTCAACTGGTTGCTGATGATTACCCCTAACGAGTGTTAATTTCAATATGAATATTCAGTTTTCATATTACTGCCGGGCGTTTCACACAATTCCTACAATTTCACATACAAAAACTATTCAAATAATTCCATAAAGTAAATAGTATTTAAGTAGAAGTAGAAGTTTAAAAACATGACTACTTCGGTAAGTGCTGCGAGTACGCCAATACTACTTAAGTGCTCCAAAAAAGTAGTAATTGGATGGTCTCCTCAGGAAATTATTTACATCTAAGACACATCCCTGATGTAGCCAAAAATGCACACGTCACTCTCAGTTCGAGTATATATCACAACACATTCTAATCTTTACGTCGACCAAATAGGCCTAATATCAATGAAAAAGAATTATGTGCAGAATTTGATGCTGCCCAGAAGAGAGAGCTGAAAACCACATGAAAGAAGTGTGTCAGTGTAAGTACAAGTAATCATGGTAAATAAGTTCACTACGTTATCTGACGAACACAAAAATAATCTTGGATAAGAAGTACAAAAAGTGGCCTACCAAACCAACAGCAACTTCACTTATATATTGATAAATCTAATTGTTACATACCTGATTGGTCATTATTATCCAATAATGATTGTAATCCATGATCGGCCATACCGTTATTTATATCCGCATTTTCTTCTGGAAAGTCGACAAACACAATCTTTTCGACCCCTTCGTTAACGGCGGCTTGTTTGACCTGAAGATAGAGGCTGGACGGAGCCGTATTGACTTTATGAAGCGTACGTCTCTTCGCTCTTGTGTTGTTGTTGAAATGCAAAGCTACGTCGTCCACGGAGGTGGCACTGTGTAGCATTACTGCATTCGAATTTTGAGATTCAGAATTCGAGACGTTCGCGAGTTCGTTGTGTTTTCTATCTTCACCAATGTCTTCTGACTTTTCGGGTTCTTTTTGCTTCATGTCAGGATCTTGTGTATTCTGCGTGCCGACGGCCTCGTTAAGACTCAGAACTGACTTTTTGACTCTGCTCGTTTTCGGCATTTCCGGCATTTTTTCTTTCTCTTTTCGTTTTCTAGCGGGGGCCGATACGGACCGTAGATAATATGGCACTTTTGGAGTTGTCACCTTGACTTTTCCTAGAAGTTCCTTCGCGTTGTCTTTTTTAGCAGGATACACATCTTCTATAACCGGAGTTATTTGCGAATTCGTGTCCGTCCTGTTTTTAGGCTGCACCGATTTGTATTTTGCTTCCATTCTCTGCATTACTTGCGCCGTTTTCGCTTCATATTGTGCACCTTTTTGCAGACGCGACTGTTCTTGATCGGTAGTTTGACACGTAGATTTCTTCTTCAACTTCTTGGATTTCTGAGTCGAACCGCCCGAACCCATTGGTTTTGGTTTGCTTCTTTGGTTGCTCACAGTCGATAGTTTGTTTTTTGCGTTGTACGGACTTGAAACATCACTTTTAGGTTCTTTTCTGGGCTTCGTAACGCTATGATCTGCTTTTTGTTGTAAATCATCCGCAGAATGTTGCTTCTTAACAGTATTTGTTGGAATACCGCTATTGCCGCACTGCCTACACTTTGGATTAGAGCAAGTATGTTTGGAGATGCCTTCTTCGTTGCTAACTTGTGTTGACATTTCGCTTGGGTTACTCAAATACCCGGCTCTATTATATTTACTCGTTTCTCCATTCAATTTCGAAGACACTGACGATTTTATAGTGTTATCTTCTTCCATCTCCTTGACGGGAGTTAACGCGATATGAGTTTTTGGAAAGTGGTTGAACGGGTAACTCATTGACCTATTCTGACGTGTGACGTTGTAAGGTAACGGGGTCCTCGCGAAATCAGAATCAGCAAAACTGTGCTCTGCCTTTTGATTGGTATCCATTGCTTCTTGTATTGAGCTGTGTTATCCCTACGTTAAACCATGTCACATAATGTGACAGCGTTGTAAGCTGAAAAACGAAATGTTGTGGCATTCAACTACTGGGTGGCAGCATATAATATTGTGAGCTTCAAAATCAGTCAGTCAGGCATTTATTGAATTATCTTTATCAAAAAAACTCTTGTAGGATTGAGATATAATTATAAGATTGGAAGGTGTTGGAATGAAGATAACATAAAATGACAAGAGATGAAAATGAATACAGCACCTGTAACGCTGTGAAGAGAAGTATATTTATGTGAAAATTGGCTCTGAATCCGTGGTTCTCATCCGTCTGTCTGCCAAATATATTCAAATTTCATATCTCAAAGGAAAGAGGTTGAACTCCTGTTGGAACTGCAATTTTTTAATTGATTGAGCAATTTGGAACATGGAGTGAATGGTGCTGTAATGGCATCCATGGTCTACTTTGGACCTAGCGTACGTCACGAGGCTGCAAGCATTGCAAGGAACTGTTTTTAAGTATAATAAAATTAGTTTAATATCAGTGAAAGCTAAGACTGTCTAACTAAAATTCATTCTCTTCTGACAGTACAATTTACCGACATTCGGCAGTTAAATAGAGGCTAGTGAACAGCAAAGTGGCATTTCTTTCAAAAGAAACCGAAGAAATCAAAATCAAGTTGGTGGTTTTAAAAGAACTTTGCCTTGCAGAAACTTCACAGGATCATGTCCAACACATCCAATGCCATAAAGGCAGCAAATGTAGTATTCTGGGTTATTGACCAGTACACCAAATAAGTTTTGAAATTCTCCGAGTCCGCGAGCTGGAAAAGGATGAGGACAACAGCTCTATTATCACTTTTGAGGTAGGGGTAGCTTACTAGTAGAAAACTAGTACAATATCTTGTGTAGAGAAACAGTCTTCATAAATCAATCAAATGAAAAGCTGCACGATTTTAATGTGCACTAACATTTTTAAAAATGAATTCAGCTGGCAATATTGGCCTGCAAATGAGTTAGTTCTCCTCAACTAGATATGGAATATCATAACAATCAGCAGGTTTATTATCTCAAAAATTATCTGCAGCTACCTACTTGAAACTGCTGTTTTAAATGAAAACCAATTCTCACTACAGAATTCCTATTGGTTTTTGCTGAAATCTACTCAAGAGTTAGCTTAGTGCTGAGACTGATGGAATAATATTCTCCTCTTCCTGTACAAAGTTGTATCTCACTTGAATCTTAATAGTTCAAGTCATGCACTGAGTTTTAATAAAACCCAAACAGGTTCGTTAATATTTAATACACTCTTTTCAAAATTGGAAACTGGAACTAATGAAGCAATACCCAATAGAATGAAATTCATTAAGTCAAACTGTCATTTATATATGGCGTTATGCTCGAAGCGAGGCTAGTTAATTGATTGCCAAGAGATTGAGAAGAAGAAAGCTAGCCAAGTCAATAGAAAGCAAGTATTTTTAGAAATGATACGGGTAAAGATGCAATAAGTAATGTTGATTTACACAAAAGCAGTTACAATATTACAACAACGATCTTTAAGAACATTTCATACACATCTTCTCTCTAGTACGAATCTCAAGCTTAGTGAGTGACGCTTCCTGAAGATTCGACCCACCAACGTAAACTCACAGATATATTTAGATACATGATATCACAATATGACAATGCCTTGTGTAACAGTATTGTATATGCGGGAAGTTGAGATAACATTACCTGAACGAGCTCTCAGGATAGCTACTTGATAGATGCCATTTATTTGCCACACACTTACGGACAATGGTTCATTGAAATAACCTCCAAACAATAGGCACGCGGACGGTAACAGTTACTTCATAATTCGTGCTGAACCAGCTCAACTCTTTAGGAGCGCTCCTGTCTGGCAAATATCAATACACAAAAGACCGGGAGTCAGTACTTGATGGTTGTAAGAATGGATAATATTCTCCATTGTTGGCTTTATTTATATCCTGATGGGCATATATTACTGGCCAATGTTGACATGCAGGGATTAATTCATAGACAGTTTAAATCTGACAACATTTACCCTAAAAGTGTACTGTTTGGTGATCTCTTTTGGTTCGTTGTGATTATCAAGTATATAGACTACATGTCAAAGTGTCTGAATGGAAGTACAACACATCACACCCTGTCCTAAACTGTTAAGTTTCTTTTGTTAGTATTTTCATATGTTAATGGGATTTCTTTTCAGATGGACAGAACAATAAGTCTCTTTCACTCTCTCAACATCACTCATCAGTAAATCAAGTTCAAAGGACGTACATTACTGAACAGAACTCAACGAGTTATCACAAAAATCGTAAAATCACAAAATCATATGCTTGCCCATCATTTCATGTTATTTTTTCTGCATTTTTCAATAATGGGAGAGCTTCTTGGAGGTACAGAACTTCAACATACAATTGAATAGCAAATTCATATTGAAATGAACCCGAATATTTTTGGCTGACACTCGTCAGCAACTAGTAGAGAATTGGAAAAACATTGTATATCAACAATCGTATCACAAAATATCAACAAAATATCAACAATCATATTTTGTGATACGATTGTTGATATACAATGTTTTTTCCAATTCTCTACTAGTTGCTGACAATTACCCCTGACGAGTGGGAGCAGAAAATATATTTACCCATTTCAATATACATATACTATTGAATTTTCAATAAGTGTACATTGTACAATGTAAATTCTTTTGCTGAACTTTGTTGCGTTTTACTAGATACATTTTTGGGCATCAAGTTGATCAGAAGAAATGCTGGTACGGTATGTTTAAAATACATGAATGTGGGGTTTCCTCCCAGAAAGGAATGACAAATCGGAATGCTGTACAGTTTATATACTGATACACACATATTTATTGCTTTACTATTTATTTATTTGCTTATCGTCATTGAAAGGGACTTAAGGCATGTTTAGATGTGTACAATACATATTAGTATTTAAAATAATTTATGCTGTTACTTTTGAAGTCATGGATGGCACCGGCACCAAGACTTTGTCATATTTGGTCACCTATTTTAACTGTTCATGAATTATTTAATTTCACATTGATATATTAGCTCTCCCCCGCAATTTGTAATTGACGGTCTAAGAATAAATTATTCTCTTCTCTCTCAGTTAATGTGTTAATGATGCACAGTCGAATACTATACAACTCTGCATCATGTCCTAACCCATGAAAAAATGGGAAACTACAGAGTCATAAATTCGACTTTAGCTAATTGAAAAGTGTAAATTGTTGGCATGACATGATCATGTCTCTCATGATAAAACATGCATTATATTAAAAAGTTCATGTGATATTTAAATAGGCTGAATCTGATCCATCATCAGCTAAAGATAATAGTAGTCTACGGTCGACTTCAGCTCAAACAGACTATGCTTAAGCTGTTCATCTCTAATAGATACTTTTATGACTTGAAATAAAGTGTAATCACTAATCATTTATCTGCTCGTTCGAGCTGGCCTCTTCCATTCACTTTGGTTACAGTCAGTAGGAAAATACCTTACTTGTTATTGATTATGTGAGATACGCTCAAATAACAATATATTTATTGTGAATTCATGAAACAATGCGACAGATCGAGACAACAAGCGCGCACTCGCAGCTGTTTTGCGGAAATCAAAACAAGCGGAATGTCGTTGGCGACGGTTGCCAGTAAACTCGCCCCAAAGTAAATTCGGCCCAGGCAAATTCGGCCATTACATCAGTAAATTCGGCCCACCGAGAATATTGTATTAAAATGTATTACCAACCGTTAACATGAATTAATTACATAATTATACTATTATCAAGTGATTTGGATGTCAGGGTATGCGTAGATCGCGTAATCACGGGAGATAGCGCGGATATTCACGGGGACCGAATTTACCGACGGCCGAATTCACCGGTCAATTCACTAGTTACTCGGTCAATTCTGCCCCCGGAGAATTTTTTATAAAAATGTATTACCAACTATTAATGTGAATTAATTTCATAATTATATTATTATCAAGTGATTTGGAGAACAGGGTATGCGTATAAATATATATATGTATATATATATGCCGATGTTTACGGGGCCGAATTTACCGACAGCCGAATTCAATCGGTATATTCGGCCCTCGGAGAACATTGTGTGAAATTGTATTACGAACTAATAATGTGTATTATATTACATAATTATAATATTATCTAACCTGAACCGTAACACTAATCCTAACCCTAATTCTAACCTAACCCTAATCCTAACCTAACCTAACCCTAACCCTAATTCTAACCTAACCCTAACCTAACCCTAATCCTGACCCCAACGCTATTCCTAACCCTAAACCTACTAATAACTAATAACTAATAATGTGTATTTTATTACATAATTATAATATTATGAAGTGATTTGGAGGTTAGGGGTTAGGTTTAGGGTTAGGATCAGCGTTAGGTTAGGATTAGGGTTAGGGTTAGGTTAGGTTAGGATTAGGGTTAGGGTTCAGGTTAGATAATGGTATTGCAACTGTTGTTGTTACTCTGGCCCTGGCCGAATTTACCGAGGGCCGAATTTACCGACGGCCGAATTCACCGACGGCCGAAGTGACCGAGGGCCGAATTCGACGGGCCGAATTTACTTTGGGGCGAGTTTACTGGCAACCGTTGGCGACAGCGTAACTTGTTGTTATGCTCTTGACGCCTGCTAGTGATATAGTAGGAATTCGAATGAAATGCCATGAATCAAAGCCAACCAAAGACCTATGTTATGGCAGATAGGTAATCGGTAATAACCAAGAGTAATTTATAAATTCGATTGGTTTCTCGTGTGTTGGGAACGAATCCTTAATCCAATCGAAGTTACAATATGACATCTTCTGTTGGGGGGGGGGTCGGGGGGCTTCCAGTAAAAGTGCACTCAAGCCATTGCAAAAACTACAACATAAAGTACTCCGATTCATAGCTAGAGCCCCAAAGGGGCCTGTTTGTCCATCTAACAAGTCGCTGGTGTCCTAAACATGGAAGATATGCCGAAACTAGAAATCGACTGGTTTATGTATGAGTTCCACTGCGGTCATTACCCCGAATATTCCAATGAATTCTTCACCTCGGAATCAAAAGCGCACAAGTACAACACACGCGCGTCCACGTTGTTCAAATATCATATGATCAACCGAAAAGATCATCGCTCTATCAAATATTCCGGACCTGACGTGCAGAGATGCCACTCCTGGGTTTTTCCACCCAGATCTGGGTTTTTTGAGCATCACCTGGGTTTCTGGGTTTTTATCCATGAAATCTGGGTTTTTTTCAACATCCAGTTCGCCAGGTCAGTTTTACGCTCGAAAATTAAATGTTAGATTAGTATGGTCGCAATATCGTAAAATACACGCGCTTCAGTTCGCCAGTGTCGATGGATTTTGCTGTTATTGTAACGACAGAGTGTTGAGCATCTATTTCACTACTAAAATGAGAGTCTTCGGCTTGATGCGACGGAGCTTCATTGAATGGTAACTTCCAAATCGCAGAAAGTCATCTTCATATAGGACGATTGCCAGTAGCGAACTCGGCACTTGATGAACAATTCGGCATGTATCGATGAATATCATGTAACTGTATGGTATGCACAAGCACATGAACAGACCAGGTGATGATCCGACTAATATAATCCTATTGTTATCTGAGTATATTTATAATTCCAACAGGGACACTCAGAGAGAGATAGAGTTAGTTAGTTGGACACCCCTAGCAAGTTAATCAGAGGCATTGGTTATCAGCACATTCGAACCCTAACCCTAAGTCCCTTACCCTAACCCCGAATTTCATGATTTGACAGTTATTTATTTCCACTATACATTGGTCTGTGATCATTCCAAATAAAAGTGATTGTCGTAAGATTAATCAATCGAAAGCTACTTTCAAGCTGTTCAGGTCGCAGAAAATAATGGAAATCATCCTTAGAAATAGGGGGTGGATGGCATTGCATTGAACTTTCGCAGCGCGATGATATAATTAGTACCGGACTACCGGTACACTATCATCAACTATTCACGCTGCGCCCCAATTGTATCACTGCGATGTGTCGAGAGGTAAACATGTTTTTTGTGCGATTCACAGTGTTAACCAAGCAAAATATGTATTATGAACGGTTGTAAATTCAATATCAAAGGCTTCAATGACTGTACGAGTGTATTGGACGGCTATCAGGCTCCACTTTCACAGCTATCTCGTGTCTTTTGCGTGAAATATAGGATCTGGGTTTTTCTGGGTTTATTTCGCCTCCATATCTGGGTTTTTCCGAAATATCCCAGTGGCATCTCTGCTGACGTGTGGTACAGTATTCCGCCGGTCATCCGACAGTAGACGAGCATTTCCACATTTAAATCGAAATACAAGCAATTACTACTAAATAAAGGCTAGTCCATCCTCAAGATTACCGGACCACGACCTGACCTATCGATCTCGCATTCCATGACATGCCACCCCATCTTTGTCGCTATTGCTGCTTTTTTTCTATCTTCTTCTGCTTTTCATTCCGTGTGCATGCCTCCTCTTTACATCGCCTAGGCCAAGGTGGATGTCTGCATTATGATTCCATAGATTACTCCAAGTCGCTTCGACACCTTTCTTCTTTTCATTGTAACGCATTTTTGTGGTCTATTGAACTGATAAAAATTGCTAATAAACCAATGATGATGATGATTTGTATCCCACACATTCCCCCACCAAAAGGGGAGATATCGTAGTTGGACGCAGGAGGTTGTTCTGGGCTCCTCGTCCCCCGTGTCGCTGTTCACACGGCGACAGAAAGCCCACAAAAAGACCCGATAAAGAATGAGAGAAAGACAAGAACAAGAAGGAGGACCGGTGAATAAAGATTAACACCGAAAAGACTGTGATATCAGGCGATAGGCCACGGCGGGTGCAAGATCAAGAGGCCGCAGCTCGTTGTTCCGGATCCTTCTTTCTGTTCTGTTCATCACGTCACATTGTGTGTTGCATATCGCATTGTACATTTTGTGTGTCGGGCAGATGGAAATGTAATCTGACGATGATGGATTATATCTGATCATCCAGGTTTTTTTCATCAAAGAAGTTGTCAATCTGAAAGCTAAGACACTTACGTGACCTTTGACACGAACCAATCAGGTTGCAGCAGGATGTAAACAAAGAACAAGGCCGGGCAAGCTTACTATGAGCGCTTATGGAAAAGGGTTGAAAAATGAAGGTTTTTCGCAAAATTACATTGAATTGGGAATAGCTGGCTTTGGTGAATGGTAATAACGTAGAGCTAGTATGTATTTGCAGTGTTCTAACCTACAATAAACATGAAAGGTGGCAAGCACTCATCAGCATGGTATGTCCAAATGAATAGATTTCTGACAACTTTTCGGATGAAGCAACTATTGCTGTATTATCCTTAGTCGTATACTATAGGATTGTCGTACCGAATAGCATGTATTAGATTAATCTTGAGTCAGGATATATGGGGTAGGCCTATTCATTATGTGGGCTTGGCGTTATATGCGTTCTATTTATGGAATCGTATATAGTACAGTCTACCTACACTCTACAGTCTGCATCATTATCTAGCAAATTACTGTTACACTGGACACTTGTCGGCAAACTCAATGATCATATTAATATGATGTATGTTAGGCAACACGATCCGTTCCCAGCTGAAATCGTCATTTTTTGTCCTAGCTCATGTATTGAATCAATCAGGACAAATGCCGGATGAACACACTATGCTAATAGCCTGTGTAACTTGGACGTGGCTACCCAGACCGGGTGTGCGCTTGTACCTTTCCTAGAGCCAATAACATGCATGGAAGAATGTAAAATCTGGATAAAGGCATGTTGACTTATTCCTTGTAGTCATCTGAATTCTCATTTTATTAATAAAATGACATATCTATTATTGTACCAAAAATATTGAATCGTGACATTAATAATGTCCAATCTGAAATGAAGTCACACTTGATGCCACAATCGACTTGGTGTGTGTCTCGTTTTATTCCACTCCAGTTTTGTTGCTTGATGGTCTAGTGTAGACCTAATGGATTGAAATTGTTGAGAGCAATGTATTCAATAATGAGATGAATAGTTGAAATTGGTAGAGGTGATTCGTTGCATGAGTCGAACGAGTACGCCGTGATAGGTGCCTGCACAGCAGTGTTGCTCTGTAAAATAAACATATTATATATTTTGTGCAGGCTTGATGGATATCTTTTATGAAGCTGCAGAAAGAGGAAGTCGATGGATAAAACGCAAGAAAATCAAATTTCTGGAAGAAGTAGAAGCACAAAACAGGAAACTTGTCCAGGAAAATTACAAATTGACGGACAATTATTGCTAGTGAAGTTCAGTTCTCAGAGGAGCATCACAATGTCAAAAGATGCGGAGAAGCTGAAATTTTATGCTAGACTACATCAAATTCTTTCTGAATTGCCCGACTTATCCTACCGATGTCAAATTAATAGTATTGCTGTAAGCATAGTATTAAACCATAGGGTCAACTGATTTGGCCATATAGATATGTGGTTCTTTAAAATGCACCATTTGCATTCATTCATGATTTCTCAAAACTAGAATGATTATTGACTGTCAATAAATCACATACAACTTTGAAAGGATTGATGGATTGTGGTGCACTTACTTTTCTGCAGGAACTGTTCACAGGGACCATTTCAGATCGAAATATTAGTGAAATATGTGGATTCGTCAAGAAATGTGAGAAAATGATGGAGTTCAGCTATGGTCAACCAGGAAATGCTATCATGGCAGAAAAGGGATTCACCATTGAGACTGAAATCAAGAAATTGAATCTAGATTTAAATATTCCTGCACATGATTTGGCACACCGTCAAATGCCTGAGCCAGACTGTTCCACAACAAGATGGCGAGACAACGTATTCATATTGAACAGCTGATCGGAAGAATAAAGCATAAAATTTTGTCTGGTGTCATACTATGCAGCATTGTGTATCAACTAACCAAATATGGACTAATTGCTTACTCTAATAATTCAAGATTAAAAATGAACGACGCAACATATTCGGCAATTGTGCAAATTCAGTTCCATTGTGAATATCGTAATGCCTATGCCATGCTACGGATCGCAATAGCGCGGTGCCATGGTCAATGTGTACCAACAGTGCATGTCTATTCATACTATATTCCAGTGGTGTGCAACTGTGCATTGAATCTCATTCAGATGCCCAATTTGTTGAATGAACAATTCTCCAGGATTATTTGTGTTTGGTGGAATGTTATAAAACTGAAGACACCAGATACACCAAAATCTACCTTGATGCAGGAGTTGATGGGTTGCGAGTACGGTCGAGAGATTGCTTGTCAATGTAGTCCTTGTAGCTTCAGGTGCTGGATTGTCTTAATCAATGCATAATGCATATGCATGAGAGCATATATCAGAACCTAATGTGAAAATAAATCATGGTTACAACATCTATTGCAGGAGTCTCTGAAAAAATGTCTTATTCCTTACTTACCCTGTCTTACAAGTGCAAGACGAATCAATAATGGATTTTCTGAGAACGTGTATTTCCATTGAGTGTGATATCTCACTTTTCCGCAAGTTGTGATAACATTGGCTGTTCACTAGAATATTGCTTCCACAAAGAGTGGATTGTCTCCTCAATCTTTGGGCACTTCTTCGTTATTCCCCACACATCGAGGAATGTTCCCCATGAACATCACGGATTAGTGTTCCCCATGAATATGTGAAAATTAATAGTGTTTCACGTGTAAAACAACCGTGTTCACCATTTACACTTATTTTCTCTTATTTATGATCTCTCTCTCAATCAATACGTCACTATCCGGCGTTTATCTTGCCGGCTTTTGGTTTCGAGCATCCAATGCACCTGTAAAACAATACAGCACCAAAACAAAAATACGATGGTGCCGGATATATAACATTTGCGTTCTCGCACGAGTCATGGTATTGCGAACTGGACATGGGGGAGTTGCCTTGCGGTGAATTCGACGCATGAAACATCAATTCGATTCTTGGCAGTATCACGTTCTGGAGTCGGTTACAAAATTGCGTGTCTTGGGTTTATTTTGGTTTCCCCATACGTTGCTATTTTACAGTGTCTTTCAAACATATCTCCGTAATGGCCGAATGCAAGGAAAGTGAATAAAACGGAGCAAGGGAAGGACATCTAACTAGAAGACACCCGAATAAATCAAGATCAGACAATTTTACATCGGACTTGTTTGTTTCAGTATCGTCCTATCTGTTCATTGTGTCTCACTTTGTCTTGTGTATCGTGCCCCACATTGAAAGTATGAAACTAATAATAATAAATTGAATTTGGCTCCTCCTCGCCAGCTGATCCGCACAAGTGGTGTCTTACGAAAGCGTAGATAGGGGGCGTGCTACAAGTCTTGGATAGGGAATGATAATCTAGATTCTAGATCGTAATATTTTGGCCTGGTGCCATAAATGCAGGCTATGTATGTATAACTGTTACATATCACTATTTAAGACGGGTATGAAGGGAAAATACATCAGTAAGGGATTGTACTTGCTCCGCTTTACAAATTCACCGCCGCAACTACACGAGTGATACAACACTGTTAGTTTCCGGTATCCATAGCGCGTTTCACTGTGCTGCAGTTTTGAGGGAGAGAGCGAATTCTTATATTCGTCAACCATGAAATATAGTAAAGGCAATGTCCACAAACATTCACGTCCAATAGTATACATTTTTTTTTCAATTTTCCAAACTATATTTACACGGTACAGACTGGGAGACCCGATATGACCGAAGTCTTCTAGGCCGGAGTCACCCAAAATATTCTCAAACTGATACTGAGTGATATTGAATAGTGAGAGAGGCAGATTCGTCGTCATATTCCTTGATAGATTTGAGGGTGTTCTGGTGGTGCTCCGGCATTGTTGATATTCGGATATTTGGAATCAGTGCGGCAATAGCATTTGATCGATACCGATGATAGATTTTGAGCTGTTTATATTGCATTTCCGCAGGTGAGACACGACACGACTCGTCCGGCCCCTATATAGCCAATGGCGGTTCATCACGTGACCACGTCCCTTTTCGTATAACGCAATATATATACGCTCACATTCTTCTTACATCCCTTATGGGACTCAAACGCGATTGTACTGGATCAATACATCTATCTGGGGCAATTGTCGTCCCATGTATCGTCCTCGTCCAGCTGTCAGATCAAGGACTAACACGGGATCAGATTCACTGCTAACAGTTTTAAGTGAACTTACGTTGGACTCAGGCTTACAACTCTAGCAGGTTATACGAGAAACGTGCGCTCTCTATGTCGTATTCGCAATGTATTGACGTCATGAACGTCGCACATGTCCGAAATTTGGAGGGGGCGCGTTGGCCTACAATCATATGGAGCCGAGATACCTACTTGATATGTATGCGGAATTGCAGGCCGCCAAAACAGTGACGCTTGGATAAGTAAAAACTGCATTTTTTTCATTCTCACGAATGCGAACAGTCACACAGGTTGAAAAGCACTGTGCTAGGTCAATCTGAAGACAGTATAATGTGTGATCAGGTCTGGTCAAGTGATGACAATTATAAATCTTAATTCCCCTACAGTTATATTTCCATGGCTGACGACATATAAACAACTAAAGGTCTATATCTTGGCAAGTACGGGTTTGTAACTTCTAACATAGAGGCCCCTGTGTCACACTAAAGTTCGCGGATTTATCGCCACTAATCTACACTGAATCGAACGTTAACCGAAACCTTATATATGCGTTGTTGCTTAGAAATCCCTGGCGCCAAAATGCCGGCTCCTAGGCTAATTGTCGCGTACCCCGACGGCCTTATACGATATCATAATCGGTCGAGATCTACTTCGTATATCTTGGTATACGGAGAGTCTGCAAATTCCTGTCCAGCTATAACTTAACTTGAAAAATGTCTAATATACAATGCCATACATTTAAATACACCTTATGAGATGATCCCATAAATGTCTGGCTGGGGAATTCTAGAGACGACACAATCAACGCGGTGCTTTGTTCACCAATAATGTGTATATAACGAATAATGTCAACGAAAAACTGCAAACAAGAAAGAACTGCAACAACAAAACAACAACTCAACAAATTCAAACGGGATAGTCGATACGTATTCCACGTAATAAATGTTCGGACGGATCGTTCCCGCGGCTCAAGTCAAGACAGACAATGCAAGGATGCCACTAGGATATATCGTAAAAATCCAGATGTGGACACTCAATAAACCCAGAAAAACCCATATCCTATACAGGAATATCTAGAACTAGATATTCCTGTCCTATATTTCACTCAAATTACTATGCGATCGCAGTGAAACTTGAAACTGACAGTCAGTTAGAGTCATATAAAAAAGTTTTAGAACTTGATATTGAAATCTCCACGGTTCATACATTAATTTGGGTCGGTCAACACTACAAATCCCATAAAGATATGATGTTTTCCACGACGCATTGCTATGAAACAATTAGTGCGTAGCGTCCATATGTGGGAAAATGTGACTGTCAATCATGAACTTCAGGGTATAGGCTATATTCGAATGTGCTTTTGTAGGTTCATATATTCAAATTCTCCACGTCATTATAACATCTTTGTTGATATTCTTCTCATTTCAACATCGGGTCATTATATGCATGGCGCTAGCAGCATAAAGATCAACACTATAACGAGCATGCATGTTGACAATCTCAAAAATTTTACTTGCTTAATTACAAAAGATTGCTCGAAAGATCCAGTTTTCCGTTTGTGAATGTTTAGGGACTTTGCTGTGAGCTTGACCTGCGATCACATAACATCAAGAGCGAAATAGCATAGGGGAGATGCGGTACCGATGGATCAAAAATTGCAAAATGATCTCTGGCCTTCAAATCTTCTGAATAGCAGCTCTTTTGCTATCTTAACACTTTGATACAAGCTCTACCTATCGCGGACATTTACATTGAATCCTCCTTTTCAAAAAATATTTATAAACGTTTAAAATTTGTTACTCGAACATATCATCGGTCCCCACCCGGTGGGTCCAATGGCACACGACCACGAGCCCTATGAGATATACGCTCAAAACTCATATTTTTCAACTTGTTTTGTGTATTTTAATAATCTCAGCTACAGCAAGCCAACAAAGAATGTTCCGTCGCCACCTTCAAGAATAAAATAGATTATATATCAACTCAAATGTGGCGATAAAATCTCGTTTTGATTTCCGTCGAAACTTACAAAATCAATGCCACATAATATTTCCCGGAAATCGACATTTTGACTTTCAAATACCTTGCAATAGCGATAAAACACCGCAGATAACTATAATTAACTGCCTCTATAAGCGTGTTTCCGTTGTTAGGTAATTAGTTGGTCCAACTATTTTGCTTGATTTAGGCTACGGTACCATATTGGTTCCCCACCCTATAAATATTGTAATTGAATTGAAAATTGTCCACTCGAGGATGGTATTGATTCGAAAAATATGTGTCTTTATATACCCTGATACAAGCCCTATACTTCACACCAAAAATTATTGCCAGTTAGTCTGGTGCAAAAGTGCCAATCTTTGTCCCTAAGTCGTGTACGTAGCGCTCCATGAAATACTTCGGAGCTTTCTCCGCGGTGTTAGAAGAAGATGCTGTTCCACTCAAATCCAGAAATTCAATAGAATCTCCATAGCTTTCAAGTTTCATAATCAATACACCATAATTGTGATGTGTGGCAGCAGCTGTATTTTATAGCATATATTTCTGAACATGAGATATGCTTGAAAATTTCGCTCGAGACCTGGAGCCTATGAAATCGTCAAAATATGCATTACCACAATCCTATAGTATAGTATACAACAATCGTCGCTTAATCCGTAAAGTTGTCAAAAATCCATGCATTTGGACACAGCACGCTGATGCGTACTTGCCACCATTCATGTTCATCCTAGACTAAAAGCTGCAACTACATACTAGCTCTACGCTATTTCTATTCATTAAGGCCAGCCATCCCCAATTCAATGTAATTTTGCTTAAAACCCTAATTTTTCAACCTTTTTCCATAAGAGCTCATAGTAAGCTTGCCCGGCCTTGTTCTTTGTTTACATCCTACTGCAACCTGATTGGTTCGTGTCAAAGGTCACGTAAGTGTCTAATAGGCTAACCATATTTTGGAAATCTAAAAAGAGGACACCTTTTCAGAAATTTGAGACATGCAAAAACGGAGAAGAATTCTCAAAAATCGGTGAATTTTTCCCACTTTGTGATCGAAAAAAAGTCAACTTTCCCGCCCAGATCCCTAAATACCGTTTTTCTCTCCACATTGCTAGGTGGTTGACTAAAAAAAAGGTCAACTTTTCGCCCAGCCGGAGCGTCACGGCATGTCACTCGCATTTTGCTATAAATATGACCTAAATTTTCAAAAATGAGGACAATAAAATCTTAAAAAAGAGGACAAAAGGGAGTCCTCCGAGGACAATTTCAAAAAAGTCAAACAAATCCTCTTAAAAGTGGACGTATGGTAACCCTATATTATAATGGAAAATCTTCCCCTTTCAAATATTATGATTATATCGTTGTGCCAGCAATCTGAATTAATTCTAGTTATTCGAGTGAAGGACTGAAAAGTACAATAACTTATCATTGATAATTATGTTTTAGTACTATCAATGATATATATATATATACATAGGCGCCGACTTTTATTTTTTTACGAGGTGGCGAAGTTTTGTGACGTCATAATTGTTCCATATCGATGACGTCACCGTCGCACTAAAACGCACTTTACTACATCCCGCTGGTGTATGTGCAGCGTTAAACCATTTGTGTGACGTTTTGATATCGGCACTCATTAATATCAAACCATGCAGTCGAGTTGTTAAATCGAATCTTAAAACGGTACGATCATTAGTCCGACGATGTACGATGCATTCCGTCAAAAGTAATGCACCGAACCAAAATCAGAATTTACGTCACTGAGGATTTGAAGTTGCATCAATGTTATTGACTCGCGTCGTGTGAATAACGAAATACACAACGCACTGGCCTGGCAAGTTTGCAAGTTACACACGCAACTCTCGAATACGAGGTGTCAAGCAGATGATTACAAACGCGAAATCGCGCAGCCAATCAGCAATTGTCTCTTACGGTTTCTGGCTTCGCGTCGAGTAGCTCGATCGCAATTCGCATCGCGGCAGATTAAAACAGCGATTTTGACGGCATTGCTGCATTTCCCGATTTACGTTCGCGAAGCATTTTTAGAGTACATCGGTGTATATATGCCGCAAATACATCTAGGAACAATATATAACGTCCTATTCCTACTTTATGCAACGGCTATGGGCTAGAACAGGGGTGGCCAACCTTATTGCTATTCACGGCCGCATTTCGATTACTTGATCAGCCTACGGCCGCATTCCCGACCATAATACATCAAGTTGACGCCAAATATCCATATTAAACGGCCACTAACACATACTACTGTAATTGAATTACGTGTTGACGGCAGCACAAATTTCCTTCTACGGCCGCAAGTTGGCCACCCCTGGGCTAGAATTAATTCCAGTTTCGGGCACATGCCGCGATCTTATCAATAGTAATCGACTATCTATCAAATGCTCAATAGTTTGAAATTCGATATTGTTGGTCTCCATACGAGTACGTCCAGCAATCAAGTTTATCGGAATGTAGAAGGTTCCCTGTTCAAACGAATCAAATAAATTCAGAGTTTGTGCCACCCAGGATCTCGTGATGCATCAATATTTGACAATGGCATGGCATACTGAACGTTAATAACGAAAATAGCACTCAAAATGACATTGTGCGACAATTTCAGAGTACGAATGTATCAAGCAGACAACAAGAAGTATAGATGTTGGCAAACAAGAAAGCGTGTATATTCTAATCAGTATCGCCAAGAATGGGTTTTGAGTCTGACACCGTATTGAGTAGCTTTCGTCGCGACAATTGTTTGCTCATTCTATTGGTGTTTAAGCTGTATTGCTGCATTTCCCGATTAATGTCACTGGCAAAGCCTTGTTAGAGAAATGAATATGCGCAGAAATGAATTCCAATTTGCAGGTACACATCCTCCAATTTCGCGTTGCGATTAGCAAGACCATCATGAAGCTAATAATGGTTTTGTAAACGAATACGGGCGAACATAATTTAGATATTAGAAAAGCAGAACGTCTATTTGGGCGCCTGTTCGGGATAGGAGATCTATGATGGTGCTTCTCAGCACACGCTAGACACGTAGCCAGTCGGAAAATTAGGATGATTTGGATTTTTTTCCAAATTTACCAATATCGCATCAATTCAATTCGGGTTAAGTACATGTGTAAACGACGATCATATAATTTCTTCTTGTTGACGATTTTAGGCGTATGATAAGCTTGCCAAAGAGTCCGGAAGTGCTGTCAATTAGCGAGTCTCTGATGTCTGGTTAACAATTAAATACGCGCGCGTATTACGCAGCCTCGGCGACAGTTGTCGCAAATCGAAATGTCCGAACCTGTTGGCTCAGATTTCAGGTGGTTCAGGCCTTCGTCGTCTTTTAGAACTCAAGCCATGATACACATCTTCTGATCGTTACGTTTAAGTTTTAGCGGAAATCAATTACGCACGTTAAAGTCTGTTTGCAGCGATTCGATGTTATTCAGTTTCGTGATGTCGCTCTTTAATCAATATGACATTAAACAATCACTAATCGAGATAGCAGCCAACGCATGCTAGGCGCGAGACGCGATAGTTAGGCCTGCAACGATATGTTTCGCACCAGGCTTATTAAGAGATGCTATCGTGAAAGCCAGTGATGAATTCAGACATGGGGTGATTACTTCATGAATGTAATCGATTGCGATTACGATTACTTCTGAATGACGCGATTACGATTACGATTACGATTACAGCAAAATCAGGAAGTAGTCGATTACGATTACGATTACATTGGAAAACTAATCACGATTACTCACGATTACATTTATTTTGCATCTTAGAAGTTATATCGGAAGACAATATATGGATTGCGCTGAAAAGGCCTAATGAGATAACAACTTTCTTTAAACAAAGACACGATAATTGCTTGTTATGTCATAAAGTACCCATTGCCCATTTTATAGAGGTCGATTTATCGCACCCAACGATTTGCATTCTTGCCAGGTCCGTAACCGCCGCCCCCAAATTTCCCAATAGAGTGGGGAGCGAGATCGAAGGGGACTCAAAAGTATTTCGTAAACCAACATAAATTATATACAGTCTTGGCGAGAGATTTAATTAACTTGAAAATTCTCTCTGCGGATAGCTTGATTTTGAAATGCATACGTCTCCTCCGTTAAAACACTTTGTTTAAAACATGTTTTAAACGGTGTTTTAAAAACAAAGACTTAAAAAAAAACTAAATTGTGTTTTTAAAGTTGTAACATTATGCCATAATTGTGTAAACACTTTCCAAAAAACATTTTGTATGAGCCTACGGACAATTACCACCCGATTTGGCCGACGTACATCGATATGGGATGGTTGGAACCCTCAATATAGTCTGTTCAACAGTTATAGTCCAGTTCTTTCGTCAAATGAGCTATATTTACCCTATATTTTCAATTGTCAATTTCAATCCACTAGGACGTCACAATTTTATATTCGTGACGTCGTGGTTTTTTAAAAAAAAACAATTTTTAAACAAGGGCCTTGTTTTAAACATGTCTGTTTTAAATTTATTTTTGTTTTAAATGCAACCCTAATGTACAGTAATAGGCATTTAGGTGCCAGTGAATACCGTGCCACGACACACCAAAAGATATACATAGTTTCCACCAACAAGCGACTTCACGAAGTGCGTGCTACTAAAGAGAGACCTTGGTCGAAACTTTGGGTATGTGTCCGTTGTCAATAGCCACGCTGGGTGGATGTGACTAATATTCCGGTCCTTCCAATCTGAGCTCATAATGCAAATGCCACCCGGGTCACCCGCAGAGTTTTAAAGACATGACAATTTGTGTGTGCGTCTCACCAAAGTTCTTGCGCCACTTCAATATCTTTTGATTATTAACAGACCGGAGGTCACGAATAAACAACATAAACTAAAGTAATTATAACAAGATACCGGACGTTATAATTATGAATTACGTGCTCCCAGCTCTACAGGTAAATCTGACCATCGGGGCTCGGAGATGATTAAAAATTTATAGTAATATATTGCAATTACTAATAATATTGAGGAAAATCAGTCTTCAGCTTGAAAATACCACCCTAATGGGGCCAAATATCAACGTTTGGACTGGGGGACGAATTGCTGTTTAGGTCCAGATTCTAGCTACAACCCACGCTAACATGGTATAGAAGCCCATGGCCATGGCGACAGGTCCCAATGTTGAGTAAAGAATTGTGAAATAACGATTGACGCCCGTTTCAAGTAGAGTCATATCAGAATAAGATGAAGCCGGGGCCCGATGAAGCGAGCATAAAATTCTGCCTTCAACGCCATACAGATAATGTACTGCACGCTGCCGTTACGTGATACGGCAAAGACGGCTCGGCTATGATATATATCATTAGCTGTAGATTTTTACTACTTCCTTGTGGAAACCGTAATGTTTTATTTGGCAAAATTTCAAATCTTTGTCCGGTGTACGTACGTAGTAGCCTACATAGGCCTACTGCTCGCCAAGAAGCAACGGTCAAACTGCGTTTAACTAAGCATAGCCAAACATCAATACATAAGTTACTATTTTAAACTATAGGCAGAATGGAGATTAATTATCCTGCTGCGAGGGAGTGGCGTGTGGAACGTGTTGATAACCTGATAAACAGCACGGCGGGTGTTCTTACAATCACACTAATAATGTAGGCTACGTACATCGAATATCTATTTACTGTGGATAATTCTTACGCAATGACGAGCAAAGCTAATAGGCTACTTCTGACGTAATAATGAGCAATAGCATTTGGAATTCAGACGTGTGTGCTATCGCGAACCTGGTATAATATCTCTTCCTTGCTCACGAATGTTCAGTTTATGTCACACTCCTTGTAAAAATAAAAAGTAATCGTTCTTTCACTAATAAATCGATTAGATATGCGAAGTAGTCGATTACGATTACGATTACTTCGGAATTTTTTCGAATGTAATCGAATGTAATCGATTGCGATTACGATTACTTGAAAATGCTGTAATCGTCGTAATCGATTACGATTACTAATCGCGATTACCCCATGTCTGGTGATGATATCGTGCACACCAGGCCGAAGCCGCCAATGCAGATGCGATTGCGCAGGCAAGCGATGATATAGTGTGAACTGGGCGGATTGCAGATATGCGAATGTTCAAGCCGGCGAAACCAGGCTTGTTCGAGATGCGATAAAATCAGGCCGGCGACGATTGTCGCGCGCACGAGTATGAATGACCTAATTTCGCGAATATCACAGCGGGAGATCATCACAGACTCTTCGCGCTAATTAACAACTTGCTTCTCGCAAATCGGCCGTACCGAACACTGAGAACACAAATATTGAATTGCAACTGAATATGTGAGTTGGAACGGTCATTTCAAAATGACGGGGTTTCGCGTTTCAGACAGAGGGATTCGAACCCCGAAACCCCCGTGGCTAGTCGCCTGACACACGCGCGTATCGAACGCGAAGACGTCTCCAACGAGTTCGCATCGATTCGCCTGATTACTAATTACTGGTCACAAATCACTTGGGCGTTTGAGCATTTCGTACGAGGTGGCCGCCACCTCGTAAATATGGTGACGAGGTGGCTGCGCCACCTCGTAACCTCGTAAGTCGGCGCCTATGTATATATATATCATTGGTACTATCATCTACCGTGGTACAAAACTAATTATCTGTGCAGTCGTGATCAACGCACAGTAAAAAGAGCCATAAATTGCAATGGCATAAATATGGTTGAAATTTATATTTAATGTGATGTAGGAATGGGATTCGGAATCGAACCACGCAACCTCTGGTACTCGATTTTGCCCAGTCCATGTCGTCAGACGTCAGCCATGTATTTTCCGCTTATAAATACTATGCAGCAGAGAGCAGGCAAAAGTTTAGCCACCGCGCCCTTGTAGAGAAATATTGCAGATGATTTTGATGTGATAATTAGGTGACTTGCGGCGATTCCAGGATTTTAATTCTATAAGAGCTGCGATGCATAACATCTGTAATAAATTATTATTATCCTCTTGGAGATGAAAATTGGTTTTCATCATTTTGAGACTGCAATCCTCTTTTATATTACCACGCCGTCAGGTTGAACCTTACCTTAGTACTGCAAATATGACTAGTAGTAACGTGACGTTGGAGGACGCCCTATCCAATGTGGATTTACTGGAAGACTTACCTCTGCCAGATCAACAACCATGCATCGAGCCGATGCCATCGACGATACTGTACCATGCAAATTTCGACACCAATTTCGAAGACAGAAATGCATTTGTCACTGGCGTAGCCAAGTATATTGAAGAAGCGACCGTGCATTCAGATATGAATGCGATGCTCGAGGAAGGTGAGATATATGCAGTAATGCTTTATACCTGGAGAAGTTGCTCCCGTGCGATTCCACAAGTAAAATGCAATGAACAAGCTAACCGCGTGGAAATTTATGAAAAGACGGTCAAAGTCCTGGAACCGGAAGTAAAGAAGTTGATGGATTTTATGCTGTTTCAAAAGAGAGCTGTAGACAGATTTTGTGCGGAAGTGAAGAGATTATGTCATCAAGAGAGAAGAAAAGATTTCGTTTCGGAAGCGTACCTTTTGACGCTGGGTAAATTTATAAACATGTTCGCTGTGCTTGACGCCTTGAAAAACATGAAAAGTAGCGTCAAAAATGATTACTCGTCGTACCGACGGGCTGCTCAATTCTTGAAGAAGATGTCCGACCCGCAATCAATCCAAGAATCGCAAAATTTATCGATGTTCCTCGCAAATCATGACAAAATAACCGGCACCTTGAAAATGGCGTTGTCTGGAATTCCCAATTCCGAAGATCTCTTGTGCGATATTATCAACATCAGTGTTAATTACTACGAAAACAAGCGGTATGTGCTACCAAGCGAAAAACACATGTTGCTGAAGGTAATGGGGTTCGGTTTATGCCTCCTTGACAATAAAGATATCCATAAAGACACCAATGTATATAAATTGCAAGAAAAGAAAAAGCTTCAACTCTCAAAAATCGACAAGTTTTTCAAACAGCTGCAAGTTGTCCCGCTGTACGGGGATATGCAAATTCCACTCGCAAGTTACATCCAAAACATGTCCGATTTTGAAGACAACAAGTCCAAATGGTCGTGTGCTTCGCAAGCTGTCAGCTCGGGTAGCTCCAGCGCTCAATATAACTTAGCCGAACAGCTCACCGCGATACGTGAAGATCATATGAAGTACACCAGCGAATTGGCAAGGTACAGCAATAATGAAGTTGTGACGTCCGTTCAGAGAGACCAGCCACGTACAGATGAAGAAAACAAAGTTCTGTATTTGATCGCGCTACGTGGGTTGCAGTTGTTGTCAAAATGGAGTTCTCACGTAATGGAAGTGTATTCATGGAAACTTGTCCATCCTACAGACAAATACAATAACCCAGAATGTAAAGATGAGGCGGAAGAATACGAGCGTGCCACACGCTACAATTACTCGAGCCAAGAGAAATATGCCCTCGTCGAAGTGATCGCTATGATTAAAGGCTTACAAGTGCTAATGGGTCGTATGGAGAGCGTATTCGCCGACGCGATCCGTAGCTACATTTACGCACAAGTCCAAGAGTTTGTTCAAGTGAGAATGAGAGACTGCTTGCGTCTGTCTATCAAGAAAAAAAAGAATCACATACGAAGTATCGTGAGTTCCGTGCGTGAGACTTGCGCCGATTGGATACGTGGGTTTGAACCTCCGAATGACCCGGCCTTGAAAGGTGAAAAGGATCCAAAAACTGGTTTTCACATTGATGTCCCTCGTAGGAATGTCGGGCCTTCGAGCACTCAGCTGTACATGGTACGTACCATGTTGGAGAGTCTTGTAGCTGAAAAAAGCGGAACGAAAAAAGCGTTACGTAGCGGTTTGGATTCTCAAACCATCGAAGCAATCGAGAGTTTTCACAAAGAATCGTTCTTTTTTAGCTCGCTGCTGAAGCTTAACGAAACCTTGTTGGAATGTTGCGATTTATCGCAACTGTGGTACCGAGAATTCTTTCTCGAGCTCACCATGGGCAAACGGATACAGTTTCCGATCGAAATGTCATTACCGTGGATTCTGACGGATCACATTTTAGAAACGAAGGAGCCGTCCATGATGGAGTACGTCCTGTACTCGTTGGATTTGTATAACGACAGCGCCTACTATGCTTTGACTAAATTCCGCAAAAGATTCCTATACGATGAGGTGGAAGCAGAGGTCAATTTATGTTTCGATCAATTTGTGTACAAGCTTTCCGAACAAATTTACACTTACTTCAAACAACTGGCTGCCTCTCAAATGTTGGATTGTAGTTTCCGAAAAAATTGCCCTTTTCCTATCAACTACCCGGTGACAAATCGCTACGAAACGCTACTAAAACAGAGGCACGTTCAGCTCCTCGGAAGGTCTATCGATCTTAACAGGCTTATCACTCAGAGAGTGCAGGTAGCTCTTCACAAGTCCATCGATCTTTCTATCAGTAAATTTGAAAGCGGTGATATCACGGGTATTGTGGAGTTGAAGATGTTGCTTGACATTAACAAACACACTCACAAGCTACTGAGCGAGCATTTGACATTGGACAGTTTTGATTCTATGTTGAGAGAAGCAAATCACAACGTGTCGGCGCCTTACGGACGCATAACTCTGCACGTGTTTTGGGAGTTGAATTATGATTTCTTGCCTAACTACTGCTACAATGGATCAACTAACAGGTTTGTGCGGACTCCAATGACTTTTTCGCAGGATTTACAAAGAGACAAGCCTCCAAACGCCGGGCATCATCATCTTTTCGGCAGCAAGCAGTTGAACGGGGCGTACAGGGAGATCGCTCTTTTGCACAGCACTTTTGTGGGTCAGCCTCATTTTTCCGCTATGTGCAGTCTGCTGGGGTATCAAGGTATCGCGGTCGTTATCGAGGAGTTGTTGAAGATCGTGAAAAGCTTGCTGCAAGGCACGATACTGCAGTACGTGACTACTTTGATGGGGGTGATGCCCCCGATTTTGAAGCTGCCGCGATATGATTACGGGTCTCCCGGTGTGTTGGAATATTATCAGCATCAGTTGAAGGATATCATCGAATACTCTGAATTGAAGACGCTCGTGTTTCAAAACTTTCGGGAAGTCGGAAACGCTATTTTGTTCTGCCTGATGATCGAACAAAGTTTGAATTTGGAAGAAATTCGAGATTTGCTGCACGCAGCCCCCTTCCAAAACGTGATTCCCCGTCCGCACGTTAAAAATGATGAAAAACTGGAAGAGAAAGTGAAAAAGCTTGAAAAAAAATACAGTTCTCTGCATATGATTCAAGTGGTGGAAAGGTTCGGCACGCCGCAGCAGATTTCTATCGCGAGAGAAAGCGATTTGCTGGCACAAGAAAGACTATGCTGTGGGCTGTCGGTGTTCGAAGTTGTGTTGAACCGTATCAAGTCCTACTTCACTGATCCTGTGTGGCAAGGCAAACCGCCTACCAACGGCGTCATGCATATTGACGAGTGTGACGAATTCCACCGGCTTTGGAGCGCGATACAGTTCGTGTATTGCATTCCGGTCCGCGAAAATGAATTCACGACCGAACAGCTTTTCGGCGACGGCCTGCACTGGGCCGCTTGCTCCATTTTGACTTTGCTGAACCAGCAGAAGAGGTTTAACGTGCTGGATTTCTCGTATCATATCATGAAAGTGCAGAGGTACGACAAAAAAGACGAGGTTATCAAGCAGGTTCCGCTGCGACGGTTCGTGGAGCGGGTGAAGAAATTTCAAATTGTGAACAACGAGATTTTCGTGGTACTGGACAAGTATTTGAACGCCGGGAAAAACGGACTGATGCCGGTGCAGGAGGTTAGATGCTTCCAGCCGCCGATTCATAGCAGTATGCACAAGTGAAGTTCATTGTTGTCATGTCTAGAACAGCAATAGTCACGTTTTCTTCCGCGAAAACATCTGTACGCTGCGTATCTACTCTGTACCAAGTTCACCTTATTCAATCTGTCATGAGATGTTTTCAGGAATATTCGGCCCTGTGCTCTTAGAAACCAGTTTCTGATGGTAAATGGATTTCTATTTTCGATATATCCAGTAGCAAGCCGTTTCTCTGATGTTGACGTACATTCGTACAATCATTCCTGATCATGTATGTGTCGGTATGCGTGTGTCTCATGTTGTTACCAATGTTTTGTCTTTTATAAATATATATTATTAACAAGATATAAACAAGGAAACCGGGATTTTGTTAGGTGTTGTGTGCGTCGGTAGATATTCTCTGCCTAGCCCAGTAACTCGAAAGTCCGCCCACGTTGTTATAAAGTTACACATTTGAGGCAAGAATCAGTGGTATGATGATTCAGATAGTTTGAACTACGCAATGTACGAGCCCTACGTGCGTACGCGCTACAATGGTGTATCTTCAATTGTGATCTGTACTGAAACGTAGAATGGTTCGGACGCATGTAATTCAAGTTTATTCATAAAATTTCATCACTTCAAAACATCACAAGACTGCAATACAATGAATGATAGGAAGATGCCGAAACGACTAGGAGTAATCTTAAGATCAGAGACCCACCTGGGCCTAGGCGATATTTAGAGGAGGCAAGCACACTGAATGAGAGTAAAAGAAGATGCATGTAATATAAAGTGGTAAGCGATAAAATCAGGTGGCAAGTGACGGAAGGCGAGATCGAAATGTCAGGTCATGGTCCGGTAAATGGTGAGGGGCGACTAGTATTTGTTCAGCAGAAATTGCTTGAATTTCGACTTGAATGTGGATATGCTCTCATCAAATCAATGCGAAAACCGGTCTGGGTGTGCGACCAATTTGCTGCACAGCAGATATGGTGTTCTACGCACAAAAGATATGATATTAGGAATCTAGAAATTGCCAAGTTTGTGTATCAATTGCATCATATTTTCAACACGAATTACAGGAGAAATTATAGCTCTATCCGGTAGAAGATCACCTTGCTTCATGTCGCGACTCGCGATGCCTGGCAATTATACTTCATTGACGTTCACTAACTTTGGGGTTAATACCGAATCAAGTCTCCTTGATTGCTTCGGTCATGAGTCAAACAACAAAAAAACACGTAATACGCAAAGGAAAATTTAAATGCATTGCACGAATGGAAGTTTTGTTCAACCTAAGCGTTATAGCATTTAAGCCAACGATTTGCAAACCAAGCACATCGCTTCATAATCGGTGCCACTTCGTCTCTGTTCTAGAGTTAAGGATATATAATCCCTGTCTGAAATATTGATATTTGTCTGGCATCATCGAGTTTAGCGATTTTATTAAGTTAGGAAATCACACTGTTATAATTAGTCAATTCGGCCTACATATTATGCATATGGAATTGACGTCTGTAACTGTAACAACAAGTGAGTACAGTTATGGTGTCAAGATTCAGTTTCGACGACCCGAGAATGATTGTAAGCAAGTATAGGCAGAGAAAATAAGACAGGCTTCAAATACGGGGATTTTCACTAGAATACTGTATAAGGAATCCTGGAAAGACGCATTTCAGTATTTCTCCAAAGAGCTGATTGGAAGAGTAAATTCCCTGCATGCAAGGGGAATTCTGACATCAGTTTATTTATAGTATATTTCATCCTTCCTAAACAACACAGTATTGCGATAACATAGCCTTTTTATAAAGGCTATGGCGATATAATGCAAATATGAGAAGTTGTTCCTACTTCACATAATCATCGAAAAGACTGCGAATCCAGGCTAATAGACTCGATGGAATAATTTCGCTTGTCTGTTCATGGTGTTGAAATCTTTTGATGTTTCATTTATCCAGTGGAAACGATGAATTAATGATCAAATATTGTTGATGTCCACTGTCCAGCCGCCAGGTAACCAGGTAATGATGTATGTTGGGCTGTTGGCCGTGTCATAGTCGTGGGAGTTAGCGTATGGTGACGATAAAGCGCCTGCTAGTCAATACTAGCCAGTCTTCAGGATTACCGGACTACGACCTAACATCGACCTCGCCCTCCGCCCCATGCCACCTCATTTTGTCGCTTGCGTCTTATATTCTCTGCATTACGTTTCATTCAGTGTGCACTGTGCATTAGGGCTGTTCAAAAATAACTTTTTTTCCCGGATTCCAGCCATTCACTGATTTAATTGTCAGGTTACCCTAAAAAACGCTGCACACCAAATTTGATTCAATTCTAACAAGTATAGGACTCCGCAGATCCAATTAAAATTTTTAATTTATTATGGAAAATTAAAAATAAAAATTTTTCAAATTTTTTTGCCAACCGCATGAAATTGTTGAGCTGTCTTCAAAGACGTTGCAAAACAAATTTGAGTCAATTCCGACCATTAGAAGCGGAGTTATGTGAGTTTTTCGTTGAAAAATCGCGGATTATCCACCAATCAGGGATAATCCGAGAATTATCATCGAAAAGCTCACATTCCTATCTTTTCATTGTATCGCAGTCTTGTGATGTTTTGAAACGATGAAAATATTAATAAACCTGATTGATTGATTGCTACCCGGCGGCCCAGGTTCGACTCTGCGTCGGAGGTTGATCTGGGCTCCTCTTCCCCAGCGTCGCTGTTCTTACAGCGACAAAAACGCCAGAAATATACCCGATGAAAGAAAGCACTCACAAGGAATGGAAAGAGCCGCGGTTTAATATCGAAAAAGAACTGTGACATCGGCGGGCATCAGGTCGCGGTGGATGCCAGTTTAAGAGACAGCAACTGGTCGTTCGGCATCCTCCTATTTGTTCATTACATCGCATTTTGTGTGTCTTGATCAGATGAAAATATAATCAGATGATTATTGATAGGTTTATAGCCTAAGGCTAGTTAGGGGCTAGGGGCTAGGCTACGGCCGTTTTGTAGTCATGTGATTCATTCATGCCCGAATGAATTCAAAACATTGAGATGAGAAAATACAGCATACAGATTACAGTGTACAGAGAATGCGCCGGCGGAGTGTACTAAGCCTGTTGTTTGCGGGTTGCCTTCGCGTCTCGTAGTGGGAAAGGAGCGGATCGAATTGGCATATGTAAGTCTGATGCTGATATCATGTTGTAAAAAACATGCTATGCAATTTCCGATGCGATCAATTTAAGTAATTACACTGCACAGTTGACGTCTCTGCGTATATGTAATTGAAAACGAAAACGGGATTTCGCAATTTGCACGCCACCCACATGCAGATGAGTTGAGCTTAACTTTAGTATGAAAGAGTACTATTTGAATAGAAAACATGTCATCAGTCCAAAAAGAAGCTTTAAGACATTGCTGAATAATAATTGGAGCGAGTCGAGTCAAATTGCTTCAACTAAGAACTAATCATTTCCAAATTCTAATTCTAATCCTATATCTATCTATTACAAATTACATATATTCTTTTACAGAAGTTCGTAAATGGTAACATAATTATTTGTAAGATTTATGTCTTAAATATTGGATGGAAGTGGAAAGAGATTCCGATGCCGATCCTTCATCCGTTGTTTGCTCTGCTGCTGAGGTATATGTTAAGAATGACATCTTTTTATCATGGTACTTTAACTGATGTGTTTTATTGAGTGTCTCATTCTCTTTCCTACTAGCCTGAAGACACTGTCAAGGATGAGAGACAGCCAGTAGTAAACAATATGTGTGGATATCTCGCAAAAATAAATAGTGTTGGACTCTTGAAAGGTAAGCGCTTCCTACATAACAGTCGCATTTCTATGTATATATATTATGATTTGATGGCAATTACATTTTTGTAACATTTTGAAGGTGCCAAAAGAAGATGGTTTGTGTTTGATAAAGAGAATTGCATGTTGAATTATTATCGCTCTCACAAAGACACCACCGAACCGCCCATAGGATCCATCTCGATTGCCGATTGTGTGTTCACTTGTACAGCTGAAGGGTTATTGGTCAATTCCTTCAATATAACCCAAGGTGCGCGTACACATGGAATACAGGTCAGTTGTGATTAATGATTGCAAATTAATGAAATTATACAGCAGTACATTTGTCGTGTTGGGTAAATATATAGTGAGGTTATTGATTCTAAGTTTATGCTGTTTTATAGTTTGGAATTATCCAATGGCATTTGACTTTTCGTTGGAATATTCAGTTATCTTGATGTTTTAGATATTTGTTGAACTTGGCATTGCCGAAGTCTATCAATGCAACTGTTCACAGTTCTTACTCATAATTTCAAGAGGGAGAGATATTATTTATGATTCATTGTCAAGTAATTCAAATATCGAATACATATTGTACATTATGCAGATGGAAAACATGATTGGATGCAGTACGCAAAATGCAGTTCATCAAATGATTGTGATATAAAATTAATATTAGTAGGGATTATTTAGTTACAGTTATTGCCCGATAAATCTGCTGCAAAGTGATCTGGTGATCATTGAGTCTACTGCAACTGCAGAGCAAAAAGATAGTAATGTACTGTCAATGCCGATGAAAAGACTTCATATAGCTATGTTTCAATATTTTACAACCAGCAATAATTAGCAATGAACGAAGTTTAGCCCACTTCAATTTGGCAAGTTTCAATTTGGCATTTTAGAATTTTTTCTGGTAAATCCTTCAGACTTCAACAAAGCCCTATTCTTGGAAACAATAAGGACGTACCGCGTATGTCAGTAATATATTCCTTTAATAATTGAGTTTATGATTTGCCTTAAATTACCTATTCTTCAATAGGCAGTTGATCAAAAATCAATGTTATGGTGGTTGCAAGAGCTACAATACGAAAGACGCATGTTCAATATTCACCACGTGAGGAGAGAGAGCTCGCAAATCGAATACGATCATGACACAGAAGATCTCATCGATCTTTCCGATGATTCCGGGCTTTTGGCCAATGTCGTGGATGACAAGAAAGTGATTGAAGGTAGATTTTCTCATTGAAAACTTGCCGGGATGACGTGAATATTGATTTTCGAATCTCATGTGCGCCAAGATTATTTATGCTTAGCAGCCTAACTCGGAATTACGGCTTCCAAGTTGATGTATAATATACTTTTAAATGAACCCACTGGGAGATTACCAAGTGAGGTGCATGCTTTTACAGTAAAGTCTGCCAACCTCATCCTGTGGTGTTGTGTACGCATATCCCCGGAGGATAGAATCATTCTACAGTCAAATGCTCTAGTGACAACTCTTGCGTATTATATAGAAGAGACATAATTTTAAGTCTGAAGGAACAGATCAAATCTACCATATTTTATATTAGCTGTATTCAGAGGTGGTCAGCAATGACGTAGGCCTACTTCACATTTTCAGGGTAGATTACTCAAGTAAGTTTTGGCTACTGACTTGCGTACTCAAGTGATTGATTTTTTGGCTACTTTACCACTACAGTTTTTTTGGTAAAAGTACTTACTTTGACTGCTTTACTACTACAGTTTTTTTTTGGTAAAAGTACTTACTTTCACTACTTTACTAGTCGTTTTTTAGGTAATCCTACCTACTTTCACATTTTGGGTTTTATCTAGTACTGTATAAGATAGATTTGGGATTTTGTTTGCTACATTTTTATCAGTGTAATTTTCATGACAACTGTCCGAAATACCCCCTGTGTCGTGGTAACTGAATATATATTGTAAAATTACACCAATTTCTGGGGCCTTTTGTTATTCTGTCTCGAGGATGAACCGAATATCTCCACCTACGATTAACCAATACAAGCATGCGACCTTTCTACCAAATCTGGTTTTGAAACTACTGCACTTTTAAGACAATTATTTTCTACTCCACCATTTGAAGCAGTTTTGGACACGTTTTCAATATTGTTACTTCTACTTGTAATTGAGTAGCAATGTAAGGCATTACTTCTACTTGAGTAACTTGCTTGACTGATTTTATCACCTCTGGCTATAACGTCGCCATAGAATCGTGTCCATTTTACAGATTTTGGGAATATTTACTTCACCATATGCAAAGTTTTTATTTTTTCCGATCTTGGTCGTGATTAACTTTCTAAAATTGTGATAAACATGAAAAATGAAAATTTTTCAAAAACATGATATTCTATCAATTTGAAAAGTGGACAAATGCTGCTTGATTCCACCACGATGATATATGCAATTCCTTATATGCAATTTGTTATTGTGGTTCAGATTTTGTGAAGTCAAAATCTGAAATATTCTCACTGGAACGAAGCTCGCGAGTGTCTTTAATGAATCAGTAATTGTGACCGGCTCTACTTTCAGAGCGGAAGACGTACGGAGACAGCCTGTCGTTAATCCCGGTACTGCCCCGCGTGGAACACCCGCCCGAGACGGTCGGCATCAATTCGGCGAATCTCGATATCCTGAAGCCGGGAACGAGCGCACTGGCTGAAATCGGAAACAAAATGGCTCAGATAGGAGGCAAGTGTCGAAACTTACCTGTAACACGGTGGTTCTTAATTTATACTAACCGTGCAAACAAAATTTTCGCCTAGTCACCACACATTACTATAGGCCTATAGGACTGAAATGAACTGTGCATCAACAACAGCGTTAGAAGAACAAAACCATTACAACATGATTTTTCACTCGAAACAAAAAGATGATAATGAATAGCACTGGTCAACAAAATGAAAAAAATTTTTTTAGGCAGAACAGCTGAGAACCGTTTCTGGGGTTTTCGAGGTTGCTGATTACGAATATCACATTGGTTTTGTCAGATTGGCTCTCTGTCAGAATATATTTATACCCCTAAAAAAGCCCAAAAGTACTGTATCTACCCTTAAATATTTCACTTGGTAGGAAGAAAATCATAGCTTTTTCTAATTTCATACTGCGCATAAATGGCTAATTGACTATGAAGAACCCTCATGTCGTTCTCAATCATTCTATCAATATTAACATGGCATGATGCGAAATATTTGTTTGTCAAAAAAGCAGTTTTTCAAGCCTAAAAATTATACTTTTGAAAAACGGAAATTCATCTTCTCCTGTATCAATTGGTCATTCTACCAAGATTAAAGAGGAGTATAGAGCTATTAATTTTGACCGTGAACAGCTCAACTACAATACACGTCTCATATCTTTTGACTGGTAAATGGATAATTTTCCACTGAGTCAACAAAGTGGGTATACCTAGTAACCCTATCAAATGAGAAGCTTATATCTGGTATATGGTATATTCGAATACCGATGAAAGATTCCAATTTCACATTAGGAGGAGTTCGCAGCATGTAATTTCTCCTAAGATGTAGTAAATAAAACTTTTTAGCTGATCACGAAGCACCCAACTACAAACAGTTGGTCCAAAAATTCGTATCTGCATATCGAAAACTTGGAATAAACATAAGCATAGAAGTCCACTTCCTGTTCAGTCATCTTGATATATTTCCTGATCATCTTGTTGATTAGCAAGGAAGGTTCTACCAAGACATCAGAATAACAATAGAAAGATACCAGGGCAGATGAGATGAACCATTGAACATATTATGTCAGACCATTGCCGGAACCTTTTCTAGAAACTGCACTAAATAGCTTGCAGGCGAAAATCGTACAAAAACTCAATTTCAATTTAAAATATATCAATTATATTGTATTCCAACTGATTATTTCAAATTTACAATAGGTGATTGACCTAAAACTGATTGAATTAATGCCACGTTATTTGAGTATCTAGGTAAATACTTATATACATGACTGGAGTTTATTTATGTACATGATATCCGTGAAAGTATGTAACTATGATAAATCTAATACCCCTAAATATAGTGCTGTTGCTGTATTTTGATTTAATATAGTCTTCTGTGTGTAAAAATAACAAGTAGATTGAATTTCTAAACTTTATAGTACTACTTAACCGATTTTATATCTAGTCAATACCGCGAAAATCGGAGATTTTGGTCAAAATAGCTCCATGGGTTATCTCCACAACAAGAGCCAATTTGAAAAAACTAAGGTCGTATTCGGAATCAGCGCCCTTCAGAACCCCCAAAACCACTCTTACTTTGTCTGCCCAAAAATAGGTGTTGACCAGTGTAGTTATTGCCTTATGATTAGAGCCCGACCGATATTGGATTTCTGAGCCGATACCGATATCCAGTACCTCCACCGATAACCCAGATATATTCAGCCGATATTCAAAAGATATGGAATCTAGCTCAACGCCCATATTTAACACCTCAGAGCATTTATTTCAACAACTTTACAGCCATTGATATGTTTGAACATGAAATACATGATCTAGGGGCTATGAAAATATATCAAAAGCACCAATCCAGCAGTTGCAGATTACAGTTCACGAAGCACAATTTCTCGGTCCTTTCTCCAAGGAGTGAACTTCTGTGGTCTTCCATAAATGATGTATATAGTACCAAACACAGTGAGCAGTCTTTCACTTGGTACCATAGTTAGTGGCACAGCAAGAATTGGAAATCTTTCTTCATTTCGGTTCCACCGCTCCCTTGCAAGGGATCTTTCCTTCAATGGTTTCACCAAATATTGATATTGATATTCTCCTGGCAGTGTACCTGGAACTTCAGCACATCATCAACAAATAACTGAAGAGAATGTGCAAAGCAACTGAAATTGTCCACGTCTGAAACTGCAACTGCTCCACCCATCCCCCCTGGGCCTTGACAATATTTTACGCTCTTTTGTCAGAATTGGCCAATGTCATCGTGGAATCCAAAATTTTCGTATCAATTATTGGCTTTACTCCACGTTTGCTTGATTTTCTTGCCCTCTATGCTCGCATATTTCCTATCATGGTGGCCCCGCAGGCCTCAGTCAGACGACTTCATACATTACTGGTATAATTAGCTCTGTTGATACCGAACCAATAGCCCTATCTTCCGAGAAATGTTTTGACGCGACGCTTTTCTTTATCATCACGAGGGTCAGTCCAGCATGATTGAAGTTCTCATTTCTCTTACTGATTGAAATCTTCTGCAGACAACTATCAATCCACCTCTGCTCTCTGTCTTTGGTGATCGAATACTGCAGGGGGATTCCCACGAAGTCAGTGGGGCGTAACGGTGGTTAGTTATCTATAATATTTTTCAGATAGGCACGCCTACTGCCTGTATGCAGTATGCACTATATGCAGATTGGCCTTTTATTTTTATAATTTACCGTTCTCACGTCTTCTATCGACTTCTCTGACTCCCTGCCACCATGTTGTGACGTCACGAAAATGGCCGATATTTTTTTACCTTCAATGGCCGATACCGATATTTCTCTCCAAGCGTGATATCGACTCGATATTATCGGTGAGCCGATAATCGGTCGGGCTCTACTTATGATTCGAGTGTGTGCCCAACCCTGTAGCGAACCCCTGGGGTTTGAATGAATCCTGGTTAAGAACCACGGCTGTAGCAGCTAAAGTGGACTACTAGAAACTTTTCAGTTTTTCCAAATTAGATTAGAATTAGAATTGTTGCTACATAGTTTTTTTAAATTATTAGAATTAAAATTAGTGAATTTCCAAATACTTGAACATTTAATGAAATTCTGAATTAGTAAGAAATACATCGGAAATCAAGTTAGTACATATCAAAATCAGAGCTCAATCTCTCAAGCATGGCTCGGATGGTCTCGCGCTATACAGTTCTCCTGTAGCATTTTCAGGGAAACCAGAAAGTCGATTAGAATTAAGATGGGAGCATACAAACATTTAACAAATTAGATTGGAATTAGATTACAGGAATTTTGTTATAATCAGCTTTATTAGACAACTATCTTTGTCGGTTTTCAACTATCTTTCCTTGTGCAGAGGGTATCGTCAAACTTCGTCCAAAGCCAGTACGGCCCGCGCCGCCGTCGCCCGCCAGTGTCTTTTACGCCAACAGGCTATCGCGACCGGAAGACGAGAACCTGTCTTTGAATGGAGCTCTGCAGCAGAGTAAAGCACGCAAAGATTGTAATCATCCAGCTGGTGTTTTCTAAAACGAGATTTCACATGGGCTTTCTTCTTGCAGATAAAGCTCATTTCACGAATTCCAACGCCGGGGTCGTGAAGCTGATAGATAAAATGCAGTCTGCCGTGAAATCAGGTAACTTGCAGGCCTATGTAAGGTCGGGTGAATTACTCGTGTGATTCCATTATGACTAGAGAATTAGTATATCAGTATGAGAGTTAAAACAAGTACCTTTTGTGCTACCACGCCAAGAATATAATGCCAGTTTCGCATCACATTAATGATAATTTGGTATTTTTCGACCATACCTATTTCATTGTGCTTTGTGACAATGCTGTGAGTTGATCTCGACTTCACAGATATATCTAATTTCCACTAATGTGTGTAGCTTTGTATTAGTTTCATATGCTGCGATATGACCAATCGCGAAACTGTAATTTTTCTTGATAAATTAACTCTCAGTAGCAGCACTCGAAACAATCATCAGTCACTACTCAACTCAAATCATAAGAATTAATATTCGATTCAGACTTGAGTATTTGAACCATTGTGACAACCCCTTCCTGTAGGCCGGCTGCTATGCAGTGTCTTGGAAACGGTGTCATTCTGATGGCACGCATGTCTTGGAAGTATGCGAGATGTGTGACTCACAGCTTCCCTGTTGTGCGTGGTGAACGCGCTGTGTATAGAAAACTGACTGACTAAAGGCTTGGTGAAATTGAGTACCTGGATGATCAGATTCAGAATCGAGGAGTCGTTGGCAAGTTTTTGGGTATTCTCATTACTGGGGCGATTTTTTATTTACCTAAAACACGGAAGATTTTGACCTAAAAATCAAAATTTTGATGTTTTTTACCTCAAAAACTTGATTTTGACAAAATTTTGCCCTTGTGTATGTAAATTAGGTGTTTTCGCACATAATGTTAGAATTGTACTACTTATCTTCATTTCTGGTTGGAACTGTCCGTCCTTACGAAGTAGTTATGCCTGAAAAAAATGTTTCGACTTGAAAACTGACGAATTTGTACATTAAAAATCTTTATTTTAACGAAATCTGGCCTTATGAAGAATTCCAGTAGTTACGTCATGCATTGTGGTAGGAATAATTAAAATTTGTTGCGGAGAAAAAAACGTTCAACAGCAGCAGCTGTTGGCTGGCAACACTAAGTTGTGCGTGCACGCCGTGTTTCTTCATTCTGACAATGTTGTCTACATCAAAATATTTCATCATGCACTCCTTGATATCAGAAAAAATGCCCACGCAGTCTCGCTTCTGTTAGGATATTGCGGTACATTGAGCATAACACTATGTCAACCTGTTTGTTTCATTTGACCGTTTATGATTCACAATGAGCCGTCTACAACGGTAGGCCTATAAAGTAGGCTACAAGCTGTAAAATGTCAAATGATAAGTTCACCGACGGTGAAAAAATCTACGATATTAACGAAATGCTGGTTGCAAAAAAATGTTGACTTTGTAAACAATTTTGATAATTTTTTGACCTAACGCTACAATTTTGACAAAATGTCGCCATTTGAACTTGATCAGAAATACTTTTAGCCTGTGTCCACACGATAAATATGACATAAAGCATCGTGAAAACACAGTAGGTGTTGAAGAAATGTGTTTTTTTTTATGATAAGAATGCCGTGGGTATCAAATAACAGGTATAGCCTTTTGCCGTAAGTTATGGGTAGCCTGCTCTGGCGGGAAGTATTGAAACGACATTTTCGCCTGTGTTATAGGTTGGAATACATCGCAAGCAGAAACCGCGAAGAAGACCAACGAAATTTCCGAAACGTTAAATTTACTCAAGGAAGAGATCGAACTGATGCGGACTACTTTGGATTCGAAAGACGTTCGTCATGTGACAGCGCATCCGTTGCCTGACGATATGGCTTTTAATTCTCTTTTACAGGAAACAATTGAATTGTTGAAAAGGGAATTGAACACAGCCGCGAAACGCGAAAGTGATCCTGTTTTAGGTAGCATTGCATCCCTATTGATAGTTTTGTGATGGTGTCTGCATCTGTGCACGCAGTGTTTGATATTGGTGTTTTGGGCTAATTGAAGTAGTGTTTTTGAAGCATGCGTTTTTGACATTGCCAACATTCATCGATTGCGGTTTTGCGGTTGTTAAACAGATTGCACACCCCCGTGTTATATCATTGAATATTTTTCATCCAATCCTAACCTAATACGCTAAATCAAGGATGGGCAGACCTGCTTCATGCGCGAGCCGTATATCAATAATCTTAGTTTTAAAACAACCACAGCCACAACAGTAAAATTTGAAAATACCAATTTATTTCGTCACAATGAAATATAGGCTATCGAGTGAAGTTTGTTATTTTGTGGTGACACGATGTATCTCCACCTTGGCTGCAAGTGCAAGGTGCTTGAAATCAGTCTGACAAAACCCCAAATCAGTGCGGAACAGTTTCTCCAAGTGCTGCTGAGCATTTAAGGAAGATTTCAGCTCGGAAATGTTATTACTACGTAAAATTGTTTTTGTTAAGTAAATCATGGAAAACTTTTGGTGTTTGGTTTCGTAATGACATTTCAAGTTATCGGCTTTGTAATTATCGAGCGAATCTTGACAGATACTCCTATTCTGTTTTGAAAGTTCCGTTTTCATACTTTTCTTTTCTTTCCATGTATCGCTCGACGTCATTTCCTGGCCAAACTGTGCAGTTATTGCTTGCCTTTACAATTCAAATGAAAGAGCCGTATTCATCATTGTTAGCGGTGAAACGTTAGTGTGAACTCCATTCGATCGTGTTCAATTGTGAACTTTTAACCCTGTAGTGCCTCTTTCCCCTAAATTTTACAAGTGTTACGTAAACCATAAAGAAAGAAACCGAACGAAAACGATACGCATGTTTGTAATGCGGGATAGAATGCATCAAATCATAATCGTGTTGAACCTCTCTAGCAAATTGGCGAAAGGCATGTTATGTGCAATCGTTAAAGAACCGTGATCAAAGGCTCAAAGAGTTTGCCCACCCCTGCACCAAGTGAATCAACATCAATGTATGAAAAGTCTTTGAGTTCTTTTGAATGTATGAAATCTTTGCTAGCAACGATGCATCAACCACTACCATTTTGCATCTGTAAATCCTATGATCTGAAGGTAAATGCTGTAATACATTACATGGACGCCGTTATGTTGATATAATATAAAATCATCAAGTGTTGTGGAATGGTTCAAAAGAATTACATCTTCCAATCAAACCAATAAAAAAGTATGGTTTCAAGCGTGGGGGAATTTCTTGGTACCATGATCATTGATCACTTTCTGTATCGTAAGCGTATGTGTTACATTCAGCACAGTCGTTTACAAATCTGTTTTGAATACAATCTTCACGTTAACTGTCATGTGTTGTAGCGCGTTTTATTTCGCACCCAATTATTGACCTTGGTTGTGCCTGCCATATTATATTACTTATAGTCACCGTGATATACTCTCCTAATAGCCCCTTATTACAGCCAATTTCCTGATGACCTGTGGTTAGTCTACCTTGATATACTAGAGGCCCACTCAAGTTACTGACTCGAATCGGGATAGTTAAAACAATTTAACAGGGTAACCCTCATTGAGTATGCCAATTTTCAATGTATGAATATATCTAACCGCAACCGAAATTTACTTGGGCATTTTAATCGGCAGGAGATGAAAATTCTATGGCTGTCGCCCGCCAATTGAGATCTGAAATCGCGACTTTGAAGCTCTCCATGGAACATTATCGACAAGCAGCAGACGACAACATGGCTCTCTTCGACCAAGAAGCAGAAAAGGTTATCTTGAATCGCCCGTACGATTCTGCCGCAGGCTCTAAAAGTGTCTTTTTAATGTTGTCACAGAGCAAGATGTACGAAGAGATGATCAAAGTGAAAGATGGGGTCGTCATGAAATTAACGAATGAGGTGAGCGCGGTGGGGCATTCCGAGAATAGCACGTGTTTCTTGCTTCACTTAACACTTTTATTGCAACACACAATGCATTCATATTTGCAAATTTATTCACTCCAAGCTTTTCAACTGACTCTCACCGGGAGCAACCATCAGTGAATGCGGAGATTGAAATTCTAAATTGTACGGTAATTCTAAGTTCTAAGATGAAGAATTCTGTGCGTCGTAAGAGTGGCATAAAAACAACAATAAAAGTCAGTTTTACGTTTATAGTGAATATATTTGCCAATATGAATGTATTGTTCGTTGCGATATTCAAATTTTGTACTACGAGGAACTTATTCGCACTTTTATGATATAAAAGCCTAGAAAACCTGAAAATGCCTGTCTGTCTCCGCATACAGCGCTACATTCTTGGCCATGTAGTGTCAAAGTCACCTGTCAGCCTTTTCTAGTATTTTGAACAGTACTTGGCGTTATTCCAGCCACAGATATAATCCATTTTGGCCCATCGCCCCCTAAATGGGTAGTCGTCAATATCAAATATTGACGACATCATATTTTCAGATGCGATTATTGATATGCAAAGTTCTCTGCTAGTTGCTGACGATTATCTCTGACGAGTGTCAGCCGAAAATATTCGGGTTTATTCAATATGAATGTTTTATTTAATTGTATATTAGAGTGCTGTACCTCAAAGAGTATTTCATTTTATATGAAAGAATCGAAGTTCTGAATCTCAAGTTGGTTTTGAAGCATTGAAAAGCGTTCAATGTGCCAAATTCACCAAATCTGAACCCAAAACCTTACCATTTTGTTACCCTACTGGCGATATTTTCTCTAATTCTCTCTCTCTCATAGCTTCAGGAAATGGGCGCTAAAGGAGAGAAGAGAAACAGCAGATCGCGCTCGTTGATCTTCGGACGGGATTCTCCGTCTCCGGAGGAAAACGAATTGTCAAAAAAAACGCAGGTATTTTTTCATCGGTCCCGTGTCGATTTTCTGCTGTGCAAACGCGGCGGCTTCGTTTCAGGAAGAGATCGAGGCGTACAGGACGCAGAATAAATTTCTCAATAACGAAATTCTCGAGTTGACCCATTTGAGGAAGGTCGACCAGCAGAAGCTGGATGTGCTCCACGAAAAGGTACCGTGAATATTTAGTATCGCTTTCGTATTCGGCGACTGAGATTGTCAGCCTGATTTTGTTGTATCACTTTTAGGACAGAAGGTGTCGTAAGAAAGGCGTCGTATAGCATGGAATAAAATCTGGTAAGGACAATAGAACCACCTTAAAGTCTGCAAATCGGCTTTATTCCAACAAAAGCAGCGCTGCAACACAATGAACATAACAATGGCCATTTTCGTCTAGTGATTGTTCGGAAGTATGCTGATTTTCGGACTTTGAGGTTGTTCCATTGCCCTTACATGATTTTAATTTGTCGCCAGCTCTAGCACTACCTATTATGGTGCTTTTAGATTGCTCAGAAATAAGAGATACTGCTTGCCCAAGCCAAACGGCGGGCGTTGTGTATCTATTCTTAGGTTAGTAATCTATAATCATACACTCCAGTAAACTCATTATCCTCGCTCACACTGGAGTGCAAGCCAAGTGAGGCGTGAATACTAAACAGCTATAACATAATCCGGGAACACCTAGATTACATGCCTTTCTTAGTGTGTTGAGTTAGTGAAGGGTGAGGTAAAGTGCAGTGTAACTCTTGATTCGCAGCTGTATTTTGTTCATTTCGGTTTCCTGGAGGTTAGGAAAGGTAAACTGTAAATGAATTTTTACTTTATTTACGCTGTAAATAAAAAGTCTTCTGGAAATATTCTAAGCTGTAAGATGGCTGGAGGTTATGGCATCGATCGAAATGAAACTTCTTGACTTATTTCTGCCAGTGGGCATAATTGGTAAATCCGCCGTCATCAGTGTCAGATTCGAGTATCTACATTAGCGCGTTTGGAAGTGTCGGAGGTTTATCTGGGCTCCTTCTCTATGTCGCTGTTCTGAAGGCATTCCCAGAGGCCTGGTTCTTGACCTATTTTAATGGGTACCCCTTGTTTTTTGTGATTGTAGCGTGGACCCCTTTATTGTGACCTAGTCCGATATAATTCTTTGAACTGCAGTAACCAGGGTTAAGTTATGATTAGCCAAACCTCGAGCTTGTCTGGAAGCACTGGAATTGGGACGAAATATGGACACAAGTCAAAAATCAGTACGGATGGTACAAATCAAGACAATGCAGTTGGCTTTATAGTTGTAGTTTCAAAATTGACCTTTCGTGGACCCCTTGCAACTAATCTGCGGACCCCCCAAACGTTCCATCAAGCGTGACCCAATGTTAAGAACCTCCAGAATAGAGCGTCATGTGAATAAACTTCGGCGAATTTAGATCTGTTGAATCATGATCAAGGTTTAGTGTCGATTTTCAGAATCTCAATTTGGAAGCGTTGCGGTGCCAGCTTCACAGCAAATACTTCATCCTGCTCTCGGAACTGGACAAGATGAGGCACGAGGAAGTCGTCCAGTACGACGAAGACGACAATGGCGAACCGCTGCTGAAACAAAAAAGCGCCTCGGAACCAAGTGTCGTTCAGCAACTTGTGCAAGAAGCCGTACGCGACAGCAACAGGAACGATCATCTGAGCGCGCTGTTTAGGTGAGGTCGTAATCGCGATCGGGTTGGAGCTACTTTCTCTGGGTACCCTATAGTCGTTTTTCCAAACTCGTGATTCTTATTCGAGTGGTTATGTTCTTAGTACATTTTTTACACCTTGGAGAGCTTCTTGGAGGTACAGAACTTCAATATAGAATGGAATAGTGTATTCTTATTGAAATGAACTCGTATACTTTTAGCAGTTGCTAGTAGGTGGCTGCGTACGAAATCGCAGGGTTTATCTTCTCGGCTGATGCAAAATGATCATAATGAGACTTCCCATTGGTAATATCTTCGATAATAAATTCAGTCGCTATGATTCAGTGGCTATTTCGCTCAGTTCCTATGGCAATTTAACTCCTGAGAGTGGTGCAATCGTATCTCTATCTTTTCAAAATCCAATTTGCGAAAGTAAATAGTTTATCCGAAATACTGCTCAGGTGGAAGTCGAAGTAGTTTGAAAACATAACCACTTGAATAAGTACTGCAAGTAGGTAAAATCTACTTGAGTACCCAGAAAAAGTAGTAATGATCGACATAGATATTATCTAAAAAAACTTCTCTATGCAACGCCTCTATGCGGCAAATCCTTTTTTCAAACGTCCTTCTGCGTCCGCAGGCTGAGCAAGTACGACAAGTTTGGATTCATTCAAATCATCGACGACGATGACGAGTCGTCGTTTCTGGCCGCGGCCAGCCGACTGCAGCAGTCCGCTTCCAACATCTTTCACTCCATCGAGCAGCGCGACGCACCGTTGGAAAGCAGGTGGCAGCGTTTCGTCGCGGAGAAGTGAGTAAAAACGAATCTGAGGTGGCCTTTTTCGAAATCCGCAGATGCATCTTCGCGACTGACAACCAGGGCAAGTTTTTGTTGCAGTTGAATCCGTGGAAAGTTGCATTTATTTTTCACAAAATTTGCAGTAAAAAGTTGCATTTATTTTTTCACAAAAGTTGCATTAAAAGACCACATTTTGGTCGCTTGACTAAAAAAAAAAGTCAACTTCCCAGTTCCACTCCTGAAATACAGTTTCCCATCCACATTCTCCATTGGTTGACTAAAAAATAGATCAACTTTCCGGCTCAGCTCCCGGAATACCCGTTAGAGCGTTACCTCAGTGCTGATATACGGTATTTCGGTCAAATTTGGCCGTGTATTTCACCAAAATTCTAAAAAAAACAGCGACCGATCCATTTCCAGTAAGTTGGTTGCATGAAAAATCGAAAAAGTTGCCAAAAGTTGCACTATAAGATTCCTTCAAACAGCTTAAAACAGCATTCTACATATCTTACGAGTATTTAGGAAACTGCCGGAAGCTATAAAAAAAGTTGGAAAAAACTTGCCCTACTAATGACACTACGAATAGGCGCAATTTCCAAAAATATTAATTTACAGTATCTTTCCTTTTCCAAGTTGTGATTTGAATATTTTAACGTTTTGTTGTAGCTATGATGTAGTAGAGAAAGAATTTTTCGTCCGATAAAAGTCTTTCCGACGTCTTATTTTTCGCTGAATTTTGTACAACCTAGGTGTCATCCGACTCTTTTGTGCTGTTTCAGGGGCGTTCAAAGAAACGCGGAATTCAAGGAATTGGTGAGACAGGGAATTCCGCATAACTTACGAGCCAAAGTGTGGAAATCTTTGGTGTACATACGCACCGCCGCTATGAGGTGGGTCCAAATTTTGCCGTAATCTTTACCAGAAGAAATATATTACATCTCGTCAGGGAAGTGTACGATGTCGAGGGAACTTACTACCAAGATTTGTGTGACTCTGGCGTCGCGCCTCTCCACGCGAAACAGATCGACCTCGACTTGCTTCGGACTCTGCCGAACAATCGTTTCTTCTCCAAGATAGACAGCGCCGGTATCAAGAGGTTGAAGAGAGTTCTCGGCGCGTACAGCCTCCACAATCCCACAATCGGGTAACGATAAATGATATTTTTGTACGTTTTTTCTCGAGTTGCAGTTTTGATACTGATACTGAAGTATTTAATGATCGCTTGTCTTGTCAGGATTGTAACTAGGTCACTAGGTTCCCTGTCACGAAGTCAATTTTACTTTTATAGTTTTGACTCGAGTCAAGTCGAGTCAATTTCAATTCGCTGTCGAATAAAGTTCAAGTCAGGGGCAGTGGGTCGAGTCCGAGACTCGAGTCCAAGTCGTAGTGTTTACTGTTCATTACCGAGTTCAAGTCAGATTTAACTTGCTTCTGTGAAACTCTTGACGATATGTAAGGCCTTGGATTCGTTAATATACTGAATTTCTCACTCACAATTTCAGTACTTACTCTAAACCAGTGGTTCCCAACCTTTTTGGATGTCGGAGCTGCATTTCAAACTTCAGAGTACGTATGGAGCCGCATGAAAACACTCGAGTAGGCTACTTATAACGAAAATTTCAAGGTAGCTAACCTACCTCTGGATCTCATCATCCAACTAATTCTAAATCATGCACACAGACTGCTATAGATTCTATATCGGTTATTTTAGTATTGATAGAAGCGGATTGGCGAATGCTATACGTTGAAATAAACTGAAAATGCGTATCATTACTACAACATACTATTATGTCGTTATGTGACAGCTCTTCATGCGTTCCAGCACTTGATGTACAAATTTGCTGGGCAGTGTACGGTGTCGGTGTCGGTGCCTAGTATTGGGCTTGTTGCAATTAATACGTGACTATGAGCCGTTCTTTTGATGTCAGTAGAATTGTGCCGAAATTTACTTTCACAGAGACGATATATTAAGATGTGATTAGCAGAACTCAAAATATGTCCTTGTCTGATGGGTATTGATCCATGCGTTTGACGGCTAGTCTGCAAGAATTCTCTTTCCCGGTTTTCAGAAGCGGCCTTGGACTGCTTCAGACATAACTAATATCCCTGATTTTAGCATTCATATACGGAAATTGACTGTAACCATTCACAGAAACACACAACTGCTGTCGTCTATCGTATTTTTTTGGCATAGTTAGAGGTCAACCAGAGCAGCAAGAAGACTACCCTGGAGCGGCGGTTGGGAATCACTGCTTCAAACAATCATCCCTAACTACTCGACCCGTGACATTAGAATTGATAATTCAGATTCGAGCACTCAGATCTTTGTGTCCAGGCCTACTTGACCACCTCTAAACACGAGTCACAATTTCAGGTACTGCCAAGGACTAAACAGGATAGCCGGCATCGCTCTGTTATACCTCTCGGAGGAAGACGCGTTCTGGTGTTTGGTAGCGATTGTGGAGTGCATCATGCCGGAAGAATATTACACGGCTACGTTGACCGCGTCGCAGGTCAGTTGGTCTCTCAGAGGGAGATATGGACTAGATAATTTTAGTTGTCTAATTTGACCAGTTAGAGACAAATGCCGGCGATAGAATTCTAATCTTATTTCTGGTTATCCTGAAAATGCTACATGAGATCTGTATATTGCGAAATGAACCAAGGTCGGTGTACAGACATTGCTGCATAGTGCGACCGTGTGGCTATAATTGTAATTGTAATCTATGCAGTAATGTAGTAAGCCGCACACTTGGGTTGTTCAAAAATAACTTTCACAGATTAAATTGTTAATTTCTGGCAACCCAATGAAATTGTTGAGTTGTCTTCAAAAACGAGGCAAGACAAATTTGACACAATTCCAGTTGTCGTATTGTAGTTTACTCAGCCAATTATGATTTCAAACTATTGCGCTAATAACTTTATGTGTTTTAGGCAAAACTAGGTCTTGAATACTTGGAATCATTGCTCCTGCTTGTACTTTGGTAGAAATTTACGATGTTGCTTCTACGCAAGCGCCAACTACTTTGACCAGCTCCGGTTTGCTTCAACGCACTATATTTTCGCAGGCCGATCAACGGGTATTCCGGGATTTGCTGGCCGAGAAGATGCCTCTCGTTCATTCCCGGTTGGAAAAAGTCGGCATCGACGTGTCGTTGATTACTTTCAACTGGTTCCTGTGCATGTTCTGTGACGGGGTGCCGCCCGATACGATGTTAAAGATTTGGGATGTGTTTCTGAACGAAAGCTCAAAGGTGACCATCGGATTTTGTTATCATTCGAGGGATATGTCTTCATCCTGGTTGTGTTTTTAGGTTCTCTTCAGATACGCGTTGGCGTTTTTCAAACACGTCGAAGAAGATATCTTAGAGCTAAACGACTACATGACACTTTTCAATCTGCTGAGAAAGATGGTGCACAAGATGTACGACGCCAAGTGAGTGTTTGGTTTGGTCAGGGTTTTGAATCCAATTCTACATTCTGTTCGGTTCAGATTATTATTAATTTCATTTTTTCAAAACATCGCAAGATTGCGATACCGTGAAAGGATTAGGTGATACCATTGATAATACGCACATGTAATGTTTTACTGGTTGCGATCGAAAATTTCCAGGCTTATGTCAATATGAATATATTATTCATTTGTATGTTGAAGGTCTGTACCTCCAAGAGTCTCATGGCGGTCGAAGTCAAACTTACGCCGTAAATTTCTGCTGAATTAGGAGTAGGAGGAGTATCGATTTTGGAGACATAATAAAACTGGCTCAGGCAGAAGGGAAAGTTATCGTCAGTCAGTCGATCGAATTTGGCTAATTTCGATGTTGCAGGGTGCATCTACTATTGACGTAACAAATCTGTGCAATTTTAAAAAATATATTGAGTTGCCGTTATGTAGGGCTACCATATTTTGAGATCCGAAGATAAGGAAACTTTTCAAAAATTTCGAAAGCTATAGTGCCTGAGGAGAAAACGGGTGATTTGGGAATATTTTCGAGTAACAGTATTGGGTTGACTTGAAAAAAGGTCATTTATACGCCCTCTCTCTCTCCCGAAATACACGTCGTGCGTATTTTTCGTTTATTTTCTTACCAACCCTGGCATTCGGGGAGTCGACTTCCAATAAGGCTTTTTTTACAAAAATAGGAAAATTCCGAAAGTAGAGGACTTTCAATTTCTTTAAAAAAGAGGACAAATCCTCTGAAAATAAGGCACACGATATCCTTACATTCATATAGGAAGTATTTCGGCCAGTCCATGTGACATACTATATCCAAAATCTAAAAAGCGAGTTGTTATGCAAAAAAATGATGAGTCGACGTGGAGGTAGTGAAAAACATTACCAATCGACTAACTAGGCCTGGTGGAAGTAGTCAAAATCTACTGATTACAGCATAAAGTAGGACTCTGTTACTAGACAGTTCTGTCTACTTACTATAGTTTGTTCGTAAGCATTGTGGTAGTAAAATGTGCGAGAGTCAGTTAATACCATTTCAAATGTAAGATAAAATACTCGAAGAATCAAGTCCTGACAATCATTTTTGCAGAGCCCTTTCGCAGACGGCTTTTCAAACAATGAACCCGTTGTCCATGAAAAAAGTGAACAGACTACGTGCCTTCCACGTGGAAAAAGTACGCTCGGAACTACGCCAGCTTGATGTCGTCAGAAGTCAGTTCGCCAGCAGGCACGCCAATACTTCGGTTAACAGCGACTTGAACAGCGACGACGAAGGGGAAAATCAATTAGTTCCGCAATAATCATGATAATTTTATAATTCTGTCATTGCAGTCTACTCGTATTGTTGCTATAGTATTCATTTATCTGTGCAATAAGTTTACTACTGTTGCTTGCCGAAATTCAATAAACTCTTATACCCATGCACGGAATTGCTTGTTCCTGAAATTGCTGTATTGATGTCCAGTAAATCCTATGAAACGTAGTGTATCTACAGATGTGGTCTGTAACGAAGTACCCACACATACTGGAGAACACACGAGCGTTGTTTTGTGAGTGAAATATTCGCACTCATTGAGTTATGTCGTTGCTGCGGGAACAATGTGGCTTCTATCTGTTATCTATTGTAAAATCTTCATCATTTTATAGCCTATGTATCTTGGCCATGGTTATTGGTTATGTTCGTCTAGTTGTTTCAAAAATAATCAAGGGCCAAAAGAAGATCAAACTCTTAAAATGTGTCAAATGGACATAAGCTACTCTGATTCCACCGCGACGATATAGTTCCTGTGACTGAATAGAATCGGAATTCCATTTATTCGCAGAGGCGGTTGGATTGGTCATAGATAGAAACCACATATAAACAATGCCTCAATAACTTACTGCTCGGAGAGATGGATGGAGCGGTATTCCAGATATACCAAGTGCATGTAGGGAATGTAATATCTGAAAAATTATTCTACTATTTTCAAGATGTAAAATGAGATGCGGCACTGCGGGCTTTTGTGACTTGAGCGCTGGTTACAGCATTCGGAATTGCTAGATTCATGCTTCTTAGAGGCAACACGGAAAGTCTACTGCAACGTTCAGAATTATATTTTGTTGGCGTAATACAGGGCTGTTATGATAATGTCTCTAATACAAGTGATGCAAATTATGTAAGAATTACTCTTTACTTGACAAGAGCAAGAGTTTGGCTTCGAAAATTGTTAAAGAGGCAGTCGAACGACGCAAAGCTCGGGTGAATTAAGATTGTTGGGTCGACCGTGATTGTACCTCCCGTCGTGTAATCATGCCTCTTCATCCCTTTTAATAATTCTGGCTGTTTTTCATCAAGTGTACAATGTGCAGATATGCATTTTGTCACTGTCTATTCACGTAAGTCCTCCTATATCTACTTTTTTTCACTACTTGAGTAATTTCTTGACGTTTTATATTCTACATATTTAAATATATAGATTTCTAAGGTCTTGAAATTGGTTATTTTTCTCATGACCGAGTAAAATTCACGGTAGGTCTCTACTTCTGCTACTCAAGTTGCATCAGTGATGACTGCTTGGTCATGGTCATCTTACACGGGAGGGTCATCACGTCCGATCGAACCGTGAATTATCCGCACGAACGTCCGCCTTTGCTTATGCCCATTTTCACTCAAATCTGTCCATTATCCTAGCTGTAAAAGCTGAAAAGGAGGACATTAAAGCGTCCTCGGAGGACATTCTCAAAAACCTGTAAAAAGGAGGACGTATCGTAACCCTAGGTATAGTAGGTAGGTATCCCGCCTGCCATCCGACAGTCGACGAGCATGTCCAGTGTCCACATTCAAGTCGAAATACAAGCAATTACTACTAAATAAATACAGTCCATCCTCAAGATTACCGGACCACGACTGACCTATCGATCTCGCTTCCCATGACATGCCGCTCTATTTCTTGTCTTTTTTTCTATACTATATTCTTTACTTGCATTCAGTGTGTGTGCATGCCTCCTCTTTACATCGCCCAAGGCCAAGGTGGGTGTCTGATTCCATAGACTACTCCAAGTCGCCTCGACATCTTCCTGTCTTTTCATTGTATCGCATTTTTGTGGTGTATTGAACTGATAAAATTGCTAATAAACCAATGATGATGATGATGATGATGAGGTAAGAACAGCACATGAGAGTGTGAGTCGATGTAGGTTTTTATGTCGCTCAATGATCGATGCAAGTTATTGCAAGTGGGTGTCACAGATGTTTGATTGATAGACTTAACCAAGTCGTGTTGACAGTCGACACATGACTTTTTTTTCGTTGCGTCGTGATGTGGTAGTTTTAAATGATGAAAATGATGGTGATAAATGACCCGATCGATTTGTAATATATCTCGTTTTGGTTCTTGCAAAGCCGGGTGAAAGGTCATTAAGATTCCATTAAAATAGACGAAATTTCTCAACGAAGTGGCGAATCGACGCGGCAAATACTGACTTCACTGTAATGTCATTGCCAGTGCGATTATAGATAAACTAAGTTAGTTTACCTTAGTTATCTATAGTGCGATGCTGTCGTGTTTTGTGGAAGCTCTCAGCATTATTATGATTACCAGCAGTAGTCTTTACCTGAGTATATTTGTTTTAATACTAGGTCCATGACTCATCGTGCAGATGTTATTGCACAATGAAGGAGTCATATGCTGGTATTTTGAATTCGTTAGAGCTGCAATTCATTGTTGATTTTTTTCTTAGACTTTCCGCAATAAGTTACTGAAAAATCCAATTGCAATTTTCCACTACTGATATTATAATTAGGATAACTAGTGATTGATTGATGGTTACGAATTCAAGTATATGCTGTTTAAAACAAAAGAGAGAGGACGTGATTTTTAGGTTAGGGATAGCCGGATAGGCCTGTTTGAAATCGGTGTCCTGTGCTCACATTATATTTTATTTTTTAATAAATTACTTCAAGTTGGAAAATCATCGCTGCTCACCTGATATATCAGGCAAAAAGGCCAGCGATTCCAATCAGGCGGATAGGGATGTGGTCTTGGAATTGAATGTCATGCGGATGGGATAATTGGATAAGGATAGTAGGATACCCACACCCCCTGACCTGTGTAGGGACACTCTGATTACACAGGTATTGTCGATAAGCATGGAAACACTCTTAATATGTTGTGTTCATTGAAGACATACCTCAGAGAATCAAGGCGTAAATGGTAATGTTAGCAAACTTGCTCTGGAAGAGAATGTGAATACATTTTCCAATTTGCATATCTTGTTCCAATTTGCATATCTTGATGCTGATTTTGAACTGCATTTTTTCCTGTGGTGACGCAAATTTCTTGAATAACATAATTATTTCATTCCTGGCTGATCTCTTGACAGTATTCTTAGCCTTGTAGAATAGTGTTAAGCAGCTGCTGGTAAAACGTCGCTATGTCGGATGAAGTGGGTCAAGCGGAACAGCAGCAAGCTTCTAGAAGACCACCTCCACAGATTGCGTTGTTTGTAAAGGTACGATTAGGGCTTCATGCCAATAAAGCTTGAAGCTTACATTTTAAGTGATTGGTAAAAGTATGAACCTATGCACTCTGATAGAGATCTCGTCTGATGAATCAAAGTTAACCATTGATCATCATAATTGTTAGTGTTATATAGGCCCTATCTAGTCATTTTGGAATGTTATGATATTTTAAAATATTTGTTTTAGTTGAACTGATGAACAGCTTCTTGGAGGTAGCCTACAGAACTTCAATATACAATTGAATGGTATATTCATATTGAAATGAACCCGAATATTTTCGGCCAACACTCGTCAGGGGTAATCGTCAGCAACTAGTAGAGAATTCGAAAGAACATCGTATATCAACAATCGTAACACAAAATATGACGTCACCAGCACGAAATGTCGAATACGAGAGCGTTCAATGTACTATTTATACTATTTTACTATATTTTTACTATTGTTAGTGACGATGATTAAGTTTTGTATCAGTGATGAACGTTGTTTGTTTCTAGTTACTATAGTAGGCATATAATAGTTTCTGCACCCATATCCATATTATATCATTGTGCAATGCAGCTAGAGTGATATCTTTCAAGCTATAGGCTATTGTTGTGCCATAGATTTATGAAAGCAGAGAGCTGTGGACGTTATACTCATTTCAATGACAACCCTAATTATATGATCATGTTCATGCTTGTGTAATTGAGGTCAAACCATTCGGAACATAACTGTGATTATTCCTTTTGATACTAATTGATGACTTTTGCTATGAATAGACCAAAAAAATGGCTTCATCTTTTAACTGTCTGTTGAATAGTAGGCTCATCTTGAGATTTTTTTCCTGTGGGTTAATTGGAATGGAGAAACAGCTGGCCAAAATGTGTAGCATGTCGTAATTTGGCGGCTCAAATTTGTCTCTAATCTCATTATCTACAAATATTTTAAGAATTGTACATAAAATTATGCAGTATGCAATTATTCTCATTCATAGCCTTCTCGTTTGTTAATGACTCATAGCAGCTAGAAGATTATCCTGCTTCGTTTGTAGTTCCCCTCTTCCATCTTAAATAACTACTGTTCCAATTTCCGTTTTGCTAATGCTTCCTTCATTTTATAATCTTTTGATAAATGAGATGGAGATCATCTCTATCTTTAAACAGTATGTTAGGGTGAATATCAACAACTGGTATTGTTAAAATCTCCCAATATAAAGGCTACAGTAGAATTCATTCAAATTTGAACAAAGGCTGCAGTAGGGAAAAGCTTTTGTCGAAAATCATTATTTTGAAGTACCTTTATTCCTATGCGTTATAAACATCCTGGCATTCCGCCTGCCTTGTTATTATACCCGAGGTAAGCATACAATTACCGGACACGCTCACGTAGTATCTAAAAACTCTCCAAGTAATCCAAACATTTGTAGTATAAGTAGTGCGATTGTTCTGCCTCGGGCTATCTTATTATTTGCTATGCCAAGGATAGACCTTTACCTTAATTGGCGTAGTGTTGTCATTTGGGCGTGTGCTAGATTGTGAGTTTTGCCGGTATGGAACAGACCGAACAGAAAAGGACTTATGTCATAAATTTGTATGTTAAAGTAAGTTATCTAAATCCATGTCATGTGCTACAGTATAAAAGATTATTATTTTTTCATGTTAAGCTGATTTGTTCCGTCTGTGTTTCAATTAGCGAAGCATTGAAGTTGAGGAATTAAGATAATGTAAAAATGTATATACATCGGAATACAACAATAGCCTATATAGGCATCGTGGCTTATCATTATAGGTATATAACTCATGGAAAATGTTCATTAGAACTAAAATTTGTGTGTGTCTTCATTCAAGCTGATAGGTTTCAATACAGAACTACATATGATGGTCACTGCTTTAACTAACATTAATGTAGGATTGTAGTGTAGGCATAGCTGTTACGTACCCATGTTTCACATGTTTTGATAAAGATAAGGCGGTTGATTTAGTGATTCAAATGTGAGGTAAAATCAACAGTCTCGTTCAGAAACTGAGGTATTTCCTGCCTCTTGGAAGGTATTGAACCGTGAATTACAGTTTCACAAACAATGGCCAAACGCAAAATGTTTAGTGGGAATGCAGCATTCTTGAATAACCATTTTGTCCATTTAAGAGATATTGACGTCAGTCTATTCTAACCGTCGGTATGTATGTATTGTGGTGCATACAAGCATTATTTCTAAATTTGAGCCCAGTAGCATTCTTGGGTGAAGACTACCTCCTTGCATTTCGGACGCAATTATACTATCATAGAATATTATAGCTATGCCTTATCAAAAGGCACATGACAACCATTTTCAATAAAGTACTCAACATTTTCCAGGCGGGTTCCGACAAGGAATGTATCGGATGCTGCCCATTCTCACAGCGACTTTTTATGATTTTGTGGTTGAAAGGTGTGGTGTTCAATGTTACCACCGTGGATAAAGCTACGTAAGTATATATATAGCTTACTGTATCATGCAATGACGCAAATATTTTATGCCATGGGCTGCAGCCTTACTTTTACGATATGAAACTCCAGTTTTTTCAAGGTGATTTAAATCAGTAATTACCGCTAGCACATATTATGTAAAGTTACTCCTGATAAATCACTGTCAGTATATTCTTGAATGACATTTTGTGATATGCAATATGCATGTACGTACGTGAATGATTTGCCAAGCAAACAATGGTCATATAAGACCTCTGCTATGCTTCTAAAGGGCAGGAATATTTGCAATACAATCATAAATCTATTGATCTACTTGTGTATTTCCAGTAATGTTTATCCGTCCCATCATCAGACAAACAATTCCGCGCCGGTAATTGCTTAGTTGGAGAGGTGTGGATTTTTATTCATTGACCTGACCAGTTGAACATGAAGTGAAGATACATGTGTTGAGATAATTACGTGTTTAATGTAATTCTTCACTCATATGCCGTTTCGAGATTTGTTTTGGTGCTGAACTACTAGTATTCAATATACTCTTACATATAGATTCTGTTACAGTATGTTTTACCTGACGGACATTCCATACCAAATTGGAATGTGATGATTTTAGCCTCTCAATGTCCATTTGTCATCTACGAAATATTTTCTGATCTTTGAGGCGATAGCGTTGAAATGGACCGGTAATCCTGTCACAACAATTAGTGTCAAAATGATACCTATTAGTCTTCACATGATGTCTAATTGTTGTCGCACCCTTGTGATCTTATATTCGTTAGGTGTCAAATTAGGTTGTCATTAGGCATGTTTCTATATCAGTCAAATAACTCCCAACTAATGCAGAAAACCAAAAGATTTGGCGGACATCGCTCCTGGTACAAACCCCCCGTTCTTGATTTTCAACGGGGAGGTGCTGACCGACATTCCCAAATGCGAGGAATACGTGGAGGCCGAGCTCTATCCGCCGAATTATCCGAAGCTTGCCTGCAAATATACGGAAAGCCGCACCGTCGGGAACGACATTTTCGCAAAGTTTTCTGCGTTCATCAAATTTTCCGGGGACAGACGCTCGGAACAGGCCAAAAGTACGTGTTGATGTTGTTTTCCTTTCATTTTCAATTAAATGTACCAGTACTTCTTTTATTTGTCATTTGATAAGCACAAAATAAAACCATACGATGTGTCACTTGTATATGCAATATATTGTAATTCAGTTGTATATTGAAATTCTGTACCTACAAGAAGCTCTTCAAATATGTCACTTGTGTAATTATATGCTAGTGTTGCCACTGTTTCAAATGCTAACTAATCCAGTTAGATCAGGGGTGGGCAACTTTTGAGCTTGCGGGCCGCATTCAACATCGGAATCCTTTCGCGGGCCGCACTATGTAAAATTGGGATTATAAACTCAAACGCAATAGTGGTATTTGATTATATAGTGAGGACATGTAGATAACATATATGCTTAATTGCTTATTTAAAACAATCCAAATATTGCTTTGATGATATCGTACACGCCTCAGAAACATTGGCGAGATTTCATAGTCGACCTCAAATTTGTCAAAAGACTCAAAACTATAGAGATGAAAGTCGGTTGTCCCGATTCTTAGAACACGATTGAAATTTAAACCTGTGAGCAGCGACGTGCACATAGATTTACTAATTCCACTTTAGGTTCAGCTCATGGACACACAATGCTGACAGCATCATAACCATATAAATAGCCCAATTCTACGCATACTGAGAACGAATCTACCTAAAACACGCGCGAATCGTTTTTTATAAGCACATCACTGAAATATTTCAAACTGGAGTGGCCAATCTGAAATCACACTCGTGATTTTTCAAACTGCGCGGGCCTTGAGATCAGGCTATTGCACCAGAAATTGAACATAAAAAATAATATAGGAAGTATTTACCTTAGTACAGAGGTTCTCAACGTTTTTAAGACACGCCCCCACCTTATGATGGTAAAAGATTTGGCGCCCCTCTTATCGTCATATCACCAAACTCAAAGCAAACCTAACGAATAGTTTGATGGCACGGAAGGTTACGGATGAGGATGAGAGATTTTTAAATATGAAATTCGGACTGAATACAGAGCAATAATTATGAAGGGGGTGTAAATCGCGCGGAGCGCGAAATTTTTTTTTCAGTTTAGCTCAGCTTTGCGCCTCCCTTCAGATGCTTTCACGCCCCCAAGGTGGGTGCACCCAACCAGTTTGGGAACAACTGCCTTAGAATTATTGTGGTGAAATATATAAGAAAAAGTTTAATCAAGTCCCTGCCAATTCGATTTTTAGTACGCATTTTATCAATATTTTTTAGCAACTTTCTTTAGACTCTCGCGGGCCACACAGAACGGCGTGGAGGGCCGCATGCGGCCCGCGGGCCGTAGTTTGCCCACCCCTGAGTTAGATGATCCGATTATTGAACTGTACCTTGTTGATATGAACATTTGAACAAGTACATTAAGTTGTGATTGGGTGTTGGGTCGATCTTGATATATATTTTTTCTGTGCAAAGCTATGGTGGCGACATGTTTTGATATCATTTTCAAGTATTTTAAGTTTTTTTTAAGCTTATATACTTCCCGTTATGTGTCATCCGATAACCACAAAGTGAAACCATACGCCACAGTGTGTGTGTCAGTAGTTTTAAATGTGAACATATCCTGGTAAATGGTCCGCTTATCAAACTGTGTCTGGTTGAAATGAACAAGTACGTTGAGTTATCATTGCGTTTTGGGCGGCTAACATTTTATGTGTTCAATATCTATGGTAATAACGCGTTTTATATCACTTTGAAGTATTTTACGTTTTTCAAGTGTAACATCATTTGAATTCTATTTAATCCTGCTAGATAACCCAATCATTGTACTGTGCCTTGTACTAGAACATTAGGTTGTCACTGGTTGCGGGGGGCAATATATTTTTGTGTGCAATATTTATGGTGACGAGATGTTATATCATTTTTGTTATTTGACTTTATGTGAGCACCTAGCTTTCTAGCTTCACGCCGAAGTTAGTGATATATGTGTGTGTTCATTTCCTTCACGTTTTAATCGCTCAGATCTTCTGTCCTCTCGTCCCAGAGTGAAGTGTCTTTCGAGTAATCCTTGTGTGTGTGTGTTGGTTTCTGGAACACCTTGACTTGAAATAGAAAATTGCCCTTGTTCAAACCGAGACCCTTTGATGACATCGATTTGCTTGAAGACTTCATTCAACTGAAAAGTCTAGTTTTGATTTGGAATATTTGCGGTTCACTTCTCGGGGATATGTCATTACTTGGGAACAGTGTGGAAATACCAAAAGTTTACGATTGAGTTTCCTATTAATCTTGTATTGCTTGTGTGCCTGTGTCCAATCGTTTTATTTCACAGTACTCAAGTGATATTGTATGAAAACAGCGTAGGGATAAAGATTTCATTGTCAAACTGCTCTACCAATACGGATCATCCATTCAGCTACAACGTGCTGTATCAATATTTGATTATGGGAATGTCTGCCAGTTGGTATATGATTCTATTGCCATTTGCCAGACCCGAAAATGGGTTAGACTTCGACAACGCCCCTTGATGTAAACTATGAAAGCAACGTTGTATTCGGCTGGATGTCATAATATTTAGTACCTCACTATTGGTTACCTCCTAGCATGTTTTATTGCATCAAATACGATGTCCTGTGGTTTGGCATTTTTTACATTCCCCAGAAATGCCGAGTACTACAGGCTCAAGCATGTAAGATATTACTTGACCCTTTGTTAAAGAGAAGTTATTTCAACACGAAGTCTTCATCCAGTATGCCTTATTACTGTTATTGGTTAAATTCATAACAAAAGTAATATCGAGTTGTCATGAAATCACGTATATTATTCAATTTTACGATGTTATCTCTGGTGATACAGTATTTTATTGCGCAAGCCGGTATGTTTTCTGCGAATGCTGCATGTGCAATGTGCCTACCTCTGCTTTTGTTGCCGCGATAAACCGATGCCAGCCCATTGTATTCCTTACAATGCCGTCAATCTGATTTTCAGAACTGGAGACTCGTTTGGTGGAATCCTTAAAAAAATTTGACGCGTACCTCCGAAAACCACTGGACCACGAAATTGACGCTGATTCCGAAGACAACGAGGGGGAGTCTCAGAGGAAATTCATCGACGGCAATTTTATGACGCTCGCAGATTGCAACATGTTGCCAAAGCTGAACATTATTCGGGTCAGTATAGATGAATGTAATACCTCTATATGCTATATTGTATGTGCCACCTTGATAAACAAAAGCTGACGCAACGACCTGATGAGTCAAAAGTGAGAAGTGATTTACTTTTTCCGAGACACAGGTTCTGGGTGAATCATGTTTCATTTATGATGAGGCCATAAGACACCAACCAGTTTGTTGGTATGCTAGAGATATGAAACTGTTCATTTCATAGATTTGTAATAGTGACTATGAAGTAGATATAACGTCCTTTGATATCACTCTAAACATATGTGTATTCATCCTGACTCATGACACGGCAATGATGATGTATGCGATTGCACATTTGGTGCATCTGGACTCTGGAGTTGCGGATTAAATTTGAGTCCCTCATCTCACACACGATCCGCTATCCACGTATCAGCTGTTGGAAGTTACTTACACAACCTTATTGATTAAAGTTTATAATTTGACCGTGACTTATATACCCTATCGGACTGAAGATGACAAGTTATTGGGGCAAGTTTTTGTTCCGCTAAAAAAGCTAGAAAGTCGCATTAAATTTTACGACAGTTGCATATATAATTATTTTCATTATTATTAGGATAGGAGATACTCAAAAGGTTCCATTGTATAACCTCACAGTTTAAGTCTTGCATACGTGAAATGAGAAACTACCTCAAATTTAAATTGCAGACAATTGATCAGACATCTATTCTCTTTGTTATGCAAATCAAAGAGAATAGACCCGTACTAGAAATTTTTTATAGCATGTTTATTAAATCGCTCCATTACATTTTGAGTAATATTTGATGAAAGCTGCAGTAAAAATTTGCATGAAAAATAAAAAAAAGTTGCAAAAAATGCAGTATAGAATTATTGCAAACAGCTTAAAATATCATGCGTCATAAATTCTGAGTATCTACAACAACGCCGGAAGCTGTAAAAAAGTTGCCAAAACTTGCCCTAGTCTTGATGTTCTTGTGATGTTAAATGTTGTCGTGTAAATTCCAACTGCACGCTTTCCCCATTTCGTCTTTGACGATTGTACACTGCACAGGAATCCACTTTACATACACTCTTTAATTTTTAAATGTCGGTAGCAGACATGGGGTTTATCATGAATCTTGAATGTAAACTCAATATTGCAGATGCAGGTATCTGTTCTACTGTGAAGTGTAATGATTTTCACAACCGTTTAGTCTTTCACGGAAAGTTAAAACATAAAATATTCATAAGTTTGTTACTTTAACATAAACAGCTATATGTTTAGAAATAAGCTAAGCATACAATAGTTTTTGAAGTCCTATTGAAAACCGTTTGCTATAGTTTTAGGGTGTAGACTGGAGTTTAAAAAACGGGGTTATTTTTGTCGTTGTTTACTAGGCACGTGCTTCTTTGTTTCATCGTTCACGGCCGACCGAATCAGTCATGGTTGGTGCAACGTAGAAACCAAATATTTAACCTCGGTGCAACTTTAGTGCGACCTTGTGATGTCGTCATGCAAATTTGGTCACGGTAATTGGATTCCATTATAGCAAAATAAGCAGGATCACAGCATATGAGAGCGAGGGTTCGCAAATGTTTGTAGCGTTAGGCGTGAAAATTCTGTGAAAAAATATAGTACAACTATGTAAGTATATATCAATACCAGATCTTCAATTGACATTTGGTATTCTCCAACACGACATAGTGTGATCCTTGTAAATTAAAGTATCAACCTCGCTGAATCAGCAACATCATTGTTTACCATTACAACCTTAGCGTGGCACTTGCGTCAAATTCGACGTAATATCCATATCTCGATGTATATTCAAATATACCCAGGAGGTCTCAACAACAGAGTTGTCACTCGACTTTTGTTCAATTTGATGATAGGCTACGGGCGCAAAAATAGATTTCTTGAATAGAGTAGGTAGGCGATCAATCGTCTCCTTTGCAATAGGGATTGGTGATATCTGAAATGGAATGCTGTTCTCCGCGTGTCCATTGTCCATATAGGGCTATTCCCCAGCAAATATGGTCAATATTGCAATACTTCTACAGTTCTACGTTTTCGGAGTGCGCAACTAGGTTTTGCCTTCTGCCAATAGCACTTGACCTGTTTCTTTTTGTCAAATTTTTTACAGTTTGGATTTCGAAAACTAGAAAGTATTTTTTGGATACATTTGGATAACGTCTACGACTGACATTGCGCGTGAAATAGCCCCTGTGTCACGGTAACTGAACATATTACCGCAGATTTTGTCTATTTGTATTGTCATTAGTCATTTTGAATTTGTGGCAAAATCGCACATTAACCTCTGCCATAACCTCACCTATAAGGCCCTATAGGTATCTATCTGTAACTTCTGGGGGGCTCCGCCCCCCCCCCCTTCCCCAGACCCCCTTTTTGCATCTGTTATTATTTTCTATCTGTCACCACGGCAAGGTTGGGCCAGGTGCTGGATTCGGCCATGTCCATTTTTGCATGTGTGCAAGGATAGACTCCATCAAAACTAAGTGTTTCTACCGTATGCAGAGACGTGATGATGATTGACACATCTGTACGGAATCATATTCTTGTTTGGTACATGGATTTCCATGTTTATTCGTTATTATCCTTGAAAAAAGCGCATAATCCAAATAGGGGGGGGGGCGGGCGACCGCCCACCCCAAAAGCCACCACTGGTTATACCAGTATTTCTTTACGAGTTCGGTAATTCAAAGTCTAATCTGATTTGGAAAAGATTGTGTAGCTAATTCCAATCTAATTTGGGGTAACTGTAGTTAAAATTCTAATTCTAATCTAGTTCTAAATCTAATTGATTCAGGTCGCGGCAAAGCGCGCGGCCGACTTCGAAATACCGAAGGAATTCGTGGGCATCCACAGGTACCTCGACGCCGCGGACAAGGCCGAAGAGTTCAAGCAAACCTGCCCGGAAGACGACGAGGTCTGCTGGACGTACAACATCCGCGCCCGCAAGCCCGTCAAGCATTGAACAATGGAAGCCCGCGGCTACACTCTTTCTGTAGTTCTCTCCACCGTGTATCATGATCAAATTGGTGCGGAATGGGATATGATATAATGATTGCGTCTGCGTCGCCCCTATTTCGTGCGCGTGCGATCTCGCAGTGCAGAAAACAAATATACTTCATATAGACTTTATCAAGCACGCGCCTCTTTCAAGTGAATTTGTGGATCGTGCGGTGTTGTGAATCGTGTTGGATTTTGCACCGTAATTGTGCTTACCTGAATTTGCTGAAAACTGCACCTTATAATGAAATGTTAATGTAATGTATGCTTTGATGATCTCTTGAAAATAGTTCGGTATTGAATGCCGGTTTCTGTTCTGCAAATTGGCTTTCTAGTCAGATCGTCTGGATTGTTGTGAGGCAGCGAGGGACAAGGATAGTTGCTTAGGTAAGCATACCGAGATTTGGTAGTGAGTTTTCTGTGCTTACGTAGCAAGCTCAGTTCGGATTATAAATATAAAATACCGCAAGATTGCGATTGAACTAACAAAGGAAGTGATGTAAAGCAATCAATCTGTCAAAAACACCAAGATCTCAATACAATGAAACGACTATTGGAACCGTCTTTCAATCAAACGCCTGTCGTAGCCTAGAACAACTGAAGAGTAGGGCTCTTCAAAAATGACTTTTTTTGTCAAATCGTACTGGCTACTTGATAAAATTGTTAGGTTACCTAATTTAAGCCTACACACAAAATTTGGTTCAATTCCAGCCAGTAACCGCTTTGCTACAGGAGAAGAAAGTTTCTATTTATGATATAAAAATAAATAATAAAATATTTGAAAATTTTCTGTTCACCCCATGAAAGTGTTAGGCTGTCTATAGAAACGATCCTCACCAAATTTGGTTCAATTCCAGCCAGTGGAAGCGGAGTTATTGCAGTCGAAAAATTTGGATTTTAATAAAATAGTATTTACGGTGACCGATTCTTTGTTTATTTATTATAGTTGTGCTCACCGTAAATACTATTTTATTCAAATCAAAATTTGTCGACGGCAATAACTCTGCTTCCACTGGTTGGAATTGAACCAAATTTGGTGAGGATCGTTTTTATAGATAGCCTAACACTTTCATGGGTTGAACAGAGAATTTTCAAATTTTTTATCATTTATTTTATATAATAAATAGAAACTTTCTTCTGTAGCAAAGCGGTTACTGGCTGGAATTGAACCAAATTTTGCGTGTAGGCTTAAATTAGGTAACCTAACAATTTTATCAAGTAGCCTGTACGATTTGAGAAAAAAAGTCATTTTTGAAGAGCCCTACTGAAGAGGCGTGCGCAATGAATTACAGTAGCAGAACAAACAGGACGGGCTCTGGAAGTACGGTGGCATGTGTCTGTAAACCGCAGAATACGCCAGATCGGTCCGGTAAACTCTAATTTGAGATCGGGACAAATAGTAAATACCCCGACATACGGCTGAATAGATGAAATTTGGTGATATTGCAGAGGGAAGGAATATCAAAATCAGTTGCAAAAACTCCATAGAGTTCGAAACTATATCTTCGTCTAACCTCAACGGTACAGTTTACGTATTATGATTTCTCGGATAGCTGTTAGATTTTCGTGCGGTACTCGTTATCGTCGATCCATGGAAAATGTTATCGTCCACCCAACAACATACTTCCGTATTCATAGGCTGGCTCGGTTAGCGACAGAATGAAGTAGGCCTAATCCACCCACATCCCGCTCCACATGGACATCGCATTGTAATTGGCACTTGATAATCCGCTCATATTTTAGATCATATGGGGGCGCTAAGCTGAAGCAGTGGTGTACTTTCAAGAAAGATTAGATCGCAGTGTTTTCCAAACTGGGCGCCAGCGCCTCATTGGGGGCGTTTGAGACGTGGAACGGGTACCGGTCGTAAAAGACGGTAGCCTACTGTGGAGTGGCGAGTTAGCGCAGTGGTATAATCCGCGGCTGCAACACCAATGGGTTGTGGGTTCGAGTTCGACCGAGATGGACTTGAGAATTCCTCTATGCCTAAGTTTTGGAGGTTTATCTATGCTCCTCTTCCTCGCGGCTGCAACACCAATGGGCAACAGGGGTTGAACCCGCTCAGAGGCCAAACGCCAGACGCCAAACGCCGCGCGGCGGCCGAATGTCTATACGGCGTTTGGCGTCTGGTTTTCTGAGACGCCGAGTAGCTATACGGCGTTTGGCGTCTGTTATGTTCAGACGCCGAGTAGCTATACGGCGTTTGGCGTCTGTTATGTTCAGACGCCGAGTAGCTATACGGCGTTCGGCATCTGGTATGTTGAGAATAGGGTTTTATTTGAAGGTTGACGCTTGAACAGGAGTTTTCTGCAGCTAAATCTAAGCAAAGCATGTCATATCATTGGCCAGTGGGCAAGTGATTTGATGGTTGTTTCGTGTGTACCTGTACACTGACTGTACCGTACATCGCGTGTGCTTCGGTGCTGGGTCGACACTGAAGATCTGGCTGCTTGAGAACATACACGTTTCGTATTAGACAGATCGTCAGTCACGTTACTACAGATACTGCATGATTTGTTGCTGGGAACTTAACCACCGCAAGAAGATAACAGTATGTGACGTGTAGTAACAAGATATTTTATTGTTTTCTAGTAGGCCTATAGTTAGCGATTGATTCTGGACTAGACTGAAACAGCTGCAAAATCCTTTGTATCTCCACTTCACGTATGCTGTGGTAAATCAACAGTTCACGTCACTGAGATCATATTCAAGACTCACCAAAAATTTCGTTTCCATATTACTCCGCAAAATTCTACACAACACAAGTAGCCTATACTCCAAATGATCTTCGGTTGTGAGAAGTTCAAGGTTAAAGACCAGGATTGATGTTCAAAAAGATGGATGAAATTGTGGAGTACTTGCTTTGAAGGTTTGTGATGCGTTCACGTATTGAGATTTAAGAAAATTGATTTGCAATCTACTTTCACGTAATAGGCTGCCGAACTCTACCCGACGCAAACCTGGATTTTGATCATTCTCGACGAGCTTGCGAAAGCTACCGCCAGCAGTTTCGTCAAATCTTGCTTGATGCGACGGGTATGTTAGTCAATGTTGGATTAAAACCATTTTAAATACGTAGTATGTTTTGCATGCAGATGAATAAGAATTGGGAGATTATTGCATTGAATGCAGTGGTCCAAACCCAATAAAAAAATCATGAAATGGGTAGGGGAGATGTGGTACCGATGAGACAGTGGGACCGAAAATACTTGAAAAATTATCTGAGATAATCCTATGATTACAGTACGCGAATTTGTCTACAAATGCATGCTGGCAGAATCTTTCACACTAACAAACCAGCCATTATTTTTAATGTGAAGTGTAGGGCTTGTATCAGGGTATGTAATACCACATCTTTTTTAGTTCAATACCATCCTCGAGTTGACTATTTTCAATTCAATTACAATATTTATAGGGTGGGCGGCCTATGGTATCATAACCAAATCAAGCAAAATGTTTGAATCAACTAATCACTTAACAACAGAAACATGCTTACACATATAGAGGCTGCAAATCATAGTTTCCTGTGGTGCTTTATCGCTATAACGAGGTAATTGAAAGTCAAAATGTCGATTTACGGGTAATATGTGCCAATAATTTTGTTGTTTTGGGCGTAAATCGAAACGTGATTTTACTCCAACATTTGAGTTGATATAATCAAATAATCTATTTTATTCTTGAAGGTGGTCCCAGGTCCCATGGTTGTGTCACTCGTGTGCCTTTGGACCAACCGAGTGGGGACCAATGATGCGTTCGAGCAACAAATTTTGAACGTTCCTGAATATTTTTTGACAAAGCGGATATTCATGTAAATGTCCAAGATACGTAGAGCTTGGATCAAAGTGTTGAGCCAGCAAAAGATATATTCTCGGCTGAAGATTTGAGGGCTAGAGATCATTTTGCAATTTTTGATCCATCGCAGGGTTGTAACCAAGTCACAAGGCTGCGAGTCATAAGTCAATCTCACTGTTATAGTTTTGACTCGAGTCAAGTTGAGTCATTTTCAATTTACCACCGAGTCAAGTCCGAGTCCAAGTCATCGAGCAGAGGTTCGAGTCCGACTGTCCGATTCATGGTGATATGACTCGAGTCCGAGTCCAAGTCATTGTGTTGACTGCTCACTTTCCAGTTAAGTTCATGTTAAACCCACTTTTATAACTCTATTTGGTGATATCGAATGGTTCGCATTTATATTATACTAATTTTCCTCACATTTAGCCGTTTCTGGTCGCATTTTCAAGTACCAGTACTAATAGACAAAATCCCAATAAGGTGGTTACTTTACTATTCTTCGAAATTACAATGAAATGTCGGTCTTTGCCATCTGAGTCTCGAGTCATATGACTTGAGTCCAAGTCGAGTCAATACACAGATTGACTCTAGTCGAGTCATTTCCGTATTTTGAGAAAATGGCTCGAGTCAAGTTGAGTCATCAAAATATCGTGACTCGAGTCATTACAACCCTGATCCATCGGTACCACATCTTTCCTATGCAATTACGAGATTACATTTGTCAGGTATATTGATTCTAACTTGTTTCCAGGATGCGTGTGACGGCTGTGGTCGATGGACGCACGAGCACTGTTGCCCTGGACAGCAGATACCTGATTTTTATTGCATGCTATGTACCCAGATGTAAATTCTGATGTATATATATTTATTGGGGACATTTTACTGTGGTTTCATTGCGTATTTACTAATGACTTTTACTGTGGTTTCGTTGCTTGTTTCATAATGATTTTTACTGTGGTTTCATTGCTTATATCTCGGTCACTTTTACTGTGGTTCCACTGCTGATTTCTCAATGATGTTTGCTGTGGTTCCATTGCTTATTTCTCTGTGACTTCTACTGTGGCTCCACTGCTTATTCCTTTGTGACTTTTACTGTAGTTTTGTTGCTTGTTTCTTGATAATTTTTACTGTGGTATTCGTTGCATATTTCTTATTGTGGTCTCATTACATACTGTGGTTTCATTACATACTGTATCTACAGACTTGGGTCTGAAATTCTTTGCGAGTGTACAAATAAAGGGTTGGGTTCAAGTCACTACCTTAGAGTCACGAGTCATTGCACATTTTGACTCACTCGAGTCAAGTCATTTTAGCACAGTGACTTGAGTCGAGTCAAGTCAAGTCATAAGAAAAAGGTGACTTGAGTCAAGTCATGACTCGAGTCATCCCAACACTGATATGGGGTGGTGACAGGGTTGCAACCAAGTCAATTTGACTCGAGTCATTTTCAATTCACCACCGAGTCAATTCCGAGAGCACTGGGTTGAGTCCAAGTCATGGTGTTTAATGTTCCCCCATCCAGTTCAGCTTTAGGTCACTTCTGTGGAACTCTTGGGGGTGATATCGAAGGCCTCGGATAATTCATATGTTCATTTTTTCCTGCTCTGAACATGTTTATTGTAACAGATAAAAGGCAGGTTTAGGGCCTATTTTTCATTTATCAGTCCTGATATACTATTCTTGAATAAGCCATAGAATGAGTAAATCGATTTTTAAGAAAATAACTCAGGTCAGCAAAAAAATTGTGAGTCGAGTTAGTAGTATAATGACAGGTGATCAAGTTGTAGGTCTTTTTTGAATCTGAACATACAATCATTTGGGATTCTGCCGACGCTTATTATGAAAAAAAAATGTAACAATATGCAATCTTCGGTATCATATAGTTGTGAGAACTCAATAGTCGCGCCATGAAAGGATTTAGCCTCTGCTCAGTTTACCGAGACACCAAACGCCGTATAGCTACTCGGCGTCTCAACATACCAGACGCCGAACGCCGTATAGCTACTCGGCGTCTGAACATAGCAGACGCCAAACGCCGTGTAGCTACTCGGCGTCTCAACCTAACAGACGCCAAACGCCGTATAGCTACTCGGCGTCTCACCATATCAGACGCCAAACGCCGTATAGCTACTTGGCGTCTCGGAAAACCAGACGCCAAACGCCGTATAGACATTCGGCCGCCGCTCGGCGTTTGGCGTCTGGCGTTTGGCCTCTGAGCGGGTTTAACCCCTACTCCCAATGGGTTGTGGGTTCGAGTTCGACCGAGATTGACTTGAGAATTCCTGTATACCTAAGTTTTGGAGGTTTATCTAGGCTCCTCCTCGCCACCTCATCCGCGTAAGCGGCGTCTTACAAAAAAGCCTCGAAGTGGGCCGTACTATAATCGGCAGTTACGGAATAAAAATGAAGAATGTCGGCCGGGTGTAAATGACTTTAGTAGTCGACAAACACCATGAATACCGCAAACAACAACAACGGTACTGTGGAGTGTAGAATATGTATGTAGGCTAGCTATGGAATATGTATAACTAACTAATCGGAACGTATTTATTAGTTAGCGAGATGTATTGAGCTCGAGTCTTGGACGCATACATTTCAACGAATGTAAAATGACAATAAAAAGTTTCCAGCTGCATACTGTGTAGGCCTATTGTATACTGTATAGTCCTATCCATGGATTAAATTAATCTTTTCCGTGGCAATCGATTACGAGTAAATATATGATTAGGCCTCGTAAGGTTTAGTGTTAAAGTTAAGACGGGTTTTAGGGCATGCGATTGGTGAAAGCTGTCACTAAATTGGAGTCGGACTCGGCCTTTTACTCGGAAACTCAACTTTATGTATGCGCTATCGTGACGTAAAATATATAGGACTTGACGCGACGACGAAATGAAAATGACCCGACTTAGTTGAAATGCGAAAATGAATTCTGACTCGGAAGCTCATGACTTGATTACAAACCCTAGCACGTTTTGGGGCGTGGGATGAAAATTCTATCCTTACTTTGTGCTGTGGCATAGTGTCTTCAGCGCGTCATTATCGCGCTGATGGTGCGACATCAAGGTAATAGCCGTCGGTTAGTCTGCGATAAGTATACGGCAAGTCCGTGGTCAACGGATATCCGCTTACAGTTTATACTTAACTGGCGCTTCCGCAGTAGCTGACACGAACGTCCTGTGTTCTGTGTAGTTCTTGACTGTAGTTCAATAGACACAAACAATTGCCTTTTCCAGATATATTGTACAGTAATTCGGATAGTTTTAGCAGTAAGTTTCAGCGTACATGAGTCTCATAATCTGAGTCAATCTTTGATATGCACTGGGTTATAACTATGCGATAAGTCACGTGATATAGCATTATACCATAACAGATATAGGAGAGAGAAGGGGCCAGAGCTCCACATCACCCCTTGCAAGGAGGCGTGATTAGCGACAATACAAAAGGACAGTTAGATAATACATGCATTGAATGGTAGTGAGACGATTCCGAAAATGAATTTTGCAACATAACACTGTAGTGAAGTCGTGAGGAAACGTGGTATTAAGGTCTAAACATAAATCGTTAAGTTTTGGGAAAAAGAGATGATCTTGCTTGGAAAAGGCGAAGTTTTTTGTATTAATATAAGAAACAAAGAACAACAAAGTAAATGGCGAGTTGCGTCATAACCACCGCGCCATGCGTGCGTAATGTTAATGTGTACGGCGTGGCATATTTGAAAGACGATTTTAAGGAGTCATCGGAAATCCCGCATCTGCGAGTCTGGGACGATTTGAAGTTAGAAAAGCCGAATTACCCAACTCGTTAATCGACGATTAATGGGGAATAATTTTCGGAGTTCTGAGAGGGGAATAAGACATGATGAGGTCATATTATGCGAATTTTACGCCAGAGTTGTGAGAATTCGTTAACAGCAAAATATTTTGCTTGAGAAATCGGCGTGAACAAAGCCGTGTTTGAGTCTAGTCATAACTAAAAAAAAACGAAACCAAATCCAATTAATGACGCGGGGTTGCCGACAAAGAACGGCAGTTATGATCGCCAAGCGAAATACATGCAAGCATAAAAGGGGAATAATAAAACACATTAAAATTGGCCCTCTGAGGGATAAATCAATGTCCAGCCATCCGGCATCCATGAGGGGATGTGACGATCACATGTGCCGCTAATGGCGCGAATGGGAAAGTCCGTTCGTCATGTTATAAGTCAAAGCACGAAAGTTATTTACAAAGCCGTGCGAAAAAAAAACGCCAAATTGCCGAAATATGTACAGAAGTCCATGCTCATTTCATGTATTGATAACCCTGCCAATGTAATGGCCATATGTAATCGCGTTATGACCAACCGGATTTGTAGATTTTCGATGCGCGCGAAACGGAAATGGTGCAGCATCCTTAGAACCGCACGTTTTAATCGTGAATGCGATTCATTCCGCCAGGTAGGTCGCTATTGAGATAAGCGATTCAGCGCGTCTTTTGGCATCGCGGGCAGGTAATGAGTAATGTCTTTCGTGAGCCTGAGCAGTTGGCATTCGGCAATTTGGTGCGGTCACGGGGCGTGAATACGATTTCTAGAAAGAAAGTCGGCAGCAGTATCAATGAAACCAATATAGCTCGCGTCGTAAACACGAGTAACAATAAGAACATAATAACAACAAAAGCATGCAAACAATAATAAGGCAACAATCAAGCAAGGTATGGCAGGCAGCGAAACAGATGATGGATGGCTCCTTCCTTTAAGTAGGAAACTAGTAATTCTATCCGCGGCAATCAACTCAAGTGGCGGTGGTGACGTCATCTATGTGACGTAGGCAAACACTCGTAAAAATAATGAAAAAGAAAGGCAGAAATCGAACTGGTCAGCTAAGTACATTGAAACACGTGTATTGTGGTAGCAAGTCAAATCTAGTGTTGATATAAAATCAACGGGATTAGCAATATTGACGTGATTTAATCAAGAATTTGGTCTACTAACGGACTCAAAGAAAGGGATAACAATTGCAATCAAACATCACTGCACGCCACTTACATATCGCAAGTGTAAAAACGTGCGCCCGCTACTTAAATAATTTGCTTCGAAGACTTAAACAAGGCTATGCCTTACATAAAAATGATGTATCGACCGGTAGATACATCGTACACAGTAAGTGTTAGATCAAATTTCTCCAACACTGGATAATACTATATCCAAAAACCGTATTAAATATTTTATACACTATATCAGTGTCCGGTCGTGGATCATTTCGATAAAAAGGCGTACGGGCGAGACAGGGTAAGCGGGATTCTACTTCTGCTTCGTTATGCAATAGAGTGAAAGTAAATAGAATGAGTTTTAAACTGGAGGGTTGCAAATCATAAGTTCCATGCGCATTAGAATTGCCGAATTGCGCACCAACAGTCCCCATATCTAAAAACGGTTTGGCTAGATGTCAAAGCCAACAAAAGAACAATTACTTGGACACGTAATCTCCCCATGATCACAGCATTACATACGACCCGGGGCAGAAAGCGAAGACCTATACATACCCAGTACTCCAACCGTATACCTAATTAACGAGTTCCCCAAGTAGCTCTAAAATGGGCAACGTGGTATTTAATATTAACAGATTCGTGACTATACAAACGTTTCACGGATCTAGGTGACCAGATGTCAGTAATAGGTAGCCACTAGCCATGCCGTGAAATGTAAAATGTACAATGAAAAATCAAGGAAGTAAGTAAGTAAGCAAATACGTAAGTAAGTAAGCAAGTAAGTAAGTAAGTAATATAAGTAATGAATAACTAGGATATTCCTCGCCACGTCATCTGCGTAAGCGGTGTATTACAAAAAGCTTAGAAGTGGGCCGCGCTCGAAGCTGGCAGCCACGGGATAAAAACGAAGAATATCGGCATGGTGTAAATGACTATAGTAGCCGACAAACATCATGAAAACCTCAAAACAAACAAACAAATAATGACTAATGAGTCAGAACAACGAAATGAAACAAACCAGCAAGGCTACGAGATGTAATTAAGATGACGATCATCGCTAAGTTAACGAAGCAAAAATGAAATGAAAAAGAAGCTAGTTTTATGCAAAAATGAATGACAGGTCATACTCTTGCAAATTCCGAGGCGCCGTCAAGCGTCGTCCGGAAGTAAAAGTTTTTGTGCGGGACAGTAGTCCTAAAATTTGTATTTACGTACCTTATTTAGTGCATTAGAGTAGGCGAATCGTCGGGTTAAACGATCCAGATAATTACGCGTCATGTGTTAAATGTATATCAAATTAGAATACATACAAATGCGGGATGCTGAGTTCGGAGTCAAAAAGCGCTTATTGGTAGCGTGATAGCACGCTGCGGTACGGTAATTCATACAATCTGAAGTTACGTTAGATAGCGAACTGCCTCTTGAACGTCCGAAACAGCCGAGATTGTTATCTGATTTGGTTCATCTCTAATCGTGCGCTCGCGAACGTTTGAAACAACAAAGGAAGTCAAAGGCAATTATTCAGTAGGGTAGCGATGCGATCTCAAAAATTAATTTATATACAAGCGAAGAACTAATAAATTGCATCGTCAATTCCGATTTACCGTTACCGAGAAGTATCGTACAATTTTGGCAGCAGACCGCAACGTTGTAGTTAACAAACGAATCAGTCAGAGCTATTATGAAGCTCGTTTCAATTACCGAATGAATTAGGAATACTCGTTTAGTAACATAGTCAAAAAAAATTATCAAGAAAATGCAGTAGATTATTGTAATGTAGCGTGCGAACTGTGATGTAATATTGAAATTTTCGAACAACCTATTCAAATTAACGAAGCCTAAAGTGGACGATATTCGATCAAAAGTTGCGTCTTGAAAATAACAAAAAGCGAGTCAAACAATCAAATAAGTAGGTTACGGATGGGATCACGGGTATATGCCGTGCATTCCGGGGATTTCATCGTTCACTCCGCGGGAAGCGACATCATTATCGCCGGCGTCTGCCAGATGGGCGGACCGATCAACATTTTGATTTTCGTGGTGTAAGCCTATATCGGTTTCTACATTATCATGGGTTTGGCTGAAGCCAGTAGCAGGTTCATACCCGCGGCATCTAAGATCGAAATTATGCGTTATTTTATAAGGAACAACCACATCTGATTCGCTGTTGGCTGCCATAATCACAAAAACCGCAATAAATTTACGAATATAATTGAAATATCAAAAAGCGAAATTTTATAACACGGAAAATTACGGTCAAATGTATATATGAACTGCCAGCCGACAAACAAATCCAGAAATCGTATAAAAGGGGTAAATACCGGATGTGTCTTGCAGTCCTGGTGTTGTCATGAATATTCGTATCGTTGCAAGTGAATGGCGGCAAAGAGTCTTTTCGTTTGAACTAAGTCACGTAGTCGAGAGGCACCATGCGACATCAAGGTAATAGCCGTCGGTTAGTCTGCGATAAGTATACGGCAAGTCCGTGGTCAACGGATATCCGCTTACAGTTTATACTTAACTGGCGCTTCCGCAGTAGCTGACACGAACGTCCTGTGTTCTGTGTAGTTCTTGACTGTAGTTCAATAGACACAAACAATTGCCTTTTCCAGATATATTGTACAGTAATTCGGATAGTTTTAGCAGTAAGTTTCAGCGTACATGAGTCTCATAATCTGAGTCAATCTTTGATATGCACTGGGTTATAACTATGCGATAAGTCACGTGATATAGCATTATACCATAACAGATATAGGAGAGAGAAGGGGCCAGAGCTCCACAATGGAAGGCACAAGATATAGACAAGAAAATATGAATAATGTTGGTCTAATTTACGACTGACTCAAATTTATACACATTATTATATGCTTATTGTGAAGTCGGGTCATATCTTCAAGTTGTACGGAAAACAATTCTTGATTGATTTGTTTCACCGCGAGGAGCGGCGAAGAGCGCGATGCACTCTAAAGAAACCGCCACTACATCGACGCAAAGTTCCGATTTAGGCCTGATACTTTCTCTGTATCGTATGACCTATTTGTCTGGGCTCCTATTCGCTGACCTCGTTGCGAAAGCTTTGCCCATCGCGGATGTAGTGTAGATATGTGAAACGAGAAGGCTACAATAATGTAAAACTTTGCAAACCACGAAACCACATGTTTCCAGAGAAAGTGGTGACTTTTTTAGTCGTAAAGATTCCAAAATTTCGCAGTTATATAGATATGCTTATAATTTTAACCACGTCGACGGCGACCCTATGGTTGTGTTCTCGAAAAGGAGACTATACCTTATGTATTTTTGTCCTTGATATTTTTGCGGCATATATACACCGCGGCCCATATGCACAGTACACGGTGCACTCCTAACACATGATATATGTTAGGCTTACCATATTTTGGAAATCTAAAAAGAGGACACTTTTTCAGAAATTTCAGACTTGCAAAACCGGAGAAGAATTCTCAAAAACCGGTGAATTTTTCCCACTTTGTGATCGGTTGACTAAAAAAAAGGTCATCTTTCCGCTCAGAGCTCAAAATACCGTTTTTCTCTCCACATTGCCAGGTGGATGACTAAAAAAAAGGTCATCTTTCCGCTCAGAGCTAAAATCACCGTTTTTCACTCCGAAATACCCGCCGGAGCTTCACTTCTGTGCTAATTTGCGGCATATCACTCGCAATTTACTCTAAATCTGACCTAAATTTTCAAAAAAGAGGACAGAAAATCTCAAAAAAGAGGACAAATAGGCGTCCTCCGAGGACACTTTCAAAAAAGTCAAAAAAGAGGACAAATCCTCTTAAAAGAGGACGTATGGTAAGCCTAATATATGTGCAATGTGCATATGCATACCATGAGTGTATGATGTTCATTGTGCATGTGCATTGTGCAAGTGCATATATGCTGCTAGATATGGAATGATGCAGATATGTAGTCTCGTGAGGCTTCCAAGTCTTGCACCAGCTATCCATGCCATCACGATACTGCTGAGCGCTAAGCGGGGAAATCGTGGATACCAGTGTTACTAATCAAAAGGTCTTTGGTCTGACCCGACCGGAGATTGAACCGACCATCCTACCGACCACGAAGCCGGACTCTTCACCATTACGCTAGAGAAGCCATCCTAGCCACCCAAAAATTACGGATTCCCCCTAAAAAGGTTACGAACCACTTCGCTAGATCGATAAAAGTAGCGTAAATGGTGAGTGGTGACCAATTAATGCGGGTTATATCGTATATAACTGCAACAGAGGCAATCGAATTCGTTTACTACAACAATACCAATTAGTTTATGTGAATATATGATTCCATATCTTTTGAAAATAAGTCTGCAGAAATCGATAGACGAAATGAATGTTAATCCAAATTGGGAATATCGCCGATTGAATTTCAATTAGGCGGACTATTTATGATATTCATTGTTCAATGGTTCATATTATTAGAGGGCGTCAAAAAAGTTCCGATTAAGCGAATCGCTCAGAATGAATTCATTCGCTCGATTTTCAGGAAATCCACTGCCGTGGAATGTCGTAAACAGCGTCAGAAAGTACTTTTACAACTTTGCAAGCTATAATTAGCAAAGTCCCTTTTTCACGAATATCGATTCAAACCGGGAGTCTTGTAGAAGCGTAAAAACGTAGCGAGAGCACGCAGAAAGTAGAGCGACGCGCTCAGCAGATCTATCGATTTAGCGTGAAAAAGATGAAGGGTTGCGCACAAACAGCTGTCGCGTACTTACGCCGCTGCGTCGCAGTCGGTATTGTGTCGCGGCAAAGAAAATATACCGACGTTGAGGGACGTCAGATATCACGAGAGCGAAGCATATGCTGTTTTGATTGCGTATCCCGCGAAGTTCAAGTCGCGAGATTCAATCGCAATCATGGATTGACAGCAAGCAGGTGGTTTGCAGTGTCAGTTAGCTTGCAGAAGGGATTGATTGCCGACATTGGCGAAACCCAGTAATTTTGCACAGACTAGGGGTACTGCGCAGTGTAGCAATTTGTTCCGCAACGTTTATGCTTCTCTTGTCGAACTGGATACACGAATATTTATACTACAATGTGTGGTTTCAAGTTGCAATGTGATATTATTATATGATATTATACATGTTACAATTCTGGATTGTTCTGTACCAATTAATCAAAGGCATTAATTTGTTGTTATTTGCAAGCAATTTTAGGTGCACAATATTATCGTATATTATCCCTATCACATCGTTATGGGTAGCCTACTATACATGCTCTATGCTTGATTTTATATATCCATGTCGTTCACTGATAAATCTGTTAACTGCGTACAATGTGTAACACTAGATATGCTTTGCTATCAAATACTTCAGATGGAAGCTTGCCTCAAGAGTAAACATTCTGCCCTTGGCACTCAATTGTTATGCCCATGTCATTAGTCCAAATGGCTGATCTACTCTATATTGTCATGACGTGACTTTTAAAGACAGCAAAATAATGACAGTCCTTAGATCAAATGGCTGATCTACTCTATAGTCATAACATTAGTTTTAAGGACAGAAAAATATTGCCGTTCATCGATCAGAGGGAAAACCATATTTCATTCTCAGCTGAGTGATGATACCCCTTGGGATAGGCAATACATTTGATTGGCATCGTCTTATTACTTGAATATGAATAAACAATAACGTTGACTTAATTATGTTTTCATCGGAGTCGCATATGAATTTTTTTTATATCATAACTTATTTCAGGATATCGATATTGACAGTGCAATGAATTTCAAGCATGGACAATTACTGCCAGTACAAAAAGAAGACAGTTGCACCTTTGAACTCATGGGTACGACATCAAATCAGGACGACGGCACGTTTCACAGTCTATCGCCCGACGCGAGCGTTTACTACCGCGGAAAACGCAAAAAGAACTCGCCTACTTTGGATTTTCCTTCAACGAAATCGTACGAGTACCAGCCAATGAGATATGAGAGTGAATCGACCCCTTCTCCAAACGATGTATCGTCTCGCAGTTTTTTCGACAACCAATCAACGCTGAATGACTCTCACACTTCACTAACGGACGCGTCACGGGGCGATTCTACAGTTCAGAGCGTAGAGTCTCAATTAGGACAAAGCATATTTCTAAATGTAGCTTCAACCGAAGATAAAACTCGCACTACACCCACAACAACATACAGACCACCATTCGCCAGATCGCAAAGCTCAGCCGAACCATCATTTAATCGTAATGATTCGCCGACCAAGTTATTTGCGGATGTCGCCTTCCATAGTAAAAAATACAACGGTGTTATGACAAGACAGCCTAATAAAAATGATAGAAGATCATACGAACTCAAGTCAGACACAGCGAATTTGCTTCCGTTAGTGGGGAAGACCGCGATGGCTCCAGTTTGTGCGACCTCGAAAAATATTTCCAATAAAGGCGAAATGAAACCCATCAAAGACGCGAGTGCGGGCAACGATATGCAAACCACCACGATTGTTGACTTGCCCGCGACCAGTAATCACGTAGATGGCGCTAATAGTAGTGCCACGAATGAGGATGAGACTGGAAAAAGTATGAAAGGCCCGACCGGCCTCCGACTCGGCAAAAGACGAACTCTTTTTGAGCAAAGACGGAAAATAAGCGATTATTCCCTCGTGTTTGGGCTATTTGGTATACTTTTGATGGTGATCGAGGCTGAACTAGCCGGGAACGTGCAGATGATTGTAAGTGATGCTTTGGTCGCGTTTATGAAAGCATTCCTATGTACAGTGGGGTATATCACAAAACATCGTATAATTTAGGCCTTGATTTAGATATTTGGAAGTTATGCAGAAGTGGTCAGTAACAAAGTACTTCTACTTTTTGAAGTACTTGAAGTAGATTTTTCCTGCTCACACTACTTTTTAAGTACCTGGTAGTTATGATTTTAGTCTACTTCTACTTCTACTTGACAGTTTTCAGGTTTGAAGGCAAAAATAGTCATAGAATACCTACTTACTTACTTACTTACTTGTTAACCATCACTCCTACTTCTACTTGAGTAGGAATTCCGGCATTACTTCTACTTCTACTTGAGTAGCGACGGTGACTACTTTGACCACCTCTGAAGTTATGTGATGGCATCATAATATTATTTTGAAATTCAGAATTCAAGGGACCCAGGTTTGGTCTGCATCAGGTTTGTAACCAAGTCACAAGGTTCCGAGTCACAAGTCAATCTTACTTTTATAGTTTTGACTCGAGTCAAGTCGAGTCATTTTCAATTCACCACCGAGTCAAGTCCGAGTCCAAGTCAGCTAGTAGAGGTCCGAGTCCTAGTCATAGCATTTTGACTCGAGTCCAAGTCATTATTTTCACTATCAGTTTTCAGTTCAATCCAGTTCAACCCGCTTTTTTCAATTCTGGTCGAGTGATGGGCTATTGAATGGCTCGCATTTATAATATTGTAATTCTCCTCAGACTTAACAGTTTCTGGCGCTATTTTCCAGGTATCAGGACTGATAGACGAAATACCAATAATGTAGTGACTTTACTATTCTTCGAAGTTACAATGAAATATCTGTCTTGGCCATCCTAGTTTTTAGTCATATGCCTTGGTTCGAGTCTCGCACAATGACTCGAGTGCAAGTCGAGTCAATACAAAAATTGAGTCGAGTCGAGTCGAGTCATTTTACCGTTTGAAAATGACTCGAGTCAATTCGAGTCACCAAAAATTCGCGAGTCGAGTCATTACAATCCTGGTCAGGTAGTCAATCTAGCTGCCAATCTATGCGCAATGGTCACCGTTATAATATATGATTGTCGGTATGTGAATATCTTTATTAGCATACGTGGTGTTGTCAATGTCCTTTGAAATACCAGTGATTTAGTGCAGTGGTTCCCAAAGTGGTAGATTCTGTCTGACTACTTGTGGATGCAACCTACTTGAATGCTAAGGAAAATAAGAAGGATAAATTCACTGACGACTTCTGGTCTTTAGGGGCCGACAAAGATATGTTGATTGTTGATCTTGATGAATCAATAAAAGTTTGAGAACCACTGATCTATATTTTGAACATTGACAAATCAAGTATTTTTAGTCCAAGACATAGTTATTTGAAACATTGTAATACAGGAGATGTCAATGGTGAATTTATGATGTCAAAGTAATCATTGTGTACACCGGATGTTGTGCGTCAGGACAGTAGAAAGTTTCATTGTACTGACGAAACTTGCAATTTTTAGGGTGAAGATTTCAAGTGCACGTCGGAAGATCAACTAAAACATATGTTAAAAGGAACAATTTTATCAAAGTGTGCCTGGAAGGTATGGGTCGTCATTTCTTCATATCCTAACACAGTGGTTCCCAACCTTTTTCGTCTCATCGCCCCTTTTTGAAGCTCCACGCCGATCATCGCCCCCCAAATATTGGGAACCAAAAAATGGGAATACAATCTGGGATAACCGGCGAGTTGACTATTAAAAAAAGGTCAACTTTTCGGCTCGACCTCGAAATTACACTTCTACAGCTAAATGTTCGTGAGTTGACTAAAAAAAGGTCATTTCTCCGACTTGACTCCTATCAGGACCGTAACAGCACTTCGTCAGCCCCCCCCCAAAAAAACGTTGGTCTTGGGCCCCTATAGGGTGATAAACCAAATCCCAGCCCCCTCAACCATTCGTTACATATCAGCTATACCCTATTTCATGTGCTGTTTGGTGAGTCACCGTACTTCGCCTAAACGCATGAAACGAGAAAAATTTATATAATTCATGCTTGAATCGGTCAATATGGTCGGGAATTGCATATATATTGCTATCAATTTTTTATCCTCTCTCTGCTCATGTAATCAGATTTGTCGGTAGAGCTGAGTGTGGTGTCTTGGAAAAGGTAGGACCCCTAATTAATATTTTAACATCTTCGGGCGGACCCTTTGTTATATTGACTTCGTTACATGATGCAATTTCGTGATCTATGTCTGCTATTTCAAAAGATATGGATATCGCCAAAACGTACCAAACTAAAAGACGCATATTGTTTCAAATGGGTATTTCTTTAGTGCCATATAATTTTTCCCTGCGGTGTGGCATTTGTCTTGCCGGGTTCAGATCACCAGGATAGGAACATTCGACGCCAGCCATTGAGGCGCCTAAGGACAATTAAACATATATGTTTTGATCAGCACAAGGGCATTCCTTTTCGTCCAAGGTCTTCTTGCTGCTGATCGTTCTGGCACACTTCTCGGAGTTGCATGTTACATGGCCTATAACTTCATATGTATTGGTGCGTCGTGGCACAGTAATGACCGACGCCGAAGTCTCCATTTCCATAAATCATGCGTATTTTTCTTGGGGGAAGGGTACCCAAAAATCAAGATATATGACAATATTAAATCGCGCCCAGCGTGAAAATGTTATTAAAAAGTTGAATGAATTTATTAAAAAATACTCTATAATATATGTTAATTCACGAAATAATTTTGCGCCCCCTTCGAGTTCGGCACCCGATTGGGGGTTTGGGGTGCGGCAGTTATGGCCCTGACTCCAATACAGCCGTTTTAACGCGCCATCGCCCCCTTCGTTGTTTTCGCCCCCTTCGTCAGTTTTCGCCCCCTTATCGCCCCCTTCATTATTTTCGCCCCCCTGAACCGCCAAATCGCCCACGTTGGGAACCACTGTCCTAACATGAAATTACGGTCCGAAATGATGACGGATTTCTGGATGGCCGCTAAAATTCCTTCGGTTATTTCGGAAACTTGTTTGCCTTATTTAGTGACACTAGTATTTCCTGCATATCAATGTTGTTCATGATACAAAAAAATCATGTGAAGTATAAATTGAAAATATTTGGGTTTATGTCAATATGAATATACTATTACTATCCAATTGTATATTGAAGTTCTGCACCTCCAAGAGTCGTTTTCATAATTGTAAAGAAAATTCATTGATAATTTTTCTGTTATAGATTGGTTTAGCGATATGTGAAGGAAAAAAAATATATGATGCCTAAACCGTCAAAGTTTGGTGGTTATTCGTAGTTCAAAAAGTAATTATTGTCTTTGTTTTGAATTTCAGGAAACGCATTTCTCCTTGGCCTTGAAATCGTTGATATCTATTTCTACTATTGTATTGGTGGGGCTTATCATTGCTTATCATATCAAGGAAGTGCAGGTAACAGTTGATCTTCTACGTACTGGATTGATTCATTTGCCTTAACATGATCAAACTTCATATAATTCCAAGAAAATGTCCTTCGTTGAACCCATTTATCTAATTACCATCGACACGCGGACTCGATATATTTCGTTTCTGCTGCATAAATGATTCGAAGATTCCAGAGTAGTTGTTTTTCAGCAATTTGCAGTCTGTTCGAGTGTATTGATGTCATTTCTAGACCCGTTTTCATTCCCTGGAGGTAAATTAAAATTATGCATTACAGCGGCACGCCAGCGCGGAAATCGCGTCTCTGTAATAAATTTCGTGGGGGAGTTTTGCGGAATGCGAGCATAAAAACATCATTTTGGGACAGATTTATCGCATTCGTGACGCATGGGACGTCATCCATGGTGTTAATCTCAAATGTGTCTTGTATATTCGCTCGATTTGATGCGGAGATAGTAATGATGAAAAGGGATACTGACTATTTTCTGTACATTGATCATTGATATTATTTTACTGTATAACTTGCATTCGCTATGCCATGTACATCTAAGGTGTCCACATTAACTGTTCATTATATTGCAAGTCTTGTGATACCATATCTTGAATCGATAAAAATGGTCATGACGTGGTACGGATGCTTACAAAGATATTTTTCCCAAGAAATAGGCTAGGTGCTGACCTGGTCCTATCTGCTGCAGAAATCGCTTATTATGTTATGCTCCCCCAGAGGTAACCACTAAACCAGTTTCAGCAGTAGTGCACAGGTTACGGAGATAATGCTATCCAGTCATATGCTGATAAAACGGAGTTGAATATGTGTTGCGTAGTCCACCTGTATTCGGGCAATAAGACTCTGTCCGTCGCTGGAGATAATGCTGTACTTTGTGTATTATTTTGTAGTAACCACACTTCAATGCTGATAAGAATATATGCTAGTTTTTGTGGCGGCATTGAATACTGGACGATTGAACTTGAACATTCTGATTGATCTGGTCGCACGTTGTTTCATAATATTCCCAAGTGGCATACACTCAAAATCCCATACCAGCGCTGATTACTCAATCATGGGAATCACGGCGTTGACCGCTAAATGCAAAATCAATAATATGTGTGGCGTTAATCTGGGAGAATTTCATAAAACAATGAAATCTATCCTATTCGTAATATTACTCGGTATTAATGTTATGCGGGCCCATGATCTCTGCGATGTTCTGTGTTTTTCTCGCAGCTTTTCAAGATTGATAACGGCACAGATGATTGGATGGTCGCGTTAAGCGCTCAACGTCTATTTCTGGCCTTTATTGAAGTGTTGGTATGCCTCATACACCCCTTTCCAGGCAACTTCACGTTCGTTTGGCACGCGAGACAGGTACGGTGTGAATATGACTATGTAACAGTTCAGCTGTTCTGATATATCAAACCTAGAAGCCTTATTTGTTGAGTATGTTCCGTGAAAGTAAACTCGACACGAGTTGGCCTATTTTGTACTAAGTCCGATTTGAACAAGATTTGTATTCTGTGTTACCATATCAGGAAGTCCATTTATGATTCAATTGTTGTCAAAATTAATTCATTGTTATGTGTATTCCGTCACATTTATTTCAAGATTCTGACTGTATAGTGTTTCTTGAAACCCCAACACCGATAGCGCAATAATTTCCGTGTGGCTGATCAATGTTTGATCACATGATCGCATCTACTCTGTATCAATTATTTAAAGACAACCGAAATAGGTTATCTGTGAATTACAAGATTGATATTTTGAAAGTTTTTGGATTCGGAATTTTGTCGGGCATTTTAAAATGAGTGACTGTGTCACCTTAATGTTACTCAATATTACGTACGTACTATTTAAAAAATAAAAATACACTACTTGCTATTCACATTTGTAGACTTTTTCAACAACTGTAATTTTGGGAACCAGTACTACACTAAAGTATACTGTGCGTCCAATAGCATTTTTCTTACCGCTCGGTTCATGATCTTGGTCATTTTAATGTGTGACTTCATAACAACAAGCATAGTAGACTAATTGTAATGAATATTTTGGAGATGCAAATGTAGTGCATTGACATTAATTGAAAACTAGAACATATTCATCTTTTTCAAATTATTTTAGAATTGAAATTGTAGCTGCATTGTTTTTTCCGAATCAGATTAGAATTGCTGAATTCGAGAAACTTGGAATTGAAATAAAATTTCGAATTAGCAAGGATATACAACAAAAATCACGCGCATTTCGTATCTAATGAGTAGGGCGATTTTTTTACCAAGAAACCGTAAGATTTTGACTTTGAAAAACTTAATTTTGCAGAATGTTACCCTCATGTACATAAATTAGGTGTTTTCGCACATAGTGTTGGAATTGTACTGCTTTTCTTCATTTCTGGTTGGAACTGTCTGTTATTACCGAGTAGTTTGGCCTGAAAAATCTTTTTTGACTTATAAACTGATAAAATTTTACATGAAAAAACTTTATTTCAACTAAATCGCGACCTATGAAGAATTCCAGTTGTTACATCACGCATTATAGTAGAACTACTTGAAAAGCATGTATGTTGCATCATTCCGACAACATGTCTACATCACAATTTTTCACCATGCGCTTTTTGATATAAGAACCAATGGCCACGCCGTCTTGCTTCAGTTTAGATATCGCAGTACGTTAAGACTAACACCATGTCAACCGTCTACAACGGTGGGCTTACGAAGTAGGCTACAAGCTGTGAGATGTAAAATGATGAGTTCACCGACAGTGCGAACATATACGATACAAACGAAATGCAGATTCCCAAAAAATTTTGACTTTGCAAACAATTTTGACAAAATTTTGACATATCAAAAAATCGCCCTATTAATAAGAGTTCATTCTTATAAGCGTTAGAATTGCAAATGTCCGTACAACAAGCTTGGCATGTGTCGCACTGTACAGTGCCCCTGTCGCATTTTCAGGAGACCAGAAATTCGATTCGAATTTAAATTTATAGAACCATTACACAAATTCACAAATTAGACTAGAATTAAAACTCGAGCATAGAACCATTTCATAAATTTGATTAGAATTAGATTAAAGGCATTTCGTTCTAATTAGTTTAATCCAGCGGTGGGCAGACCGGCTTCACGCGCGAGCCGCATATCAAAAATCTTAGAGTGAAAAGGGCCGCAACACAAAAAATCAAAGATACAAATTTATTGCCGTAATTTTCCATGTATGATGCACAAAATTTTCCCGAATTTTTGGCCTAAGATCGGGGTTGCGTATTATGCATGGGTACAACAAGCCTTGAAAAAAATCTCCCTCGAAACATAACTTGAAATCACCCTTTCTTCATGTTTGTTTTAATCGCGCATCACATTCAGCCATCATGCCCCGTAATTCGTATTATCAGTGTTACGCGCTGCCAATTAGCGTCTGCGCTGTGCAACAGCTAGCGATCTCCCGCTGAGTTAGTTTGCCGTTTGTACGCGAGCGGAATTCGGTCATTGGATTGCTGCACGCGTGTCGCGCACGCGGCAATGCTCGCTAATTTATCGCGTCGACTACAGGCCTGAACAATCGCATTAACAACATGCCATGTGCGCAAGATGTAATCGCTAGCCTAAACAGTATAGTCGCATCTCCAACAGGCCTGGTGCGCACGACATAATCGTTTGCCTGAGCAATCGCGTCTATAATAGGCCTCGTGCGCAAGATTTCGACGTTGACCTGAATTACCGCGTCGCGGGCCTCGCAGGCTTTGGCTGCTATCCACTATCGTTTTCAGACAATGCCGTTAAATGTATAATGATTAGCGATGGTCAAGTCATGATTGTTCAGCAGTGACATCGCAAAACAGAATGACATCGAGTACTAAAACTCAACTATTCATGTACTGCGAATGCCGGGTGCGTACTATACATGGATACAGGCTTTTTCCCAGAATTTACACGCCATTTTAAAGATGCGTATTATACATGGGGGCGCATCACGGTACATCACAATGCAATGTAGGCATGGGGCTTTCCTTTTCTCGCAATTATCGCTCGACGACATTTTCTTGGCCAAACTCTGTCGTTATTGCTAGCCTTTACAATAGCAATGGAAGAGCCGTGTTCACCATTGCTATAGCCCGGAAATGATTGCGACCTCCGCTGGCGTGATTAATTATAAAGTTCATTGTTGAACATAGCGATTTATTATTATTGATTGACGACCAGGCACCATTGCTGCGGGTGAAACGTTTATGTGAACTTGATTCGAGAGTTCAATTGGAAAATTCTAACCCTGGATTGCCACCTTTCCCTCAATTTTACAAGCTTCACAAACCATAAGGAAAGAAAACGCACAATAACAATACGCATATTGTTAAGAGGCAATAGAATGCATCAATTTATAATCAGGTTAAACCCATAGCAAAATAGCTAAACGCATGTGCAATCATTAAAAAACCTCAATCAAAAGTGCCGCAGCTTGCCCACCCCTGGTCTAATCGGACACTTTGAGCTATTTAAGCTCAAGTTTGGTTAACGGCATTTGGAAACACAGCCTCGGTAGACACTATCAAGTACTCCACTTCTTGTAAAAATTGCAATGCATAATTATCCTCTTTGCACTTTTTACTGTTTCGAAAGTTGCGGTGGCTGTCGGCATGTTACAGTCAGCACTGTGAACTCTTGTACAGGCCTTCACAGGTGAGGTGACGGCCATCACCGCCGACGTGGACGTGATCCTCTCCATCCCGATGTTTTTGCGGCTTTATTTAATTGCCAGAGTGATGTTGCTGCACAGCCGACTATTTACGGATGCGTCATCCAGAAGCATAGGAGCTCTGAATAAAATCAATTTTAACACACGGTAGGATTCACTCGAATATCAATTGGCGTTTCGCTGTTTTCATGTTTCTCACGGTAGATCTGTCATTAACGATCCACTAAGTCGATGGAATTACGGGTTTCAATAAACAGCATTGAGAATGCCCTGTAGCGTATTTCGCTGCAGTGTGGTATCAATTCAATCTGGAACATATTGTGGAATTGCTCTATTGTCACAACACCAAACACACAACTCACTGCGATATCCGTCCTTTTCTCATTATGTCTGATTTGACCCAATTTCAGCAAGTAAAAGTGAAGTTATTGGAGTAGCATAGCTAAACGATAGAATTTCCCACCATAAATACTATTTTTTACAATTCCAAAATTTTCATATTGAAATAAACCCGTATATTTTTGGTTGACGCTCGTCGGGGGTCATCGCCAGCGACTATTTGAGAATTGGGAAGAACGCTGTGTGTCATTGTACATATATTTTGTGATACTATTGTTGGTATAGCGCTACCAGTACAATGTTCTATTCAATTGTATATTGTAGTTCTGTACCTCTAAGAAACTCTTCAAATCCAAATTCTCCTACTTTAATAACTTTTTTTCAAGTTAGACAGAACCCAGAAATCGATGTACAGTGTTTTTCTTAGTCAACCTAACAATTTTATCAACCAGGCACTAAGATTTGAAGAAAAAAAGAGTTATTTTTTAACAACCATACCGTGTAGGCTTGTAATTATATGTCTCATACCACATCCAGTTCAATTGTTGAATGTGTTGTATATGCTTAATTAATGTGTTACTGCTGACACGATCGTACTGTGAAATGAATAAACATTGAAGGTACGTTTTAGTTGGAGACATTTGCTGGGGAATTCGTTGTTTTGAAACTTTATGCAAAGAACCGGGAGGTATTCAACGGGAGAACCCTGATGGTTATACAAAATTAATTTGGCACGTGATGCATGAAGGAATTCGTGCATAATGAATACACCACCGTACACGCTGCATGATGTGCGATCCTTTAATAAATAATTATCGAATTAATTATGGATCTGTAAATATTGAGTAAAACGTGTGGAACTTAATTCTATGATTGGTGACAAGAGAATACGTCTGTAATTGATAGCCGCTTGAATTGAACTCTGTTGTTGTCAAAGTTACAACTCTTGTGAGTCATGTGTTAAATTGTGCGGAATAACTTGTGGCCTATTTGTTCTGGGCATCTGGATCTTTGGACAGATGGTCATGGACATGTAAGCGTGCGACACGATATCATAGGACACTTGGGCATGTGGGTTAAGATTAGGGTTGATCTAGGGTTGCTTGCTACGGTTATATATAGTTTTGTAAAGTGACATCTCATTGTGTCACCGTAAACCTGGCGTAGCTAGATTGATGAATAATAGTTTTTTGATAATATGGATAGTTGGGTACAACTTGCAAAATATTTGTAAGTAGCTTTTTAACAACCGCAACCCTAATGCTGGAAAATGCTATAATATACATGCATGATTTGTGATATATTCGAATAATGCAGTTATCTGATAACATACTTGGCGCTGAAAGGTACTGGAATCACCCCCCACCCCAATTTCTTATAGCTCTTATCTTTTCAGGTTTGTGATGAAGACATTGATGACAATTTGTCCTGGTACAGTATTGTTAGTCTTCAGCATTTCCTCTTGGATTATTGCGGCCTGGACGATCCGGATATGTGAAAGGTTCGTGCCAAGTTTTAGTGACCCGAGTCATGACATTTTTCATTGTCTCGACTTGAAATAAGGCCAGAAACCCTCTTATATGTTTGAATAAGCATCTTAAAGTGAGTTAAACCGGACTTGAACTCGAAAATGAACAGTGAATGACTAGGTCCCAGACTCGAGTGTCATCATTGTGACATTGCGGTGTCGTCCCGTTGCTCACTAACTAGGACTGGGACTTGACTTTATGATGAATTGAAAATGACTCGAGTCAATACTATTAAAGTAAAATTGACTTGTGACTTGGTTACAACCCTGGTTCGTGCCTCTAGGCCTGCAAGTGGGTGTGGTGCGGTAATAAAATCTATATTTGCAGATTACTCAGCTATTTGAAGTGTCGTTAGTCGATTTGCGTTAGCCACAAAGATGAATATTGTATATTCGAAAATAGCCTTCCCTGATTAACTGCAAAAAGCGTGCGGCACCACAACCAAGTCTGCTTTTTGATGCAAGTTACTTCAGACCATTCCGTTTCTATTTTTTTCATTTCCACTGTAAGTAATTTTGAAGACTTGGAAATTGCTATTTTTGGTTGTACTCGAGTAACAATTTACCAACTTGTACCTAAGCAAAAACTCTTCACCACCAAAGATCACCTCACCCAGCCTTGCCAGTCTGTGTTCTTCTGTCCTCAATGCCTTTATAAAGTTTATACGATGAAATTGGAATGCAATCAGCGTCTTGTCCCTGACTTTCTGTATTATATCAAAATATTTCATGTTGATTTATTAGATTTTATGGATTCATCGATTCGAGTGCTGGGAATCAAAAATTCTCTCGGAATGTATCCGTCTCGTTTTAAATATTCATAGATACGCTCGTGAATGACACTGCCATAAGTTTTGGCTGTGTGCCTATAAATTAACGCCACATGTGATACTGCATTTGTTATTATGTGAATTCTCGTGTGAATACTGGTTTCTTCATGTAAAGGAGATTCATAGTTGTTAATGTCATGTTAAAATATGGATGGAAGATTTTTCCCGACATACAAACAGATTTTACTGAGTGGATACTAGTCTGCGCTCTGGATTATTGAAGCACCATTTGACATATATGTATCACCTACCAACGCTTGCCACTTCGCTTGTCCTTTTTCTGTTTTCTGTTACTTTTAATTCAATGCCCATGCCTTTTCTTTACATATTGAAAATCTGCGCGAGATAAATAAAATATATAAAGTATAACGATATACATAAATCACGTTTTGTTTATGTGATTTCGACGCAGTCTTTGTGATAATCTGTGAAGCCTTTTTACAGATATCACGATGACGAACACGGAATCAGTCAGTTTTTGAATGCAATGTGGTTGATATCCATCACGTTCCTGTCGATCGGATACGGGGACAGCGTTCCGAATACGTACTGCGGACGTTCCATTTGCTTATTAACCGGAATCATGGTGAGTGTGGTCCGCGGCGGGCAGAATTAGCTGCTGTGAAAATGTCTGTGTAATCCAGTTTCGTGCCGAGATTATATCGCTCTGCTTTGGCAATCAACCTCATCCTAATCTTAATTATAAGCGGGACCGCGCAACTTAACTTTGAATGCTGACAGCAATGGAATGGCGATAGCCGCATGAGAATTCTTGATCGTAGAGAATACCTGATGGCCGCTAATCCTCCGAAAACTTTGTCCAATCAGCTAGTATTGGCGCGATAGCCCTATCGACAACAATTACTCATACGACATTAATTTTAATTGGTGGTATACCACCCAATGTAAGACCACACACCTGAATTTGGAATTCTTGCATTTGTGGAATCTCGGCACTCGTCAGCAATATCGATACTTGAATGATGCTAATGCTAATGATTCAATATCGTTAGCTTTGCAGGCGAACAGTTAAATTGTACGCCCCTTGCCAGTACTAGCTGTTTTGTCAACGAGAAACAAAGTGGGAGCCTTGAGATTATCTAGTCATTCAAAGCTTGTAGCAAATGGCTGCACAGAGGGGTGTTCAAATTTCACCGGCTTTTTTTCAAATTTCACCGGCTACCTGATAAAATTGTCAGGTTGGTTAAAATAACTCGGCACACCAAATTTCGTTCAATTCCAACCAGTAGCCGCATTGCTACAAGAGAAGAAAGACACAGATTTATTTTATAAAAATTTATTAAAAATTAATAAAAAATTTCTGTTCGCCCTATGAAATTACCAGATTGTCTGCAGAAACGATGCTCACCGAATTTGACTCAATTCCAACCAGTGGAAGCTGAGTTATTGCAGTAGAAAAATTGTATATGAATAAAATAGTAACCCGTCCGCCGTAAATACTATTTTATTCAAAGCCAAATTTGATGAGACAACCTAACAATTTTGTGGGTGAACAGAAAATTTTGAAATGTTTTGTAGTTATTTTTATAAAATGAATAAAAAACTTTCTTCTCTTAACGCAACGCGGCTACTGGTTGGAATTGAACCAAATTTGGTGTGCAGCCTTTAATTAGGTACCGTAGCCTAACAATTTTATCAAGCAGCCTATACAATTTGAGAGAAAAGAAGTCATTTTTGAACAGAACACCCCTGTCACACGTTGACGAAAGTAACATTTCTGCAAAATATTTATTGACCCGCATCGTTGTTGTAGAACCGTTACTAAACAAATAGGGTCGAAGAATGCCAAATTACAACAATATAGTATAATTGGCATTATTTTATTTACAGAATAATAATAATAATAATAATAATCAATATTTAAACTTTCCAATCCATTCATGCTGTTACGGTGTCATAGTGAGTGGTCCTCAAATATCAGTTTTCGTCAGGTATCATGAGGGTTTGTAGCAATAAAATTTTTACCTCTCTACGGAAATCCCAGGAAATTACATGGAATATTCATCGATTTTCAAAAGTCCGGAATTTCCCGTCTGCATGCTCGGCAATTAAACGCAGTTGAGGAGTCCACTAAACAGAACTGTAGCACGGACACAGTGTTATTCTGTAGCAATGGGCTGCACAAATTTTCATAAAAACCACAGTTCCCAACCTCTCACCCAAATAGCAAGGCCATCGATTTTGGAATTATTTCGATACTCGCAGAGCCACGCAAGACTAACCAATTTCCTGGCAATCATCAGTTTATTGCGTTATAGGACGATAATCCCTGCAAACCTATTGCAATATCCGAGCATCCTTGAAATATTGATGCGATACATTATCACCGAGATTTATATCTCTTTCATGCGACTGCCCCACTAATCTTCGAACGTCGATTTGTTCATATCCGTTTTCAATTCCGCCCAGGGCGCAGGATGTACCGCGCTCGTGGTGGCGGTAGTGGCTCGGAAACTGGAACTGACGAAAGCTGAAAAACACGTTCATAATTTTATGATGGACACGCAGCTGACGAAAAGAGTAAGATATCACTCACTGGTCGTGTGCATGACCGTTCAGCATGAAGGTGAATCACCGCCTTTTCTTCGCATTCCATACTCTACGTCTGTGTCGTCTTGTGTCTTTACTTTGCTTGCTTGGCTTGGGATACAGCCTAAGAGTAAGATACCGAAAGATTCTGCTGACACGGTCAAATGAAACAATACTAGTTCGAGCTTAGGTCAGTTATAACTCTCATGAAACGATTTACAGTCATACAAATATTATAAGGTATATCTATATTCAAAATCCCTGAAGATTGGTATTAGCAAAAGCAATAAGTGAAATGTATTTATTGTTCTGTTAGTCGTGGCTAGTGGAGGAATTGGCATTCTTATTTCTTGGATTTGGTTTTGTTCAAAACTGAGTAATTACTGAGCCTGATAAGGTCCGGAGTGAACACTGCAAAGGTCGGAATTCAGACCGCGGTCTGCCAGTTGAGTAGCCCTGGTCTAGTGCACCGGTTCTTTGCCTTTATTAACCCGTCGGACCATTACGATAATCTGCCAGCCTTCCGCCAGCCCAGAAGTTTTGCCTTGTCACAAAAACAATACTCGACCACATTTCACATATGATACATTGCTATAATAGACTGGCGCACAAAATTAACTGTGCATCAGCAACGGCGTTAAAAGAACAGAACCGTTAAAACGTAACTTTCACACAAAACAAAAAAAGATTATTATTATCGCTGTGGTACCGGAGTAGCCTATGTCCATCTTACACGTTTTGAGGGTATTGTTTTCATTTTCTTTCAGCCATATCTTGGCATGATTGGGAGCAATGTGAAAAAATATCCACGGCCAAAATATGATCGGAAATTTTTTTTTTTTTATAGAAACATGACTTTCTCAAGTTTGAAAAATGGATCACTTGTTTGAGTTGAGAGGTGTAGGCTCTTAAGTAGCTCTAAAAGAGTAATCAACTGCGCTATTGCTGTCGCCAGAAAGACGGCATTAGTTCGATTTTCAATTGCACGTGTCAGAGCCGGGGAATTCGGTGTGACAATTGACGTGGGATATTTGCTGTGGAGGATGTAATCGACCCTTATGCTTTGGTCTACGTCCGGATCAGACTCAATACAGGAAGTAGTTAAGTTTGTCAAATGCTATTCGGAACACACTCTAGATGTCTACGCTTTGGCGATCGGCGTGCTTTATATATAAAGATATCGTAGTTATTTCCATAGACACTCATTCTGTGATGAAATGTGGTTTTGGTAGGCGCTTGTATGATAGGCCTTGTATCATGGTATCTGGATATATCAATAAAATACATCTATTTATGTTACCACTCATAAATTATGTCATTACACCTTTGTCACGAAGATGCACTATGCATTTCAGAATGTAGCCACCTCCGACTAGCAGCTAAAAGTATCCGAATTCTTGACCAAATTTGCCTATGAAACTTTTTACACTTGAAGTAGTTTTGATAAGTCATGGAAATTAGTAATTGAGCACAAGTACCATCGCTATCTATCTACGACCACCTCTGTAAATGACGCACTGTATTTTCCGTTATTGGTGTCAAAATTGTGCGTCGACTTAGTAGTGAAAACCATACCCTTATTTTACGCCGCAGAAACACTGTAGCATTGCTGTACAGATATGGCCGGAAGTTTGACTTGATTATGTGATAGATTAAGCATCTCGTGTGGTCTTCAGATACTGTGTGTCGGACTGGGTTGTAATGACTCGACTCGAGTCGCAATTTCTTATTTGCTCGACTTGACTCGAGTCATTTTCTTAAAAATGGATAATGACTTGACTAGACTCGAGTCAATTTGTGTATCGACTCGGACCAAGTCATGGACAAATTATATATGAATTCTCGCGTATCAGCTGACTGATAATTGCAAAATAGGCCCAGAAAATTTATTTTATCTGTTAAAAAGACAGGTTTAGAGTGCGAAAAATGAGTATATTATTAATCCGAGGCCTTGGGTTCCATTCAAGCGTTTCACAGATGTGAGTTGAACTCGGCACTAAACAGCAAACACTGTGACTTGGACTCGGACTCGAGTCCTAGAGCTATGACTCTTCTCGTTGCTCCATGACTCGGCGGTGAATTGTAAATGACTCGACTTGACTCGAGAGTCAAAACTATAAAAGTCAAATTGACGCGTGACTTGGTTTGAACCCTGCTGTCTGAGTTCTTCAACGCATTTGTGACTTATCCAAGTACAATTCTGGTGTCAAATCTTGTGTTGTTTTTGTATAATTACATTGAATTCGCGACATTCACAACACAAGAAATAATCGCAAGAATTTTGACAATGTTTAACACGGATCACCGTAGGCAAGGACGTCTTCTTTCAGTAGCGTAAACTATTTAGTTTTCACTGCTATTGATCTATTATTGACTAGTCTCGACTTTGACGTCATCCTCGGCCCATGTTAAAGGACATAAGTCCATGCTATAATGCTTCTTAAGCTGGTGCTTTTTAACAGATCAAAAAGATTGCGGCAATGCAGTGAAAGCTGTCCCATCGTACATCGTAGATGGAGTCATAAATCATCGATAGATAAATTCCTTAAGCTATACCTTAGTTTCTGTTATGACTTCTTCCTTTCTTTTCACTGTATTCGATTCTTGCATCATTAACATGAAAATTATGATAAAAATGATGATGTTACCATTCCATGTATATATTCTTCTTCAAGAACATTCACATTGGATGTGCTGCTCCATTCATGAAACCCGTTCATATCATCATTGGACTCGTATACAGTGTTGGAATTAAAACAGCATGTGATATCAGGAATGTATATCATATCATTGTGTCCATCTCAGTAGGCTACCTCATATCAATTTCTATTCTTACCCACCGTAAATACCATTTTTTCAAATCCTACTTTTTGTACTCCAGTAATTTTGCTTCTGCGATTTGGAATTGAGCTGAATTTGTTATGCATCGTTTTTTCAGTCAATGTCACAATTTTATGGGGTAGCCGATAGAACTTGAAAAATTTCATTTTTATTTAATAAATCCAAATTTTTCTCTTGAAGCAATGCTTAAACTGGTTGAAATTGAACCAAATTTGGTGTGCAGGGTTTTTCATGCAACCTAAACATTTCATCAAGTGGCCAGTAAAATTTGAATAAAAAAGTCATTTTTGAACAGCCCTCGTGAACATTTGCCAAAATCGGATATTTTGCGTTCAAAACATCACATTCTTTCCATCGACATTGGATTAGGCCGTCAATGTCGAATCGAATATCTATTTTTACCCACCCAGAGTACCTACACTGATCGAGAGCTCAATATCACCTGTGCATGGTGATCAAGTTTTAACTACATTTGACAGTCATTATTCATAGGTTATCTCCCGGTGGGAATTGCGAATGCTGATTTGCAGATGCTGCCCACCCCGAACACTGATCTTATTACTTTGGTGGAAAAAAATGCCGCAGAGACATGTGGCGTGTGTCTGTCTTGCTGATGTTGTAGTGTGAAATTGTGTGCGACATTGCATGAGTCGAGACGGAGACGTGTTCACGTGAAGTAGACGGATATATTTTGGAACGTATTTAGTGATCGTGTGCTAAGAAGCATGAAATGTTTGTGCTAATTCTATTCAATCTTCTTGATGTTTTCGATCACTACTCACAACCACGGGTAGACTACGTCTCAATTTGTTTTATTGATGGAAACTTGTCTTTGGTAGGGCGATTTTTTTACCTAAAAATGGAAGATTTTGACCTAAAAAGTCAAAATTTTGATGTCACGTATGCAAATAAGGTGTTTTCGCACATACTGTTAAAATTGTACTACTTATCTTTATGTCTGGTTGGAACTGTCTGTCCTTACGAAGTAGTTTGGCCTGAAAAAAAAACGTTTTTGACTTGGAAACTGACAAATTTTTACCTGAAAATACTAGTATTTGAACGAAATCCGGCCCTATTACGAATTACAGTAGTTACATCACGTATTATGGTAGAAATAATTAAAATTTGTTGTAGTACAACCAAAGATGCTTTCCTACATTCTGAAGTAGAATGTGTTGGCCCTTACTAAGTAGCTTGCAAGAATGGAGAAGAACGTTCAACAGCAGCAGTTGTTGGCTGACAACGCTGAAGCTGTGCGCACACTGCTGGTGACAAACCGTGTTCATTCATTCTGACAATGTTGTTTACATCACAATTTTTCATCATGCACTTCTTGACATAAGAACCATGCAATGCTCAAGCAGTCTTGCTTCAGTTAGGATATTGCGGTACGTTGACCATAACACCATGTCAACCTATCTGTTTAATTTGACCGTTGGTGATTCACAATGAGCAGACAATGGGCCGTCTACAACAGTAAGCCTATGAAGTAGGCTACAAGCTGTAAAATATCATATGATTAGTTCACCCACAGTGCAAAATCTACTATACAAACGAAATGCAGAAGTCAAAATAATTTTGACTTTGCTAACAATTTTGGCAAAATTTTGACTTTTTTGACATGTAAAAAAAAATTGCCCTAGTCATTAGTTATCGTTGTCATTAATTGTTAATTAATCACGGCCTAAAACGGGCAACGTAATTACCGGTATATTATGAATCCGAGACCTTCGATATCACCCTTGAGTTTCACAGAAGTGAACACTATGACTCGGACTCGACTATTTGCTCCCTGACTTGAACTCGGACTCGACTCGGTGGTGAATTGAAAATGACTCGACTTGACTCAAACTATACAAGTCAAATTGACTTGTGACTCGGAACCTTACGAGTTGGTTACAACCAGGGTCAAGTTCGAGTCCAGGTCAGCTAGTAGAGGGTCGAGTCCGAGTCAAAGTTTTTTGACTCAAGTCCAAGTTATTATGTTCACTGTTCAGTTTTCAGTTCAATCCAGTTCAACCCACTTTTTTCAACTCTGCTCGAGTGATATACAATCGCTCGCATTTATAATATAGTAATTTTCCGCAGTCTTAACATTTTCTGGCCCTATTCCGCCACTGTTTTACAAACTCCAGTACTAATACATGAAATACCAATAATGTGGTAGCTTAATGTTCGTGGTAGTTACAACGAAATGCCAGTCTGGGGGAAGGATCGTCAATTCAGGACATAGGTTTCATTCGCATCGTTTGCATCGCAGGTAAAGGTTGCCGCCGCTAACGTACTCCGCGAGACATGGCTGATCTACAAGTATCGGAAGTTATCGACGAAAATCGAGCAAAACCGTATCCGAACGCACCAGCGTAAATTCATCCAAGCCATCAGCCAGTTAGTATCTGTCGGGATGAAATATTTAGTGGGATCTCGCGTACCGAGATTTGATGTATCGCCCCTATTGAATATTTCATCTCTACATTAATGCCTGTTCGTTGGGAAAGAAATGGCTGCTTGTCAACTGTAGTCTTCAAAATATTTTGATGTTTTAGATGTCCGCATCGCTGCCGCTAAGCGGGACAACAAAATTAGATTTTCTAGCCTGAATTTGTCTTAAATGCATTAAATATTCTATGAATAAGTTGTCGCCATGGTTTAATTAACTTACACGCCGCTTGTGCTGAGATAACGCGCATCGACGTGTCTGGAAACGGTAATCTATTTTGGGACATGTCTTAGTTAGGTAGCAGTCAAAAGATTTGTAGTCATAGAAATTCTGTTGTAGTTCGGGCTAGGCGCAATCAATGAGTACTCAGATCTGAATCGAGTATTAATTCTTATGATTCGAGTGCAGTAGGGAGATATGATTTTTTAAAGTACTGAAATTATACGCTCCTTGCTACTAAGATTTGATTTATCAACGTGAATTATAGTTTCGATACTAATTTATACTGGAAATTTTGATACCTCGGTTGATCGTATAGCAGCATACGAGACATTGTACAGAGCTACATACTAGGGTTGTCCATAATTTGTAAAATCTCAAAATTTATGCGTATCCATGTCTCATTCTACAGATTATACTTAAAAAACGTCAATGAACCTGCAATAAGCTCACAGGAACATCGTTAGTATTTGTCTAAATGCGTTTGAAAGTAGCTGCCGTGGAGTGGGCGTGTCAGCGACCATAGAACGGCAAGCAGACTAGTAATCACGAAATCACGGCGTTTTATTGGCTAATCTGCTATGCTTCAATGATCACGACGTTGGCGGCTTATTGATCTGCTGGTCAAGTAGTCGACTAACGGCGGTGATTCTGTAAACGCATTGTAGATTGGTCCGCAAATAATGATTTAGGATTAATTCAGAACATGTTGAGTTACGAAATACATGATGAACAATGAACAGCTGCTTCACAGTCGCTTTAAATACATGACTGGATGGCTTATTGTGAAGGTAACCGTTGTGGCCCTTATGCCTTGATTTCATTCATGGAAAGCGGAAAGATATTGGAAAGGCGCTTATGCAAGTGGCAAACGAATTTCTAGTTTCAGAGGGGATGTACTACCATTGAATACAAATATAAAACTTGACATTGACACTACTTTGTCTGATCTTATTAGGCTGTTGTCGTGGTGGTATATAATTGAAGTCTTGAATGCTGTAAGGGCTGGATGAATCTGTCATTTATGCTTGGCACTTGTCAGATTACTGCAGCATAATGAATCATACCCGCAAGTGCTTTCAAAGTCCTCAATGATGCGGCGCATGAGGTCTAAAGAAGAGCACAGACTATGCTGGTAGGACCAGCAAAAAGACAGTCTGCTTGCATTGCCTAGCATGTCCTTAATGAATCTTAGATCATCGCCGGCTGCATCACAACTAATGCTTGAATGAAACCAGACATGGACATAAAAAGGATGCATTAAAGCGGTGTGGTAGTTAATCTTCTTCATAAGTCCAATGAGGCTATCTGGTCGGCCCACATATCTTCTGAGCATACAGGATTGTGTCCAGAATCCATCTCACATGGCATGCTGCACCAGTTTGGCGATGTCTAATATGCCTTACCTGCACCCAGAAAAGCAGGACCACTTGGCGTAATCTCAGGCATATCAGATAGATATTTCCGGGATCTATACTTAGTTCTATAAGTTCACAATCATTCGCTGTTTGACCTCCGTCATGCTTGCAAGAGGCTATTGCTGCGCTAAATCTATCGGTGCCTAGTTTTAACATTAAAACATTCAATGACCAGATGTCTCATATTATTATCAAATCATCAACGTACAATAATGCGCTTACAGAATCATTGCCGTTAGCGAACGTCTTGAACTAGTAGAAGCACATAATCAGCAAGGCGCTGTGGTAGTGATCATTCAAGCATAGCTGATTATCCAATCAAAAGATGTGATTTCGTGATTACTAGTCTTCTCGCCGTTCTATGGTCGCTAACACGCCCACTCTACGGCAGCTACTTTCAAACGCATTTAGACAAATGTTAACGACTTTTCTATGAGCTTATTGCAGGTTCATTGACGTTTTTTATCAATAATCTACAGAATGAGACATGGATACGCATAAATTTTGAGATTTTCCAAATTATGGATAACCCTACTACATACGTTAGCGGGAATGACATATCTGCGTAGTCGTAATCAGCCCACGGCATTGTCATAAAGTGCGATGAAATAGGTGCGATATAAACAATACCCAATTAAGTAGCATCGTGGCGGCTCTTTGGGGTACATAATTTCAATATACAATTGAATAGTATATACATATTGAACTAAACCCAACAATTTTGGTTCACACTCATCAGGAACTCGTAGAGAATTGAGAAGAATATTGTGTATCAACATTTATCTCAACATGAATATACTAGTCAACTAGCATTGTATTCTTTATGGTAGGATAAAAGGTATATATTTGAACTAACCACATCATACGTACTGTTATGACGTCATATCACATGATAATCGAATACTCGACTTGACTCAAAGCCTATCACTCGATTATGCCCGACGCTAATTATAATAGATCTCGGGGTGTTTATCATCCTACCTCAACCTTGGTTTGTAGCTACTTCGCTGAAAATGATGTCCGATATATTTAGACGGGCTCGCAATGTAATTATGATGACAAGTGGGATAAAAACTTTGAAATTCGAAGATTGAGACCCATATTATGTTGGCGCGTCTCCCAGCGGGAATACCGTGAAATGGAACGGCTGAATAATGCATGGATGCCGGGCGCAAAATTTGATTTGAACGAATTTGAGGAAAGCTTACGACCCGAAATTCAGACCATTTCCCGATAAATGTGATCGCGAGGTGTTGTCTCGGTGCCTCCGTGACCTCGTGACGTGAACTTTCGCATTTTCGGAAGGTTACCGTACGAGGAAGTTTCACGCGTCTAAACTTTGGCGTTTGATATGTCTGCAGGTTACGTAACTATAAAATGGAGCAGAGGAAACTGAACGATCAGGCAAACACGTTGATCGACTTTGCCAAGGTACTGTCGAGATTACATTGCATTTTCTGCTTTGCAACCTTTACTGGTTTGAAGTCTATATACAATTTGCAGATGTCATTAGAGCAATGAGTGTTGCTACTGATGGAGTAGTGGAAGTAATGCTGTAAATTTTTACTCAATTACAAATACAAGTAGCAATTGCAAGGAGATGTGCAAGATACTTCATGCTGAAGTGCAAAATGAACGGTCTGAAAATTATTTTATAAGTAGTTTCAAAAACTAGATTTGATCAAGGGGCAGCATATTTTAGCACTAGCAGCAGGGTTGTAACGAAGTCACATGGCTCCGAGTCACAAGTCAATCTCACTTTTATAGTTTTGACTCGAGTCAAGTCGAGTCATTTCCAATTCACCACCGAGTCAAGTCCGAGTCCAAGTCATCAAGCAGAGGGTCGAGTCCGAGTCATGGTATTATGACTCGAGTCCAAGTCATTGTGTTGACTACTCAGTTTCCAGTTAAAGTCTTGTTAAACCCACTTTTTACACTCTGTTTGGTGATATCGAATGATCCGCATGTATAATATACCAATTTTCCTCACTTTTAGCAGTTTCTGGTCGCATTCTCAAGTACCAGTACCAAATAGACGAAATCCCAATGGTGTGGTTACTTTACTATTCTTCGAAACTACAATGAAATGTCGGTTTTGGCCGTCCGAGTCTCGAGTCATGACTTGGTTCGAGTCATGCGCAATGACTCGAGTCCAAGTTGAGTCAATACACAGATAGACTCGAGTCGAGTCATTTCCTTATTTTTAGAAAATGACTCGAATCAAGTCGAGTCATCAGAAAATGGTGACTCGAGTCGAGTCATGACTCGAGTCATTACAACCCTGACTAGCAGTTACTTGGTGGTGGGCACTTCCGAAATTGCAAGATACATCTCCGCAAAATAAGTTCTGACAACTACAAATAGATAGAATCTTGGAAAATAATTTGTTGTCGATTACCTGCCAAAAGTACGCATCATGTTGACCAAATGTACTTTGGAGCTCGACTCTAGGCGGAGATGATGAAAAGTTGTGTCTCCTTGTGTTGGGTTGGTAGTACTGGTTTCATACTCAGCTGGAATCAGTGTTGAAATCAAGTAACTACCTTCGAGTCACAAGTCAATTCGAGTCATTGCACATTTTGACTCGAGTCAAGTCAAGTCATTCGATTTTTGGAGGTGACTCGAGTTGAGTCAAGTCTAGAGTCAAGTCACAAAGTCGTATGGAATTTTCACGGGCATGATTCAAGTTATTGCATCTTGCAGGACGATTGAAGTACAGATTGATTTTTTATTAATTATGAGTCGAGTAACGAATATAAAGTTGTATGGCTCACACATACGTAGAACTACAGTACTGATGACTTGCAATTGACTCGAAAATTTTGCTTCGAGTCACGAGCCATTCAACATTTTTGAGACGCCGAGTCAAGTCATTTTTTCCAAAGTGACTCGAGTCGAGTCGTCTGGTTGGAGTTTTATCGTGACTGTGGGATATGTTTTAAACGACTGCCATTAATTAGAAGTCTGAATATGTCATTAGTTTGCATTGTTTTTGGGTAGAGGCGGTGACAGTAACAGTCGTTGGTACTCGAGTAAAAGTAACCATTTCCGAGACATATCAAAACTGTTTCAAGTGGACGGTGAAGGTCTGAAAGCACTCGGGTGTGTAGTTTCAAAAGCTTCATTTGATGCTTATAGCAGTTCGCCGAAGGTGGCAAATTTTCAAATTGCAAAACCTGTCCTCGTGGCTAACGCACGATAACCAGCGACACTGCAGCAATGGTTCTTAACCTTTACCACCCGGCGGGAACTTGCGTTAATCTGCAAGCCGCGGAACCCCACATTTTCGCTAGGTCATAAAAACAAAAATCTACCACAAAAAAAACTAGACACAGCATTATTATAGAATACTGGTGTGAAAAATGAACTGTGCGTGAAGCCATCAGCAGAGTGTTACGAGAAGGAAACCATTAACATATAATTTTAACACAAAACGAACGCATGATGAATATTTGTGAGTATTAGTGTAACTTCGCAACAGCATGATGTCAATTGCCCAAGCACAATTGTGCTTAAAAATCAGAGATAGAACTGGCATTTCAGAAGGTGGAAGTTTCGGTTCCGTACCCCAACCACTCCTTTGTATGCCACTGCACACGACGTACCACCACAACAGTCTCAATTCGACTGCTGATCTGGCCTATGAATAATTGGCTGCAACAAATGATGGCCAAGACAGGAGTATCATCACAAATCAGGGTTGTAATGACTCGAGTCATGACTCGACTCGATTCACGATTTTATGATGACTCGACTCGAGTCAATCTGTGTATTGACTCGACTTGGACTCGAGTTATTGCGCATGACTCGAACCAAGTCATATGACTCGAGACTCAGACGACCAAGACCTACATTTCGCAGAATAGTAAAGTAACCACACTGTTGGGATTTCGTCTATTGGTACTGGTACTTGAAATTGCGACCAGAAACTGCTAAAATTGAGGAAAATTAGTATATTATAAGTGCGAACCAGACATGGGGTGATTACTTCAATAATGTAATCGATTGCGATTACGATTACTTCTGAATCACGCGATTACGATTACGACTACAGCAAAATCAGGAAGTAGTCGAATACGATTACGATTACATTTATTTTGCTTATTAGAACTAATCTTGGAAGATATATTGAAGACAATATAAGGATTTCGAATAAAAGGCCCAATGGGATGACAACTTTCTTATAAATGATACGCCATGTAACAAATGCCCAACTTTATAGGGGACGATTTATCGCACTCAACGATTTGCAGTCTTGCCAGGTTCGTATCTGCCGCTCACAAACTCCCCAATGCGGTGGGGAGCGACCTCGAAGGGGACTCAAAAGTATTTCGAACTTCAACATAAAATGTAGAGTATTTTCGAGAGATTTTTGTAACTTTAAAATTTTCTTCGAGCTTCGCGATTTAATGTCTCTAAATAGCATCATTTTGGAATGCATTCCTCTCCCCTTCAAGAAAAAAAAGTATGCATAATTTTTAGGAATAGGCATTTCGGTCCATGTCATTATCACGCCACGACTCACCAAAAGATGTATGCAGTTTCGGCCAACATGCGACACCACGAGGTGCGGTGCTACTAAATATAAACCTTGGCCAAAACTTCCGAGTATGTGTCCAGCCACTGTTTCCTCTAAGCTGCGCGCGTGTGCAATTGCGCAGTGCTGACACGGTCTCTGCGCACGGAAAATCTGAGCTGCGCACAAGAAAGCCGAAGTGATGACCTTTTTTTAGTTTTTACGTATTGCCGTCCAAGGGAACGCGCAGTGAGTTGGTGAGTGCGCACAGACTCGTGAATAATTAGAGGGAACATTGGTGTCCACTGTCTATTTCCAATAGCTGCGTTGGGTGGGTGTGACGAGAGTCCTGTCCTTTCAATCTGAGCTCCACAATATAAATGCCACCCGGGGAACCCACAGAGGAATGAAGACATGACAATTTGTGTGTGCGTCTCACGAAGGTTTTTCTTTTAGTCTGCTATGTTTGGGCGACAAAGATATCTTTTGATTATATGACAGACAGGAGGTCTCAAATCAACAACATATCATATGTTATAATTATGAATTACGTGCCCCAGCTCTACCAGTAAATCTAACCATCGGGGGCCGAGAGAAGATTAAAAATGAATAGCAACGTAATGCAAGTACCAATATTTGAGTAAAGTAGAGTCATATAAGAATAAAATAAAATGAACATGAAATTCAAATTTCCCCTCAATTGAAATACTGCAAGCTGCTGTTACGAGAAACGGCAAATGCCGGCCCGGGTTATGATATATATCAGCAGCTGTTGATTTTGAATGCGTCGTTGTGGAAATATTTATGTGTCGTTTGACGAGTACAGAATTTCAAATCCTTGTCCGGTGTAGCCTACTGTTCGCCAAGCAGCAACGACCAAACTGCGTTTAGCGGAGCATAAGCAAACATCAGTACATAAGTTACTATTTAAAACTAGGCAGAGTGGTGATTAGTTATGGCTCATATTGATAACCTGATGTACAGCATGACGGGTCTTCTTACAATCACACTACATTGTACATCGAATATCTATTTAGTACGTATGGATACTTCTCTCGTACCGATGAGCGAATCTAATACTTCTGGAGTAATAATGAGCAGTGGCGTTTGAAAATTAGACGTTTGGGCTGTCACTATACACTGGTATAATATTTCTTCCTTGTTCACGAATGGTCACTTTATGTCAACAGTCCTCGTACAAATAAAAAGTAATCGTTCTTCCACAAAGAAATCGATTAGATATGGCAAGTAGTCGATTATGATTACTTGGGATTTTTTTCGAATGTAATCGATTGCGATTACGATTACTTGAAAATGCTGTAATCGATTACGATTAATAATCGCGATTACCCCATGTCTGGTGCGAACCATTCGATATCAGCAAACAGAGTCATAAAAAGTGGATTTAACAAGACTTCAGCTGGAAGCTGATCAGTCAACACAATGACTTGGACTCGACTCGAGTCATAATACCATGACTCGGACTCGACCCTCTGCTCGCTGACTTGGACTCGGACTTCACTCGGTGCTGAATTGAAAATGACTCGACTTGACTTGGGTCAAAACTATAAAAGTGAGATTGCCTTGTGACTTGGTTACAAACCTGTTCCAAATCATATGTATGAGTTGAGCGGGACAGTGGTGTCTTGACCTCCGCGGAACCCCTGAGACTGGCTCGAGGAACTCCTAGAGTTCCGTGGAACTCCGTTTAAGAACCAGTGCACTACAAATATGTGCAATTTTCGGAAATATATTCAATTACCGTGATGCAGGAGCCATTTTGCCCGGTTGTTAATACAGTTGGATTCATAAAGGGAGTGGAGGCATATCCAAAAACTGCTTTCCAGTTTCTAAAATCAAAATTGCAAAAATTAAGCAGTTATGAAACTGTTCAGCAGAAAAGGAAGTAGTCTGAAGCAGGGGAGTCATTTTCAACTCGCCACCAATTCGAAATCTGTGAGCAAAGGGTCGAGTCATAGTGTTGCGTCTCGAATCCAAGTCCAAGCGTTCACTATTGAAGGCCTCGCATTCTTGATGTACTCATTTTCTCACTCTTTGCATGATTATTCAAACGGATAAAGACAGTTTCTGTGCGTATTTTCCATGTATCTGTTATGAGTCATATGACTTGGAGTCATGCTCAATGACTTGTTACAAGTCGAGTCAATGCATAAAGTGACTGAATCGGAGACGAGTTATTACGACCCTGGTCTAAAACGAAACCACTCGAGCACTTCGTAACCGACCACCTCTTCGTTTCAGCTACAACTCAAGGTCTCGGACATGCTCAACGAGCTGAACTCTAAAAGCGAGGTCGTTCACGATCAAATCGATCACATCAGCGGACGACTCGACTGCTTAGAGCAGCAGATGCGTCATATGCCTGAACTCATTCTCGATAATTTCAGACAGGTTCTAGCCGAGAGAGACTCGGACAATACCGCGATATTGGGTCAGCGCAATCGCGATTCCCTAGAATGTATAGGCGCTAGAGGTGGTAGATTCAACCAAGGTGTGTCTCAACGCGGAAAACACCGTTCCGGCGACGTGCCTGGTTACGAAACGCGCGGAAAGTACGATAGTTTATGTTCCGAGGATCGCAATTTTGATGGCGCGTACCGGCGTGATTTCGGAGAGCACTACGACGATTGATGAAGGTAGCGCGTCACAATCTCGTTTTCTCGCTTTGCCGTGTGCCGCACGACGGCTGCTGTGCTGGTCCGCATTGTCTATGGGTAACTGACCTGCGTGGGTTAGTTCTCCATGATTGGTCGGAGTTGCCAGGCGTTGGTTGGAGGAGTACATCGGTTTTGATGGAAATTCGTTCTATTTGAAATAAATTCTTCCATTGCGTAACATGTGCCTGTTTGATAGGAGTCGTGCAAGTTGTTACAATTATGGGGTTGGCAATTAAAACAAAAATTAATTGAAAACAAGCATGTTTAAAACAAGGCCCTAAGTCATGACGTCACGTATATTCCATCGTGACGCCATGATGGATTGACAATTGAAAATATAGGGTAAATGTAGCTCCTTTGACGAAATATCTGTACTATAACTGTTGAACCGGCTATTTTGAGGGTTACAAACATCCCATATCGATATATATCGGCTAAATGGGGTGGTAATTGTCCGTAGGCTCATACAACATGTTTTTGGCAAGTATTCACACAATTGTGGCATAATTTTACAACTTGAAAAAAAACACAATATTTTTGTAAAAAGCGTTTTCTTTAAAACACTGTTTAAAACATGTTGAAGTGTTTTAAAACACCGTTTGTTTTAAATGCAACCCTAGTTATAATTGCTTCTTCGCTTCTAATGCATTGTCGATCAGTATCAGTTTATTCATTTTCATAAGCTCGGCAGCGAGGAAACCTTGAACCAAATGGACCGCCTCATATTGACCAAAACCGAAATATGTATATTGAATTTGCCCTTAGTCGCCTATAAATAGTAATAAGGGTTACCATACGTCCTCTTTCAAGAGGATTTGTCCTCTTTATTGAAAGTGTCCTCGGAGGACGCCCCTTTGTCTTCCTTTTTGAGAATTTTGGTAATATTTATAGCAAAATTCGACTGAGATGTCGTAAATCAGCACCGAAGTGACGCTCCGGCGGGTATTTCGGGAGCTGAGTGGAAAGTTGACCTTTTTTTTTTAGTCGACCACCTGACAATGTGAAGGAAAAAACTGTATTTTGGGCGCTAAGCGAGAAAATTGACCTTATTTTACTTGGCCAACCGACCACGAAGTGGAAAAAAACTTATCATTTTTTGAGAATTCTCTTCCGGTTTTGCAAGTCTGAAAATTGTGTAAAAGTGTCCTCTTTTCAGATTTCCAAAATATGGTAGCCCTAAGTGTAATATTCTTGTCCCGGTAATCTGAACCCCACATTACAAATGCCACCTGTAGAGGAAGGTTATGCACCACGTGACGAAATGCCAGTTTGAGTCGTGTGCGTCGCACGAAAGAAGTTCTTTAGGGCTGGTACGTTTCAGCGTTTCCAAAATCTTTTGGCTATAGGGCAGACGGGAGGTCACGAAATAACAACACACAACAAAGTAATTGCGGCCCGAAATTTTTTAAAGACACTGATTTCATCAATACTGTCGGCAGCTAAAAATTTGACTATATACGCAATTCCTATTTCATTGACCGAATTCAACTTTGAATTTGTTTTTGTTTTTCGCGACTAGGGCCCTATAGGCACTGACTTGAGATATAGGCTACTCTCGAATCTGCATGATATTTATACCAAAATGAACCGTTGGGATGTAGGTAATCCGCGAAAATTTGTTCTGGCCGCCTTACTAATTCTAATTCTTGATATAAAAGGTTCTGTGAAATCATTTTATTATGAAACTAAAGACATTCAGATCTTTTCTGAAATGCGAGCGTGTACTGCATAAAGGTTCGAATGGAAGGAAAGGGTGAACAAAGTATAAAACTGTACAATGGTGCTGAACTGCGATCCTTTTGCTTGATCAGAGGTCCGGACTCCCTGTAAAAGATAGCAATCTGTGATGATAGCAATCTTTCATGAAATATGGATTGCGGCCATGTACACAAGTGATACAACAGAGGTAACTTTCTCTCGGATTGGGCATTTTAAAATATGGTACCCTTTATGTACGTTCACTACTTATTACTAAGTGGCGACTCAAGTCATTATACAATCCCGTATGTATATGGTAACCCTATTTTGATGGTTTGAATATAATCTTTTTTCGTTGGACTTTTCGATGGTTTCGATAGCATAAATTTTTTTCTATAACATCAAACACGGATACTTACATATAAAACTGGCTAGCAGTCTGTCTTCTTCGCTCTTGATCTTTGACAGCTGAATCTTTCGCGATTTGTGAATGATGAAATGATCCTTCTTCGCGTAAGACTCAAACGTCGAATAACCCTGCAAAGAGAAAAAAAACGTTTTTACCATCCAATGCTTGTCTAGCTTGCTGCTGTGGTGAATCTGATTCGCATTGCACTGTGGGTTTGTACTTGTGGCTCATATAGGCAATCGTCGGATGCATCTAGTATGAGCATTTGGGAGAGAGAGAGAGAGAGAGAATCTTTATTCCTCTACGTAACAAATCAACATCACACAACAAAAATGCAACACAGTGCAATGTTACATGCAAGGTAGACGGGGGACTCGATATGACCGAGCCACCTAGTCTTAGATGATACAGCAGGTGTTCAATGTATGATTTGCATTGGCTAGAAACCGACATAGGATAGACACACGAGCAACGGTTAACGAGGTTTAATATTTGAATTTCACAATAAAATGGTACGTCAATTGTAATAATCGAGCTTGACTCACTTCGTAAAATTGGCCTTTTCGTATTCGGAACGTGGCTTTGTCGAGTTCGGAACTATCGTCAAACATCATGTCCTCGACGTAAACGTCCGTATCGTTTGCCTTGATGTATCGTGAATCGTAACCCTGAACTCCAAAAGATACCGTATCTTTCGCGCCATTAAGTCCTGGCGATTGCACGTAAAACGCCAAGTAATAATAGGACTTGAGAGTCACTTCCGTTGAAGAATCGACATGAATCACAAAACTAGATGGGTCGTAGGAGTGGAGCAGAAATGGACCGTTTTTCCCTTGTCGTAGCATAGGCGCGTCGGCTGTAGAGTGTAGAGTAGATACAAATATTATGGTCAGGTTTCGTGTTTTGTAGGATACGGCTTTTCTTTTCCTCGTGTCGAGCGCAATACTTACGAAGACAATGTCCGAAAGTGCTGTTGTATCTCGGCGCGTTCCGTATAGGATCGATTATACATTCCGTGATGGCAGTTCCTTTCAGATGAAAACCTGTGAATAGGAGTCATTGCTATATTTAGGAATATTTTGGTTCTGGCAATTTTCAATTTTGCTCAGCCTGACAATGTAATTACAAGATATTACATCAAATCCGTCGTGTGACCGACATATGTTTATTAGGGTTGTTCAAAAATAACTTTTTTTTCCAAATCTCACTCGCCTAATGACTAAATCGTCAGGTTGTCCAAGAAAACGATGCACGCCAAATTTGACTAATTCCAACCAGTAAAGGCCGTGCAATCTTGAATTGAAAATTTTAATTTATTATTAAAAATTAAAAAAAAAAATTCTCAAATTTTTCTGTCAACCCCATGAAATTGTTGAGCTGTCTTCAAAGACGATGCAAAACAAATTTGAGTCAATTCCGACAAGTAGAAGCGGAACTATTTGAGTTTTTCGTTGATAATCCCCAGATCAAGGATAATCCGAGAATTATCAACGAAAAACTCGAATAACTCCGCTTCTACAAGTCGGAATTGACTCAAATTTGTTTTGCATCGTCTTTGAAGACAGCTCAACACTTTCATGGGGTTGACAGAAAAATTTGAGAATTTTTTTTTTTAATTTTTAATAATAAATTAAAAATTTCAATTCAATATTGCACGGCCTTTACTGGTTGGAATTGAGTCAAATTTGGCGTGCATCGTTTTCTTGGACAACCTGACGATTTAGTCATTAGGCGAGTGAGATTTGGAAAAAAAAAGTTATTTTTGAACAACCCTAATGTTTATTGTTCATGGATCGAGGAAATAATATCAGTCAATGGTTGGAATGAGAATGGATATGCATGCAATTGAACTCCATTTTTTCTAGGTGTCATGTTGTGGTATATGACGTACGGAGGGTCTTCTAATTAAAAATTTTAGAATCAAGATTTTGATTGTTGATTATGCAATTTTCGTACCTACAAAGTCGCGAGGACCACATCGTTTCTATGCCTAAATAAGCATTCCATTTTATCGACATAGAACTTATGGAATCTCGGAAGCGTTGTAGTAGCAGGCAATTAAGTATAGCCTATTAGTTTTGAGTTGACAGTTAATATATCAAATTCCAACGAGGCATTAATTAATGAAAATAGGCATGCCAGCCGAATTCCAGACATGGGATCACGATAATAATCAAAACAAGATTACCGCATGGTTACGATTGATTCTAAACCTCCGGGTGCGCAGATGCTAATTTCCCGACAGAACGTCAAATGTCTAGCAGTCTCACGCGTCCAAAGGTCGGTTTTCACGTTCGAAATCAGTGGCGCACCAACCGTTCATTACGGTGCAATTCATCTCCTCGGAGGATTGAGCTTATATAATTATCCCTTAGTCATCTTGCATAATTCTGTGTTTACTTTGAACGTGACTCCGCAATTTTGGATTGCTGACGAAATTTACGAATTCATTATATGTAATTGCGGGTTGCGAATGGCGACGCTTTTACTACGGAATTACGAACGGAAATATCGCATTTTTGCCGACAAAAATAGTCTTGTGATATTATAAAGTTGCGTCACTTCCTATGTGGAGCAAGAGAAGCTGTTTCGCTACCGCGGAGCATTTGCATTCCGAAACACGGTTAGGCTACGCCCCTTGGCAACGCCTCATAACACGACGTGTGTGAATCATTCCAAGAAGTTGAAATAGTAACAAATTCTGACAGATCATAATCTATAATGAGTAAAGTGTACTTAATAATTCCGAGATAAACACTATATTTCCCTTCTTATCACTCTCTTTATGCATTCATGATATAGGCCTAATCATGGTTTTTAATACCAAAGATTATATCCAGAAAATCAAAATACATCCGAGATTCCGAATTTTTGACGTCATAACTTCTCCGTCTGAAAATTGAAGTCACTTGAGAGTGTAAATATCATATTCGCTGTATGTGGTATGCCTGCGATCTGAAACGAATGTCAGACCGCGCTCCGTTCTAGGTCTCGGCCCCAATTTTAGTAACGCGTTTGCATTCTTTCACACAAAGGTTATGATTATCGGCCCTTCTTGACGAACCCTTGGTTTTACAGTGCTTTTCCCTTGTGATGCCAGTCCTGATCCCGAATGGTATGTGGATAATGTGAATTTCGCTTTGACGGGGAATATCGATGGCGATCACATTCCAGCATATGCAGAGTGCGGGTCCGGATGCTTAATTAGGAATTGTGGGAACGTTTAGCTTACGTTCGGTGTCATGGTGTCAACCTCGATAATCCAGAGGTTCGAACTCGAATAGGAACCTCACTAGGTTCTACGCTGTGGGTGTTTCTGATAATTATCGGAATTTTACAGCAATCTTCACATTTTTGACGAATATCCCTAGAATTTCAACTCCCTGTCACCCGCTGTATCACGGGGACAGCAGTAAAGGAAGTTCAACAGAAAACTAATATATACCTGGTTTCACCGATGATTATACTGATTCTAGAGACTTTTACTTGAATTATCATAATAAATTAATAAATTATCTCGCTTACTATATGAGCTTGAAGTGATAATGGCCTACATCGAGATGGTGATTGATGAACCTCTATATCTCTACGCGCGGTAGTAGATTTAAGTATGTGCAATTGAACCGGATTGTTGGTAAGATCCAGTGGGGAAAAATCGTTCCTGGAACCCGAAAATGCCCTAAGCAACTCAACTATACTGATGGACTCGAATTCGCAGTCCTTGCGAGCCGAAAAATCAAGATTCATATTATAGAATTTTGCTAACAAAATCATGATAGGTCATTTCGCCTAAACCACAGGCGCATAGAGCACTCTGATTATGGCAACAAATTGTTCGCAAAATACAAGAAGGCTGTACTTGAATTAGCATTGTGACATCACGCGGCGTGATGCGTTTGTGTTCACAAAGAGCCCATAATAAAAGTTAGTGTTAGTGGTAATAGTAACTCTGCTCGGATGATAATAGAAAATGTCTACCGTTTCGGTGCCAAATATAAAAATCACACTCACCCTCTCTGCAGGAGAACCAACAGATGCTGCCAACTTCCGCCTGATGTGTATCAAATAAGCACCACTTGTGACCGAATTTCGGGGTTCCTTGAGGTGGGCAGCCTGCAACTGTGCGTGTGCCTGGAAATTATCACAGCTGTTACGCACCCTCGCACTAAACAAATCTATCAAAGCACTAGGTAGTACCTGGGGGGTACCGTGGAGCCGCCAAGGCCACGCAAATCAGTAGGGAATATATGATTAAGTGAACAGGCATGATAGTCTCAAGTGTCGTTGAAGAAGCTTTCAGTCAATTGGAAGTTGATATTAATGAAATTTAACTGATCAGATGGTTATATGTGTGCGAGGGAACGCGCCTCTTAGGTTGTGATGATATTGAGTTGCATCACGATGTGCCCCAGGGCAGGAGCATGGGAATACTATGGGCATGTAATTGTCATGAGCGAAGGAGTTCGTTTCACGCTCGCAGAACACGACTATCACGATTCGTCATCGTGAAAGAACAGTGGCAAAGGCAATGATACGCTTTCGAGTGATTTCGGCGCGATTTCAAAAGCGATTCAGCCAAACGAAACTGACTTCTTGGCTGACTTGGGGGATTCCATTTGTTGTAACAAGGAATACGCGTTATATAATGCCAACTTTCGAAAAGGTCGATACTCCCAACCGACCAAGGTAAGTGTTTATGAAATGAAGCCGTCGCAGACCACCGCGTATAGTCCGTATTCTATGAATGACTCAACTTGTTGGGGAGATAGTGTAGTGGTTACGATAAGCGCCCGGCACGCAGGCGAACCGCGTTCGATTCCCGTCGGAGGTTTATCTGGGCTCCTCTTGCCCTACCGTTGCCGTTCTTACGGCGACAAAAAAGCCCAGAATAAGACCCGACGAAAAGAAAGCACTCACAATGAATGGAAAAGAACTAGTAGAAAGGGCCGTGGCTCCAAAGAGATCAACTGTGACATCGGGCACTCCAGGCCGAGGTGGATGTTAGAGTAAAGGATCGCTACTGATGCGTGTCGTTCTACATCCTCCTTCATGACATCGCATTGTGTCTTATCGCATTGTACATTGTGTGTGACTTGTTCAGATAAAAATATAACCCAACCATATGTTATGTTATGTTCATGCATTCGCCTATTTCTCGCTTTGTATATTTCTCCGATATACACTAAAGCCAACTTGCGTGAGACCACGGGGTTATAATTGTCTGGTGAGCAGGCGGTGATTGTAGAAACCTATATTACCTGCATGTCTGTATAGTATATTGACTGTCATGCTGGACTTCATTGCGAAGTAGCATCCTCTTCACTAAGTCGTCGAATCTGCTATCATTCAACACACAACCGCCATTAAAGTACTTAGTTTTCAAGCCGCTGGCACGAGGACGTCGATTTTTATGATCCATGACCAGTGACCACTGGTCAATTATATGGGCCCCAGGGATCGACTATCGATATCGCATAGATATTCTGGTTTCAAAATATCCGTTTTTCATTGTGAAAGTCGGTGAGTGTTTCATCGATAAATCTCTAATCACGCACATTGGAAAAAGTGTAACATGCAAGCAAAAGTAGATGACTTTTGTCTGAAGTCTTACGTAATTGAATGCGGTGACGGAAAAGAAGTTTCATGTTTGCATACAAAGAAAGTTAACGACCTTTGCGCCTTCCGAATTGGACAACACTTGAAGGAGGATGTGCATAGCGCATCTATAGGCTACTGAGCTACGAATTGCATTGCCGATCTCCGAGCGATGAATTTCGTTACCAATGCGACACCTGTATCAAAGATAAACTATATTACATTCAAGGTTATAACTAGGGCTGGGCACAATAATTCTAGTACTCGAATCTGAATCGAGTATTAATTTGAATGATTCAAGTCGAGTAGTGAAAGAAGAATTTTTTGAGTACTGAAGTTATACGCTATTCGCAACTGAAAGTTAATTTACTAACGAGAATTATAGTTTTGATACTATATTTTCCACTGAGGAAGGCTTGAAACCTTGAGTGGCCGTGTCGCAGCATACGAGTCATAGTACAAAGCTACGAACGTGACTGGAAATAACACATTTCCGAAGTCATGATCATCCTACAACATTGGAACATTGTCAACAAGTGCAATGAAATCGGCATGGTCGAAAAGATACAAAAGTGTCTTTAATGTGACGGATAACACGCATTATGTTCATTGTGGTTGGCATAAAAGGCACGTATTTGAACATTGACAATGTACATTCTGTTGTGACGTCATAATGAGAGATACTCGAATACTCGACTCGAAGCGTAATGCGTGATTCAGGATCGAAGCACTCTGGTACTCGATTTTGCCCAGTCCCAGTTATAACCAAGTCGCAAGATTACGATTCACAAGACAAATATACTTTTATACTATTGACTCGAGTCAAATCGAGTCATTTTCAACTCACCACCGGGTTAAATCCGAATCCAAGTCATGGAGTAAAGGGTCGAGTCTATTCAACTCTAGTCCGAGTCCAAGTAATAGTGTTCACTGTTTATTATCGAGTTCAAATCAAGATCAACTTTCTTTGTCGGAAACTCTTGGATGATATCGGGCACTTTAGGCCGAGGTGGATGTTTGAGTAAAGGATCGCTACTGATGCGTGTCGTTCGACATCCTCCTATCTGTTCGTTACTTTGCATTGTGTCTTATCGCCTTGTACATTGTGTGTAGCTTGTTCAGATGAAAATTATAACCCAATGTATTGCGTCATTGCGTCATCGAAGGCCCCGAGTCAAGTTGAATCAACGAAAAGTTGCTACTCGAGTCGAGTCATTACAATGCGACCCTGTTATATTCCCCATGACACTGGGTGATAGGCCTGTTTCTGAGACTATACTAAAAGTCATTCAACTGCACCAACGGTGACATTTTCCGTACCTAGCTCTCAAGGTACGAGGAAGGGGATAATTTAATAACGTGTGTCATCACAGGTATATGAGTTTCGTACGGTACTAAATACTATGATATAGCATCGGTGGCTGTCACTCTAAAACCGCGTCAGTGACCAGCAGAATCCATTCCACTGCTGGGGTCCTAAGCCAGGGAAATAGACGAGATTGCGGCAGGAAGGCGTCCGCGTCCGTCGTAAAACAAAGCTGGTGACTGTTCCGCTCCAGCAACTCCAATACTCGGGAAAAATCCGAATGACGAATGATATGATGATTGGTCTTGCTCTGAAACACACCTTTTTATCCGATAATTGTCATTCGTCGTCTGTGAATCGCAACGGGTGTGTCGTGGGCGGATTTCTCCCCGAATGTACTAATTTACTGGCTTTCTGTTCATGTTGTTACCAATTTTTGCATGCTGCGATAGCTAAATATGGCCGGAATTCATGAATATTCGTGAGACAAGGAATAGTGTAACCTTTGGTCACTGTCCAGGAAATAACCCGACACAAATGTCTGAAGCGAGATCTGAAGGAGTCTCGATTGTTGTGTTTACGCAACTAATTAATGCGGTAAAACGATCGTCCGGATTGAGTCTCATTGAGAAAAGGTGAAATTGTTTGCGCTACAAATAGTAGCATATACGAGATATCATATAGCATATACTCGTGATTTAGCATGAGCAATTTCCAATTCACCCACAATTTCGTTCGACTGAAGTAGCCTACGTGGCTAATATTGTCGATGCTTCAATAAGCTTTCAAACATCATACCGTCGCCAGTCCAATGCCAGGAATAGCCTGCGTTACAGAGAACCGATTGATGAGAAGCGTTGAGTTGAGATACGCATTCTACACAATATGGCCTGGCCATATAGAATGCGGTGCTCGGTGTACTGTACACTGTACAGTGTGCAATGTACTGTGTACTGTAGACGTACAGTACACTGTGCATTAGGGTTGTTCAAAAATAACTTTTTTTCGCATTCCGGGGATTCACTGATTAAAATGTTAGGTTCCCGAAAGAAACGCTGCACACCAAATTTGGCTCAATTTCAACAAACCGCAGGCAGAGACAATTGAAACTTTTAAATTTGTTGAATTTTTTTTTCAAATTCCACTGTTAACCCCATTAAATTGTTACGTTGCCTAAAATAACGATGAATGACAATTTTTGCTCACTTCCAGCCGGTTGAAGCTAAGTTCTTGCAGTTGAAACTTTTGGATTTGCAAAAATAGCATTGAATGGTGGGTAATCCCAGAATTATTGATGAAAAACTCAAATCACTTCGCTTCTACCGGTTGGAATTGCCTCAAAATTTTTTTGCATCGTTTTTGTAGGCAACGTAACAATTTCATGAGGTCGACGGCAAAATTTGAAAATGTTTTTGAAATTTTTGAAAATAAATCAAAAAATGTCAATTGGCTCTGCTGCGGTTTGTACTGGTTGGAATTGAGTCAAATTTGGTGTGTAGCGTTTTTTAGGCAACCTAACAATCTAATCAGTGAATATCTGGAATCATAATCTAGTTATTCTAGATTCTAGAACAGGGGTTCTCAACCTGGGGGGCGCGCCCTCCTTGGGGGGCGCGGGAGGCTCTCAGGGGGGCGCGAGAAATTGACAAAGTCTGTATGAATTCTGACTAAACATGTGTTTCGCACCCATTCTGAGAAGACGATTGTTGATGAAACTTATTTCGTATTGAAGAAAGCTCGCCTAATTCAAACTCCAGCAGCCGCGCTCAACGGAGTATAGGCTGATTTCAACTTCATTTCAGCAAATTTTTTATATTCTTTGAAGATTTGGAGCAATTCCCACTTGCAAGTCATTCATTACTTCGTAGCTTTGGTAGTAGCCTGAAGCTCGGTGCGGCGGGTAGCTGTTGTTAATTGCTGACGAACTGCACTGCCTAAGACAGACTAAGATGCAATATAGGTTACCCGGTTTCACCCTCAATTAGGCTACCCTAAATCAACACAATTCAATTCAATTCCGAAACTGATCCAATTTACCATGGCAGGACAGAACGACGACGTGCTCTCTGTAGTCACTGCCAGCATTAGGATTAGTCTCAGTGCAACCCACCTTGAAATAAATTGATCTCCTGTTCAATGTTTTTTGCTATTTTCAAACAAGTTCGGGAAAATTTGTCAGAAATGTTAAATAATCAACAACTGGAATGCGGATTCAAACTTGGCGTAAGATATACCATATGTATAATATTAGATCAGGGATGGCCAACCTGCGGTCGTATAAGGGAATTCGTGCGTCCGTCGACACCCAATTCAATTAGTATGTGCTGGCGGCCGTCGACATGCAAATTGAAATTACGAATTCATTCCCGTATTTTTGAGAGATTTTAATTAATCTTGAAATTTTCTTCGCGCTCCGCGCAATTCAACATTACTTCATTATTCGATTTTAATATAGCAGTGCCCTTCTCAATCTGAGCTGGAATCGTGTGCTTTTCACGAAAGAAATTTGTTTATGGTACATTTGGGCGATTTCAATATATTTCCACTATTTCCACTACCGATACAATCGGCAATCCTGATTAGGGGTCAAGAAATAACAGCATGCAACAAAGTGACTAATAACAATAGGCCCACCCGAAGATGCATTATCATTTATAACTTGCCCCAAATTTTCGAAAGCACTCCCTCCATAAACTCTACCGGTGAATCTGATCACATATGGGCTGAGAAAGGATAAATATTTAATAGTAATATGTGATACTGCTATAGCTACTAAAAATTACGGAATGCATTCGTGAATCTCAAAAATTTTCGTGCTCCGCGCGACAATATGCAATTCCAGTAACTATTCATAACATTACCACTCGCGATTTCGGTGCGTACAATAGGCCGTTGTGAAAAGTAGAATAGTCCGGAGTTCACCGGGAATGGATATGGACAGATTTACATAGGTATTTTGCGTCCAGTTAGTTCATTACAGGTATGCCCTGGAATGTGGTCTTAGGCTACATAAGTAATCAAAATGCGGCCGTGATTAGCAAAAAGGTTGCCTAACTCTGTATTAGATGATGTGATCTTTTTGAAATGACGATAAATGCAGGGGGGTGTCATGGGGGGCGTAAATTTTTTGACCATCGCCAAGGGGGGCGCATGACCCAAAAGGTTGAGAACCGCTGTTCTAGAACATCTGTCGATTGTATGCCAGCGTCGCAACCTCATGCATCATACCCAGGACTCGATAAATTAATTCCATGCAATGCCATATAGGACACCAAAGCAAGCAAGCTTGTATCGTAACCTCTGTACCACAGTTACCTTCACTCGATCGCGCAAATATAGCGATTCGATTAATTCATGACAATGATTCGCCAGTTTGTTGACCCCGCAAATGTAAAACAATCAAACGTGATGGGTGCAGGGATATCGAGGTAAGCAAACGACTGCTATGCGCGTGTGTGATCGTGTTTTCTTTGTTTAGTACAAGCAATCGGTGATCTCTCATGTTTCTTCAAGCCATCGGTTCGTACCGTGTGTATTTGCTAATTTCAACGGGGATATGACATCGATTTGACAGGTCTCTGGGCATATAGTTAATATCTTCAGAAAAGTCGAATCGGATATAGAAGGACCTCCAAGATGATTGACTTTGAGTACTTATTGTCGAGGATTGGGTACTTTGGGAAGTTTCAAATTCTCGTTCTTGGCATGATATTCTATTCCGGAATCCCATCTGGTTTGAATTCTATTGGTCCGGTTTTTCAGTCGTACAGCCCGCCGTACAGGTTAGTTTAGTAATAAATTGAATACCAGTAAAGCAGGAAAGTATAAATTTCGACCATTACAGATGCAAGGTGCCTCCCTTCGATAACAACGCAACATATAGCGAGGTCAATGATTCGCAAATTTTAACCTACATGATTCCGATTGACGAGGAAGGCTACTACGATAATTGCTCAAGGTAGGTTTAGAGAAGTGCCCGTGGAATTGATATTTTAGGTTATCAACGGTATATTCGTACTTATAGGTACATTTATGAACCGAGTGCTTGCGATAATGGGTCATATGCTTGTGTGGCGACAGTGACGAATGCAACAGAAGAGTGTATAGATGGATATGTTTATGACCGTTCCTTGTTCACGGAAACCGTCGTCACAGAAGTAAGCCGTAACACGATTTGACGTGAACTGAACTTAATTCAATTTCCAAGTTTTCCCGAATTCAGACATTCTAATTCTAGTCTAATTTGAAGAAGAAAAAAACTGTGTAACTATAATTTTATTTCTAATCTAATTTAAAAAAAAACTGTATATAGCTCCACTTCTAAGTCTAGACAAATTTGAAAAATTGTGTATCTACAGTTTTAATTACAGTATGATTTGGAAAAATCTGCGTAGTTGTAATTCCAATTCTAATCCAATTTGGAGAAAAATCTGCGTATCTATAAATCTAATTCTAGTCTAATTTGAAAGAAGCCGAGTAACTCTAATTCTTATCTAATTTGGAAAAAGGTGTATAGCTATAATTTTAAGTCTAGACTCATTTGAAATTTGAAAAAACTATAAAAAACTCTAATTCGAATTCTAATCTAATTTGGAAAAGGTGAAAATGTTTCTACTTCTACAACTTTGTTACCATCTATATACACTTGCTCCTCAAGCCTCCAACTACTTATTCTTAATGCTGGGGTTCATATAACCTCGCTCATACGTATCCAATATTTCAGTTAGATCTCGTTTGCGACAAAGTACTGTACAGCTACATTGCAACCTCCCTGTACATGGTTGGTTTGTTCATCGGTTCTATACTATTTGGATATATCGCAGACAGGTATGATGGATTGAAAATATATTTTCCATAATTAGTGATCTTATAAGTCTGGCGACGTGTTTGTCTGTTGACCGCGTGAAGGGTATTGACGGCCGATTTCACAAAGATTGCGGAGAAGATATAAAATGATGGTAAATCGACAGACCACCATCACTGGCATCAGGTCACTATAATATCTTGCAATAGGCAGAGGTGGTCAGTCATGAATAACTTCTTGTAAGATTTTAGACTGTACTTCCACTTCTACTTAAAAGGATTTTGAATTTTTGATGTTGAAAAGCAAAATGCAGTTTGGGGATCAGTTTGAATCACGTTTACGAGTGAAAAAGCATGAGACCACTCGATCAAATCTAGTTTTCGACACTACTCACTTGATTACTTTTCCGGCATTTGATTTTATGCTTCCGCTTGAAGTATTTTTTACATATTTTGGAAATTGCTACTTCCACTTGTAATTTAGAAAAAATTTGCGACATTACTTTCAATTGAGTAGTAAACCAGACTACTTTCACCACCTCTGGAAGTCACCGGCTTCATCTACCCTAGACAGCACTACCGTTACTTGTATCCTGCTCAGGACCGAAACAGCTCTTCGTCAGCCCCCCAAAACGTTGATCTTGATCCCCCAATAGGGTGATAAACCTAATTTCCTGGGGGGAGGGACATCGCCTCCCAGCGATTTATACGTTTTACCTACTACTTATCAGCGAGATAAGAATATTATAATTCACGATTGAATCGGTCAATACGATTGCGAATTTCATATATATTGCTATTAATTTTCATCCTCTCTCCGCTCACGTAATCAGATTTACCGGTAGAGCTGAGTGAGCTGTTTTGAAAAAATGTAGCCCCCCCCCCCGTACATAATGATTAAACATATGCGGGCGGACCCGTTGGTAAAATGGATTCGTTACATGATGTTATTTCGTGACCTCCTGTCTGCTACGTCATAAGATATTGAAATCGCCCAAACGCAGCCTACTAAAACTAAAAGACGCACACGAATTCAAATTGATGTTTCTTCACTGGCAATTTTCACTGCGGGATGACATTTGTCTTACGGGGTTCAGATTGCCATTCGGCGCCAACACTTAGGCGCCTTTGGACAATTCAACGTATATGTATATCGAAGTTTTCGGTCAGCATACGGACAGTGCTTTTCGGCCAAGGCTTTCTTGCTGCCGATCGTTCTGGCAAACTTATGGGAGTCGCATGTTACCTTATGGTCTAAAACTTCCTCTATGTCTTGGTGTTTCGTGGCGCGGTAATGACCGACGCCGAAATATCCATTTCTAAAAATCATGCGTCTTTTTTCTTGGGTCAAGGGTGCACAATAATTAAGATATTTGGCAACACTGAATCGCGGCAAGCGCCAAAGTTTTTGGAAAAGTTGCATAGATTTTCAAAAAAGAATAATCTAACACTCATGTTAATTTAGGAAACATTTTGCCCCCCCCCCGAGCTCGCCCTCCCCCCAATTGGGGGGTTTGTGGTGCGGCAGTTACGGTCCTGATCCAACTCAACTAGCTACAGCACATTTTCTTCTTTTCTACGCTAACATCATTGACAAATTCTCATACCTAGACCACCTAATACTCGATACGTATAGTTTCATAGTTCGATCTTCCTTCAGGTATGGACGGCAGTTGACACTCATCGTCTCATCTCTAGGCTGCGCTGTAGGGATGGTCGGCGCCGGCCTGTCAAATGTGTATTGGCTCTACGCGTTGTTCAGGCTGATAATTGCGTTCTTCGGATATGGATTGACCATTTCTTGCTTCGTCACTGGTAATGATCAGATTCGAAAGATGTTTTGCTCGAATGTCATTTCCACGCTTTTTCTATAGTCATGGAGGTGGTGGGACCCAAGTGGCGGGCATTGTCTGGGGTTGGTTATCAAGCAGCCTTTGCAATAGGATACATGACCCTTTCTGGTATCGCGTATGGCTTGAGAGATTGGCGAAACATGCAGGTATTTACTTGGGAGATATATATAGTTATTTGAGTAACGATGCATAACATGCGGCCTTAGAACCCCGTTGCCCTCCCGAAATGATAGAACCTGGCCTTTCATTTTCATTGACATAATCGTAGGCTTTTTTTATACCTTTATTCGCTCGAGACACACAATGTACCATGTGATGTAATGCGACAATATACCGATAATGTCACTGCTGCGAAGTTCCGTAGTGTATCTGTTTACTAACGAAAGATGCTTTCGCCTGCTCTCCCCGTTTGGCGATTCCGGCATTGTGGCGTAATATATATTGATTAGTGCATAGTGTCCTATATGGTGTCGACACAAGCAAATCTCACGGTTCAGTGAAATTGATACACGTCACAATTTCCATTTGGCTACAGGCAATTTGACGGTCATTTTTGACCGGCTTGCCGAGCAATAAATTTGGTAAAATGGGTATCAATCGAAAGCTGACTCTGCACTGATTAGGAAAATATAAATTTTATTCCGCTCGTGGCCCTGGAACCCCCACAATCAGCCTCCAATTTTTCATTGTTATGAAATGCAGTAATCCGTTCAATCTTACTGTGTCCACGCCATATGGGACACTATATGGTGGTACGGTGGTTTATTAGCATCTAGGATACGTCACACTTGCCTTACCCCATAGTTTGTATCGTAAACTATTTCAGTGGGCGATGATTTTATTGTCTTTACCATTCGGATTGTTCTTATTCTTCATCCCGGAATCTCCAAGATGGCTTTTCAGCGTGAACAGAGACGAGCGCGGTCGCAAGGTGGGAACGTTGTATTACGAAGGCAGCAGCTTTATTCGAATAACATCTTCGATGATTGCAGATTACAGAGAGGATGGCGCGCTTTAACGGCGCGGTTTTGACGGACGATGACTGGAAAGAAGCTGCCAGAATCGGCGCGGAGCGATCTGTACGTTATCTGTCTGTCGTAAAAATCGAAATTGCTATTCACGAATTAGACACCTCTGATATAGGATGCTAGGCCCAGTTCTTCCTTAAAACTGAAAGGTGTGAAGTGGAAGTAGTCTAAAATAATAACCAGTTGATCAAATAGAGCAAGTCTAGTCAAACCCTGCTTGAGTACTTCGAAAGCGTAGAAGTACTACTTTGCTAAGCACCTCTTGCTATTATCAATAAACTAAAATCACAGGTGATCAGTGTCGAAATGCTCTTACTTTTTCGAAGAACTCTACTAGGCTTTGCCCTATGCACAACTTACTGGAATGGTAATCTTTTTAAGCTTTCTCCAATTCCAAGTGAACAGTTTCAGTCGAAAGTACATACTTTTTGCAATTTGGATTTTGAAATGTGGAAAGTAGATTTTGGGATAAGTTTGTATCACTTTTTCGTGTGTTCGCGCATCCATCTATAGCGGCACAACTCATCGGCGAGATGTATTTCAGGAGGAAATGAATAAGGAAAAAGAAGATCTTGACCAATATTCTTTCAAGGACCTGTTTAGGAAGCCCGGCATTCGCAGAACGATGCTAATTGTGATATTTTGCTGGTAAAAGTTGGTCTTTCATGTTCTGCGACGGTGGTGGTGTCAAAATTGTTTTCGTCAGGTTCACGAATAGTATGGTATATTACGGGCTCACTCTGAACGTGGGAGAACTCAGCGGAAACATTTTTATTAACAACGTGATCGGTAAGTTGAATCGAAAACGAAATTTGGATCTAAAATCGCTGATTTGAATCGCAGCCTACATAATCGACAATAATACCTATCATTTATCATGTAACGTTTACACTAGGTGGCGTGATGGAGTTGATCAGTTACGTAATATGCATTCTAATATTGGATGTAGTCGGGCGGAGGTTCCTACATTCAGGCATGATGTTGTTTTGTGGATTAACCCTTACAATCCATGCCATCATAAAGGAGTATGCGGTGGATGACGCTGGTATTGTCATCGATCCGGGTATGTACATTTCCTTATGTGCTTGTAATATGATGATGCAATGTGACTTCACAGTGGATTGACATTGACAATTGAAAATATAGGGTGATTATAGCTCCTTTGACGAAATATGCTTCCAACCCCTGTCATATATAGGCTACGGACCAAAAATATATTAACCAGGTCTACATCGTCATGCGGCATTTTTACGGTCGGCGGTCATCATCGTCAGAACATTCATCCCGTACCAATGATCTATACCAGGGGCGGCCAACCTTTTCAGCCAAAGGGCCACATTTGATCGACAAAATATTGCGCGGGCCACTAGCCGCGCCAAGCGCGAAAATTTTTCGAAGTTCATAGGTCAATAAGTTTGTCACTTCACTATATTGCGGGCCTGCTGTATACCGCTGGGCTCAGTTCGCAAGGAATAGACTATTCGGCGCCTGGACATATCGATATCGAAAGCTTCGACCAACATGCGTCAATCATTTTGTGCCTAGGTTTCATATAGTCGACGGTCTTTCTGCGAGTCGCATATGTTGAACGACACTTTGTCTCGTAATCGCGAATATAGTTAGACTCAATCTGATACATTAGGCGTTCTTTAATTTTCCCAGAGGGGTAATAATATCAAAAGCAGGAAATCAAATGACAACATGTTGCGCGAAGCGTGCATAAAATTTTTACTTCTAATAAATCTATCGCAAAGTATTCTGCTTTATTATAGTGTACGAAGATCTACCAAAATGTGACTGGCTCATGGATCTGCCAATGCGCCGAAACTGATATTTTAGTCATCACATCTCAAGTGTTGCGGCCAGACTAATCAAATTTTTGGTTGGCCTTGCAAGTTCACAATCTGTTCAATCCATTTTTGATAAAGTTACTAATTTCGGAAATTACCTCGCGGGCCACTCAAAACCTTCTCGCGGGCCACATGTGGCCCGCGGGCCACGGGTTGGCCGGCCCTGATCTATACCTACGTTCTAGAGAGCATTCATTTTCACCTGCACCATCGAGATGCTTCGACGACGGAGTTGCGATAGTCTGCTCCCCCGTTTTTTTTCTTCTCCATGCTATCCGTGATTGCTGAGCGCCTAGTAGGATAGCCGCGGACACCAATTTTGGAGTCTTTGGTATGACCCGGCCGGGGATCGAACCCACGACCTACCTCGAGAAGCCGGACGCATAACCATTACACTATCTCGCTCTATAGCTGTTGAACCGACTATTTCGCGGGTTCCAACCTTCCCATATCGTATACGTCGGCTATAATGGGTGGTAATCGTCCGTAGGCTCATACAACATGTCTTTTTGAAAATTATTTAAACAAATACGGCATAACTAACTATACAACTTAAAAAAACACAATTTTGTGTCTTTTAAACAACCATTTGTTTCAAATGCAACCCTAGATATATGTGATCTGCGAAATTGGGTTTTTTGAATCAGTTTACAAAATAATTCGTTCATATGACATATGTAAAACTATAGCATACAACTTGCGTTCCAAGTGGATTCCTTGCAACATGTGTAATTTTGTACCCTTCATTTTTGCATTACCAAGTAAAGTAGAATATGTATTGTCAATTTCAGAGCTTTCGAGAGTAGCCAACGCATTCGCATTTCTCGCCAAAATAGGCGTTTCGGGCTCTTTTGCTGTCATTTACACGTTCACATCAGAACTTTTCCCCACTGTTGTAAGGTAAGCGATCTTGAAGACGTTGCGGAAACCAAAATCTAATTCTTTAGGTTAATACACTTGCATTGATGTTTTATATACGCATTTCCTGGTCAGAGCACGTAAACTATTTGAAGATTGGTGATTGTTTGTCCGATTGATATCATCTCCCGCTATATTCTATATGACTTACCAACGATAGCGGTATCAGTCATTCATTTGAGCGCACGGAATTTTTATAGAGAAAAGAAGTCTAAAATCGTTAAAACTTACCAACCAACCACAGTATAAAGACTTCGCAGTCACATCGAAAACGGTGGTTGAAATTCACCGAGAGAAATTATAGCCCTAATACGACCCAACGTCATATGCGATAAAACATATTCAATTTCAGGTCTAATTCGATTGGCATCGGGTCCGCTGGTGCCAGAATCGGTGGAATATTCGCCCCTCTTATGCTGGCAACACAGGTCAGATACTCGGATAACATAACCGTGTATAGAATACGAATTATTTAGTTTATGTCGACCTTGTCGATCTACTGTTGTTGACGTTGGCTAATATAGCCTTGGTTTGTAGCAGCCATTCGCGAATTCTAATTTCAAGCTCTACACGCCCAGCCTACAACATTGGTGGTTACGGTTACGTTTATTACTGCGTGAATTATGTGAAAAGGCGACAGCTCGGAATCAAAATATTTGTTTTTGTAATAGGTAAAAGTTTCTTGGATGGGCAACATAATATTCGCCATTTTCGCAATGTTTGGTGCAGTTGCAAGTATGTTCTTGCCCGAAACTACAGGTATCGACACTATCGACAGTCTCGACGCTGCCGAACTATTTTACGCCGGCAAAGACTTCAATTCACTCGACTCAAATGAGTATGTTGTATTAGTTACATTTATACAGTCCACCACAATCAAAATCTTTTCCTGACTTCAGGTACTCAGATGCGGGGTCCGATTATAAGGAAAAGTTCGCGTACGAAAATAAAAGTGCCGAAGTACATTCCAATACGAGCACTCATCTTTAGCATATGTTACTGTTAGCAAAAATTGGACACTGCACAGCTATGTTTGAATGGTTTCATTTGGTACCGAACAGAATCATCATTTCCTACAACCTTTGCATGCAATATCGCAAGAATCTCTATGCAATTTAACGATTCGTCATTCGGCTTCATGGTACATCTTTGCAATATTTTGCTCTGCAATTTCGAAGCGTAGAGCTATTTTGTTGATGTATATGGAATCTATTATCTCCGCCCTGCCTTATATAAACAGTCACTCATACATGTTTTTATCGTTGTGATTTCCAATTGCAAATACATCCTCTATTCAAGAAACGTTGTTTTAGTCCGCAAAAGGAAGAACAGTTCTTACAAGAATATGTCTGAATATTGCGCGATTTAGTACTGGGGCAGTCGATTTGTGTTCGCTGGTAGTATTGAGGTTACAGCATAGGTCTCAAACTCAAATGTGCTCGCGGGCCAATTTCCTAGTTTGATGATGCCGCGGGCCGAAGCTTCACGAGTATTCAATGTATTTTCAAGTATGCCTTATCTGGCGGGACCTTGTAGACTGCTGGCATTCCACAGTCTACAGCAGTGATTCCCAACCGCGGCCCCCAGCTAGCCTTCTTGCGGCCCCCACAAAAATATTGAGAAATCGATTTATGAAAAAAAATTATATTTATAAAATACTCTTGCTTGGCTTGGAGTCTGGAGTTTTCAATTAGGATTGCAGGAAATTGAGGGGAGCGAGCTTTAAGGGGGCCCTAAAGTATTTAGTGAATTAGCATAAATTATAGAGTATTTTATGAAATTTTATGCAACCTTTTCAAAAATCTTTCGCGCTGCGCGCGATTTCAGGTTTCCAAGTACCTTAATTATTGGGTACATTTCCACCAAGATAAAATACGCAAGATTTATAGAAGTGGGCATATCGGCGTTGGCAATTACCGCGCCACGACGCACGAATACATATAAAGTATTAGGCCATGTAACATGCGACTCCAAGAAGTGTGCCAGAACGATCGGCAGCGAGAAAACCTTGGCCGAAAAGGACTGCCCTTACGCTGACCGAAAACTTCGTTATGTATATACAAAATACATATAGGTATAATTGACCATAGGCGCCTAAATGACTGACGCCGAATGTTCCTGTCTTGGCAATCTGAACCTCACGAGACAAATAGGCTACCATCCCGCAGGGAAGAATTATATGCCAGTGAAGAACTACCAATTTGAAATCGTGTGCATCTTTTAGTTTAGTACGTTTGGGCGATTCTATATATTTTGATATAGCAGACTGGAGGTCACGAAATAATCAAATAACATCATCTAACGAAGTCGTACCAACGGGTCCGCCCGTCCGAATATGTTTAATTATTATTTACGGGCCCTACAGTTTCCAAGACACCTCACTCAGCTCTACCGGTAAATCTGATTACGTGAGCAGAGAGGACAAGTAATTGATAGCAATATATATGCAATTCCCGATCTTATTGAGCTTTTTTATTTTGAATTATCGAAAATTTTCGCGCTCCACGCTGGCTCACTAAACGGGGATCCTGATTTCGTGGCAGAAGCGAACGACGGGACGGGGAGTCGGTTTATCACCCAATGGGAGCTCAAGACCTAAGTGTTTTGGGGGGCCTGACGAAGTGCTGTTTCGTTCCTGCCAACGGGTATACGCCCGAAGATGTTTAATTATTATTGAGCGGTCTTACCTTTTCAAACACAACTCACTCGGCTCAACCGGTCAATCTGATTACGCGAGCAGAGAGAGGATAAAAATTGATACTAATATATATGCAATTCCCGATTATATTGACCGATTTAATCATTAATTATAGATATTTCTCGCGCTTCGCGCGATTAGTCGAGAGAAGCTGCCTAAAACGGACACCCGATTTAGATGATAAATAGCGGTAAACAGCCACCTAGCCTAAGGGGGTTTGGGGGGCTTCGAAGTTCGGTTTATCACCCCATGGTGGGCCCAGAGCAACGTTTTGGGGAGCCTGACGAAGTGCTGTTATGGCCCTGGGTATTGATAACTAATTTATGGATAGATGTGCAACAAGTGACTCACGATTGAATACGCCGAGATGCGCACTGCTTAGCCGGCAAAAAGCAGCATAATTGGTAGTCCTATAGCTCGCGACCCAAGCGTCCGAATAATTTGATATGTCGGTGTTTATCGAAAGCAATTGTCGCACTGATTCCAAAAATACGAATTGAAATCTCGCCAGGGCAATAAAACTACTCCGAAATAGCCAGCAAAGGTTGATTGTTCTGAACAGCGGGAGCGCGGCAACACAATCGCCAATGGCGTCAAGCGAATGATCGGAACAATGCCAATTTTCATATTTTGGTGACTATTTTGGGTTACTTTCATTGCCCTGGTATTCGTGCGGCCCCGACCGTACTCCGAAATTCTAAATTTGGCCCTGCCACCGAAAAAGGTTGGGAACCGCTGGTCTACAGTACTGTCGTAATATTCACGCCTGTCGCGTTACAATTTTGAAGCTAGCGGATAGCAGATAAATAACAACATAAAATTATTGTGTCATAGTAAAGAATTGCCCTATCGCCTAACAATTCATTGGTGTTACAGCTGTCGAACATACTACTTTGTTAATCCCCACATTTAATTGGCGATAATAACATGGATAGAGATCCAAGATGCAGTGTTGGGATGACTCGAGTCACTTTTTCGTATGACTTGACTTGACTCGAGTCACTTTGCTTAAATGACTTGACTTGACTTGACTCGGCGTATCAGAAATGTAGATTGACTCGTGACTCGGAGCAAAATTCACGAGTCAATTTCAAGTCATCAAGTAATCGGTGTCGATAAAAATCACTGTATCTTACAGATGTTCGGATTGTTCGCGCAACGCTGGTGTAACCCGTGAGAGCGACCAATCATTCAATGATCGTGCGATTTACTGAGCCTCCATTGTTCTCTCACAAATATATTGATCGTAAACGAAGTGATCGAAGCTGACAGCATACGTTGTCGTAAACTATAGTATATTAAGTAATTTAATGGCAAAATGTCTATATCTGTTCTGTGTTCTTAACTTAACCAAACCTCTTGTTTAATTGAAATTGAATTCGCAAATAGTTTATATAGTCCTCAACCATTGGCGCAGGCTCGAATTGTATCATATTAATTTGCAAAAGGGTAATGTATTGCATCTTGTCAATTCGTTTCTCTATTCTCTATTTTGGCTGGTAACCATAAACTGAGGCTGTGCAATTACTTACGTAGTTTATTAGTTCTAAATATATGTGAGCGATACAGCACCTTACTTGCGTGTATATTCAACTCTATATTCGTTCATCAGTTCAAAATCAATGACCACTCAATCTGTATTTCAGACAGCTAGCAAAATACAATGACGTAATCACGCCTCATACCTCGAAAAGGCAATTTGACTTGAATTGTGACTTGACTCGTGACTTGACTTGACTTGACTCGACTTGACTCGAGTCACCCCCGAAAATCGACTGACTTGACTTGACTCGAGTCAAAATGTGCAATGACTCGAATTGACTCGTGACTCGAAGGTAGTGACTTGATCCCAACACTGCCAAGATGTAACTAACTATATATCAGGGAGGCAACATAATGCCAATGGTTGTCATACCGACTTGCTTATAGATAACGAAATTCGCTACGCTACGCAACGCTGGCTGTGACCTTCTTATATATTAGTATTCATCATGACAGTTTGATAGTTCGTTGCGTCCATGGCTTTACCAACCCACGGCGTTCCAAGTCACAAGTCTTTCTCTATAATTTTAACGTTGTAACCGACTCAACTCAAGTCATTTTCATTCATATACCCCAAGGTCAGTCCGAGTACAAGTGATTCTACGGAAGATCGCGGATAAGTTGAGATCACAATTGTCAGTCACAAATCATCAACGGGTTATGTTTTATCATCATGAACAGGTAATGTGACATAATAGCTTGTCTGCCATACCACGGTAGCCTTTGAAAGTGCTGCAATATTGAAGTTTGACGAGTAGGTGGGAAGCGAGTGGCGCAGTTGGTTAAGCGCCAGCGTCACGACACCAATGGTAGTGGTTACTATGTGCCGGAGGTTCTATGTGCTCCTCATCGCCGACCTCACTGCTAAGCAGTGACTTGAAAAGCCCAGCTATACAGTGAGCCGAGCTATACTTCGGTAGCAAACGAAACGATGATCAACTGATGAAGCGTGCCTGAGAGAGTGCAAGAAGAATGAAAAGTACAGCAAAGAAACGATGATAAAGCGAGCGAGCCAGAGACTGCGTGAGAGAGTGGAAGAACGTCAAAGACCCGAAAAAATGCAATACATTGTACTGTCCGTGAAATTGTAATGTCGTGGAGCACAAAGCCTTAACCTGGCTAAAAGCACCACCGTTGTGTTCTATAATAATAATAATGGCGAGTAGTTTAAGGTTTTTGAGCAGTTTCGGAGTGAATTTCAAGCTCTCAAATCTAAAAAAATATATGTGGCGGTTAAATAATGTCCAATACTTGAAAATTCAGAATGCCGACGCGGGCCGCACAAAATGGCCTCGAGGGCCGCGTGTTTGAGACCTCTGGGTTACAGTATGCAAAACGACTGGCAACCCAAATTAATCACCGCCAAATAACACGGATAGCAGTTAGCAGTTGCCCGCTGCTGGGGTCGCCTACAACGTAACATTATGGACATTGGACACGAGCGGTAGCCTACCACTGTTATGTTCGTGCATTTTACGTTGGTATCGTTTGTTTCTTATTTGTATAGGATTAGTAATTACCGCAAATCATAATTACCTCGTGTGTCGTGCTTCGTATTTATACCCTAGCTGTGTTCTGTTGTCTACGGGTTTTTTGTTTATCTGTACTCTGGATCGTGTCGCTGCCTTGAAGTTATTCTGCTGATAATATACTGATTTCGTGTTGCAACCTCGTCGTAACATAACATAACATAACATGGTTGGGTTATATTTTTATGAGTCGTATGAGTTTTGTTCAAACAAGATCAAGAACATAACAACCACTACGAAAGAGCTTATACCTCGTTCAATTAACTGCATTCAGTGCGTTGTTTTTGATCTACGTTAATACAGAGGCTCCGCCGCTAATAGAATTATGGCATCGATTATCCAAGCAGTAAGTAAGTTTCAATATGGACGATACATTGCAATCTTACTTATGCAATATATAGGCTATATTTCGAAACGATGATATTGGTTAGAGCGGATCCGATCTTCTGAATCCATAGTTTCAGGACAAGAAGAGTTGAGGGTGAAAAACAGGAGTAGAATATATGAGACCTGTAGCCTGTAGTTATTTTTGACCGGCTTGCCGAGCATTAAATTTGGTAAAACGGGCATCAGTCGGAAGCTGACTCTGCACTGATTACGAAAATATAAATTTTATTCCGCTCGTGGCCCTGGAACTCCCACAATCAGCCTCGAATTTTTCATCGTTATGGAGATTGGCATTGAGACACACAATGCTGTCTGGCGAAACGAGAGAGTAGCTCAAGAGAAAAAGAGTTAGACAGCATTGTTGCGTCCCAATGCCAATCTCTACTATGATAAAATTATAGATAACTAACCTACGGATAGATACGCAACAACCGTCGTCACGCTTGCTTGCCCGGAGGAAATTACTGCTCAGCAATCTGAACCCAACATAATTGCTAATCCCATAGCTGACGACTCGCGTGCATAAATTCAACACAGTTGATCTTATTTGAAAGCTACTGTCGCACTGATTCCGAAAATATACATTAAAATCTAATCAGGGCAATGGAACCCCATTGAAATACACCTCAAAGTTTGAAAATCGGCATTGTTCTGAACAATCGCAACCACACAAGGGCCATTGTTATGGTCATTGTGCTGCGTCGCTGCGATTGTTGTTTTAGCACATCACCTTTGAAACTTTCTTGGCTAAAGACATGAAATACATGTTCCGCTTTTAGAAGGGGTATAATTATATTGCACTTTCAATTCCCAGTATCAATATACTTTGAGCTCTAATTAATATCAGTTCTTTTGTCGGGATAACATACATGTTGAAGTATAAAATCAAGTGTAGTAATGCCTGTAATTTCCGGAAATAAAACTACACAATATAGCATTTTACGGTCCACCATATTTTTTATTACCGTTTACTAATCGCGCAAAGTGTTTACACCGTATCCTATACAACTTCTCCGTATTGCTCTTCGACCAAACTACGGGCCTTATAATATGGGGGACGGCGCCATACCATGATATTTTCTAAAACGTACTGTTCGAGGAAACAGAGGATTAGTATCGCATTTCCATTTCAATACTATCATTTTCATCCCATGATGCGGACGAAGGCTTATGCTGTCGAAAACTGGATGCCTTCTGGTATGCATCAATATGAATCGAGCTCGGCGCCTTTCGCATAGTTGAATTTGCAGCTTTTGACAATCCATGTGAACGAATTAGGATAGTTTTCACAACTACTTACTTACTTGAGTACATTTAAAATCCGTCAATTCTACTTCAAGTAGTTTTAGGTTGCTTATGGAAGAAGTACTTCTACTCGTACTTGAGTAGATTTTTTTCGTCGGTACTTCTACTTCTACTTGAGTAGCTTTCTTGACTACTTTGACCACCTCTGGTAATAGCATTCTCGGTAATGTCCATCTCGGTAATAGCATTCTCGGTAAAAGTATGGAACCTGACCGTGACCATTCATATCATCAGTGTTTTCGGTTTTCTATTATTGTTATTATTGCTGTTGGCTAGTATTTAGGTTGGATGAAAATAAAGTTGTACAGTGTACATTGTATATTGCCTTTGTTTTGATCAGATGGAAATATAATCTGACAATAAAAAGTCTCTCTCTATCTCTCTCTCTCTCTCTCACTGACGTACCACCGTTTGTCTACCGAAAGCTTAAATACAGACAGTCGCTAGATGGTACAAGAGGGATTGAGTAAGTAGTTATTGGAGTTTGAAGTGAACAAGTTGTGAATTTCTGGTTTGTTGATTTTCGGACGCCTGATGTGATCTACTTTCTGCATTATAATATCATGTCTGACTTGCCAGGAATTTGCTGCGGCCTGTGTCGAATAGGATGTTTCCAGGTGAGCAATTGTATGCAATTCATTTGCAATGCCAATTACGGTACTTCATTTCGATGAAATCGTGTCTCTCAGTCTCTATAAATAACACTGGTATAGCTGTTTCGTTTCTTAGCGCTTTTTCCTTATTCATTACTTGTACTAAATAGGCGTACCAAGCTTGCTGCTGCATAAAAGAAGCTCCTCCAAATCCCACCTACAACATTATTTGCCTCGGCATTTCGAATGCTGGCAAAACAACATTACTGACCATATTGAAATTCGAGAATCCGGATGCAGTTGTGCCAACGATTGGTAAGATAATCAGCAGGTCAACTGTTCATCATTTTGTGAACGGTAATTCTGTTCATCCACGCATTGCAGGTTTCAGTGTACAAGACATCTTGCTACCAAATGCTACATTGAAAGTAAAGGAACTCGGGGGTATGTCTACTGTTTGTAATTTGCCTTCACATATGATGAGAGAGAGAAGAGATGCGAAATATGGGATGTAGCATTTTTGGCACTTCTTCGTTATTACCCACACATCGAAAAAATGATCACAATGACACCAATAAATGTTTCCCCATGAACATGTGAAAATTTATAAACGTCAAAATATTTTCTTTGCGTTGGGCTGGGGTAGACAGATATTAGGGATTGGGGAGGGGGATATTACGATATCCTAAGATTAGGGTTGGGATATTTTAGGGGGGTTAGGGTTAGGTTAGGATATTCTAAGATTAGGTTGGGTTAGGGTCAAGGTTGGGGTTAGGATATCCTAAGATTAGGGTTGGGGGATATTAGGGTGGTTTAGGGTCAAGGTTGAGGTCAGGATATCCTAAGATTAGGGTTGGGAGATATTAGGGTGGGTTAGGGTATCCTAAGATTAGGCTGGGTTAGGATATTCTAAGATTAGGGATGGGGGTGAGGAATACAATACTCCCTACCCATACCTTGACCATAATTCACTTCTCCCTGGCCCTAATATTGCCTTCCCCAATCTTACGATAGGCCCAACCCTAAACTTAGGATATCCTAACCCCAACCTTGACCCTAACCCAACCTAATCTTAGGATATCCTAACCCCCCTAATATCTTCCAACCCTAATCTTAGGATATCCTAACAACCCCTTCCTTGGGTTGTTCCCGAGTGTAATATCCCCAACCCTAATCTTAGGATATCCTAACCCTAACCCACCCTAATAACCCCTTCCTAACCCTGATATATCTCCCGAGCGTAACATCCCCAACCCTAATCTTAGGATATCCTAACCCCAATCTTGACCCTAACCCACCCTAATACCCCCTTCTCCAACCCTAATATCTCCCACCCGACCCTAATATTCCCTCAGCCCCAATCCCAGCGCGAAAAACAATTCATTTTGACGTTTATAAATTTTCACATGTTCATGGGAAACATTTATTGTTTTCATGGTGATCACTTCTGGATGTGTGGGGAATAACGAAGAAGTGCCGCATTTTTCTCGATCTAAAAAAAGCGTTTGACTGCATAGATCATAAAATTCTGATCTCGAAATTGGCACGTTACGGACTTCGGGGCCCACAACTTGAAAAGTTACCTCACTGGACGCCAACAAATGGTTGCGATCTCAAACACCTTGTCCTCTCCTCACCTGGTGACCTGTGGTGTACCCCAAGGCTCAGTACTTGGACCGGTCCTCTTCACCTTATATGTCGACGACATTTTTGAAATCTCCTCATTGAACTCCACACTGTTCGCTGATGATACTCACCTCCTCTCTTCCGCATCTTCGACGGCAGAGCTGGATGCCCTGACTAGTGACCAAATGCCCAAAGTCCATGAGTGGACAGCCCAGAACAACCTTTGCATAAACGCCTCGAAATCCCAATTGCTGACGGTAAATTCAAAAAATAACCTAACCGTTATTATCGCTAGTCAGCCCGTTTCCAACACAGATAATGCCAAATATCTCGGGGGTTTTACTGGACTCGAACATGTCCTGGAAGAGTCATATTCAGTCATTAGAAACTAAATTATCACCGAAGTGTGGCCTGTTCTACAGCCTTAGGCCCTTGATGCCAACATGGGTTCTTCTGATATTCGTTAAATCCTTAATCAAATCGAAGTTACATTATGGCATCCTCTGTTGGGGGGCTGCCAGTAAAACTGCACTCAAGCCACTACAAAAACTACAGCATAAAGTACTCCGAATCATAGCTAGGGCCCCAAAGGGGCCTGGCTGCCCATCCAACAAGTCGCTGCTGAAGAGATTCGGCGTCCTAAACATAGAGAATATGCAGAAACTAGAAATCGCCAAGTTTATGCATCAGTTCCACTGCGGTCGTTGCCCCGAATATTTCAATGACTTCTTTACCTCGGAATCGAAAGCGCACAAGTACAACACACGCACGTCCACGTCGTCCAAATATCATATGATCGACCGAAAAGATCATCGCTCTATCATATATGCCGGACCTGATGTGTGTGTGGAACAGTATCCCGCCGGCCATCCGACAGTCGACGAGCATGTCCACATTCAAGTCGAAATACAAGCAATTACTACTAAATAAATACAGTCCATCCTCAAGATTACCGGACCACGACTGACTTATCGATCTCGCTTCCCATGACATGCCGCCCTATTTCTTGTCGCTGTATTGAACTGATAAAATTGCTAATAAACCAATGATGATGATGAATGAATGAATGATGCAAGTAATTTCAAATTGTTCATGATTGCCATCGATTACTGCAACCGGCTATCACTATGTCATCCATATTGTGATATATATTTGAAGCACTTTCCCTGACATTTTATAATGGAAAGCGACAGTTGAGCATGCTACACCTAACATGCTGGCATCATAGCCTAAAATGGGTCTGGTGTAGCCTACCTTGTTACATGTCAAATTTACGGCGTTTCATGAGATCATGAACTTTGTTTCCAAAAACATGATGATAACGTGGAAACACCAAAAATTCTGACTTGTTCACAGGGAACACTGATTTGTGATGGTCGTAGAGAACGCTTCGCAATGGGGATAAAGCATACTAGACCCGAGTTCATAACCTCGAAACTAACCCTCGCGCTGAAATCACCCACAACTCAATCCTAGTTAGCCTATAACCCACATGCTCAATGCTCATATGTCCACAGACCATTTGAGGCACGCACTCTGATTCTCACTACACATTTCAAGGGGCTGCACCTGTGCGACAGTATTGGAGCCGTTACTATTCTGATGTGCACGGCGCTATTTTTGTCGTCGACTGTTCATGTACGGAGGAGGAAATGAAGGAAACGAGAGAAGAATTGCACAAAGCCCTCCGAGATCCTCACTTATCGTCGGTACCTTGGTTGATACTGTGCAACAAGCAGGATGTAGACGGCACGGTGACTGAAGACCGGGTATGTGTTATAACTTGGAGTTATGTCATCCTGGTTTTGCAATGAAGCATTAGCAGGTATCAGCATTGTGTGACTAAGAACTCGTCAATAGTCAAGTACAAAAAGGAATTTGCAATACATGTTAAAAATTATTTAATGGAAGTAGGAAATGTGAGGTGTGAAAAATTCTTGTGACGCAGCTTGTCAAAAAGTAGATTTGGTTGATGGTTTTCATCAGCGTTGTAATGACTCGACTCGAGTCACGATTTTTTGGTGTCTCGACTTCATTTTTTCAATGCGGAAAGTGTCTTGACTCGAGTCAATTTTTGTATTGACTCGACTTGTCTCGAGTCATTGTGCGTGACTCGAACCAAGTCAAATGACTCAGGAGTAGGATGGCCAAGACAGTCAGTTTATTGTAGCTTCAAAGAATAGTAAAGTTACCACATTATTGGTATTTCCTCTATCAGTCCTGATACTTGTAAAATAGGGCCAGACACTGTTGAAGGCTGAGAAAGAATACTATATTATGAATGCGAACCATTCTATATCACTCGAGCAGAGTTGAAAAAAGTGGGTTGAACCGTATTGAACTGAAAACTGAACAGTGAACTTGAACTCGGGTCAAAACACAGTGACTTGTTGGTGAACTGAAAACGACTCGATGAAAAACTTCAAGAGTTGGATTGATTTGTAACTCGGAACCTTGTGACTCATCACAAAAATATTTTCTAGTTTTCAAGATCCAAAATGTGATAAAAAATTTGCCCGACAACCTACTAGTAGTCCAAACTAATCTGAGTAATTCGAAAATGTAGTACTTCGTTAGAATGTCGTAGTGCAGCCTGCAGATAGCAGTGGCTTATTGTAGACAGGCACAGGGGGCACTGAAACATGGAGGGCTCAAGCAATGAATGGGTTAAGAAATCCTGGTATCGAAGTTCCTTAGTAAAATTTTGCACAACGAACACTACCCCTAGTCCACGCTTCTGTCTAATGTTACCCTTTAATATTTTGCAGGCATTTGAGGAGTTGAGCCTAGCCGACGTTACCCGTGAACATCAAGACCTTCGTTTAAGATCATCTTCGAAGTCAGACAGAGATAGCCTGCATGTCGTCATGGAGGAGTTCGCAAGCAAACTCGACAAACTGTACAGCCCGCACACGCAAGATGAGGCAACCCAACCGATGACATCAATCTGACAAGATTTGTTCTGCTATCTTCATTAATTCAACTGCTTCATATGCTGAGTAGGCCCTTTGCTATTTCTCATTTTACATTGGTGCACATTCCAATTCACTGTGCTAGTTTTTATATCACGCAAAAACAATAATACACATATATTACAATCATTTCATCGCTCGTCTCGTTCGCTTGTCCCATGAAAAGTTCGCCGCGTATGACTTTGGCTTCATTCTCTTAGTGATAGGCTCTTCCACGTCATACGACCATCCTACCAGAATCCGAGGTTAAGCGTTTGTGATAGAAGCTGTTAAATGTCTACTTACCCTGCCTTTCAACAAAATCTATGGCTTCGTCCTTGGAATTGAACGACAACGCCATGTTGATGTTAGAAAGTGGGTCGGCACTGAAATTCAAAAGATAATGATGGGAATGCAGTGTAGATGAGCGGAGTTTATCCTTAACCAGGTTGCACGAAATCGTGACACGTTTTGCAGACTGTTGATACTTCTCATGCTACAGGTTATTCTGTTGTTTGAATTGTCTCCAACGCTCAGGGTGTCGTAGTAATTCAGTGACTACAATATGACTAGTGACTACCGTGACTTTTGCGAACGAAGTCTGATTAGAAAACTTGATGTGAGCCTTCTGAATATTGTTTTAAGACTTTTATTTCAAATTTGACAACTGCTTTGGTGTGCTAGAAAATAACCATTATTTTGAGTCACTTAGGATGTCAAATTTCTTCACAAGAAAAGCAGTTGTACTAGTTGGAATACTTCGAGTGCATATTGCGTAGAAGGGACCAGGTGAAAAATTCGAAATCTTCCATAGAACAGGCACGAGGTGAATACAAATGAGCAATTTTAAGCACTGATTTTGCTGTTTTAAATTGCAGCTGGTCAGAAGTTCAGAGACAAACAAAAGCTAGGCTTGGAAACAAGCAGTAATAAGATTTTTTACATCACGAAACAGCATTGAATTTTGCTGGACGGCCGTTTGCTAGATCATAAAGCCATCTCAATTGCACTTGTTATAAAGCCATCTCAATTGCACTTGTTACAGTTTCACCTCCTTGGAAAGAGCTAAGCTACTTGTTCCGAAACAGATGAAAAAGATTTTTACTTGGAACACCACCCCATTGTCGGGTTCTCCCAACGTTCGCGGTTGTCAAATTCTATCTTCCACAGCACCGTGTTTTGGATACCGGACTGCATGGCGTTCTTGGCAGGTTTGTAGATTCGCACCCGGCGATTTACGATGTGTTCCTCCGGGACTCCGGTCAAAGCCGACACACTCTGTAAGTGTGAAAATTGGTAATGTTATCGATATTCATATCATTGAATTTTCTACATCATGGTATTTAACCGACAACATAGTGTGATGATGAAGCATCCGACTTCTTGATCGGTAGGTGGTGGGCTCAATTCCCGGCAGGGTCATACCAAACACCTGATTAGTAAAACTGATATCCGTGGCTACTCAGCTTGGCGCTCAGCATTTCCGGGATAGCATGGAGGGGTGGTGCAAGACTAAGAAAGCCTTCCGTCTCCAGCGGCATATGCACATCAAGCACTCGTGTATTTATTAATGTGCTATTCAATTGTATTCAGGCGTAAAGTACTCAAATAGAAGTAGAAGCAACACCGTAAACTTCTACTCCATTACAAGTGGAAGTAGAATTTCCAAGATATCTCAAAATTACATCAATTGGAAAATCAAAGGTCTGAATAGTAGTTACAAAAGTATATTTGGTCGAGTGTAGCCGGTCTACTTTTGCAATTGTGAGATGCAGCTTCTTGACTAACCCAAAACAAGTCGGACTCGAGGTGGTGAGTGACAAAGTAATTCTACTTTTTTTTGAGTGCTCGAGTGGTTATGCTTTTAGGCTAATTCCACTTCTACAGTTTTTCAGGCAATCCTGCTTGTACTTAATGTAAAGTAGAAAGTAGTTTTGGGATATTATTGTGGCACGTTTACGAGTGAGATTCTCATGACAACTCGGCGAAAGCGACAACTAAATGTATTTTCAAAAATTGAACATTGCTTGGTCACTTTGCGTTAGTCGCAAAGACGCGGCCTGCAATTTCGAGAGTGGTCTCCTCTGATTAACTGATCAAAGTATGCAACCCGATGACCAAATCTATTTTTTGAACTACTTCCTTGAGTACTTTTTCTAGCATCATTTTTCACTTCTACTTGAATGAATTTTGAAATGTTTATGAATTTGCTGCTTATACTTATAATTGAGTAGAGATATTCAATAGCAATGCTGAACACTTGAATTCATATGCATATTGAAATATATCCGAATATTTTCGGCTTACACTCGTCAACTACCAGTAGACAATTGAAAAGAACTTTGTATATCAACGATCGTATCACCAAATACGCCACAGGCATGAAAATACGTGTAATCGAGGATAACAGATGCTTCGCGCTCTATGTATTATTTTTCACCAGCGTTGGTTCGATTTGTTTGAAATAAGGTCAGATTTGTTTGAAATGAGGTCAGTCTCATGTTTGAAATGAGGATAGTCATGTTAGAAATAAGGATAGCCATGTTTGAAATAAGGATAGTCGCTACATTCACTATAAGGTCAGTTGCAGTACCAGGCACGATTTCCCAGTGGTAACCCAGTCCGAACACGCCCCCAGATACCATGTCTGAATGACAACACAGGCCAAACACATCTCAGACACCATGTCCTAATGGCAGCACATGCCGAACACACCTCAGACATGATGTTCGAACACGCCCCAGACACCATGTCTGAAGGACAACACAGGCCAAACACATCTCAGACACCATGTCCTAAGGGCAGCACATGCCGAACACACCTCAGACATGATTTACGAACACGCCCCAGACACAATGTCCGATTGGCAGCACAGGCCGAACACACCCCAGACATGATGTCCGAACACGCGCCAGACACGATGTCCGAGTATCAACACATGCCGAACACACTTCAGACACCATGTCCGAACACGCGCCAGACATGATGTCCGAACACGCGCCAGACACGATGTCCGAGTGTCAACTCAGTCCGAACACAACCCAGACACCATGTTTGAATGGCCGATCTCACCCCAGACATGATGTCCGAACACGCCCCAGACACGATGTCCTAGTGTCAACACAGGCCTAACACGCCCAAGACACCATGTTTGAATGGCAACACAGACCGAACACGCCCCGGACACGATGTCCGAGTGTCAACTCAGTCCGAACACAACCCAGACACCATGTTTGAATGGCAGATCTCACCCTAGACATGATGTCCGAACACACCCCAGACATGATGTCCGAACACGCCCAAGACACGAGGTCCGAGTATCAATACAGGCCGAACACGCCCAAGACACCATGTCCGAATGGCAACACAGACCGAACACGCCCCAGACACCATGTTTGAATGGCAATAGCCCTGGCGCAGAGCCATAACCGCCAAGTGACTGCTACGCCACTGACTGGTAGGAGTGTGTTCGTGATGTCTATGGTCTTGGCGAACAGATCACTCGGACATAATCTCTGGGACGCGATTGGACCTTGTGCTGGGGGTGTGTTCGGGCTGCGATGCCACTCGGACATCATGTCTGGGATGTGTTCGGACTGGGCTACCACTGGCTAATCGTGCCTTGGATATGTTGGTACTGCAACTGACCTTATAGTGGATATAGCGACTGACCTTATTTCAAGCATGAGACTGACCATATTTTAAACATGACTATCCTTATTTCAAACGTGACTATCCTTATTTCAAACATGAGACTGACCTTATTTCAAACATGACTATCCTTATTTCAAATATGAGACTAACCTTATTTCAAACATGACTAACCTTATTAACATCGTGCCTGGGGGGTGTTGGGACTGTGTTGCCAATCGGACATCGTGTCTGGGGCGTGTTCCGACATCATGTCTGGGGTGTGTTCGGCATGTGCTGCCATTCAGACATCATGTCTGGGGTGTGTTAGGACCAGAGTTGGATCAATTACATTATTTCAGTTCAATTACAATTACAATTACAATTACTTTCATGCATGTTTCAATTACATTACAATTACAATTACTCCATGCTAAAAATATCAAATTACAATTACAATTACAATTACTTCTTGCATGCTTCAATTACATTACAATTACAATTACAATTGCTGCTGTTGAACATGTAATTGAGTAATCATAAATTCAACCGTGCTCCTTGACAGCCGTAGCGTCGTAATTAACAACAATTCAAGTATTCATGTTTCATTCATGATGCGCAAATACCCGTTAATTAATAATAAAAAACGTTTTCGAACTATTCCAGTGTGCAGTATGTCGTTGAAAAAAGTATTATAATATATGCACGTGTTGGATTTGCGTATATAGTATATAATTAAAGAAATATTATTATTTTTATCGAGGGACGTAGGAATTAGGATGAGGAGTAAAAACAAAACCGTGCTTTGTCAGCTAAGACGTTATATAATATCCAGTGGTCTGGTTAGTTAGCCAGACGAAGTAACGATGCAGCATCGTGATCTGAAATCGTATTGTAGATTGCCAACCCACGGATAGATGCGCAAGATGTGAGTCACGGATGAATGCACCGACAAACGTACTGCAGAGCCGGCTAAAAGCAACAAACTTTGTAGTCCTAGAGCTGGCGATCCAAGCGTCCAAATTTGATGCATCTGGTCTTTATCGTAAGCTATTGATGCACTAATTCCGAAAATACAAATTAAAATCTCATCAGGGCAATGTAACTGCTCCAAAATAGCCGTTTAAGGCCAACTGTTCTGAAAAGTGAGAGCGCCGCAGCAGCATGACCACAACAATGACCAATTACGCCCAGCGATTGTTCAGAACAATGCCGATTCCCAGACTTTCACGACTATTTTGGGATGGTACCATTGCCTGGAAATATACTTTTATTGCGGAATCAGTGCGATTAGGACCATACATATCAAATTTCGACGCTTGGATCGCCAGCAATTGGACTATCAATTCTGCTGCTTTTAGCCGGCTCAGCAGTTCGCTTCTCGGCGTATTCAATCGTGAGTCACGTGTTGCGAATCCATCCGTTGGTTAGTGATCTAATAATTGTATACAATGGCAGCCGAGGCCAGCATAGCGGTAAAAATAAAAAACTTCGCCTGCAAGGGCGCAGTCAAGGGCTTCCGCGAATGGATTCATCAAATTCCTTGTCGACATTTAAAGAGAATGCATTATAAGTCAATTATTTTATGTTGTGCTTGTCAGGTCTCAGTAGCAATTTAATGTAATTGAAATTGTAATTGAGCAAAATTTTAGTCAAATTACTATTACAATTACAATTACACAAAATAAAAATGCTTCAATTACAATTACATTACAATTACATTGAAAAATGTAATTAATTACATTCAATTACAATTACAAATTACAATTGATCCAACTCTGGTTAGGACTGTGTTGAAACTAGGACATCATGTCTGGGGCGTGTTCGGACATCATGTCTGGGATGTGTTCGGACTGGGTTACCACTGGAAAATCGTGCCTGGTACTGCAACTGACCTTATAGTGAATATTGCGACTATCCTTATTTCAAACATGACTATCCTTATTTTCAACATGACTATCCTAATTTCAAACATGAGACTGACCTCATTTCAAACAAATCTGACCTTATTCCAAACAAATCGAACCAACCCTCCTCTTATTTTTAGATTACGCCTATACACAAACTCCTTCTGTTGGTACAAACTAGGTTGGAAGATTTTGACCACCTGATTTCACTCACATCGGATATCGCTTCGTCTGTGGTCGTCAATCTTGTTTCAGACGATGCCTCGAGGGGAGAAGGACCGTCATCCTTCCTAGCTCTTTGCTGTTCTTCTCGTTTCTCTCTGTAATTTTTGTCGATAGCATGTGGCTGGAACGCAATGCCGTTCAACGAGGTCGTGGTGGAAATGGACCTGAATGTTTAACAATGTAAAAGGGTCATACAATGCCAAGTCAACGAAATTTTTTCCAAAAGTTATCCCTATGTCATAGATTTTATTCAAATCGTACTCAAAGGGAGATAGTCATAGCCTGATCAGAAAAAATTTTATTTTATCAGAATCGGATAAGTCGTTGAGATTTTATCGCAGTGTGAAAAATCCCGCATTTTGTGTTCGTTGAACCATGTCAAAATGCCTTTTCTGAACAAATTATTTTGTAATAGTCCTTATGCATGATGGGCATGGGTTTTCTTGGGTGAACTGACGTTTTTAAGACTGTTGTTACTCGAACTTTGAATGTGGACAAGAATTTGCTGGATATAGCAAAAGGTCATGGGTCAAATCAGTGGATAAAGTCGGGGCCCAAAGAAATCAGTCATGCGTAGCGAAATTTTCAAGGCCGGATTGTGAAAAAAGCTATACTTCATATTTATTGAGTAAGGTATCATATGAAAGCTAAGAATGTGTAAAATGCAGTAAAAGAAATGCCAATAGTGATTTCAAGGATCTAAGCAGTGTTATAGCAAGAAAACTGTGGTCATGTATATTTCATGTGTCTACCAGTATTTTGGGTTGTATAATTTATACAACTGCTTGATATTTGACAGGTTACTTGATTTAGTGTATTAATTAGCTAGCCCTTATCCATTCAAGTAAATGTTGCAAGTGATATCACACGTTTAATCATCTAATTATCAAGTCAACTCAAAGATATAAATATGGATGCACCCGATATAGTGCAAACGTTTTTGGCCAAAGGGCCACATGCAATTTGCGAATTATTGCGCCGGCCGCTTGAATGTTGATGACTTATTTTTAGTCATCAAACAGGAGCGAGCCAGAGTAGGTAACAGTGAAAACAAGGCTTACTTTACTACGCATCAAAATCTGCAGCATTTATGTCACGAAAAGTGCGCAATGCGCATTCATGTTGTATTCAATGAATTCGTCAATGTTATTGCATAGCAGGTAGTAGTCCAAGTAATATTGTCCTCACAATATTTCCGGCATATTCTCAAAAATATTTTCCAAATCTAAGTAGTCTTAACCCATGGCAAAATCTCAGCAGTCTCCCCCCTTAGATCAATGTATGAAAATGTGATGTCCAAAGTTACCCCCCCCAATATTTTATCAGAACAGGGTAACTTTGAAAAGTGGTAAATGAAATTTTTAAGAGCTCTGGAAAGTGCCTGCTTCCTCTGTGTCAAAGTGTATCACCAACTATATTCATTATGCCTTTTCTGGTCACTTTTTAAAATGGAATGAGAAGGTTAAGGAATCGAGTTGGCCACAATATGAAAAAATGGATAAGCAATATGTCAATAAATTGTATGCGGGGTGAAGCTACTTAAAAAACTTGTCACATACTCTTAAAGGTGAGCCTGTTGAAACCCCATTCAAGAGGTTTTTATAAACGTAAGAGGGAAAAGACATTGAAATAACTACATTGTCCAAAGTTACCCCAAGGCTCAGTACTTGGACCGGTCCTCTTCACCTTATATGTCGACGACATTTTTGAAATCTCCTCATTGAACTCCACACCGTTCGCTGATGATACTTACCTCCTCTCTTCCGCATCTTCGACGGCAGAGCTGGATGCCCTGACTAGTGACCAAATGCCAAAAGTCCATAGTGGACAGCCCAGAACAACCTTTGCATAAACGCCTTGAAATCCCAATTGCTGACAGTAAAATTCAAAAAATAACCTAACGGCACCCCACAGCTGTAGTAACTTTGGACACAGTTAATTTGAAAAATATGGTAATTAATCATGACCATTAAGATTAATAATAGGTAATAATCTATGCTCCATAATCCCAGAAAATCACAAAACTTAATCCCTCTGCACTTGAGCTTTTCCAAGATATAAAGCGAGATTGCAAAAAAATTGTCCAAAGTTACCCTGGTTTACAGGATACTACATTTGAATACGAAACATGCAAATTAGGCTTTCTTGACTGTAAAATGTCTAGAATTGATAATTCATAAAACTTTGTTTAAACTTTTGTTTTGCTTGATTGAATGACTGTTGAGGTATGGCCTCTTCTGATCACATATCCCTACCGACATCAGTCACGAATCTCAATTTTGCAACAATTTCATGTATGCACTTGCGCGGGTGGCTCAGATATTTGACATAACAGCTTTCAAAATTGCAAGACAAATCTTTGAAACTTACGAAAAATAATTCGAAAAATATGGAACTAAATCATACGTGTGGTAATCGAAATTATATTTTTCAACCATGCTCTATACTGCTACAGCACCCTACGGCTTTTAAGATTACATTTAGAGAAATGACGCAACATATCTGAATAATATAAGCACCACTCCCCAAAATATGAAATGCAAAAATAAGCGATATCAAGTAAGCCTTGCCACAAGCTATTTAATATGCTCAATGAAGTAATTCATCAAATTTCAATAATTTGTGTAAAATATACAACCCAAAATACCTTTAGACATATGGGAAATAATTGACCAAAGTTTTTTTGCTTTAACACTGCTTAGATCTTTGAAATCACTTTTGGTATTCCTTTTATTGTACTATTAAATAGTATATTCATATTGAAATGAACCCGAATATTTTAGGCTGACACTCGTCAGGGGTAATCGTCAGCAACTAGTAGAGAATTGGAAAGAACATTGTATATCAACAATCGTATCACAAAATATGATGTCACCAGCATGAAATTTCGAATGAGAGAGCGTTCAATGTACTATTTTTAGGTGGTACACGAACTCCTTTTGTTGACAGAGTTTTGGTTGGTGTATTTTGATAAAAGTTGATTCCAAGCAGACATGGGGTAATCGCGATTAGTAATCGTAATCGATTACGACGATTACAGCATTTTCAAGTAATCGTAATCGCAATCGATTACATTCGAAAAAATTCGAAAGTAATCGTAATCGTAATCGACTACTTCCCATATCTAATCGATTTCTTTGTGAAAGAACGATTACTTTTTATTTGTACAAGTACTATGACATAAACTGAACATTCATGAACAAGGAAGATGTATTATACCAGGTTCATGATAGCACAAACGTCTGATTTTTGAATGCCATTGCTCATTATTACGTCAGAAGTAGCCTATTAGCTTTGCTAGTCATTGCGTAAGAAGTATCCACGGTAAACAGATATTCGATGTACCTCACGTACGTCGTACATTCGTGTGATTGTAAGAACACCCGCCGTGCTGTATACCAGGCTATCAACACGTTCCACACGCCAGTACGCCGCAGCAGGATAATTAATCACCACTCTACCTAGTAACTTGTGTATTGATGTTCGGTTATGCAAACGCAGTTTGAGCGTTGCTGCTTGGCGAGCAGTAGGCATATGTAGTACGTACTTACACCGGTCAGAGATTTGAAATTTTGCACTCGTCAAATAAAACATCACGGTTTCCAAAACGAAGCAATAAAAATCAACAGCTGCTGATATGTATCATAACCGAGCCGTTTTTGCCGTTTCTCGTAGCGGCAGCTTGCAGTAGGCCTACATTATCTGTATTAAGTTGAAGGCAGCATTTTATGTTCTCTTCATCTTAATCTCATATGACTCTACTTGAAACAGGCCCCAATCGCTATTTCATAATTCTTTACTCAACATTGGGATCTGCCGCCATAGCCATGGGCTTATATATCATGTTAGCGCGGGTTGCAGCTAGAATCAGGACCAAAACAGCAATTCGTCCCCCAGTCCAAACGTTGGTCTTTAGCCCCCATAGGGTGATATTTTCAAGTTGAAGACTGAATTTCGTCAATAATATTAGTAATTGCATTATATTAATAATAATTTTTAATCCTCTCTCTCTCTCTCTGCCCCCGATGGCCAGATTTACCTGTAGAGCTAGGGACACGTAATTCATATTTATAACGCCTGTTATCTTGTTATGATTACTTTAGTGTATGTTGGTAATTCGTGACTTCCGGTCTGTTATATAATCAAAAGATATTGTTGTATCCTTAACGTAGCAGACTAAAAGAAAAACTTTCGTGAGACGCACACACAAATTGTCATGTCTTTCCTGCTCAGTGGTGTCCTGGTGGCATTTGAATTGTGGGCTCGGATTGAAAGGACCGGACTCTTAGTCACCCCCACCCAGCGTGGCTATTGACAATGGACACATGCCCTAAGTTTCGGCCAAGGACTTTCATTAGTAGCACACTCCGTAATGTCGTGTATTGGTCGAAATTGCATATGTCTTTTGGTGGGTCGTGGCACGGTATTGACTGGAACCTAAATGCCTATTGCTATAAATTAGGGTGCATTTAAAAGAAAAATAGATTTAAAGCGAGCATGTTTACAACAAGGCCCTTGTTTAAAACATGTTTTTTTTAAAAGCCATGACATCACGAATGTGGATTGACATTGACAATTGAAAATATAGGGTAAATATAGCTCCGTTAACGAAATATCTGTACTATGACTGTTGAACCGACTATTTTGAGGGGTTCCAACCATGCCATATCGATGTACGTCGGCTAAATCGGTTGGAGATTGTGGAAAGCATCTACACAATTATGGCATAATTTTAAAACTTAAAAAAACACAATTTAGTTTTTCTTTAAACCTTTGTTTAAAACACTGTTTTAAACATGTTGTAAACAATGTGTTTTAAACAACCATTTGTTTTAAATGCAAGCCTACTATAAATTATGTACGAAATACTTTTGAGTCCCCTTCGAGCTCGCTCCCCGCCCTATTAGGAAACTTGGGGTGCGGCAGTCATGGACATGGCAAGAATGCAAATCGTTGGGTGCGATAAATCGTTCTCTATAAAAATGGGCAATGGGTACATTATGACGCAACAAGAAAAATGACGCATCTTTTTTAAATGAAGTTTGTTTTCTCATTTGGCCTTTTCAGCGCAATCCATATATTGTTTTCCAATATAACTTCTAAGATACAAAATAGATGTAATCGTGAGTAATCGTGATTACTTTTCAAATGTAATCGTAATCGTAATCGACTACTTCCTGATTTTGCTGTAATCGTAATCGTAATCGCGTCATTCGGAAGTAATCGTAATCGCAATCGATTACATTCATGAAGTAATCACCCCATGTCTGATTCCAAGGCACACAAATGGAATTGTGAACGGCCTCGTCCTACGATTCGAAATGTACTGTACTCATTCTCAGCTTTCATATGATTCCTTACTCAATAAATTTGAAGTATAGCTTTTTTCGCAATCTGGCCTGGAAAAATTCGTCATGCATGACTGATTTTACACATCATTACTTTTAGCCCCCTGTTCAACCCCAAACACCTAGTTTATTATCATTAAAAAAATATCCAAAATTAGTGTTAGACTATGTGTTTTCCAAAAATGCCTTTCATTCAAAGCCATAATGGAAGATCAATTTACAGTAAAATACTAAAGTTAAAGTGCTACAAAATCATACTTTTCACGGTTGACTGAGCGCAAAAAGTGCACTTTTTCAAACCCCCGTAAATCCTAAACCGTTGATTGGATTTTCACGAAATAACTTTTGTACAGTTTAAAATCGAGCCACGTTGCCAGGGAATTGCATTAGATTGATATTTGAAACATGTGGTTAACTGCCTCCGTTGATTTGAGCTGGAATTACCCAAAATGAACTTTTCTCAGATAAATAAAGTTGGTATTGGTATAGTTATGTCCATCCGGTAGCTATACGTGAGTGTAAAAAAATTGGTATGATCCCAAAAGGTTCCGAAAAGAGATTTATAAGCCGTCAAGGACTTCTGATAAGTTAACCCCTCAATTTATTTGGCCGGAAATGGCTTTGGTGCGCTAGTTGACATGAAGGCGAGGAAAATGAGTTGCCATCTTAGTTCTTGATGAGACAGTTGATGGCTTGATATTTCGCCAAAATAGAAGTGTAGATGGTTCTCAAAAAGGTTGAAAAGTAGCCTACTGCTATAAGGGATAGGCAGAAAGCAGAATACATACATAATTCAGGATTTCAGGGGTATTAATCAGAGCAGATTCAAGTATTACGAATCATTTATACATACAAGTACAAGTGGTGATCTTTTAAAAAATTTCCCTCCGTGAAACAAAAGCAGGTGGTCCTGAAATAACAGTGGCGTAGCCTACATATTACAACAACTTTTAAGTATTGAAGAAGATACAAAGCCAACAAATAAAAATACATAGGCTAAAGGCTACCGTACGGTACAATGTGATGGCGATGTATTGTGTAGCCTTACCTTCTGATAATTGAGCTGGCAGTCCACCGCAATATGTTGGTTAGTTGCGACATTTTCGACCAATCTATCGATACGCCAATTATTCTAATTATCGTATTCTAGTCAAACTAGTTCTTCACAGATTCTTTCAGCCAGAGCGCCAGACAACTACTGCGACTTTGGCTTGATTGACGTATTCATCGATGTGTGTCGGCTGGGGTAAATTTCCGAGATGTATATGAAATCTATGGTTAGTGTCGCTTTGCCTATCGTTCTGTTAGTAGGGTTTGAAGAGATTTCTGGAGGTACAGAACTTCAATTTACAATTGAATAGTATATTCAATTGATATGAATCCGAATATTTTCGGTAGGGTTACCGTATTTTGAGATCCGAAAAAGAGGACACTTTTCAAAAATTGTGAGAGATATGATGCATCATCATCATCATCATTGGATTATTAGCAATTTTATCCGTTCAATGCACCTCAAGGACGTAAAGGACGTAGTTTATTTTTGTCCTTGATGTTTTTTGCGGCATATACACCGATTCATGATATACATACACACGATCTGCGCATATGCATACCATGAGTGCATGATGTGCATATGCCGCTGGACAAGGAAGTACAGATATAGCCTTTACGACTTTCTAAGTCATGCACCACCCCTCCATGCTTTCCCAGTAATGCATGAGCGCCAAGCAGGGAAGCCATGGATACCAGTGTTACTAATCAGGTCTTTGGTCTGACCCGGCCGGGAATCGAACCCACGACCTACCGATCAAGAAGCCGGACGCTTAACCATTACGCTATCTTGATCAAAAATGCGATACAATGAAAAAATAGGAAGTTGTCGAAGCGACTTGGAGTAATCTGTGGAATCAGACACCCACCATGGCCTAGGCGATGTAAAGAGGAGGCATGCACACTGAATGAAAAGTAAAAAAAAAGATAGTATAGAAAAGAGCAAGCGACAAAAATGGGGTGGCATGTCATGGAAGGCAAGATCGATAGGTCAGTTCGTGGTCCGGTAATCTTGAGGATGGACTAGTATTTATTTTGTAGTAATTGCTTGTATTTCGACTTGAATGTGAACTATGGACAATTGGACATGCTCGTCGACTGTCGGATGGCCGGCGGGATACTGTTCCACACGTCAGGTCCGGCATATTTGATAGAGCGATGATCTTTTCGGTCGACCATATGATATTTGGATGACGTGGACGCGCGTCTCTTGTACTTGTGCTCTTTTGATTCTGAGGTAAAGAAGTCATTGAAATATTCGGGGCAATGACCGCAGTGGAACTGATACCTAAACTTGTCGATTTCTAGTTTCCGCATATCTTCTATGTTTAGGACACCTAATCTCATCAGCAGCGACTTGTTAGATGGACAACCAGGCCCTTTTGGGACCCTAGCTATGATACGGAGTACGTTATGTTGAAGTTTTTGTAGTGGCTTGAGTGCAGTTTTGCTGGCAGCCCCCAACAGAGGATGCCATATTGTAACTTCGATTGAATTAAGGTTCTAAAGAATATCAGAAGAACCCAGGCTGGCATGAAGCGTCTAAGGCTGTAGAACAGGCCGCACTTCGATGATAATTTAGTGTCTAGAGACTGAATATGACTCTTCCAGGACATGTCTGAGTCCAGTAAAACCCCGAAATATTCGGAATTTTCTGTGTTCGAAACGGGCTGGCCAGCGATGTTAACGGTTAGGTTATTTTTTGAATTTACTGTCAGCAATTGGGATTTCGAGGCGTTTATGCAAAGGTTATTTTGGGCCGTCCACTCATGCACTCTGGGCATTTGGTCACTAGTCAAGGCATCCAGCTCTACCGTCGAAGATGCGGAAGAGAGGAGGTGAGTATCATCAGCTAACATAGTGGTGTTAAATTGGGAGGTATCAAAAATGTCGTTGACATATAAGGTGAATAGGACCGGTCCAAGTACTGAGCCTTGGGGTACACCACAGGTCATCAGGCGAGGAGAGGACAAGTGTTTGAGATTGTAAACATTTGTTGGCGTCCAGTGAGGTAACTTTTCATGAGCTCAAGTTGTGGGCCCCGAAGTCCGTAACGCGCCAATTTCGAGATGAGAATTTTATGATCTATGCAGTGAAACGCTTTTTTAGATCGAGAAAAATGCTACATCACACATTTCGCTTCTATGAGATATCATAATATTGTTCAGCCACAAGAGGGCATGTGAGATTGATGTTTGTTTCGGAAGCCAAATTGTTGAGGGGAAATGACAGACATTATGGGGTCACCTTGCCAAAAAGAGGACGTTCAATCACTTTCAATTTATGGACAAAAAGAGTTCATATATAATAACTAGGGCAATTTTTTTTGACCTAAAAAACGGAAGATTTTGACCTAAAAAATCTAAATTTTGACCTTTTTTTACCTAAAAAAACTGAAATTTGACCAAATTTTGACCTCACGTATGCAAATTATGTGTTTTCGCATAAAATGTTAAAATTGTACTACTTATCTTCATTTCTGGTTGGAACTGTCTGTCCTTACAAAGTAGATTGGCCTGAAAAAACGTTTTTGGCTCAAAAACTGACAGATTTTTACATGAAAAACTAGTATTTTAACGAAATCTGGCCCTATGAAGAATTCCAGTAGTTACATTACGTATTCTGGTGGAAATAATTAAAATTTGTTGTAGTACAACGAAAGATCCTTTCCTACATTCTCGGGTAGAAAGTGTCTGTCCTTACTACGTAGCTTGCCAAGAACGGAGAAAGAACATTCAACAGCAGCATTTGTTGGCTGAGAACACTCAAGTTGTGTGCACACTGCTGGTGACAAACCGTGTTGCTTCATTCTGACAATGTTGTCTATATCACAATTTTTCAGCTTGCGCTTCTTGATATAAGAACCATGCAATGTCCAAGCAGTCTTGCTTCAGCTAGGATATTGCGGTACGTTGACCATAAAACCATGTCACTATTTGTTTCATTTGACCATTTATGATTCACAATGAGCAGACGATGGTCCGTTTACAACGGTAGGCCTATAAAGTAGGCTACAAGCTGTAAAATATCAAATGATAAGTTCACCGACAGCGCAAAATCTACGATACAAACGAAATGCAGAGGTCAAAAAATGTTTGACTTTGTAAACAATTTTGACAAATTTTGACCTAACGCTACAATTTTGACCTAATTTTGACTTTTTTTGACATGTCAAAAAAAAAAATTGCCCTGATAATAACCCTAAGTTAGTGACGTGGTTAATGCGTAATTAAGTGGCCTGTGGGCAATGTTCTCTCTAAGCTGCGCACGTTCACAATTGCGCAATGCCGACACGGTCGCTGCGCACAGAATATCTACGAAGTGTTGACTTTTTTTTAGTGGTACGCACTCTTGTCCAAGGGACCATACAGTGAGTTGGTGAGTGAGCGCCAAGCGTGGAAGCCATGAATACCAGTTTTACTAATCAGGTCCAGACATGGGGTGATTACTTCATGAATGTAATCGATTGCGATTACGATTACTTCCGAATGACGCGATTACGAATACGATTACGATTACAGCAAAATCAGGAAATAGTCGATTACGATTACGATTACATTGGAAAAGTAATCACGATTACTCACGATTACATTTATTTTGCATTTTAGAAGTTATATTGGAAGACAATATATGGATTGCGCTGAAAAGGCCTAATGAGATACCAAACTTCCTTTAGAAAGATGCGTCATTTGCTTGTTGCGTCATAATGTACCCATTGCCCATTTTTATAGAGGACGATTTATCGCACCCAACGAGTTGCATTCTTGCCAGGTCCATGACTGCCGCACCACAAATTTCCCAATAGGGTGGGGAGCGAGCTCGGAGGGGACTCAAGAGTATTTCGTAAACCAACATAAATTATAGAGTGTTCTCGAGAGATTTAATTACCTGGAAATTCTGAAATTCCTGAAAATTCTCTCTATAGATAAGCTTGATTTTGGAATGCACACGTCTCCCCCTCACAAAAAAGCATACATAATTTATAGTAGGCTTACATTTAAAACAAATAGTTCTTTAAAACATGTTTTAAACAAAGGCTTTAAAAAAAAACTAATTAGTGTTATTTTTAGTTGAAAAATTATGTCATAATTCCACAATTACCACCCGATTTGGCCGACATACATCGATATGGGATGGTTGGAACCCCTCAAAGTAGTCGGTTCAATAGTTATAGTACAGATATTTCGTCAAAAGAGCTATATTTACCCTATATTTTCAATTGTCAATGTCAATCCACATTCGTGACGTCAAGGCTTAAGAAACAACAACAACAAAAAAGAATAAAAAACATTTTTTAAACAAGGGCCTTGTTGCAAACATGCTCGCCTTAAATTTATTTTTGTTTTGAATGCAACCCTAATTTATAGCAATAGGCATTTAGGTTCCAGTCAATACCCTGCCACGACACACCAAAAGACATATATGCAATTTCGACCAACACGCGACTTCACGAAGTGTGCTACTAAAGAAAGACCTTGACCGAAACTTAGGGTATGTGTCCGTTGTCAATAGCCGCGCTGGGTGGGCGTGACTAGTAGTCCGGTCCTTCCAATCCGAACCCACAATGCAAATGACACCCGGACACCCACATAGCATTAAAGACATGACAATTTGTGTGTGCGTCTCACGAAAGTTTTTCTTTTAGTCTGCTACGTTAGGGATACAATAATATCTTTTAATTATATAACATACCGGAAGTCACGAATTACGAACATACACTAAAGTAATTATGACAAGATAACAGACGGTATAATTATGAATTACGTGCCCCCAGCTATACAGGTAAATCTGACCATCGGGGGGCAGAGAGAGAGAGAGGATTAAAAAATATTAATAGAAATGTAATGCGATTACCAATATTATTGACGAAATTCAGTCTTCAACTTGAAATTACCCCCTATGGGGGCCAAAGACTAACGTTTGGACTGGGGGTCGAATAGCTGTTTTGGTCCTGATTCCAGCTACAACCCACGCTAACATGATATATAAGCCCATGGCTATGGCGGCAGGTCCCAATATATGTTGAGTAAAGAATTATGAAATAACGATTAGCGCATGTTTCAAATAGAGTCATATGAGAATAAGATGAAGAGAACATAAAATTCTGCCTTCAACTTAATACAGTAATGTATTGCAAGCTGCCGTTATGAGAAACGGCAAAAACGGCTCGGTTATGATATATATCAGCAACTGTTGATTTTTATTGCTTCGTTGTAGAAACCGTAATGTTTTATTTGACGAGTACTAAATTTCAAATCTCTGTCCGGTGTACGTACCGTACGTACTACATAGGCTTACTGCTCGCCAAGCAGCAACGGTAACGGTAAAACTAAGTTTGCATACCCAAACATCATTACACAAGTTACTAGGTAGAGTGGTGATTAATCATCCTGTTGCGGGGTACTGGCGTGTGGAACGTGTTGATAACATGATATAAGGCACGGCGGGTGTTCTTACAGTCACACGTATGTACGATTGTACGTGACGTACATCGAATATCTATTTACTGTGGATAATTCTTACGCAATGACTAGCAAAGCTAATAGGCTACTTCTGACGTAATAATGAGCAATGGCATTTAAAAATCAGACGTTTGTGCTATCATGAACCTGGTATAATATATCTTCCTTGTTCACGAATGTTCAGTTTATGTCATAGTCCTTGTACAACTAAAAAGTAATTGTTCTTTCACAAAGAAATCGATTAGATATGGGAAGTAGTCGATTACGATTACTTCGGAATTTTTTCGATGTAATCGATTGCGATTACGATTACTTGAAAATGCTGTAATCGTCGTAATCGATTACGATTCCTAATCGCGATTACCCCATGTCTGATCAGGCCTTTCGTCCGACCCGGCCGGGGATTGAACTATATTGATTACTAACCTCCGTAGGTTAGTAGTCTATAATTGAACCCACGACCTACCGATCAAGTATAGACTATAGCCGAACGCTCCACCATTACGCTGCCTTGAAAAGTTTTATGTTGAAACCTCAGTAAATTAAATGTATTGTATATATTTTCACAGTGAAATTAAATAACATTGCCATGCTTGGCTAGCGGTATGAAGCGTTTCGAAGTCTGCACCAAAATATTGCAATCGTAATTAGCACTGAAATAACAATATAAGTCGAATAAAAGTAAATATACGACTTGAAATCAAATATCCAACTACATTGCAAATCGGTATGTGGTATTGCAGCGAGTTTCAATGAGCGGAAATATCTTGGAAATATGCACTCAAATCCTAATCGGCTCGAAGTTTCATTCATTGATCTTATCCATTCAGCAATGTTACTCATCTTACAATTGCATGTCCACGGGTTTCCTTCTAAATTGATCGTAGCTGCCAGAAGCTGCGTTTTTTCTACAACCACACCGGTGTCGCCGTCCACATAGTATTCTCCACTAAAGCTGTAAAACCAGTCCGCATAGGGAAGAGATAAATAGTTATTTTTCAGGGAAACTAATCTTAATTGTCTAAGTGACAAGAATGAGCTAGGAGGGAGAAAAAATATTTTGTTTTCCGACAAAAATATATACTGAAGTAATCGGCAGTTACTGAAGGTATTGTTGGATATGAATTCAATATGATTCTTAGCAAAATTCACTATTCGTAGCATTCCCAGTCCCGCCAATGTGAAGTCGTTCAGGATCTTTAAAGAGTTTACCGACATATCAAGCGAATCCAACTCGGCGTTTTGCTGGAAGGAAAAATCTTCTATTTCGGTAATAGCATTTTGTCCAAGGTGTAAATTTTGTAGCCTGGGAAAATGCATGAAGTCTTCTCTCTTAATAACGTGTATTAGGTTTCCGTGTGCTCTAAAATCTTTCAAGTTCGGGCAATTGTGAATTCCGGTTTTTGAAATCAACTCAATCTCATTAAAGCCAAGGTCCAATGTCTGTAAATTCCAACACGACACTTTACTGAATTTTGGAATCTCTTTCAAGTAATTATTTGATAAATTGATCTCTTTCATGACCATTTGGTATTGACCAAATGCTTGATCAATGTGCGTCAAACGGTTGAAGCTGACATCGAAAGTTTTGATACCCATTAACCATTGATAACCAGAATGGATGATAGGGATGTTGTTTACAGATAAATTCAGATGCTGAACATATTTCAGTCCATAAAGCTGGTCCTCGGAAATATGCTTGATGTTGTTTCGCGATAAATCGACGTGGCGTAAATGGCCTGAAGATTCGAAATTCGGCAAGAACGCTGTTGCCGTCGTGAATTGTCGATCGAAAAACGAACTCGGATGACCGACGATCTCAATTTGATTGGATGATAAATCCAGTTTCTCGAGTCCTGACAAATCGTCCAACACGAATTCTTCAATGCTATTCAAGGATGAGCTAAATAAATATAGCATGTCATCAAACATTGGCGTGAAAATTATTTTAGCCTATTTCAACCCGGAAAACAAAGTATTCGTCAGAATAGCATATACGATTATACGTGACCTAGATGTATTCGTGAAAAATTTATGGTTTCTGAGGAGAAAATTTGTAATTCTGATTTGGAAATTGCCAAAAATCATTATAGCAAAGATCTTGAATGTTCGTGTATGTACAGTACATTTATAATACGAAGAGCTATATGTTCAAAATTTTGTAGGAAAAGATTCCAATTTGGAGGGGGAAACATTTTTAACAACGTATGGTCGTCATTGATCAATCGTAACGTAGCCAACGTCAATCATGTCACGATGTCTAAATGTCTAGGACGTACGTACGTTCCTTGACAAGACTATACAAAATGCTGGTTGTGAAATTGAATTTGAAAAGAATAGAAACGCTCTTAGCAAATATAACGTTGTTATTGTTATTGTCTGTGGTATTTATGGTATTTGTCGACTACAACGGTCACTTGCACCAGGTCAATTTTCATTTTGATTTCGTAGCTACCGACTACTAGCACGGCCTACTTCTACACCTTTTAAGACACCGCTTACGCGGTTGAGATGGCGAGGAGGAGCCTAGAAGTGTTGGAGTCTATCACGGTCGGACTCTAACCCACAACCTATTGGTGTTGCAGCTGTGGATTAGCACTAATACGCTAACTCTCCACAGCGCCCACAATTAAGTATAAAATTGCTACCACACACATCAAATAGAACGTCATGACCAAAGCGACAGCGTCTCAACATACTATACATGTATATAGTACATTTTCGCCAAGCTACTCTTTTGCCATTTGAACAGCAGCTTAAACCAATTCTCCTTTGGCTGGAGGACATCATCGAGTGAGATATATTATATACCAGTTTATCAAGTTGCACACCACTAGCATCATTTGTCCGGTGAAATCTTACGCAATTTAGCAAAATGATGATGGTATAGACATCGTCAATTACCTGGACACTGTTAGTTCCTTGATCGATTCGTGTCGAAAGAATATATTGTCCGCAACTCCTCGAATATACGAGTCTCTCACATGCAGAGCATCGATGTCGCCTTGGTTATTTTGCAGAAGCAACTCAAAGTCGCTTGCTTTTGTATTAGAACACGCTGCAATCTTCTGACCAGCATCACATACACAATTTTCTCCGCACCGAAGTGACTGCACTATTGAAATAACTACAACTACGCATGAAATACGCAAACTCTCTTGCATTTTGACATATTTTACCATCACGATATATTTCTGACTACTGTTAACATGCTGCTGGTTTACAACAGTCAAGTCAAGATTGCCTTAGGCTGTTGTACATACAACTCTGTAAAACATAGTTATTTTAATCCGTCTTTATCGGGGCTACCCAATACTCATGCTTGGAAGTAAATACAAAAGACAACTATAGCCTGTAAGCCTATAATAGCCCGTGAATCACTTCTTGTTACGTGATGTCGTATTGTATCCGGCCTTAGTGTTCGGCGGAACATCCATGATGGAAGCTTTGGAACGAATTCACACTACACTGTTAAAAGTCAGCAAAGGCATTGCCGAGAGTTCCAAATTCATTTAAAGTATGCATTGCATAAATGTACCAATTGTATCATTGATGTTTCGTCCGCCTCCATCTGCTGTCAGTGCCGATATATGCGATCAGTTGAGGATTCCACATTAATCTCGCTTGTTATTGTAACTCCTGTCTTATGAACTTTCAAAATATGTATCATGAAATATAAAATAGCCTGCAGCTTCTTCTTCTCAGCTACTCTCTTTAATGCTGTAGTTCTCAACCACCGGTTCCGGTCCGCGACGCCTTTTCTGCAGGTCCGCCAGGTATTAAAGAATTTCATACTTTACTTTCATGGTGCAAAATGTTGAACGCTTGTCAATTGAATAAATAAATAACACATTAACATCAACATATTCAGTACTTTGCGAGGTAACATTAGGCCTGTAAAACATGTTCGATTCAATTTGAAGTTCAAGCCGTCTCCTTTGACGACTTGCCAGCGACAAGTACGAGCTGACTCGCTAAAACACGCAGTTTGCACGATCTTTCGATTTCGATTCATTCATTTTGTGGATAACCCCGTATCGCTGCTACCAGGTGTTTTCGTGCTACGTAGAATACTGCATTCATAGTGCGTCTGGTTGTAGTGGGGAATGAGCAAGGTAACAAGGTGTTTGGTCCCAGGTTGGGATCAAGTCACTATACATTCGAGTTGCAAGTCAATTCGAGTCATTGCACATTCTGACACGAGTCAAGTCAAGTCACTCGATTCTTGAATGTGACTCGAGTCAAGCCACAAGTCAAATCACAAAGCCATGTCGAAATTTCGACGTTCGAGGCATGATTCAAGCCATTTCATTTTGCTAGATGATTGAAGTGGAGATTGATATAATATGAATTATGATTCGAGCGACGAATATCGAGGTAATTATTCATTCAACAGGACGTTGTATGGCTCGCATATGCGTAGAACTACTAGGCCCGTCGGTGACTGTCCGCTAAATAGCTGAGAGCATATGAAATCTCAGAGGTTGAATCAAATTGATATGATGCGATACACAATCCACCTATATATCCATGAGATACAATTGAAGCCTGTACCAATTGTTGACGAGTAATATGAATGTATAAACAAATATATCAGTCCGATTTAAATTTTTCAAGATGTTCGTTAAGATTAATACTGAGCGGTCAATTTATTTGTGACTTGCCGACGGAGGCTGAGTAAAACCATGTTGCGCAATCGTATAATGACTGCATTGTTGCTTATCAGCGTGTCGAGAGCATGCACGACGTACGTACAGGTAGGCCTACAGCGAGTTAGTCGAAACCGATTATTTGGTGACTTGAAATTGACTTGAAAATTTTGCTTCGAATCACAAGTAAATTCCCATTTTGAGATGCCGAGTCAAGTCAGGTCATTTTTGCAAGGTGACTCGAGTCAAGTCGAGTCATCTGAAAAATTTGACTTGAGTCATCCAACACTGACTTGGTACAACTCCGAAACGGTTCTTCTCAAGATATTGTCGAAGAGAAGGATATCATTCGAGTTGGCGTAGTCGGGTAATCCACGGCTTTCATCGCGAAAGACTGTAATCGACTCTCGACGCTAGCACGTTGATCTGGGCAAGTCGCCGGACCAAACCAAACCCAACGTAGCCGTGGTTTCCATCTACACGGTTTGCTGTCTGCGGTCCGATGGACCGTGACCGCCGTGTTTGCGCAATCTAGCGGATGATCAAACTTAGTATGTCACGTCTGGCATAACACCATTAATATTTTCATCGTTTCAAAACATCACAAGACTGCGATACAATGAAAAGATAGGAGGGTGTCGAAACGACTTGGAGTAGCCATTAAGATCAGACACCCACCTTAGCCTAGGCGAAGTAAATAAGAGGCATGCACACTGAATGAAAAGTAATGCAGAGAATATAAGACGCAAGCGACAAAATGGGGTGGCATGTGGCGGTCGACTTTGTCAGAGCGCGCGAAATGGACGTTGAAGAAAAGCTCGAGTTAACTGTTCAGGAATACCCTTGTTTGTACCACAAAGATACTGTTCTTCTTCAGGAATACTATAATATCTGTATACTATACTATACCAGTATACTATACTATACTAGTAGTATAGTATACTAGTGTATACTATATATTATATCCATATACTATACTATACTACTATAATATATCTATATACTATATACTATACCACTAAAAATGTATCCGTATACTATACAATATACTATACTGAGCACTATATACTGTATACTATACTATATACCAGTGGCGGCTCGTGACAATATCGGGTGGTGGGGCAAGGGCCGCAAGCGACTTGTTATCAATATGACGTCACAGTAGCGTTTTTCAACGTTCATGATGGTCACATGAATTTCCCGTAAACAATGATTTTTGGATTTTTGGTGCGCTTTCACACGCTCTGACAAATGCTTCAGATCGCGATAACCAATTTTGTTCCAACAAGAGCCACTGCTTCCGGTACCGGCACTGTCGAATAAAAGACAGTAAAAGCAAAACAAGGCGTTTTTATCCTCGCTATAAGTAAGCCATTCATTTTTATCGAAATGCGCTGAAGAAAAGGCACGAGTGCGTTTTCCTCCGGCGTACGATTGGACCAATCGGCTATTTCTAGGCTGATACGGACCTAGTCGCTTTACCTCTAATTTTTGCTCTAAAGGCAGCTGGCTAAACGTCGTACGGAGCAAAGATTCAACACGATTCATGTTCGCACTTGACCTGACTACTTATCTGCAGAAATGGAAATGACTATAAATCGAGAGATTGCGTATGCCTTACTGGAAAGGTCAACGAGTTCGGACACATACGCAATTGTTATCTCATAGATTGGACAAGGAAATGTCATATTGAATCCAAAACATCATTCTGAAGAACTACGGATAGCAGCCTCGGAAATTCGGTCTCGGTACAGCTTGGGAGATTTTGACCTTGAGGCTGGAGATTGTCACACGACACATACGGCTTACGGTCTATAGTGTCTACTGTATATATGTCTGCTGCAAAATCGCCTTCGGAAAATATATTACCGAATAAATACGTGGATGAAAGCCGAAAACTTGGTACACTGTTACATGAAATCATCGAGAAGTAGCCTCATGACCGTTTTCGGTATGGTACACTGTCAAAATTAATACGAATTGATCAACGCCGAATTTTGCGTAAAATTTACTGAGGAATAGGCTGATCAAGCGATAAGCTGTTAGCCGCCATCGAAAACGAAACAGCTATCGCGCTTGACAGGGGTTGTAATTGTGAGCAAATGGCCCGAAGGCCACCATTCCACGGTGAAATTGACATTGTAGAATATAAAATAAAACTAAATATTTGAATGCAAACCGAGGATGTTAGTAAACTGTTTCATGATATCATCTCATCACCTATCTCAGTATGGAACACAGATACACCGGCTTTTGCGTGAAATCCGCAATGCGTTAGGTAGGCTAAGTGTCAGATCAGCGCACATCTCTACCATATTCGAACTTGATAACGAAATTGCTGCCCTAATCATTGACTGCCAACCTTGAGACTTGGCACAGCGTTCGATACTAAAATCAAGACATACCATGTAAAAGCTCATGACGGATCTAGCTAAGGAGCATCGTTAAAATTAATGGAGACCAATACCGGCTTTGCGTGAAATATGTTTGCGATACATGACGGATCAGCACACACTCGACTTTGGAAACGGAATTACTACCCTAAACTTTGAGTAGAAACCCTGAAACTTAGGACAGTGTTAAATACCACCATCACGACATGACATACCAAGTTTCAAGAATTATCATGGTGTGAAACACCATCAAAATCGACTTATTCCAGCAAAGGTCGACTCAACGCATATCACGGTATCCGAGTTCAGATATAGATACGATTGTTACATCACACCTTAGGGGCGACAGGCATATATGCCCCGGTTGCTCGGCCATTTTACGAATAGGAGAGAGTATATCACCGTTTCTTAATTGTGCGCGGCTTTGAGAGAATAGATAGTGAAAGCTTGTTATGAGCGCTACCGGGGCAAGCCCCGGCTAGGCATTCACAAAGCGAAAACACAGAAGAGAATTCGATTTTCGCAGAGACTTCTCTATGTATGGGCATTTGCAAGCGAAAGCACAAGAAGAACGCGGGTTTCGCTGTGATCTCGGTATATATTGAGCGCTGTGCGTCTATAAATGGTTAAATTGTTATTGAACAGAATTTTAGGTGGGGCAATGCCCCAGTTGCCCTATAGGACGAGCCGCCACTGCTATATACTGTGTATATAACTATAATTACCGGACGAGACTACGGTCCCGCAGACCGACGAGATCGCTCGCTGAGCGATAGCTTCCTAACCGATCCGTGAATTAGGAGAGAAACCAAATCGATGTTCAGTGAACCATAGACATAATAAAACAAACTAAAGAAATCCGGTTTGGTTTGGTCCGGCGACTTGCCGTGTAGAGAAGCCTTAAGTACCGGAAATTCACATGAATACAATCATGATCAAAACCCTCAAAATGTCACTTTCTAGTACCACACGTGCAAAAAACGTTCTCATACTTTACATTCTGGGTAGATTTCAATTTTTGAAGGTCCACGGTCCGCCAAATATTTTTAAAATTTTACCGGTCCACGAGGTGAAAAAGGTTGAGAACCACTGATGCTATTTTAAGTCAGAGTCAGTTATTTTCGTATCTATATACTTGCACCAGAACTAACGTTCGTATCCTACAATATAGAGTCCCGGTTCATGTAGTCCGTATAATGTACGTGTATAATGATTCGAGTACTCGAATCTGAATCGAGTAATAATTTTAATGATTCGAGTCGAGCATTAAAAGACGATTTTTTCGAGTACTGAGATTATACGCTCCTCGCAACTGAAAGTTAATTTATCGACGAGAATTCTAGTTTCGGTACTATTTTCCACTGTGGAAGCTTTAAAACCTTGCTTGGTCGTATCGCAGCATACGAAACATATACCGGTGGTACAAAGCTATACTAACATTACTGGAATTAACACATTACCGAAGTCCGGACCAACCCACAACATTGTCACAAAGTGCAATGAAATCGGTATGGTCGAAAAAATACCGAAGTATCTTTAATGTGATGGATTACAGGCATTATATTCTTTTGTGTGGCAAGAAAGGTACATATTTGAACTTTGACATCTTTCATTCTGTTATGACGTCATAATGTGTGCTACTCGAATACTCGGCTCGACCCGAAGTATAATACGTGATTCAGAATCGAATTACCATACTCGATTTTGCCCATCCCTAATTAGCACTCGGCAGTTCCGAAACGCGGGTTCTATCAGTAACCCAGAATCACTGTGTGAGACTTTTAAAGACTGGCGTGACCTCAGTGAGATATTTCGACGTAGTAAGCTCACAATTACGGATATACTAACCGTGGCCTAGTTTAGATTCTTGTTGGGTTGTTTTATTTGTGTGAGGGCAAACCCTTTTCGATATCCTGGCGACTTGGTTGAAATGGGAATCAAAATTGAAGATGAAATGCATGACATTTGAATGTGTTGTCCTCTATTAATGTTCCCGAATATCTAATCTAGCACACTGAGTTACCAAATGCGACTACAACCAACCGCATTCACATTCCATAAGTTGACGCGCATAACTCAAACCAACTGAACCCGCAGATTTGTCTTATAAGCGCATGGAATTAACCTCAGCGTATTTTTGACGCACTGACACATTATGGATATACATTATGCTTGGTTTTGCAAATCCGCACACCACTCGAGATTACCTGTTTATTGATAGCATGGAAGATTGCTGTTTAGTGATTTAGTCAAGTGATTGCTGTTTAGTGCAGCCCAGTATGCCGTGCATGCATGGGCATTGGACAGCTCTGTGGTTATTATGACCAGGGCTTTGGAGCCGGAGCCGGAGCCCGGAGCCGGAGCCCCGGAGCCGTGCATTTTTACCGGAGCTGGAGCCGGAGCCGGAGCTCTATATAAAATTCAGCCGGAGCCGGAGCCGGAGCCGGAGCTAGTTATTTGAGGGGTAGCTCCGGCTCCGCTGTGTTTCATATGATGCTATTACATCTGCAACAACCATATCTGCTAAGTTCACATAATTCGACAGCAGGCATTCGCGAAATTGAGAATATTTTCCTCTTTGGCGCTACCTTATCCGACTAACCATGCTCCTCGGGATTTAACAGCAGAGCAGTCATATATTCAATGTTCAATTTTCATACATGAATGCCGAACCTCGGTATGCTCGATATGCCTGTGAATATTGTGGGTATTCGGCATACCCGCAATTTCATCATCAGCAGAACCTTGTTGGCCAATTGTACGGTTCGAAAATAATGATCACTATGTACTTTCATTTAGTGTGCATGCCTCCTCTTTACATCGCCTAGGCCAAGGTGGGTGTCAGATTCCATAGACTACTCCTTGTCGCTTCGACATCTTCCTGTCTTTTCATTGTATCGCATTTTGTGGTGTATTGAACTGATAAAATTGCTAATAAACCAATGATGATGATGATGATGTATTACGCGAAATTGGAGAGAGGATAAAAACGTGATTTCGTTGCACAATGCACATGTCGATATGACGAGCAGGAGCCGAGAAATTCCATCTCATTGTTGCTATGAATCGGATGAGCAAATACTCGTTCTTTCGTGGTAGCTCGTTAATCGGGCCGCGAAATTGGACAGTATTAGTGAGTATGCAATTATGCATGCGAATTGGCATTCCTTACTGCGCATGATCGTCATTCACTCCAGTAAGGATGTTCAAGCGTGAATAGGGGATGGCAGAAGAGTAACCCAAAACGCCGTTTCACTCACCGAACAATTGTCGCGGTGCGAGCTACTCAATACGATGTCAGCAGGACCTCAGGGTATTTATGTTGGAGACAAATTACTGATTTGATACGCGATTTCCAATTTGTAATCATCTGTTTCGTAAATTAATTCTTGATGTCTGCTTGATACTCTAGTATTCCCGGATTATCGCTCATTGTGACTTGTAAATGTGCATTGTGCAATGTGCATACTGCATAGTTTAATTCGTTATGGGCACGGCGCAATGTGTGTGGCACGGTGTTTAATTCGATTATTCGATTCGTTTCAATGGGAAAATATTATATTCCGATCAACTTGATCGACACCGGGTGGACTGGTAACGAGTGCACCAATATCGAACGTCAAACCATTGGCCATTTGGTACAAATCGAATTTTTATTGACGAGGTCGTGATCTCCGCCCATATTGCTCTTATTACAGTTACAGTTGAATAATAATCGCTTATTTAAAGATTGAATTGAGCTGTATGGCTTGATGTTAACGAGTGCAGTGCCAGTGTTAAAACGCCGCATCAGAATTATCATACCGTACACATCAATGGCATGAAGTAAAGTGCGTTCTCGTGCAACTATGATGTTATCGACAATTGACAAGTATTCATTATGACGTCACAAGCCGACACGGCGGCACCTATGTCTTCATTGCTGCATCCGATGTTACTGACGGCTGACAGACTCTAGTTTACTATAGATAACTAACCTGGGGGTAAATTAGTAATCTATATAGACCAGGGGTGGCCAACCGTTTCGGCTAAAGGGCCACATGAAATTGACGAACGAGTGCGCTGCCCACTAGGCGCGCCAGGCGCGTAAAATTTTCAAAGATAATATTATTATTACTTGGGTATATTGCGGGTCAACTGCATACCGCCCGATGGGCTCAGTTAGCAAGGACAAGACTATTCGGCATCTGGACATATGGATATCGAAGATTTCCGCTAATATACGACAATCATTTTGTGCCTACATTTCATCGTCGACTATCTTTCTGCGAGCGCAAACGCGAAAAGACATTCTCTCGTAATTGCGAATATAGTTAGACTAAATCGGCTAAATCAGGCGTTTTTTTCATTTTCAGGAGGGGTTAGGCTACAAAGCAAGAAATCGTGTGATAATTAAACACTCGAAGCGTGAAGAAAAATTTTACTACTCTTTTAGTTTATTGTAATGTACGACGATTTACTTGAAATGTGACTGGACCGTGGATCCGTCAATGCGTCATTACTGATATTTTAGTCATCAACATCCCAAGTGTTGCGGTCAGACTAATCGTATTTTTCGTTGGCCTTGCAAGTTCACAATCTGAGCAATTCAATTTCGATAATATAACAGGATTTCGATAATACAATGGGAAATTAGCTCGCGGGCTACTCAAAACCCTCTCGCGGGCCACATATGGCCCGCATGTCGCGGGTTGTCCACCCCAGATACACAACGGCACCTTCGATAGTTTACAGAGCCGGAGCCGGAGCTGGAGCCGGAGCAGTGGTAATAATGCGGCTCCGGAGCTGGAGCCGGAGCTAGTCTATGACAGAAGATAGCTCCGGAGCCGGAGCTGGAGCAATGCAAATTTACGGCTGCTCCAAAGCCCTGATTATGACACATGGAAATATTTCTTGGATACAAGCATTCAAGCATGTAGTATAACTTTCAAGCATAGTATAACTTTCAAGCATTCTATCTATGTCATGCACTTGCACACAAATGAACCAAATACTATCATTTTAGATGTTAATGTGCAAGTGAGGCTAAGAAAAATGAATAAGAAGATGTTTTTAATGCATTTTCATTTCACACAACCCTCATAGCGGTCTAATTGAATATTGAATACAGTTTCGTGTTTTTAGCAGTCCTACTCCTGATGCATGCTGAGATAGCTATGTCGTGATATTCAGACATGATCATGATCGTGTTGCGTTACTAGAAATCTCTAATTACTACGTGAACACGTGATTCGATGAGCAAAGATCGACATCAGTAATAAGAAAGTTAATATAAATTGAGATAAACCTCCGATAAACTCCTACTTATGAGTCCATTACAACAGCTTAAAAGCTCTACTAATGCTTGCCAATCCGTATATATGCAGTATTAGGCCTTCACCGGTCAGTATACATTTAGCGACTGCTGCTGTAATTTTACATATCGATATTCGCGAAATGACTAGATTGTTAGTATTATGGGGATGCATTACATACGCATTTATTGAACTAAACCTGGTCAAAGCCCAATTTCCCAGAGCGTGTGCGACCAGGCAAGCGTATCTGTCACATGAATGCTGCCCGAATTTATCTGGAGTTGGGAGCCCGTGTGGTGAAGCAGAAGGAAGAGGACTCTGTGTCGATATTATTGCTGATGATCAGCCGTGGAGCGGACCTTATAATTTGAATGGCATTGACGACCGAGAGCGATGGCCCATGCGGTTTTTCAACAGGTTTGCATTGTAATATCTGTTAATACATTGTATTTCACAATGATTCATGATTCGATCCTCAACGAGCTATACCTCTTCTATAGATCTTGTCAGTGCATCGACAACTTCGCCGGATTCGATTGCTCATTTTGTAAACCCGGATTGCGGGGCGAGAATTGTACGGAGCGCCAGAACCTCGCTGTTCGCAAGGATATTATGAAGATGCCCAGATCTGAAGCGATCCAATTTTTAGAGATCCTCGATCAGAGTAAGAATACGCCACATCCGGATTACGTGATAGCCCGGGATCACTACAGGTGCAACACACTTGAAAGTATTCGTGATATTCACACTGTAATAACTTGTTTTCTCAGAAATCTTTTAGGTGATAGCGTCAACTCGGAGCCCAACTACGTTGATGTGTCGATATACGATTTATTTGTCTGGGTTCATTACTACAGCGTTCGAGACACTTTGCTAGGTGGAGGCGAGACCTTCACCGACATTGATTTCTCTCACGAGGGCCCTGGATTTTTGACTTGGCACCGAATGCATTTGCTAAATTTGGAAGAAGATCTCAGACGAATGACTGGGAATCCAGATTTGGCGATCCCGTACTGGAATTTCGCGATCGGAGGTCAGCTGATATTGTTTCGTATATGAAAGACAAACAAAAGCATGTTATAAATTCAGGATCAACTTGCGACGCCTGTACTGACGATCTTCTGGGCGGGAGGCACCCTGAAAATGACGCAGCGCTTAGTCCCAGCTCGCGGTTTGCAGATTGGGAAGTGGTTTGCCTCAGCTTGGATTGGTACAACGAAAACATAAAAGTAACGTCGCATAGTAACATATATTATGTTGATGTATGTGTGTTCGAATGACTTGCAAGTAAGTGGTACATACATCGGAATGTGCCAGGCATCTTGAATTCTCATGTAATACGCCAATCAAGTGTTATGTGGCGAAAATTCGCAGATATCTGTGAAACATATGATGCCCCACTCGGACTTCATTGTATACAAGATGTTGAAATCAAGACTATAGGCCTATTAATAGTATAGTCTTATTATGGTGGGATAGATAGGCTTATCAAGTGATCTATATATATAACCACTGCATAGAATAAAAATTCCTTTACAAGTAAATGGCTAGGAAAAGGCAGGCAGTGACTTGTATCAGGATTTCTCGATTACTCATCTACCGATATAACGTAAGAGCTTTTGCTCCATAATATTGACATCGTATAGCTGTACAAGTACACGTGTGGCTCTCCTAATTACAATTATACCACCCCTTAAAACCTTTTATGCGCTCTGTATCTACAGCTTTGCAATGGAACGGGGGAGGGTCCAATATCGCGAAACCCTGGCGGAAACGTCGACCGACCCGCAGTGCAAACTCTGCCTGACCTAGCAGATGTATCGAAATGTCTGCAGGTCACAGCTTACGATACGTTTCCCTATTTTTCCAGCTCCGACCAAAGTTTTCGCAACACGTTGGAAGGTAGGATTAAAGTAGCAGTGTTTCAAACAAAAGCCTTTAAAAAAATCGTGCATTTTTAAGTTGTATAAATTATGCCATAATTGTGTAAATACTTTCCAAAAACATGTTGTATGAGCCTACGGACGACGATTACCACCCGATATAGCCGACGAATACGATATGGCATGGTTGGAACCCTCGAAATAGTCGGTTCAACAGCTATAGTACGTAGATATTATATTGTGTGGATCATTGGTACGAATGAATGTTCTGATGATGATGACCGCCGACCGTAACAATACTGCAAGACGATGTAGTTAAAGATATTTTTGGTCCGTATATGACAGGGGTTGGAAGCCTATTTCGTCAAAGGAGCTATATTTACCCTATATTTTCAATTGTGAATATCAGTCCACTATGGCTGTAGCGGTCGCTGCAACGGCTTGTTGCAAGACACGCTGGTATAGTGCTTGATTGGAGTCGACGCTACAGCTTACAGTTCCTGTTGTACGCACTAGTCACTGACTAATGACCGCTCTGAGTACACTCTTGCAATCCTGATCACACACGCAGATCCAAGGAGTTTTCTTTATAGCACAGAACAGCCAAATAGTAGTAATAGTGGTCAGAAACTTGTAGATTTACCAGGTTCAAATGATACTGCGGTTAAACAAGAAATAGAAAGAATAAATGAAGCGAAATGGAGCCAATTGTCTATCTTACGACTGAAGCGCGAGCGCGCCGTCCTCAATATGCGGGTTCTGAGAACACGTGCCTCGCAGATTGCCTGTGCCCGTGTGTGCCGTCACGGTTTTGGTTTGCGTGCGGCCTACTTATGCTTTCGCGCATGACAGTCGTTTACAATGGCGTCACAATATGCTGACGTTATGGCTTGAAAAGAAAACATGTTTTGAACAAGGGTCTTGTTTTAAACATGTTTGTTTTAAATTGATTTTTGTTTTAGACACAACCCTAGCGTGACGCTCGAGCATGCCACTTGAATTATCTCGACGCGTTACTGATGGTAGTCAATTAACAATCCTCATCCCTCGTTGAAGAGTGTTTGTTTGTCCACTCCGACCAAGTCACGCATCAGCAAACTCGTATAACATAAGTCTTCAAGATTAAAATTGCCTCGCCTGGAGTCGAAACCAGGTTAAATGCTCGGAAGGCAACAACGCTCACCTTTATACCATCGACGCTACGCCAGTTACTGGGTGTTGACTGTTGTGTAATCCTAATCAATCTACTCACAGATAAAGTCATAAAATATAGGGATCCGTATTAAATTTTGCGTCGACCGGGAATCGAACCCTGATCTATTGCTTGGAAGCCAACAATGCTAACCTTCACACCAGTGGTTCTCAATCGGCGGTCCGCGAAGCATTTTCAGGGGGTCCGCGAGACCTCTGAATTTAAAAAATTTGTATTTATTTAAATTAGGAAAATCATGAGGCAGTTTCGCTTCAATACTGGTAAAACTCCAGGACTCATATCAAGGAACTGGCCGTCTGAGATGAAATATCCTACTCAGGGATATCTAGATATCCCTGATCCTACTGTGCAAACTCATTTTAATTGTTAAATTGCAACTAGCCTATACTGATACAAACATATAGCTGTTTTGTTGGGCATTGTGGAAAAATAAAAAGTTGTGGAGTAGTAAGGTCAATCACGACGACTTCGAAATGTTCGCTGTAATCCATTTTCTCCAGTGATATACATAACCACTATTCCATAATAAATTCAAGATGAGCTGCTAGATAAAAATGGCCAGGCTGGACGATATATGTTCATTAAAAAAATGTTTCTCAAATTTCCGTGCCATATTTGTTGCCATCATACTCAAATGTGTCGTCGGAAGCGTTACGCGTTTCACCACTACCTATCTTTGTGGATATGGATTTAAGGCACCCGTTCATATCAAACCACGACACGACCACGTATTTGAATAAATGCAGTTTCGGAATTCATTTTGAAATATAAAGAGTCCACCCAACTCCTACATAAACAGTATGAAGTTATTATCAAGCCAACAGTTGATATTTGCACAAGACAGATGACGATTGCACGATAATTGAGCTAAATTTGGTCAGGGGGTCCGCGGAGGGCCATGACGGTTCAAAAAGGGTCTGCGAAGACAAAAAGGTTGAGAACCACTGCTTTACACCATCGACGCTGCTTACGTTGGCGGATGTTGACTCTCGCTCAGTAATCCTAATTAATCTTATAATAGTTACAGTTGTAAAATATAGGGATCCATGTAAAAGTTGCGTCGACCGGGAATCGAACCCAGATCTATTGCTTGGAAGGCAACAATGCTAACCGTTACACCATCGACGCTACACGTCGGTAATCGGGTGCTCACTATTTCCTAATCCTAATTGAGCCACTCAAAGGTAAAGTCGTAAAACATAGGGATCCATATGATCAATACTGCGTCGACCGGGAATCGAACCCAGATCTATTGCTTGGAAGGCAACAATGCTAACCGTTACACCATCGACGCTACCCAACGGTAATCGGGTGCTCACTATTCACTAATCCTAATTGAGCCACTCAAAGGTAAAGTCGTAAAACATAGGGATCCATTTGATCAATACTGCGTCGACCGGGAATCGAACCCAGATCTATTGCTTGGAAGGCAACAATGCTAACCTTTACACCATCGACGCTGCGCCAGTATCGAGGTGTTTACTCCTCACCAATCCTAATTAAACCCCTCATAGATAAACTAAAGTCGTGAAATATAGGGATCCATGATCATATCAAAAGTTGGGTCGACCGGGAATCGAACCCAACAATGCTAAGCGTTACACCGCCGATGCCACGATCGCAGAAGCGCGATGTCTTTTGTATCACACCTACTCCAATTGCACGCTGTGTATATTTATGATCGATAAATATCTATACTAACTATGATTCCATAGACTACTCCAAGTCGCTTCAACACCTTCCTATCTTTTCATTGTATCGCATTTTTGTGGTGTATTGAACTGATAACAATTGCTAATAAGCCAATGATGATGATGAACTATCACATAACCATTATTTCAACCATCCGCCAAACTATATTCTGTGTCACGGTGAAGGGTACGCGGAAGTTGACGGTAAATTCTCGGAAGGGGCTCGCACATTGCATAATCTGGCCCATCTATTCTTGAACGGGACGGGCGGGCAGACTCACGCTAGCGCGAACGACCCGTTATTTGTGCTTTTGCACGCGTTTACCGACGCCATCTTTGACGAATGGCTAAAAAGGTATATAAAAGTGACTGCTAAGGGTCTCAAGATTTGCGATACATCAATATAATATCGTATATTCAGGGAGGATCCTACATTCGACGATTTTCCAAGTAGCAATGCGCCGATTGGACACAACCTCGGTTACAACATGGTTCCTTTCTTCCCGCCAGTGAAAAATATGGACATGTTTGTTCAAGCAAGTCAGCTCGGATATACTTACGATATTGAATTCATCGGTAAGTGACTATATTATACTGTGTAATAATATATAAAATCATGAACCGTTGTTAAGTCAGATTCGGACGCATACAAATTCCAATTGTATTGGAAATACCGGTAATCTGGAATGTGAAATATTTCTATGCTTTAACATAATTTCTCGTTTTCCTGAAAATGCTACAGGAGAGAACTGTATAGTGCGACACGAGCGTGACGTACAGAATTTGCCATTCCTATGTTTACTCGATATATTACTCGATGATATATTATTCTTTATACATCACATTTTCACACGCAGAGGCAGGGACAATGCCGCAGCTCTTAGTCGGGAGCGTGGGGATCGTGCTGTTGTTGGCGGTAATGTGTCTGCTTGTGTATTCGATCGCAGCGATATGGCGCTGTCATAAAAGGTCCATGTACGAGAAAGGATATCAGCGGATACTGGCGGCAGAACGTCAAGAAAGTGGCTATAATTATGAATAACTCTGGACCTTGTGATAGGAACAGTTTTCTCATTCAGTTATTCGCAATCTCCACTCATGGTGTCAGGAATAAATATATTTTCCCGCGCTACTGTAGTTTTTGTTGGTAGATAAGTGAGTCGGTATATAGTTTTCCTATCGACAGAGCTGTTTAGAAGTGCTTAGCGTGATTTCCATACCCTAGAGCAGTTGGATGATAACTAAACATTGACGTGGACAGACTGGCAGTGGACATAATTTGCACAAGTAGTATCCTTATAATCATACCTGATTTCGAGATTTATAGTTTACAATGAGTGACTCATAATTACTACGCATAGTGAGTGCTGACATACTCCATGGTTATGTATAATGGGCAAGAAATAATGAATTATATGAGCGCGATCGTACATAGTGCGATGCTCCTGAGTTTCTCCATATTCTCTAGATCAGGGGTTCTCAAAGGTGAGGATTTAACGGATCGCATTAATCTTGGAAGTCGGTTTAACATGTCCGGCCTGGAAATCATTGTACATAATGAATGAGTCACATGAATTGATTGTATCATTGGATTGAATATTCTGACATCGCAACTTCAGTTGTTTTGGTACAAGACATACAAAGTAGCCTACATCATGCATATTGAAAAATCTTTCTCCACTTCTCTGTAGTACCCCATTCGCCAATGAATTGTTCGATGCTGGCCCAGAATGATTGTAATATTCCGCACAATAGTATCACTAAAGTCCTAATCGCACAGTGCGGGGATCTCATCATTGTGTTTCGCGACGCGAATGGAGCAGCGGGCTTAGGAGTTTTAGCATATGATCTACCAGGGCCGTAACTGCCGCACCCACACCCCCAATTGGGGGAGCTCGAAGGGGCCCAAGATTATTTCGTTGGTCGTTTATTGGAGGATATTTATTCAACTTGAAATATTTTTTCGCGCTTCGCGCGATTTCCTATCCCGGGAGATGGGGATTTAAATATCATCAGTTAGAGACATAGGCATATCGGCGCTGTCCATGACCACGCATTAAACAAGAGTATGACTGTAAGATATCAGGTGGGCTACAGCACATTTTTAAACCGGAAAATGAGCCACGGCCAAGAAAGGGCTGATAACCCCTGCTCTAGATAGCAGGGGCGGTCAAACTGCGGCTCTTTGAACCCTTCATTGCGGCTCTTTAATGATTGCACAATGAACATTGCACGTTTCGCAGAGGTTTAACCGGATTGTAAATTAATGTATTCAATGACGTAGTAACAATGCGTATTCCTTTCGTGTTGATACTTTCCTTATGTTTTACATAACACTTGCAAAATTTAGGGGTAACGGCACTAGAAGAGGGTTAGACCTTTTGCAATTGAACTCTCGTATCGAGTTCACATATCAACGTTTCGCCCTCAACTATGGTATAAGAAGGTCATCAATTATTGATAAATCATTGTGATCAACAATGAACTTAATAATTAATCACAGTAGCACAAGTCATGATTATTTCCGGGCTAACAATGGTGAAAACGACCCTCCCATTTGTATTGTAAAGGAAAGCAATAACTATAGTTCTAAATATCCCTGAGTTTAGCCAAGAATTGTCGTTGAGCGACAATTGCAAATACAGAAAGTATGGGCAGGAAGTTTGAACTTTGAAAACACAATGAGAGAATGATAATGGAGGTAAGCCACTGTGCCTTATCTGTCAAGATTTGCTCAGTAATTCCGAAGCTATAGTAACTTGAAACGTCATGACGTAACCAAACGCAACAACTTTGTCACGAGTTACCCAACGAAGACAGATTTTACGGAGCAATAAGATGATCGAACGGAAGTCTTCCTTATATTCTCGGCAGCACTTGAAGGAACCCCTCCGCACTGCTTTGAAGCCGTATCAGCCTGATTTCAAACACCCTTGCAGCCCATGTGGAGACGCACCGTACTTCATTCGACGCAGTCTACATCTCCTTGTGACGGAATAAATTCGTATTTTTAAATTTTTGTGTTGTGATTCTTTGAAAACTAAAATTTTTGATGTGCGGCCCGCGCATGAGGCATGTCTATCCAGCTCTGGGTATATATGCTCCAATCAATGTTCTTTTTTTTTTCAAATATATAATTAGAAAACTTCTAATGGCGCGATCACGCATAATGAATTTCCAAAATACAATAACATAATATTGAACTTGCCAATGAACCGGATAAAATTATCAATTTATATATTAAACAGATATTGGTACTGATGGCGAACATTGTCGCAAGGCCAGCAGCATTCAGCATCGACAGGAAGTTAAAAGCCATTGCCCTCTCTTCTCCGTGGAAGTAAACTGGGTAGATCGCTGGATAAAAACATAAAAATTCATTGACGTTTGGGACATGACAACCAAAACGTTGCTGTGAAGCATTGTTATTAGACTATAGCCTGGCATGGTGTAGCAAGGTTTACTAATACATCTCAAACACATCAATATAATTGAGCATGGGGTTATACAAGCGTATTAGATATTGCCTGCGTTCAGGAATCGGAATAGCGGTTTCTTAAGAAGTCAAATCGCTGAATCCCGGCGCTGTAATCTTCCCTGGCGGCCAATCAGTGCTAGCAAGGTTGCGCACGGGTACAATGCACCACGATGAATTGGTTTATACGTCTTACCCGTGATCACCGCTTCGCGTATAGAATCCGAAACGCCAAGTAACGCAGAGACGACATAAATTTGCCAAATGTCGAATTCGTTAGCTCTCCACAAGACGCACCAGAGCAATACGAAAGCTTCTGTTGTGAGGGCCAACCCCACGCAAAAATGGCGACTCACGTGATTTGAGCTTAATTGAAATAAACGGCATGTTATCGCCGATGAATGGCCAAAAATTGTCATGAGGAGACCGATCTGAACGTAAGAAGTATCCGTGAAGTTATGAGACTATTATTGAGACAGGGATTAGGGCGATTACCTGATGTACGCTCATGGCACATGCGATGTAAGATCGCGTGAAGTCCCCGAAAATGAAGGCCATCATCATACCGTTATAAAAATTCAAAGGTGCGATCAGCACTTGCTTTATGTTGGTGATTTGTTCGCAGAAACTAGAGAAGACATGCCGTGCGATTTTTATCGCACTCGACGGCTTCACGTCTGCCTCCTGATGTTGAAGTTTATTTGGATTCCATAACAGTTTAGCGTGGAGAACGCAGCAGCATATTTGGAGAAACGTGTAGCCCGCGAATAGTACGTAACGGAGTGTATCGTTGGAGATCGTCATGTTATTATCAGTGGTGTTACCACTGTTTGCGTCGTATTCGTAACAATCCAGAGCGCCACATTCATACCTTAATGGTGTAAACAAGATTAAGGACTTCTGTAGCAGATACAATTGCAACAAAAGTGGCAATACACATTGTGGATATATGTATCTAGTTGCATACCCAATACCCATATAAACTCTACGATTATTTCTTAAGCTGGGATCTGCGAACTAGTTTTAGGGGTCCGTGAAAGGGCAATCTTCAAATACATCGTCGAGAAACTGTAAAACCATATCATCCTTTGCCAATGACGCCGTGAGCGGGCCTGTGACTACCCTGCATAGTTATTAGTTAGGTAATTTAAAGCATGGAATAGATAAATAGAGTTGAACTTGATATGATGACTGTTTTTATACAAATTATAGTCTAAAACAGTGATTCCCAAGCGCGGCCCTGAGGGCCGCATGCGGCCCCCAGCTAGCCTTCTTGCGGCCCCCAAAAAATATTAAGAAATCGAGTTATGACAGAAATATAAATTTATATTTATATAATACACTAGCTTGACTTGGAGTCTGGAGTTTTAAATTAAGATTGCAGGAAAGTCGTGAGTAGACTGCTATCGTTACGTCCAGTTGAACGAGCAGTAGCTATAGATATAGGTAAAAACAGGACTGTAACTGCCGCACGCCAAACCCCCAATGAAGGAGGGGGGCGAGCTCGAACGTGGCTCAAAATTGTTTCGTGAATTAGCATAAATTATAAAGTGTTTTTTGGCAAATTTATGCATCTTTTTCAATTTTTTTTTCTGTAGGCGTGATTTCATGCTGCCAAATATCTTGATTTTTGGGTACTCATCCCCAAGAAGAAATGCGCAAGACTTATAAAAATGGGCATTGGCCATATCGGCGTAAGCCTTTACCGCGCCACGACGCACCCAGCGAGAAAACCTTGGCCGAACAGGACTGCCCTTATGCTGACCGAAAACGTCGTATATATACCAAATACTGTCTTGGCAATCTTAACCTCACGAGACAAATACCATCCCGCAGGGAAAAATTATATTCCAGTGAAGAAATACTAATTTGAAATCGTGTGCGTCTCTTAGTTTAGAAGCCTACGTTTGGGCGATTTTATATTTTTTGACCTAGCAGACAGGCGGTCACGAAATAACATGTTACGGAATCATACTAATGGGCCCTACAGTTTCCAAGACACCTCATTCAGCTCTACCGGTAAATCTGATTACGTGAGCAGCGATGGACAAGAAATTGATAGCAATATATATGCAATTCCCGATCATATTGACCGATTTTATCATGAATTATCGTAAATTTTCGCGCATCGCGCTGGCTCACTTAACAGTACAACTAGTTTCGTGGCAAAAGCGAACAAAGTGATAGGGATAGGTTTATCACCCTATGGGAGCCAAAACCCAAGTTTACCATTTTACTTTTGGGGGGCTGACGGAATGCTGTTTCGTTCCTGCCAACTGGTATATACGCGGGAAGATATTTAATTATTATTGAGGGGCCCTACCTTTTCAAACACACTTCCCTCGGCTCTACCTGTAAAACTGATTACGTGAGCAGAGAGAGAATAAAAATTGATGGCAATATATATGCAATTTCCGATCATATTGACCGATTCAATCATGAGTTACAGAAAATTTTCGCGCTTAGAGCGTCCAGGCGATAAAACCTGACTCACTAAATCGCACCGAAAGCAGCATAATTGGTAGTCCTATAGCTCACGACCCAAGCGTCTGCATAATTTGATAGGTCCGGTCTTTATCGAAAGCTAGTTTCGCATTGGTTCCAAAAATGCCAATTGAAATATCGCCAGGGCAATAAAACTACTCCGAAATAGCCTCCAAAGGTCGACTGTTCTGAGCAATGGGAGCGCAGCAACACAATGACCATAACAATGGCCAATGGCGTCAAGTGATTGATCGGAACAATGCCAATTTTCATATTTTGATGACATTTTGGGTCCGTTTAATTGCCCTGGTATTCGTGCGGCCCCGACCGTGCTCTGAAATTCTAAATTTGGCCCTGACACCGAAAAAGTTTGGGAACCACTGGTCTAAAACGAGATTGGGTCACAAAGTAAAGACGCATTTTTTAGTCATCGCCTTTTGAGATTTTTGGAGTAGGTCTGCTCACACAACCAGAGGTGGTCGAAGTAGTCAAGAAAGCTACTCAAGTAGAAGTAGAAGTAGCGACGGAAAAACCTACTCAAGTACGACTAGAAGTACTTCTTCAATAAGCCACCTAAAACTACTTGAATTAGAAGTAGAATTATTTGGCTTTAAATCTACTCAAGTAAGTAAGAAGTTTCGAGAACAGTCATAACTCGTTCGCATGGACTGTCAAAAGCTGCGAATTGAGCTATGCGGCAGGTGCAGAGAGCTTGATTCGTATTGATGCATCCCAGGAGGTATCAATTTTCGACAGAATAAGCATTGTTTCGCATCTTGGGATGCAAATTATAGTATTGATATGAAAATGCGATACTAACCCTTTGTTTACCAGAAGACCCCGTTTTTAGAGAATATCATGGGATGGCGCCCTACCCCATATTATAAGGCCCCAAGTTTAGGCGAAGAGCAATACGTAGAAGTTGTATCGGATACGGTTTCATCACTTTGCGCGATTAGTATACGTTAATAACAAATATTGTGGATCGTAAAAGTAATATTTAGTGTAGCTTTATTTTCGGAAAATGGAGGCATTACTACACTTGCTTTTATGCTTCAACATGTATGTTCTGCAGAAAAAAGAACTGAAAGCAATTAGAACTCAAAGTACGATACTCGCAATTAAAAGTGAAATACAAATACCACTATTAAAAAGCGGAAAATATATTTCATGTATTTTGTCCATAAAGCTTCAAAGGTGATCTGCTAAAACAGGTGTAACGTTAAAAAAAAAGCTGGATTTCCAGATTAGCAAGACACGTAAGGGGCTGCTGGATTACAATATAACAGGTAGTTGCTAGATTGTGAACGGGTAGTTTCAAACGTTATGCTGGGCCATATTTACTGTAATGAAATATTTGATATGGGCGACAATGCGGTGTGATACGAACCAAGCAATCCGTACCTAAGTTACATTCACAGATACTTCATGAAAACATACTTGTCACTTTATCACTACTATGCGCAAAGCGCAACAAAATTTCCATGCTTTACTTGACTTTTATGAATATTAAATGTTGGTACTCCGTGAAAACAGCCCCGAAATTCCTTAAGCTATATTTCGTATTTGGGGATTAAACTACTTCTACTTGACAAACGGAAAATAGCGAAAAGTAAGTAAGTAGATTTCAAGATATTACCAAGTAGAAGTAGAAGTAGAGAAAATCAGATCTACTTGAGTAAGTACCAGAAGTAGAGGAAAACTACTTGAGTACTTAAAAAAAGTAGAAGTACTTCGTTACTGACCACCTCTGCACACAACCAACCACGAAACTTGAAGGGGTGCGCGATCATAGAAGTTTTAAAACCCCTGTGGTCTGCACCCTTGCAATGGCACGGGGGAAGGTCCGATATTACGAAACCCGGGCGTAAATACCGATCGACCCGTAATGCAAACTATAGCTGCCCGAAGATGAATCGAAATGTCTGCAGTTCACGGCTTACGTTAAGTTTCCATATTTTGCCGTCTACGACCATAGTTTTCGCAATATTTCGGAAGGTAGGATATTAAGAGTCTTTTAAAGAAACCCTTGTGACTTTAGAGCCAGCGGCTTGAAGTATCACGAAGGGTATAGATTGTGATGGCCGGTCAACCACTTGTCGCTGAAAAAGAATGTTGAGTGTTCGCCAAGCCTAACCCGCTTATCGGCATTCGTGCGAGCAAAACTGCGTCGACCGGGAATCGAACCCAGATCTATTGCTTGGAAGGCAACAATGCTAACCTTTACACCATCGACGCCACACGTCGATTATCGGGTGTTCACTCTACAGTAATCCTAATTAGTAGGGATGTTGTGAACGTGAGGTTCACGTTCGCGTTTTGTGCGTGAACCTCAGAAATTTAAAGGTTCACGTTCACAAACGAACCTTGGCAGGTTCTGCACTGTGAACCTTTTTTTATATATTTTTCACTATATTATAGCATCTTTGGTTGAAATTTATTGCATTTCAACTGCGGGCTACTCTATCAATGGCGGTGACAGCATAAAAAATCAACACTAAACAATAAGCATGTACCTTGACAATCTCAAAAATTTTACTCGCTTTGTTACAAAAGTTTGCTGGAAATACCCAGCTTTCCGTTTGTGAATATTTAGTGACTCTCTGCAGTGAGCTTACCCGCAATCACGCAACATCAAGATTGAAATACACTACATGTAGGACAGGTATAGTCAGTCAGAGAATGCGGATGCTTCCTCAACCAATCAATGAAATTGATATCGTTGTCTGGTGTAAAAAATCTAGCAGGTGTACGGGGTCAATCTTGATTTCATATGTTTATTAGGGGTCTTCAAAACTTCTTTTCTCAAATCGTACTGGCAGGGCCGTAACTGCCGCACCCCAAACCCTCCAATTGGGGGGGGGGGGGCGAGCTCGAAGGGGGCCCAAAATTTTTTGGTGAATTAGCATAAATTATAGAGTTTTTTTTGAAAATTTATGCAACTTTTTCAAGATTTTTTCGCACTTAGCGCGATTTCAATTTGTCAAATATTATGATTCTTGGGTAGGCCTACTCTTCCCACAAGGAAACATACGCAAGATTTATAGAAATGGACATATCGACGTTGGCCATTACCTAGGGTTAGCATATTGCGGAAATCTGAAAAGAGGACACTTTTTCAGAATTGTCAGACTTGCTAAACCGAAGAAGAATCTCAAAAAATGGTAAATTTCTCCCCCATTGTGGTCGGTTAACTATAAAAAAGAAAGGTCATCTCTCTCGCTCAGCGCCCAAAATACAGTTTTTCCCTCCACATTGTCAGTTGGTTGACTAAAAAGAAAGGTCAACTTCCCACTCAGCTCCCGAAATACCCGCCGAAGCGTCACTTCGGTGCTGATTTACGACATGTCAGTTAAATTTTGCTATAAATATGACCAAAATTCTCAAGAAAAGAGGACAAAATCTCAAAAAAGAGGACAATGGGGCGTCCTCCGAGGACAGTTTCAAAAAAGTCAAAAAAGAGGACAAATCCTCTTAAAAGAGGACGTATGGTAACCCTACATTACCGCGCCACGACGCACCAAGACATATAAGGTTTTAGGCCATGTGACACGTGACACCAAGAAGTGTGCCAGAACGATCGGCAGCGAGAAACCTTCCCCGAAAAAGACTGCCCTTATGGTGACCGAAAACTTCGTTATATATACGAAGTACATATAGGTTTGATTGTCCATAGGCGCCTAAATGACTGTCGCCGAATGTTCCTGTCTTGGTAATCTGAACCTCACAAGACAAATACCATCCCGCAGGAAAAATTAGATGCTAGTGAAGAAATACCAATTTGAAATCGTGTGACGAAATAACATCATGTAACGAAGTCATACCAACGGGTCTGCCCGCCAGAAGATGTTTAATTATTTTTTACGGGCTCTACAGTTTCAAAGACACCTCACTCAGCTCTACCGGTAAATCTGATTACGTGAGTAGAGAGGACAAGAAATGGATAGCAATATATATGCAATTCCCGATATAATTGACCGATTTTATTATGAATTATCAAAAATTTTCGCGCCTGGCGCTGGCTAACTGAATAGTACAACTTTAATATCGTCGCAAAAGCGAACAACGTGATGGGGGGTCGGGTTATCACCCTATGGGAGCCCAAGACTCAAGTATTTTGTGGGCCTGACGAAGTGCTGTTTCTTTCCTGCCAACGGTTACACACCCAGAGATGTTCAATTATTATTGAGGGGTCCTACCTTTTCAAGCACACCTTAATCAGCTCTAGCAGTATATCAGATTACCTGAGCAGTGAGGATAACATTTGATAGCAATATATATGCAATCCCGATCATATTGACCGATTCAGTCATGAATAATAGAAATTTCTCGCGCTTATCGCGATTTGGGAAGCAAAGCTGACTCACCCAACGGACACCGAATGTAAACTAGAAGTAACGGTAAACAGCGTATAGCCTGAGGGGGGTCTGGGGGTCGAAGCCCCCAAACGTTCGGTTTATCACCCTATGGGGGGCCCAATACCAACGTTTTTTTTTTGGGGGGGGGGGCTGACGATGTGCTGTTACGGCCCTGCGTACTGGCTACTTGATAAAATTGTTAGGTTACCTAATTTAAGCCTACACACCAAATTTGGTTCAATTCCAACCCGTAGCCGCATTGCTACAGGGGAAGAAAGTTTTTCTTTATTATATAAAAATAAATAACAAAAAATTTGAAAAATTTCTGTTCACCCCATGAAAGTGTTAGGTTCTCTATAGAAACGATGATCACCAAATTTGGTTTAATTCCAACCAGTAGAAGCGGAGTTATTGCCGTCGCAAAATTTGGATTTGAATAAAATAATATTGCTTGGAAGGCAACAATGCTAACCTTTACACCATCGACGCTACGCCAGTCCCGGGGTGTTTACTCTTCACCAATCCTAATTAAGCCAATGAGCGGCTCAGGTTTGGGCACAGTTAACCACGGTTGTAATGACTCGAGTGTCATGACTCGACTCGAGTCCGACTCGAGTCACGATTTTCTGATGAGTCGACTTGACTCGAGTCATTTTCTCAAAATACGGAAATGACTCGACTCGACTCGACTCGACTCGACTCAATCTGTGGATTGACTTGACTTGGACTCGAGTCATTGCGCATGACTCGAACCAAGTCATATGACTCGAGACTCAGACGGCCAAGTCCGACATTTCATTGTAATTCCGAACAATAGTAAAGTAACCATCCTACTGGCATTCCGCCTATTGGTACTGGTACTTGAAAATGAGACCTGAAACTGCCAAAAGTGGGGAAAATTAGTATATTATAAATGCGAACCATTCGATATCACGAAACAGAATTATAAAAAGTGGGGTTAACAATACTTTAACTGGAAACTGAGCAGTCAACACAATGACTTGGACTCGGACTCGAGTCATAATACCATGACTCGGACTCGACCCTCTGCTCGATGACTTGGATTTGGACTTGACTCGGTGGTGAATTGAAAATGACTCGACTTGACTCGAGTCAAAACTATAAAAGTGAGATTGACTTGTGACTCGGTTACAACCCTGCAGTTAACCTCAGCAACTTGGCCGGCGATGATGGTGTAAAGCAGGGGTTCTCAACTTCCCTTGTATAACGGGCCGCATTTTAACAGCAGAAGACGCTGCGGGCCGCAGAAAAATATTTACATGTATTTGTGGGCTACTGTTAAATTTAGGCTAATGGTTCCTATTTACCAGTCGTATACGGGCATGTAGTAGGCTACGTTTTTATGCATTCTAAAGCATTAATGGACAGCGTTCGTAATTTTGCAGCTGCTGCTTGTTGTGAGAATATGTATCTTCTTGCGGCGCAAGTAAATCCCTTCATGGAGCGTGCATTGCATTCGATACCAAGTCGGTATATTCAACTTCAAACCCTTCCACCAGAGAACCGAACTCTTTGTTTCAATGTGTGACAGAGCAAGTATAAAATTACGGTAATTTTTGCGGTACGGAGGCCATTATCACATTGAGCTCTGAGTGATATGAGAAGAAGTCTGGTGATCGGGGCCATTTCTGAGCGAACCAATCAACCATTTTCTTTCCTTCCAAGCCTGGGGCCCTGCAGCAATAATTACAGAAGTCAGCTTTGTCAAGTTGATATTTTTCCTGGTCCCCTCCCCACGTTGGCCCAGCCTGCATTTCCTCTACATATATGTCCGCACTGATAAAATTCGACCAGATAATTAGTTATGCAATATCGGTGGATTCGTCCGAGGCTGGGTTAAATTAGTCTACGCGGCAACGTGTTTCAGAACATGAGATAAAATATCGACTGACATTGATGTTTCTCGTATGGTCACGATTGAATCAGACGACTGTATCTTCGCAATTTGTCGGGTGATGTTGTCCTTGATACTAAGTTCCGGAAACAGCAAATATTCGCACAGAATGTTGCGGTTTTATTGAAATAACACCTTCTATAGCAGATTTCCTGGGTTTAGCGATATTCCAATCAATTTTGAACGATGTGTCTGTAACGTCGTCGGCAATCTCAACAACCGTTCGCAGTGAGTCTAACACGAGTACTCTTTAAAAGTGTAAGCCTACTTCGTAGTGGAATTCTCTTGAACTATAGAGTCCAGTCAAATACCTATTAGAAACAAATAACAATCCGAAGTCGAGCATATATCAAGAAACGAGAACACATTAAAGCAGTGGTTCTCAAACTATTTTAGACACGCCCCCGTTTTTGATAGGGCAAAGTTAGTGCCCCCTTATCGTCACAGAACAAAATGCAACCAGAATGCTAGCAATACAAACGGCTAAATCGATGGCATGGAAGGTTATGGCTGTTGATGAGAGAATTCTCAAATATGAAATTCTGACTATACACCGAGACATAACCAGGAATCGGAGATAAATTGCGCGCAGCGCAAAATTTTTTTTTACAGTTGACCGCAGCTTCACGCCCCCTTCAGACGCTTTCAGGCCCCCAAGGGGGCGCGTCCTCCAGTTTGAGAACCACTGCTTTCAAGAATGAGTAATCAAACGAAAGAGAGGCAATATGCGATAAAAGAGCAAAGTATCTAAATTAATTTCTAAAAATACCGTGTCAGTAGTAATTGCGTTTATAATGAAAGATGTCGCGGGCCGCAAAATAAACGTCTGCGGGCCGCGGGTTGAGAACCCCTGGTGTAAAGGTTTGAATCCAGCCGGCGACGCAGGTTCAGTTTGACACCCCTGCTTGACGCCGCACTAGTTGTGGATGTTGACTGTGCCCCTCATAGGCTCACTTGTGAAGTATAATATTTAATGATCAAAGTTGCGTCGACCGGGAATCGAAGCCAGATCTATTGCTTGGAAGGCAACAACGTTAACCTTTACACCATCGACGCCTCACCAATTCAAGATGTTAACTATGCCCTGACCGTAAGCCACCCATAGGCACTTAGGCACACATGTGTAAAAATAATTATTGATCAAACTTGCGTCGACCGGGAATCGAACACTGATCTATTGCTTGGAAGGCAACAATGCTAACCGTTACACCACCGACGCCACACCCACAGTGTAATTAGCAGTTGGTCAGATTATCCCAAACACTCTCATCTATCCGATAATGCTTTCAATCTTGACATCAGATTTTATACTACGAGGAACTATTTTAATTTGGATTGAGCAATATTATTATTGAGTGGTGATGTCATAAACATTCATTCTCAAGATATTATTTACTTTACAGCTTACCTCAGTAAAATCAAGGATATATCGCAGACAACTACTTTACGACAATAATACATTATATTAGCAAGTCCCGCATTGGCACCTCATTTTCATAAATGAAGAATACGATTAGCATGGGCGTAAATACACTGACACGAAATATCATACGGTAATGAAAACATTACCGTGCATGATCGGAGAAATTCGTCGCACTTTGCGTATTTTGTGATAAATCGAATCGTAATATCGAATAGGCCATCATATTCCCGATTACCTAATGGAATAGTGTATAATCAATATCGGCCGAATACCCTGTCCATCAGTCAGCCATAATGCACAATGGTAGAACATGATATATGATATGATATACTGGAACGTTATTCAATTGTATATCATCTTTGTTTTGATTGGCGCTAATGGCAATGCCGGTTTTTCGTACCATAGACTATATTTAAAATCATTGTGTTACAGGCAAATAGATTAGCAGTGCACATGATCAGGATATATGACGTTGAACACTTCTGAATTGACTTATTATCAGTTACGAATTGCGCAACTGTGAGCGAAAGCTGAAAATTGATAGGCAACTTTTTTTTACAACTTTCGGCAGCTTCCTAAATACTCAGAAGTTATCTAGTATGGTGTTTTAAGCTGTTTGGAGGAATCTGATATTGCAACTTTTTACAACTTTTCTTCCTTTTTTCATGCTACTTTTTGCAACTCTTTTCGATTTTTCATGCAAATTTGTGCAGGTGTTTTCGATTTTGTATGCAACCAACTTTTTACTGGAAATATTAGGCACTATATGTAAACAGATCATCCTCATCATCATTGGCTTATTAGCAATTTTATCAGTTCAATACACCACAAAAATGCGATACAATGAAAAGATAGGAAGGTGTCGAAGCGACTTGGAGTAATCTATGGAATCAGACACCCACCTTGGCCTAGGCGATGTAAAGAGGAGGCATGCACACTGAATGAAAAGTAAAGAAGATAGTGTAGAAAAAAGCAAGTAACAAGAATGCCATGGAAGGCGAGATCGATAGGTCAGTCGTGGTCCGGTAATCTTGAGGATGGTTTCGCTTGATTATTTCACTGTCGTTTAAATTTGAGGTCTTTTCTGATTTGACTACATTCAGGCTAGACCGCCGAAAACTGTGTTTTCAATGCGCCAATTTTTTCAGGCTATTGATTTTGTTGAAGTCCCCAACATTGAGTCTTGCTACAGTGCCTTGCTGGATACCGAACGCTTCGAGTATCTTATACCCTAATAATTTCAAGAAACTTGTCCATAATTTGCAACTTTTTAGTGCAACTTGTGTGAAAATTAAATGCAACTTTTTTAACGCAAATTTTGTGAAAAATAAGTGCAACTTTTCACGGTTTTGACTGCAACAAAAACCTGCCCTACTAATCATACATACACAATCATACAAATATATCATATACATCCTATACCATACATCATACATGCACCATACTTCACTTACTAAATAGGCTGAAAACACGGCGTAAAATCTCCCGGAGAACCACACCAGTTTCTTCTTAACGTTTTCGCGGACAGCAGATTCACATTCGTCTTTTGATGTCTCTGTACATTATGCAGACAATCCACCATAGCAGAATATCATCAACCAACCAGTACATTACCTACTGCTGGTAGTAAGTGAAACAGTCGCTGTCGCAAATGACGAATTGAAACTTGTCACAGCCGGCCATATGAAGGCCTCGCCTATTCCCAACAGCACGGCAGCAGGATATAACGTGAACTTTGCTAAAACATAACATGAACAGTACATTATACGGTACCTTGACAAATACGTTCAGTTCAGTACACTCACCAGGATAGATGTTCGCCAAGGTAAATATCACGAAAGTCACATCGGCGCTTATCACCAATGCCTTGGCACCGACTCGCTCCAGTAAAACCGGAGCGAAAGTCAGGTTCGCAAGAATCGTGGTGGCAAAACATATTGCCAAACTCGTGGTACCTAGTGAATCCTCGAAATTCAGTGTCGACTGTAATCCGAGAACCCCCGAATATGACGCAAATATTCCAACAGCCCCGATCGCTAATATCGTTGATTGTCGAGTGATCTCTTTTCGATAGATGGAATCTTTGACTGCGGTTGACTCACTCACTTTGACTGCAGTTGACTCACTCACTTTGATGCTGTATAAATCGTCAGCATCATCAGCGCTAACAGATTGCAACGGAGTGATCTCCATTGGCAACAATAGCCCTAACGATATGAAAATGAATTTTGCGATCAGAGATATCTCAATTCGATCAAAACCGGACCACGACCTAACCTATATCGATCTCGCCTTCCGCCACTTGCCACCTCATTCAGTCGCTTGCCTTTTATATTCTCTTCTTTACTTCTCATTCGGTGTGCATGCCTCTTCTCTACTTCGCCTAGGCCAAGGTGGGTGTTTGATTTCAAAAACTACTCCAAGTCCTTTCGATACATTCCTATCTTTTCATTGTATCGCAGTTTTGTGGCGTTTTCAAATTATGAAAATAGTAATAAACTGATACTGAAGAGCCCGTCGCCCTTATAAGTTGTTATTCCTAAAGATTGAATCGAACGATGTTAGCAATGCGCAACAATCCGCAACATCAGCAGCTTCAAACTATATATATAAATATAGATCGTTAGCATATTGCGTGCAGGTCGTGATTTCGATTGACCTCCATAAACAAGAAACGTCCTGTTCGCTGAAGAGAGAATACTAAGGAATCTCATTAAAATATGTCCGACCTCGAGTTCGAGAAGCTAATGAGTTCCAGGATACTCGTTGACTGAAACTATCGAATGTTAAAATGGAACGGCAACGACCGATTTTGCAACTTCGTTCCACTTCGCTGAGACTGCTTTCTGAATTGCTTGGCGGCAGCGACAGTAGGATCGATTTCCGACAATCCAACATGTTATCATCCAGAGCGCAGAATTTACTGAATCTGGTCTTGATCGAAAGCTACCGTCTCATTGATTCCGAAAATATAAATTACGATATGGTCAGGTGTTCGGAATATGACCAAAAATCACCCTCAACATATGAAATCTGGATTGTTCAGAACAATCGGATGACTGCAAAACAATGACCCATTGCGGCTCTCCGATTGTTCGGACAACGCCGATATTTCAGACTTTGGTGGGCGAATTCAGGATGATTCCAGTGTCTGATCATATTTTAATTTATATTTTCGAAATCAGTGCGACAGTAGCTTTCGATTAATACCAGATTCAGTAAATTCTGCGCTCTGGACGACAGCTTTTGGATTGTCAGAAATCCTGCTGTCGCTGCCGCGAATCAATCCAGTATGCAGTCTCAGCGAAGCGGAACGGAGAATAAAAATCGGTTGTTGCCATTCCATGTTTACATTCGATACTGAAACACGCAGCACGCCATGCAGCCTATCCGATATACTGCCTGATGAGTTTCCCCACGTTTGCACAGAAATTATCCAAATGAATAATAATAATGTAACGAGCTAAATAGGGGACGATTTACATTGTACGTCATTGTACGTCATTTGCTCCTGAATTGATAAACCGGCTCTACGAGTGACCCAGGATATTTCGGTGAATTATAGTCATTTTTCCTATTACAAAAATATGCTAAATTGTTTGCGGAGCTGAAAGTATACCGCTAATCCTGATGGTGTTTTATGGTGCACGGAAAGCCAAGGATATTCGACGATGATAATCATATTATGTACTACATCGACACGTAACATTGGTTATATTGACTTTGTATGTATTTACTACTGTAGCCTCAACAATTCAAACAACGTTATTGCGACGCAATGAAAATACTACTAAGGCAGAAATGGACTCAATCAATCTCGACATCTAACCATCACTATCTCAACCAATCATCTACTCTACGTTATAACTGCACTGCACTGCAAGGCAATTTATTTGCTCCTGAGGAAGCCTCACTTATTATCAAATGTTCAATGAACTTGCAACATCATATGCATTGAGCAACCAATTACCGATAACTTCACAGCGCAAATATACTCTTTGTTACGCACGACCTTAGCCTGCTTACGCGAGTAAGAACGAATGTCCACTGTCCAGATACAGATAGTATGCAAGAATGAAGCAATAGTCAGTTTCAAACTGCCGATGACAAAATCATTGATGCCCCTAGCGTGAGCAAAGTGAGAGATATTGTCGTTTGTCGGCATAGTATGATCATCGCCCTGTGTCAGTGCGGTTATCGGATTACAATATTATAATTTCGATATCAATGAGAATACATTCAAATATCAATAGTCCTATATATTGCCTGAGCGAATGTGTCAACCGGCATTATATACGCGTGACCTTTTGAAGTCTCCGATATATCATCTCCAAAGTGGGACATTGCTGCAGGGTATACTAGGACTATGGACATGGACAAATGGACACTTGGACAATTGGACATATTGTGAGATGCATTAGCGTTCGCTAACCTTTCTACGAACTAATCTCAAACGGTAATGAATTATCCGTACTGTGAATTGCGGCGTGATTGTGTCAATGTATCTGGTAAAATATCTCCTAATATCGATGATTTTCGGAGGTCTATAGCAACTGCCAGAAACTCTATTGACGAACCTTACCTTGAGGCGTTCGGTCGGAAAAGAAAGTACGCTTTGTCATGTGTCTACCAAATGTCTACTGACTACTTGAGAAAAAAAGGAGGTAGTTTTATTTTCCTCTGTACCATCGTGGTGCTGTTGGGATGAAGTGCGCACTGCGCATTAGTTATCTAGTCAGCAGATTGAATGCTCAGTGCTAGACACTTGATGGTAATAACAATAATATAATCAATTCAAATGCACTTCTAATTTGTTGGCTCTGTATCTGTCTGTCTGCGTGTCACAATGCGAAATACAAATCATTCTTAGAAATGTTTTCTTGTTATTGTTTACCAGTCGAGTAAATCTATAGTTACTGGCTTCGACACAACGTAGCATATATGTACTGAGGCGGAGAGTACAGAGGTGTCACTGTCACATGCGAAGCCGCTTATGCAATTCTAATTGCACAATATGTCACGCAATCTCACACGATCATGACAAAGTCAACGTAACATCGCAACTCCAAGGGCGCAGCGACGAATTACCTTATGGATTGAACCTGGTGATAGATTCTCAGCAGTTACAAACTTACAACTAGGGCTGGGCAAAATCGAGTACCTGAGTGATTCGATTCTGAATCACGTATTACGCTTCGAGTCGAGTATTCGAGTATCCCTCATTATGACGTCACTACAGAATGTGCTATGTCAAAGTTCAAATATGCGGCGGGGGAGATAGTGTAGTGGTTACGATAAGCGCCCAGCACGCAGACGGACTGGGCTCGATTCCCGTCGGAGGTTTATCTGGGCTCCTCTTCCCCTGCCGTTGCCGTTCTTACGGCGACAAAAAAAGCCCAGACAAAGGCCCGACGAAAGAAAGCACTCACAATGAATGGAAAGAACTAGTAGAAAGGGCCGCGGCTTCAAAGAGATCAACATCGGGCACTCTCAGGCCCAGGTGGATGTTAGAGTAAAGGATCGCTACTGATGCGCGTCGTTCGACATCCTCCTATCTGTTCATGACATCGCATTGTGTCTTATCGCATTGTACATTGTGTGTGACTTGTTCAGATCAAAAATATAACCCGACCATGTTATGTTATGTTATGCACCTTTTATGCCACCACAAAGAACATAATGTCTGTTATCCGTCAGATTAAAGATACTTTGGTACTTTTCGATCATACCGATTTCATTGCACTGGTTGAAAATGTTGTGGGATGATCAGGACTTCGGAAATGTGTTATTTCTAGTAACGTTCGTAACTTCGTATGTGTCTCGTATGCTGCGACACGGCCAATCTAGGTTTCAATGCTTCCTCAGTGGAAAATAGTATCAAAACTATAATTCTCGTTACTAAATTTACTTTCAGTTGCGAGGAGCGTATAATTTCAGTACTCGAAAAAATCGTCTTTTACTACTGTTCTCGAATCATTAAAATACTCGATTCAGATTCGAGTACTCGAATCATTGTGCCCTTACAACAACATCAACATCTTCCAACATCAGAGCATCATTCTACCGTGAATCCAAATCAACTTGTAGCAAAGGCCATTCTACAATCTACATAAATTGGCCTTCTATCCTACGTTCGACGAATTCGGCTGTTCTACTGTAGATAACTAACCTACGGAAAGATGCGCAACACGTGATTCACGGTCGAGTGATGCTACAGTCGCAGATTTGCTGTCGCTTCATAGCATGAAACGGCAACGTAATAGCTAATTCCATAGATGACGACCCGAGCGCTAAAATTAAGTGAAGTTGATCTTATTTGAAAGCTGAGAAGAAGAGACTGATCTAGCGCAACGCGGGCTGTCGCTTGAAGACGCCCACGACCGCCTACGCTGGAGACGCTTAACACGAGCCCAGAGCTGATTTTCTCGATCTTCTTTTGTTTCCTGTTTTCTTTTGCCCTTTTTTATGTTATCTGATGGAATAGTCGATATATATATACAGCGAGAAGAAAATTTCAATATTATTTAAAATCTCTCAAATATTCGGGAGTCAATTCGAAAATTCAATTTGCATATCGACGGCCGCAAACACATACTAATTGAATTACGTGTTCACGGCCGCACAAATTCCCTTCCACGGCCGCAGGTTGGCCACCCCTGATGTAAAGCTACCGAAATCGCAAGTTTATCCGTAACCGACTGAACGCAGTAATCAAAAAACAAGACACGCACGAGATACATACGAATTCTGTTTATGACGAAAGAATGCTGTCAGGAAATCGTTTGAAGCGCATCGGGAGAAATATACGAGAAAGAGAAAAGTAATGATAAAAAATGGTGATTGGATCTGAACGTGGCACGAACCAAGACAACATGTCCAATTTTCCATACCCAAGAATACGCAAACACAGAGAATAACTAACATGCTTCCGTCGTAATGCTTAGCCCGTCCACCTTTATCTGGCCTGTATTGATTAGCAATAGCAGCATAGTGAATATGCATCCGAGATACTTGTGTGTTTCCAATTCACCGTAAAATTAGAGATTTCTAACCTAAGGTAAGCTAGTAATCCATAATAAAACTCACCAAAGCAATACGTAACCCTGATACCTGATACTATTTACGTACGTTCTGTACAATATGCTTCGCCATATATCAAATGGGAGAGACATGGTTTTGCAACACAAGTATTGCACTGTGACTATTATTTCACTAGCTACGGCCAAAATGTTGCGGCTGAATTCATGGAGAAATATGCTCTCGTCGGGTTTGACGAGTGAAACCCGCGTTGATCATGCGGTCAAAAAATATCGAATGAAGAAAACATATAAAACTCACGAAATATGTCAAAAATAGAGGCGTGTCGGATTAACGGCCTCGTTCACTGGATAAATTAATCGTAAAATCAAGATAAAATTGGCCGAGTAATACAATCCTTTCGTGCCGCGGTTAATAATCTCCTCGCAGAGGCAATTTTCAGGCATCCAAATCACGCTTTGGCCCGAAGGACACCTTCTGCAGTGCTGTGCCTTGTTGCCTATGCCTAGGCTTTCTCTTCTATAACCTCTGACGTTCTGTAAATGCTGTGAAACAACAAAGTTGTTATGAGAATATGATTGTGATGTTAAGCTTATCCAGAATACACTGTGCTGGCGAACAATAGTGACGCATATATACGAGGCCTATAGTCTCCGTAAAAATACATCGCCCCAGAGTTAGTGATGGGTATAAGGTTGCATTTAAAACAAAGATCAATTTAAAACAAACAATCTCTGGTAGTGATGTAGTCGAATTATATTTACAACATGGCGAAGTATGAGATGTTATATCCTTAGTATAGATAGAGAAGTAGTGCAAGTACTTCGTTACTGACCACCTCTGGGAGGTAGCTAAAAACCATGCTTTGGAAGCTAGATAATTCTAGACCAGTGGTCCGCAAAGTGGGCGATATGGACCCCCAGTGGACGATTTTAAGGAACAATGGGTGATTGGGGGGGTGTGGAGATTAGAGCGTTCAGTGAGATATATTTAATTACCACGGCCAAAAATGCACGAGAAGACGGCTTATTCTGCATATGACGCGAAAGTTGACAAAAAAAGGTCAACCTAACGGAAAGTAGTCCAGGAAACCGGAAACCGAAAAAAAAATGATCCATTTTTAGTCGATTCACCAGCGATTAGAGTTTGGTGAATAAATTTCCCGTTTACATGTCCTCTTTTTCGGAACCGTGAATATGGGGGGGGGGGGGGGGGGCGAAAACTTGTGTCGAGCTTGATAAGGGGGCGATGGGTCGTAAAAGGTTGTGGACCACTGTTCTAGACTACCGACAACGAAATGCTGGTAAAATAATTCTATTATAGTTGAAATGAGATCTTAGAACATTTCAAAAATTAGATTCCTTGCCTTTAATTCTAATTACTCTATAATTAGACAACTAGAATTATCTAGTGGTTGAAGTCTGCTACGACACATTGTCATTTCATATCTCACCGTGGCGCAGTTTTCACGGTTGAATCCTTGGCGCTCGGGTTTTTCTTGGAATTCTTGGCGCGGGCCCCGCTGTTGCAAAAGAGGCCGACGGCGGTCGAGAAATAACGGGGCGGTAACGCGTGACTCCGCGTCAGTATCACTGCTTGCTGCGTGGAACAGGCGATAGTCGACCTGAAGGGTAAGCGAAGGTTGGAATTTCTCGTCTCGAATGCGGTGGTATACATATATGAGCACGAGCGTGCATCAAACGGTTGCCCGACATTTGACCATGCAACACAATAAAAATCGACATTGGATGTTAGGTTTAGGGCTCATATAAGGGGTATAAAGTCACAGGCTCAACTGTCGTTTCTGTTCATGGCGTTTCAACAATGATGGTCACGACCATTTTTCTATTCTCTATCTCTTTTTTCTAATTCTCCATTAAGATTACTGAGGTACCGACTTATAGCAGAATAATTTTCCAAGTGCTGTAGGTTGTCTAGGCTCCTCGTCACCAACCGATTCGCATAAGCGGTGTCTCGCAAAGGCCAATAACTCAGGAATCATAATGAAGAATATTGGCCTGATGTAAAATGACTAATGATCATAGACATCAAAAGACCACGAACACCAATGACCCTAAAACGAAACCTAACCTCAACTCATACCCGAACCTAACGGGCCTATCATTAATCCAAATGCTTAAATGCAGCTTGTGAGTAATCTGTTATATCGACCCGCCTACCGACACATGCCACTTCATTTTCATTTTCTGTTATACAAGCTTCTTATTTTCATGTTCTAGACCAGGGCTATACTCAACTGTCGGACCGTGGTCCGAATGCGTACCGTTTCAGCGTTGAAGCCGGACCTTACCAATCTCGGTATTTACGTTTTTCAGTAAAACCAAATCCATTATCGTTGATTTGCAAAAATAAAGTGCAGTGTCTTTATTCTTTCTGTTAAGCGCCAGACTAACAATATGTTACCTCCTTGGTTAGAACTACATTGTCTCCGGGACTGTCTCCGGTTGTATGACTGAATATTATTTCATGAGAGTTAAACGTTTTAATGAACTCAAGAAGATCTAGAAATTCCTGAATGGACTTTACAAATTTCACGCGTTTGTAACTGGACCTTTACAAAAATAGTTGGGTAACCCTGTATAGGCCAAGGTTGTCTGATTGAAAGAATACTTCAAGTCATTTCGACTCTTCCCTATGTTTTCATTGTATCGCAATCTTGCGGTGTTTTTAAATGATGAAATTAATAATAAAAACTGAACTAAAACTCAAGTGAGCTCATATGTCCACGGACCGTATACATATCGACGAAATGACTCGTGTAGAATATTTCACGAACCTGTGTACTCCGTTGTTACAAGCCATGATGTGGCATCCGCCCAGACGGTGACAGAACTCGGCCGCTAACGTTAATATCCCGCACCCGGTGTTGCTGAGGTTGGGCGTGTTCGGCCGGGCTTTCACGTGCGACTCGATCAGTGACATGACTTCTTGTAATGCGTTGAGAGGACGGGAGAGCTGCGATTGAAAATAATGACCATGAGTAGAAATATCGTCAGGCTTGGTGGCGTGATTATTTTAGCCCCAATATCGATTCCTTACTCGCTGAAGAGCGTTGTCAGGTATCGCGCGCAGCTCATATTTCAAAATAAAATGAAATTGATGATCATGATATTTTTTGATGTATTTGTATTTCTTTAATGAAATATTATTTCTTTTGTGGTAACTATGCCCGAGGCCCATGACAGAGAGCACATCGTTGTAGCCTACTGACGTCAAGTTTTAAAAACGTGTTTGCTAACCGTGTGGCTTACTTTGTCTCTCTACTGCATTCTTGCGGCCCACGACTTCTATGAAATTTGAAAAGTAGCCCGCGACCAGTTTTGAGTTGGCAACCTCTGGTGTAAGTATACAGTACATGGTTATTGGCTATGGATGCAACAGTCACTACTGAGTGTATCTGTCCAAGTGTATAAATGACGAAGATATTCGCAAAACAGGCCAATGCCTTTGCATCATCTTACTCTGTCGATCATGACGGCCCTGGCCTCCGTGTCTCTCGGCAGTTTTGATCTGTCCAGTCGGAAGGCTCTGTACTTTTTGTAGTAGTCGTAAGCGTTTTCCAGCGCCCGTTCGTTGACGGAATTCAGAAATTCGTGCAGCGTGACGCCTTGCTTGTACAGAAACGAGCCCACGTCTTCAAGACCTGGAATGTGAAATCAGTGAGTTTTATCTATAACTAGTTATGCCGGCTGAATATGAATGAATTCTTGAATTCGCGATCTACTAATCAGAGCAGAGCTGCGCATAACATAGTATGGTATAGTATACGGGATATGAAGATGTGCAAGTATGATATGTGATATCGAATGGAAAAATCCAATATGTATAGAACAAATAGTTTCATACATCCATACTTCCATACATCTATACTTCCATACTTGACAACGTTTTTCAATACCAAACTGAACATGGAACTGAAACGTTTTACTTTGCACCTACTTATCATACCCCGAGTAAAGCCTATGGAGACTTGATAGATGTTCAACGCTCATAGACCTATATCTTTAACGCTGGTACCTTGGTTCAAGTAATATTACGACTGAAATATTAACATCCGAGTCCTTCTGTATTTCAGAAGTGGATTCATTACACCGAAAGTGGTAGAAAGCATGTAAAATGCATCGAATATTGTATGGAGGCATGTTGGCATGGCATCGAAAAATTAAGTGTGACACGGAAAGAGTTGAATAGGGAAATATTTCATTCCATATCATACCAGAACAGCCAGAATGCCATAAAATGCATTTTTGCACAATTTGGTTATGCATAATCACACCGTCGCATAATATATGAATGAACCAAAACTGCAGTGTCAGCTTACCGTGGTTGAACATGACGGGTACCAGCTTTATCCCGCCGCCGGCCTGAAGTCGTGGCGGCAATTTGATGAAGATATGCTTGTCGAGATGGAAATTGACTCTCAGGGCACTTCTGTTGCCCTCCATGGTGTATCCGATGCCGTTCACTTTAAAAACAGCACTTAATAAATCCGAGGCCGGGAATTTTCGATGAATGTATCTCTCAAAGCCAGCCCTTTGTCCATGTCATTTACACAGGGCCGAAACAGTACTCCGCCAGCCCCCCGAAACGTTGGTCTTGGGCCGGCCACGTGATCATTAACGAAATCTCCCGCAAAATACTGTATAATTTCTGTTGATTTGCAAAATAATTTTGGGCCCCCTTCGAGTTTTCCCCTCCAATTGGTGGGTTTGGGGTGCGGCAGTTCCGGTCCTGCATATGCAATGATTTGAGTCGTGAAAGACGTAACAATGCCGACAGCGCGTCACTTATTTGATCGTTGCAGTATATGACAGTAATGAATAGCACTGTATATGAATTTACCCAATTTCGATTACATTTTAGGATACATACAAAAGTAAATTTATCAACGAAAATTATAGTTTCGATAGTATTTTCAACAGTAAAAGCCTTGGAATATCGCATGGTCGTATAGCAGCATAAGACATATGTTAGGTTTACCATATTTTGGAATCGGGAAAGGAGAATGCTTTTACCAAATTATGAAAGTTAGTTTGCCGAAATTGAAAACAGCAGATTTTGATATATTCACTGGACAGGACATCTTGTTGCGTTGACAACAACAAAGTAATCACTTCCATTCCACTCCCGAATTCACCCACATTTTACGTTAATTTTCCGTATGGCAACGCTATCATACGTAGTGCAAATCTACGCACAATGACATATCTAATTGAATAGTATATTCATATTGAAATGAACCCGAATATTTTCGGCTGACACTCGTCAGGGGTAATCGTCAGCAACTAGTAGAGAAATGGAAAGAACATTATATATCAACAATCGTATCAGCAAATGACATATCTGTGAAGCCGTGATCAACCGACAGCATTGTCACAAAGTGCAATGAAATAGGCATGACCCAAAATATCAAATTATCTCTAAAGTAATGTGTAACTGACATTATAATCTTTGTGGTCGCATAAAAGGTACATATATTGAATTTGTCACATCTTTCATACTGTTGTGATGACATAATGAGTGGTACTAGAATATTCAATTCGACCTTCAGGTGCCCGAATTTGCCTAGCCAAAAAACAAAACACCCATATTCGATTTGGCCCTCCCCTGCTCATTACTTTGTAGTAAAGGAAAGTCTCGTAACCTAGAGAACCGCAGTGGCCGAGTCAGGTTCATTTCAACAAATGACCGCAGCCTGAGTTACCGCGACATGCCGTCAGGCACAAATCAAAATACGGTTCTTACCATCCACCTGGACCGGACCGTTGGAAAGAAAACTTGTTCTTGCATTGGAGGGATAATCTTGATGCAAAAATAAGCCAAACATGTTGAAATTAAACCCACGCATGCAATAGTAAAGCATATAGCGAACAGCGAGCGTATCATTGCATTACTGAAAAGGTCATCAATCACAAACGGACTCAATGCAGAGTCTACTATACTGATTAACCGCTAGATAAGAAATACAAAGGAAATGAAAATATTTCATCTTGTGATTGGTTACACGATTTGAAAAATATGGGGTGTATCAAATGATTACACCTGTGATCCGTAGCTGTAACTCAAGAGGTATCAGTTTAAGACTTCACCTGTGCCAATAGCGGCTGTTATAGGTCGGTTACGAGAAATCAAAATAATGAAACAGCTTTCTGCTGCATTGTATACTGATGTATTGGATTAGTGTGCATTTAGTCAAGTAAGTTACTGTTAGCAATACCAAATTGGAATAAGGTATTAGATATCTGTTTTAGCGTGTTCATTTCAGCTAACAGACGTATCTATTTCAATCGAATCTGGACGAAAATAATAACAATTGAAACATATTCAATTTACATCCTAATTCATGCTCGCTACCTACGCTGTTCAGAATCACCGAAAGTAAAATTCAGATTCGCAGCACATTCAACCAAACGCACCAAATTCGCAGTCGCTCAACACAGACTTGTACAAACTACCAATTTAGTAAGTTCTGGTTCTAGTTGCGGATTTTAAAAAGTGAGTAGTTCTAGTTCTATGAACGAATTAAAAAAAGATAGTTGCCGAACAACTGGAAAACTTAGGTCCTGCTTTGGTGTGAATCATGACACGTGATATTCTGTTGTGTGATGTTCTTGCGGCCATTGCTAGCTCAGAGTCACCACCACCAACAGCGGCGTAACCAGGGGGTGGATTTTTGGGGGCGAAACCCCGTCCTATTAAAATGCCGATTCTATGTCCTATACTTCCAAGCTAATTTTCAATTCAGTAATACGTCTTAGTTGCTTCGGAATCGAATCTAGTTCAATAGTTTATTATGTTTTAGTTATTTAGTTCTAGTTCTAGTTCTTGTGGCGAGTTTTATAAGGTGATCACTGATCAGTTCTAGTTGCACATTTTGAAAGTTCAGTAGGCCTAGTTTGTACAAGTCTGCTCAAACACCATTGATTATCTTTTCAATAACCCGCAATTCATTGGCAATATTTCACACCAAAGGCACGTGCACATTTTCCAATACGTAACGACTCGTCAACGTTGATTTAGTCATCAGGCGAAAACTGTCAAAAACTTCGTATTCCTCACTCCAATAATCACTCATTTAAAACCCCTGGTAGGATACATACCGTTTGGCTCCACGTCTCCAGTGATAGCCTTGAAGTGGAACGATACTCGTTGTAAATCGTATATCCCAACGTAGCTATCTTCAAGCATTGCGCATTCGTCCGGCTGTTGGAAATAAGTATCAGGTTCAAATCAGTCCAGAATTTTGACAGAAGTCCAGACTTTCAACATATCAATTCAAGGAAAGGTCTGTAGTGGCGATTTATTAAAAACGTAAAAACGTCTCAAAGTGGCAGTAGAAAATGAAGATCTAATGGCGGAGAATATGAGTGTAGCTGATCCGGGAGAATACAACATTCGAGACCCATGTTTGGGTCGCCATCCATACTTCAGAACACCTTCATTAAAACATGATTTCCACACAAAACAAAAATACTTCATCGAATCCCTGAGACTGGCTCAGCAAACAACTGGGTTTCGTGCGAACTCCTGTTAAGAAACACTGTCCTAAGCGCTAGATTGTGTGGGCATACCATGTTCAAATTGAGATGCGACTGAAACAGCGCCATTACGCCGATCGACGTAGCCTGCTCAAGCCACTTCTTGCTGGCCTCCGCACCGCGCATGCCGTAAGCCTGCGAAAAGAGGATTTGTTATGTCACAGAACGAGAGACAAGCGACAAACGTCAAGTTACCTTCATGTTATTGAAGACGCCGTCCAGAGCGCATCGCAGTTGCGTTGAGAATGACGTAACCACGCTGATTAGGGCTTGGGAAAAGACTTTATCGCGTCGAGACACCAGTTTAGGATCTAAATGGCAGAATCGCTGACTATAGTCCTATATAAACTATGTTCTACTATACTATATATAGAGAATATACTATACTACGATACTGTAGATGTACTATACTACTATACTACTTGCGAGAAGTTGATTTTCGTTGTATTTCTTTCTAATTCGGAATAAAATTTAATTTCCAAGTTTGTGCGAATTGAGTAATTCTAATTCTAATCTAATTTGAAAAGGAAAAATAGCCATAATTGCATAATTATATCATCATATTATTAGGAAACGCTGAAAAATTTCTAGTTTTCCACGTCTGCTGCCTCTAATGGATGAACTGTCACTTACCTTCGCTGATCAGTACTGTGAGAACTAATTGAGTCCTTATTTGCGATATATGCTTGTTAATGGCCTCGATTATGGTCTGGATAACTCCTGCGAATTGCTGAGTGTCTTCGCACACGGCCAATGACATCTTGATCCAGTCGTCGTTGGTTCTGCGACAGATAATCGTATTGCGCTGCAGTATAGCAGTAAACTGTACACGGCGATGACTTACTTTGACGCTAGTTCTTCGACAATTTTGGAGTGACTGATGTCGGGCGTCACCTCCTTGGTTTGTTCGAATACTTCTTTTACAACTTCGTGTCCAGCCAATTCGTTTATGTTGCGGATCTGTGATGAAATATAATAGTGTTAAGGATCGGCCATTGGTAAATCTTCGTAAAACGAACAGACGATTGATAGATTTGTATAAAACACGATAAAACGCACGCACGTGTATTAAAATCATGGCAAAACAACTGTCCTTACATGATTATATCATCGTATGAAATATTCAAGTGTGAAGGTTGCGACATTGACTGATCTTTGAACAACGACAAACAAATATGGCTCTATGCTTGAAACACAATGAAATGAGAGTCACGGCTTCATTATCAGATTTGAAAAAAGCAGGAAAGTATATCGAAGTCATGGCAACAAAACTGTCTTTACCCGATTAAAACATCGTATTAAATCGATCAAAAGTATAGGTCTAAATACGGAGACGGTCAAAGAATTTATCAGCAGAATTGAACAATCAAATAGCTACAATTTGATAATTCTGGTTGCCCAATTAGACTCATTGTAGCTAAATTCCGGTAATCTAATTCTAATCTAATTTGTGAAATTTCTCCATGCTCCAATTTTATTTTTAATCTACTTTCTGATTTCCTCGAAGATGCTGCAGGGGAACTGTATCAGTGCAAGACCAGCCAAGCTTGCTGCACTTATATTTGCCATTCTCGTGCTTATAGCAATGGACTCGGATTTGATATGAGCTCGACCTAATTCAACTGCCAGGTTTCCACGAATTCAGAAATGTAATGTTAATCTAATTTGGAAAAAAAATTTGCACCCATAATTCTAATACTAATCTAATTTGGAATACAGTGTGTGGCTATATAATTCTAATTCTGACCATCGCTGCTAAGATATGAATCGATTAACGAAGGCCATAAGAAATTGATACCAAGATTGTGTAGTAGGGTTGTTCAAAAAAACTCACTCGCCTGGTGACTAAATCGTCAGGTTGTCCAAGAAAACGATGCACACCAAATTTGACTCAATTCCAACCAGTAAAGGCCGTGCAATCATGAATTGAAATTTTTAAATTTATTAATAAAAATTAAAAAAAAAAAATCTCAAATTTTTCTATCAACCCCATGAAATTGTTGAGCTGTCTTCGAAGACGATGCAAAACAAATTTGAGTCAATTCCGACTTGCAGAAGCGGAGTTATTCGCGTTTTTCGTTGATAATTGTCGGATTATCCTTGATCCGGGGATTATCAACGAAAAACTCGAATAGTTCCGCTTCTACTAGTCGGAATTGACTCAAATTTGTTTTGCATCGTCTTCGAAGACAGCTCAACAATTTCATGGGGTTGATAGAAAAATTGAAGAATTTTTTTTTAAATTTTTATTAATAAATTAAAAATTTCAATTCAAGATTGCACGGCCTTTACTGGTTGGAATTGAGTCAAATTTGGTGTGCATCGTTTTCTTGGATAACCTGACGATTTAGTCATTAGGCGAGTGAGATTTGGAAAAAAAAGTTTTTTTGAACAACCCTACTGTGTAGTCGTAGCTAGGATCTTCATCACATCAAATTCGGCGGTTCCTTTACCTTTCCCAAGAAATGTTCCATGGTACCCTGCAGCTTGTCCAGCGAGTCCGGGCTCAGTATCAAGTCTATGAAGCTGATACTTTCGACGCCCTCCGACGAGCAGGTGCTTTCCGTCTTTGAAATAACAGAGACCCGATCCCGCCCTGAAATCGTTAGAATCTTTTCACCGGGTTATCATCAGAAACTACGTCTTTAGGAACGCGGGATTCAAACCAACTCGGTGTCTCGAGATGTCCGCCCAGTATCAGGCATGGATATCTACATCTAATTAAACTAATTAGAGCGAAATGCCGATAATCTAATTTTAATCTAATCCGTGAAATATTTCTGTGCTCTAAATTTAAATCCAATCCAGCAACGATGACTATCTTGACCAACCCTGCCTCAAACTCGAGTCATCACTACAAATTTACCCGAAAAAGTCACTCTTGAATTCGGACGACCTTTGGACCTCATTCGTACCGGCGTGTACGCACTCCCAGTCGACGAGGGCCTGCGAAAAACACGTTGTCAACTATCACGAGCAAGGCGAAGGTCCATTTCGATCTTACGACATTGCTGGCAACGAGGAGGACTCTTTCATGCCGGAAGATTGCATGTAATTGGGATCCTCGGGCAGGGCGAGGGACATGCGTTGGTTTGGCTGGTCCGAATTGTTGCTGCCTTCGCTATTTGATCCTGTAGACAAACATGCCATGTTCCAAATTTGTTTACGTCCGTTATAACTCTAATGAAATAATTTACGGTCATACAAATGTAACACGGTATAACAATATACAATCTATATACTATATACAATCCGGTAAAGCGTATTAGCAAAAGCAATAAGCTAAATGTAGTTACTGTTTTGTTAGTCACTGCTAGCGGAAGAATTGGCATTTTTAGTTCCTGCTAGTTCTGTAAATCTTAGCTCTAAAGTGGTGAGAGCGATTCGGAGGCAGTGGCAAAGGTATCCACTGGTCGTACAGATGCGAAATCTATAACCCAAACATAGCGAGAATTTGCTCTGTTAACTTGTGAATTTTGTTAAAAAAAACTAACTGGATATCTGAAAAATAAGCTTCGGAATCGACACTGAAATTGTCCGCATCGGATTGCGGTCCGCCAGAGTAGCTCATGGCCATGAGTAGCCCTCTGTTATACCAACCTTTTCAACGTACTGACCGGTAAAATTTCTAAGCAAATTTTGCAGACCGGAGTACTTTCAAAAATCAAAATCCACCCAGAACTAAATTACGACAAAAGTATGCAACTCAACACTAAGAATCGGGTTAACACTACTAACTAAACTATGATTGTTCTTTTTTTTGCAAGAAAAGCGACTTCGCTGTTTGCTACATTCTATTATACTGCCACATGTCGCTAACTTGTACCGTGGAATTTTGTTGCCTTTTAAAAATTATTCTTGGCTTTCACATATTCCAAATCTTAAAATTAGAGGCTACTCTTTTCCCGATGGTTATCGCATTTAACATTTAATACTTCAGCATGTTGTAAATATAATTCGGCTACATCGCTGTTACACAGATCTTTACGTTTGCTACAGGCGTCTGGTTGGGCGCCACTGCTATCCCACATACCTGTTCCGTTTTGATCGACTCCGCCCGGCGAATTAGCCGCAGTGAAGTTGAACACCAATTTGTCGTTGCCCACCATCGACCCTCTGTTGCTGTGAATCCCTGCAAACACACGCTAGTTACCTCGTGCCGGCCTGTGGGAGAATTTACACCGCGTTGGTATACCTGAGTCGCCTTCAGAATCGTTGCCGGCGGTCGAGTTTTCTTCGATCAGAGATTTGCGGTTGTTGCCGTTGATGATGGCCTCGCTCGGTGAGCTTTTTGGAGTGAGAACTTCAATCGCGGGAGACAGCATGGAAGCTGAAGAGTACAACGCGCGTTGAGTAAAATTTCAAGAGCGCAGAACTTCAATACACAATTGAATTATATATTCATATTTAACTAAATCCGAATATTTTCGGCTGACACTCGTCAGGGGTAATCTTCTGAACCTAGCAGGGATTTAAAAAGGACGTTGTACGTAAACAGTCATAACACCAAATATGTCGTCACGTATAGACTTGGGCAACTAAATAATTCTAATTTTGTAATGTAATTAGACTGCTTTGAGCGAAATGCCGGTAATCTAATTGTAGTCCAATTAGTGAAATGTTTCTATGCTCAAATTTTAATTCTAATCTAATTTCTGGTTATCCTGGGAATACTGCAAGGTAATTGCATAGTGCGAAACGAGCCAAGCTTGGTGTACAGACATTTACCATTGTCATACACACGGAAATTACTTCTGATTCGATATGAACTGAACTTGATTTTTGTTATCTTTCTTTCTAATTCAGAATATAAATAGATTTCTCACTTTTTCAAATTCAACAATCCTAACTCTAATCAAATTTGGGAAAAATGTGCAGCTATAATTCTAATGGTAATCTTATTTGGAGAAGCTGAACATTTTCTAGTCATCGACTCACCCACAAGTAAACCTATTCTCACTCACTTCTGTTCGAACTTCTGTCGGCCTCGCTGAGCCTCGAATTTCTGTTCGACTGAGATTCGAAGACGCCGCTCGACCGGTCGTGGCTCGGAGAGCCCGCGAAAAACGTGGACGGGGACACGGGCGTGGTCGGCGTGGCGTCCATGCTGAACGACCCTGACCCGGCCGGGAACAGCGGGGTGGGCTGGAAGGAATTTCGCTTCCCGTCCGTGCGAGGCTCCGAATTCAATATTCTGAAAGCAGACATTCATAGATATTGGGGTATTATTATCTTTTATGGGATGTGGTTATCAATCGGGGTGCCGTTTGGTTCGATTATTATAGATAGCTAACCAACGGATAATTGCGCAACACGTGATTCACGCTTGGATGACAAGAGAGGTAGACTGCTGAGCGATGTTGAAGCAGCATACTTGGTAGTCCTATAGCTGGCAACCCGACCTTTCAAATTAAATAAAGTTGGTCTTATTTGAAAGTTAATAAAGCGCTGATTCCGAAAATAAACATCAAAATCTGACTAGGGCAAAGACACCAACCCGAAATAGCCTACAAAGTCTGAAAATTGGCATTGTTCTTAACAATGGGAGCGACGCACATGTCATTGTTATGGTCATTGTACTGCGTAACTGCGATTGTTCAGAACAATACCGTTTTTCAGATTTTGAGGGCTATTTCGGGGAGGCTCCATTTGTCTGATCAGATTTGAATGAATATGAATGAATGAATGAATGAATGAATAGTATCCAGAACCCACTAGACCCCTATCTACGTAACGATTTGTGTATTTTCTCGTGCTCACCCATTGAATGAGTGCGAAAGCAAAAATTGATACCAGAAATCGGCGATGGTTTGATTTGCACCCTGCGCTATGGTGGAAATATGGTAAAAACACCTATTTTATAACCATGCATTTACAACGTAGTTAAATCTTCGCTCGGTTCGACAATGACACTGACCGATAACATTTACTTACTCATAAATTTGATCTTGGCAGTGCGTGGCTTCTATCAACGCGTGGTCCAGCGCCACCATGATCTGTCGGATCTTGTCCATCAGCCCTATGTTGCCCTCCACCCCTCTCAACACGGCCATCAAGCCGTGGCCTTCCCGGCCGCGAGACCTGTGCGATGGCGCCGCCATGCACGTCGTGATGTCGACGGTCGTAACGATTTCCACGTTTTTGGCTGAGAAATTATCGAGTATCGGGTCAATTCTCAGGCGCTTCTATGCAACTCCATGCAGAAGAGGCGATTTCCAAGACATACTAATCCTATACTTCAAGTAGAATTATAAAATGCGATGTCCGAAAAGTACTCAAAAAAGCAGTACACACAGTCGAGGTGTCGCATGCTTTTAGCAAGTCGGAGTTGGATACTGTCGAAATTTCAAGATGCATCTTCGCTGAAAATATATATTCCGTTACCTTTATACTGGCAGAGTTGTACAACTATAGAAAAATTTCAGCTTTTCCAAATTAGACTACAATTTGAATTATAGTTTCAGCTTTTTTTCCCCAACAAATTAGACTCCAATCATCGTGATTAATACTCAATTCAGAGTCATGCACTAGAATCATTGTGCCCAACCCGAAATACAATTGAGTTCGCCAGAGAGAATACATATCCGAACGGGAGTGGGAATGCAATACGCGCCAAGGTCGTTAAAGCGCGTATTCAAGTCGAAATACCTACAAATGACTGACAAATGTCAATATGAAAATATTTGAAACACCAAATACATAATTAGCCCGTATCCATACCGTACGTGACGGTTAATAGTATGCCGATGGTCAGGTATGCGCCACATCGACTGCGTTAATTGACCTTTGCGACTTACTTATCTCGGTGTTGTCTGCTTCACTTTTAGCGTTCGGCAATCCAAGCCCGCGCAAGTTGAATTTTTCAGCAGTGTGCGATACCTGCAACGCATCGCGGTTCGTGAATTTCGGCAGTAACGCGAAGCATATATACAGGCGATAAAAGCTGTCACTTTTAAGCCACTCAATTAGAAGCAGCCATTTCTGTCACATATCAAACTACTGCAAACAGTAAATGAAGCTTTGAATAGTACTCAAGTTAACTTAAAAAGTAGATTTGGTCGTGAAGTCGCACACTTATAGTAGCCGATCGATGGTGGCCAATAGAATAATTCCGCCAACAAATTGCTGCAATTTTCGAAAATATATATATCTACCGGCATACATGGGCTATTTATATCTATAGTTATTTGATATAGGGGATATTTCACTCATAAGCGCGATGGGAACATATCCCCAAACTCCTCTCCACCTAACAAAATTCAAAGTACAAAAGCAAGTAGTCTTGTAGTGAAAACTGTTAAGTATAATTGGTAGTAGGCAACAAACATAACCGTTTGAGCGGGGGTTGGCAAAATTGACTTGAGCACCCCAAAAAAGTATGAGTACTCCGATGGAGTACCACCTATGAGTATTGTCGCGAAAAACGAATCAATGAACTACTCTACAATCAAGGTGGCCTTCAATTTGATACCGTAATTACCTGAAGAGTATTGATGTGACAGTTCGTGGGGCAGAAGTCTTTCGCAGAACCCGAGCTCGCCGGCTTGTCTTTCGCCTCCTTGTACGAAGGCCACATGTACGACCCCAAGTGACGCTTGAACTGTCGAAAACACGCGCATTCGAGATCAAAACCCTTCCATTATCACCCCGCTCCCCGTTACCTTTTTGTAGCTCTCCAGTCGATCGTTGATGACCTCGTAACGCAAGGCCCGCTTCTTTTCGAAAATCTCGCGCTGCTGCTCGCGGACCAACGAGGTGGCGGATTCTAAGGCTTGTACGTCGGCCAGCACACGTTCGTCTTCGGCGGTCAGTACGTCTAGCAGCTGCGCAATAAGTGTCAAGCTCATAGTGCTGTTTATTGAGGATTTTTGCAATTTAAAACACAGAAAGATTGCGATAAAATAAGAACATAGGGAGGAGTCAGAGTTAGCTTTTCTGAATTAGACTATAGTTAGAATTATAGCAGTTGTTTAGCTTAGAATTAGAATTATTGAATTCACCAAAACTTGGAAATTGAATTAGATACCGAATTAGGAAAAAACACCACAAAAATAGAGTTCAGATCATATCGATTCAGAGTTCATGTCTCATAAGCATGAGAATGGTAGATGTCTGAACGCAGAGCTTGGCTCGTTTCACACTGTACTGTACAGTAGGAGTATTCAAAAATGACTTTTCTTCTCAAATTGTACTGGCTACTTGACAAAATTGTTAGGTTACCTAATTTAAGCCTGCACACAAAATTTGGCTCAATTCCAACCAGTAGCCGCATTGCTACAGGAAAAGAAAGTTTCTATTTATTAAAAATATATAACAAAATATTTGAAAATTTTCTGTTCAACCGATGAAAGTGTTAGGTTGTCTATAGAAACGATGCTCACCAAATTTGGTTCAATTCCAACCAGTACAAGCGGAGTTATTGTCGAAAAATTTGGATTTGAATAAAATAGTATTTACGGCTATAAAAAACGGCTATAAAAAACGATTGGTCACCGTAAATACTATTTTATACAAATCCAAAATTTTTCGACGGCGATAACTGCGCTCATTTCGCTCTAACTAGACAACTACAATTATATAGTTTCCAAGTCTGATCACCACAACAATCGATTACTGGATTGGTTCTTTTAGCGAAAACCTTTAGCTGCTTTTCGGATATACCGTGACTTTCTGTCGAAATGGGTGATGTCAACATGTCTTCACTCTTCCAACATTAATTTAAGACAACATCATATTCATAGCACAGTGTCCCTTAACTAGGCTAGTGTAACCTACAGAAATGATGCTTTTCTTGAAAATGACATCCTACGTGGAATTTGTGAAGACCTTCGTTATTTCAAAGCGAATTCACTGCGGGTAAGCGGGGTAATGATCAGCGTGAAGTAAATGCTATTACCATCGCCGCTAAATCGAAGATCGAAGGACTTTCCGCCATCTTCTCCATCACCGCAGTGCGAATCCCGTTCGAGTTGTCAAATTCATACATAGCCACCCTCTCCAAATGACGATTTCCTAGCACGAGCTGCGAAAGAGATTTACACAGTGACACTGCTATCTAGCACTCGTGTATCAATCGGCATCCATCGCTGGGATGTCGATGATAGATATATTGTTGGAATTGGCGTTCGGAAGTTCCCAATCATATTAAAGGCGCTTGTGCCATTACCATTGAAAGCGTTCGCCAATGTCAATGACAGGAAAGTAACACGATAAAAAGCGCTTACATGAAGAGCATTTTCGTTGTCCTTCTTCGGGCTGGATTGTTCTCTGCGAGCAAGATATGGCGTGATTAACAAAAGCCGAAAAAAAACATGTTATAGCCATGGTTGAATAGTGCGATGAATCGTTGCTATTGGTCCATTGTCGAGGATATTTTTGATCATATTCAACAGGACATAGTTAGTATACGAAAGTGTAAACGAGAAGATTATTGTGCAAATGTGCGGCGTTAAGTAGGGCTGTTCATTTTTTTTTACATATTTCACTGGCTACTTGATAAGATTGTTAGTTTGCCTAAAAAAACGCGGCACAACAATTTTGGCTAAATTTCAACCTCTAGAAGCGTTTCTACATAAGAAAAAAGTTTTGGATTTTAGTATATATAAATTATTTTCAAATTTTACTGGCTTGGTTGTCTGAAAAAACGATGCACAGCAAATTCCAACCGTAGAAGCGAATTTATTGATGTTCAAAATTTAGGATTTCAAATCGTAGTATTTACGGTGAGCAGATCTATATTAAACAATTAAAGAATTTGCCACCGTAAATACTATGTTTTTCAAATCCAAAATTTTGTACTTTAATAACTTCGTAAAATAAAAAAAATGTTATTTCTGAATATCTCCACAAGAATCTGTACATTTTAACCCATTGCAAAGGGTGTGACAGCATATTTTGGTACTAGAAAGTGCCAATGGTCTGATTTGCACCTATAGTATGGTGGAAATGTGGTCTATACCAGTGCTCTTCAACCTTTCTCGACGTGGTACACCCTTTTAAGGTTTGCTCAAAACTCGTACACCCCTGTTCATTAGGGGTCTTCAAACATGACTATTTTTCTCAAATCGTACTGGCTACTTGATAAAATTGTTAGGTTACCTAACTTAAGCCTACACACCAAATTTGGTTCAATTCCAACTAGTAGCCGCCTTGCTACGGGAGAGGAAAGTTTATATTTACTATACAAAAATAAATAACGAAAAATTTGAAATTTTTCTGTTCACCCCATGAAAGTATTAGGTTGTCGATAAAAACTATGTTCTTCAAATTTGGTTCAATTCCGACCAGTAGAAGCGGAGGTATTGCCGTCAAAAAAAAATGGATTTATATAGTATTTGGTCACAGAGTCTATTCGCAGCCAGTTAGGCAGCCCGCCACGCAAATTTAGGCTTACAATATTTTGGAAATCTAAAAAGAGAACACTTTTTCAGAAATTTGAGACTTGCAAAACCGGAGAAGAATTCTAAAAAACCGGTGAATTTTTCCTACTTGGTGATCAATTGACTAAAAAAAAAGGTCATCTTTCCGCTCCGAGCTCAAAATATCGTTTTTCTCTCCGCATTGCTAGGTGGATGACTAAAAAAAGGTCAACTTTTCACTCAGAGCTAAAATCACAGTTTTTCACTCCGAAATACCCGCCGGAGCGTCACTTCTGTGCTGATTTACGGCATATCAATTTGCTCTAAATCTGACCTAAATTTTCAAACAAGAGGACAAAATCTCAAAAAAAGAAGACAAAAGGGCGTCCTCCGAGGACACTTTCAAAAAAGTCAAAAAAGAGGACAAATCCTCTTAAAAGAGGACGTATGGTAACCCTACGCAAATTGGAATTTATTTCGTGTCAGAGCAAAAACAGCATGATATAACGAACGATAATCAACCTAAATGTAACAGTATTGGGGGGAGAGTAGGTAAAGCTACTGCTGCAGAAGCGGTAATTCAGATCAGCGATGATAGCAGGCGCACCAGCCTACTGCGCATCAGGCCTGCCACACACCACACACAGTCGATAGTAGCACATGGGCTGCAAGAGATGTCAGTAACCTCAGATGGTATGCCGCTATACACAGTCTATTGTCGCTAATTTACATCACTTATAACAAAATACTAGATTGCAAATGTATGGCGAAAGATTGGACTTATACAATCGGCATTTTAAAACTAAAGGGTTTCGATTTCAATATGGAAGCTGTTTCGACCCTGGCTAGCTACGTCACTTCATTTATGTGCATTGCGGTATTTATTAGCGTCGGGTAGGAAGCACGGATTCAAAAAGTCTGAGCTATCGCGGCGGTTTCCTCACAAATCAATAAAATACAAATGACTAGCTGAACACATGTTTGCTAACTGCATACTTTACAACACCAAACGGAACCATTGGTCTATTGCCGACGGCTAAATGAATAGAAGAAATATTTGCTTATGACATCACAATCAAGCGGTGTACATTATTAGTGTATTACACTTGAGATAACATTGTACCATATTGCTCGTTAACCTGTGCGTCAACCTGTCTGTACTGACCTATAAACCGGCATTTGTGATAGCTAGCCATCGGCTCATTGTTACTCGGATCTGGTACACCCCTGTACACCCCAACCGAGTGGTACACCCTTTGCGAATTCTGGTACACCCTAGGGTGTACGACCACCCCGGTTGAAGAGCACTGGTCTATACAACTTTTGTACACCCATGTATTAACACAGTGTATAAGCCTGTGGTGTTGAAAACTAAGATAATAACAATACCCTTTATCTTTGTTGCTGAGATTTGGAGTTCTGATGCCGATTTTGAGCGCGATGTTTTTCCTTCTGTCCGACTTTGACCTTTTCACGCCTGTCCCGGGTACGCCCAACGACGACTTTCTGGTTGCCTGTAATATGACCATTGAATAAAAGCACTTGCCGAGCATGTATCTTCGCGAAAGTAGGTTTGAGTTGCAGTTGAGCATGTGTATTTATAACCCCAAAACTAACCCTTACCCAACCCTAACCCCAATCTAGACCGAAATAGAATCTGAAACCAAACCTCACTCTAACTTTAACCCACATAATCAAGTATCGCATGTCGTTATGTAACATGTTCATATGTACATGAACCAATCAAGATTACATACATGAATATTTGATATAGAGCGGGTAATTCTAGTCGTATATTTAAACTAATTAGGTGGAAATGCCGGTAATCTTATTCTAATCAAATTTGCGAAATATTTCTTTGATCAAATTCTAATTCCAATCTAATTTCTGTGAAATGTTTCTATTATCTAATTTCAATTCTAATCTAACTTCTGGTTTGTCTGAAAATGCTACGGGAGAACTGCCACGTCAGAACCTTACTGTATGAAAATTGTCATTCTGATGCTATGAGAATAAGCCGATGATTTGATATGAACTGAACTTGATGAACTTTCCAGGTTTTCGCAAATTCTGTAATTTTAGTTCTCATCAAATTCGGAAAAAGCTGTGTAACTAGAATTCAACTTTTAATCTAATTTTTAAAAAAACGTGTAGCTGTAATTCTAATTCCAACCTTATTTGGAAACGCTGAAAATTGTCCAGGTCTGCATACATAATTAATATCCGTTTCTAATTATACAACATTCCCTTTTGAGCCTACGCAAATTCGCCCAGATAATTTGACTGCAACGACCCGCATTGCATCGATTGGGCCACGGGAACAGTCCGCTACCACATGACATTCGCCTGCCTAACGTAAGCAGCAGTACCGATTCGACTTCATACCGCGATTCACACTTACCTCTGGTTCTTTCTCGGCTTTATCGTCGGCGGTCGAATTTTCCGGCTCGCCCGGCGGCAATTTACAGCCATCTCGAATCGCCTCCGCTACGTCGTCGTGGCTCATGTTGATAACGCTCACGTGGTTAACCTGAATGTGGAATTGAATTGAGATGTGTATGTGGGAGATAAGTTCACGTCGAAATGTCTTGAAATCGACGAACTACAAAATTTCTTTTTCCATTGGAAATCCATAGGTGGACAATAGGTGTATTCATCCGACTTACACCTCAGCATGAGGTGTGAAGCAGGCGAATAGCACTTTCAGGTACCAAACTGTGCGTTCACATCCTAACGGGTGTCAATGTATCATTTTCGGGATGCTACCCGAAAACTACTTCCTACTTTTCAAAATATACTGAACAACTTGGAAAAAGTGGAAGTACTTCGTCTATGAACACAACTGCCAAGTACCCACCTTGAGGATAGCCTGCCCGCGGACCAGCCCAGCGTTCATGGCCATGCCGCCTTTGGTAACCGCGTGGACCACGCTGGGAGTGGCGCTTCTGATTTGAAATCCCATGCCCTCGCGAGTCACTGGAATGGCGGCTTTGCTACAATTGAAATATTAAAGAATTAGTTTGATGTGATAGAATACGCAGTACATAACTTTGTTGATAATACTTCAACCGAAAATTTCAGAACGATTGACGCACGGATTTTCAATATGCGCTGCGCATTGCGCAAGCAGAACTGGAACTAGAACTATTCTCTTTTCATACCTCGCAACTAGAAATTCAACTACTCACTTCTGAAACCTCGCAACTAGAATTAGAACTAGAAATACTAACTTCTAACAACTCGCAACTAGAACTAGAACTAGCGGTATCCACTTTTAAAAACTCGCAACTAGAACTAACTACCGACTTTTAAAAACTCGCAACTAGGTCTAGAACTACTCACTTTTAATAACCCGCTACTAACCTAGAACTACTCGATTTTCAAAACTCGCAGCTAGAACTAGATCTAGCCATTAAAACGCAACTAACTTACTAAAACACAAGCAAGTAGATTTAATTTAGAAGCAACTCATTAATATTTATTGTATTAGGAAGGACGGGGTTTCGAGTTTGAAATGGAAGGCGTTCTGACCCCCAAAACCCACCCCTGGCTACCCCACTGTTAGTAGTGATGACTCTGAGCTAGCAACGGCTGCACTAACATCTCACAACAGAACACCGGCATCAAGATTCACGCCAAACGATGACACGTGTTTTCTAGTCGTTCGGCAACTATTTTTAAATGCGGAACTAAAACTACTAACTTTTCAACATCTACAACTAGAACTAGAAGTACTCACTTTACAAAATACGCAACTATAACTAGAACTACCCGAAAACAGTAGTTAATCGACCGTCAACCAGCTAGATTAGTAATTTGTACAAGTTTGGATGCAGAAACATTAGTGCTGATACAATCATAAAAGCAGCATCCATCACTAGAAACAGGCATCTTACATTTCCTCATCCGCTTTCACAGTCAGATACAGGAGTTGATATTCGTTCAGGTTTTGCTTCAAAACAAATTCGTAGTCCTCTTGCGATTTGCATTTGGTCAGCGTAGAATAGTTTATTCCGACGATGATTTGACCCGGTAGAAGTCCTTGAACCTGCAAAATGTCACTGGTGAATCCATCCGGCTTCATATCCCAGAATATAACTCGACCACTGTAGTAGCTTGTTAGAATGTTAGGTGGATGGGTGTTAGACTGCTGTATTAATGCATTTTAGCGGTCTTGATGTTAAAGCGTATCGCTACTCTTTCAAATGTCAGTGTGGTGATTGCTGAAGACACTTGGCGCTGATAACTGTAATCAGTTTTCTTCGTTCTGTGATTCTGTTCTCAGCTGCATTCTCATATCTGTGCTTGGAAGTGCACGTCTTAATTCCTGGTAGTTGATTATAGCTGAATCTTAGTTGATAAAACCTAGAAAGTTATGAAGCAGATTCGTCCATGCTTTCCCCGAAAGGAGGTCTCTACAGTCGGTGTATGGTTAAAAATTATTTACCTCACTCTAAATGACATAGTAATGAGCGACATAAAAGACAATACTTCGGGAAATAGGCAGTATACATTGCTCCAATTGAAACAATCAACAACCACAAAAGAAGTGAATCATTCATCCGTTATATTCCCCCTCAGAAGTGCATATTGGAGTAGAACAGTGGTTCCCAACCGGTGGGGCATTCCCAACTGGTGGGGAATTCAATGGTTTCTGGTGGGGAATAGACGCATTTGTTAAACATTGTATGCAGGATAGTCTACATATTTACGGAGATACATGCGCGATTACCGTTACCAGTTAACTGCTCCGGAATGTATGTATCGAAAATTATATTGCGTGTTGTTCACAAAAACTCATTTTAACTCTGGATAACCAATGATCGCGTCACAAACGCATCCAGCACGACTAGTATGACATGAAATAACGCTTTCGTTAAATTTTGAGGGTAACCGCGGTATCCGGTTCACAATACGTTTTATGCTGCGTACTGGTGTGGTTGTTTCTTGTGTACTCAAATCAGCAAATAGCTGCTCCGTATTGACAAAAGTTGAAATAAAATACCACGATAGTTTTGGGTAGTGGGTAATGGAGACTCGGAATAAATCTGAAGCGGGGAACGGAGACAAAAAGGTTAGGAACCACTGGAGTATAATATCGGTTAAAAAATATGCGTGAACTCTCAACTTCAAACATTCTCCTTTTGTAATAAACAAACCTTGGAAATAGGGCGACGCAATAGTAAACGAGAAGTTGACTTGTCTGACAACCCATACCTGTGCTTGTGATCCCCTAACAATCGCTGTAATGAGCACGGCGTTGTGGTGGTCAACGTACAGAGCCTCAAAGCCCAGCGGTTCTTCGGGATTCGTGTTGAGCTGCATAGAAAACAGCGACGCTCGCGACTCATTCCGCAGCACAAGAACTAGCCTTTGACTTACCAACAACACCGTCTTGGTCTGGTGTACGTCGCCGACGCGAAAATCCATCTTTTGACTGGCTTTCTTCACCAGATCTTTGAGTTTTATTCCGGAATCGCTGGGCTCTTCGTCGGGCCAGAATTTGAACAGGGACGAGTCGTCTTTGAAGTCCTGTTTGTCGAGGGCTGAAACGCGATGTGGCATTTAAAGTGGTAAATCGGCGATGTCAGACAGACTTGGAGAACTACATAATTATAGTTGTCTAATTGAACTACTTAGAGCTGGTAATCTAATTCTAATCTAATTTGTGAAATGTTTGCATGATCAAATTTACATTATAATCCAATTTCTGGTTCTCCTGAAAATGTTACAGGAAAACTGTATATAGTGCGGTAGTGAAAAATTTCGCGACCCCCGTTTCGTCATATCAAAAGAAAATATTAAAAAGAGCAACCGGAATGTTTGCAATCCCAACGCATTGTTTGATGGCATGGCATGTTATAAGAGAATTCTCAAATATGAAATTCGGTCTATATATACAGAAAAATAATTATGGGAAGGAGATAAATGTTCGGTTCAGTTCAATATTCTGTCAAAAATATTCATGTGCAATGGTAGGACGTAGCATATAGATATTTTTAGCGATTTTGGAGTGTAATCACTTGAGCTTAGCTCAAACGTACCTTACCGCAAGGAAAATCAAAAATCAATCGCGTGGACCGCCCGCCATACAAACTTCGCGTTTTAAGATAATTTAATTCACCCTACACTTTGTACCTCCCTGTGCATTCTGCACAGATTCTGATTTCATTAAAAAATATATAATTCTCGGATCCTAGTTCCAGTTCTAGTTTCCAGTTCTGGTTCTCAAATTCTGGGTGGTAGGGTAGAATACGGAATTACCGTGATGTAATATGCTGCTTTCGCATAACGTCTGTCCGAGATTCATGGCCTCTTCTCGCGATTTACAGTCGCCCTGCTCGACCATAAAGTCGATCAGCTTGCGGGCTTCGATGACTTGCCGGTAACTTCTCAAGTTCCTGTCTTTATCCCTGAAAATTCGATGAGTCGAGATAACTGTTGATCATAGATGGGGTACCTCCATCTAGTAATCAGTGCTTCTTTTCCTAGCAGGGGGTCGTTGAGTCGGGTTATCATAGTTTGGAATCGGGAAAGGACACTTTTACCAAATCATCAAAGTTGGTTGAACGAAACTGAAAACAGTCGGCTTGGCAATATTTACTGGGATTTACATTGAGTTGACAAATAAAAAAAGGTCTTCACTTTTACTCGACTTCCGAATGACCCGCTCGAACGTCCATTACCTATTTCATGTCATTTATGCGAATTTTCAGTTCACTGTGTCCATTTAAAGGAGGAAGAATTGCAAAAAAAGGGAGATTTAGGCGTCGTCGGATGATATTTTCAATTTCCTTAAAAAGGAGGACAAATCCTCCTAAAGAAGGACTCATGGTAACCCTATCACTGAGCCAGTCTCGGGGGTTCACCGGAGTTCAAGACACACAATCGACTCAGACAGCAAAGGTGTCATTGATTAGCAGTATATATTTAAAATATTATAATATTTTCATTTTGTTTGAAAATCATGTTTCAATGTTTTTATTCCTTTAACAGTGTTGTCGATGGACAGGTCATTTCGTGTATCAGACCAGTATGGTGACGTAACATGCGTAATGTCGCCGATTTTCGTTTTTGTGACTCTTCGAAAATTTGGAGTTTGCCGAAGACATGTAAATTAACTTAAGGGTTCTCCAGGTTAGTAAAGGTTTAAGAGCCGCTGACCTGCGGAAATATAGAATTCAGAAGAAGGGAATTTTTCAACTTGATTTGTAGTGATCGTCGCAAAAATGATTAAAATTCTGGGTGAAACATCATCCTATGACCGATGATCAATATATACAATATTGTAAGAGACATGATATCTATGTAAACCATTCACTTTTAGTTAGCTCTAACGCCATATTGAGCTTGAACCTGATCTTTGTAGTAAGATGGTGCTAAGCGCTTTGAGATGTATAATTTAGCGGCTGATTTAGATTTGATTATTAAGTTGTTTTATTAGATCGTATTCCAATCATAGACAATTAGTCGTAATGAGTAGTGCCTGGAAAGCCTGAAGTTTGATCAGTTAAGTTAGGGTTACATTGTGTATTTATAATTGCATTTTGGTTGCAGTTTACCGTATTCTTAACGCATTGTCATAAATTCTTAATGACAGAAAAAATCCAAAGAAGGATGTGCTTTGTCTATTTGAGTTGCGCGTTGAACACTCTCCAATCTATGTGTGACCTCGCGTAACGCAATTTGCCTGGGAACGGAATAAATATATCATTGTCCTGACAGTGTCTCAAGGAACACCAAATTCCTGATTCCTGTTCTGTGATGCGTCGCAATGCCAGTAACTCAATTGCAATGACTGGTTAAAACAGAGTGAATGATATTCAATTCTACTTTCGACAAAAAGTGCTGGCAACAGACTGACTCTGCCACGGATGTCTAGTACGGCTCATAGCATGCAGTGGTATGGAATAAATCCCACATAATGATACCGGTATTCGCGGTAATTCGTGCCTGGCATTTCGCACCGTTTCCAGTAGTATATTCTCATGTGAATTAGAAACGGGAGGATAAATCTAAAGAGAATCCAATACCCCGATGTATACGCCAGCTGAAACCAGGCACTGTTCCAATCCAGAACAGACACGTAACTAAATATGACATCTAATATTGTCTTCAGAAGCGATAGCCCTCATCTCTACCACAGGTGTGTTTACACTAGTGGCACTCATGCGTAGCAATGACGTCACCGCCAAATAAGAATGGTGTGCCGTAAATCGTGCTGTAGCCATATGTAGTATATGATAGGATGGTGGTCAAAGTGGTCACCGTTGCTGCTCAAGTAGAAATTGGAGTATATTTCTACTCAGTTACAAGCAGTGCCAAATTCAAAGACATGCCAAAATCTGCCTATTTCGACCAGTTTTTATGACAATTTCACTCGGAAAAGCCATGCAAACTTATCCCAAAGCTACTGTCTACTTTTCAAAGCACAAGGTGTGCAAAGTGCAAGCTAAGTAGCTGTTTTGCCAAAAACAAACGTTAAGTAAAAGTGAAACCATTTTAGTAAGCATTATAAGCAACACAGTAGGTAAAGAATTACGTTGTAAATCACCAGTGACAGTGACCACCTCCGGATTCGATGTATGCCTGGTAACTCAGTTCTTACCGGACCAGCGGTTGAAAGAGACAATTCAGCCTGGAATAGATTCGCAAGCCCTTGGCGATCAGGTCCTGGCTTTCCCCGCGCGGTTTGAAAGTGCCGTCGTCGTAACGGAACCGGTACAGAACATTCTCGTTCTTGAAGTGATGCTTGTCCGCCACTGAAAAAGTCATCGCGTGAGTTAACATCGTGGTCAGTAATGAAGTGATTCTACTTTTTCCGAGTACTCAAGTGCTAACGGTTTTACATAACTTCCACTTCTACTTGAACTGTTTTTTAAGTCAAAAATACCTACTTATTAACAAGTTGGATTTTCACAGTCGGAGAGCAGTTGTGGGATGAGTTTGTACCAGTTTTATGAGTACTGTCATACGGTGGTTATTTTTGTGACAGCACTCACAAAAGCGGTTCAAAGTCATCGCACGAGTGTTGTCATAAAAATAGCCCCTGTTTCACGGCACATGAATATATTTTCGATGAAAGCACCGAATCCATTAGTGATGTCATCAGTCACTCTGTGTTAGTTGCGAAGATACATCTTCCAATTTCGAAAATAGCCACCTTCGATTAACCCCTAAAATTGAATAGTTTATTCGTATTGAAATGAACTCGAATATTTTCGGCTGTCTCACGTAACGGATAATCGTCAGCAACCAGTGGAGAATTGACAAGAAGATTGGGCATTTTGGTCGTGAACGCATTCTATTTTCGCTAAGAGTGTACATTGTAAATCCACGGATGGAAAATATGCGTATTTATCAGATTTTCACCATGGCGTGGGGTGTAAATCAGCTTTATAGCCCTTATAAGGGACAAACTGTGCTTTCGCACCCTTTCAAAAGGCGTGCCACCTTTTTGAGATATCTTGGGTGGTACATAAAAATAGAACGCACCACACCCCTGGGATATATCTTCATAAGGATTGGTGCATTTGACTCGTTTACACCCATTGGATGGGTATGAAAGTACAATATGATAGCTGAAAGGGATATACACCTGATTTACAACATGTGCCAAGGTAGAAATCAGTCAAATACACGATTTTACAGAGTACTGACCATGGTGTAAGATACCGCAATCCATCAGCGCCTGTCCGAGCATTATCGCCTCGTCCACGCTTTTTGACTCGCGGTTGCTAACCAGCCACTCCACGAATTCGCTGTGAATGGTGAAGTTACGAGTCTTCCCACTGTCTTTGTATTGAAAAATCTGCAGCTTACCTTCCCACCAGCGCTTTCGGGTGAGTTCGAAGCATCGCCTTTCTGTCTTTGATCAGATTGTCGAGACCGGCCTTGTAGTAAATTCGCTTCCCTTTGCTGTGAAGAACGTCGACCGTGTCTCGCTGATCCACGCTCACTTTACCTTTGAAACAATCGTACAATGTTGACTTCCGTTACTGCATATACTTTACGCACTGTATGTTTGGTTCCCCCTGTAATTAAATAGCAACGAGAAACACTGAAACAAATGTGCGAGTCTTGTTGCGATGAGGGACCAATTTTCATGATGTAGCAACAGATCAGAGGTGTTCAACCTTCGTGGCCAAATGGCTACATGCGGCGTACGATTAATTGCGCGGGTCACTTGATTACTGATGACCTCTATTTCACTTTAGTTTAGCCATCAGCATCCCAAATTTCGGGTCAGGATCTTATAATTTTGGCTGTAACCCTGGCTACAGCGTAATAGAGAAAGACAGCAGAAAATAAATGCCAGCTTCTCGAAAGACAAGTTCGCCATAAATTACGTAGGCCTATCTATGCGATTAATTTGATAGTATAACTTTGTCATTGCGAAAATTACTGCGTGTTACACTCCGAATCTTCCCGAGGGCGACGGGTTGGCCACTGCCACGTGCTATAAATAATAGCGATGCATCATCACTAGTGCAAGTTTTTGTGGCAGTCAAATCCGTGGAAAGTGACACTTATTTTTTTTTAAAGTTGCATTTATTTTTTCACAAAAGTTGCACTAAAAAGTTGCATTTATGGACTAGTTTCTTGAAATTATTAGGGTATGAGATACTCCAATCGATCCGTATCCAAGGCACTGTAGCAAAACTCAGTGTTGGCGACTTCAACAGAATCAATAGCCTGAAAAAATTGACACAGTGAAATTACAATTTTCGGGGGTCCAACCTGAATGTACGTCAAATCAGAAAGGACCTCAAATTTAAATGACAGTGAAATAATCGAGCGATCTATTTATACATATAGTGCCAAATATTTCCATTGCATGAATGATCGAAAAAACTTGCAAAACGTCGCGTGTAAAATAGAAAAAACTTGCATGAAAAAAATGGAGAAAGTTGCATAAAGTTGCAATATAAGATTCCTCCAAACAGCTTAAAACACCATACTACATAACTTCCGAGTATTTACGAAGTTGCTGGAAGCTGTGAAAAAAAGGTTGCAAAAGTTGCAAAAACGTGCCTTTATCATCACTAACCAGATTTACATGAATTTTAGCCTGTGCTAAACTAAATGTAAGCAACTGCCTTGGCGATTACACCATCGGTTCATGAGCCGCCCGATGGGTGATAAACAGCCTCGCGATAACGTACTATCAGATATAAAGACAAATCAATAATACGTTGGTTGTTGATATTGAAATAAATCCGAATATTTTCGGTTGACACATGCCAGAGGTACTCATCAGTAACTATAGCAGAAAAGTGAAAAGAGCATTGTATATCAGCAACAGTATATGAATATGTTATTCACTATGGGGCCTATACCGAAGTTCTATACCTGGAAGTGTCGCATCAGATATAGTGCCATCGATGCAGAGACGATACTAGAAACTTCTAGGCCGTCAATGAAGGAGAAAATACCGCGAATGCGCAAGTCAATGTCTATCACACTGCCAATCCGGATTCAGAAAGGTCGGAGAAGCATACAAAGGGCGATTGATACGCAAGCGATTTGCTGCGGATTCCATTTATTGATCATTTCCATTCTAAATCGCGTCAACATTGTCAGTATATCACATAGATTGGAGATGACAGCAATTTTGCGACAGCGCGTTGCGTATACATGAATTAGACTCATCACGAAGGTATGAATTTGCATTCCCAGTCTATACCTGCCGGTTTCAGAATGCCGTCTTTTGTTTTTAGAGTATCAGGGAAGGTGAAAAGATATATATGTCAAGGAACTTCAATTTGGCTCGCTGCAAACTTGCTTCGCAAAAGACTCCGCATGCTGCATACGCATAAATAGAACTGTCTTCGCATAAGCAGCATATGTTTTTCATGTAGGCTATCCAACCAAGATGCGGAAAACGTGCAGTGTTATCGCACGCTTGCGTGACAAATGTTGATGTTGATTGCAATAACGATCGGTAGTTTTAGGCTGACTTGTGCATCATAAGGCATATGATGCGAACGCCGGTAGTATATCAATTATTATGATTTCCAAACATTAAAGTGACGAAAATGCGTGTTATCGGACTGTAAACACAAGTGTTTTCGAAAAATCGTGATAGGCGAGGGAAAATATTCGTATCATTTAGGAATGTAACATTTTACTCATTCCGTGTGATCGCCTAGGCCCATGTGGGTGTCTGATTTCGAAGACTTATACTCCAAGTCGTTTCGACACCATCCAACCTTTAATTATGTCGCAGTCATGTGGTGTTTTGAGGTGATTAAAATTATCAATAAACTGATGCTACTTTTCGGTGCTCAAATCTATGTTGATAAGCAATATCGAAGCACGAAATTCGACCTTTGTTCGAAATTCAATGTCCGAATAATTAGCTAAGAAAAAATTGTGAATCGCAACACTGTCAAAAAATAACAATCTATAAACCCGCTTTTCTGGATCAAAATCCAATGCCAATGCCAATGTCCTATGTGTGCCTACGTCCAAGGACACCTGTGTCGTTCCTATAATCCTGTATATAGGACTGATATGTGCCAGGGCGTGTTCTCATGGAGACAAGGGCAGTTCAGACACCACATCATATGCATTGCTCAAATTCAACCACAGAATGTGTATTAAATATGCAACGCTTACGCACGACAATATCGAGACAAATTCTAAACGACCCAGCTATGGTTGTACAATGTACATGTACATACATTGTACAATCTTCACTGCTTGTATCGAATATGTTATAAGTTGACCATACCAATCAATCGCCTTCCTGGAAGACATGAATCAATTACGATTACGTTCAGCCAGACAAATTTGATATCACATCAGAACGTTCTGGCACAGTTATCGCCACAATGCATGAGCGATGCGCGATTGTACCGTCGAAGGTCTGACTCGGCTTAATTAGGAGTTTTGCGTGACTGGACCGACACGAAAACGCCGAGAAGGTGCAATGAGATGGCCATTTGAATCGTCTTAACGCGACGCGATTGATCTAATATAAAACTTGGTAGTATATTTCCGTTTCCTGTTCCAATTATAACAGATAATTCGTCTAAACACCGGCTATTTAATGTGGAAACACGAGACAACAAAAGACCAACAAGTGATAAGCAGTAAGCACCCACTTTTTGTTAATCAAAGAAAATAAAAACTTGTCCATATCAGGGGTTCCCAAATGAGGACGTTCGCCTATTCTCTGGGGTCGCGGTGACGAAAATTAAATACCAATGGCCAGTACAAGAATGCCAAGTAAGCAGATACTATCGGCGGCTCGTTTCTGAACATTTTAGTTCACTTTTTAAAATAGAAGAAAAATGCGAACCCGACAAACAAGGTATCAGGTCAGTCGAAGCGTCACGTTAAAGCGCCACCTACTATAACGCAAGGTCGGTGGCTGGCCATCACTACGAAGATTAAAATGTCGGGATGATAGAAACCAATAGGACAGTCATTTTTCATTCCAGAGAAAAATAGAAGTGACCGGTAGTGCTATGTGTTGACAGTTTAATACACACATACATACACGCTCGGCGCGACCGAATAACTTATAGATTGTTACCTAGCCTATTTCGCATTACGCATAATTTCACGTATCAGGATCAGGACTTGGCCACTTCTATTGGATAGTCTTGATTGGCGGAGGTTGACGAGTTCATAATTGCATAATTGTTATTAGTGCACAACTGCACATATAGTCGCCAGCTTCCTGAATAGGCCGTGTGTGGTTCGGGCGAAGGTGCTGACCATTTTTTAGTAATCCTCACGCCAAATTGAGAGGTGGGAACATTTTCAAATCAAGATGTGGGGTCGCGAACACAAAAAGGCTGGTAGCCCCTGGCTTTATCAACAACCGTATCACCATATACATTATACAATACTCAATGAACACATGAGAATTATATTCAATTGTATACGGAAGTTCTGTCTCTTCAAAATGATGGATGTACACTTTATTGACACGGCCTGGAACTGTCAGTAACAATCCACTTCACGTCGCGAATTATTAGATTGAATATGTGACTCAAAAACTACGTATGTTGTAATTTGTGAAATCATCAACAAATAGTAGTAGTTGTTGGAATGTTTTGTAACTGCGCGATCAATCTAGTCCCGAAATTGACAAGCAAGCGATGAGTCAATTGAAGAATTGCCGCATACGCTAAATTGTAAGCAAATTCAAAAGTGAACACTATTCTATCAAGCAACCGCAATTTCCTACTTCGGCGTTTCTCTCGTTCCATTACGAATTCATTAAGCCAAGCTTCCTTCTCCTCTTTGTCCTTAGCGAGCAGGACGAACCACTTGTTTTTGGCGGCATTCAAAATCTTCCAGCCATTGTTGACAGTGTAGCCGCAGCTGTGGAAGTCCGCTGCAACGGCAACATTGTCGATTGTTTATACGCCGGTCGCTCTCGACACATACATCCGTGTTATTGACAAGGATGGTAATACAATTTCGTCTGCTCTCTTGGAATACGGGGGATCGTTATTACATGTAATTCACGAACACCGAAGATCTTCTATACAGAGGACTTGAACAACTAGATAATTATAGTTGTTTAATCATACTATTTATTATACTTATGGCGGTAATCTAATTCTAATCTAATTTCTGGTTACAAGCGAACTATTTAGTGCGCAAGCGCAATGAGTCAAGCTTGGTATACAGACATTCGCCATTCCCATGTTTATAGAATTAAATGTGATTTGATATAAAGTTAACTTAATTTTCGTTGCATTTCTTTCTAATTCGGAATGTAATCCAATTTATAGTTTTCTGCTAATGCAGTAATTCTAATTACAATCTAATTAAAAAAAAAAACTGTGTAGCTATAATTCTATTTCTAATCCAACAGTTGGAAATTTTATACTACAAGTCTGCTATTCAGCGGTGTCATTTTATTGACCTCCTCTACAGATGATCGTTATCATGGAAATATGTTCGCCGTATACCACACTTTGTTCATTTAATGGTGGTGATCAAAATATTGATCGAATAAATAAATTCGAATATAGGAGGAAAATTATTAGTCTCAGTCTACGTCAATTCCTCCCTTCAAACATCGTCAATATTATTCGTGAACAAAAATGATAAAATCGCCAGTCTCGCATACGCACATGTGCCGTCGTCCACGCTCTCTATTTCCATCAATTCCGTGGAAATTCGTCCTTTGAAAATCCACTTCTTCTGATCCTGCGGGTTCTTTTTCCGTTTGGTTTTTTTCTTCGTCAACGTACCCATCTTATCCTGCTTTTCGGAACCTTGCAATCTGAATGATTACACAGCGTATATGTTAGCTGTAAGGTATTGCTGCAAGATCAGTGAAACAGTATAGATAAGCGCTTCCCGACCTTTTTCAGTTCTTGACCCACAATGAGATATGTCCAAACGGATAAAAAACAAATTAACGAGGAAAGAAACCATCCATACACATGTAATGTACTATCAATGCGAAAGTCGAGCTTGCATATTGAGTAATAGATTTTATCAGATCAAGTTTAGGATATATTTTCTTGATTTTCCTACTTGGAAAAATATACAGAAATACCTAAAATTGAGGTAGCCTACAGCTATTTTTGACCGACCGCCACATGCAAGTCATGTATTTATACCTATAAAATTGCTATCATATCAACAAGAAGATTGCTGGCATTCCATAACAACCGAAATCAACCTTCTATGACTTATTAAAGAGAAAACTGTAACAGTAAGAACAAAGAAGGGCTTTGAGACCCACTGGTTGGGAAGCACTGGTATAGATAATCCGCGTCACACTACAGTTTAATCATAGAAAAGCACCGTAATTACCTTGGCAGAGTGTTGGCTTTTTTACAATACACGAGCAATTGATCGAATAAGAAAAACTGTCTCTCTTGTATGTTTCCAGCGGATATTTTCAACAAGGGGCCTTGCTTGATCAAAGTGGAGCAGGTGTCGGTCAAGTTGGCGCCCTGAACAACGAGATTCCGTTAATAGACCCTGCGCTGCGTTGTAGTTCTAATCTAATTTGGTAAATGTTTCTTTGATCTAGTCTTAATTCTAATTTCTGGTATTACCGAAAATGCTACAGGAGAGCTGCGTAGTTCGAAACGAGCCGAGTTTCCTGTACAGAGATTTGCCTGCTCATGCTTATGAGAACGAACTCTGATATGAAACGAACCGAACTTGATTCAATGTCCAAGATTTCGCGAATTCAGTAATTCCAATTCGAATCTAATTTGGAAAAACCTGTGCAGCTATAATTCTTACTCTAGTCTAATTTGCAAAAATATTGAATAGCTATAACCTGTGATTCTGATTCTTATCTAACTCAGAAAAGCTGAAAATTGATTATAGTAGTCCAAGTCCGCTGCCTTATTGCCCAACATTTTATCCAGCCTGCCTACCTCCCAATTGGCTATCGTCTGTTGCAATTCTTCTAATTTCTCCAGTTGTTCCAACTGTCGTTTGGTTTCGTTAACGTTACTGCACACTTTTTTCATGATCTCCCACGCCTCCATTACGTGTGGATAATCGGGATGTTCTTCTGGAGTGCGCTTGGCGAGTTCCTGCGAATAAATACCGAGTATAGTTGTGTATGTAAGGCGTCGTAAGTGCTATCTTAAGACAATGATGAAATCGCCAATCTTCCATCAAGAAGATGGTGGAGCGTCCGACGTCATGATCGATAGGTCGTGGGTTCAATCCCCGTCAGACCATAGGCCTGATCACTAAATAATGGCGTCCGTGGTTTCCCGACTTTGCGCTTAGCATTTCCGGGATAGTATGGGGTGGTGCAGGCCTTACAAGGCAATTTCTGCACATTCCCTGTTCAGCGGCATATACCCATCATGCACTCATGGTATGCATATGCACAAATCGTGTGTGTGTGTGTGTGTGTGTGTGTGTGTGTATGTATCACGAGTCGGTGAACGTCAAGGACAGAAATATGCAACGTCCTATACCTATTCATATTGAAATAACTCCGGAAATATTTAATTGTTTACTGAAGTTTTGCACCTCCATGCGCCTCCTAAAATATTTTTCATATATCATCGCATCAACGATATCGCCCACCTGAATTGACTGTGACGTTAACTATAACATTCGGAAACGTATCTATTACGTGATACGGATGTTTCAAATTTTCACATTTTGCATCATTAATACTAACGTTATAGCTTATAGCCATCAGCGTAATAAAAACTGGCATATCTAATACCTTAAGAAAACGTTGACGATCAATATTCAATTTGATGTTGAGTTACAATCGGAATCGTCATTATCTATCACCATTAATATTATCCTCATGTGAAATTGATGAGTACTGCTTGTACTGTGTAGTCATCACATAGCAATACGCATTATCCAGCCATATCCTATCATATGTCAAAATGTTGAACAAGTCGCAGTTGCGCGCAAACTTCCAATTTCAGATAAATGGCTCTCGAGATTAGATTGTTTTGTAATGATATGAGAGTTACCCTAAACATCGTACACACTGCTAGGCTATACAAGTCGAACACCATATTCAATTATAACCTTGTTCAAATAATTTATACGGTATCCGGTTACATCGCGGTAATAAACCACGAGTCGCGATTTCGTTTGAATAAATCAGGTTACAAACCGCCGTTTCCATACTGACGTATCCTGTATCTCGTGGGGATACTGACCACAGCGGCTTCCCGCTTTGTCATACACGTTCAAACGATAAATCCGTCACCAGTATGAAAATTCATGGTTGCGACTAGAGAAGAACACATGTCGCGGATTACATGAACATAGAAGCAGCTTCCTTTCAGGTAAGGATGTCCGTTTTGATTTGTGGGAAATACAGCACGCCTTGATACCCTCTACCGATATGTCATATATATATTCTTTGAGATTACTCATCACTAGGGCTCGGCGAAATCGAGTTTTTCAGTGGTTCGATTCTGAATCTAGTATCACTTATTGTGACGACAGAAGAGTATATGGATGACGTGGAAAGTCTAAATATGTACCTTTTCCAAGTCCACAAAGCAAATAATGCCAGTCATAGAACAGTAACAACACAAGGAGAATTTGGTATTATTCCGAACATACCTACTTCATTAAACTCTGTGACAATGCTGTGGGTTGATCACAGTTTCACAGAAAATGACATTTACGCTAAGGTGCGTACTGCATAGCTTAGTATTATATTATATATACATAATTCCAGTATACTCGAAAATAGTCTCTGACTGCTGGTGTCCGGTCAATGCCGAGAAACCATTACCGAGAATGCCATCGCCGAGAATGAACACTACCGAGAATGGACATTACCGAAAATGGACATTATCGAGAATGGACACCACCGAGAATGGACATTACCGAGAATAAAATGTATGCAACGCAGGCATGTTATGCATATGTACAGGTCGTGTGTATGTGCATGTGCATCACGGCGTTGTCACATTCGGTGTCGATTCTCGGGTATAAATTTGCGACAACGTCCGTCTCAGTAAGTTAGATTCTCGGCATTGACCATTCTCGGTGGTGTCCATTCTTGGTGGTGTCCATTTTCGGTAATGTTCATTCTCTGTAATGGCATTCTCGGTAATGTCCATTCTCGGTAATGGTTACCTCGGTATTGGTATAAAAATCTCACGGCTCGACTTGGATTCGAGTATACCAGATTCATTGTGCCCAGTGCTACTCGTCACCTTGAAATTCACTCATATATGAGTGAGTTATAATCATAATACCGAACCGATGTGATCTAATCTAAGTAATTGTTATTTCTGTTTGATGATGGTCAATATTTAGTCGACTACATACTGTCTGTCTCTGTTGTGTTATTCAACTGATTTTCAGAAGAGTGCAGAGGACTGAATTTCTCATGAATGTTAGAACAAACGCTTGGAGGCACAGAACTTCAATATACCATTGAATATATTATTCAATCGTGCACGTTAGTAATCAGTCACATGAAATGGAAATGTATGCAATACATATATAATCAGCGGTAACCGAATCTCACCCTTAAAAGTAGCGGGTACTTGCATATTCTTTGAATTGGCGTGAGCAGAAATCCCTCCATTGAAACATCGTTCACATAATTTCCTAACATGAGACATCCCTGGAAAAATCACGCGACCGTAGTGGGTATAGTGAAATGGTATGAACAAAAACTTTCATCGAGTCTTAAAATAGGTCAGGAAATGACGCCGTCCAGTACTTTTATAGTGAGGTCATAATGTTCAAATATACAGGAGGAATTTTAAATCGACAGAGAAATACGACACTAACCACATCTTACACGACGGCTATATACGCAATGGAACCAGCTGTTTTCATGCATTGCAATAATACTTACTTGAACCATATAATACTTGGAATAATATACTTACCAAAATAAAACCTTGAAATTCTTGATTTTCCGTGAGCTCGTTCAACTTTTTCTGGGCCCTTTCGTGATTCGTACAGTATGGGGCGTATACTTCAAACCTTTCTTTCTGTGAAGCGTTTTTAGTGTGACGTCAATGATGTCAGTAATATGAGAATGGGGCAATCAACAATACACAGTTTTGTACAGATAGGCGAGTATCTCCTACGAAACAAGCATGAGCAATCCGAACATCAACTGCGATCAATTCGCCGACATGTAACAATTTCATATTAATTAGGGCATCCGCTCATTCACAACTCATCAACGCGTTATGTGCTAGTACATCGTAATAGTTTTCGCTGACAAATACGCCCATATTTAGAGCAGGCTGGCAAGAGTCTTTGTCAGCAGCAGTGCACAATTACAGTTCTCAAAATGCTACGTGACATACACAAGATCGATACTACTTTGCCCGAACGATCTAAATAGCTTCACACGAGTACAAAGAAGCGCAGAATTATCACTGCATTAGCATTATGTTTTATGATTGGATCAGTAGCCAGATATATGTATGCTGCAAAACCTATAACTTACATCCTACAAAGTGTGTTCATACAGTTAAAATAGGTGCTGTTTTGAACAGATGAACATACTATTAAACGCATGTATGAATGAATGAAACACTCTTTACTGTAACTTACTGAAACACACATATGCAATGTCCAATCACGGATTGAAAGAGAATAGAATTGTTACTACGTCATTATCACGTCACAATATTACAAACGTTGATCTGAAGGATACACCACCCCGTTCACCGGAAGTGTGTCACAATACATGCCTCTCACGAAAATATAAGAGAATTGGTCACTCGGGTCAATGATGCCATTCGACGATCATAACACGATGTTGTTATATAAAGATGTATGATCATGATCATCTTTTGTACAATATTATCTTTTTGCGCTCCCTCCAGAATGAAAGCGAATGTTGGATGCCACGCATGAGGGAAATTGCATTTGCATCAAGGATGATATACGTACGTATTCGCTGAAGCATTTTCCGAGGCAATGCTCATACTGCGGTTCCGGTTTTAGTGCGTTTTCCATGGCCCCAAAGAGCTCGTCATGAAACTGTAAAAAACAGTATAATTATCTAGCTATATACATCAGGGATGAACATAGATTATAATTTCGATTTGGACTTGGATTAGGACATGCTTCGAAATTGTCATCGTACATGTAGTGTACAATTGTACATAGACTTAAATAGAGTTTGAAGTATGGAGCAGAATCTGGATTTGAAAATTTTAGACACGTTTAGCTCCGATAGATATCCAGCGAAGGTAATGTATAAATATTCACATGGGATTCGGAGACGTTCTGAATTTCATGTAGATACATAGTTATATACACTATATGACTATAACATAGTCATTTGACTCTAATAAAGTTTGACCTATACTGATGATTTGCGTCTAGTTTTTGGGTCGCGTTGGCGATGTTGTTATCAGTACTGTTCAGTGCTTTACGTTAATTGGAGAAGTCAAGATATCTGGATTCTGTCTCAAATTGCACGAACTTCGCAGCGGTACGTAGCAGAATGCTATGCAAAGCTAAACGGTCCAAATTATATAACACGTCCAGATTGTCCACATCAGTGATTCACAATGCCTTTGAAACCAGATGGCATAAGACGATACGGTATAATTCGTGGCCTGCGTTATCTTCTGCATTGTTTAGCACAGTGGTTCTTAACCTTTTTTCCTCCAGCGCCCCCTTTCAAAAATTATCGTGCTCCAGCGCCCCCACCTCATATTGTAAGGACTGCAATAAAGACAATGGGTGAGAGGGAGGGCCGTAACAGCACTTCGTCAGCCCCCCTAAAAACGATTGTCTTGGTCACCCATAGCGTGATGAACCAGACTCATGAGGGCTTCGCCCCCCAAGAACCCCGTTGCGTGATTTCGATGGTCAGCAAAGTTTATGTGGTCTGGTCGCCCTAGGAGCCAAAATTTTCTATAATGCATGAATGAAATAGGTTGTAGTTGCATATATATGTCGCTATAAACTTTTTATCCTCTCAGCCCACGTAATTAGATTTACCAGTAGCACTGAATGCACGGTTGTATTGGAAAATGAAGGCCACGTAATTAATAATTGAAAATATTCGGGCTTCCCGTTGCTACAATTAGTTTGTTACATGTTATTTTGTTACCTTTTGTCCGCTATATAGTCAAAAGATATTGAAACGCATAAACGTATTAAACTAAAGTAAGCACACGATTCAAAATTGGTATTTTTTCACTGGCAAATAATTTTATCTGATGGATGTTATTTGTCCTATGGGGTGCAGATTGCGACGACATGATAATTCGGCACGAGGGATTTAAGCACCTATGGAAAATTAGACTTATATACATTGACGTTTACGCTCAACATAAGGGCAATCCTCTCCGGCTAAGGTTTTCTCGCTGGCGATTTTTTTGACACACTTCTCGGAGTCCCATACTCACCGGAACTTCATATGTCTTCGTGCATCGTGGCGTGGTAATGGCCGACGCCGAAATGCCTATTTCTATTTTCTATAATTATGTGTATTCTTCCGTGGGGGAGTCGTCAAAACATGATGTTTAATTTATGTTCATTCACCGAAATGATTTATGGCACCCTTCGAGCTAACCGATTGGGGGTTGGGGTTGCAGCAGTGTCGGTCTTGGTAAGAGGTCAAAGCTCAGTCAGTCTTTTTGGGACTTTGGTATAGGAAATATTTCGCGCTGTAATCGCGCTCGAGGACCATTAGACTATAATAAACCATATAATAATTGTGTGTGGTATATTCAGGGTCAAATCAAGGTTGTTATAACAACAATCGGGTACGGTCTCATACCCTGTGGTTGGAACCGTCCCGAATTCACATCGGCGACTGGAAATATGGGAAAATTAATGGTATTGGATTTTGTCTTAGTGCTTTGCGTAACTATAACTAAGTCAACTGAGAATGGGATGCATATATCTGCTCACATTGAATTTAGTACCGTACGGAGCTAACGAGCTTTCTCGCTAAACTCTTGGCCCACGGAAATGATATAGTTGGATCAGCTGAAGTGGTGTGCGTGTCGAGGTATGACATAAGCCATCAAATAACAGAGTGATCACATCCCGGACTGCTTTATATATCAGAAGGCAGTACCTGCCCACATCGGTGGGCGTAACCAATAACCAACCAGTACTCATGCCTTTCGACCATATATTTAAGTGTTGATCATTTCAGATAAAAGATTGTGACGTAATGTTATCTTACAATGTATTTTACTGTCAACGAAAAATCCGAGTTCATCAAAATTATAATCTACGGCAAATTGGACATACTGGTTGTGAGTAAATTTTGGCAACAATAATATGTCCAGCTTTTGCAACTTCGATTAGAATTAAAATTATAGCTACACAGTTTTTTTCCAAATTAAACTAGAATTAGAATTATAACTATACAGTGTTGTTCCAAATTGGATTAGAATAACGGAATTACTGAATTCGCGAAAACTTGGACATTGAATGAAGTTCAGTTTTAGTCAGCTTGACTTGTTTCGCACTACACAGTTCTGCTGTAGCATTCTCAGGAAAACAGGAAATTAGATTAGAATTAAAATTGAACCATACAAATATTTCACAAATTACAATAGAATTAGATTATCGGCTTTTCGCTCTTCAAGCAACTAGAATTATCCAGTGGTCAAGTCCGGTATCCTAGGCATATGATGCACTGTTATGTTGAAATTTAGATGAAGTACAATATATTCATTCAAACGAATCCATATTCTTATAGCTATGCATCGTCGTGAACGAGCCAGTCGTCTACATAGAGGAAATTATGAAAGTTTATTAATTACTCTCGCGGTGTGGTGTTCCGTGGTATTGAATTTACTGAAGAGGTTGAGACTATTTAAGACTATACCCATTACTCAATCCGTGTGGTAATACAAGGAAGTTCTTGGCACCCGCGACTCACGCTATGACTAATACAAGGTTTTGCTTTGCTCCATTGTGTCAATGAATCTATATAATCGTCTGTTTTCGTTAGGCATTTCTATCTAAAAGAAGTCACTCCAATACCAAGAGTGTACCTGTCCGGCTCAACACACGATGGGCTGCTGAGATGGGCTGCTCAGAATCTGCTGTAGCACCTGTGGTATTCTAATGTTGAATGGCCAGAGATACCCCGTCGGCTGTGTAATTTATGAAACAACCATATCAATCAATCTGTTATCAGGGATGAATGTGGTTTACTCTTTACGCTCCTAGAGTGATCCGTTGGTGATAGAGCTTAATTGAGATCTGGCAGTCCACCGGGACACATTACAGACATGTTATGGCAACTTCTGCACATATTATTCACATTCCCATCCGAAACTAAAGCTCTGAAACTACACGTAAGAGAAAGCATACGAAACTTGTCTACAGGAATCGCAACCGTTTGCAGGTTGGACAGGCAATACACGAACCATATGTTAACATGGCCTCACAAAGATATGGGACGAACTTGGTCAGTGAAAGTACGGGAAGAAAAAACGATACGAAGGAAGATATATTGGGTAAAAAAGGGTAAAATTGATATTAAATTAGTATGCCAACACGTCGATAGGTAGCCTACTTTAAGTGTATACTATCGATACTATCAACTATTTTCTGATTCAAGGAGTGCAAGTAATACCTCATAGAACGCTCGACCGGCGACAAAAGACCTGCTATAATGATGACATAGTATCGACAACGTTGGTTATTATCGAATATATTTTTATTGAATAGTATATTAATATTGAAAAATACGAATATTTTCACCTGACACTCGTCGTCGGGAGTACTCGTCGGCAACTAGTAGAGAATTGGAAAGTACATCGTATATTTACAATGGTATGACCTAATATATGAGGTGGCATGAAATTTCGAATAATCGGGGCGAAGACACACCGACAACACGCCTGTGATCTCTTCGCCCCAATTATTCAAGATTTCATGCCGGTGACTACATATTTGGAGATGCGATTGTTGATACACAATGTCCTTACCAATTCTCTACTATAGTTGCTGACGATTACCCCCGACGAGTGTCAACCGAAAATATTCGGGTTTATTTCAATACAATATACCATTCAATCGTATATTGGAGTTCTGTACCTCAAAGAAGCTCTTGAAGATTAAACTATCAAAACTCCAGCATCGACCGAACAAAATGAAGTGTTGGGATCTTGCTGTTTGTGAGGCATGAAATCCTATCGTGATATGGAAATTCCTAGTATGATGCCATAGTAAGAGAATAATGATTTACACTTATCAGTGAATATCCCAATTAACGACTGGAAATTGTCCTAAATATCCGCTGCGCCCCAACAAATACAAGAACAGCCATCCGTACAAGTGACGCTTCAAGGGCGCAGATGTAATCATCTTGTATTATATTGATACTTGAGTAGGAAAGCAAGTACGATGTCATAAATCGATTGTCACTTACCGCTTTTAATTCCGAGACGTTGGATAGAAGAATATCGACGGATCCTTTGGGAATAAGCTTATCGTTATCATCTTTTTCCCGGCTCTGAAGTCTTTCCATAAAAACCTAAAAGTAACGTGCATTTCACAGGCAGGAAACAAAGGGTTTGATTTAAAGTACATGTGTCACTGTCGCTACTAATCAAGATGCATTGTATTGGCTTTGCTTGAAGAATATTTTAATTGTGCAATGCGTATATCACGTTGACCTGGTGATGACAGAATGAACATATAGTTCATAATTTGTTGTTTCAGTTAGTCATTGGGGTTACAATTGTAACAGATGCAGTCAGTGATTAAAACGCCAGCTAGCCTCGTACGTTTTAAAACTTATTCCAAGGGTGGGTCGTCGCCGGGTCAACGTGCGGGGTGTAGAAGATTTCATTGATAGAATTACTCATATTTATAATGCAACGGTGTCGAGAAGGCACTACTTGTGACATGTTCGTGATTACAGCATCTTTGTACTTACATACGCGTAAAATAAACACGTATTACTATTTTACTGAATGAACTGCTACTGATCGAATAATGTTACCGACCACGTACGTCAGCGGCGCCGGAAGTTGACGTGATCTCCCTAAAAGTAGCTGATCGATATGTTGCTGTACCGCATAAGTGCTGTCAACATTCACTATACGCTTGACGTGTAATGATGCTGGTTAAGATTGGTAACGCGGGGTATAATACACAAATTAATTACAGGTGAGAGTAATTAGTCGCAATCCGCAGCTCAAGTAGGCATATAAGCTGAATTGAGGTAGCGCAAAAGTTCGCAATGATACAATGCGGTCGATTCGCAACTATGGCACCGAATGATGCCAATGCCACGGGATTCTATACGAAGAATCATCACCTTGTCAGTACCATACAGCTTATTAGCATTACAATGGACGAGGCATTGTATAAGTGTGTAATATCCTAAACGGTAATCAATATACATTTCTTACAGGCCTGACATGCAATATTTGACATTTAATTCCCCGTCCAAAATACTTGTCAAATATTCAATGTCTGAAATTGAAATAATGTATTCCATGGCGGAAATTAATGCGTACACAAAGCGACCAATTGTAATACTGTCGTATTTGCGCACATAGCGAATCGCGACAGTACAAGGAAGGCCTTCGTATAGAAAGTTTTCTTGTTGTTGCTAATATACTCAGACTCAGCTCAGACTACGAATCGATCGCTTAATTCGAATTTCAAGAACACCACCGACGCTTCGTATAAATTCTCTATCAAGTTTATTGCACACGCATCATACATACCGACGAAAGAAACTTCAGGGTGTTCACATAGTCTTGCTCGGTTTTAAATATTTCCTTCAAAATGTAAGTCCTCATACGCTTGTCTTTCTCCGACGGTTCTCCCATTTCGGACTACGTTCAACAGTCTGGAGCGTTATTGTCTTTAAATCCGAATGCGTTACTCGGGCATCGAGGAATATATATCCCAGTTCCTTGAGGTTGTCGCGTTTGAGTATATATTAACCGTGTACGTACGTACTCGTGCGTACTATCCAGCGCAACACGCAATATTGATACTTCCTGGTGCTGGCTTCTGATGCTTCTTCGCACAGTGTTAATCACAATGCAGAATATGCGTTGGTTGCGAGCAGGACACTTGTGAAGGTTCTATTCCAACGGTCTCATATGACGCATGGAGATGCGTCATACACGGATTTTAAATTAGCTACAGCAAATGCAGATAAATTTATAGGATAGCAGAAGTAGGAATCATGAAATAGTTGTACAATGAAGCCGTGGATGAAGGTGGGGGCAATTTCATCTTACGGAATCTCGATAGGTATATTTCGAACAAGTTTATGTTAACAATACCCAAATAATTCCCCTCGAGTATGCATTATTTAACCATATGGGGGTTCCTGACTTCAACTGAATTTATAGTGTCGATTACATGTGCGCACAATGCTACTAGGCATTTACTGTACACTCTAACAGTAACTAAGGTGCCTAAAACGCTAAAGGGATGTCTCAACTTCCGACCAAAACGAGATTTGCATCCCTAAATAATGAAGAAGACAGAGAAACCTTCATTACCATTATGGTTGGTCTTTCTTGGTCAGAGAAAATGAACTGCATAAACAGTAAGGTCAGTGGATTGATGGTAAATGAGTCAGTCAATCAGTGATTTATTGATTTATCTATTCAAAAGCACTACAAGTTTGCGATATAATGAAACGATCTGAAGGGTGCCGAAGCCGAGTTAACGATATCATGGCTAAATTGATCGTTACGTAACGGTCTGTAGCCAATTTCACACTTATGTATTACAGTTGCTTAGCGGTTTTGTAAATCATGTGAGCTGGCGCGTTAATATCTTTTCCGAAATCCAAGCAACAGATTATCGCATCACTCACAACAAGAAAACTTAGTGGCAGTGTCATATTGTAATACCTCAACCAGGCCGAGGGATTTGTAGCAAGCGTAGTGGCAAAATAAATCTCTCCACTTTAAACTTCTAAGATAAACTGAGCTATTCTATCAAATCAATGCATGTATCGTAATTGTAGTCCCGTGACGAATTAACTTGCGCAATGTACATTCGCCGCAGTGCAGATAAAAGCTATTACTAACAATGCGAAACTTATGCACAGGACGCGATATTATGTATTTGACTGACAATGTCTTGCGAGCCACTAATGTATCATCTGTCAGCTGGTTACCCGACATATGAGCATTGAGCATGCGACACAATGGAAAACGACAGTTCAGCACGGGACTCTTTAGCATGCGTCACTCCAGCATGTGACTTTTTAACCCCAAAACTAACCCTAACCCGAAACGTAACCCTGAAATTAATTGCCTTACCCTAACCCAGCTCTAAGTCCAACCCTAACCCACACCTAACGCGTAATTTAACCCACATGCTCAATTCCTCTTGTGTCACATCCTTCGTAAGTATGCAGGCAGACGCTTGGCGAAAATTAGCTTAGAAACCCAGCCATATACAATCAGCTTTATACCTGGCCTACAAGTGGACTTGCGTTTTCATTGTAAGGTCTTCCTTATACAAGCACAGCACGAAGCTTCCTCGTTGATAAAACATGAAGACACTGCCGGGTGCGAAGATATTGTAACAAATCACGGGCTCTCACTCAGCACATCAAGCCGCGCGAAAGCGTTTCGAACACCGAACTAATGCGATTACGACTATACCTCGTGAGTATGCTATACTGTTAACCTAATTAGGGTGCTGCCCATTTGGCAAGATATCTATTAGGTTTCATCCTGATACAAGTCGGCATCGGCACTTGGAAAATGTTTACGATATCTGTGCACTGTGCAAGGGTGCAATGGTGCATGCCACGATCGGACTAGTGTATAGATTAGATATGCCACCTCAGAAACGTAATGCTTGCACCCTGTAAAGATTCTACAATCTACAATCTACATTCACAGCATCACAGCTAACTGCTGCTGCGTTGGCGCAACACGAAGTTAGCGATTGTTGTTCGTATGCTCGTGAGGTTTTACAGACAACGCAGATGTTGTGAACAACAGGCATAAAACTAGTGACATTGCAGTTCCAATTACGTATCGCTATACGATCTCAGTTCGTGTCAGTCTAGTCAGATGAGCTAACCTCCTTACTATTGGTATGGTCGGTAACGAGTTCCATATGTGATATATCGTTCTGGTAATGAATGGTGCAGAACGGGTTGATTTGGCACGCATAAAGTACAATGTTCTTTTGCATTGTCTATACTAGTTACGGATAATAACCCCTGTCGAGTGTCAGTCGAAGATATTCCGGTTTCTTTCAATATGAATATACTACTCAATTGTATATTGAAGTTTTATACCTCCATTACACATGCTTAGACTGCTGTAAATTTTTGTTGCCATATTTGTTGATATGAAACTCCTTGCCTCCTGTCACAGAGAAGACAACAGCATACAATACCAAACTCCCATACGCCGAACAATTGTTCCAAACAAGACCTAATCACTGTTGATCACTTATTTATAATATTACATGATATTTCAAGCTTGTTTCACTATTTACTGTCTGTTAAATATCTGGCCGAAAGTATGTCGTATATGCGACAAGAATATGTATGTTATATTCCGATGATGGTTACAAACCAAAACCACCAATAAAGCCTCAACTTCTGCTGCTTGTCAGTCGAGTTTTAAGCCCTCGCGATGAAGCTCAAACTTCGTCAATGTGGCTCACTTCCTGAGAGGAAACGACGACACGCGCATGTTTACTGCTGTCGTATAGTCTAACGTTAATCTATGGTTTATACTTGAACAAAAATTAGATAAACCGCGCGAAGTATGTTTGAATCCCTTCATTTTCCGAAATGGGGGTCTATATACGCTAATTGTAGTCTCAAATTAATCAATGAACATGGACAAATGTCTCACTTCATGGTGGAACGAATTTGAAATGAGAAGAAATCACAAAATTTACAATCAGCAAGATTTAAAGTGTAACATGTTTAAATGTGTCGAGTCGGATATTGACGCCCCAAAAGCACATCTCGCCTGCTTATGATGAATATGGATCCAGAAGTAACAAATTACATACAAGTTTTGACGTGTCTACTATCAGATACGGTAACTACTCATTACACTCAATGACATTTTGCGTATCAACCGGCGCTCAAAAAAATCTCCATCTACACTTTTGCTGCTTGATTCCTACCAATAGCGAGCAATTCGTTGCTAGTGTATAGCCTATTACAACTTCATTCCTAGCAGTTCGACTCTGCGTATCCTTCCAAAGGTCAACTAGAGCAGTGAATCATATTCTCTTTACTCGCCTAAACTAAAAGAATAATTTGACTTATACTCCCCGGAGAACCACGAAATTCCGCATGTATTTAACGCGGCACGGCGAAATGTCCAGCAATACCGTGGACAAAAACGACACCGCCTAGCTGATGACTATGCATGATATGTTGTGAGAAGGGTCGCATAAAAATTACGTCATTTCCTGACATACTTGCAAAAGTCGGTTTGCTCTTTGTGTTTCTTTATGTTGCGCGATTTCCACCGTCCACTCGAATACTAGCTGATTTAAAGTCTACAACATATAGAATACATTCCCGTATAGAGGCTATATGTACAGTACATATCTAAAACCTAGCTTTCCTATGTTCGGAGTGAAATGAATTGGCACGTGTTTCTGTTGGGTGTCTGATTTCAAGGACTACTCCAAGTCGTTTCGACACCTCCCTATCTTTTCAATGTATTGCAGTTTTGTGGTGTTTTGCAATGATGAAAATATTAATAAACTGATACTGATACTTCTAGTAAAGTCAGGACGTTAAGGATAAGGTGCTATGTGATATCGCGTTTTAGGAAGAACAACAGGCCTAGTCCAACTCCAACTTATATTCAGAGAGAGATATGATATTCTTTTTCGCCTGCACCATCGAGATGCTTTGACGACGGAGATAGGATACGGCCTTAGGGTCGACTAATGCTCACGTCATTCACAAGTCACACGTCTCGTTGTCCACGAATTCCAGGAGGCGAAGGAAAAAAGATTTCCATGTAATTCCAGACACCCCACTCCCTACAGGCCTACACACACGCACACACACATACGCACACACACACACACGCACACACACACGCAACTTTTATCGCAATGTCGTGGTGTTTTGCATCGATGAAAATAATGATAAACGAATAGGTGAGCGCATGAGCAGTGTGACGAACGCATCACTTCAGCACCACAAAAATTCGGAAATATGCTACCCTGCATGCTGTAATTTAAGCTCTAGCGCAACCTTGCGATCTGTTATACGATAGGGTTAAATTATCATATTTTGGGAGTTTGAAACGAGGACACTTTTTCAAAATTTGGCTCAACTCCCGAAAGACCCGCCAGACCGTTACTTGAGCGCCGGTTTCATATCTAAGTCCAATTACCACATACCTTTATTGACCAAAATTATCAAAAAAGAGGACTAATTCTCAAAAAAGAGGGCATTTGGGAGTCCGCCGAGGACACTTTCAATAATTCCGAAAAAGAGGACAAATCCTCTTAAAAGAGGATGTTGGTAAATCTATTATATGATCCTATCACGGACCGCTAATAACCAAGTTCAGAGTTGATCCGTCGGATTCCAGCGCCTCGTGTGTATTGAAAACATGTTTATATCCCTTGCGCCACAATTTCGGTGAAGCGGCGTTTCCAGTGTCATACAAAAAGATCCCTCGACCGTCGTGCAAGGAAAATCAGTGCCTAGCCGCCATCGCACCGTACAGTTATAGTCTGCTGTTCGCGAACTCTTACTTAGGCCCTACTGCAACATCAGTTCCAAGAGTTTTCCGGCACGCAGAACTGTATGGCGGGAAAACAGCCAGGCTTGGTGTCCGTGCCGTGTAGACCTAGACCAGTGATTTCCAAACTGTGTGCCAGCAAGGATTCTCAGGTGTGCCGCGAATCTTTTCATAATTTTGGACCAAAAACTTCATATTTTTTCTTTATGAGGGATGCACTCTAGCAGATGCGACTTGAAAGCGCTCAACTGCTTCATAGGACATGTGAGCCAATCATGACATGGCTGATGAGTAGGATAATTGTTATGTCATCATTGGGCTGATATGTGTCGAAAAGGGATCAGCTATGGCTGTCTCCTTCCAAATCATTTACCATGGGTGCAAAAGCAATCAGAATTTTATTGCCATGTACATCGCGCATCACCATTACCATGTGACTACAGCCTTTTTTGTTTGACTGAAATTAAAAGCTGTCCACGAGCGAGACTGCTTGGAATTGACGACGAAATGCGGATATGTTTTCAACAACGCAACCTCGCTTCAGTCGTATATGTTCGCATAAATAACCATTGTCATCGCATTACCACGCAAGTTTTTGTTCAGAGAGCTACTTCTTGTAAGTGTGCCGCGAGTGTTTTATGATTTTTCTAGTGCGTCACAAGCCGAAAGATTGGACCACTGCTGTAGACATTGGCCACTCACGGGCTGATTAGATATGAAATGAACCTGATATTGGATGTATTTCTTTCTAATTCAATAATTCTAATCTAATCTGTAAAAGCTGAACATTATCTGAAGTTGTCCAACACTGCTACCAACAAGTGACCTTGTTTCCAATTCATCGCTATATATTTTATAAAATACATATTTATATAAGGAATGCATTCAACACCATAAAACAGTTCGAAAAACGCGATCAAGAACGGTAGCGTAGCCGGTAGCCTTGAACAAAAGGCACACCGGTCGGAACTCGACTTTGGTACTTTAGATATTCGTCTCGGAAGAAGTTGATCAGCAGCTGCTCCTCCTCGTAAATCCGCTCGTCGAAAAACTTCCAGGAAGCGAAAAAGTAACCGACGAAACACACCGGGTTGCACGTCAGAATCTGCGCAAAAATAGTAGGTCGTGTGTCACAGTTGGGAATGGGCGAAATCGAATAACCGGGTGATTCGAGCAAGAGGCTTCAGACCGAGTATCACTCATTGCGACGGCATGAATGATGACGAAAGTTTAAATATGTACCTTTTAGGCGACCACAAAGAATATAGTGCCAGTTGTACACCACATTAGAGAGTATTTAGTATGTTTGGCCGTACCTGTTTCATTCCACTTTGTTACAATGTTGTGGGTACGACGACAAATACTAGGGTTACCACATTTTGAGACCTCAAAAAGAGGACGCGTTTCAGAAATTCTGAAAGCTTCAAGAACCAGAAAGGAAAACTGGCGATGTTGAAAACTTGGCGCTTCTTCGATATACCCCCGAGATCAAAATTTATAAACGGAAAAATAAATTCTTTTTCGTGTTTGGGATTGGAATGGGATTTGAGTTGTGGGTGCTGGATATTAGGGTTGGAAGTGGGTTTTGGTTAGGTCATCCCAATATTAGGGTTGTGGGTGCGGGATATTAGGGTTGTGAGTGCGGGATATTAGGGTTGTGAGTGGGAGACATTAGGGTTGGAAGATGACGGATGTTAGGGTTGGGGGTTAAAATATATTAGAGTTGGGGGTTTCAGACGTTAGTTCGGGGATTTTATCACATCTAACCCTAATATCCCTCACGCTCAGCCCTAATACACGTGATTCACACAACCCTAATATCTGTTATCCCCTAATCCTAATATCTTTCACCCATAACCCTAATATTCCTCACCCGCAAATCTAATATTGGGATACCCAAACCCAAACCATAACCCTAACGAACTTCCAACCCTAATATTTCGTACCCAACATGAAAAAAGAATTTATTTTTCCGTTTATAAATCTTGATCCCGAATTACCCGCCTTTTTACGATAATTGATGGTGCTGACTAAAAAAAAGGTCATCACTTTGCCCGAATCCCGTTTTACCCCATATTTTACGAAACTCTGACGTTTGATGTACAGAGGTCGAGTTTTTTATCGAGTTTTAATACTTTCTCCAGAAAATTGAGGACAAATGCCAAAAAGAGGAGATTTAGGCGTCCTCCGAGGACACTTTCATGAATCTGTGCAGCTTTACACTATGAGTGTCGTAATGAGTATGCTGCGACACGACCAATCTAGGTTTACAGCCTTCCCATGGTTGTAATGACATGAGTCATGACTCGACTCGGGATCTTACGTTGACTCGACTCAAGTCAATTTGTGTATTGACTCGACTTGAACTCGAGTCACTGTGCATGACTCGACATATTCTACGTGACTTATTCCAGTTTCATATATCAGGACTGACAATAGAAAAATAGGCCCAGGAACTGTCTTTTATCTGCTTGAATAAATTTGTTTACAGTGAGATAAATGAGTATATTATGAATTCGAGACCTTCCATATCACCCTAAAGTTTCACAGAGCGAGCGAGTGAACCTGTCTTGAACTCGATACTGAACTGTAAACTCTATGACTTGTAATTGGACTCAGGCCTTACCACATCGACTCGGACTTGACCCATTGCTCGATGGCTTGGACTCGGACGTGACTCGGTGGTGAATTGAAAATGACTTGACATGACTCGAGTCAATACGACAATAGCCAAATTGACTTGTGACTCGAATTCTTGTGATTTGGTTACCACCCTGAGCCTTCCACAGTGGAAAATACTATCCAAACCACAGTTCACGTATAATTTCAGTACTCGAAACATATGATTTCTAGCTACTTGGCTGGAATCATTAGAATCAACACCCAAATCATTGTGCCCAGCCCTAGTGACAATAACAAAGTTTACTACAACAGAAAGTCGGTGCTGCGTTTTGCTTCAGATGCAAGTAAAGAGGAAGAGAGAGATCGTTCACACTTTGAAACAGACTGTTCAGAGGTGATCAGTAGCGACTCACAAGGTACCGCATTTTTGAGCAACTCTTAGGCGGTCATGTTTCTAGACCACTTCCAATGCTGCTTGAATAGTCTTAAAAGAAAGCTACTTTTTACAATCTGGATTTTGAAAAGTAAAAAGTAACTTTGAGTTTTCATCATTAATATGGGTGAAATGGTCATAAAAACGGCGCGAAATATCGCCTGTATGGCGGCGGTAAGTAACTAAAACTATATTTGAAAATTGCACGTATTTGCAATGTCGTTTGTTATTTTGCGTCTAGTCCCAGAGATTGATATTGCAATTTCAAAAGGAGCCACCATCGATTAACATGCATGCGGCGGGTTGTTCAAAAATAAATTTATTTTCTAGATTCCGGGATTCACTGATTAAATTGTTGGGTTGCCTCAAAAAATGCTGCACAAGAAACTTGGCTCGATTTCAACTGGTGGATGTGAACGCACAGGAGTTTGAAAATTTTGAATTTAAACAAATTTAAAATATTCAAACTCCTGAGCATTCAACACCTACCAGTTTGAATCAAGTCCAATTTGGTGTAGAGCGTTTATTTAGGCAACCTAACAACTTAATCAGTGAATCCCTGGAATCCGGGGAATTTTTTTTTAACAACCCTTATTGCGCCCCCTCGACCAAATCTACTTTCGAAACTACATACCGCACCCAATTACTTGTCAGACCAGTCCTTTTGTACTTCCACTCAACTAGTTTCTACTTTGACTAGTAATTGAGTAAGAATTTACCTCCTACAGTAGTGGCAAATAGCAACGTTGACTACTCTGGTCTGTGAACACCTTTGAGAATGATATTTCTGCAACATTAACAATACTGGCTAGGCATTTACCGGGTCTGGAGATCAACAAGGCCGAATTATTTATGTCAATGAACACAAATTTACATGACAGATATGCGTACTAGAGGTTTGTGTTGAAGAATTGAACGATCGTAAACACTGAGAGCCCACCTGTGTTCCTATGCTCCAACAAAACCAACCAGCGTAGCTCGGATGTCGACAAATGGAATAGATCCCACTGGTCACTAGTTCATGTTCCTTTCTCTTTTCATACTGGATAAGATGTGTAAAGCCGACACCTAAGTTCAAATGAGAACAGTAACAGTCCGAATAATGATACACCACCAGAATGAACAAACTGAATCAATGCAGGAACTCAAAAGACAAACTTCAATTTGTTACAGATTCACTTACCCGCTGTGTACATCGCAGCTTTTCGGAAATATTCTCCAAATATGCAGAGGCATAACCCCAGTATCTGTACACTCGTGTAGAGTTTAATACCTGAAATCAAAAAAGTTTACGTATGAATTTTTTGCACTCGGCCGAGATCCTGTATCTACACCCATACCTGGAAAAACCTGCCTCCAGATGAGGTATTCAACAACACAAATGAAATGAGCAAAGTGATAAGCGAAACTATGATTCAGCAGGAATGACTCGAGTCTCAAGGTGGACGGATTGAACAACGCGGTAGCAAGGTATTCCGATATATGAAAGAAGCTAACAACGCACAAATACAGGCCAAGTGCGGTCCATGATGAAGACGCGAGTTTAACCACACTGGTCCCAAGTACAAAAACACAGCCAATGAAGTATGCGCGCCAGAAGATCTGAAATTCGGAAACATATTGTGATCAAAATCATTAGACGAGTCATACAATACTCACAGAAAAACGCTTCCAGGCGATAAAAACAAAAGCAGTCACGTGCATCAGCAAGACTGCAATCAAACATGAAGACATAAGCAAAGGCTTATCTTCATATGTAACTAATATCGATATCCATGACACGGATGACAAAAAGCTACCAAGGGCCGCTTTCGCTTCGAAAATCATTCTATGGCATAATAGACCTGTGCAAAATGTAAAAAATAAGAACATAATGGCAGCAGCAAAGCATGCAGGGTGATTTGCAAGTATATATTCAAGTGGAATGCTTATGATTTCACACTGAAAAAGGAAGCAAATGCATGAAGAATATTGCTTCCTGCTTTACCCGCAAATTTTGACAATGAGATAAAACTAGAAGTATTGAAAGAAAAGCATGCAAATTCGAGATTGTGAAAGAACCCGCTCCGGTAGTCATTTAAGGAAGTCAGCCTACCACAGCATCCCCATAAGCAAGCTCAAAGAACCCGTTCCCGTAGTCATACCAGGTAGTAAGCCTACTACAGCATCCGCATAAGCAAGCACCTCTGATCTTGCTTTACACTGATATACTGCCATTCACATCTGAGCAACAAAATCAGAAATCGAAAGCTCAGGTCCGCCACCTGAATCGTGTTCATCTTCGACAATAGTACGGACATTCCAGTTGCCCCGATCACAAATCACAGATGAAGGATCTATGTGTCTACCGGAAATAATGATCACATCAATGACCTTTCCCGTGTTACAAAATTTGTCCAACACCCTCAGTAGTTCATTGCATTGCGACACATATACTGGGAATTGTAATATCATTGATCGAAGTGTAAGTTCAGTGGTGTATGATCCCAATATTGATTCACGTAAGTCTTGACCTTCACGTAAGTCTTGACATTCACTTAGTGAGGGTAGACCTTTATTGAACAACTTCTGGGGATTGTAAAATTGTACCAGAGTGGAGACTATACTCATCGTGTTGTAGTCAGGCATGGGACTTCCAAATGCAATATTTGCAATTACACTAAAATTTGATGGTAAGTCCTCAGGATCAAAGGATATTTTTGTGATCGAAAATCTGTCCGTTTTCGTACTAAATATTTCAGAAAAATCAGTATTTTTGGTAGATTCGGAAATTTTTTTCACACGAATCCACTGAAACACCACAGATTTTCCATTCACACCGGTCTTATTGAGACCGATTCCGAGTTTGCAAAAGTCCAAGATACTAAAATAAGCAGCGGTCATGTAGAGATTCTTCAAGTTAGATCTGCCACTTTTTAGAAGACAAAGAATTCCAGCACAGAAATTAGCGGTACGGTGTTCGCCGTGATTGAACCCCACATGCAAATTTTCAAGGGTGTACCAATGATTGAAACAATCCTTATATAGGCTATCCTTGCCAAAACTCTCAATTTCTGGTAGAGTTGCTTCAAATGTGGTAATATGGTAGAGGCTGATTTTGGAATCGGGCAATAATTCAGTGTCAATATCCACAAAGTCGTAGGGATTCACAAGTTCACTATGGCTATCAGTGCTGACAGCCTCATCCCATAAATCCTTTTTCAGTTCTGCATCCTTAGTTGAAGACATATGAACAATAATCTTTTGTAGCAGATCAACGTAATTGTCATTTATCCAGTCAATGTTTATTATTACTGTGCTGACGGAACTTTGACTCAAAACAATTTTTGTGACATCAAATATCAAATCAGACAATGTCGACTCGACTGAGGGTATAGATATTACAAATGTCTCCAAGCTAGACAGCACCGGAGAACAGAACGTAAGACGTTGCATGAAAGGCAACGTTGTGAAATCCAAAGCGAGGGCCGATAAATATTTCAAGAGAACTTCCATCATTTCTGTGTCTGCAATATCATGTTTGTTAACACCCAACGAGTCTTGCAAAATATTTTCTGATTCTACTCGTTCAAGCTTGGGACATTTTGACGTACGAAATGATGCATTGTGTTTAATAATGAGTTCCATGAAGTAGCGAATCAACAGTACGCTTCTGGCAGTTTCCTTGCAACGAATATAACGTGGTTCTTCACCAGGATTCCAGTACGTGTCTCCATATTGGAATGCAGTATGCATCTCGTGTTGAACGGGACCTCTTTTCAATCTGTCACTGAACGCTACACTTTTCGCTGCACAATTTTGGCACAATTTTTTCCAATGCGCGTCAAAGGAATTGTGTAATGACGGATAAGCGACTTCGAGTGAAAGAAGCACATTAATCGGCAAATTTGATAGAACCGAAGATATCACTTCATCTGGAATTGTGAACTGGGTTGAATATCGGAGAAACATATCACATCGCTTAAGACGTTGAGTCTCGTTTTCTTCGCTGAAGGTGGTGAGCATGCCATTTTTGGTTGAAGTTATCGCTTTGCAACAGATTTGAACCAGACTTTTCACGGACTCACAACTTCGCTGTGTGCTACCATCAAGTACCCGGTCTGATGAGTTTTCTGCTGCTGAATTCGCACAATTCTGCATCTTATATCTACAGTTAACTTCACTGCATCAGAAATACGCTGTGAACAACTATGAATGACACAGGTTTGGCTAACCAGTCCGAGTCAAGAGCTTGATATTCAAAATTTATATTGAAGAAAGAGTCACATCATACACATGCGTACAAAAGCTACAGGGTTGGTCCGATTATGTTCAAAATATGGTAAGTTTTGTTCAAAATAAGGTCAGGGTTAACGTCCATACGGTGCTGGTTAGGGTCATTAGGGTTGCGGTGAGGGAATTAGGGTTGAGGGTTAGTAGGCTATCATTAGAAACCTCACCCCCAACCATAATGACAATAACTCTTAACCAAGGACTGATCTTATTTCGAACATAAGCCTGTCCTTATTCTGAACATGACTGACCTTTCATTGTGAGCATAAACAAACAAACCCCCCTCCACAGACAAAAGAACAGCACCTGATCTCCCCTCATACTATAATTATCCTGATTTAGAGGGAAACATCACACACATGCATGTGGGCGTAGGCCCCGATCCCAACTCCGTTCAGAAGGACATAAATATAGAATACCAGAACACTTGAGCTGAGTAATTCAATCAATCCATCAGGTTTATATTAATATTTTCATCATTTCAAAACATCACAAGACTGCGATACAATGAAAAGATAGGAAGGTGTCGAAACAACTTAGAGTAGCCTTTAATATCAGACACCCACCTTGGCCTAGGCGAAGTAAAGAAGAGGCATGCACACTAGGGCTCTTCAAAAATGACTTTTTTTCTCAAATCGTACTGGCTACTTGATAAAATTGTTAGGTTACCTAATTCAAGCCTACACACAAAATTTGGTTCAATTCCAGCCAGTAACCGCTTTGCTACAGGAGAAGAAAGTTTCTATTTATTTTATAAAAATAAATAATAAAAAAATTGAAAATTTTCTGTTCACCCCATGAAAGTGTTAGGCTGTCTATAGAAACGATGCTCACCAAATTTGGTTCAATTCCAACCAGTGGAAACGGAGTTATTGCCGTCGAAAAATTGTGATTTGAATAAAATAGTATTTACGGTGACCGATTCTTTGTTTATTCATTATAGTTGTGCTCACCGTAAATACTATTTTATTCAAATCCAAATTTTTCAACGGCAATAACCTGGCTTCCACTGGTTGGAATTGAACCAAATTTGGTGAGGATCGTTTCTATAGACAGCCTAACACTTTCATGGGGTGAACAGAAAATTTTCAAATTTTTTATTATTGATTTTTATATAATATATAAAAACTTTCTTCTCCTGTAGCAAAGCGGCTACTGGCTGGAATTGAACCAAATTTTGTGTGTAGGCTTAAATTAGGTAACCTAACAATTTTATCAAGTAGCCAGTACGATTTGAGAAAAAAAGTCGTTTTGAAGAGCCCTAATGCACACTGAATAAAAAGTAATGCAGAGAATATAAGACACAAGCGACAAAATGGGGGGGCATGTGGCGGAGGGCGAGGTCGATGTTAGATCGTGGTCCGGTAATCCTGAAGGCTGGCTAGTATTCATTCAATCAATCAAGTTCATTTTAGACTGTAATTTAATCATTCATCCTAATCAGGAAATTTATTCCATTCAACTGAATTCTGAAGTCTTTGAGCGTCTTTTTTGGGATAAATAATTTACAACTTATTAGATTTATTGTGACATTAGAAATGAACGAATCCCGAATTTAAGAGTATAAGGACCAACAATGAACAATGGCTGTAAGAAGCCATGTTCACTGTTCACTGGTGGTTACTGATTCGCATGGTTCTTATTGAAAACAGCTAAATATACCGAAATGTACCTAATACACAACACTTAATGTAAATCAAATGAAAATTGGCTAGCGAGACATAAATATTACGCATTTAAATAAGCACGTAATCATATAGCAAATAAGCATTACAGCCGCATCACGCAACCGCAAGCAAAGCAAGCAATTTCTTCTAAATAAATACTAGCCAGTCTTCAGGATTACCGGGCCACGACCTAACATCGACCTCGCCCTCCGCCACATGCCACCTCATTCTGTCGCTTGCGTCTTATATTCTCTGCATTACTTTTCATTCAGTGTGTATGCCTCTTATTTACTTCGCCTAGGCTAAGGTGGGTGTCTGATCTTAAAGGCTACTCCAAGTTGTTTCGACACCTTCCTATCTTTTCATTGTATCGCAGTCTTCTGATGTTTTGAAAATATTAATAAACCTGATTGATTGATTGACCGCAACAAACTTTTTCTGTGGAAACCTTAACCAAGTGAGCAAATATCATGGAAAACTGAATTCAGTTCTCCATTCAGTTTTCCATGGCAAATATGCTTTTCCTGCGTTTGCAGTCGAGCATAACGCAGTGCTCTGAGCTTGGGCAGGGGCAGTGAGCCATATAACCTATCAGGCAGAGATGGGCGCAGTAACTGGACTGGACTAGGATTGGACCACTGAACTATATCAAAAGGATACGGACTATGGGTTATTTTTGTTGGATCCGGTTCGGACCGGATTGTGATTTTTGAAAATAAAATTGAATCCGCTAGGACTTGGACTTTTAGCATGGAAAAATCCGAACTGGGGTACGCCATTTTCGCAACCAGAACCGCGGGACGATCGGAGGGACGAGGAGAAAAGTTGTTACTGCAGAAAGTTTTTATTTGTCATGCCAGAACCGGCGCTAAAACCACCAACGTTGTTCAGTTGAGAGCAGGTAGTAATTTTGCGAATATGGCCAATTGGCCATAACAGAGTGTGTGACTTGTTCAGATGAAAATTATAACCCAACGACTATATGCTGGTTCGGTGGTATCCTTTTTGGCTTTTTTTAAATCGTGGCACTATAGATAACTAACCTCCGTAGGTTAGTTATCTATAGTGGCACTGTGGTAGTCTTTCATAGTTTGTATATGAAACCCAATCATAGTGTAAGACGAGTTACAAGCAGGGCTTTGGAGCCGGAGCCCGGAGCCGGAGCCCCGGAGCCATGCATTTTCACCGGAGCTGGAGCCGGAGCCGGAGCTGGAGCCCGTCATTTGAGGAGTAGCTCCGGCTCCGACGTATTTCATAAGATGCTATTATATATGCAACAACCACATCTGCTGATTTATCATAATTGAACAGCAGGCCTGATTGCTGTGCACAGCAATGGCATAAAGCAGTGGTTCCCAACCTTTTTCATCTCGTGCCCCCCTTGGCCGAAATTTGAGCCAAAATTCCTCCCTTAGGAGAAATCTGCCCAATGATTGAAAAAGGTCATTTTTACCGCGCAAACAGCTGGTGACTGAAGAATAAGGCGGGCGGTAGACCCCGGTACCGCGTGTTTGTTTCTAGCAGGGCTGTAACAACACTTTGTAGACCTCCAAAAAGAATTGTCTTGGTCCCAATCAATCAAGTTCTGGAAGGCTTGACTCAACAGACCCCACACTTCCATTTGTGTTTTCGTCTTACCATGCAACAATCGCTAATATAACTGCTTTGAAAAATCAGTATGTATAAATTTACTGGTCTCGCGATTTTTTTCTCAAATTTGCGTATGCATTTGGCCAATAATATTGGTACTTTCATATATAGTTGGGTTGACCAGACTCGAGTCCGACTTGAGACACCATTTTCTGATGACTCGACTTGACTCGAGTTATTTTCTTAAAATACGGAAACGACTCGACTTTTGTCTCGACTTGGATTCGAGTCATTGTGCATGACTCGAGACTATAAGACGGCCAAGACCGACATTTCATTGTAATTTCGAAGAACAGTAAAGTGACCACCCTATTGGAATTTCGTCTATTGGTCCTGGTACTTGAAAATGCGACAAGAAACTGCTCAAAGTGAGGAAAATTAGTATATTATAAACGCAAATCATTCAATATCACCAAACAGAGTTAAAAAAAGTGGGTTTAACACGACTTCAACTGGAAACTGCTGAGCACTGAGCAGTTACCACCAGGGCTTTGGAGCCGGAGCCCGGAGCCGGAGCCCCGGAGCCGTGCATTTTCACCGGAGCTGGAGCCGGAGCCGGAGCTCTACATAAAATTCTGCCGGAGCCGGAGCCGGAGCTGGAGCCCGTTATTTGAGGAGTAGCTCCGGCTCCGACCCATTTCATAAGATGCTATTATATATGCAACAACCACATCTGCTGATTTATCATAATTGAACAACAGGCCTGAATTTTAATGCTGTGCACAGCAATGGCATATAGTAAAGTGCGTTCTAGTGCAACTATGATGTTGTCGACAATTGACAAGTATTCAGTATGACGTCACAAGCCGGCATGGCGGCACCTGTATGTCTTCGTCGCTACATCGGGTGTTATTGACGGCTGACAGACTCCAGATTACTATAGATAACTAACCTATGGGTAGATTAGTAATCTATATAGACCAGGAATGGCCAACCTTTTCGGCTAAAGGGGCACATTCAATTGACGAACGAGTGCGCGGTCCACTAGCCACGCCAAGCGGGTAAAATTTTCTAAGTAAACAAGGTCAATAATACCGCCCGCTAGGCTCAGTTGTATGGACACGACTATTCGGCGTCTGGCCACATCGATATCGAAGGTCTCCGATAATATGCGACAATCATTTTGTGCCTACATTTCACCGTCGACGATCTCTTTCTGCGAGCGCAAACGCGAAAAGACTTTCTCCCGTAATTGCGAATACAGTTAGACTCAATCGGGTAAATTAGACGTTTTTTCGTTTTCAGTAGGGGGTAGGCTACCAAACAAGAAATCGTGTGACAATTAAACACGCGAAGAGTGAAGAAAAATTTCGCTACTATTTTAGTTTATTGTAATGTACGACGATTTAGTGACAATGTGACTGGACCCTGGATCTGCCAATGCGTCGGAACTGATATTTTAGTCATCAACATCCCAAGTGTCGCAGTCAGAATTTTAATTTTTGGTTGGCATTGCAAGTTCACAATCTGAGCAATTCATTTTCGATCTTATAATAGGAAATTACCTCGCGGGTCACGCAAAACCTTCTCGCTGACCACATTTGGCCCACGGGTTGGCCACCCCTGATATAGACAGGCCCATGCGATAATTTCAGAGCCGGAGCCGGAGCTGGAGCCGGAGCAGTGGTAATAATGTGGCTCCGGAGCTGGAGCCGGAGCTAATGTGTGATAGAAGAGAGCTCCGGAGCTGGAGCAGTTTAAATTTACGGCTGCTCCAAAGCCCTGGTTACCACAATGACTTGGACTCGGACTCGAGTCTTAATACCATGACTCGGACTCGACCCTCTGCTCGGTGACTTGGACTCGGACTTGACTCAATGGTGAATTGAAAATGACTCGACTTGACTCGAGTCAAAACTATGAAAGTGAGATTAGCTTGTGTCTCGGAGCCTCGTCACTTAGTTACAGCCCTGATATATAACATACACGGGATCAGATTTCCTGCTGGAGCTCAATGAAATTTAGGACACCCATTCCGTTTCGGCAACATTGCACATTGCACATTGCGATCTCTTTGACTTGAATCGATGACGTTGAAATATTTAGTCACTGTCTGAAAATGTTGACTTGAAAATATAAGACAAATACTTTACTATGATGTTATCGACAATTGACAAGTATTCATTATGACGTCACAAACCGGCACGGCTGCACCTATGTCCAGGGCATGGTATGGTATGGTATGGAACGACAATTTTCCATACTCCATACTTGCCTTACTCTCTCCATACCATACTTGCAATTTTCCATACCATACCAACATTGTTCCATACCATACTTGATACATATTCCATACTTTCAAATACTTCAATTTCATAAGTATAGTACCTTTTCTAGCACCTATATTATTGATATTTCGGATGTCATTTTTGCTTAAACTAGCCATGATGCGAATCCAATTCCTGGTGATAGTTTTACAGAGTCTGTTTTGGTGAGGTGCCGTGTACGTCTACTCTGCAGCTTCCGCGAGCAAAATGAGATAGTCAGCAGATTATTATCTAGGAGGACAGTCCATAAAAGGGACGGGTAACATACGGCCCGTGGGCCAGATGCGGCCCGCGACGAGATTTTGTCCGGCTCGCGGACAGTTTCCCGTCTTACATGATAATGTGGCCCGCTGCCCCAGTCTGCCGAGATTCTCCACTACTTGCCTAAACGTCGAATTTTAGTGACTGTATGTTATTATATAGGTGTGCGCACTCCGCAGCGTGCGATAGTGGAGCTTACGCGTAAGTTCGTCGAAGCGAGAAGACTTGCATTATCGGCATTTACGATGTACTCAACCCTAATGAATTGAAATCTTGGTAAATTTTGGGTACCGGGCTTATCAAACGCTGTGAAATCTTAATTAAGGATTGCACCGTGATTTAGTTGACAGAGAGAAGCAGACATGGCGGCGCCTGTATGACAATGCTGTTCTCAAATCCACATTGTATTGTCATTATCGGCGAGAAATGGCTCTGAAGTGACATATTCAGGCCGTGTTATTTTTGGCATTTCAGGAGCCAGATGCCAAAACTGCCAAAAATAAAAATTTGAAAATGCCAAAAATAAGCAATTTTTGGCATATGCCAAAAATAACACGGCCTGCCAAATGGTGTATTTCGTTCATGGTGTTGTGTTACCAGGACCGCGTTACAAGCGAGAAGAGCGTTTGTGAAAGGCAGGTTTCTTCATATGGGTCCAGCCCACCCATTAGGGATGAAAGCACGGTGTCCTAAATGGTGTGGGCACAGCGAGATTGAACGGCTGACTGCATTTGGTTTACGTCATACTTTCCATTTGTACAAAGGCAATTTTACGACCATTTTTGACCGGCTTGTCGAGCGCTAAATTTGATAAAACTGGTATCAATGAGAAGCTGCCGCAGTACTGATTATTAAAATATAAATTAAATTCTGCTCATGGAACTGGAACCCCCAAAATCAACCACGATTTTTGGATTGTGATCGAGGTGAACATTGTGACGCAACAAACTGCTCGGCTATTTCCGAGCTGCATAGTCCGGTTTTGCAAAACAGTCTTGTTGCGTCAATGTTATTAAACAAGCTAACCTTCCCAGGACTCTTCCATGGGAGTTGGTACTATTAAAGCCACCTGAAGTGACAAAAGTCCTCAGAAAATATATCGGTAGACTGAAGGAGAAATGATAGTCGGGCTACTAAATAGAATGTGTTGAGAGACAACACAGGAAACTCCTGGGAAAGGATCGGGAAGAAAATTCTTTCCGCGATGAGATCGATGGCACTGGCGAAGTGATCTCTTTTCATGATGCATGGAAGCCGGTTCGGCCCTCCAAAGATTTTGAAGCTCTAAAAACCTTTAGTGGATGACTGGCAACATTCTTTCCCTCAACGGCTACTGTTATGAAGCCGATATTTCCCAGATTCGCTGGGCGAGAAATGAATTTAGGAGAAACTTGGCTGACCTGAATTTGGAAGCACTGTTACAGTGCAAACGATTCAAGTCTATTCAACAGCTGTAACAATCAGCTGTTGAGCGTGTTTGTTAGGCTTTTCTTTCTTTTTTTGCTTATTGGCACCGATTCCGATGGATACTGCACATTTTGTGGTTTCGTTTGATATTATTAACCTATGAAATCGTTAGGTTTTTTCTTCTTTTTATTGTTTGTTGGCACTGATTATACGTGGATGCTGCACATTTTGTGGTGTCTTTTGACAAACTAGCCAAAATTGAGCGTTTTTGTGACTAATTCGAGGCTGAAACTATCTATTTAGAGGATGATGCCAAAACTGACAAAAATAAAAATCGAAAAATGCCAAAAATAAGTTATTTTTGGCAGTTTTGGCATATGCCAAAAATAACACGGCCTGGACATATTGCTGTCGATAAAATATATTCATTAAATACGATTTATTCCTTGTATATATGCGCGAATAATGTATCCATTCAGCAATCCGGCCCGCCAAGTACTTAATTTTCCTATATCCGGCCGGCTGACTGGAGAAGTTGCCCGCCCCTGCTCCATAAGAATATCGCCTTTCCGGTACATGGGCATGAGACACATGCAAGTTTGAAGTAAATACTCGCCAAATAATCTATAATATAGGCGCACCCATAAAATATCCCAGCTACAGGCGATCAATACTGCAGCGATCTGCGTGATTATTAGTACAGTATTTGGTTGAGGTTAGCGTGGCGAGAATTTCAAACTATATCTACCCCACTCCCTGATCTATAATCCTAATGTGAGATCGTTTGAAATGTGACCAATAAGATATCTCGCTATGTAAATAGTATAAATGCGCGGACAATATTTCAAAAGAAATGTAATTATCAATCATATTGAGCAATTAGTACGTTACAACATGATTGCTTGTAAGCTGTCGTCACTCAAGGAATGAGGTAGTTGCAGTAGCCCACATTACCAATTATTGCGATACACGATAGACTTTGCTCGGAGACGTCGTGTCTAGACTCAATAGAATATCGGATCAACATTACTGTTGTCATTATTACATCACAAAATCAAGTCATTCCAAGTGCTACTAAAACCGTTGCACAGGCGTGTATTTGTTCCTACAGAGCATTCAATAGTTCACGTTCACACATAACAAAATCGATGGTATTCCGTGAATAGCGATCAACGTACGATTCATGAAGCTTGCACAGATCACGATGAAATGTATAAAACACCTAAGTATGGAAGTATGGAAATGTCGTTCCATACCATATATTAAAATCTTCCATTCTATACCATACTTGCATTGTTCCATATTCCATGCCAAAATATCGATCCATACCATACCATACTTCCATACCATACCATACCATGCCCTGCCTATGTCTTCGTTGCTACATCGGATGTTACTGACGGCTGACAGACTCTAGATCAGTAGTTCTCAACCTTTTTGTCTTCGAGGACCCCTTTTGGGCCGTCACGGACCCCCGCGGACTAGAGGTCGACCGATATTGATTTTTACAGGCCGATACCGATATTTCGACGCTCACAGGGCCGATAACCGATATCATAGGCCGATATTAATATGGAAGGAGCAGAGAACTATTTTGCCAAAAATATTATATATTAGGCAAGGTGGCACTTGTTCATGCCACAGAAAGGTGAACAACAAACGAGAAAACTGAAATCGAAAAGACTTATTGCTTAATTGTGAACATTCGTTGAAATTTGGGATAACCCGAAAATCAAAACATGATACAGAATTGCAGATCAGTTCAGAAAAGGTAGATTGTAGTTAGATATAAAATATCGGTCGCGATATCGGCCTAGATTGGCCGATACCGATATTCGAGAAATTTCCAAATATCGGCGCCGATAATCGGCCAAGCCGATAATCGGTCGACCTCTACCGCGGACCCCCGACGTTTTAGATCAAATTTAGCTCAATATTCGCACAATCATCATCTGTCTTGTGCAAATGATAACTGCAGGGCTAATGATAAACAGCAACAAAATGATTTTTCTTCAAAAGGACATCCTATTCATGTAGAACTTGGGTTGATTTTTATTATTTCAAAGCGAATTCTGCAACTGCATTTCTTGAAATACGTGGTCGTGCCTTGAAAATCTGCACCTTCGATCTGATATGAACGAATGCTGAAAATTCATTTAGGCCAGTGGTTCTCAATTTTTTAGACACGCCCCCCTTTACGATAGTGAAAAATTTCGCGCCCCCTTATTGTCATAACACAACATGAAACCAGAATGCTAGCGAACCGAATGGATAGTTTGATTGCATGGATGGTTATGCTCGTTGATGAGAGAATTCTTCAATATGAAATTTGGACTAAACACATAGCAACAACAACGAACTGCGGGTAAATCGCCCGAAGCGCGAAATTATTCTTCAGTTGACCACATCTTTGTTTCCTCCTGCAGATTCTTTTACGCCCCCCAAAGGGGGTTCGCCCCCAGTTTGAGAACCACAGATTTAGACAAAAAAAGGTGGTGACGAATGTAAAAATAACGGGTAACGCTTCCGACGACACAATTGGACATGATCGCATCAATTATGGCACCAAACAATTTTTTTATTGAGCATTTAACGTCAAGCCTGTTCATTTCTATTCAGCAGCCACTCTTGAAGTTATTATGGAAAAGTGGTTATGTATATCACAGGAGAAATTGGATTTTTGTAAACATATCCAAGTGACAGTGATTGACCTTACTAATGCAACTATTTATTTTTTACACAATCCACAACGAAACAGCAAAATATTTGTATCAGTGGGATATCGGCAATTAGCTGCTAAAATGAGTCTGACCAGCAGGATATTTCATCTTTGACGGCCATTCTGTTGATGTGAGTTCTACTGCTCATGAAGAAAAACTGTGTCGTGATTTTCCTAATTTAAAAAAATACAAATTTGGTTGAAAACGATCTTGTAAATTCAGAGGCTTCGCGGACCCTCTGGAAATGCTGCGCGGACCCCCGGTTGAGAACCGCTGCTCTAATTACTATAGAGAACTAACCTATGGGTAGATTTGTAATCTATATAGACCAGGGATGGCCAACCTTTTCGGCTAAAAGGGCACATGCAATTGACGAACGAGTGCGCGGTCCACTAGCCGCGCCAAGCGGGTAAAATTTTCAAAGTTTATAAATAGACTATGTCAATAATATTATTACTTGAGTATATTGCGAGTCTACTGTACACCGTCCGCTAGGTTCAGTTTGCAAAGACACGACTATTCGGCGTCTGGCTACATCGATATCGAAGGTCTCCGATAATATGCGACAATCATTTTGTGCCTACATTTCACCGTCGACGATCTTTATGCGAGCGCAAACGCGAAAAGACTTTCTCCCGTAATCGCGAATACAGTTAGACTCAATCGGGTAAATTAGGCCTTTTTTCATTTTCAGGAGGGGGTAGGCTACCAAGCAAGAAATCGTGTGACAATTAAACACGCGAAGCGTGAAGAAAAATTTCACTACTGTTTTAGTTTATTGTAATGTACGACGATTTACTGAAAATGTGACTGGACCCTGGATCTGCCAATGCGTCGGAACTGATATTTTAGTCATCAACATCCCAAGTGTCGCAGCCAGATTTGTAATTTTTGATTGGCATTGCAGGTTCACAATCTGAGAAATTCATTTTCGATAATATAATAGGAAAATACCTCGCGGGCCACGCAAAACCCTCTCGCGGGTTGGCACATTTGGCCCGCGAGGTAATTTCCTATTTGGCCACCCCTGATTTAGACAGGCCCATTCGATAATTTCAGAGCCGGAGCCGGAGCTGGAGCCGGAGCAGTGGTAATAATGCGGCTCCGGAGCTGGAGCCGGAGCTAATGTACGATAGAAGAAAGCTCCGGAGACGGAGCTGGAGCAGTTTAAATTTACGGCTGCTCCAAAGCCCTGGTTACAAGTCGGGGGAAAAGTTGACAAACGTGACAAAGGTATAGCGCACCGACACTGGGCAACGTTAACCTGTGGCGTATTGAATTGTCGGTGCAAATACTATAGGGTTACCGTACGTCCTCCTTTAGGAGGATTTGTCCTCCTTTTTCGGGTTTTTGAAAATGTCCTCCGAGGACGCCCAAATGTCATCCTTTTTGGCAATTCGTCCTTTACACGTTTCAGAGCTAATATAGTAGACGGATTGTAGAGAGTATGGGCATAAATAGGAAATTAGGTTAATATGAAACGCTTTCTTCCTTGTGGTGTTACAATGTTGCTTTCCTCGGGATATATTTCGCCAAAGCTTTACCCTCAAAATAGCTGGCAGTAGGCCCAATTGTTCAAGTTCAAATTTATTCATAAAATTTCATCATTTGAAAAATTACAAGACTGCGATACAATGAAAGATAGGAAGGTGCCGAGACGACTTGGACTAGTTTTTGAGATCAGACACTCACCTGGGCCTAGGCGATGTAAATAGGAGCATGCACACTCAAAGAAAATAAAAGAAGATAATATAAATGATAAGCGACAAAGTCAGGTGGAATGTGACGGAAGGCGAGATCGATATTCAGGGCTTTTTTGTCGCCGGAAGAACGACGACACGGTGGGCGAGGAGCCTAGAATAACCTCCGTCAGCGGGAATCGAGCCCGTGCCGTTTGCTTGGGTGGCGCCGACGCTCACCACTACGCTATCTCCCCCGCGTAGCCTAGAGTCTATCTCCCCCCGTAGACTCTGCTTGTATTTTGATTTGAATGCAGACATGCTCGTCGACTGTCGGATTGCCGTCAAAATATCGTTGCACAGCTCTGGTCCGGTATACTTAATAGAACGATGGTCCTATCCTGATCCCAACCAGGCACTCAGGTAAAAAGTGAATCCGGATCCAATGCTATTCCAGAAAAACTTACCGGATTTCTGTCTGGCTAATCCTGTACATCTATCTTTTTCTAGTACAAACAATCATAGCAATTAATACTTGGTATTCATATTTTCGGTACTAGACACAGCAGCAATACTCCAAATTTCGTGAGTCAGGTGAGTATATAATATGACAGCAGTTTGTTTATTTCATTTGTTATTGATATGGAAGCTTTGATTAATGCACCTCAGCAAACACAACAAAACAAAACAAACATGTTTATTGATTATAGGGATACCTTATGTCCTCTTTTGCAAGAAAACCTTACCACTTTAGCTGCCAAGGCTTATTATGGAAATTACCAGTAAACGCCAGCAAACAATGAATTTTCGGCTCGTTGGATATTTAGCTGAAATCGGGCGTGCTGCATCTTATGAAACATTTTTTTTAAATTAAAGTAATTATAAAAATATTGCAAATTTTTGGCTGCTCATTTTATGAAAAGCTACCTAGTGGTCGAACCAAAAAAAGGTTGACCTATTGTATACAGACGTGATTTAAAACAAGACTTACGGTAACGAAAATGGTTGTTTCTGACAACAAGCCTATTGAGAAGCCTCGACACACCTGTAATTCGGGGATAGAACCAATTCCGGACTTCACTGTACGCATTTGAAAAATATCGTAAATATAGGATCGCTGGTACTTCATGATATTGAGTAAAATCCTAAATTTAGGATTGTTGACAGTCAAAGTGTTACAGTCATTCAAGGACGCCCAAATGTCCTCTTTTTCGCAAGTCGTCTTTTTTATTACGTTGGTTGTTAGGCGAGTACATAGAGACAACCCAAAAAGGTCATATCGGACATAAATCCACGTGAAAGTGGATTGTAATGTAAGTGATGCGAAGGTTGACTAAAAATATCAATCTCGCGCGTCGACAGTCGACATATGCGCCATGCGCAATTCATTTTCATAACTAGTCGTTATATATTATCTCTTATTTCTTTGCATAGTATGCACTGTGCATGTCCCTTGTTCACATCGTCTAGGCCAGCTGGGTGTCTGATTTCAAAGACTACTCAAAACCGTCTCGACACCTACCCATCTTTTCATTGTATCGCAGTCTTGTGGTGTTATGAAATGATGGTATTATTAAAAACCTGATACTGATACTGTAAGACTGATAGAAAGCAATGGTAATAGGGCCTATAAGCTCGGTGAACTGTTTCCCAGCAGCAAATTGCCCTTGCACGGCGCCATACAGCGTTTAATTCACAACAACAATATTTTGGTCACGATGTATATAGAATGTGTTGAATTTATAACACGGGCACATGAGGCAATCGAATTTCATATGATAGATTAGGCATTGAGCAGAAACATCACTAAATACATAACATCCGCTGTTGGTGTATTTTGAATTCTATAAAACCGCAAGATCGACTGCTATATAATTACTAGTAGTTCTATACCTACCTACCTACTGGAATCTCTACAATGATTCTTTACGACATCGTATTTATATCCGTTGTTGCAGTGCACCTAATCGAGGGGTGCGTTCTGCCTCAACCTACAACAGATCCTGATTGGCAACACGTACGTCTAAACTTGACCGTGATTATTGCAATGGCAGCAGTGTCATTGGAAATGTCACATTTCAGATGCAGAGAGATTGGCATGATGTTCTCAATATGCCTAAACGAAGTGAAGGAACGATTGACTGCTTTCACTGGCTGAACATGACTGAAGCAAGCGATGGAGGGTTCAATGTTGACCTTAATGTGGGCGTACACGGGTGAGTTGTTATTCCTTATGCCCCTGACTCATATGCGGCCAATATTACCGTTGCAAATTGATGGAATCCATCTGCTGAACATAAGTTATAATCTATCAAATGTCGATGTAGTTCATTGCGAGGATTTGTTGAACTCTTCATGCATATCAACATCAGGACTAACGTAATGCATTACATCGTCCGGCCGTGCGCCATGCCAATTGTTACCGAAAGTGCTTTCAACATTCTAGCTACCCGTCAGAAGCATACCGAGACCACTTTGTAAAGAAGAGAACAGGCGTGTACCAGATGAGTGGGGACTACGGTAATATAAATGGTGCACGCACGATACACTTGCATCGTCAATTATTTTATTCAATTTCAGTAAACGATTTCGTTGCGGCTGTAACAAAAGCAAACGATCATAAAGAGGCGAATGAAGATTTCGAGAGAGCCATAATAGCAGGTGATTGCATTGCAGTAAGCAGGGGGGGGGGAGCAACCTTTTGGCTATGTACATTATACGGTCGCATTTCCATTAGTTATGTAGCCTACGGCCGCAATCCAGGGCTTCGCCGTAGTGAACTAACTGCTGGACGCCAAATGCCCATGTTACACTGTCCATGTCCATTTCCGGTTAAATCCGGACTAATCTACTTTTTCATATCGTCATATAGTATAAGGCTTATATACTATATGCCGGTTGATACTATCAGCCTTATACTATACGCAACGAAATTGCTAGCGGTCATGTCATGAACTGCAACCGGAATGTGTTATGATGGCGCTAATCGCGAAAAAATGTCCAGGATCACGAAGGAATTACGTCATTAATATCAGTAGTTTCACATATTACAATGAAATGTCCTTTCTCAGCCCATGTGATCAGATTCACCAGTAGAGTTGATGAAGCTGGTGTTTTAAATATCTAGGGCACGTTATATATGATGAATATTGATGCTGCATCTTCCGGTGGGCCAATTGTTGAATTCATATCATTACTTGCATGCTGCTATTTCTTGTCCTCCCATCAGAATTGTCGGTATATAGTGGAAAGATGTTGAAATCGCCCAAACGTATCAGAGACAAATTTTATTCGTGAGGAGCACACGATTCCAAGCTGGTACTTCTATATGGGGCGCATCTCTTTCCCCTGCTGTCCGCAGTGGTGGCCCTACGATTGGGGAGGGCCCTGGGCGAGACTTATGGGGGCCCCCTTTAAGCATGTAATCGTACCCTTTCACATCTATTGTTACCATCAACTTATCATTAGTGCGCAATATGGCACGGGATTACGTGATGTGTATATGGCACTATAACAAGGCTTTGAAGCAGGCCGGAATGTTGAATTGCTCTAGCTCCTGAGCCTTCTTTTATCATGCATTGTTAAATTATAAAATAAGTGAACCAGTTAACTACATAGCTCATGCCTTCACGTTGAAGATGTTTGACATGTAGCGCGAAGTAATAGAACATAGCGATACAGCTGCTTAAGGCTAAATAGACCCACACTAATCTGGAACGCTATCGCCTGACATTAGTAATGAGCCAGCACACCACGTCAAGGTTTGAGCCAGGCGCTGGATTAGGTAATATCTATTATTTGTTGCATTGGTGGCATGGTTGCAAGTATAGACTACATCAACACTAAGTACATCTACCGCATACAGAGACTTGATGATTATCGCAATATGGGACTTTTCTAACAAATGGAGAGATTTGATAATTGACCAAAGAGGGAGGCCCTTCGTATAGGGGGGGGGCGGGTGACCGCCCACCTCGCCCACCCCAAAATCCACCACTGGCTGTTCGCATCGGTACCATATGGGACTCAGATTGCGGAGTGTGCTAATATAATATAATCGAAAAATGTAATCGCATTGAATCACGCCCGACCCGAAGAAAACTTAAGGATCAATTAAAATATTTAAAAAAATACGGAAGCCAATTCGTAAATTAAATTTGCATGTTGACGGCCGCCAACAGATACTAATTGAATTACGTGTGGACGGCCGCACAAATTACCTTCTGCGGCCGCGGCAAGGAAATACGAAGAAACATAATCAAACATGTATGTTATGTGCTCTTACGCCGTCAAAATATATATTGGGGTATTGGATCATTCGAAATCTATCTGACATAACATACCATCGTGAACCATCATGTGGCAATCGTGTAATACGATACTGTGTACTATGGTCAATATATATTGTATATATTGTATATATATATGGTCAATCATCCCTAGTTTCCAAATAGAAGTTGGTGAGCCATTTCACTTGTACGATGTCATAATTCAAATCAATGATGAAAAAGCCTTGTTAAAATTAAGACATACATTCAGAAATGTAAGTTGCTGAATGCTTGTGAGTCCGGTGGGTGTGTTATAAGTTGAAACACGATATCAAAGCTGTAGAGCACACCGGAGGACGAAGTGGAAAGTGGCTTACGCCCGCAAAGGGTTAAGATCAACCTATATATAGAATTCATAGCGATGCGGCTCCCATTGTAATTTTAGCAACATCTTGATGTTTATTCTAGTATAGTGTCTATATTAGCCGTTTCGCCTTGGTGTATTTCAAATGCGTTTATTATTCACGAGCATTGGTCAATTGCAATGAATGATATCCCATCAACGGAATCGCTACATCTTTCGAAGATAATATGCCCGGATTAATTTCCGTCGCAGCATAACTTTTATAAGGTTGCAGCTTCGACGATCTCCGCAGCTATACAACCTACAACTTTTTCTGTAGACGCTGACTGGATGGCACGAAGAGAGATAGCGCTGCTCACCGACAATGAAAATTATCTCATTTTCACCATGTGCACTTCGTGGGGTGAGTATGCATTCCATTTAATGAAAAAATAATGGCGTAATAATAAGTGTATAGATCACAAATATATTTTTTGTGTTGTAGGTCCAATCACCTGGATCAAGTTTCCTAAATATCCAACGATCGGTCAAATTGCCAAGGCTTGGAATTGCCTCGTAGACAATGACTTGATGGGATCCGTAGAATATAACAAAGGTTGTGCAGCTTGATCTATATGCAAGGTCGCTGAATAAACGCGTATCGCTCGAATATCATGTATATAGAACTTCATAGATGGATACTAATGTATGGAAGTTGGTTTATTATCGAAATTGCCGAGACAATATCCTATATCCTACTATGGAAACAATTGAAGGTGTCAAATGATTTTCGAAGGAATTGAATAATGTTATTTGATCTTGTCAATTTTCGGTGCGCTCGCTGATCCTTGGAACTCATCACGGAGCATATCAGGGTCCGCGGTCCTTGATCAGCAGCCACGTGTGATGTATCCATATTTTTCTATTATGCTTCTATTTAGGCATGTTGAATAAAGCACGTTAGCCTCGTGTTGTGAGGCTCATGGCATTGTAACAAAGTAAGCCGAGAAGGGTTTAGTCACAGCCAGTTCATTGCTATAGGCCAGTGGTTCCCAACCTTTTTCGACTCATCGCCCCCTTTTCAAGCTCGACGCCGATTATCGCCCCCCAGATTTTGTGTATCTGGTATACAAACTGTAATTATCGGTGGGTTGACTAAAAGAAGGTCAACTTTTCAGCTCATTGTAGAATTTTGCACATTTGCAACGAAATTTCCGTGGGTTGACTAAAAAAAAGGTCATTTCTACGACTTGACTCCAATATAGCCGTTTTTCCTGCAAGGTATTTGAAATCGGGCTGATATGACGCCAAAGCAGCGCGAAGCAGTTCTTTCAAGTGCTGATAAGCATTCAAGCTACTAGCTTTGTAATTATTGAGCGAATCTTGACAGATCAGAGACAATGGCTTACCTCCATTATCACTGAATGTAAACTCATCCTCCCATTCTGTTTTAAAAGTTCTGATTCCCCGTTCATACTTTATTTTCTTGCAATCATCGATCGTCGACATTTTCTTGGCCATACTCCGCAGGTTTTACTAGCCTTTACAATACAAATGTAAGGACCTGATTCAATATTGTTTGCCCGGAAATGACCGTTAGCTTCTCTACCGTGATTAATTATCAAGCTCGTTGTTAACATAATGATTCATCATAGATTGATGGCAGTGCACCATTGTTGCGTGTGAAACGTAAGTAGTGTACTCGATTCGAGAGTTCAATTGCAAAGTTCTAACCCTGTGCCACCTTCCCCTGGCCTAAACGTTACAATAAGTGCTACGTAAACTATAAGGAAAGAAGCAGCTCGAAAACAATTTATTGCATTTCTTAGAATGCATCAATTTAAAATCAAGTTACACCTCTCTAGCAAAATGGCGAAACGCATGCGGTATTGTGCAATCATTAAAGAGCCGCAATCAAAGGCTCAGAGAGCTGCAGTTTGGCCACCCCTGCTATCTAGCCTCATTCGAAATCATTATGACTGCTTATATGCGAGACTATGTGTAAGTGTATAGGGATAGTCAGAAAACCATGATCGTGAACCGAACATACGATCGTGAAGTATCATAGTAAGGTCAAGCAGCGTGACTTCAAATGTTTGCAAAAATCCATTTTTACTGTGATATTCATAACCAATATTCCAGAACAACCTCAAGATGAGCTGCTAGATCAGTGGTCGGGAACCTTTTTCGACCGAAGAGCCATATTGACCCAATATTTTCAATTGTAATTCCCAAAGAGGCATATATGTCAATCAACTCTTACGTCACAATTGAACATGCGTGACGTATTGGTAGCACTAATACATGAGATTCGTAGTGTTTGCCATATTTTTCTGCCCACATGCCTAGGTGGCAGTGGCGGCTCGTGACAATATCAGGTGGTGGGGCAAGGGCTGCAAGCGACTTTTTATCAAGATGACGTCACAATGGCGTTTTCCAACGTAAACAAGTAACTTAATGATGGTACGGTAACATGAATTTCCCTGCAACAGTGATTTTAACGTATGTGCCACGAGAGGTCCGCCGGTGAGCTGTGACTTGAAGTGTGGTAACTGCGTAAACGGCGTACGGAACAAAGATTCAACACGGTTCATGTTCGCACTAGACCTGACTAATTTTCTGCAGAAATGGAAATGACTATAACTCGAGAGATTGCGTAAGCCTAATTGGAAAGGTCAACGAGTTCGGACAGATACGCAATTGTTATCTCATAGATTGGGCCTATCGTATTGAATCCAAAACATCATTCTGATGAACTAAGAATAACAGCCTCGGAAATTCGGTCTCGATACAGCATAGGAGATTTTGGCCTTGAAACTAGAGACTGTAACACGACACATACGGCTTTATTACTGTCTATAGGTCTGCTGCGAAATCACCTTTGGAAAATATATTACCGAATAAATACGTGGATGAAAGCCGTAAACTTAGTACAATGTTACATGACATCATCGAGAAGTGGCCTCATGGCCCTTTTCGGTATGGTACACTGTCAAAATTAATGCGAACAGACCAACACCGAATTTTGCGTAAAATTTACTGAGGAATAGGCTGATCAAGTGACCAGCTGTTAGCCGCCATCGAAAACGAAATAGCTATCGCGCTTGACAGGGGGTTGTAAGCAAATGGCTTGAAGGCCACAATTTCACGGTGAAATTGACATCGGAGAATATAATATCAAAGTAAATATTTGAATGCAAACTGAGAATGATATCATCATCCCAGTTAACGTTACCGCAGATACGCCGGCTTTTGCGTGAAATTCGCAATGCGTTGTAGGCTAAAGTGTCAGATCGGAGCACATCTCTACCATACTCGACCTTGAAAACGAAATTACTGCCCTAATCATTGAGTGTCAACCTTGAGACTTGGCACAGCGTTCGATACTAAAATCAAGACATACCGTGCAAAAGCTTATGACGGATCTAAGGAGCATCGTTAAAATCAATAGATACCAATACCGGCTTTGCGTATAATCTGTTTGCGATACATGACGGATCAGCACACACTCACCTTCGGAAACGGAATTACTACCCTAAACTTTAAGTAGAAACCCTGAAACTTGGGGCAGTGTTAAATACCACCATCACGACATGACATACCAAGTTTCAAGAGTTTTCATGGTGTGAAACACCATCAAAATCAACCTATACCAGCAAAGGTCGACTAAACCAGTGTTGCCAACTCCGGATGGAAGAAAATCGCTAAAACTGGTGTCAAAAATCGCTAGATGGCGCTAAATATTGAGAAAAAAGCGCTAAAAAATAGCGCTAAATCTGCAAAAGGTGCTAAAGGTGTTAAATTGAACCATTATATCGATATATTCTTCTCATCTATATTTTACTCGTCTGGGGCCAAAGTCACTTATCATATTTCTAGTTCATAAGTAATAGTCATATCTAAGCGGGACAAAACGGCAGTGCATTTCGATAAAGCAGATCGCTTTGCGCAACGATCGCTATACGTGAACACTGACCACTGACCAGGTTTGCAGGCATAACCGCACACTATATCAGCGTGCCTTACTCGATGCGTCCGTGAATACGTGATGCGATGTAGCCTACCGTGGTTATGCGCTTGACTTCTTCTCTAAACTGTGTTGGAGTTGGCCTACTTGAACACGACATGCGACTTGACACACGTGTACGTACACGACATGCGACTTGACCCGACACAACAGGACATTGAAACGGGTTTGTTTGCCACTATAAATAGAGACCTTAAGAAAATAATCCGAGGACCAACCCAGTGTACGAAATGTAATTAATCTGGTCTTAAACGAATGACCAGACATTGGAGCGACCTCAAAACAGCCCCCAAAGTCTGGAAATCGGCATTGATAAGAACAATCGCTGGACGAAATTGGTCATTGTTATGTTCATTGTGTTGCGGCGGTGCCATTGTTTGAGCAAAAATGCCGGTTTTCAGACTTTGAGGGCTGTTTCGGGGTGCATGGTTCCATTGTCCGGACGAGATTTTATTTTGTATTTTCGAAATCACTGCGACACTATCTTTCGATCATGGCCATTGGCCAATTATATTAAATTTCAGCGTTCAGGTCGCCAGATGTAGCACTGCCAACTATGCTACTTTAGATTACTCAGCAAGAAGAGACACTGTTTGCCCATGCGTAACCGCCAGGAGTTGCGTATCTACTATCTATCGGTAGGTATAGTAATTTATAATTATATATCATCGGAGTCCGCACTCTGGTGACCGGTATAACCACATGCAGTCGTCAGCCAGAACTGATCTTTAGTGGTTATTTTCGGTAAAAAAGCGCTAAATAATCGCTAAATACTTTTTCAAAAATCGCTAGATTTATCGCTAGGCGCTAGATCCATATTTTTTGGCGCTAAACCGGATGAAAAATCGCTAGATCTAGCGCGAAAATCGCTAAATTGGCAACACTGGACTAAACGCATATGACGGTAACCGAGTTCAGCTATAGATACGATTGTTACATCACACCTTAGGGGCACAGAGCTATTGTGCCCCGGTTGCTCGGTAATTTTATGAATAGGAGAGAGTAAATCACCGTTTCTTTATTGTGCGCGGCTTTGAGAGAATAGACAGTGAAAGCTTGTTATGAGCGCTACCGGGGCATGCCGCGGCTAGGCATTCGCAAAGCGAAAACACGCAAGAGAATTCGATTTTCGCAGAGACTTCGCTGTATATGGGCATTCACAAGCGAAAGGACAAGAAGAATACGATTTTCGCTGTGATTTCGGTATATATAGATTGGTTTGCGTCTATAAATGGTAAAGAATTGTTATTGAACAGAATTTTAGGTGGGGCAATGCCCCAGTTGCCCTATAGGACGAGCCACCACTGCTAGGTGGAGCCAAACATGGTCACTACAGAAGTACATACCCACCGTGTGATAAGTCAGTGACGTGGGGTTAGGAGACGAAGTGAGGCAGTGCCTCAGGTCGCCAGGGAAAATTGTGAACCCTTCAATGGGAATGGTATTGGTATCTTCTATCGATGTTTATGAATGACTAGATTCGGAACATTTTTATGCCCAAAATCACGGCATTTTCGTATTTATTGTTCGAAAATAAAGCGCGAAAAGAGAGGTAAGCCTCACCTGTGACAGCGCAACTCGTTGTAAATAGCTTAGAATTTATAATCACTAATATTAAACGAAGGCAACTGTCGCGCTGATATTAAAATGGACTCCTAAAATATTCGGCGTAACGTAACTTTGCTAACGTTGCGGTGCTAAAAAGCTGATAACCAATCAAGAAAAAGGACAGGTATAGCGTTGTTTTTAATTTAAATGTGTAATTGTGAATGTCACTTCAAAGGCCCAGATTGAATTAATCCTATCGTGTTCTTGTTTACGGTAAAAAATAACTAATTAATAAATAATTATTAATTTCGATTTTAGAGGTAGATTGTATATATCGTATAATTTCAATTTGCCTGACACAAATCAAACTGGGTGTTCGAAACTAGAACAACTCAAGATATTTTCAGCGGTCTAGAAAACCGGTTAGAGGAATATGATGTACAAACTATTTTCGTGACGTCACAACATGGCGGTAGGAAGTCAGAAAACTATAATCTTCGACCGTTAGACTGAGAATATTGATATATTTCATATAGCTTACACTTAAAAGGTGTGCAGACGCAGCCTTTCTAGTTTATTCCATGTTCAAGTATAACAATGGCTGTAAAGCTGTCCAAATAAATGCTCTGAAGCTTTGAAAATGTGCTTAATAGGGTATATTCCACTTCTTTTGAATATCGGCTGAATGTATGAGGGTTGTCGGTCAAGGTGTGAGATATCGGTGAGATATCATGATGTCATGAATATAACAAAGGTTATTTGCTGCTATCTTTGAGCTCGAATGTCCTGGGCGATAAAGTGCCCTAAAACCCCATTGAAAGTCGGATAAGTCCGTTGTAGATGTCCCTGGCACTTACATAATTATAGAAAGGGAAGTTAAAATGATGAAAGAACTTTACCAGAAGTGCAAAAGGACAAATATTTGAAGAGTAAATTTGTAGAAAAGAATAACCTTTAAATTGTAAATTTTTTTCTACATTTTTACCAGTGTCGAAAATTTAAGTTAGTTTATGCGTGACATTTTTTAGGATTTTAACAGAATAATTATAAGTTTATTAATTTTATACCAAAATGTTCATTAATGTCTGCTACAGGCAATTTTTTTCTTCAAATCATATAACCCTAGTGTATATATACTATATGCTTTTCGCAGCGCTTTATTATGAGATAGTATTTTGTCAACGCATAATTGTTTCTTTTTTATCCAAGGCAGCAGGTGATTTATTATAGCAAGTCAGTTTCTGTAAAATTGTAATGATGTATTATTTACATAAATCGGATGTTTCAAAGAACTACAGCTCAGGAACTTTGTGATGTATATATAGTCAGGACGCAAAAATATGTTTTCAACGTGCTGAAGATAGGTTTCTGCAGACGATGCCAAATTCCATTCGTGACCGAAAAAGAAGGAAGCGTCTCTCAGTCTTAGCTATAGCATTGCCGCTGCGCAGGGATCACAAAATCCTAGCAACCGTTGCAATGACTTCGGTGGACTTGCAACCTACTTTTGGTGTTAAAATATTAGTCCATTGGTCGTCGTATAGCATGCGGTAGTGTGTTGATGCGACGTAAATCTTCGAAGTCTGACACTGCGACGTGCATATTGCGCCCACACACCATTGATCGATTTATGATGCAATCGTGGCCTTAGCCATGATCAAAAGTCCCGAGGTAACAGGAAACAAATTTCAGCAACCATGCGTGGTTGGCGTACGTTTGCAATACATTGCGACGTGACTTATGGTTTGGGCGAATGACAAATGATCGCGATTTGCGTTGAAAAAAGTGTTTCTTTTATGATATCGAATCATCCAACTGGTAGTTATCTATAAACTGTCAACTGTTGATATAGCTTTGCGGTCGCGATAACAGAACACGAAGCGTGCGTGTGAGATATAAAAGCCGATGAGAAAATATAATACACCGGAGTTGATTCGTACGAAGGTATAGTGTTGTGGACAGGCTACACGCGCTTGATAGGCTGACGCTTGGTATATGGTTTTATCATGGACTCGCTGCGTTCCACAGCTTCACATATATAAATCGCGTTATTGTATTGTGATGATTATCGGAACCAGAAAAATGAAAAATAAAATTATAAGAAACTCGTGAGAAGACAATAGGTATGGTGTGAACGTGAGGTTCAAGTTCGCATTCTGTGTGAGAACCTCAGAAATTTAGAGGTTCACGTTCACAAACGAACCTTGCTAGGTTCTGCACTGTGAACCTTTTCCATATATTACAATTTTCACTTTATTATAACATCTCTGATTGAAATTTATTACATTTCAACTGCGGGCCACTATATGCATGGCGCTTGCAGCATAAAAATATCCACAGTAAACGAGCATGCACCTTGACCATCTCTAAAATTTTACTTACTTTGTTACAAAAGTTTGCTCGAATATTTAGTGACTCTCTGCTCTGAGCTTCACCCGCGATCACACAACATCAAGAGCGAAATACGCTTCATGTAGCTAGTCAGCGAATGATGCTTACTCAACCAATCAATGAAATTGTTATCGTTGTCTGATGTAAAAAAAAATCCAGAAGGCGTATGGGGTCAATCTTTATTTCATATGTTTATTGTATTATAAAAACAAAATCCATGCGATTGGGGTTTGGCTACTGCTGTATAACTTGTTAATGGGGTAAGATCGGTAGCAAGTATAGATACCGAAAACATTGTCCGGTCTGGCCTGGGCCGTTAAGGCGTAAGCTTATATTCCCTTGCAAGTCCTCGGCAAAGCGACGGAAGATATTGATTTTATGGCATTGTGGCATTATGTGGCCCGAGTCGTCGCTTGGCATCGTGTACAAGTACATTAATATAGGCTATCACTTCACGGAAATGTAGGGTTGGAATTACCAACACGACGTCACGTGACCTCATGAGGTTCACGTTCGCGTTCACGCATTACCTTTCATAAGGGTTCGCGTTCACACGAACCTGAACCTTTCAGAGGTTCACACCATTCCTAGAAGACAATACCTTACTGCAGAGTCATGTGTTGATAGCCGGCAATGAGCAAACGGAAACTGCCGTTCCACTATGAAATCAGTACTTACTTAATAGCAAGGTCGGTTGCACGAAGTTTTATGTGACTCCACTTCCGAACCAGCGATCCTGGCTCGCACGACTCCAACTGATTTGGAATTGCGACTGTGACTGTGCCAACGAGTGTCCTAATTCCAAATTCGTAACTGTATAGTGGATATGATTCCTACTGGCGGCTCGGTCTGTTTTCAAGCAGCGACTCTGCCTCCAGTATATCCTCAGCTTTTTCATGCGTGAAATTGTGACTCCAACGCTGAATAAAAAGTATGATTCCGACCACGACTCCTTAGATATTTCAATCCGACTGAGAAATTTAGCAGTGTCTCTGACTCCCGATTCTTCGTTAATTAAATCCAGGGATATCTAGTTCTAGTTATCACTGATTAAATCAATCGAAACATAAGAACCAATCAAATCCTTCACATCGAAGTCTAGGATAATAGCGTATACCCAAAGAAATAAGGGGCTCATAACCACACGACACGAGTCAGTGCGCTCATGAGAATAACACAAGATTTTACTATTCATCACTGGAAATCGAATGTGTTAAATTCAGAACGCGATTGCACGGCTGGGGGGGGGGGGTAGTTTCATCTAGTACAGGGGTTCTCAGCCTTCTTTTGGCCGTGGCCCACTTCCTGGTTTGAAAATATTATGTAGCCCACCTCTTATCCTAGAGTCATGGTCCTGTTCAATCAATGTGTGGTAATCGCCGCCGCCGACATGCCTATTTCTCTAAAATATGCACATTTTCATTTACTAATCATATTTAAATGTAGACCACTAAGGACATAAAAGCGTGTGAAGCGCGACGAAAATTTTTATGTTGAATAAATCTCAAACAAACAACGAACGAAATAATTTTGGGCCCCTTGGAGCTACCCCCCTGGGGCGCGACAATTACGGCCCTGGAAGATAGTAAATTATAACTATCTTTTACCTTCGCTGTTCCACTCACATTGCAAAACCCATCGATCCAATCCTCGCATCCACTGGGTGATTGGGGCTTTAGTTCCACTATGGTGGGGAATAATATAACCATTATGGGCCCGCTTCAAATAATTGTTTGGTAAATGGGATATTACAGAGAAGTGAAGAAAGAATTGTAGATGTACACTGTACATAGTAGGCCTATGATTTGTACCTAAGTTGGGATGTCAGAACATTACATCCAATAATACAATCAATTCATGTTACTTATACATTATGTACCATAACTTCAAGGCCGGCCATTTTTGGACCGACTTCAAAGATTAATACGCTGCGCTAAATCCTGAATTCATTACGATCCGTTTACTTCTACAGGAAGTTGACAATTGATGATAAATTACAATTGAGCATAATTTTATGTTACAATAATATGACCTGCCGAAGTAGCCCATCATAAATTTACATAAAATGCGCGACAGTCCGAGTTCAATGCACACACTTTCTATAGGGCATACGGCGTGTGACACTATCGCAATACTTGGCTACTTCAGTTATTGTATATAACCGAAATTAATTTCGTTGCTGTTGGCCGTATGTTGTCATAGCCGGGGGGACAAAAGCCGCCGTTTCCCAGGGTTGTAACCAGGTCACAAGGCTCCGGGTCATAAGTCAATTTCTCTTTTAGAGTTTTGAATCGAGTCAGGTTGAGTCATTTTCAATTCACCACCGAGTCAAATCCGAGTGCAAGTCAGCTAGTAGAGGGACGACTCCAAGTCATTATGTTCACTGTTCAGTTTGCAGTTCAATCGGGTTCAAACCACTTTTTCCAACTCTGATCGAGTGATATAGAATGACTCGCTTTCAAAACATCGCAATTTCCTAAGTTTTAACAGTTTTTAGCCATATATTCGAGTATCAGGAATGATAGATGAAATTCAATTAGGTGGTAACTTTACTATTCGTCGAAGTTACAATGAAATGTCTGTCTCGGCCGTCCTAGTCTTGAGTCATATGACTTGGTTCGAGTCATGCAAAATGACTTGAATACAAGTGTCGAGTCCATACAAAAATTTACTCGAGTTGAGTCATTTTACAAATTTGAAAAAAATGACTCGAGTCAAGTCGAGTCACTAAAAAATTGCGACTCGGGTCATAACTCGAATCATTACAACCCCAGCCGTTTCCCCTCCCATTTTCGTCTTGTCCATTGTGACTCCATACGTGCCAGTACCACTACATCTCATGAGAGCCGGATGAAAAGCTTTACGTATAGCCTACGCATAATTCGATAATATGAATATATTTCACAATATGTGAACATAACAAATATAACTAAACCTTCACTAATTCTACCATTTTACAAATAGCTCTGTGGCGCACCCCAAATTACTGCTGTGGCCTACCAGTGGGCCATTAGCCACCCTTTGAGAACCCCTGATCTAGTAGATATCCTCTATAGGGCAGGAGCATTAGTAAATACATGGCATCCGCTATGCATTAATTCTCAATTCTATGGAACCGCAAGATATAATCCTAACTGCAAAGTGGAGTTTGTTGATTGATCCGACCTATACAATGATTCGCTTTGCCATCGTATTGATATCGGTTGTGACAGTGCGGTCAAAGGAGGGATGTGTTTTACCTCAACCTTCAGCGGATCCTGATTGGCAACACGTAAGTGTCTACGTAAAACCGTGATAATATCGACGGCAGCAGCGGCATCTAATATTTGAATTCGTAGATGAACAAAGATTGGTATGATGCCCTCAATATGCCGAGAGGACCGGATGGAGTGATTGACTGCTACCACTGGTTGAACATGACTGAGGCAGAAGATGGAGGGTTCTATGTGGACCTGACGATGACCGTATTTGAGTGGGTTGTAGATATATGCCACCAACATCTCCAATGAAAACTGAGGAAATAATGCGTTTTTTAAACTAATATGGCGCCAGTTGAGGTCCTTTACTGCGATCCATACAAATGGCCCGCACCGCGGCAATAGAGAACATTGCGTGCAACTTTTATTCGGCTCAGTTATAGCATTTTGACCATATTACCAGTTCATATATATCCCGGCATCGTGTGACACACCTGTATGAGTGACCTGAATTTAATCTTGATAACATTTCAACCACAAAATTATGTCTCATCAGTGATTAGTTATGTAGTTCCATGCGAGACTGCTGATTGCATATGCTTTTCTAACACTCAAGTAAACTAAACCGTGAATATCACGACACTTCATAACCTTAAATACAGAAGTACATCTGAGTACATACCAACTTTCTAGGCACTCGTCAGAATCCTACCGAGATCATTATCTAAAGAGAAGAACCGGCGTGTATCAGATGAGTGTGGAATTCGGTAACATCTATTTGGAAAAAGCGAGTCAAACGTATCGTCGATTTCTATTTGAATTCAGAAAACGAATTCGTTGCCACTGTCAAGAAAGCAAATGACCACAGAGAGTTGGATAAAGATATGGAGAGATCCATAATCGCAGGTAGCAAATACGTTGCAGCACGGCTATCAATTCTTGTTTTCGAGCCATAGCAATTTTGTCAACAATTTTAGTAATGACATGTATTTTTTCATCCTCTTTCAGCCCACGTGATCAGATTTACTGGTGGAGCTGAGAGAGATGGAGTCTTCGAAAATCTAGGGCACATTAATATATAATTATTAATTATATAACTATGGGGGCGCCATTGTTATGAATTACTCTGTTGTATGTTGTTACTTCGAAACGACTGCTGTTTAGTGTAAAGAATCACACTAATGTGAAACTCACACGATTCAAAGTTGACATTTTTCCACGGGGTGCATCATTTTCCTCTGTGGGTGGCATTTTTACTGTGGGGATTGCCTGGCGCAGGACTATCACTATATTCGGCGCCGGACATTCAGGCACCATGTATGAACAATGGAGAATTGGATACATTTATCAAAGCTTTCGGCCAGCGTTTCCTCCCCGCCGATGTTTTTGGCATCACACTTTAAATTCATTTTATTTTAGAGGGCATAACCATAATAAAATCCAGACATGTGGGGAAATTAAATCGCGCTACCCGCGAAGAATATTTTCAAGATAACCAATTCTACGTAAAAAATACTCTATAATTTCTGTTGATTTACGAAATAATTTTGCCGTCCCTCCGAGCTCCGCCCGCCCAATCTAGGAGTTTTGTGCGCGGTAGTTACGGCCCTGCGTTACGGCCGCGAACAGAAAATATTTCCGTGACATTCATAACAAGAAGCAGTCATCTAAATACTAAAACCTCTATACACAGAAGTCAATGTTATGATGGGCTATAATGTTGGATGAAGGCAACCAGAAGAATCTGCAGTAAAGAGTTCTATAGAATCTTCGGATATTGATTGAGGCTACACGGTTTCATTATTAAATTCCAAACAGGACTGCCTCAAATTTGTGTGGGTCTCTTTACAGCATCTTTCTGTAGTCTATATTTCAAATGTGTTCGTCAGTGATCATTAGACATTGGGCATTGGTGGACTCAAACTGAAGTAACTGTCATCATTTCCGTGGCTAGAGTTTCGGGAAGATAATGCCGGGATTAATTTTTGCCGTAGGAGACCCCGTTTGCCACCCGAGTGTCGTCATTCCAAAAGATATATGCAACCGTATAAATATACGATTTCTTTTGGCAGACGCTGCGTGGATGACACAAAAAGAAGTGGCAGTGATAACGGATAATCAAAATTACCTCATTTTTACCATGTGCAATCAGTGGGGTGAGAATTCATTTCAGTTATTAATATTATATTTTTATTTAACCGAATATAGTTATGAGTAGAGCCCGACCGATATTGGATTTTTGGGCGGATACCGATAAAACCGATATGTAACATCTTCACCGATAACACCGATATATTCAGCCGATATTCAAATAAGAGGGAATCTAACGCAGAACGCGCATTTTAAAAACTTCAGAGCATTTATTCCAACAGCTTTACAGCCATTGTCATACTTGAACATGAAATAGACTAGAAAGGCTGCATCTGGGCACCTTGAAGGTGTAAGCTATATGAAATGTTGTAATATTCCCAGTCTAGCGGTCAAAAATTACAGTTCCCTGACTTCCTGACATCATGGTGTGACGTCACGAAAATAGCCGATATCTTTTCAGCTCTAATGACCGATACCGATAATTCTTTTAAAGTGTAATATCGACTCGATATTATCGGCGAACTGATAATCGGTCCGGCTCTAGTTATGAGGACAGTCACATAATCAAGTCAACTAAATCATTCAGTACTGTCTCTTTGTTTCGTGATATATACTCGTTAGTTAATATTGGCCATGGTGATTGATACTTCGAAGTCCGGAACAACTGCTATAAAATGGTACCTTTCATTATTTCAGTTAGCCGTTATAATAGTGTCAAATACACGAGCAAAAGCACCAATTTGTTTTTAGGCCCCATCAGCTGGGTCAAGTTTCCTGGACATCCAACAATCAGTCAAGTTGCCAAGGCATGGAATGCTCTTGCGGAAAATGGATTGATGGGACACGTAGAATATAACGAAGGCTGTACTTAGTGACGTCTATAAAGTCGCCGGAGTGAACGTATATCATTGAGATTATACCATAGGATGTGCTAAAATTTCATTGCAATAACAAGCATCGCATCATTTATTATGACTTGTGGTTCCAAACCTTTTCATATGTGGCAGTTACGTTATGTTTATTAAACCGTAATATTGCGAAATAAAATCGAATTCCAAACCACAGATTCTAATTTCATCTTCCAATGGGCATCGTGTTCGTCTCATGTGAACGACATGAGCTTGAGCGAACGTGAATCTGTCGACTTTGTTGATGGCAATGGGTTTTAAACAGCACGTTTCATATTCAACACAAGTTTATCAGAATATCTCAGATTTGCCGTTTTCCGAGGAGTCAGAGATAACTAACTTTTTGCCATTTAAAGCCTTCCTTTAGCGAGCTCCGACCACGTCACAGTCGTCGGGTTACTTGGTCCTTGTAAGACCTTTGCCCATTTCCGGATCTGTCCTACAGTTAACATGGCCCAGGGTTAAAACCACGTCACGAGGTTCCGAGTCACAAGTCAATTTTACTTTTATAATTTTGTGATTCGAGTTAGGTCGAGTCATTTTCAATTCGCCATCGAGTCAAGTCCGAGTCAAATCACGAAGCAACGGGTCGAATCCGCGTCCTGGTGCTAAGACTCGAGTCCGAGTCCAAGTCAGCGAGTCTACTGTTCGGTATCGAGCTCAAGTCAGGTTGAACTCACTTCTGTGAAACTTTTGGGCAATATCGAAGGCCTCGGATTAATAATATAGACATTGTTCGCACTTTAAACGGGTTTATTCAATTCATAAAGGGTTCTGCGCCTATTTTTAAAGTATCCGCCCTGATAGAAGCATTGCAAACTCGATTGGTCGTATAGCAGCATGCGAAATATATATTACAAAGCTTCTGTGGAGTCGTGATCTACCTATAATACATTGTCACAAAGGGAAATGAAATAGGTATGGTCGTAAATATACCAAATTATGTTTCATGTGATGCAAATTTGCCATCCTATTCTTTATGGTGTCATGAAAGGTACATATTTAAACGTTCCACATCTTCATTCTGTTATAACGCCATCATATGAGTAATAATCGAATGCTCGACTCGACTCGAATCCTATAATACTCGATTCAGTATCGAATCACTCACGTACTCGTACTCGTACTATACTGGCATAATTACAACCCCGCCATGACCATATACAATTATGCACTTATGCAGAAATTGTGATTAGGAATCGATCTATATCACCGAGCGAGATAGTGTAATGGTTATGCGTCCGGCTTCTCGAGCGGTAGGTCGTGGGTTCGATCCCCGGCCGGGTCATACCAAAGACTCGAAAAATGGTATCCGCAGCTATCCTGCTAGGCGCTCAGCAATCACGGATAGCATGGAGGAGAAAAAAAAAACGGGGGCGCAGACTAGATGACCTCATGGGGCCGTATCGCAACTCCGTCGTCAAAAAGCATCTCGATGGTGCAGGCGAAAAAGAATATCATCTCTCTCTCTCTATAACATGCTGACGGAGAAAAGTGGGATGCCCTTTTTCCTATCTAACTCACCAGTGGGCGCTGACTGATGCAAGGGTAAGATACATTTGTTTGATCTTTATCGACCATTGCGTTCCGGCCGCTCTGATCGAATAAGTAGTGACGGAAATCGCACAGCTTCCACGAGAAGCTACGGTTGTTGCTTCGTAAATTCCTGACCCTATATGAGGTTATAAGGTTATATATATAAGGCTTGTGTAATGTGTATACACGTCATAGCTTGCATGCATGAAGCATTGTAGGGGTGCCATATTATTTGAAACACACCGTCATTCTTCTTATCACTATACGCAATACGTACTTATTTACGAGAATTAATTTACAGGAATTCGGTTGCATTTTAATGAATATATCGGTCGATTGCCGCAACCTTTAGTTTGTAGACGAGTTTGCGAAGGAATGAGCACACAGTGAATGTTTGCTATTGCTAAACGGATACGTTTGGATTGAGCGAATAGGGTTTGAATTCTACGTAAGGGCTCAGAGCGAATTAATGGAACGCGCAATGAACCGAATAAGTTAACATCATACCAATAAACTGAAGTAGAATATATAGGCTAACACCTAACAAGTCTCCCGTTGGATGGTAGCTCCAGAATATGGAGGCAATGATGACTCGTATCTCTTCGTATGATTTGTCAGTCTTTCAACAACGCAAAAGACTTCAATGCTATACTGTGTACTGTCATCAGGCTACTCCAAAATTCTTTCGACGAAGATGGCAAAAGTTCTTGAGGTTGAAACTACTATAATGTAACTACATGTGAATCGCAATTGAAGTATTTTCGAAATTTGCTAAAATCTTTGCTAAAATGACGGTATCGGTTTTACTATATACTTTATGACGGTTGGTGGGTAACTGTTGCATTCCTCTGATTTACTGATTGTAGCTGATGAGATGGTAGGTTTTCGAATATAACTATACCGGTATAATATCTTGGTACCATTTGGGAAATTTCACACTCCTAGGGTCGTAGTTTGGCGTCACGAGCGTGTAGGAAATGTTTATCCTACCTTATGGTACCAAAAGTACGGCCCGAGAGGCGATTTCGTGCGGCATATATATACCAGCCTCTTGACTCAATTATTATTGTTAAGCCAGAAAAAATGATGTCAACTTCTTCATAGCGAGTGTTCGCCATGTTTTAGCCCTCATTTGCCCGATCGCGAATAACAGAACTAATTTGAAGCAATGTCGTCACGTCTGGAAGTGTTAAAAATTGAGACGCCAGTGACCTGAGGTAGCTTGCAAGAGGAGTAATGCGGCCGGTTTTCGAAAAAGTTTGGGAGGCGCCACAGTGTATCAAAGTATGAAGCAGACCTGTCATATAGCATTATTTTCCTAAAACGCTCCTAAAATATTGAATGGAATTGGCAATTGCGGGATTCTGCTGACTTTCGTACGAAAACGTTGAAGTGATCAGAATTTTTTTTAGTTGATTGTGACCATATCGCTCATCATATACCTTCACGGAACAAAGTTGGTTCCAATTTCCTATCGATAACTGACTGCGTACAGACGTGACGACGTAATATCGCGTCATTGCATACAACAGGTGAACCCTAATGTCTAGGCCTTGCATCGGTGTTTGAAAAGCGCCAATTATACAGTATTGTTGTGAAACAATCCTCATTGAAAGCTGTCAGGGGTCATCAATCGGCAATCGTCTATCGACAGATTATATTTTCATCTGCCCAAGACACACACACACATGTACAATGCGATATACAAGACACACAATGCGATGTAATGAACAGATAGGAGGATGCCGAACAACCAACCAGTTGGGGTCTCTTGAACTGGCATCCACCTCGGCCTAGTAATGCCCGATGTTATTCCTTCTTCGTCGGTCCTTTTTAGAAGCTATTTCTTGCTTTTTTTCTTTCTTTTTTCGGGTCTTTTTTTCTGGGCTTTTATGTCGCCGTAAGTACAACGACCCGGGAGACGAGGAGCCCAGCACAACCTCCGACGACGGGAATCGAACCCGTGCTGCCTGCTTGGAGGGCGCCGACGCTCACCATCAATTAAAGTGAACATGATGTTACCAGTCGTATCAAAACTGTAATTTCTCCAACGACATTCCCCCGACGTCGCCTTCATTCCAGAAGATGGTGGTGATATACTAATAATGATCTTATATAATCAATTTCGGCACATTATCCCGAGTCAATGTTATGTATACCCTGTTTACGGGCAGTCAGCTCGCCGTATTCGGTCGGGTAAAACAACAGGCGAGAGAATTACAAGAAAAGTAGGCGTTCTCAGTAGGTCGATGGATTCTTGTAATGTCAAACATGAGTCACATTTATTGTTACCTCGTCCTTAGCCTATATAAAGTATCATTCGGGGATAACAGAATTAGTCCTGCGTACATCGGGAGTATGCAGTGGACCAGAGCTTGTTAGCGGGTAAATCTGTGGCCGCCTTCTGCGATAGAGATTTGAGAGAGAAACTGTTCAATAAAATACCTTGGCCTGCACAAGTATTACCCAGATCCAATATGTCATGTTAGTGCATCCAATGTATCATTTGGAAATTTATCGGCATCTATTTAGAAATACAACATTGAAAGCAATGTGAACTTCTTATAGGTGGGCAATATACAGAGGTGGTCAAAGTAGTCAAGAAAGCTACTCAAGTAGAAGTAGAAGTAGAGACGACAAAATCTACTCAAGTACAAGTAGAAGTACTTCTTAAATAAGCCATCCAAAACTACTTGAAGTAGAAGTAGAATTGACTAACTTTAAATCTACTCAAGTAAGTAAGTAGTTTTGAAAACAGTCTTAATTCGTTCGCATGGACTGTCAAAAGCTGCAAATTGAGCTATGCGGAAGGTACAGAGAGCTTGGTTCGTATTGATTCATCCGAGGAGATGGGATGCATATTATAGTATTGATATGAAAATGCGATACTAACCCTTTGTTTACGAGAAGACCCCGTTTTAGAGAATATCATGTTATGGCGCCCTACCCCATATTATAAGGCCCCAAGTTTAGACGAAGAGCGATACGGAGAAGTTGTATCGGATACGGTTTCAACACTTTGCGCAATTAGCATGCGTTAATAACAAATAATGTGGATCGTAAAATCTATATTTAGTGTAGCTTTATTTACGGAAGATAGAGGCATTACTACACTTGCTTTTATGTTTCAACATGCAGGCCTAGCCTGCAGAAAAATGAGCTGAAAGTAACTAGAACTCAAAGTATGATACTCGGAATTAAAAGTGAAATACAAATAGCACTTCTAAAATGCGGAAAATATATTTCATGTCTTTTGACCATAAAGCTTCAAAGGTGATCTGCTAAAACAGGTGTAACGCTAAATAAACGCCACATTTTCCAGATTAGCAGGACACGTCATCGGCTGCTGGATTACGATATGATAGGCAATTGCTAGATTGCGAAACGGTAGTTTCAAACGTTATGCTGGGTCATATATAGGCTACTGTGATGAAATATTTGATAGGGGCGACAATGCGGTGCTAGCGGAACCACGCAATCCGGTACCTAAATCATATTTACTGATACTTTCGTGAAAACATATTTGTTACTTCACTGTGCGCGAAGCGCAACAAAATTTCTGGGCTTTACTTGACTTTCATGAATATTAAATGTTGGTACTGCGTGAAAGCAGCCCAGAAATTCCTCAGGCTATCTTTCGTATTGGGAATTAAACTACTTCTACTTGAAAAACTGAAAATAGCGAAAAGTACGTAAGTAGATCACAAAATATAACAAAGTAGAAGTAGAAGTAGAGAAAATCAGATCTACTTGAGTAAGTACCGGAAGTAGAGGAAAACTACTTGAGTACTTCAAAAAAGTAGAAGTACTTCGTTACTGACCACCTCTGGCAATATACTATGGAAAAATCGTCTAATAAAATTCCATTGCAATATATCAGGAATATGTAGAACTCTAGGGAGGTGTCCCTTCTTCTATATATCCCTTTAATATATATAGGATCATTTGAAAACACAGCTTTATTGCATAAACAAAAACCGTAGTAGAAAATGTAATGCGTGACACATTTCATTTTACACAGACTTTTCTATTTGTAAACTGCATTTCGATAGAAAAAGATGGGAGTAGAAACAATAGTACAGACAAGAACAAAGACTGTGACCGATAGTGACTACAATGCCGCGAAAAATCGAAATAAATTAGGTTCGATATGCATATTATTGTGATGTTATTGAGTCCTTTGATACGACTGTATCCCGTCCCTGATTATAAATTGACTGCATTGCATCATTCAATATGTTAATTGTTAAAACATCAAACTTCTAGACAAAAGAGAAATGCAACATCCTACTCAAATTATTTGGAAGAATTTGGTGCTGATGATCGGACTTCATATTGTCAGCATATACGCCTTGTCACGAATATCACAATTCAAAACCTTTACTATTCTCTTCGGTGAGTATTGACTATATACTGTACAGTGTACACCAGGGGTGTCAAACATACGGCCCGCGGGCCGCATACGGCCCTCCAGTCGATTTCATCCGGCCCGCGAAGCAATTTTGAGTAGATTGAAAAATTGTTTTATTTTCCGGCACATTTGTAAGAAATGTTGAGATTTTTTGCAGGAAATACTTCCATGTTCATGGGCCCCATTATAACCACCCAACTACGGCGTTATGGTTTCACTCTAGTTACCACTAACAATAAGTCGGTGAAATTGACACCCAATATCAAGAAAGCTAAAAGTGCACACCAAGTTTTAAGTTTTATGGAAAATGGATCAATACGTAGTCATTCACAGAGCAAAAACGCCACTGCGGAACCGTTATATGCAGTGTACATGGAAAATATGTTAGTTACACAAATGCATAATTGAAATATGTATGATTGCACTGCTCTGTCACTTTCCACCCAATAGACCAGCACCAGACATACCGACTTATATCGTCGTTAACGCGACTGTTTTAGCGGAATCTTAATTGTATTCAACCGGACAGTCATCGTATTTTTGCCAATTCCGATGTTCGCGAATAAAAGTGTCGCGACTTGCTACTTTAAAAACCCTATGATCCGTGTATTACACTGGTCAACACATATTTTTAGGCAAACAAAGTAAGAGTGGTTTTGGGGGTTATGAAGGGCACTGATTTCGAATATGACCTTAGTTTTTTTCAAATTGGCTCTTGTTGTGGAGATAACCCATGGGGCTATTTAGACCAAAATCTCCTATTTTCGCGGTAATGACTATATATAAAATCGGCTCAGTCGTACTATAGAGTTTATAAATTCAATCTGCTTGTTATTTTTACACACAGAAGACTCTTTTAAATCAAAATACAGCACAGCACTATATTTACAGGTAATTGGTTTATCATAGTAACAGACTTTCACGGATATCATGTACATAAATACCCTCCAGTCATGTAAATAAGTATTTAGCTAGATACTCAAATAACTTGGCATTAATTCAATCGGTTTTACGTCAACCACCTATTGTAAATCTGAAATAATCAGTTGGGATATCAAATTATTGATATACTTTAAATCACAATTGTTTTTTGTTCGATTTTCGCCTGCAAGCTATTTAGTGCAGTTTCTCGAAAAGTTCCGGCAATGGTCTGGCATAATAAGTTCAATTGTTCATCTCATCTCCGCTGATATCTTTATTTTGTTGTTCTGATGTCTTGATAGAACCTCTCCCCTTGCTAATCAACAAGATAATCAGTAAATATATCAAGATGACAGGACAGGAAGTGAACTTTTATGGTCATGCTTGTGCTCAAGTTTTCGATATGCAGATACGAATTTTCGGACCTACTGTTTGTAGTTGGGTATTTGTGATCATCGAAAAAGTTTCATTTACTACATCTTAGGGAAAATTACATGCAGTGAACTCCTTCCTAATGTGAAATTGGAATCTTTCATCGGTATTCGATTATACCAGATACCAGATTTAAGCTTTTCGTTTCAGAGGGTTACTAGGTATACCTACTTTGTTGCCTCAGCGGAAAATTATCCATTTACCAGTCAAAAGAAATGAGACGCATATGAGTATTGTAGTCAGGCCTTTCAAGGACAAATTTTATAGTTTATATACTCCTCTTCAATCATGGTAGAATGACCAATTGATACAGGAGAATATGTATTTCCGTTGTGCAAAAGTATAATTTTTAGGCTTGACACACTGCTTTTTTGACGAACAGATATTTCGCATCATGTCATGTTATTATTGATAGAATGACAGAGAATGACATGAGGGTTCTTTATAGTCAATTAGCTATTTATGCGCAGTATAAAATTAGAAAAAACTACGTTTTTCTTCCTACCAAACGAAATATTTAAGGGTAAATAGAGTAATTTTGGGCTTTTTTAGGGGTATAAATATCTTCTGACAAAGAGCCAATCTGACAAAACTAATGTGACATTCGTAATCAGCAGCCTCAAAAACCCCAGAAACGGCTCTCAGATGTTCTGTCTAAAAATATTATTTTCATTTTGTTGACCAGTGTTATCTATAAATGCTTTTAAGGTATTCAAGTGAAAAGCAAGAGCACAAATTAACATTTTGGAATCAGTTGACTGGTCCGGCCCGCGAGTGATTTGAAGGCTTGAATACGGCTCGCGACGCAATTTGAGTTTGACACCCCTGGCTGTACGCACACTGATTAAAAACTCCAGTAGAATATCTGAGCGAATAAGTATACTGTTAGATGCAACTTAAGTCAGCAAATTTACAAAGGCCACTTTATTTTCCAGGGGTACTCTGTTATATTGGGAGTGTTGTAGGCGTTACAGCAGGTGCTCATCGATTATGGTCGCACAAAACTTACAAAGCCAAGTTACCCCTGAGAGTAATATTGATGTTGATGAATTCGATGGCTTTACAGGCAAGTCACTATTGATATTCGGACTCGAAAGCTCCGAGTCTTAAAGGTAACTAATCTCCATTAGAATTCGATCTTCCACTGGTCGCGCGATCACAGAAGTCATCACAAATACTCGGAGACTGATGCGGACCCTCACAATGCCCGGCGGGGGTTCCTATTTTGTCACGTGGGATGGTTGGTCGTGCGGAAACATTCGGACGTTGTGAACAAGGGAAGGAAGATCGCGTTGGATGATCTGCTGAAGGACCCGGTTGTATCATTCCAAAACCGGTAAGATCATTGGATTTGCGTGCGTACTAATCACATGGTTTCTACACACAAATTATTTCTTTCCACCAGAATAAGGGTGTGATGAGGCATACGAGATTACAAAAACTAAGAAATTTCTATTAGCTCTATGTTATAATCTCGCATAATGAAATGTTAGACAGGGGCGGCAACTTCTCCAGGCGGCGGGCTGGATATGGAAAAATGAAGTACTAGGCGGGCCGGATTACTAAATTGATACATTAAGCGCGTATTTATCCACATATACAATGATTAATCGTAATTAATGTAAACTTTTAAATTTCAAGCATAGAGACAAATACAGTATTCAATGAATTCATTAACGTAATGTACTTCAATAGCTGTTGAAGTCAAAGGGACATTTGTGGTTGATCAAAGTTGCAATTAACAAGCCTTCGAATTTTGGATTCGTGCCGGGCACAAAGAAAACAAATAGCTAAAGAAGAACCTACAGTCACTATAATTTGACGTAGTAAAGCAGTGGAGAATTGCGGCACTGTGATCGCGGGCGATATTATCATGTAAGACTGTCCGTGGACCGTATGTTGCCCCCCCCCTGTGTTAGATTCTTACCAAATAAGGTTTTGGCAGAGGTAGGGCCAGTAACGAAGTACTACTTTTTTTTAAAGTAGTTTTGACACGTCTTGGAAATTGATGGTTCTACTTGTAATTGAGTATCAATTTGTGGCGTTACTTTTACTTCTACTTTAGTGGAAACGCTGACAATTTCAAACATCTATGTTTTTTTTTGCAATGCGAAAGCCTCATGAATTAAATCACGGTGGTGCTTCCCTGAATTATAGATTTACTATATTGTGAATTATTTCACTGCGATTCTCATAGTTCCAACGTTATCATCTCTTTGCTATTTGCAGGTACTACCTACCGTTAGCCATCACGTGCTGCTTCATCGTACCCAGTCTAATTCCCTGGTATTTCGGCGGAGAGACTCTCGTCAACGCTTATTGCGCTGTGACTCTAAGATATTGCATCACTCTTCATGTCACTTGGACTGTGAACAGCTTCGCGCATATGTTCGGAGACAGACCTTATGACAAATATATCAACCCTGCGGAGAACGCCATCGTCAACTATTTCGCTTTAGGTGAGGAATATATTTGAAGCGGCCGATGTAAACGTATAAAATCAGTGTATGATTGCTGTCAGCTACATCGATGGCGTATATTACTGTTACTTATTACAATCGCACCGTTAGTAATAATAATAAACCGGTGAAATCTGCAACAATCTCATCGAGACAACTTGGTCATTTGTTTCACGTTGATTTATATAAGTTGAATATTCGTTTTCTAGTACCTTCTATGCTGCTTGTGGTCGACCAGACCCGTATGTATCTGACTGAGTGCCGTATTCCATAAATCAGCGAACGTAGTAATAAACAAGTTATTTCGAAAATAGCTATAGTCTCTATTTTCATTTGTTCAGTTTACACTAATCTAGTATACAATCAAAAGTATATAACTATATCCCATTTAGGCTACGGCACTGCTAGACTAACCCTTCATGTGACGCGATAAAAGCATTATAATCAAGAGTGATTGCAATTACGAATTCCTTTATTTTAGGGGAAGGACATCACAATTACCACCACACATTTCCCTACGATTACGCTGCCAGCGAGTTTGGCAAAGGATGGAGCCTGTCGACAATGTTCATAGACTTCATGGCATTAATAGGTCAGGCCTACGACCGAAAGAAAGTCGCCGAAGAAACGTTACATGCCCGGATGAAGAGAACGGGCCGGCTGTCTAACAATGATGATATCGATGGCATACCGATGACGATTTAGATGCCTAGCTTATTCAAATTCTTTATAGATAGTTGAAGTTCGAGAAAACTTCGCAATCTGCAGATATGATTGTTGACTGTCGAGTAGGATTGATAGCTCCCGTATTTTTACAGCAAAAATATGTTCATATGATAGAGGCATCCGTTTATTCATGAATATTCTACTATTAAATTATTTTTTTTAAATCGGTTGCATTCAATCGCTTCAGAGCGGAGTTTCCATTGACGGATCGAAAATCGCAGCTTCGAGCAGAGTCGGACACCTAGAAAAATTTCAGTTTTTCCAAATTAGATTAGCATTGGAGCTAGACACTTTTTAGGATTAGATTAGAATTAGAAATACTGAATCGCAAAAACTCGCAAAATGAATGAAATTCCGAATAAGAAAGAATTACAACAAAAATCAAGTTCAGTCCATATCAAATTTCATTCATGTATGCACGAGAACGGCAAATGCTGCGTACACCAAGCTTGGCTTGTTTCACACGATACAATTCTCTTTCAATACAACATCCATTGTAGCAGTATATTTATTAAACTCGAAGACTTTTCGGGTGCCTCTTTTCAAGAGTTATCGGCACACTGAAGGGATTTAAACATATTTAAAAGCAGAACCAAAAAGGCAAAGTATGACGCAACAATCAAAATCACAGACCATAAAATTCGCATTGTATCAATGGCAACAATAACAAACTACGAAGTATACGGACATACGGTACTATAGTAGCAGCACAATTTGTAAATAAACAATTACACGCACGGAACAACACGCACTAATGAGAAATTTGTAGCAATTCTCCTGCATCATTTTCAGGAAAACCGTTATAATTATAAGCCCGAATATTTTCGGCTGACACTCGTCAGGGGTAATCAATGATATATATATCATTGGGGGTAATCGCCAGCAACTAGTAAAGAATGGTGACGTCATATTTGATGTTACGATTATAGAGACTGTATGCATTCCTGAAGCTTTTCGGCTGACACTTATCAGGGGATCAGGGACACTCGTCAGTAATAATGCGAGTACTAAAAACTGTTTAACAACAATAAGCATCGCTAATTATTACGGCACACAGGGTAAATTACAAAATTCGAGACACGTATTTCGAATTGTGTATTTTACCCTGTTGAATAATATATTCGAATTGAAATGAACCCGAATATTTTCTGCTGACACACGTCAGGGATAATCGTCAGCCACTAGTACAGAATTGGAAATAACATCGTGTGAACCTGTGTGACGTCATAAATATCGATGCTTATTGTTGTTACACATAGTTTTTTGACTGCTCGCATTATTGCTGACGGTATCCTCTAATGAGTGTCATCGATAAGCTTCGTGAATAAATCTAAATTTATTATGCAAATGGATTATGAGGTTCTGTACTCCAAAGCGTATCTAAAGTCAATAAAATAGATTGGAATTGAAAGCAGAGCATAGAAAATTTCACAAACTCGATTAGATTAGAGTACCGGCGTTTCGTTCTAATTAGTCCAATTATACAACTAAAATTATAAAGTTGTATAGGGCTCACTTTGAGAATAGACGTATAGTTTATTCGACACCCTTTTACTCAATGTAGTCAGTTGACAAGGGGAGATAGTGAGCTACTCGTGATCGTGATCACTACGTGCTCACAGCGTGGACTATAAACGAGACAAAACAATTTTAGGTAATTCCCCGTTGATCTGGTGGCGCTATAAGATCGTACGACTATCGCAGCATTTGATTTGAAGAAAAATCTTCATCGGATGTTGTCAATGTTGTTGGCAAGGGCGGAGTGCCGCGAATGTTGAATCAAAGATAATGCTGTATATTTACTTAGCGAATCGCAATGGCTTTTGGCTCTTACATACCGGTATGTTGTACTGAAAAGACTGCTATAGAAGGAGAATGATAAATATGAGATCAACGTCATGTTACGCGTGGAGGATAAAACGTGCCTGACAGAAGTCGCTTTACTAACTTAGGTGTGGCTGAAATGACCGTTCATGTTATTAAATTTCGTCGGTACAGGTTGCGTACGATAGTTACAAAACGATTCCACCGCACAAATTAATTTGTGGAAATGGCTGGCGATAGCGAGGTACAACAGACGGAATCTGGAAAAGATGTCTGCGAACTGGATGCAACAGGTTTGGAGGAATTTACTGCTCCGTGAGACACTTATGTGCAATGTGCATGCCGTTAAAAGTTGGGGTTAAGGTTGGGTTAGTTCAAATTTCGATTCTCTACTAGTTGCTGATGATTCTCCCTGACGAGTGTCAGCCGAAAATATTAGTATTTATTTCAATATGAATATACCATTCAATCGTATGATCATGAATATCTTGCGATACAAGATCCACAATTCTCCGACCTACTGATTCTTTGGGTATCTTTTTGTATCTCCAGTTTGCTTTACTTTCTGTTCCTACATAGCCCGCTTTGTAACCGAGAGTACTCATCGCCGGAAAACAATCGATATTTCATAGGGAGTCTGTGTCACTTCCGCCATTATGGTGCATCCACGAACGAGGTCTCCCTAGAGAGGGAATGCTTTGTTCACAAGTCTAAAACCAGTTCTCGAGATGGGAGATTGTCGTTTTGATGTCGCAACCATGCTACTACACAACCGCACACTTTGACAAAAGTCACGCGACAATTCTGGAGTGGCGTGTTACGACCGGTAGTAATAGGGTATACTCGACTGCGAAGGTTCAAACTTAGTTAGAACTATCTTCATGAAGATGATGTTCCGTGGATATCATAAACGTTGTACAATGTAAATAAGGTTTTAGAAATAACAGAACTTCGATGCTGCTGCAATGGAGGAAGCAGGAAGCACATCACAACTTCACCATGCAATGTCTTAGTAGCGCCAAATTTATTCCACTATGAGCTTATCCACTGACTCACCAGGAGCGAACGTCCGTAAATGCGGTTAGCCAAATTTGAAACATTGTACAGAAATATGAACATATTACTTGTGGCAATGCTATACAGTTTTCACAAAACCATTTGCAATCTTGTACATCGCTGGAGCAAACCGATCTCATGACATATCTTACCGCCAACGCCAAGAGTCCAATGTCTTTGTGAACTTAATATATAATTAAAATTTGACGAGGTTGTTTTTGTTTGCCTACGCAGCCCGAAGCATGTCGTAAAATCTAATATTTCCATTTTGTTTAATTTGTGACTTTGTATTTTAAGGTGATGTGGACCCGAAATTGTACCCGAAGCGTATCATATGGAAAAACGTCATTCTCCTGTCGGGTCTGCATGTGATTAGCATTTACGCTATTTCGAGAGCTGCTCATTTCAAGGCGTTTACTGTGACATTAGGTAAGATTGTAGGGCGCATTGCCAACTGAATATACATTGCTGTGTTCAATAATCTTCATGTTACAAGCCTTTTATTACGCGTTGCCGTGAACAAACTGATCTTGTCGGAGAGGTGGCTCGAGTTTATTCTCAGTGGCGTACGATGCGCATCGCCGCGTTCGATGATGTTATTTTCGGTCATTGACCCGTTTTGGCCCTAATATCGTAATGACGAAACAATGGAATATGCTATTGACAGTTAAATTTGGATATATATGAACACGATTTGAGGTTTATGTCAAAAACTCACACCCGTGTAGTTCATTTTCATGAATTTGATTGTGCTTTCCTTGACAATACAAACAAACACGTCATACATACATCAGGCCGATTTAAGACAGACAAACAGAAACTTATTTTCAAAATAAGAGAAATAATGCAGTGAAGTAATGGCCAGCGATACCACCAAGTAAGCTGGCCATCTTATACCAGTACTTTCCAATCAGAGGGTCGCGAAGCTATTTCAATTGGGTCGCAAAGCACATCTTAATGTTACAATTTTCAACACACTATATCATAGACTGCTGCTTTTGGTTATTACGGAATGCCAGAAATCTAATGAATATGATCGCAGTTTCATAGTTATAAACTTATGGAATTCTGATGATCTTACATTTCGCGGTTGGTTGAAAATAGGTGTACCACACTTTTAGGCATTTCTGGATATTTTCCAAGTAGGAAAATCAAGCCAATAAAGCCTAGACTTGATATGATATAACATATAATATGCAAGCTCAACTGTCGTATTTATGGTAAATTGCATGTTTACACTAGGTTTATTTTCTCTTTCAATAATTTGTTTTTCTTTCGTTTGGTCATATAGATCATTGTGACTCGTACAATAACATTTGCAAGCTGAAAAATATTGGGAAGCACTGCCTAATACGTTCATAGGCCTATATGCAATAATATGTATAACAATATATTTTAATGTGATATGGTCATTACGGACATATAATCCATATATGTGTATGTATTTTCTCGACTGGGAGCGGGGTTAAATATTTGCCAATGTAGTTCAAACTTATCAAACTTGCCCAAGAAGCCAGAAGTTCGTCAGGTCATGTGGCGCAACGCAGTAGGATGAGCAATACGCTTGTATGGCGGAATTTGTCACAGTTACGTCATGCTGATCACCGCCGTACCGTGGTAATCAAATATTTAAGTATTGACTTAGGGCATACTTTGGACTTGCAACGTTTGGCACTCACGCGGATAAGATGATGTCATCGTATGTCATTATCACGATTATTTTGACTATGCCGGTTGACAAAGGGAGAAGGCCACATTTATGTTAGTCAATGGAAGAGGTAGCGTTGCTGCTCAAGCATAAGCGTACAGAACACGGTAAATTTTGGCTCAATTACAAGTCGAAGTAGTCATTCCCTAGACATCTCAAAACTATTTTAATTGGAAGTAGAAAATCAAAGCTATGAAAACTGCTCAAATTGGTATTTATAAAAAGCAGATTTAGTCGAGAGGTGCATGCTTTAACCAATGGTTCCCAAACCTATTATAGTCGCGACCCCAAATCTAGATTTGAAAATGTTCCGCGATCCTACCTCCAAATTTGGCGTGCTAATTACTGAAAACTGGTCTGCACCTTCGCCCAAACCTACTCGCGGCCTATGTGGGACAGCTGGCGACTATGTGCGCTGTAATAGCAATTACGCAATTATGAACTCTTCCCGCACGCCCGTCTTTACATTAACAAACTCAATCAAGACTATAGCAACGTATTTAGGTCTTCTGGAATGATTTATTTCTATGTCGAATTGAAGTAGGCAAGTATGTGAATTTCTGCGTCATGCGAAACACAGATAACAACCTATAACTTATTCGACCGTGCTGTGTCCTGTGTATGTCTTATACTGTTAACTCAGAGCACTACCGGTCGCTTGCAATTTTCCCGTATGGCCAGACACCAACCTTACGCTATAGTAGGTGGCGCTTTAAAATGACGCTTCGGCTGAGCTGATACCTTGTTTTCTGGGTTCGCATTCCTCTGAGGTCTTTTTTCTTCTATTTTGAAAAATGACCTAAAATATTCAGAAATGAGCAGCCGATATCGTCTGCTTAATTGACATTCTTGTAATAGTCATTGGTATTTAATTATCGTCTCCGAGAATAGGCAAACGACAACATTGGGGCTGCGACCCCTAATTTGGGAACCCCTGCTAAAGCAGTGAATCGGAGGTGTATGTTTTTCAAATCGTGAGTTGTATCTTCTTGACTGACGCAAAAACACTGATGGCACCACAAATGGGTACGATCCTCGAAACCATATTCACTTACCGCGATACAGGGGCTATATTTCTGATGTTTATTTTGACAATTTCATTTATTCGCGCGGACACATCACAAAACTTCGTTTTACTTTTCAAAATCGAAATCCAAAAAAACTTTTCAAGTAGAAGTGGACGTAGTGTAAAACAGTGGTTTTCAACCTTTTTGGTCTTGCAGACCAGTAAAACAGCAAAAGAAGTGCTGCGGGTAATCAAATCAATAATCAAAATTAACCCAAATTGCAATTATGAAAAATGTATGCAACAAAAAATCAAATTTGGAAACTTCATTCAATGCTGCATTTTGATATTAGACTTGCTAAACGTGTTTCCGTCGATGGTCTTGCAAGGGGAAGCGCTGATCGAGCCAGTAGCCTTTGAACGAAATGCGAGTTTCTGTTTGGTAGTCTCTACCGCTTAATATCGCTGAACTGAAGTAGCCTACCGTCTACTTCTAAAGTTAACGAAATTAGTTTATAGGTGTCTTAATAGCTTTCACATGCAACTGCTCCTAAACGAATTGTATTGGGCTATTTCCAAACAGAGTGGAACAACACTTACGTGCGGTAACACTAAAGCAGACCATGAACTCTATATTACGAGTATTACAACACCATGCAGAGAACTACGTTTCCGATTTAGAAATCAATCTAAAATCTGATGGTTCAATTCAATAATTAACAGACAAGCGTTTGGAATTGAGATATCAGAGTGCAACATATTTGGCGGCCCGGCAGGAAACTTACCACGGACCGGCGGTTGAGAACCACTGGTCTGAAACACAACCCCCTGAGTAGGTGGTGCAAGAATCTCAATCGACTACTGATTCTAATTCTTCGATTCGAGTGGTGAGAGACGTTTTTTTTTCGGGAAGTGAAATTATACGCTCCATACCACTAATGAGTTAATTTGATACACGAGAAATAAAGTTTCTGTACTGTTCTCCGCTGGGGAAGGCCGTATCGCAGCATACGAAACATATAGTACAACGCACGTACGTGCGCAGCATGTATTATAAAGCTACAAATTACCTTTATGTGGGGTGAAACTGGCATTAGACGCGTTGTGATAGCATATTAATATATCGAAGCCTAATACTCGATCGAGCATCGAATCACTCGAGTAGGCTACTTGATTTTGACCAGCCCCTGCCAATAGTGAAAACTAAAACTTCAGATGGGTATCGCACGAGTGTGTTTTCCAAAAACGGATCGCTATATTTCAGGAATTATCACATACCTTCTCGGCGGTCTCGGAGTGACGGCCGGCGTGCATCGACTGTGGACTCACCGATCATATAAAGCGAGGCTTCCTTTACGAATATTGCTCATGATTTGCAACTCAATGGCTCTGCAGGTCGAATAGTTATTAATAAATAATTATTACCAGTACTGAACATGCAGTACAACGCTATACGCACGTTAGTGGAAATGACATATCTTCGAAGTGGTGTTCAGCCCACAGCATCGTCACAAAGTGAAATGAAATAGTTGTGGTCAAAATTTACCAAATAATCCTTAATGCAATGTTAAACTGGCATTATAGTCTTTGTGGTCGCATAAAAGCCACATATTTGAACTTTTCACGTCATTTTTAATGTTATGACGTCATAATGAGTGACACTCGAACGCTCGACCGGATGTCTAATGCTCGCTTCAGAATCGAATCACTCCGAAATTGATTTTACCCAGACCTATTTAGTGCCCAATAGTTTTCAAAATCAGTGTTGTCTGTCGTGTAACATTCAGTTCAAATATTTTTAGTTTAAATCTTCCTCAACGAAAATTGGAAAGTAACATATATGAAATCTGACTGCAAGAGGGACGTACGTTACCTATACCTGACTTATTTTCGTCATTAATGCTCGATTCCTAGTTGGTAGTTGGTCTGGTGCAGTAGCGTTAGCATTAGCACTAGGGCGATTATTTTTGACATGTCAAAGGAAGTTGAATTTTGTCACAATTGTAGCGTTATATAGTCAACATTCTTTTGCGAACTGCATTTCATTGTTGTAGACAGGTTTCGCTGTCGGGGAACTTATTCGACATTTTAGACCTGGGATGAGCGATTAAATTTCCTGGCGGGCCAAGTGAGAAGCAAACAATAGATTGGTGGGCCAAGCCAAAATTTTAAACTATATTCCTTGGCGCATTCTTAATTCATTTCAATCGCATAACCCCATACCCTTTTTTTCTGTGGAGACGTCAAAATGTATTTTGGATACTACAAAGCTGGTCTTGGTCCCGACTTGTGTGTAGCCGAGTTGTTATTGACAGCTTCGCTGGCAGATGCCCTGAAATCCGCGCTTTCTGTAGGCCTCAGCCAGCCGACGAGTGTCTGTGTTTCACTGCGTTTTTCTCATTATGCCGATTCAAAATAGATAGTGAGGTAGTGTAATGGTTATGCGTCCGACTTCTCGAGCGGTAGGTAGTGGGTTCGATCCCCGGCCGGGTCATACCAAAGACTCGAAAATTGGTATCCGCAGCTATCCTGCTAGGCGCTCAGCAATCACGGATAGCATGGAGGAGAAAAAAACCGGGGGCGCAGACTAGATGACCTCATGGGGCCGTATCGCAACTCCGTCGTCAAAGCATCTCGATGGTGCAGGCGAAAAAGAATATCATACCTCTAAACACGGCGACCTGCTCACAACAAAATAAAATTACGGATTTCCCTCTAACTAAAGTAAAAAATAGTTAGTGCTCCGAATCTTCTTTAAATGTCTGTCTGTCGCCTCGGCTCTATTTTTAACATGCCTGGATCAATGATCATCGTTTTTGGGTGACCGCTGCTCACCTGCACTGATTGAAATTGTTTTACGGATTATGGTTTGGAAACGCATGGCGTGGCAATTTAAATCACAGACCGAGTAATTCTTAGTGTAACAATGGCAACAAACAAGTTTTGAGCTATCTGGAACGCGGTACTTTTGATTTTAATTCTTACGGCATACTTTGCTACGATTTGCATTAATTTGAATCTTGATTATACGACCTATACGTAGGCTATTACGTAATCACTGTCCGTGTCCGTACACTGTGCAATGTGCACTGTACACCAGAGGTCGGGAAACTTTTTTGTCCGAAGAGCCATATTGACCCTATTTTTTTCATTTTAACTCTCAAAGAGCCATACATGTCAATCAACTGCTACGTCATAATTGAAAATTCGTTACGTCATGGTAGCACTAGTTCGAACTAACTACATGGGGTTCGTCTTGTGCGCCACATTTTTTCGGTAAAAACTCGTACTAATCATGCTGCAGCATGGTTGCCTTATTTAAGCATGCGAAACTTGAGTTACGAGAACGTAGGTTCGTTGCGCTACTCCTTCTAAATGCTAGAACCCATGATCACATGTGTAGATGGAGCCAAAAATCAGCAGTAAATAGGCCTACCCACTCTAAGCTGTGATACATCACTGACGTGGGGTCAAGGGAGGCAAGTGAGGCAGTGCCTCACCTGTCGTCAGGATGAGTGAACGAAAATTGTGAAACCTTTAATTGCTATTGGTATTTTCTATTGATGTTTATGAATGATTAGATTTTAAGCATTTTCTCCCGAATTCACACAATTTGCATATTTATTATTCGAAAATCAAGCGCGGAATAAGAGGTAAGGCACGGACGGGCCAAGGCTCCCCATTGATAACGCAATTCATCGTGTAAATAGCTTGGAATTTATTCTACCTAATATTAATCGAACGTAACTGCATGTCGCGCTGATTCTGACTTCTCAATTCTCAAAGTATTCGGCGGTAACATATGACGTTGCGCTACACGCCTATACATTTTATCGCCGGTTGTAATTCGAGTTTGTAATTGCATGTGAACGTCACGTCCACGGCAGATCATTGGTCGCCGTAGATCAAGGAAGACCACGTGTATTTGAAAACTGCGTTGTCTTATGGCCGTCGTCATTTCTGCTATTCTCTTTGACCAATCAATGTATCGCGGAATCCAAGATTTCGAGTCCGCTACATCAAATTCGCGAGTGACATTGGTCGCCGGCGCGACAGTAATTTAAATTCGAGGATTAAAAAAAGAAGGGGTCCTAGCCCCTAAACCTGAAGAAGACGGCATTGTCTTTACCTCTCAAAGACAAGTTTATACTGCCAGGAGAATAATTTTTGTGGCCGTGATGGAAATTTACTAATAAGTCGCTGCAGTATTGATCAATTCAGTAAAAAAGTAAATATTTGGCAACGAGCCATAGGTTCCCGACCACTGGTGTACGTACAGTACACATATAAACAAGCAGACTTAAAAGTAAACGCATACCCGTTTCAGTTATACAGCCTATGCCCTATTGGGTTTAGTTCACACAGTAGTATCCAAAAGTACGGTTTTTTGTTTTAAATTCCAGGCTACTTTTCACGGGCCAGTCAGAATCTCGTCGCGGGCCGCACTTTGCCCAGGTCTCTTTTAGGGTCCGTGGACATATGAGCAAGCGACATTACGGCATGCGAGACTTCGGCATGCGATAATTTGGCATGCGACACATGAGCATGTGGGTTAAATTACGGGTTAGGGATAGGTTATGGTTGGGTTAGGGTTAGGCTTTAGGTTAGGTTAGGTTAGGCTATGTTTCGGGTTTGGGTAAGTTTTTGGGTTATACAGTCACATGCTGAAGTGACGCATGCTGATGTGTTCCATGCTGAACTGTCGTTTTCCATTGTGTCGCATGCTCATTGCTCAGGGCTGTTCAAAAATAACTTTTTTACCGGATTCCAGCCATTCACTTATTAAATTTTCAGGTTACCCTAAAAAACACTGCACACCAAATTTGGTTCAATTCTGACAAGTATAGGACTCCGCAGATCCAATTAAAATTTGTAATTTATCAGGGGAAATTAAAAACACAAATTTACAAATTTTTCTGCCAATCCCATGAATTTGTTGAGCTGTCTTCAAAGACGATGCAAAACAAATTTGACTCAATTCCGACCAGTAGAAGCGGAGTTGTGTGAGTTTTTCGATGATAATCCTCGGATTATCCTTGATCGGTGGATAAACCGAGAATTATCATCGAAAAACTCACATAACACCGCTTCTATTGGTCGGAATTGAGTCAAATTTGATTTGCATCGTCTTTGAAGACAGCTCAACAATTTCATGGGGTTGGCAGAAAATTTTGAATTTTTTTTTTCTAAATTTTCCCTAATAAATTAAAAATTTTAATTGGATCTGCGGAGTCCTATACTCGTCAGAATTGAACCAAATTTGGTGTACAGTGTTTTTAGGGTAACCTGACAATTTAATAAGTGAATGGCTGGAATCCGGAAAAAAAAGTTATTTTTGAACAGCCCTCCATCGCTCATATGTCGGGCAACCCTCTTTTAGACCTTGTAGCCTACTCTACAGGCCGACTGTTGTAGACAGGTCATTGTCTATCTATACTGATTGTGAGTCATTAACCATCGAATGAAACAAATCAATTGACACGGCGTGAGCGTGATGATCAACGCGACTGAAACAAGTGAAATCATTAGTAGTACAAGCCATTGCCGATATGTCAAATTTTCCGCTTTTAGGTGAAAACATAATCGCCCCAGTTATCACCGTGCAGTGCAGCGCTCGACACTCGAAACAAATGAAACAACCTAATTCACCGCGATGCGATTTTTCTTTCAGAATTCCATATTCGATTGGTCGCGCGATCACCGCACCCATCACAAATACTCCGAAACCAACGCCGACCCTCACAACGCGACGAGGGGATTCTTTTTCAGTCACATGGGTTGGTTGCTGGTGCGGAAGCACCCAGAAGTGGTGAGGAAAGGAAGAGGCATTTTGGTGAACGATTTGTTGCACGACCCGGTCGTAGCATTTCAACGAAGGTATGTTTTACCTGGTACAGCATTCTGCTACTTACGCTGTAACCGCGATATATAAATGGAACAGAAAATCATATCACGGTTCAGTCTCAAAAGCATGAGAGTTGCGAATGTCAGTACGTCAAGCTTGACTGGTTTCGAACTATACGGTTCTCCTGTGGCGTTTTCAGGAAAACCAGAAATTACATTAGAATGAAAATGAGAGCCATTTCACAAATTAGATTACAATTATATTACGGGTATTCCGTTCCAACGTGTTTAATTAGACAACTAGAATGAGCTAGTCATCAAAGTCAGATACAGTATCCAACAAAGTAATTCCTAAAACGAGAGTTTTCCAGCGTATCCGGAGAACTAGTTCATTTTAATTATAGCAAAACGCCGGTGATATAACTAGTGAAATGTTTCTGTGCACTCTAATTTTAATTCTGATCTAATATATGGTTTTCCTGAAAATGCTGCAGCAAAATTGTACAGCGCGAAACGAGCCAAGCTTGGCGGACAGACATTTACCATCCTCTTGCTTATGAGACTCTTATCTGATATGAGCTGTCTTTGATTTTTGTTATCTTTCTTTGTAATTCCGGATTTTATATAATGCCCATTAATGTCCAAGATTTTGCGAATTCAGTAATTCTAATCCTCCAAGTTGGAATAGCTGAAACAACTGTTGGCTAGGGCTCTTCAAAAATGACTTTTTTTCTTAAATCGTACTGGCTACTTGATAAAATTGTTAGGTTACCTAATTTAAGCCTACACACAAAATTTGGTTCAATTCCAGCCAGTAACCGCTTTGCTACAGGAGAAGAAAGTTTCTATTTATTACATAAAAATAAATAATAAAAAATTTGAAAATTTTCTGTTCACCCCATGAAAGTGTTAGGTTGTCTATAGAAACGATGCTCACCAAATTTGGTTCAATTCCAACCAGTGGAAGCGGAGTTCTTGCCGTCGAAAAATTTTGATTTGAATAAAATAGTATTTACGGTGAGCACAACTATAATAAATAAACAAAGAATCGGTCACCGTAATTACTATTTTATTCAAATCCAAATTTTTCGACGGCAATAACTCCGCTTCCACTGGTTGGAATTGAACCAAATTTGGTGAGCATCGTTTCTATAGACAACCTAACACTTTCATGGGGTGAACAGAAAATTTTCAAATTTTTTATTATTTATTTTTATGTAATAAATAGAAACTTTCTTCTCCTGTAGCAAAGCGGTTACTGGCTGGAATTGAACCAAATTTTGTGTGTAGGCTTAAATTAGGTAACCTAACAATTTTATCAAGTAGCCAGTACGATTTGAGAAAAAAAAGTCATTTTTGAAGAGCCCTACTGTTGGCGCATGACCTAGCCAAGGCCCAGTAAACCTACCTCAATAAAACCCGCATGACCTCCTGTAACGGAAGGGTGCTGGACTTATGTTGGTAGTGCGTCCGGTGTACTTTGTTTGATAGAGTGACCTCGTGTGGCTCCACATCCACTGAACCTTAGTAGAATCTCCCCGTCTATCAGACTTGTATTATATTATTATCATTAAACAAATTAGGGCGAAATGCCGGTAATCGAATTCGAATCTAAGTTGTGAAATGTTTCTGTGCTATAACTTTAATTATAATTATAATCCAATTTCTGGTTTTCCTGAAAATGCTACAGGATAACTGTATACTATACCGTGTATAATGCAAAACAATCCAAGCTTGGAGTGCAGACATTTGCTATTCTCATGCATATGAGAATGATCTCTATTTGATATGAGCTGAGCTTGATTTTTGTTATAGTTCCTTCTAATCGGAAATTTAAATCATTTTCAAGTTTTTGCGAACTCCGATGCTAATCTTATTTGGAAAAGCTAAAGTTTTTCTAATTACGCAACTTGAGGGTAGCTAAAATTGGCATAAAAACGGCCAGGGCACACTAGCGCCAACAGTCGGCGGTTGTTATAGCTTCAAGCCACGCGATATCGATTCCAATGCCATAAACAAACAATAAAACCGGCGCGATTGTACGTGAACTGAGGAATATATTTGTTGTCATTTCAGATATTACGTGCCGTTGGCTATTGCCTGCTGCTTCGTGATACCGTCTCTCATCCCCTGGTATTTAGCCGGCGAGAGCCTTGTCAACGCGTACTTGGTTTCGGCGTTGAGGTATTGTTTAACGCTACACGCAACTTGGTGTGTCAACAGCCTGGCTCACATGTACGGAAATAAGCCGTACGACAAAAGGATCCATCCTTCGGAAAACATTCTCACAGCCTCGATCGCTCTCGGTAGGTGACCACCCCAGGTTCTGGCGTATAGCCAAAGCTTGTCGTTGTAACGTCATCTGTGCACAATGTTTCCGTAAACCTTGCGTTTTGGGTATTACATTTCCAACGCCATTCTTTGAAATTACAGGGGAAGGATTCCACAATTATCATCACACCTTCCCGCACGATTACGCCACAAGCGAGTACGGTATGAAGCTTAATTTAACGACAGCGTTCATCGACTTCATGGCTCTTATCGGTCTGGCTTACGATCGCCGCGTGATCGGCAAGGAAGCCGTCAACTCGAGAAAGAAAAAGACCGGGGAACTGTCCGGACTGGCCGACGCCAGATGGTGAAATGAGTCGCGAAATTCAAGACTCGAATCGACGTGCTTCGTTTTTGCTTTAAATTATTCGATTGCGAGATTCGCGTGGAAATGTGAAACTGGCACCATTATATACGACATACGTGCAATATAAAGCCGCATTTCGTACATTTGATATTTGATTTGTTTCTGTTTCAACTTAATAAACTTTTTGATTGAGACTCGATTGATTTTACTCCGGACGTTTGCAAAATCTAACGATTTATCGATATTATATATGGGGGCTGGGCAAAACCGAGAATTTTTAACCACACATATTTCATTGCTGTTTTTGAAAATGCTTGTGGGGTGATCTCGACGTCACGGAAATGTCATTTTCACATGCCCTTAGCGTTCTAGCACATGTTTCGTACGATGCAGTGGTTCCCAACCTTTTTCGACTCATCACCCCCTTACCAAGCTCGACACAGATTTTGGCCCCTATGCTTAGTGTTTACGGTTCCAAAAAAAGGACATATAAACATGAAATTTATTCACCTAACTCTGATCGCCGGTGAATTGACTAAAAGGTCATTTTTCCGAGTAGGTGCTCGGAATACCGGTTTCCGCGTCTACTTTCCGTTGAGTTGACCAATTTTTAGTCAATTTTCGCGTCATATGTAGAAGCGTACATATTGGGCCTTGTTGATTAAATATATCGCTACGAACTTTCTAACATTTTCGCCCTCTCTGTTTCTCAAAATCGCCCACTAGTGGGCGATATCGCCCACGTTGAGATTTGAGAACCACTGGTGTAGTATTTCAAACTATGATTATCGCCAATGTTCCCTCTAAGCTGCGCACGTGCGCAAATGCGCAGTGCTGAAACGGTCTCTGCGCACAGAAAATCTACGCTGCGCACAAAAAATCAGAATTGATGTTTTTTTTTTATAGTTGTTGCGCACTGTTGTCCAATGGACAACGTAGGCGCGCAGATTCGTGAAAATTAAGATGGAACATTGTCAGGGCAAAATAGTGTTATCACTGAAGTCTGAAATCGAGCTACAAGTGCGCCCCACAAATGTAACTATTGCGCTCCGAGAAGAAATAAGAATTCACAATCACGTGCGACTCACGGAAGATATTTTTTTAGTATGGCCTCGTACGCGTGAGCGATACTGATATCATTTCAATAGCGTATTATTTTCTAGGAATGGGGAAATAACATCGTTTAACAAAGTTATAAATAATAATGGGCTAGCTCGAAGTTAATCTCGGAGAAACTAACGAATAGTCTTCTCCGCGTGGCAAGAACATTGCGTAAGATTTACTCAGGACCGTAACTTTCGCACCCAAACCCCCCAATTGGAGGAGCCGAGATCGAAGGGGGTCCAAAATTATTTCGAGAATTAACATAAATCATGGTGTATTTTTTTGAATTTTTCAGGAATTTTTTTTCGCGCTACGCGCGTTTTATTATTGTCAGATATCTTACTATTGGGTACCCTTTCCCAACAAAAATTACGCATGATTTATAGAAACGTCGGCCATTACCGCACCATGACGCGCTAAGACATATGAAGTTAAAGGCTATGTAACATGCGACTCCAAGAAGTGAGCCAGAACGATCAGCGGCGAGAAAACCTTGGGCGAAAAATACTGCCCCGGTGCTGACCGAAAACTTCGATATATACAAATATATGTGTAATTGTCCATGTCCAATGTCCAATGTCCATAGGCACCTAAATGGCTGGCGCCGAATGTTCATGTCCTGGCGATCCGAGTTCCACAACGAGACAAATGCCATATCGGGGGAACATTATTTACAAGTTTAGAAATACCAATTTGAAATCGTGTACGTCTTTTACTTTAGTACGTTTTGGCGATTTCAGCATCTTTTTACATAGCAGATAGGGGGTCACGAAATAGCATCATGTAACGAAGTCATTATACCAACGGGTACGCCCGAAGATGTTTTATTATTATTTAAAGGACCTATCTATTCCAACACACCTCACTGGATCTGCACTACCGGTAAATCTGATTATGCGAGCACTGAGCAGGGAGAGGATAAAAATTGTTAGCAATATATATGCAATTCCCGATCATATTGACCGATGCAATCATGAATTGCAGAATTTTTTCGCGCTTCGCGCGTTTAGGGACGCAACCACTAAATGGGCATCCTATGTAGATGATATGGACCGGAAAAAGCCTAGAGACCGAAAGGGGGCTGGGGGGCGGAGCCCCCCAGTAGTTGATATCATCATCCTATTAGAGGGTGGTTGCGCACTCTTGTCCGAGGGGCTGCGCAGTGAGTTAGCGGGTTTGCGCAGACTCTTGAAAAATTAGAGGGAACATTGATAGTGTGTAATGAGAAGATTAGTAAGTTCAATCTCTGTAATAGTTGCTGACTCGTACAGATTTGCAAGAGCTACACTTGGATTTTTATCTACATTTTAATTAAAAATTTAAAAAGCATCTCGATGGTGCAGGCGAAAAAGAATATCATCTCTCTCTCTCTATAACATGCTGACGGAGAAAAGTGGGATGCCCTTTTTCCTATCTAACTCACCAGTGGGCGCTGACTGATGCAAGGGTAAGATACATTTGTTTGATCTTTATCGACCATTGTGTTCCGGCCGCTCTGATCGAATAAGTAGTGACGGAAATCGCACAGCTTCCACGAGAAGCTACGGTTGTTGCTTCGTAAATTCCTGACCCTATATGAGGTTATAAGGTTATATATATAAGGCTTGTGTAATGTGTATACACGTCATAGCTTGCATGCATGAAGCATTGTAGGGGTGCCATATTATTTGAAACACACCGTCATTCTTCTTATCACTATACGCAATACGTACTTATTTACGAGAATTAATTTACAGGAATTCGGTTGCATTTTAATGAATATATCGGTCGATTGCCGCAACCTTTAGTTTGTAGACGAGTTTGCGAAGGAATGAGCACACAGTGAATGTTTGCTATTGCTAAACGGATACGTTTGGATTGAGCGAATAGGGTTTGAATTCTACGTAAGGGCTCAGAGCGAATTAATGGAACGCGCAATGAACCGAATAAGTTAACATCATACCAATAAACTGAAGTAGAATATATAGGCTAACACCTAACAAGTCTCCCGTTGGATGGTAGCTCCAGAATATGGAGGCAATGATGACTCGTATCTCTTCGTATGATTTGTCAGTCTTTCAACAACGCAAAAGACTTCAATGCTATACTGTGTACTGTCATCAGGCTACTCCAAAATTCTTTCGACGAAGATGGCAAAAGTTCTTGAGGTTGAAACTACTATAATGTAACTACATGTGAATCGCAATTGAAGTATTTTCGAAATTTGCTAAAATCTTTGCTAAAATGACGGTATCGGTTTTACTATATACTTTATGACGGTTGGTGGGTAACTGTTGCATTCCTCTGATTTACTGATTGTAGCTGATGAGATGGTAGGTTTTCGAATATAACTATACCGGTATAATATCTTGGTACCATTTGGGAAATTTCACACTCCTAGGGTCGTAGTTTGGCGTCACGAGCGTGTAGGAAATGTTTATCCTACCTTATGGTACCAAAAGTACGGCCCGAGAGGCGATTTCGTGCGGCATATATATACCAGCCTCTTGACTCAATTATTATTGTTAAGCCAGAAAAAATGATGTCAACTTCTTCATAGCGAGTGTTCGCCATGTTTTAGCCCTCATTTGCCCGATCGCGAATAACAGAACTAATTTGAAGCAATGTCGTCACGTCTGGAAGTGTTAAAAATTGAGACGCCAGTGACCTGAGGTAGCTTGCAAGAGGAGTAATGCGGCCGGTTTTCGAAAAAGTTTGGGAGGCGCCACAGTGTATCAAAGTATGAAGCAGACCTGTCATATAGCATTATTTTCCTAAAACGCTCCTAAAATATTGAATGGAATTGGCAATTGCGGGATTCTGCTGACTTTCGTACGAAAACGTTGAAGTGATCAGAATTTTTTTTAGTTGATTGTGACCATATCGCTCATCATATACCTTCACGGAACAAAGTTGGTTCCAATTTCCTATCGATAACTGACTGCGTACAGACGTGACGACGTAATATCGCGTCATTGCATACAACAGGTGAACCCTAATGTCTAGGCCTTGCATCGGTGTTTGAAAAGCGCCAATTATACAGTATTGTTGTGAAACAATCCTCATTGAAAGCTGTCAGGGGTCATCAATCGGCAATCGTCTATCGACAGATTATATTTTCATCTGCCCAAGACACACACACACATGTACAATGCGATATACAAGACACACAATGCGATGTAATGAACAGATAGGAGGATGCCGAACAACCAACCAGTTGGGGTCTCTTGAACTGGCATCCACCTCGGCCTAGTAATTCCCGATGTTATTCCTTCTTCGTCGGTCCTTTTTAGAAGCTATTTCTTGCTTTTTTTCTTTCTTTTTTCGGGTCTTTTTTTCTGGGCTTTTATGTCGCCGTAAGTACAACGACCCGGGAGACGAGGAGCCCAGCACAACCTCCGACGACGGGAATCGAACCCGTGCTGCCTGCTTGGAGGGCGCCGACGCTCACCATCAATTAAAGTGAACATGATGTTACCAGTCGTATCAAAACTGTAATTTCTCCAACGACATTCCCCCGACGTCGCCTTCATTCCAGAAGATGGTGGTGATATACTAATAATGATCTTATATAATCAATTTCGGCACATTATCCCGAGTCAATGTTATGTATACCCTGTTTACGGGCAGTCAGCTCGCCGTATTCGGTCGGGTAAAACAACAGGCGAGAGAATTACAAGAAAAGTAGGCGTTCTCAGTAGGTCGATGGATTCTTGTAATGTCAAACATGAGTCACATTTATTGTTACCTCGTCCTTAGCCTATATAAAGTATCATTCGGGGATAACAGAATTAGTCCTGCGTACATCGGGAGTATGCAGTGGACCAGAGCTTGTTAGCGGGTAAATCTGTGGCCGCCTTCTGCGATAGAGATTTGAGAGAGAAACTGTTCAATAAAATACCTTGGCCTGCACAAGTATTACCCAGATCCAATATGTCATGTTAGTGCATCCAATGTATCATTTGGAAATTTATCGGCATCTATTTAGAAATACAACATTGAAAGCAATGTGAACTTCTTATAGGTGGGCAATATACAGAGGTGGTCAAAGTAGTCAAGAAAGCTACTCAAGTAGAAGTAGAAGTAGAGACGACAAAATCTACTCAAGTACAAGTAGAAGTACTTCTTAAATAAGCCATCCAAAACTACTTGAAGTAGAAGTAGAATTGACTAACTTTAAATCTACTCAAGTAAGTAAGTAGTTTTGAAAACAGTCTTAATTCGTTCGCATGGACTGTCAAAAGCTGCAAATTGAGCTATGCGGAAGGTACAGAGAGCTTGGTTCGTATTGATTCATCCGAGGAGATGGGATGCATATTATAGTATTGATATGAAAATGCGATACTAACCCTTTGTTTACGAGAAGACCCCGTTTTAGAGAATATCATGTTATGGCGCCCTACCCCATATTATAAGGCCCCAAGTTTAGACGAAGAGCGATACGGAGAAGTTGTATCGGATACGGTTTCAACACTTTGCGCAATTAGCATGCGTTAATAACAAATAATGTGGATCGTAAAATCTATATTTAGTGTAGCTTTATTTACGGAAGATAGAGGCATTACTACACTTGCTTTTATGTTTCAACATGCAGGCCTAGCCTGCAGAAAAATGAGCTGAAAGTAACTAGAACTCAAAGTATGATACTCGGAATTAAAAGTGAAATACAAATAGCACTTCTAAAATGCGGAAAATATATTTCATGTCTTTTGACCATAAAGCTTCAAAGGTGATCTGCTAAAACAGGTGTAACGCTAAATAAACGCCACATTTTCCAGATTAGCAGGACACGTCATCGGCTGCTGGATTACGATATGATAGGCAATTGCTAGATTGCGAAACGGTAGTTTCAAACGTTATGCTGGGTCATATATAGGCTACTGTGATGAAATATTTGATAGGGGCGACAATGCGGTGCTAGCGGAACCACGCAATCCGGTACCTAAATCATATTTACTGATACTTTCGTGAAAACATATTTGTTACTTCACTGTGCGCGAAGCGCAACAAAATTTCTGGGCTTTACTTGACTTTCATGAATATTAAATGTTGGTACTGCGTGAAAGCAGCCCAGAAATTCCTCAGGCTATCTTTCGTATTGGGAATTAAACTACTTCTACTTGAAAAACTGAAAATAGCGAAAAGTACGTAAGTAGATCACAAAATATAACAAAGTAGAAGTAGAAGTAGAGAAAATCAGATCTACTTGAGTAAGTACCGGAAGTAGAGGAAAACTACTTGAGTACTTCAAAAAAGTAGAAGTACTTCGTTACTGACCACCTCTGGCAATATACTATGGAAAAATCGTCTAATAAAATTCCATTGCAATATATCAGGAATATGTAGAACTCTAGGGAGGTGTCCCTTCTTCTATATATCCCTTTAATATATATAGGATCATTTGAAAACACAGCTTTATTGCATAAACAAAAACCGTAGTAGAAAATGTAATGCGTGACACATTTCATTTTACACAGACTTTTCTATTTGTAAACTGCATTTCGATAGAAAAAGATGGGAGTAGAAACAATAGTACAGACAAGAACAAAGACTGTGACCGATAGTGACTACAATGCCGCGAAAAATCGAAATAAATTAGGTTCGATATGCATATTATTGTGATGTTATTGAGTCCTTTGATACGACTGTATCCCGTCCCTGATTATAAATTGACTGCATTGCATCATTCAATATGTTAATTGTTAAAACATCAAACTTCTAGACAAAAGAGAAATGCAACATCCTACTCAAATTATTTGGAAGAATTTGGTGCTGATGATCGGACTTCATATTGTCAGCATATACGCCTTGTCACGAATATCACAATTCAAAACCTTTACTATTCTCTTCGGTGAGTATTGACTATATACTGTACAGTGTACACCAGGGGTGTCAAACATACGGCCCGCGGGCCGCATACGGCCCTCCAGTCGATTTCATCCGGCCCGCGAAGCAATTTTGAGTAGATTGAAAAATTGTTTTATTTTCCGGCACATTTGTAAGAAATGTTGAGATTTTTTGCAGGAAATACTTCCATGTTCATGGGCCCCATTATAACCACCCAACTACGGCGTTATGGTTTCACTCTAGTTACCACTAACAATAAGTCGGTGAAATTGACACCCAATATCAAGAAAGCTAAAAGTGCACACCAAGTTTTAAGTTTTATGGAAAATGGATCAATACGTAGTCATTCACAGAGCAAAAACGCCACTGCGGAACCGTTATATGCAGTGTACATGGAAAATATGTTAGTTACACAAATGCATAATTGAAATATGTATGATTGCACTGCTCTGTCACTTTCCACCCAATAGACCAGCACCAGACATACACTGTAAAAAATAAAGGTGGATTTTAGGGTGGAATTAGGGAGGAAATATTGTTTCCACTCATGATCAAGGGAGGGTGACTATAATACACCTCCTGAAAGGTGATATCCTCCTTTCCACCCCTGTTTGACAGTGGATGATGAATCCGCCTATACGCGTGAGGTGCGCATACGGGGTTGTTGTCGCGAAATTTAATGCGTGTGCCCAAGGTGGCTGGTTAAACACACATATGAAGGCCGGAAGGACATTGGTATGTAATATGTGACCCTCATATCGGTACACAGAGACAGCGAGATAATAGTTATAAGCCAACCGCGCAACCGTGCACATAATCATTGAATGAAAATCTCTATCTTCATTGCGGGGAGCAGATATTTGTTCAATGTTCAGTTTGAAAGTGTTGGAATCAACAATTATTCAATCGTCCGTTGGTCGTCCGCTGTACTAGTAGTTCGTCCGTTACTATATAGGTTACTACGTATGTTAGTTATATGCCGTTACCGTATATAGTTAGAAGTTTGTTGTTGCCATTGTTACGGTGCGAGTTACTAGGTGTGTGATTTTTACTGTGACGTCAGAATGATACAGACGGTGAATGAAATCGTCAGACTGATGCCTGCTTCTGATTGGTTGTTGTATCACTAAAAAGTTCGGGTGATAAAAAGATGGCGCCGACAACACAGTTGTCTTCGACAAATTTTGTAATAAGAGAAGCGAGTTTTTGTGAGTCCATGGAGTATACGAGAGGGAGATAGTTGGCTTTGGATTATGGATTGGCGTTGTGATGCTTGTATTAGAAATGCGTTATCGTGTTGGACATACTTGCCCAGCCTGTCAAGTCTTCGGCTGTGAAATTGGATCGTGCAATCACATTGCCACGGCATGCAACAGCTACAGATGCCATTTAGATTCTCATCACATGACGGTGCAGGCCAGATACCAGCTATTCATGAGCATTTGCTAATCAATCTGTCTGTTTAGGTAGCCATGAAATTGTTAGTTAAGCTATCAAATTATTGTCCGCTGATTACTGTCGACGACGCTTCTGAGATAAGAAGAGAGGTTTCGGAAATACACAAAGGTGAACTCCATGATCGTGACTTCAAAATCCAGTGTTATGACAGAAGATTAGGCCAGTATCTAGATCTGGAGTATGCGGATGTCGGAGATGATGACGTCTTCAAAGAGGACATTGCAATATGTCAAGTCATTGTAAGTAAGCACACACTGAATTCACATCATTTACTTGCTGCTAGCTGAACATTTTTTAGTAGTCCAATTCTAGTGCGATAGTCGTTACATTTCTATTGTCGAATTTATCCAGCGTATAATCCACTGGTAGCCGTGGCCCGTCGGTATACATGTTTTGTACGACCGAATTCTGCAGTACGCTTCTTGTTTTGTAATGCCACCCCTGGTCTGCTCATATACTAGGCTTACCATACGTCCTCTTTTGAGAGGATTTGTCCTCTTTTTTGACTTTTTTGAAAGTGTCCTCGGAGGACGCCCTTTTGTCCTCTTTTTTGAGATTTTGTCCTCTTTTTTGAAAATTTAGGTCAGATTTAGAGCAAATTGCGAGTGATATGCCGCAAATTAGCACAGAAGTGAAGCTCCGGGGGGTATTTCGGAGTGAAAAACGGTGATTTGAGCTCTGAGCGAAAAGGTGATTTTTTTTTTTTTTAGTCATCCACCTGGAAATGTGGAGAGAAAACGGTATTTTGAGAATTCTACAGAATTCTACTCCGGTTTTGCAAGTTTTAAATTTCTGAAAAAGTGTCCTCTTTTTAGATTTCCAAAATATGTTAAGCCTACCATATACCTGCTTTTGATTGCGTTTGCGTAATATTGATAGTATATTGACTCTTGCTGGTGCGAGACAACATTGTTGTGTTTAAGAACTACGATTGGTTGTGTGTCGCACGTCCAACAGCTTTCAAAAATGCTTCATGAAGACTAAGTTTCGGTGTCACTGTACTGAATGTCCTATCAAGTTAATTTGAATTATTCCACGCCCGCAAAAGTAAAGTATATGCATATTGCATATTGTATATCCACACAAGTGCATGCCATCTCACAGTTTGAAAAGCAATGCTGCAAAGCCAATTTTGGTTCCGTCAGTATTCCTTGCTCCCATAAGTACACATCTCTTTACCCAGGTAAATATTGCATTGCCGAGAAAATGAGTGATCCATTGGATGTGCTGTCGGAAATCGCCCTCAATTCGACGCCAGGTACTCATGACGGAAACGACAGTCCTGGTGAGTTATACTAAATTTTGAACTGAGCTGTTGGTTTTAACAGAACTTACGATCTCGTCAATTATGCAATCAAGTAATTAATTGTGATCCATTATTTGCCATATGTGCTCATTAGTCATGTTCAATTGTACAGCAATCAACATCCGGACTTGCCATGAGTTTTTGTGCCGTTTTTGATCTATGCCAGGGGGATCAACCTGTAGCCTTAGAAGCCGATATGAATAAATAGGTGAGCTCGGAGTATAAAATAAATGGACATAATCGACAATTTAATGCGGATATTTGGCTTCAAGTTGGTGCATTACGACTGTGCGCTGGAATGCGGCCGCATGCTGTTTTAATATTAGGAAATCAGGCCGTGAATAGCAAAAAGGTTGGTCAACCCTGATCTACACCAATGCCTCCATAGCAAACAACACACTTATGCTCTGTAAGTTAATTGTATTTTGTATTACAGAATCTGATGATCTGGACTGGATGGTTACATTGGTTAGTCTACCTGCCATTTTCCTCAAAAATAAACTTCTTCCTGTCTGATCAGGTACGAATATTTATCGATATTATCAAGCAGTTGTTTGATTTGAAGTATACATAATTCGGGACTGTCAGAACGATTCGACAGTCCTAGTCGAACTTTGCATTTTATAGCAACTATGTAATTGTAGTTTGAACACATTTTTCAACGGTATACATCCCATTGCTATTAAATCGTTTTTAGTCTGGCAGCCTTTCATAACTAATCATTTGGCTGGGAATTCGACAGCAGAGCAGTCATATTTTTTATAGCTGCAACCGATGAAATAAGATCAGATAAGGGCATTTGAATATTTACTCCTTCTCAAACGCCCTGCTGTTGACAAGCCCGTGCACCCTTTTCATCGCAGTCGCAGTGAAGCAGTGGTGTACAAATGGCGTTTCGCAAAGCAATTTCTGGGTGTCCACACACTCAATTGGCAACATGAATGATAACCTAATTTTTAGGCCCAGATTCAGATCATCGCGCCGTATATTTAGGCGATTACAAGTATATAAGTGGTGATCTGCAAGCTATGTTAGTGTTATATACTTCAAGTGGACATCTTGAGTAGTACAGCTTTTTCAAAAAGTAGAACTAAACGCATAATTTTAGCTGTATTTCGAAGGTGGCCACTTTTCAACTCGATAGATGCATATTCGCAACTTACTCAATATGAGTAATAACATGACAGTTGCAGTAAAACAGAGTTACAAATTTAAAAACTTTTGAGGGTGTCCAGCCCGCAGGACTGGACGGTCAAAAAGAGGTCGGCATGGTGACGATAAAAAGTTGGTGTCAGCGTGAGCTGCTGACTAACACCTGGTTGTCAAGTCCATCTAATGTTCATATACCCGAGCCAGAGGCGTTAAACGCAGTTAACAAGGCTATACTGAAGTAGAAGTAGGAAGACATAATTTTACTCGGTACGAGTTATGTTGTAAACCAGCTACAAGTAGAAGTAGTTTGACAGTCTTTTGATACTACTCAAGTGAGCATGTATTTTTGAATAGTTATAATACACTGCCAATATGTATGTTTGACCTGTTTCACAATACCAAACCTTTCTTCAGATGCCCAGATCAGCCTACCTTACAATTTGTTCTGCTGTGGAAAAGAAGAAGTGGGCCATCTACTTTGATGGGGAGACAGTCCGAGATATCAACAGCTTCCATGAGGAATTTGCAGTGATGCTTTCAGTCTACTGGATATTCGACATACAGTTTTCGACAAACATCAGAAATTCCCTCACTTTCATGTCAGTTCTAGCACACTGTTGAAAGAGATGAGTTCTGCTGTTCGCACCAAACTTGGTAAAATCTGGGACTAATTTGAAAATAAAGTTTTGGAATAAAGGCGATGTTGTGATTTATGTCAAAGTGGATTATGAAGATTTAATTTAGATGTTGTGCGCATCGAAGTCGTTTGACGAAGATATCCGGATAGGATGAGGTGGTATCTGGATAGGCTGATGAGGTGGTTTACCGATAGCATAGGGGAGGAAAATTTTCCACCTAAAATAGGTGGGGGAGCCCACCACCCTTTACGGGTGGAGAAAATACCACCTCCTTTGGGTGATTTTTGAAACACCTCTGTAAGGTGGTCACAGTTTTTACAGTGTACCGACTTATATCGTCGTTAACGCGACTGTTTTAGCGGAATCTTAATTGTATTCAACCGGACAGTCATCGTATTTTTGCCAATTCCGATGTTCGCGAATAAAAGTGTCGCGACTTGCTACTTTAAAAACCCTATGATCCGTGTATTACACTGGTCAACACATATTTTTAGGCAAACAAAGTAAGAGTGGTTTTGGGGGTTATGAAGGGCACTGATTTCGAATATGACCTTAGTTTTTTTCAAATTGGCTCTTGTTGTGGAGATAACCCATGGGGCTATTTAGACCAAAATCTCCTATTTTCGCGGTAATGACTATATATAAAATCGGCTCAGTCGTACTATAGAGTTTATAAATTCAATCTGCTTGTTATTTTTACACACAGAAGACTCTTTTAAATCAAAATACAGCACAGCACTATATTTACAGGTAATTGGTTTATCATAGTAACAGACTTTCACGGATATCATGTACATAAATACCCTCCAGTCATGTAAATAAGTATTTAGCTAGATACTCAAATAACTTGGCATTAATTCAATCGGTTTTACGTCAACCACCTATTGTAAATCTGAAATAATCAGTTGGGATATCAAATTATTGATATACTTTAAATCACAATTGTTTTTTGTTCGATTTTCGCCTGCAAGCTATTTAGTGCAGTTTCTCGAAAAGTTCCGGCAATGGTCTGGCATAATAAGTTCAATTGTTCATCTCATCTCCGCTGATATCTTTATTTTGTTGTTCTGATGTCTTGATAGAACCTCTCCCCTTGCTAATCAACAAGATAATCAGTAAATATATCAAGATGACAGGACAGGAAGTGAACTTTTATGGTCATGCTTGTGCTCAAGTTTTCGATATGCAGATACGAATTTTCGGACCTACTGTTTGTAGTTGGGTATTTGTGATCATCGAAAAAGTTTCATTTACTACATCTTAGGGAAAATTACATGCAGTGAACTCCTTCCTAATGTGAAATTGGAATCTTTCATCGGTATTCGATTATACCAGATACCAGATTTAAGCTTTTCGTTTCAGAGGGTTACTAGGTATACCTACTTTGTTGCCTCAGCGGAAAATTATCCATTTACCAGTCAAAAGAAATGAGACGCATATGAGTATTGTAGTCAGGCCTTTCAAGGACAAATTTTATAGTTTATATACTCCTCTTCAATCATGGTAGAATGACCAATTGATACAGGAGAATATGTATTTCCGTTGTGCAAAAGTATAATTTTTAGGCTTGACACACTGCTTTTTTGACGAACAGATATTTCGCATCATGTCATGTTATTATTGATAGAATGACAGAGAATGACATGAGGGTTCTTTATAGTCAATTAGCTATTTATGCGCAGTATAAAATTAGAAAAAACTACGTTTTTCTTCCTACCAAACGAAATATTTAAGGGTAAATAGAGTAATTTTGGGCTTTTTTAGGGGTATAAATATCTTCTGACAAAGAGCCAATCTGACAAAACTAATGTGACATTCGTAATCAGCAGCCTCAAAAACCCCAGAAACGGCTCTCAGATGTTCTGTCTAAAAATATTATTTTCATTTTGTTGACCAGTGTTATCTATAAATGCTTTTAAGGTATTCAAGTGAAAAGCAAGAGCACAAATTAACATTTTGGAATCAGTTGACTGGTCCGGCCCGCGAGTGATTTGAAGGCTTGAATACGGCTCGCGACGCAATTTGAGTTTGACACCCCTGGCTGTACGCACACTGATTAAAAACTCCAGTAGAATATCTGAGCGAATAAGTATACTGTTAGATGCAACTTAAGTCAGCAAATTTACAAAGGCCACTTTATTTTCCAGGGGTACTCTGTTATATTGGGAGTGTTGTAGGCGTTACAGCAGGTGCTCATCGATTATGGTCGCACAAAACTTACAAAGCCAAGTTACCCCTGAGAGTAATATTGATGTTGATGAATTCGATGGCTTTACAGGCAAGTCACTATTGATATTCGGACTCGAAAGCTCCGAGTCTTAAAGGTAACTAATCTCCATTAGAATTCGATCTTCCACTGGTCGCGCGATCACAGAAGTCATCACAAATACTCGGAGACTGATGCGGACCCTCACAATGCCCGGCGGGGGTTCCTATTTTGTCACGTGGGATGGTTGGTCGTGCGGAAACATTCGGACGTTGTGAACAAGGGAAGGAAGATCGCGTTGGATGATCTGCTGAAGGACCCGGTTGTATCATTCCAAAACCGGTAAGATCATTGGATTTGCGTGCGTACTAATCACATGGTTTCTACACACAAATTATTTCTTTCCACCAGAATAAGGGTGTGATGAGGCATACGAGATTACAAAAACTAAGAAATTTCTATTAGCTCTATGTTATAATCTCGCATAATGAAATGTTAGACAGGGGCGGCAACTTCTCCAGGCGGCGGGCTGGATATGGAAAAATGAAGTACTAGGCGGGCCGGATTACTAAATTGATACATTAAGCGCGTATTTATCCACATATACAATGATTAATCGTAATTAATGTAAACTTTTAAATTTCAAGCATAGAGACAAATACAGTATTCAATGAATTCATTAACGTAATGTACTTCAATAGCTGTTGAAGTCAAAGGGACATTTGTGGTTGATCAAAGTTGCAATTAACAAGCCTTCGAATTTTGGATTCGTGCCGGGCACAAAGAAAACAAATAGCTAAAGAAGAACCTACAGTCACTATAATTTGACGTAGTAAAGCAGTGGAGAATTGCGGCACTGTGATCGCGGGCGATATTATCATGTAAGACTGTCCGTGGACCGTATGTTGCCCCCCCCCTGTGTTAGATTCTTACCAAATAAGGTTTTGGCAGAGGTAGGGCCAGTAACGAAGTACTACTTTTTTTTAAAGTAGTTTTGACACGTCTTGGAAATTGATGGTTCTACTTGTAATTGAGTATCAATTTGTGGCGTTACTTTTACTTCTACTTTAGTGGAAACGCTGACAATTTCAAACATCTATGTTTTTTTTTGCAATGCGAAAGCCTCATGAATTAAATCACGGTGGTGCTTCCCTGAATTATAGATTTACTATATTGTGAATTATTTCACTGCGATTCTCATAGTTCCAACGTTATCATCTCTTTGCTATTTGCAGGTACTACCTACCGTTAGCCATCACGTGCTGCTTCATCGTACCCAGTCTAATTCCCTGGTATTTCGGCGGAGAGACTCTCGTCAACGCTTATTGCGCTGTGACTCTAAGATATTGCATCACTCTTCATGTCACTTGGACTGTGAACAGCTTCGCGCATATGTTCGGAGACAGACCTTATGACAAATATATCAACCCTGCGGAGAACGCCATCGTCAACTATTTCGCTTTAGGTGAGGAATATATTTGAAGCGGCCGATGTAAACGTATAAAATCAGTGTATGATTGCTGTCAGCTACATCGATGGCGTATATTACTGTTACTTATTACAATCGCACCGTTAGTAATAATAATAAACCGGTGAAATCTGCAACAATCTCATCGAGACAACTTGGTCATTTGTTTCACGTTGATTTATATAAGTTGAATATTCGTTTTCTAGTACCTTCTATGCTGCTTGTGGTCGACCAGACCCGTATGTATCTGACTGAGTGCCGTATTCCATAAATCAGCGAACGTAGTAATAAACAAGTTATTTCGAAAATAGCTATAGTCTCTATTTTCATTTGTTCAGTTTACACTAATCTAGTATACAATCAAAAGTATATAACTATATCCCATTTAGGCTACGGCACTGCTAGACTAACCCTTCATGTGACGCGATAAAAGCATTATAATCAAGAGTGATTGCAATTACGAATTCCTTTATTTTAGGGGAAGGACATCACAATTACCACCACACATTTCCCTACGATTACGCTGCCAGCGAGTTTGGCAAAGGATGGAGCCTGTCGACAATGTTCATAGACTTCATGGCATTAATAGGTCAGGCCTACGACCGAAAGAAAGTCGCCGAAGAAACGTTACATGCCCGGATGAAGAGAACGGGCCGGCTGTCTAACAATGATGATATCGATGGCATACCGATGACGATTTAGATGCCTAGCTTATTCAAATTCTTTATAGATAGTTGAAGTTCGAGAAAACTTCGCAATCTGCAGATATGATTGTTGACTGTCGAGTAGGATTGATAGCTCCCGTATTTTTACAGCAAAAATATGTTCATATGATAGAGGCATCCGTTTATTCATGAATATTCTACTATTAAATTATTTTTTTTAAATCGGTTGCATTCAATCGCTTCAGAGCGGAGTTTCCATTGACGGATCGAAAATCGCAGCTTCGAGCAGAGTCGGACACCTAGAAAAATTTCAGTTTTTCCAAATTAGATTAGCATTGGAGCTAGACACTTTTTAGGATTAGATTAGAATTAGAAATACTGAATCGCAAAAACTCGCAAAATGAATGAAATTCCGAATAAGAAAGAATTACAACAAAAATCAAGTTCAGTCCATATCAAATTTCATTCATGTATGCACGAGAACGGCAAATGCTGCGTACACCAAGCTTGGCTTGTTTCACACGATACAATTCTCTTTCAATACAACATCCATTGTAGCAGTATATTTATTAAACTCGAAGACTTTTCGGGTGCCTCTTTTCAAGAGTTATCGGCACACTGAAGGGATTTAAACATATTTAAAAGCAGAACCAAAAAGGCAAAGTATGACGCAACAATCAAAATCACAGACCATAAAATTCGCATTGTATCAATGGCAACAATAACAAACTACGAAGTATACGGACATACGGTACTATAGTAGCAGCACAATTTGTAAATAAACAATTACACGCACGGAACAACACGCACTAATGAGAAATTTGTAGCAATTCTCCTGCATCATTTTCAGGAAAACCGTTATAATTATAAGCCCGAATATTTTCGGCTGACACTCGTCAGGGGTAATCAATGATATATATATCATTGGGGGTAATCGCCAGCAACTAGTAAAGAATGGTGACGTCATATTTGATGTTACGATTATAGAGACTGTATGCATTCCTGAAGCTTTTCGGCTGACACTTATCAGGGGATCAGGGACACTCGTCAGTAATAATGCGAGTACTAAAAACTGTTTAACAACAATAAGCATCGCTAATTATTACGGCACACAGGGTAAATTACAAAATTCGAGACACGTATTTCGAATTGTGTATTTTACCCTGTTGAATAATATATTCGAATTGAAATGAACCCGAATATTTTCTGCTGACACACGTCAGGGATAATCGTCAGCCACTAGTACAGAATTGGAAATAACATCGTGTGAACCTGTGTGACGTCATAAATATCGATGCTTATTGTTGTTACACATAGTTTTTTGACTGCTCGCATTATTGCTGACGGTATCCTCTAATGAGTGTCATCGATAAGCTTCGTGAATAAATCTAAATTTATTATGCAAATGGATTATGAGGTTCTGTACTCCAAAGCGTATCTAAAGTCAATAAAATAGATTGGAATTGAAAGCAGAGCATAGAAAATTTCACAAACTCGATTAGATTAGAGTACCGGCGTTTCGTTCTAATTAGTCCAATTATACAACTAAAATTATAAAGTTGTATAGGGCTCACTTTGAGAATAGACGTATAGTTTATTCGACACCCTTTTACTCAATGTAGTCAGTTGACAAGGGGAGATAGTGAGCTACTCGTGATCGTGATCACTACGTGCTCACAGCGTGGACTATAAACGAGACAAAACAATTTTAGGTAATTCCCCGTTGATCTGGTGGCGCTATAAGATCGTACGACTATCGCAGCATTTGATTTGAAGAAAAATCTTCATCGGATGTTGTCAATGTTGTTGGCAAGGGCGGAGTGCCGCGAATGTTGAATCAAAGATAATGCTGTATATTTACTTAGCGAATCGCAATGGCTTTTGGCTCTTACATACCGGTATGTTGTACTGAAAAGACTGCTATAGAAGGAGAATGATAAATATGAGATCAACGTCATGTTACGCGTGGAGGATAAAACGTGCCTGACAGAAGTCGCTTTACTAACTTAGGTGTGGCTGAAATGACCGTTCATGTTATTAAATTTCGTCGGTACAGGTTGCGTACGATAGTTACAAAACGATTCCACCGCACAAATTAATTTGTGGAAATGGCTGGCGATAGCGAGGTACAACAGACGGAATCTGGAAAAGATGTCTGCGAACTGGATGCAACAGGTTTGGAGGAATTTACTGCTCCGTGAGACACTTATGTGCAATGTGCATGCCGTTAAAAGTTGGGGTTAAGGTTGGGTTAGTTCAAATTTCGATTCTCTACTAGTTGCTGATGATTCTCCCTGACGAGTGTCAGCCGAAAATATTAGTATTTATTTCAATATGAATATACCATTCAATCGTATGATCATGAATATCTTGCGATACAAGATCCACAATTCTCCGACCTACTGATTCTTTGGGTATCTTTTTGTATCTCCAGTTTGCTTTACTTTCTGTTCCTACATAGCCCGCTTTGTAACCGAGAGTACTCATCGCCGGAAAACAATCGATATTTCATAGGGAGTCTGTGTCACTTCCGCCATTATGGTGCATCCACGAACGAGGTCTCCCTAGAGAGGGAATGCTTTGTTCACAAGTCTAAAACCAGTTCTCGAGATGGGAGATTGTCGTTTTGATGTCGCAACCATGCTACTACACAACCGCACACTTTGACAAAAGTCACGCGACAATTCTGGAGTGGCGTGTTACGACCGGTAGTAATAGGGTATACTCGACTGCGAAGGTTCAAACTTAGTTAGAACTATCTTCATGAAGATGATGTTCCGTGGATATCATAAACGTTGTACAATGTAAATAAGGTTTTAGAAATAACAGAACTTCGATGCTGCTGCAATGGAGGAAGCAGGAAGCACATCACAACTTCACCATGCAATGTCTTAGTAGCGCCAAATTTATTCCACTATGAGCTTATCCACTGACTCACCAGGAGCGAACGTCCGTAAATGCGGTTAGCCAAATTTGAAACATTGTACAGAAATATGAACATATTACTTGTGGCAATGCTATACAGTTTTCACAAAACCATTTGCAATCTTGTACATCGCTGGAGCAAACCGATCTCATGACATATCTTACCGCCAACGCCAAGAGTCCAATGTCTTTGTGAACTTAATATATAATTAAAATTTGACGAGGTTGTTTTTGTTTGCCTACGCAGCCCGAAGCATGTCGTAAAATCTAATATTTCCATTTTGTTTAATTTGTGACTTTGTATTTTAAGGTGATGTGGACCCGAAATTGTACCCGAAGCGTATCATATGGAAAAACGTCATTCTCCTGTCGGGTCTGCATGTGATTAGCATTTACGCTATTTCGAGAGCTGCTCATTTCAAGGCGTTTACTGTGACATTAGGTAAGATTGTAGGGCGCATTGCCAACTGAATATACATTGCTGTGTTCAATAATCTTCATGTTACAAGCCTTTTATTACGCGTTGCCGTGAACAAACTGATCTTGTCGGAGAGGTGGCTCGAGTTTATTCTCAGTGGCGTACGATGCGCATCGCCGCGTTCGATGATGTTATTTTCGGTCATTGACCCGTTTTGGCCCTAATATCGTAATGACGAAACAATGGAATATGCTATTGACAGTTAAATTTGGATATATATGAACACGATTTGAGGTTTATGTCAAAAACTCACACCCGTGTAGTTCATTTTCATGAATTTGATTGTGCTTTCCTTGACAATACAAACAAACACGTCATACATACATCAGGCCGATTTAAGACAGACAAACAGAAACTTATTTTCAAAATAAGAGAAATAATGCAGTGAAGTAATGGCCAGCGATACCACCAAGTAAGCTGGCCATCTTATACCAGTACTTTCCAATCAGAGGGTCGCGAAGCTATTTCAATTGGGTCGCAAAGCACATCTTAATGTTACAATTTTCAACACACTATATCATAGACTGCTGCTTTTGGTTATTACGGAATGCCAGAAATCTAATGAATATGATCGCAGTTTCATAGTTATAAACTTATGGAATTCTGATGATCTTACATTTCGCGGTTGGTTGAAAATAGGTGTACCACACTTTTAGGCATTTCTGGATATTTTCCAAGTAGGAAAATCAAGCCAATAAAGCCTAGACTTGATATGATATAACATATAATATGCAAGCTCAACTGTCGTATTTATGGTAAATTGCATGTTTACACTAGGTTTATTTTCTCTTTCAATAATTTGTTTTTCTTTCGTTTGGTCATATAGATCATTGTGACTCGTACAATAACATTTGCAAGCTGAAAAATATTGGGAAGCACTGCCTAATACGTTCATAGGCCTATATGCAATAATATGTATAACAATATATTTTAATGTGATATGGTCATTACGGACATATAATCCATATATGTGTATGTATTTTCTCGACTGGGAGCGGGGTTAAATATTTGCCAATGTAGTTCAAACTTATCAAACTTGCCCAAGAAGCCAGCAGTTCGTCAGGTCATGTGGCGCAACGCAGTAGGATGAGCAATACGCTTGTATGGCGGAATTTGTCACAGTTACGTCATGCTGATCACCGCCGTACCGTGGTAATCAAATATTTAAGTATTGACTTAGGGCATACTTTGGACTTGCAACGTTTGGCACTCACGCGGATAAGATGATGTCATCGTATGTCATTATCACGATTATTTTGACTATGCCGGTTGACAAAGGGAGAAGGCCACATTTATGTTAGTCAATGGAAGAGGTAGCGTTGCTGCTCAAGCATAAGCGTACAGAACACGGTAAATTTTGGCTCAATTACAAGTCGAAGTAGTCATTCCCTAGACATCTCAAAACTATTTTAATTGGAAGTAGAAAATCAAAGCTATGAAAACTGCTCAAATTGGTATTTATAAAAAGCAGATTTAGTCGAGAGGTGCATGCTTTAACCAATGGTTCCCAAACCTATTATAGTCGCGACCCCAAATCTAGATTTGAAAATGTTCCGCGATCCTACCTCCAAATTTGGCGTGCTAATTACTGAAAACTGGTCTGCACCTTCGCCCAAACCTACTCGCGGCCTATGTGGGACAGCTGGCGACTATGTGCGCTGTAATAGCAATTACGCAATTATGAACTCTTCCCGCACGCCCGTCTTTACATTAACAAACTCAATCAAGACTATAGCAACGTATTTAGGTCTTCTGGAATGATTTATTTCTATGTCGAATTGAAGTAGGCAAGTATGTGAATTTCTGCGTCATGCGAAACACAGATAACAACCTATAACTTATTCGACCGTGCTGTGTCCTGTGTATGTCTTATACTGTTAACTCAGAGCACTACCGGTCGCTTGCAATTTTCCCGTATGGCCAGACACCAACCTTACGCTATAGTAGGTGGCGCTTTAAAATGACGCTTCGGCTGAGCTGATACCTTGTTTTCTGGGTTCGCATTCCTCTGAGGTCTTTTTTCTTCTATTTTGAAAAATGACCTAAAATATTCAGAAATGAGCAGCCGATATCGTCTGCTTAATTGACATTCTTGTAATAGTCATTGGTATTTAATTATCGTCTCCGAGAATAGGCAAACGACAACATTGGGGCTGCGACCCCTAATTTGGGAACCCCTGCTAAAGCAGTGAATCGGAGGTGTATGTTTTTCAAATCGTGAGTTGTATCTTCTTGACTGACGCAAAAACACTGATGGCACCACAAATGGGTACGATCCTCGAAACCATATTCACTTACCGCGATACAGGGGCTATATTTCTGATGTTTATTTTGACAATTTCATTTATTCGCGCGGACACATCACAAAACTTCGTTTTACTTTTCAAAATCGAAATCCAAAAAAACTTTTCAAGTAGAAGTGGACGTAGTGTAAAACAGTGGTTTTCAACCTTTTTGGTCTTGCAGACCAGTAAAACAGCAAAAGAAGTGCTGCGGGTAATCAAATCAATAATCAAAATTAACCCAAATTGCAATTATGAAAAATGTATGCAACAAAAAATCAAATTTGGAAACTTCATTCAATGCTGCATTTTGATATTAGACTTGCTAAACGTGTTTCCGTCGATGGTCTTGCAAGGGGAAGCGCTGATCGAGCCAGTAGCCTTTGAACGAAATGCGAGTTTCTGTTTGGTAGTCTCTACCGCTTAATATCGCTGAACTGAAGTAGCCTACCGTCTACTTCTAAAGTTAACGAAATTAGTTTATAGGTGTCTTAATAGCTTTCACATGCAACTGCTCCTAAACGAATTGTATTGGGCTATTTCCAAACAGAGTGGAACAACACTTACGTGCGGTAACACTAAAGCAGACCATGAACTCTATATTACGAGTATTACAACACCATGCAGAGAACTACGTTTCCGATTTAGAAATCAATCTAAAATCTGATGGTTCAATTCAATAATTAACAGACAAGCGTTTGGAATTGAGATATCAGAGTGCAACATATTTGGCGGCCCGGCAGGAAACTTACCACGGACCGGCGGTTGAGAACCACTGGTCTGAAACACAACCCCCTGAGTAGGTGGTGCAAGAATCTCAATCGACTACTGATTCTAATTCTTCGATTCGAGTGGTGAGAGACGTTTTTTTTTCGGGAAGTGAAATTATACGCTCCATACCACTAATGAGTTAATTTGATACACGAGAAATAAAGTTTCTGTACTGTTCTCCGCTGGGGAAGGCCGTATCGCAGCATACGAAACATATAGTACAACGCACGTACGTGCGCAGCATGTATTATAAAGCTACAAATTACCTTTATGTGGGGTGAAACTGGCATTAGACGCGTTGTGATAGCATATTAATATATCGAAGCCTAATACTCGATCGAGCATCGAATCACTCGAGTAGGCTACTTGATTTTGACCAGCCCCTGCCAATAGTGAAAACTAAAACTTCAGATGGGTATCGCACGAGTGTGTTTTCCAAAAACGGATCGCTATATTTCAGGAATTATCACATACCTTCTCGGCGGTCTCGGAGTGACGGCCGGCGTGCATCGACTGTGGACTCACCGATCATATAAAGCGAGGCTTCCTTTACGAATATTGCTCATGATTTGCAACTCAATGGCTCTGCAGGTCGAATAGTTATTAATAAATAATTATTACCAGTACTGAACATGCAGTACAACGCTATACGCACGTTAGTGGAAATGACATATCTTCGAAGTGGTGTTCAGCCCACAGCATCGTCACAAAGTGAAATGAAATAGTTGTGGTCAAAATTTACCAAATAATCCATAATGCAATGTTAAACTGGCATTATAGTCTTTGTGGTCGCATAAAAGCCACATATTTGAACTTTTCACGTCATTTTTAATGTTATGACGTCATAATGAGTGACACTCGAACGCTCGACCGGATGTCTAATGCTCGCTTCAGAATCGAATCACTCCGAAATTGATTTTACCCAGACCTATTTAGTGCCCAATAGTTTTCAAAATCAGTGTTGTCTGTCGTGTAACATTCAGTTCAAATATTTTTAGTTTAAATCTTCCTCAACGAAAATTGGAAAGTAACATATATGAAATCTGACTGCAAGAGGGACGTACGTTACCTATACCTGACTTATTTTCGTCATTAATGCTCGATTCCTAGTTGGTAGTTGGTCTGGTGCAGTAGCGTTAGCATTAGCACTAGGGCGATTATTTTTGACATGTCAAAGGAAGTTGAATTTTGTCACAATTGTAGCGTTATATAGTCAACATTCTTTTGCGAACTGCATTTCATTGTTGTAGACAGGTTTCGCTGTCGGGGAACTTATTCGACATTTTAGACCTGGGATGAGCGATTAAATTTCCTGGCGGGCCAAGTGAGAAGCAAACAATAGATTGGTGGGCCAAGCCAAAATTTTAAACTATATTCCTTGGCGCATTCTTAATTCATTTCAATCGCATAACCCCATACCCTTTTTTTCTGTGGAGACGTCAAAATGTATTTTGGATACTACAAAGCTGGTCTTGGTCCCGACTTGTGTGTAGCCGAGTTGTTATTGACAGCTTCGCTGGCAGATGCCCTGAAATCCGCGCTTTCTGTAGGCCTCAGCCAGCCGACGAGTGTCTGTGTTTCACTGCGTTTTTCTCATTATGCCGATTCAAAATAGATAGTGAGGTAGTGTAATGGTTATGCGTCCGACTTCTCGAGCGGTAGGTAGTGGGTTCGATCCCCGGCCGGGTCATACCAAAGACTCGAAAATTGGTATCCGCAGCTATCCTGCTAGGCGCTCAGCAATCACGGATAGCATGGAGGAGAAAAAAACCGGGGGCGCAGACTAGATGACCTCATGGGGCCGTATCGCAACTCCGTCGTCAAAGCATCTCGATGGTGCAGGCGAAAAAGAATATCATACCTCTAAACACGGCGACCTGCTCACAACAAAATAAAATTACGGATTTCCCTCTAACTAAAGTAAAAAATAGTTAGTGCTCCGAATCTTCTTTAAATGTCTGGCTGTCGCCTCGGCTCTATTTTTAACATGCCTGGATCAATGATCATCGTTTTTGGGTGACCGCTGCTCACCTGCACTGATTGAAATTGTTTTACGGATTATGGTTTGGAAACGCATGGCGTGGCAATTTAAATCACAGACCGAGTAATTCTTAGTGTAACAATGGCAACAAACAAGTTTTGAGCTATCTGGAACGCGGTACTTTTGATTTTAATTCTTACGGCATACTTTGCTACGATTTGCATTAATTTGAATCTTGATTATACGACCTATACGTAGGCTATTACGTAATCACTGTCCGTGTCCGTACACTGTGCAATGTGCACTGTACACCAGAGGTCGGGAAACTTTTTTGTCCGAAGAGCCATATTGACCCTATTTTTTTCATTTTAACTCTCAAAGAGCCATACATGTCAATCAACTGCTACGTCATAATTGAAAATTCGTTACGTCATGGTAGCACTAGTTCGAACTAACTACATGGGGTTCGTCTTGTGCGCCACATTTTTTCGGTAAAAACTCGTACTAATCATGCTGCAGCATGGTTGCCTTATTTAAGCATGCGAAACTTGAGTTACGAGAACGTAGGTTCGTTGCGCTACTCCTTCTAAATGCTAGAACCCATGATCACATGTGTAGATGGAGCCAAAAATCAGCAGTAAATAGGCCTACCCACTCTAAGCTGTGATACATCACTGACGTGGGGTCAAGGGAGGCAAGTGAGGCAGTGCCTCACCTGTCGTCAGGATGAGTGAACGAAAATTGTGAAACCTTTAATTGCTATTGGTATTTTCTATTGATGTTTATGAATGATTAGATTTTAAGCATTTTCTCCCGAATTCACACAATTTGCATATTTATTATTCGAAAATCAAGCGCGGAATAAGAGGTAAGGCACGGACGGGCCAAGGCTCCCCATTGATAACGCAATTCATCGTGTAAATAGCTTGGAATTTATTCTACCTAATATTAATCGAACGTAACTGCATGTCGCGCTGATTCTGACTTCTCAATTCTCAAAGTATTCGGCGGTAACATATGACGTTGCGCTACACGCCTATACATTTTATCGCCGGTTGTAATTCGAGTTTGTAATTGCATGTGAACGTCACGTCCACGGCAGATCATTGGTCGCCGTAGATCAAGGAAGACCACGTGTATTTGAAAACTGCGTTGTCTTATGGCCGTCGTCATTTCTGCTATTCTCTTTGACCAATCAATGTATCGCGGAATCCAAGATTTCGAGTCCGCTACATCAAATTCGCGAGTGACATTGGTCGCCGGCGCGACAGTAATTTAAATTCGAGGATTAAAAAAAGAAGGGGTCCTAGCCCCTAAACCTGAAGAAGACGGCATTGTCTTTACCTCTCAAAGACAAGTTTATACTGCCAGGAGAATAATTTTTGTGGCCGTGATGGAAATTTACTAATAAGTCGCTGCAGTATTGATCAATTCAGTAAAAAAGTAAATATTTGGCAACGAGCCATAGGTTCCCGACCACTGGTGTACGTACAGTACACATATAAACAAGCAGACTTAAAAGTAAACGCATACCCGTTTCAGTTATACAGCCTATGCCCTATTGGGTTTAGTTCACACAGTAGTATCCAAAAGTACGGTTTTTTGTTTTAAATTCCAGGCTACTTTTCACGGGCCAGTCAGAATCTCGTCGCGGGCCGCACTTTGCCCAGGTCTCTTTTAGGGTCCGTGGACATATGAGCAAGCGACATTACGGCATGCGAGACTTCGGCATGCGATAATTTGGCATGCGACACATGAGCATGTGGGTTAAATTACGGGTTAGGGATAGGTTATGGTTGGGTTAGGGTTAGGCTTTAGGTTAGGTTAGGTTAGGCTATGTTTCGGGTTTGGGTAAGTTTTTGGGTTATACAGTCACATGCTGAAGTGACGCATGCTGATGTGTTCCATGCTGAACTGTCGTTTTCCATTGTGTCGCATGCTCATTGCTCAGGGCTGTTCAAAAATAACTTTTTTACCGGATTCCAGCCATTCACTTATTAAATTGTCAGGTTACCCTAAAAAACACTGCACACCAAATTTGGTTCAATTCTGACAAGTATAGGACTCCGCAGATCCAATTAAAATTTGTAATTTATCAGGGGAAATTAAAAACACAAATTTACAAATTTTTCTGCCAATCCCATGAATTTGTTGAGCTGTCTTCAAAGACGATGCAAAACAAATTTGACTCAATTCCGACCAGTAGAAGCGGAGTTGTGTGAGTTTTTCGATGATAATCCTCGGATTATCCTTGATCGGTGGATAAACCGAGAATTATCATCGAAAAACTCACATAACACCGCTTCTATTGGTCGGAATTGAGTCAAATTTGATTTGCATCGTCTTTGAAGACAGCTCAACAATTTCATGGGGTTGGCAGAAAATTTTGAATTTTTTTTTTCTAAATTTTCCCTAATAAATTAAAAATTTTAATTGGATCTGCGGAGTCCTATACTCGTCAGAATTGAACCAAATTTGGTGTACAGTGTTTTTAGGGTAACCTGACAATTTAATAAGTGAATGGCTGGAATCCGGAAAAAAAAGTTATTTTTGAACAGCCCTCTATCGCTCATATGTCGGGCAACCCTCTTTTAGACCTTGTAGCCTACTCTACAGGCCGACTGTTGTAGACAGGTCATTGTCTATCTATACTGATTGTGAGTCATTAACCATCGAATGAAACAAATCAATTGACACGGCGTGAGCGTGATGATCAACGCGACTGAAACAAGTGAAATCATTAGTAGTACAAGCCATTGCCGATATGTCAAATTTTCCGCTTTTAGGTGAAAACATAATCGCCCCAGTTATCACCGTGCAGTGCAGCGCTCGACACTCGAAACAAATGAAACAACCTAATTCACCGCGATGCGATTTTTCTTTCAGAATTCCATATTCGATTGGTCGCGCGATCACCGCACCCATCACAAATACTCCGAAACCAACGCCGACCCTCACAACGCGACGAGGGGATTCTTTTTCAGTCACATGGGTTGGTTGCTGGTGCGGAAGCACCCAGAAGTGGTGAGGAAAGGAAGAGGCATTTTGGTGAACGATTTGTTGCACGACCCGGTCGTAGCATTTCAACGAAGGTATGTTTTACCTGGTACAGCATTCTGCTACTTACGCTGTAACCGCGATATATAAATGGAACAGAAAATCATATCACGGTTCAGTCTCAAAAGCATGAGAGTTGCGAATGTCAGTACGTCAAGCTTGACTGGTTTCGAACTATACGGTTCTCCTGTGGCGTTTTCAGGAAAACCAGAAATTACATTAGAATGAAAATGAGAGCCATTTCACAAATTAGATTACAATTATATTACGGGTATTCCGTTCCAACGTGTTTAATTAGACAACTAGAATGAGCTAGTCATCAAAGTCAGATACAGTATCCAACAAAGTAATTCCTAAAACGAGAGTTTTCCAGCGTATCCGGAGAACTAGTTCATTTTAATTATAGCAAAACGCCGGTGATATAACTAGTGAAATGTTTCTGTGCACTCTAATTTTAATTCTGATCTAATATATGGTTTTCCTGAAAATGCTGCAGCAAAATTGTACAGCGCGAAACGAGCCAAGCTTGGCGGACAGACATTTACCATCCTCTTGCTTATGAGACTCTTATCTGATATGAGCTGTCTTTGATTTTTGTTATCTTTCTTTGTAATTCCGGATTTTATATAATGCCCATTAATGTCCAAGATTTTGCGAATTCAGTAATTCTAATCCTCCAAGTTGGAATAGCTGAAACAACTGTTGGCTAGGGCTCTTCAAAAATGACTTTTTTTCTTAAATCGTACTGGCTACTTGATAAAATTGTTAGGTTACCTAATTTAAGCCTACACACAAAATTTGGTTCAATTCCAGCCAGTAACCGCTTTGCTACAGGAGAAGAAAGTTTCTATTTATTACATAAAAATAAATAATAAAAAATTTGAAAATTTTCTGTTCACCCCATGAAAGTGTTAGGTTGTCTATAGAAACGATGCTCACCAAATTTGGTTCAATTCCAACCAGTGGAAGCGGAGTTCTTGCCGTCGAAAAATTTTGATTTGAATAAAATAGTATTTACGGTGAGCACAACTATAATAAATAAACAAAGAATCGGTCACCGTAATTACTATTTTATTCAAATCCAAATTTTTCGACGGCAATAACTCCGCTTCCACTGGTTGGAATTGAACCAAATTTGGTGAGCATCGTTTCTATAGACAACCTAACACTTTCATGGGGTGAACAGAAAATTTTCAAATTTTTTATTATTTATTTTTATGTAATAAATAGAAACTTTCTTCTCCTGTAGCAAAGCGGTTACTGGCTGGAATTGAACCAAATTTTGTGTGTAGGCTTAAATTAGGTAACCTAACAATTTTATCAAGTAGCCAGTACGATTTGAGAAAAAAAGTCATTTTTGAAGAGCCCTACTGTTGGCGCATGACCTAGCCAAGGCCCAGTAAACCTACCTCAATAAAACCCGCATGACCTCCTGTAACGGAAGGGTGCTGGACTTATGTTGGTAGTGCGTCCGGTGTACTTTGTTTGATAGAGTGACCTCGTGTGGCTCCACATCCACTGAACCTTAGTAGAATCTCCCCGTCTATCAGACTTGTATTATATTATTATCATTAAACAAATTAGGGCGAAATGCCGGTAATCGAATTCGAATCTAAGTTGTGAAATGTTTCTGTGCTATAACTTTAATTATAATTATAATCCAATTTCTGGTTTTCCTGAAAATGCTACAGGATAACTGTATACTATACCGTGTATAATGCAAAACAATCCAAGCTTGGAGTGCAGACATTTGCTATTCTCATGCATATGAGAATGATCTCTATTTGATATGAGCTGAGCTTGATTTTTGTCATAGTTCCTTCTAATCGGAAATTTAAATCATTTTCAAGTTTTTGCGAACTCCGATGCTAATCTTATTTGGAAAAGCTAAAGTTTTTCTAATTACGCAACTTGAGGGTAGCTAAAATTGGCATAAAAACGGCCAGGGCACACTAGCGCCAACAGTCGGCGGTTGTTATAGCTTCAAGCCACGCGATATCGATTCCAATGCCATAAACAAACAATAAAACCGGCGCGATTGTACGTGAACTGAGGAATATATTTGTTGTCATTTCAGATATTACGTGCCGTTGGCTATTGCCTGCTGCTTCGTGATACCGTCTCTCATCCCCTGGTATTTAGCCGGCGAGAGCCTTGTCAACGCGTACTTGGTTTCGGCGTTGAGGTATTGTTTAACGCTACACGCAACTTGGTGTGTCAACAGCCTGGCTCACATGTACGGAAATAAGCCGTACGACAAAAGGATCCATCCTTCGGAAAACATTCTCACAGCCTCGATCGCTCTCGGTAGGTGACCACCCCAGGTTCTGGCGTATAGCCAAAGCTTGTCGTTGTAACGTCATCTGTGCACAATGTTTCCGTAAACCTTGCGTTTTGGGTATTACATTTCCAACGCCATTCTTTGAAATTACAGGGGAAGGATTCCACAATTATCATCACACCTTCCCGCACGATTACGCCACAAGCGAGTACGGTATGAAGCTTAATTTAACGACAGCGTTCATCGACTTCATGGCTCTTATCGGTCTGGCTTACGATCGCCGCGTGATCGGCAAGGAAGCCGTCAACTCGAGAAAGAAAAAGACCGGGGAACTGTCCGGACTGGCCGACGCCAGATGGTGAAATGAGTCGCGAAATTCAAGACTCGAATCGACGTGCTTCGTTTTTGCTTTAAATTATTCGATTGCGAGATTCGCGTGGAAATGTGAAACTGGCACCATTATATACGACATACGTGCAATATAAAGCCGCATTTCGTACATTTGATATTTGATTTGTTTCTGTTTCAACTTAATAAACTTTTTGATTGAGACTCGATTGATTTTACTCCGGACGTTTGCAAAATCTAACGATTTATCGATATTATATATGGGGGCTGGGCAAAACCGAGAATTTTTAACCACACATATTTCATTGCTGTTTTTGAAAATGCTTGTGGGGTGATCTCGACGTCACGGAAATGTCATTTTCACATGCCCTTAGCGTTCTAGCACATGTTTCGTACGATGCAGTGGTTCCCAACCTTTTTCGACTCATCACCCCCTTACCAAGCTCGACACAGATTTTGGCCCCTATGCTTAGTGTTTACGGTTCCAAAAAAAAGGACATATAAACATGAAATTTATTCACCTAACTCTGATCGCCGGTGAATTGACTAAAAGGTCATTTTTCCGAGTAGGTGCTCGGAATACCGGTTTCCGCGTCTACTTTCCGTTGAGTTGACCAATTTTTAGTCAATTTTCGCGTCATATGTAGAAGCGTACATATTGGGCCTGGTTGATTAAATATATCGCTACGAACTTTCTAACATTTTCGCCCTCTCTGTTTCTCAAAATCGCCCACTAGTGGGCGATATCGCCCACGTTGAGATTTGAGAACCACTGGTGTAGTATTTCAAACTATGATTATCGCCAATGTTCCCTCTAAGCTGCGCACGTGCGCAAATGCGCAGTGCTGAAACGGTCTCTGCGCACAGAAAATCTACGCTGCGCACAAAAAATCAGAATTGATGTTTTTTTTTATAGTTGTTGCGCACTGTTGTCCAATGGACAACGTAGGCGCGCAGATTCGTGAAAATTAAGATGGAACATTGTCAGGGCAAAATAGTGTTATCACTGAAGTCTGAAATCGAGCTACAAGTGCGCCCCACAAATGTAACTATTGCGCTCCGAGAAGAAATAAGAATTCACAATCACGTGCGACTCACGGAAGATATTTTTTTAGTATGGCCTCGTACGCGTGAGCGATACTGATATCATTTCAATAGCGTATTATTTTCTAGGAATGGGGAAATAACATCGTTTAACAAAGTTATAAATAATAATGGGCTAGCTCGAAGTTAATCTCGGAGAAACTAACGAATAGTCTTCTCCGCGTGGCAAGAACATTGCGTAAGATTTACTCAGGACCGTAACTTTCGCACCCAAACCCCCCAATTGGAGGAGCCGAGATCGAAGGGGGTCCAAAATTATTTCGAGAATTAACATAAATCATGGTGTATTTTTTTGAATTTTTCAGGAATTTTTTTTCGCGCTACGCGCGTTTTATTATTGTCAGATATCTTACTATTGGGTACCCTTTCCCAACAAAAATTACGCATGATTTATAGAAACGTCGGCCATTACCGCACCATGACGCGCTAAGACATATGAAGTTAAAGGCTATGTAACATGCGACTCCAAGAAGTGAGCCAGAACGATCAGCGGCGAGAAAACCTTGGGCGAAAAATACTGCCCCGGTGCTGACCGAAAACTTCGATATATACAAATATATGTGTAATTGTCCATGTCCAATGTCCAATGTCCATAGGCACCTAAATGGCTGGCGCCGAATGTTCATGTCCTGGCGATCCGAGTTCCACAACGAGACAAATGCCATATCGGGGGAACATTATTTACAAGTTTAGAAATACCAATTTGAAATCGTGTACGTCTTTTACTTTAGTACGTTTTGGCGATTTCAGCATCTTTTTACATAGCAGATAGGGGGTCACGAAATAGCATCATGTAACGAAGTCATTATACCAACGGGTACGCCCGAAGATGTTTTATTATTATTTAAAGGACCTATCTATTCCAACACACCTCACTGGATCTGCACTACCGGTAAATCTGATTATGCGAGCACTGAGCAGGGAGAGGATAAAAATTGTTAGCAATATATATGCAATTCCCGATCATATTGACCGATGCAATCATGAATTGCAGAATTTTTTCGCGCTTCGCGCGTTTAGGGACGCAACCACTAAATGGGCATCCTATGTAGATGATATGGACCGGAAAAAGCCTAGAGACCGAAAGGGGGCTGGGGGGCGGAGCCCCCCAGTAGTTGATATCATCATCCTATTAGAGGGTGGTTGCGCACTCTTGTCCGAGGGGCTGCGCAGTGAGTTAGCGGGTTTGCGCAGACTCTTGAAAAATTAGAGGGAACATTGATAGTGTGTAATGAGAAGATTAGTAAGTTCAATCTCTGTAATAGTTGCTGACTCGTACAGATTTGCAAGAGCTACACTTGGATTTTTATCTACATTTTAATTAAAAATTTAAAAAGCATCTCGATGGTGCAGGCGAAAAAGAATATCATCTCTCTCTCTCTATAACATGCTGACGGAGAAAAGTGGGATGCCCTTTTTCCTATCTAACTCACCAGTGGGCGCTGACTGATGCAAGGGTAAGATACATTTGTTTGATCTTTATCGACCATTGTGTTCCGGCCGCTCTGATCGAATAAGTAGTGACGGAAATCGCACAGCTTCCACGAGAAGCTACGGTTGTTGCTTCGTAAATTCCTGACCCTATATGAGGTTATAAGGTTATATATATAAGGCTTGTGTAATGTGTATACACGTCATAGCTTGCATGCATGAAGCATTGTAGGGGTGCCATATTATTTGAAACACACCGTCATTCTTCTTATCACTATACGCAATACGTACTTATTTACGAGAATTAATTTACAGGAATTCGGTTGCATTTTAATGAATATATCGGTCGATTGCCGCAACCTTTAGTTTGTAGACGAGTTTGCGAAGGAATGAGCACACAGTGAATGTTTGCTATTGCTAAACGGATACGTTTGGATTGAGCGAATAGGGTTTGAATTCTACGTAAGGGCTCAGAGCGAATTAATGGAACGCGCAATGAACCGAATAAGTTAACATCATACCAATAAACTGAAGTAGAATATATAGGCTAACACCTAACAAGTCTCCCGTTGGATGGTAGCTCCAGAATATGGAGGCAATGATGACTCGTATCTCTTCGTATGATTTGTCAGTCTTTCAACAACGCAAAAGACTTCAATGCTATACTGTGTACTGTCATCAGGCTACTCCAAAATTCTTTCGACGAAGATGGCAAAAGTTCTTGAGGTTGAAACTACTATAATGTAACTACATGTGAATCGCAATTGAAGTATTTTCGAAATTTGCTAAAATCTTTGCTAAAATGACGGTATCGGTTTTACTATATACTTTATGACGGTTGGTGGGTAACTGTTGCATTCCTCTGATTTACTGATTGTAGCTGATGAGATGGTAGGTTTTCGAATATAACTATACCGGTATAATATCTTGGTACCATTTGGGAAATTTCACACTCCTAGGGTCGTAGTTTGGCGTCACGAGCGTGTAGGAAATGTTTATCCTACCTTATGGTACCAAAAGTACGGCCCGAGAGGCGATTTCGTGCGGCATATATATACCAGCCTCTTGACTCAATTATTATTGTTAAGCCAGAAAAAATGATGTCAACTTCTTCATAGCGAGTGTTCGCCATGTTTTAGCCCTCATTTGCCCGATCGCGAATAACAGAACTAATTTGAAGCAATGTCGTCACGTCTGGAAGTGTTAAAAATTGAGACGCCAGTGACCTGAGGTAGCTTGCAAGAGGAGTAATGCGGCCGGTTTTCGAAAAAGTTTGGGAGGCGCCACAGTGTATCAAAGTATGAAGCAGACCTGTCATATAGCATTATTTTCCTAAAACGCTCCTAAAATATTGAATGGAATTGGCAATTGCGGGATTCTGCTGACTTTCGTACGAAAACGTTGAAGTGATCAGAATTTTTTTTAGTTGATTGTGACCATATCGCTCATCATATACCTTCACGGAACAAAGTTGGTTCCAATTTCCTATCGATAACTGACTGCGTACAGACGTGACGACGTAATATCGCGTCATTGCATACAACAGGTGAACCCTAATGTCTAGGCCTTGCATCGGTGTTTGAAAAGCGCCAATTATACAGTATTGTTGTGAAACAATCCTCATTGAAAGCTGTCAGGGGTCATCAATCGGCAATCGTCTATCGACAGATTATATTTTCATCTGCCCAAGACACACACACACATGTACAATGCGATATACAAGACACACAATGCGATGTAATGAACAGATAGGAGGATGCCGAACAACCAACCAGTTGGGGTCTCTTGAACTGGCATCCACCTCGGCCTAGTAATGCCCGATGTTATTCCTTCTTCGTCGGTCCTTTTTAGAAGCTATTTCTTGCTTTTTTTCTTTCTTTTTTCGGGTCTTTTTTTCTGGGCTTTTATGTCGCCGTAAGTACAACGACCCGGGAGACGAGGAGCCCAGCACAACCTCCGACGACGGGAATCGAACCCGTGCTGCCTGCTTGGAGGGCGCCGACGCTCACCATCAATTAAAGTGAACATGATGTTACCAGTCGTATCAAAACTGTAATTTCTCCAACGACATTCCCCCGACGTCGCCTTCATTCCAGAAGATGGTGGTGATATACTAATAATGATCTTATATAATCAATTTCGGCACATTATCCCGAGTCAATGTTATGTATACCCTGTTTACGGGCAGTCAGCTCGCCGTATTCGGTCGGGTAAAACAACAGGCGAGAGAATTACAAGAAAAGTAGGCGTTCTCAGTAGGTCGATGGATTCTTGTAATGTCAAACATGAGTCACATTTATTGTTACCTCGTCCTTAGCCTATATAAAGTATCATTCGGGGATAACAGAATTAGTCCTGCGTACATCGGGAGTATGCAGTGGACCAGAGCTTGTTAGCGGGTAAATCTGTGGCCGCCTTCTGCGATAGAGATTTGAGAGAGAAACTGTTCAATAAAATACCTTGGCCTGCACAAGTATTACCCAGATCCAATATGTCATGTTAGTGCATCCAATGTATCATTTGGAAATTTATCGGCATCTATTTAGAAATACAACATTGAAAGCAATGTGAACTTCTTATAGGTGGGCAATATACAGAGGTGGTCAAAGTAGTCAAGAAAGCTACTCAAGTAGAAGTAGAAGTAGAGACGACAAAATCTACTCAAGTACAAGTAGAAGTACTTCTTAAATAAGCCATCCAAAACTACTTGAAGTAGAAGTAGAATTGACTAACTTTAAATCTACTCAAGTAAGTAAGTAGTTTTGAAAACAGTCTTAATTCGTTCGCATGGACTGTCAAAAGCTGCAAATTGAGCTATGCGGAAGGTACAGAGAGCTTGGTTCGTATTGATTCATCCGAGGAGATGGGATGCATATTATAGTATTGATATGAAAATGCGATACTAACCCTTTGTTTACGAGAAGACCCCGTTTTAGAGAATATCATGTTATGGCGCCCTACCCCATATTATAAGGCCCCAAGTTTAGACGAAGAGCGATACGGAGAAGTTGTATCGGATACGGTTTCAACACTTTGCGCAATTAGCATGCGTTAATAACAAATAATGTGGATCGTAAAATCTATATTTAGTGTAGCTTTATTTACGGAAGATAGAGGCATTACTACACTTGCTTTTATGTTTCAACATGCGGGCCTAGCCTGCAGAAAAATGAGCTGAAAGTAACTAGAACTCAAAGTATGATACTCGGAATTAAAAGTGAAATACAAATAGCACTTCTAAAATGCGGAAAATATATTTCATGTCTTTTGACCATAAAGCTTCAAAGGTGATCTGCTAAAACAGGTGTAACGCTAAATAAACGCCACATTTTCCAGATTAGCAGGACACGTCATCGGCTGCTGGATTACGATATGATAGGCAATTGCTAGATTGCGAAACGGTAGTTTCAAACGTTATGCTGGGTCATATATAGGCTACTGTGATGAAATATTTGATAGGGGCGACAATGCGGTGCTAGCGGAACCACGCAATCCGGTACCTAAATCATATTTACTGATACTTTCGTGAAAACATATTTGTTACTTCACTGTGCGCGAAGCGCAACAAAATTTCTGGGCTTTACTTGACTTTCATGAATATTAAATGTTGGTACTGCGTGAAAGCAGCCCAGAAATTCCTCAGGCTATCTTTCGTATTGGGAATTAAACTACTTCTACTTGAAAAACTGAAAATAGCGAAAAGTACGTAAGTAGATCACAAAATATAACAAAGTAGAAGTAGAAGTAGAGAAAATCAGATCTACTTGAGTAAGTACCGGAAGTAGAGGAAAACTACTTGAGTACTTCAAAAAAGTAGAAGTACTTCGTTACTGACCACCTCTGGCAATATACTATGGAAAAATCGTCTAATAAAATTCCATTGCAATATATCAGGAATATGTAGAACTCTAGGGAGGTGTCCCTTCTTCTATATATCCCTTTAATATATATAGGATCATTTGAAAACACAGCTTTATTGCATAAACAAAAACCGTAGTAGAAAATGTAATGCGTGACACATTTCATTTTACACAGACTTTTCTATTTGTAAACTGCATTTCGATAGAAAAAGATGGGAGTAGAAACAATAGTACAGACAAGAACAAAGACTGTGACCGATAGTGACTACAATGCCGCGAAAAATCGAAATAAATTAGGTTCGATATGCATATTATTGTGATGTTATTGAGTCCTTTGATACGACTGTATCCCGTCCCTGATTATAAATTGACTGCATTGCATCATTCAATATGTTAATTGTTAAAACATCAAACTTCTAGACAAAAGAGAAATGCAACATCCTACTCAAATTATTTGGAAGAATTTGGTGCTGATGATCGGACTTCATATTGTCAGCATATACGCCTTGTCACGAATATCACAATTCAAAACCTTTACTATTCTCTTCGGTGAGTATTGACTATATACTGTACAGTGTACACCAGGGGTGTCAAACATACGGCCCGCGGGCCGCATACGGCCCTCCAGTCGATTTCATCCGGCCCGCGAAGCAATTTTGAGTAGATTGAAAAATTGTTTTATTTTCCGGCACATTTGTAAGAAATGTTGAGATTTTTTGCAGGAAATACTTCCATGTTCATGGGCCCCATTATAACCACCCAACTACGGCGTTATGGTTTCACTCTAGTTACCACTAACAATAAGTCGGTGAAATTGACACCCAATATCAAGAAAGCTAAAAGTGCACACCAAGTTTTAAGTTTTATGGAAAATGGATCAATACGTAGTCATTCACAGAGCAAAAACGCCACTGCGGAACCGTTATATGCAGTGTACATGGAAAATATGTTAGTTACACAAATGCATAATTGAAATATGTATGATTGCACTGCTCTGTCACTTTCCACCCAATAGACCACCAGACATACCGACTTATATCGTCGTTAACGCGACTGTTTTAGCGGAATCTTAATTGTATTCAACCGGACAGTCATCGTATTTTTGCCAATTCCGATGTTCGCGAATAAAAGTGTCGCGACTTGCTACTTTAAAAACCCTATGATCCGTGTATTACACTGGTCAACACATATTTTTAGGCAAACAAAGTAAGAGTGGTTTTGGGGGTTATGAAGGGCACTGATTTCGAATATGACCTTAGTTTTTTTCAAATTGGCTCTTGTTGTGGAGATAACCCATGGGGTTATTTAGACCAAAATCTCCTATTTTCGCGGTAATGACTATATATAAAATCGGCTCAGTCGTACTATAGAGTTTATAAATTCAATCTGCTTGTTATTTTTACACACAGAAGACTCTTTTAAATCAAAATACAGCACAGCACTATATTTACAGGTAATTGGTTTATCATAGTAACAGACTTTCACGGATATCATGTACATAAATACCCTCCAGTCATGTAAATAAGTATTTAGCTAGATACTCAAATAACTTGGCATTAATTCAATCGGTTTTACGTCAACCACCTATTGTAAATCTGAAATAATCAGTTGGGATATCAAATTATTGATATACTTTAAATCACAATTGTTTTTTGTTCGATTTTCGCCTGCAAGCTATTTAGTGCAGTTTCTCGAAAAGTTCCGGCAATGGTCTGGCATAATAAGTTCAATTGTTCATCTCATCTCCGCTGATATCTTTATTTTGTTGTTCTGATGTCTTGATAGAACCTCTCCCCTTGCTAATCAACAAGATAATCAGTAAATATATCAAGATGACAGGACAGGAAGTGAACTTTTATGGTCATGCTTGTGCTCAAGTTTTCGATATGCAGATACGAATTTTCGGACCTACTGTTTGTAGTTGGGTATTTGTGATCATCGAAAAAGTTTCATTTACTACATCTTAGGGAAAATTACATGCAGTGAACTCCTTCCTAATGTGAAATTGGAATCTTTCATCGGTATTCGATTATACCAGATACCAGATTTAAGCTTTTCGTTTCAGAGGGTTACTAGGTATACCTACTTTGTTGCCTCAGCGGAAAATTATCCATTTACCAGTCAAAAGAAATGAGACGCATATGAGTATTGTAGTCAGGCCTTTCAAGGACAAATTTTATAGTTTATATACTCCTCTTCAATCATGGTAGAATGACCAATTGATACAGGAGAATATGTATTTCCGTTGTGCAAAAGTATAATTTTTAGGCTTGACACACTGCTTTTTTGACGAACAGATATTTCGCATCATGTCATGTTATTATTGATAGAATGACAGAGAATGACATGAGGGTTCTTTATAGTCAATTAGCTATTTATGCGCAGTATAAAATTAGAAAAAACTACGTTTTTCTTCCTACCAAACGAAATATTTAAGGGTAAATAGAGTAATTTTGGGCTTTTTTAGGGGTATAAATATCTTCTGACAAAGAGCCAATCTGACAAAACTAATGTGACATTCGTAATCAGCAGCCTCAAAAACCCCAGAAACGGCTCTCAGATGTTCTGTCTAAAAATATTATTTTCATTTTGTTGACCAGTGTTATCTATAAATGCTTTTAAGGTATTCAAGTGAAAAGCAAGAGCACAAATTAACATTTTGGAATCAGTTGACTGGTCCGGCCCGCGAGTGATTTGAAGGCTTGAATACGGCTCGCGACGCAATTTGAGTTTGACACCCCTGGCTGTACGCACACTGATTAAAAACTCCAGTAGAATATCTGAGCGAATAAGTATACTGTTAGATGCAACTTAAGTCAGCAAATTTACAAAGGCCACTTTATTTTCCAGGGGTACTCTGTTATATTGGGAGTGTTGTAGGCGTTACAGCAGGTGCTCATCGATTATGGTCGCACAAAACTTACAAAGCCAAGTTACCCCTGAGAGTAATATTGATGTTGATGAATTCGATGGCTTTACAGGCAAGTCACTATTGATATTCGGACTCGAAAGCTCCGAGTCTTAAAGGTAACTAATCTCCATTAGAATTCGATCTTCCACTGGTCGCGCGATCACAGAAGTCATCACAAATACTCGGAGACTGATGCGGACCCTCACAATGCCCGGCGGGGGTTCCTATTTTGTCACGTGGGATGGTTGGTCGTGCGGAAACATTCGGACGTTGTGAACAAGGGAAGGAAGATCGCGTTGGATGATCTGCTGAAGGACCCGGTTGTATCATTCCAAAACCGGTAAGATCATTGGATTTGCGTGCGTACTAATCACATGGTTTCTACACACAAATTATTTCTTTCCACCAGAATAAGGGTGTGATGAGGCATACGAGATTACAAAAACTAAGAAATTTCTATTAGCTCTATGTTATAATCTCGCATAATGAAATGTTAGACAGGGGCGGCAACTTCTCCAGGCGGCGGGCTGGATATGGAAAAATGAAGTACTAGGCGGGCCGGATTACTAAATTGATACATTAAGCGCGTATTTATCCACATATACAATGATTAATCGTAATTAATGTAAACTTTTAAATTTCAAGCATAGAGACAAATACAGTATTCAATGAATTCATTAACGTAATGTACTTCAATAGCTGTTGAAGTCAAAGGGACATTTGTGGTTGATCAAAGTTGCAATTAACAAGCCTTCGAATTTTGGATTCGTGCCGGGCACAAAGAAAACAAATAGCTAAAGAAGAACCTACAGTCACTATAATTTGACGTAGTAAAGCAGTGGAGAATTGCGGCACTGTGATCGCGGGCGATATTATCATGTAAGACTGTCCGTGGACCGTATGTTGCCTCCCCCCCCCTGTGTTAGATTCTTACCAAATAAGGTTTTGGCAGAGGTAGGGCCAGTAACGAAGTACTACTTTTTTTTAAAGTAGTTTTGACACGTCTTGGAAATTGATGGTTCTACTTGTAATTGAGTATCAATTTGTGGCGTTACTTTTACTTCTACTTTAGTGGAAACGCTGACAATTTCAAACATCTATGTTTTTTTTTGCAATGCGAAAGCCTCATGAATTAAATCACGGTGGTGCTTCCCTGAATTATAGATTTACTATATTGTGAATTATTTCACTGCGATTCTCATAGTTCCAACGTTATCATCTCTTTGCTATTTGCAGGTACTACCTACCGTTAGCCATCACGTGCTGCTTCATCGTACCCAGTCTAATTCCCTGGTATTTCGGCGGAGAGACTCTCGTCAACGCTTATTGCGCTGTGACTCTAAGATATTGCATCACTCTTCATGTCACTTGGACTGTGAACAGCTTCGCGCATATGTTCGGAGACAGACCTTATGACAAATATATCAACCCTGCGGAGAACGCCATCGTCAACTATTTCGCTTTAGGTGAGGAATATATTTGAAGCGGCCGATGTAAACGTATAAAATCAGTGTATGATTGCTGTCAGCTACATCGATGGCGTATATTACTGTTACTTATTACAATCGCACCGTTAGTAATAATAATAAACCGGTGAAATCTGCAACAATCTCATCGAGACAACTTGGTCATTTGTTTCACGTTGATTTATATAAGTTGAATATTCGTTTTCTAGTACCTTCTATGCTGCTTGTGGTCGACCAGACCCGTATGTATCTGACTGAGTGCCGTATTCCATAAATCAGCGAACGTAGTAATAAACAAGTTATTTCGAAAATAGCTATAGTCTCTATTTTCATTTGTTCAGTTTACACTAATCTAGTATACAATCAAAAGTATATAACTATATCCCATTTAGGCTACGGCACTGCTAGACTAACCCTTCATGTGACGCGATAAAAGCATTATAATCAAGAGTGATTGCAATTACGAATTCCTTTATTTTAGGGGAAGGACATCACAATTACCACCACACATTTCCCTACGATTACGCTGCCAGCGAGTTTGGCAAAGGATGGAGCCTGTCGACAATGTTCATAGACTTCATGGCATTAATAGGTCAGGCCTACGACCGAAAGAAAGTCGCCGAAGAAACGTTACATGCCCGGATGAAGAGAACGGGCCGGCTGTCTAACAATGATGATATCGATGGCATACCGATGACGATTTAGATGCCTAGCTTATTCAAATTCTTTATAGATAGTTGAAGTTCGAGAAAACTTCGCAATCTGCAGATATGATTGTTGACTGTCGAGTAGGATTGATAGCTCCCGTATTTTTACAGCAAAAATATGTTCATATGATAGAGGCATCCGTTTATTCATGAATATTCTACTATTAAATTATTTTTTTTAAATCGGTTGCATTCAATCGCTTCAGAGCGGAGTTTCCATTGACGGATCGAAAATCGCAGCTTCGAGCAGAGTCGGACACCTAGAAAAATTTCAGTTTTTCCAAATTAGATTATCATTGGAGCTAGACACTTTTTAGGATTAGATTAGAATTAGAAATACTGAATCGCAAAAACTCGCAAAATGAATGAAATTCCGAATAAGAAAGAATTACAACAAAAATCAAGTTCAGTCCATATCAAATTTCATTCATGTATGCACGAGAACGGCAAATGCTGCGTACACCAAGCTTGGCTTGTTTCACACGATACAATTCTCTTTCAATACAACATCCATTGTAGCAGTATATTTATTAAACTCGAAGACTTTTCGGGTGCCTCTTTTCAAGAGTTATCGGCACACTGAAGGGATTTAAACATATTTAAAAGCAGAACCAAAAAGGCAAAGTATGACGCAACAATCAAAATCACAGACCATAAAATTCGCATTGTATCAATGGCAACAATAACAAACTACGAAGTATACGGACATACGGTACTATAGTAGCAGCACAATTTGTAAATAAACAATTACACGCACGGAACAACACGCACTAATGAGAAATTTGTAGCAATTCTCCTGCATCATTTTCAGGAAAACCGTTATAATTATAAGCCCGAATATTTTCGGCTGACACTCGTCAGGGGTAATCAATGATATATATATCATTGGGGGTAATCGCCAGCAACTAGTAAAGAATGGTGACGTCATATTTGATGTTACGATTATAGAGACTGTATGCATTCCTGAAGCTTTTCGGCTGACACTTATCAGGGGATCAGGGACACTCGTCAGTAATAATGCGAGTACTAAAAACTGTTTAACAACAATAAGCATCGCTAATTATTACGGCACACAGGGTAAATTACAAAATTCGAGACACGTATTTCGAATTGTGTATTTTACCCTGTTGAATAATATATTCGAATTGAAATGAACCCGAATATTTTCTGCTGACACACGTCAGGGATAATCGTCAGCCACTAGTACAGAATTGGAAATAACATCGTGTGAACCTGTGTGACGTCATAAATATCGATGCTTATTGTTGTTACACATAGTTTTTTGACTGCTCGCATTATTGCTGACGGTATCCTCTAATGAGTGTCATCGATAAGCTTCGTGAATAAATCTAAATTTATTATGCAAATGGATTATGAGGTTCTGTACTCCAAAGCGTATCTAAAGTCAATAAAATAGATTGGAATTGAAAGCAGAGCATAGAAAATTTCACAAACTCGATTAGATTAGAGTACCGGCGTTTCGTTCTAATTAGTCCAATTATACAACTAAAATTATAAAGTTGTATAGGGCTCACTTTGAGAATAGACGTATAGTTTATTCGACACCCTTTTACTCAATGTAGTCAGTTGACAAGGGGAGATAGTGAGCTACTCGTGATCGTGATCACTACGTGCTCACAGCGTGGACTATAAACGAGACAAAACAATTTTAGGTAATTCCCCGTTGATCTGGTGGCGCTATAAGATCGTACGACTATCTCAGCATTTGATTTGAAGAAAAATCTTCATCGGATGTTGTCAATGTTGTTGGCAAGGGCGGAGTGCCGCGAATGTTGAATCAAAGATATTGCTGTATATTTACTTAGCGAATCGCAATGGCTTTTGGCTCTTACATACCGGTATGTTGTACTGAAAAGACTGCTATAGAAGGAGAATGATAAATATGAGATCAACGTCATGTTACGCGTGGAGGATAAAACGTGCCTGACAGAAGTCGCTTTACTAACTTAGGTGTGGCTGAAATGACCGTTCATGTTATTAAATTTCGTCGGTACAGGTTGCGTACGATAGTTACAAAACGATTCCACCGCACAAATTAATTTGTGGAAATGGCTGGCGATAGCGAGGTACAACAGACGGAATCTGGAAAAGATGTCTGCGAACTGGATGCAACAGGTTTGGAGGAATTTACTGCTCCGTGAGACACTTATGTGCAATGTGCATGCCGTTAAAAGTTGGGGTTAAGGTTGGGTTAGTTCAAATTTCGATTCTCTACTAGTTGCTGATGATTCTCCCTGACGAGTGTCAGCCGAAAATATTAGTATTTATTTCAATATGAATATACCATTCAATCGTATGATCATGAATATCTTGCGATACAAGATCCACAATTCTCCGACCTACTGATTCTTTGGGTATCTTTTTGTATCTCCAGTTTGCTTTACTTTCTGTTCCTACATAGCCCGCTTTGTAACCGAGAGTACTCATCGCCGGAAAACAATCGATATTTCATAGGGAGTCTGTGTCACTTCCGCCATTATGGTTTATCCACGAACGAGGTCTCCCTAGAGAGGGAATGCTTTGTTCACAAGTCTAAAACCGGTTCTCGAGATGGGAGATTGTCGTTTTGATGTCGCAACCATGCTACTACACAACCGCACACTTTGACAAAAGTCACGCGACAATTCTGGAGTGGCGTGTTACGACCGGTAGTAATAGGGTATACTCGACTGCGAAGGTTCAAACTTAGTTAGAACTATCTTCATGAAGATGATGTTCCGTGGATATCATAAACGTTGTACAATGTAAATAAGGTTTTAGAAATAACAGAACTTCGATGCTGCTGCAATGGAGGAAGCAGGAAGCACATCACAACTTCACCATGCAATGTCTTAGTAGCGCCAAATTTATTCCACTATGAGCTTATCCACTGACTCACCAGGAGCGAACGTCCGTAAATGCGGTTAGCCAAATTTGAAACATTGTACAGAAATATGAACATATTACTTGTGGCAATGCTATACAGTTTTCACAAAACCATTTGCAATCTTGTACATCGCTGGAGCAAACCGATCTCATGACATATCTTACCGCCAACGCCAAGAGTCCAATGTCTTTGTGAACTTAATATATAATTAAAATTTGACGAGGTTGTTTTTGTTTGCCTACGCAGCCCGAAGCATGTCGTAAAATCTAATATTTCCATTTTGTTTAATTTGTGACTTTGTATTTTAAGGTGATGTGGACCCGAAATTGTACCCGAAGCGTATCATATGGAAAAACGTCATTCTCCTGTCGGGTCTGCATGTGATTAGCATTTACGCTATTTCGAGAGCTGCTCATTTCAAGGCGTTTACTGTGACATTAGGTAAGATTGTAGGGCGCATTGCCAACTGAATATACATTGCTGTGTTCAATAATCTTCATGTTACAAGCCTTTTATTACGCGTTGCCGTGAACAAACTGATCTTGTCGGAGAGGTGGCTCGAGTTTATTCTCAGTGGCGTACGATGCGCATCGCCGCGTTCGATGATGTTATTTTCGGTCATTGACCCGTTTTGGCCCTAATATCGTAATGACGAAACAATGGAATATGCTATTGACAGTTAAATTTGGATATATATGAACACGATTTGAGGTTTATGTCAAAAACTCACACCCGTGTAGTTCATTTTCATGAATTTGATTGTGCTTTCCTTGACAATACAAACAAACACGTCATACATACATCAGGCCGATTTAAGACAGACAAACAGAAACTTATTTTCAAAATAAGAGAAATAATGCAGTGAAGTAATGGCCAGCGATACCACCAAGTAAGCTGGCCATCTTATACCAGTACTTTCCAATCAGAGGGTCGCGAAGCTATTTCAATTGGGTCGCAAAGCACATCTTAATGTTACAATTTTCAACACACTATATCATAGACTGCTGCTTTTGGTTATTACGGAATGCCAGAAATCTAATGAATATGATCGCAGTTTCATAGTTATAAACTTATGGAATTCTGATGATCTTACATTTCGCGGTTGGTTGAAAATAGGTGTACCACACTTTTAGGCATTTCTGGATATTTTCCAAGTAGGAAAATCAAGCCAATAAAGCCTAGACTTGATATGATATAACATATAATATGCAAGCTCAACTGTCGTATTTATGGTAAATTGCATGTTTACACTAGGTTTATTTTCTCTTTCAATAATTTGTTTTTCTTTCGTTTGGTCATATAGATCATTGTGACTCGTACAATAACATTTGCAAGCTGAAAAATATTGGGAAGCACTGCCTAATACGTTCATAGGCCTATATGCAATAATATGTATAACAATATATTTTAATGTGATATGGTCATTACGGACATATAATCCATATATGTGTATGTATTTTCTCGACTGGGAGCGGGGTTAAATATTTGCCAATGTAGTTCAAACTTATCAAACTTGCCCAAGAAGCCAGAAGTTCGTCAGGTCATGTGGCGCAACGCAGTAGGATGAGCAATACGCTTGTATGGCGGAATTTGTCACAGTTACGTCATGCTGATCACCGCCGTACCGTGGTAATCAAATATTTAAGTATTGACTTAGGGCATACTTTGGACTTGCAACGTTTGGCACTCACGCGGATAAGATGATGTCATCGTATGTCATTATCACGATTATTTTGACTATGCCGGTTGACAAAGGGAGAAGGCCACATTTATGTTAGTCAATGGAAGAGGTAGCGTTGCTGCTCAAGCATAAGCGTACAGAACACGGTAAATTTTGGCTCAATTACAAGTCGAAGTAGTCATTCCCTAGACATCTCAAAACTATTTTAATTGGAAGTAGAAAATCAAAGCTATGAAAACTGCTCAAATTGGTATTTATAAAAAGCAGATTTAGTCGAGAGGTGCATGCTTTAACCAATGGTTCCCAAACCTATTATAGTCGCGACCCCAAATCTAGATTTGAAAATGTTCCGCGATCCTACCTCCAAATTTGGCGTGCTAATTACTGAAAACTGGTCTGCACCTTCGCCCAAACCTACTCGCGGCCTATGTGGGACAGCTGGCGACTATGTGCGCTGTAATAGCAATTACGCAATTATGAACTCTTCCCGCACGCCCGTCTTTACATTAACAAACTCAATCAAGACTATAGCAACGTATTTAGGTCTTCTGGAATGATTTATTTCTATGTCGAATTGAAGTAGGCAAGTATGTGAATTTCTGCGTCATGCGAAACACAGATAACAACCTATAACTTATTCGACCGTGCTGTGTCCTGTGTATGTCTTATACTGTTAACTCAGAGCACTACCGGTCGCTTGCAATTTTCCCGTATGGCCAGACACCAACCTTACGCTATAGTAGGTGGCGCTTTAAAATGACGCTTCGGCTGAGCTGATACCTTGTTTTCTGGGTTCGCATTCCTCTGAGGTCTTTTTTCTTCTATTTTGAAAAATGACCTAAAATATTCAGAAATGAGCAGCCGATATCGTCTGCTTAATTGACATTCTTGTAATAGTCATTGGTATTTAATTATCGTCTCCGAGAATAGGCAAACGACAACATTGGGGCTGCGACCCCTAATTTGGGAACCCCTGCTAAAGCAGTGAATCGGAGGTGTATGTTTTTCAAATCGTGAGTTGTATCTTCTTGACTGACGCAAAAACACTGATGGCACCACAAATGGGTACGATCCTCGAAACCATATTCACTTACCGCGATACAGGGGCTATATTTCTGATGTTTATTTTGACAATTTCATTTATTCGCGCGGACACATCACAAAACTTCGTTTTACTTTTCAAAATCGAAATCCAAAAAAACTTTTCAAGTAGAAGTGGACGTAGTGTAAAACAGTGGTTTTCAACCTTTTTGGTCTTGCAGACCAGTAAAACAGCAAAAGAAGTGCTGCGGGTAATCAAATCAATAATCAAAATTAACCCAAATTGCAATTATGAAAAATGTATGCAACAAAAAATCAAATTTGGAAACTTCATTCAATGCTGCATTTTGATATTAGACTTGCTAAACGTGTTTCCGTCGATGGTCTTGCAAGGGGAAGCGCTGATCGAGCCAGTAGCCTTTGAACGAAATGCGAGTTTCTGTTTGGTAGTCTCTACCGCTTAATATCGCTGAACTGAAGTAGCCTACCGTCTACTTCTAAAGTTAACGAAATTAGTTTATAGGTGTCTTAATAGCTTTCACATGCAACTGCTCCTAAACGAATTGTATTGGGCTATTTCCAAACAGAGTGGAACAACACTTACGTGCGGTAACACTAAAGCAGACCATGAACTCTATATTACGAGTATTACAACACCATGCAGAGAACTACGTTTCCGATTTAGAAATCAATCTAAAATCTGATGGTTCAATTCAATAATTAACAGACAAGCGTTTGGAATTGAGATATCAGAGTGCAACATATTTGGCGGCCCGGCAGGAAACTTACCACGGACCGGCGGTTGAGAACCACTGGTCTGAAACACAACCCCCTGAGTAGGTGGTGCAAGAATCTCAATCGACTACTGATTCTAATTCTTCGATTCGAGTGGTGAGAGACGTTTTTTTTTCGGGAAGTGAAATTATACGCTCCATACCACTAATGAGTTAATTTGATACACGAGAAATAAAGTTTCTGTACTGTTCTCCGCTGGGGAAGGCCGTATCGCAGCATACGAAACATATAGTACAACGCACGTACGTGCGCAGCATGTATTATAAAGCTACAAATTACCTTTATGTGGGGTGAAACTGGCATTAGACGCGTTGTGATAGCATATTAATATATCGAAGCCTAATACTCGATCGAGCATCGAATCACTCGAGTAGGCTACTTGATTTTGACCAGCCCCTGCCAATAGTGAAAACTAAAACTTCAGATGGGTATCGCACGAGTGTGTTTTCCAAAAACGGATCGCTATATTTCAGGAATTATCACATACCTTCTCGGCGGTCTCGGAGTGACGGCCGGCGTGCATCGACTGTGGACTCACCGATCATATAAAGCGAGGCTTCCTTTACGAATATTGCTCATGATTTGCAACTCAATGGCTCTGCAGGTCGAATAGTTATTAATAAATAATTATTACCAGTACTGAACATGCAGTACAACGCTATACGCACGTTAGTGGAAATGACATATCTTCGAAGTGGTGTTCAGCCCACAGCATCGTCACAAAGTGAAATGAAATAGTTGTGGTCAAAATTTACCAAATAATCCTTAATGCAATGTTAAACTGGCATTATAGTCTTTGTGGTCGCATAAAAGCCACATATTTGAACTTTTCACGTCATTTTTAATGTTATGACGTCATAATGAGTGACACTCGAACGCTCGACCGGATGTCTAATGCTCGCTTCAGAATCGAATCACTCCGAAATTGATTTTACCCAGACCTATTTAGTGCCCAATAGTTTTCAAAATCAGTGTTGTCTGTCGTGTAACATTCAGTTCAAATATTTTTAGTTTAAATCTTCCTCAACGAAAATTGGAAAGTAACATATATGAAATCTGACTGCAAGAGGGACGTACGTTACCTATACCTGACTTATTTTCGTCATTAATGCTCGATTCCTAGTTGGTAGTTGGTCTGGTGCAGTAGCGTTAGCATTAGCACTAGGGCGATTATTTTTGACATGTCAAAGGAAGTTGAATTTTGTCACAATTGTAGCGTTATATAGTCAACATTCTTTTGCGAACTGCATTTCATTGTTGTAGACAGGTTTCGCTGTCGGGGAACTTATTCGACATTTTAGACCTGGGATGAGCGATTAAATTTCCTGGCGGGCCAAGTGAGAAGCAAACAATAGATTGGTGGGCCAAGCCAAAATTTTAAACTATATTCCTTGGCGCATTCTTAATTCATTTCAATCGCATAACCCCATACCCTTTTTTTCTGTGGAGACGTCAAAATGTATTTTGGATACTACAAAGCTGGTCTTGGTCCCGACTTGTGTGTAGCCGAGTTGTTATTGACAGCTTCGCTGGCAGATGCCCTGAAATCCGCGCTTTCTGTAGGCCTCAGCCAGCCGACGAGTGTCTGTGTTTCACTGCGTTTTTCTCATTATGCCGATTCAAAATAGATAGTGAGGTAGTGTAATGGTTATGCGTCCGACTTCTCGAGCGGTAGGTCGTGGGTTCGATCCCCGGCCGGGTCATACCAAAGACTCGAAAATTGGTATCCGCAGCTATCCTGCTAGGCGCTCAGCAATCACGGATAGCATGGAGGAGAAAAAAACCGGGGGCGCAGACTAAATGACCTCATGGGGCCGTATCGCAACTCCGTCGTCAAAGCATCTCGATGGTGCAGGCGAAAAAGAATATCATATCTCTAAACACGGCGACCTGCTCACAACAAACTAAAATTACGGATTTCCCTCTAACTAAAGTAAAAAATAGTTAGTGCTCCAAATCTTCTTTAAATGTCTGTCTGTCGCCTCGGCTCTATTTTTAACATGCCTGGATCAATGATCATCGTTTTTGGGTGACCGCTGCTCACCTGCACTGATTGACATTGTTCTACGGATTATGGTTTGGAAACGCATGGCGTGGCAATTTAAATCACAGACCGAGTAATTCTTAGTGTAACAATTGCAACAAACAAGTTTTGAGCTACCTGGAACGCGGTACTTTTGATTTTAATTCTTACGGCATACTTTGCTACGATTTGCATTAATTTGAATCTTGATTATACGACCTATACGTAGGCTATTACGTAATCACTGTCCGTGTCCGTACACTGTGCAGTGTGCACTGTACACCAGAGGTCGGGAAACTTTTTTGTCCGAAGAGCCATATTGACCCTATTTTTTTCATTTTAACTCTTAAAGAGCCATACACGTCAATCAACTGCTACGTCACAATTGAAAATTCGTTACGTCATGGTAGCACTAGTTCGAACTAACTACATGGGGTTCGTCTTGTGCGCCACATTTTTTCGGTAAAAAATCGTACTAATCATGCTGCAGCATGGTTGCCTTATTAAAGCATGCGAAACTTGAGTTACGAGAACGTAGGTTCGTTGCGCTACTCCTTCTAAATGCTAGAACCCATGATCACATGAGTAGACGGAGCCAAAAATCAGCAGTAAATAGGCCTACCCACTCTAAGCTGTGATACATCACTGACGTGGGGTCAAGGGAAGCAAGTGAGGCAGTGCCTCACCTGTCGTCAGGATGAGTGAACGAAAATTGTGAAAATTGTGAAACTATTGGTATTTTCTATTGATGTTTATGAATGATTAGATTTTAAACATTTTCTACCGAATTCACACAATTTGCATATTTATTATTCGAAAATCAAGCGCGGAATAACAGGTAAGGCACAGACGGGCCAAGGCTCCCCATTGATAACGCAATTCATCGTGTAAATAGCTTGGAATTTATTTTACCTGATATTAATCGAACGTAACTGTCGCGCTGATTCTGACTTCTCAATTCTCAAAGTATTCGGCGGTAACATATGACGTTGCGCTACACGCCTATACATTTTATCGCCGGTTGTAATTCGAGTTTGTAATTGCATGTGAACGTCACGTCCACGGCAGATCATTGGTCGCCGTAGATCAAGGAAGACCACGTGTATTTGAAAACTGCGTTGTCTTATGGCCGTCGTCATTTCTGCTATTCTCTTTGACCAATCAATGTATCGCGGAATCCAAGCTTTCGAGTCCGCTACATCGAATTCGCGAGTGATATTGGTCGCCGTCGCGACAGTAATTTAAATTTGAGGATTAAAAAAAGGGGTCCTAGCCCCTAAACCCGAAGAAGACGGCATTGTCTTTACCCGAAGAAGACGGCATTGTCTTTAGACAAGTTTATACCGCCAGGAGAATAATTATTGTGGCCGTGATGGAAATTTACTAACAAGTCGCTGCAATATTGATCAATTCAGTAAAAAAGTAAGAGCCATATATGACTCGCGAGCCATAGGTTCCCGACCACTGGTGTACGTACAGTACACATATAAACAAGCAGACTTAAAAGTAAACGCATACCCGTTTCAGTTATACAGCCTATGCCCTATTGGGTTTAGTTCACACAGTAGTATCCAGAAGTACGGGTTTTTGTTTTAAATTCCAGGCTACTTTTCACGGGCCAGTCAGAATCTCGTCGCGGGCCGCACTTTGCCCAGGTCTCTTTTAGGGTCCGTGGACATATGAGCAATTGAGCATGCGACATTACGGCATGCGAGACTTCGGCATGCGACAATTTGGCATGCGACACATGAGCATGTGGGTTAAATTACGGGTTAGGGATAGGTTATGGTTGGATTTATGGTTGGGTTAGGCCGCAGGGCTGGCCAACCTTTTCAGCCAACGGGCCACATTCTATTGAGGAATTTTCGCGCGGGCCACTAGCCGCGCGAAGCGCGAAAATTTTTTGAAGTTCATAGGTCAATATTATTGTCATTTGATTATATTGCGGGCCTGTTGTACATCGCTGGGCTAATTTTGCGAGGACAGGGCTATTCGGCGCATGGACATATCGATATCGAAAGATGCGACCAACATGCGTCAATCATTTCGTGCCTAGGTTTCATAGCCAACGGTCTTACTGCGAGCGCAAACGCAATGTCGCATATGTTGAACGACACTTTGTCTCGTAATCGCGAATATAGTTAGACTCAATCTGATACATTAGGATTAGGTGTTCTTACATTTTCATAAAAGGGCAACAATATTAAAAACAAGAAATTGAGTGACAACATGTTGCGCCAAGCTTATAGGAAATTTTTACCTTTGATAAATCTACCGCAAATTATTTTGCTTTATTGTAGTGTACGAAGATATATATACCAATATGTGAATGGATGATGGATCTGTCAATGCGTCGGAACTGATATTTTAGTCATCACATCTAAGTGTTGCGGCCAGAATAATCAAATTTTGGGTTGGCCTTGCAAGTTCACAATCTGTGCAATCCATTTTTGATATTAGAAATTTTGGAAATGACCTCGCGGGCCACTCAAAACCTTCTCGCGGGCCACATGTGGCCCGCGGGCCACGGGTTGGCCGGCCCTGGGTTAGGGTTAGGCTTTAGGTTAGGCTAGGTTAGGTTAGGCTATGTTTCGGGTTAGGGTAAGTTTTTGGGTTATACAGTCACATGCTGAAGTGACGCATGCTGCTGTGTTCCATGCTGAACTGTCGTTTTCCATTGTGTCGCACGCTCATTGCTCATATGTCGGGTAACCCTCTTTTAGACCTTGTAGCCTACTCTACAGGCCGACTGTTGTAGACAGGTCATTGTCTGTCTATACTCATTGTGAGTCATAAACCATCGAATGAAACAAATAAATTGACACGGCGTGATGATCACGCGACTGAAACAAGTGAAATCATTAGTAGTACAAGCCAACGCTGATATGTCAAATTTTCCGCTTTTAGGTGAAAACATAATCGCCCCAGTTATCACTGTGCAGTGCAGCGCTCGACACTCGAAACAAATGAAACAACCTAATTCACCGCGATGCGATTTTCCTTTCAGAATTCCATATTCGATTGGTCGCGCGATCACCGCACCCATCACAAATACTCTGAAACCAACGCCGACCCTCACAACGCGACGAGGGGATTCTTTTTCAGTCACATGGGTTGGTTGCTGGTGCGGAAGCACCCAGAAGTGGTGAGGAAAGGAAGAGGCATTTTGGTGAACGATTTGTTGCACGACCCGGTCGTAGCATTTCAACGAAGGTATGTTTTACCTGGTATAGCATTCTGCTACTTACGCTGTAACCGCGATATATAAATGGAACAGAAAATCATATCACGGCTCATTCTCGAAAGCATGAGAGTTGCGAATGTCAGTACGTCAAGCTTGACTCGTTTCGAACTATACAGTTCTCCTGTGGCGTTTTCAGGAAAACCAGAAATTACATTAGAATGAAAATGAGAGCCATTTCACAAATTAGATTACAATTATATTACGGGTATTCCGTTCCAACGTGTTTCATTAGACAACTAGAATGAGCTAGTCATCAAAGTCTGATACAGTATCCAACAAAGTAATTCCTAAAACGAGAGTTTTCCAGCATATCTAGACAACTAGTTCGTGTTAATTACAGCAAAATGCCGGTAATATAACTAGTGAAATGTTTCTGTGCACTCTAATTTTAATTCTGATCTAATCTTTGGTTTTCTCGAAAATGCTGCAGCAGAATTGCGCGAAACGAGCCAAGCTTGGCGGACATACATTTACCATTCTCTTGCTTATGAGACTCTGATTTGGCGTGAGCTGTATTTGATTTTTGTTATCTTTCTCTGTAATTCCGGATTTTATGTAGTGCCCATTATTGTCGAAGATTTTGCGAATTCAGTAATTCTAACTCTCCAAATTGGAAAAAAATGAAACAACAGTTGGCGCATGACCTAGCCAAGGCCCAGTAAACCTACCTCAATAAAACCCGCATGTCCTCCTATAACGAAAGGGTGCTGGAATCATGTTGGTAGTGCGTCCGGTGTACTTTGTTTGGTAGACTGACCTCGTGTGGTCCCACATCCACTGAACCTTAGTAGAATCTCCCCGTCTATCAAACTTGTATTATATTATTATCATTAGACAAATTAGGGCGAAATGCCGGTAATCGAATTCGAAGCTAAGCTGTGAAATGTGTCTGTGCAATAATTTTAATTTTAATTGTAATCCAATTTCTGGTTTTCCTAAAAACGCTACACGTAAACTGTATACTATACCCTGTATAATGCAAAACGAGCCAAGCTTGGAGTGCAGACATGTGCTATTCTCGTGCATATGAGAATGGTTTCTATTTGATATGAACTGAACTTTATTTTTGTTATAGTTCTTTCTAATCAGAAATTTAAATCATTTTCAAGTTTTTGCGAACTCCGATGCTAATCTTATTTCGAAAAGCTAAAAGTTTTTCTAATTACCCAACTTGAGGGTAGCTAAAATTGGCATAAAAACGGCCAGGGCACACTAGCGCCAACTGTAGGCGGTTGCTATAGCTTCAAGCCACGCGATATCGATTCCAATGCCGTCAACAAACAATAAAACCGGCGCGATTATACGTTTAAACTGGGGAATATGTTTGTTGTCTTTTCAGATATTACGTGCCGTTGGCTATTGCCTGCTGCTTCGTGATACCGTCTCTCATCCCCTGGTATGTAGCCGGCGAGAGCCTCGTCAACGCGTACTTGGTTTCGGCTTTGAGGTATTGTTTAACGCTACACGCAACGTGGTGTGTCAACAGCCTGGCTCACATGTACGGAAATAAGCCGTACGACAAAAGGATCCATCCTTCGGAAAACATGCTCACAGCCTCGATCGCTCTCGGTAGGTGACCCATCAGGGCCCAGGCTCTGGCGTATATAGCCAAAGTTATACTTGTCATTGTAACATAAGCTGGGCACAATGTTTCCATAAACCTTGCGTTTTGCGTATTACGTTTCTAACGCCATTCTGTGAAATTACAGGGGAAGGATTCCACAATTATCATCACACCTTTCCTCACGATTACGCCACAAGCGAGTACGGTATGAAGCTTAATTTAACGACAGCGTTCATCGACTTCATGGCTCTTATCGGTCTGGCGTACGACCGCCGCGTGATCGGCAAGGAAGCCGTCAACTCGAGAAAGAAAAATACCGGGGAACTGTCCGGACTGGCCGACGCCAGATGGTGAAATGAGTCGGGGAAATTCAAGACTCGAATCGACGTGCTTCGTTTTTGCTTTAAATTATTTGACTGCGAGATTCGCGTGGAAATGTGAAACTGGCACCAGTATATACGACATACGTGCAATATAAAGCCGCATTTCGTACATTTGATATTTTATTTGTTTCTGTTTCAACTTAATAAACTTTTTGATTGAGACCCGATTGATTTTACCCCGGACGTTTGCAAAATCTAACGATTTATCGATATTCTATATGGGGGCGGGGCAAAACCGAGTGCCTGAGTGATTCCATTCTGAATCAACTGTTCGAAGATCACACGTTATGGCGTCACAACAGTACGAATGATGTGAGGTCAAATAAGTACCTTTTATGCGAGTACAAGGAACACAATTCCGCTTCTACATCACGTTATTAGAATTTTTGGCCACACATATTTCATTGCTGTGTGTGAAAACGCACAGTGGGGTGATCTCGACGTCACAGAAATATAATTTTCTCAAACGCGCGTAGCGTTGTAGCACATGTTTCGTACGATGCAGTGATTCCCAACCGTTTTCGACTCATCAAGCCCGACACATATTTTCGCCCCCATGTTTAGTGTTTACGGATCCGAAAACGCGGACACATAAACAGAAAGTTTATTCACCTAACTCTGATACCCTTTTCCGCGTCTACTTTCCGTTGAATTGACCATTCTTTAGCCAACTTTCGCGTCATATGCAGAATAAGCGTGCATATTGGGCCATGTTGATTAAATATATCTCTATGAACTTTCTAACATTTTCGCCCCTTCTGTTTCTCAAAAGCGCCCACTGGGGGGGGGGGGCGGTATCGTTCACGTTAGGAACCACTGGTGTAGTTGTTGTTTATTGAACACTATTCGGCACTTATCGCCTATTTGGTCATTTGAGTTGTAAAGTTCGTTGGTCTTTTTAACTTTTGTACGCTTCCCAGACGACTTCAAGTCTCGCATGCATTCACCATATTTCACTGCCTCCTTCGTGCATCCACTTCCGTAACTGTTGCTGTCGATTATTCAAAGCTCGACATCACTGTATCCGTCTGGGCTTTTCGTACGACACCGCTTTCGCAGTGAGGTCGGCGATGAGGAGCCCAGACACATAGAAACATGGCAGAGCCGAGACCATCAACCATTGTTGTCGTTACTGCACTGTTTGACCAACTGCGCCACTCGCTTCCCCGCCACTGGTATAGTATTTCAAACTGTAATTATCGCTGATAAATTAACTCTTAGTGGCATGGCACGTATCATTTCAGTACTCAAAAATCTTGTCTCACTGTACTCGACTCGAATAATAAACACCTGGATCATTACGCCCAGCCCTAATTCTATATTAGTTATGGAATGAAGCAAACTAATGCTTCTCGCGGTTCAGTTATCTTTAGATCAGTGGTTCTCAACCTTTTTCACCTCGCGGACCGGTAAAATTTCAAAAAATGCCTGGCGGACCGGTGAACTTTAAAAATTGAAATGAAACCAAAATGTAAAGTATGCCACGGTTTTTTGCAATTATATGGTGCTAGAGTGTGACATTTAGGGTTTTGATCGTTATTAATTTTCTTCATGATGGCATCCATGTGTTTTTATGGTAGTGAGTCTGCTGAGTCGAGGTAAAATTGCCTTGTCCAGATGAACGTGCTACCGCCGAGAGTTGTTTACGGTCTTTCGCGCCGAAGGCCGTGCGACGGGCGTATAACCGACCACGCCAACACGAATAATATTCTTCTCTTTGACAAAATCGAGAGAAGAAGCGTTTCGGAGTACAACGAAGCACCTTGTCGGGCTACCTTGCCCATTGCCCACTGCCACCAGACGTAGGCTACTCTGGAAACTACGAATACAATGCGTGCCGCAAGACTACACCTTTTACAGCAGCTATACCGGCCACGCGCAAACCCGGGTCGAAATATTACTTCGTCAATTCACCCAAAAAAATGCTGGTCCTGGCACCTCCACAGGGCGATAAGCCAAACTTACTGGGGCTTCGCCCCCAGACCTATCAGTTCAGTGGATGTTTTCACCTGTACTTATGACCACATTCATTCTACTCAGTGTAAGTAGAGAGCTTATGTAGCTTAATTGCGCCAATAGCGAAAATTTTCGGTCATTCATGACTGAATCGGTATTCTTGCTGCCGAATTTTTGGCACAACATTTGGAGTCCCATGTTTGCCTTTATGTGTTGGTACGTCATGGCGCGGTAATGGCTGACGCCGAAATGCCCATCTATATAAATCATGCGTATTTCTCAGAATAGGGTACCTATAAGGAAGGCATTTGGTGACACTAAATCGCGCGAAAAGAAATTGAAAATGCTGGTAAAAGTTTCAAAATAGTACGGTGTGATTTATGTTCATTTGCCAAATAATTTTGGGCCCTTTTCAAGCTCGGCCCCTCTCCAATTGGGCGGTTTGAGGAGCCCCAGTGACGTTCCCGCACAATATGAATGAATCGAAAACGAATGATCGCGCAAACTGCGCTGTTTAGCGATGAGTCAGCTCGTATCTTTTCTGTACTTGTCGCCTTCAACATCACATCTTGAAATTAAGGTATAAAATTGTAATATACCTGGCGGACCGGCAGGAATGTTGTCGCGGACCGGCGGTTGAGAAGGGTGCCTTTATTTTGTACATGCAAGCTAATGAAAAGCTAATGCAGCTAATTAAGCTAATAAAAAGCTAATTAAGCTAATGAAAAGCTAATTAAGCTAATGAAAAGCTAATTAGGCTAATGAAAAGCTAATTAAGCTAATGAAAAAGTAAGCTAGTGAAAAGTAAGCTAATGAAAAGCTAATGAAGCTAATGAAAAGCTAATGAAGCTAATGAAATGCTGATTTAGCTAATGAAAAAGTAAGCTAATGGAAAGAAAGCTAATGAAAAGCTAATGAAGCTAATGAAAAAGTAAGCTAATGAAAAGTACGCTAATGAAAAGCTAATGAAGCTAAAAGCTAATGACGCTAATAACTATGCTGTAGCACGGGGGCCTTTCGACCCGCCTGGCGGGAGCAGACCTTTTAACGTGGCCCATGCATTTCAAAGGGGAGTTTGGACTTTGAAAATTTTCGAGCTCGCCTATACTTTAACGTGGGCGACATAACTGCCGCAACTTTGCCGCGCGTCGCCTACCTTAAAACACGCGGCCCTATGGCAAACCGGCTATACTTGCTCGAATCGGTCCCAGATTTCGTGTGAGCCTAGTCATGGGGGGTGTTTGGCCGAGAAAATTTTTTAAAATTTTCCGACAATTGTTTCGGACTTGAATTTTTTTTCAATTTCGTTGCCATGTTAAAGGATAGGGAAGTTGGAGTTAGTCGTTTATTCGATAAAAAAAATTTAAATTTTTCTCTCGATTCCCACTTTTCTGGTATCGTTCGACGCAGCGGACGCAGTACACGTAGAACACGCCGGTACCCTCGGCGTGGCTCTAGGAGGTCGCAGAAATATTTCAGATTTTTATCCTCGTTCTGTTATCAGGAGCTCGAATCGACTATTCGCTTAGCTCTACGACGCACAGGAGCCGAGATACGACGTTTCATGTTATAGCTCGGCTCCTGTGAGGCCCAGCCCCAAGCTTGACCCCTCGTTGGAAGCACCGCAAAGAGACGAAGCCGAAAGTCCGAAAAAATATTCGGAAAATTAAAAAAAAAATTCTTGGCCGATGCAGACTGAAAATGATGACACCGACGACGAGGCTAGCGTAAGCAACGATTCTGCACCTGTCGAAAACAGCATCGTTTTTCATGGCTTTGCACAACTTCATAATAAAGTGTTTGAAGTTGAGGATCAGTTGTTGTGTCCTGCCTTACAAGATCAAGCAGGAGGTGCTTATGACAACCTCAAAAGCCCATTTAAATGCATTCAGCGAAAACTGAGACATGTGACATTGGAAGTCAAGCAACAAAGAAGGCAGAATTTGCATTAAATGACTTTGCACGATATGTTCAAGCAGTGTTTTCCTGACATTCATATGGTGCTTGCTGTTCGAAATAAATAAATTGTTGAAATAGTTGAACCCAGAAATTGTGAAGAATTTTTGCGTACTTATCTGGGATGCGAACTTAAACGGGTGCGTACTTAAGCGGTAGATTACTGTACTGCGTCCGCTGCGTCGAACGATACCAGAAAAGTGGGAATCGAGAAAAAAAATTAAAAATTTTTTTTTTGAAAAAAACTCCAACTTCCCTATCCTTTAACATGGCAACGAAATTGAAAAAAATTGAAGTCCGAAAAAATTTTCGGAAACTTATAAAAAAAATTCTCGGCCAAACACTCCCCCCCCCGACTAGGCTCACACGAAATCTGGGACCGATCCGAGCAAGTATAGCCGGTTTGCCATAGGGCCGCGTGTTTTGGGGTAGGCGACACGCGGCAAAGTTGGGGCAGTTATGTCGCCCACGTTAAAGTATAGGCGAGCTCGAAAATTTTCAAAGTCCAAACTTCCCTTTGAAATGCATGGGCCACGTAAAAAGGTCTGCTCCCGCCAGGCGGGTCGAAAGGCCCCCGTGCTACAGCATAGTTATTAGAGTCATTAGCTTTTAGCTTCATTAGCTTTTCATTAGCGTACTTTTCATTAGCTTACTTTTTCATTAGCTTTCCATTAGCTTCATTAGCTTTTCATTAGCTTACTTTTCATTAGCTTACTTTTTCATTAGCTTAATTAGCTTTTCATTAGCTTAATTAGCTTTTCATTAGCTTTTCATTAGCTTAATTAGCTTTTCATTAGCTTAATTAGCTTTTCATTAGCTTACTTTTCAATAGCTTACTTTTTCATTAGCTTAATTAGCTTTTCATTAGCTTAATTAGCTTTTCATTCGCTTTTCATTAGCTCAATTAGCTTTTCATTAGCTTAATTAGCTTTTCATTAGCTTAATTAGCTGCATTAGCTTTTCATTAGCTTGCATGTACAAAATAAAGGCACCCGTTGAGAACCACTGCTTTAGATGCAACTTGATGTAACCTATAACGAATGTGTCACTACCCGCAAGCACGTTTGAAGCGTTCCCGTCACTGTACCCTGAAATGGAATTGCCAAAACTACAACAACTGCTGCAGAGACTTAATGTATGTTGAAGGGCAGAAGACACTTCGCTCGCTGAGCAGCCAGACATCACAGAGGCGAATACAACACGAGATATCGCCAGTACAGCTGTCACATGGGGCAGTATGGAGCAATACTGCTACATGTAACTAGAGATACAGTAGAGGTCTTGAACACGCGGCTCGCGAGAACGTTTTGTGCGGCCCGCGTCGGCATTAGTATTCGACAATATTTAACTTTCACATATCTTTTTCAGAATTGAGAACTTAATGGTACATATCACATTACACATGGTATATATAATTACAAAACGAAGACCCAAGAGGAAATAATGGTAAGCATCAGCTACTAGTCCTATAAAAATTAGAGTCAAGGATACCAACTTAAATGCACGAACATAATAAGCCTACCATCAAAGTATTAGAGGTCGCCCACATTTACTTACGTTGATAGACGCTTGCGACTGATGAAGTTCGGCAACTTCCTTCGTGGCCGTAACCTTTCCATTTGAAATCAAGCGCGTTTGGAATTGGATTTTATGTCTTCTCTAATATCCATGATCTATTTCACAACGTATATACACATTACACAACCCGTACTCATATTTTGTCGCGATGCGAACAACTGAGACCGTAAAGCAAGGAACCAATCTCAAATTGAGTGACTGATGGTCTCGACGTCGTAACCCGTTTTGATTCATCAAGAGGCGGCCACAAGATTTGCATAAAAATCTCCCCGTTTTCACGAGATTGCAGTTCGTCACCATCTGGGTCTGGATCTTTCGGTAAGCGAGACAACCCGTCAGAGTTTCCATGATGATCAGTTTGTTTGTTGCCTATGTCGCATTGAGCCATAACCGTTAGAGCTCATCGCTTGCTGTAAATCACGGGAATTTTATTATCCCGCGAGAAAATACCTAGAAGCGGTTTGAGGTCGGTTACGTCCGTAAATTTCTTGTCATACCAGGTTTGTCGAAACTTCGCGACTTCGTAAATGTTTGGCAGGACTGCATTCTCTATTTGAGAGTGAGAATTTTGCGAAATAGAAAGCGACATCAATGCGTGCTCGATCGGCGACTCTTCGATTGAGATTCGACAGTACAGTTTTGATACCCCGTCAATTCACATCATGCAGTGACACAACGAAATGGTTATTTGAAAATATATATTTTAAGACGGATGGGAAACCTTTTTATTTAAATGAGCCATATCTAACCTATATTTTCAATTGCCAATGCTAATCCACTGTGGCGTCATAATTGAAGATTTGTGGTTAAAAAAAAGCAATAAATACGTGTGTTAAACAAGAGCCATGTTTTAAACATGTTCGTTTTGATTTGATTTCTGTTTTAAACGCAACCCTAGTTATAATGCCCATTCGGATGCCCACAAATCAATTCGATGTGACGATGATTCAACAATTTATATATTATTTCTGTATTTCTATATGACACGTGCACAGTATCTCAATCTACTTTGAATACAGAATCCTGACCTATAGTTTTGCAATCATTTCATTCGATGTCACTCACATTTTAATTCTAGTAATTATCGTTGCTTTCTTTGAACTCTTCATTAGCATCACAGCCAAAGGCTATACTAAATGTCAGTAAGTATAATTGTAGTAGGCTAATCATGTTTTTTGTGAATTCCTTCAAAACAACAACTGAATCGCAGAACAGAACCAAAGCCTAATTCTGCTCTCGCCGAATTATCACTATATCGTGCGTACCAAGTCACGCAGGTCTGACAGGGCGTTATAAACCAAACGCCAACAATGTTTTTTCTTGTTGCTGCAAGCCAACGGCCCAAACACTAACTATACTCAAACCATATAACGATATAATAATAATAATATAATATATATTGATTATTTATAGAGCGACGAATATAACAATATATCATTACTACACTAGGGCACTGTACACAAGCGGCAATAAAATATAAAAGTAGACGTTATCCTATGTATAAAAGACCGAGTGCATAGTTGGAGGGCAGAATGAACACAACTGTAGTTCGAACGCTCGTGCAAATACAACGGATTTGATTATGTGCTTGAAAACATATAGTGAGCCGGATAATATGGAAGATTGTTCCACAGAATGGCTGCCGAGGATATTCTGCGACTGAGCACGTAATGCCGTTGTGATCTACTTAATTACTTTTCGCTATTTTCAGTTTGTCAAGGGGAAGTTTAGTTTAATCCTCCAATCAGGATGAGGAATTTCGGGGCTGTTTTCGCGGAGTATCAACATTTAATTTTCATAAAAGTTGAGTAAAACCAAGAACTTCCGTCGCGCTTCGCGCACAGTGGATGTGCAGTGACCTTTATGATTTCGCGAAAGTATCTGTGAATATAATTTAGGTAGCGGGTTGCGCGGCACCATTGACATCGCATTGCAATCCATATGAAATATTCCATCACGGTATATATGGCCCATCATAACGTTTGAAACTGATGTTTCGCAATCTCGCATTTACTCGGACTTATTTTTCAAATTTAGACCTGTTTTATCATACCATGATACTATTTCATGTCTTTAGTTCAGAAAGTTTCTTAGGTGCACCTAAGAAACTTTCTGAACTAAAGACATGAAATACATTTTCCCTTTTTGAAGTAGTATTAAAATATCTCTTTCAATTCCCAGTATCATATTCTGATTTCTAATTAGTTTCAGTTCTTTTGTCTGGAGAACATATACATGTTGAAGTGTAAAAGCAAGTGTAGTAATGCCAATAATTTCCGGAAATAAAGCTACACAATATGGCATTTTTACGATCCGCCATATTTTTAGTAACGTTTACTAATCTTACAAAGAGTTTAAACCGTATCCGATACAACTTCTCCATATTGCTCTCCGACTAAACTATGGGCCTTAAAATATGAGGGAGGGAGCCATACCATGATATTTTCTAAAACGGGCTGTTCGAGTAAACAGAGGACTAGTATCGCATTTCCATATCAATACCATCATTTTCATCCTATGATGTGGACGAATGCTTATGATGTCGAAAATTGGATACCTCCTGGTATGCATCAATATGAATCAAGCTCTGCACCGACCGCATAGCTCAATCTGAAGCTTTTGACAATCCATGCGAACGAATTACGATCGTTTTCACAATTACTTACGTACTTGGGTAGATTTAAAGTCAGTGTATTCTACTTCTACTTCAAGTAGTTTTAGGTTGCTCATCGAAAAAGTAATTCTACTCGTACTTGAGTAGATTTTTTCGTCGCTACTTCTACTTCTACTTGAGTAGCTTTCTTGACTACTTTGACCACCTCTGTATGTTTCTTACACGTGTTGGTTTTCATCATATCAATGTTTGCTTTGTTTTAAAGATACATATATATTATTTCCATGTTGTCGGTCAATATATAATCAAAAAACAATATTGATTACATCTTAGATTACCTATCCCAAATTTATAATGCGGCCCGCGAATGGATTCAAATGTTATGCGAGTTACAAAGTTCTCCTGCTAACTTGACCATCTCGCTGGATCTCTTTGTTACAGTCTTGCTCTGCATTAGTATGCATACTTTTCTCTGTCTTGTATTCATGTATTTTTGAATAGTATATTCATGTTGAAATCGTATTTTCGGCCGAGATTCGTCAGGGGTAATCTTCAACAACTAGTACTAGAGAATGGAAAAGAGCATCGTATATCTACAATCGTATCAACAACATATGACGCCACCAGCATAAAATTTCGAATACGATGTGTATTTTCTTTGGTAAAACTGATTATTAACAATCATCTCTCTCTCTCTTTCTTTTTATAGTCGTGGCAATGCTATATCGTTATCCATAGAGAATTTTAATGTCGTTTCAGTTCATGGTCATTTTACAACAGGCCGATATTCTTCTTATTTTTCCGTAACTGCCGACTTATAGCACGGCCCACCTGTAAGCTTTTTGTAAGACACCACTGACGCGGATGAGCTTGCGAGGAGGAGCCTAGGTAAACCTCCAACACTTAGATATCGGAGTTCGGAAGTCGACCTCGGTCGGACTCGAACCCGCACCCATTGGTGTTGCAGCCGCGGATTATACCACTGCGCTATCTCGCCACTACCGGTCGGGTGTGAGCTGATTCCAATAACGGAAACATTTCGCGTAACACCGAAAATGACAGGCTGGAAAAATAAGTCGCGGAAAGTCTGATCTTATTGTAATTGTTACTATAACGATCACTAGCCTACTGTTATACGCTGTACCATAGACAACTTAAGTATGCTCAATTCCTACACCGGATATAGACCTAGCTCAAAATGCGATATCGTTATCCAGTTCAACGAAATTGAAATCCCTCATCCTATCTCTAAAATGAATCTAACAATCTTATCATTCTCCTTAGGTATCAATAGCTATGGCTGCGCCTTGTTTGACGCGTGTTGGTTGCCGGGAAGAGGATGCTTTTACCCAGTCGACATTTCTAACGTGAGAGTAAAGTCGGGAGAAAGAAGTATTCGTGCCATTCAGAACGAGGTTGCGTATGGACGATCAAGATGCCAAACCTTCGACAACAGTTCTCCAATCAATGCACTCAGGAGTTACCACAAATGTTTAAGCCCGGGTTGCTCTGTTGACGAGTCTACCACGCGAATGTACTATTCACATCTCTTCAGTATCGGTGAACAGCTACAAACTCAGAATCATTGGGATTACTGGAGTAGAGTACGGATACGGAGGTGGAAACGGCGGAAAACCAACGACACCGGCGACAACGACACCGGCACCAACTACAAGTTTCGGCCCGTTCGCCTTTCCTTTTGACATGCCTGGACCACCATCTTCGAGTGGTCAAAGTTTTGCCCCACCTCCTTCGTCCAGTGGGGGTTCGGCGTGCGGTTTTGAGCATAAATTGTACGGTGGAAGGCCATGCCCTCCGAAATTATATCCGGTCGGTAAGAAGAGAGACGCGTGTCCGTACAAACCGTTTTTCGTGCCGCGCTTCAAAAAGCTGGAGGGGAGCTTCGACGGCTGTTGCGATATCAACCTTTGCTATTTACCGAAAAAGGAGATTTCCGGAATGCACTCCGGCGTAGCCCATTACTATACGGAATGGACTGTGGGCTCGGTCTGAAAAAACGGTACAGAAAATGCGTGAGTGAAGATAGAAAATTCTGTATCGGTAATGTCGTCGACGAACAACAACCCTGTTTCGGTACCTTCCGTGTATGCGGCCAATGGTCAAGATGGACCCGTTGGACTCCGTATCCCCGCACTTGCTACCTAGGCGGAAATCAAGTAAGAACACGCCGGTGCTTGCCAAAAGACTCAAGTGTGATGGTCACGACGAAGAAGCGAGGTCGTGCAATGAGCACGGTTGTCCTGGTAGCGGTGCAGGTTCTCAAGGCAGCTGGACACCGTGGAACGACGAACCATGTTCGTACTCGCCATCATGACAGAAATGTCAAACAGGCAAAATCCGGTACTGTATGTATCAAGATAGTTTCGCGGGAAATTGCGTTGGAGCTTCTACAGAAAGCCAGACGTAGCCTACCCTTGCACGGGATGCTAAATCTTGTTTTACACAGGATCAAAATGGAATTTATAGCGGTGTGGGCTGACCTACAATGTGACTTGTTCCTCATTTCTATGTTACCGAACACTCATCGCTCGTTTGAGTGTCCGATAGTTTGGTTGCAAATCGCATGTCGTAAGAAATAAAATTGCTCGTTATTATTAGCGCCATGTGAAGCGTGTTGAATATCCTTGATACAATTACAGTGCAATGACATCAGATAGGAAATTCCAGGATAGTTCTAGGAAACGTTGCATTTTGAATATTTCAGCTTTTAGAAGTAGGGTACTTTTAAAAGTAACTTAAAACTAGTAAAAGTAGAATGAGCTGGCTTTAAATCTACTCAAGTACGTAAGTAAGTATGGTTGTGAAAGCAGTCATAACACGTTCGCATGGTCTGTCAGTAATGCGGAAGGTGCAGAGAGCTTGATACATATTGATTATTGATGCATCCCTGGGGGTATATATTTTCGACAGCATGGCGATTCTAATCAATCTAATCAATTGTATGCTTGTTTGTTTTTGTGGTATTCATGGTGTTTGTCGACTTCTATGGTCAATTTACACCAGACCGATATTCTTCATATTTCCGTATAACTGCCGACTTATAGCACGGCCCACCTCTAGGCTTTTGTAAGACACCGCTGACGCGGATGAGGTGGCGAGGAGGTATTGTATACTTGAAAATCCCGTTTCAGAAAATTTCTTGGCATGGTACCCTCCCAAGTATTAGCCTAGAGGTGGTAGTAGTAGTAAAAGTAGCGGGAAATAAGATTTACTTGAGTAAGTACTACAAGTAATGGGAAACTACTTGAGTACTTCGAAAAAGTTAAAGTACTTCGTTGCTGACCACCTCTGCTAGTCTTCTCCGCATATGCAGCTGGGTACACGCATTCCACTCACCTCTGTTTAGCTTTAATCCGTTATATATGGATTCTATGTATTTAACACCCGGTTCGTGGTTGGAAAGGCGCCGACTACTGCCTTCTGTGCGGTTCAACGTAAATTCATCAAACGGCACCATAAACTCAATAATTGTTGCAACACAATACATACCTCCTTCTTTTGCTGCTCTACAATTATCAGAGACGTGACAAATTTCTTAATGCAGTGTCATTTTGGAGGGATGCTGGTGCCCTGAATGACTTGTTTGTTTGTTTTGGGGTATTCATGGTGTTTGTCGACTACTATGGTCATTTACACCAGGCCGATATTCTTCATATTTTGCGTAACTGCACGGCCCGCCTCTAGGTTTTTTGCAAGACACCGCTGATGCAGATGAGGTGGCGAGTAGGAGCCTAGGTAAACCTCCAACACTTAGGTATCGGAAGTCGACCTCGGTCGGACTCGAAACCGCACCTATTGGTGCTGCAGCCGCGGATTATACCACTGCGCTATCTCGCCACGCCCTGAATGATATTGACATTTCTGGAATGAAAACGACTGTAGCTTTCAAAAAATACCGGTTTGAATATATTTTCAGTCTAGGCCGCCGGCTTGCAGCAACAAGCGAAAACATTGTCGTCATTTGGATTATAATGTTTGCCAGACCTACTTGACATACTAAGCACGGTGTCGCGATAGTTCGGCGAGTACAGTATTTAACTGAGATTCTGTACTGCATAGCAGTTGTTTTTCTCCAATATTTAGTATAGCTGCGGGCTGTGAAGGTGTAATGACAGTGTTGAGGAAAACAACGACAATTATTTCAATCGAAATGTCAATATGTGCATAGATTCGGCAGAAAAGTAAATTCGATTATTGTGTGCTTGTCATAGAAACATGGAAATATTAGGGTTGTAATTAAATCAAAACTCAATTTGAAACAAGCATGTTTAAAATATGGCCCTTGTTTAAAATATGTTTATTATTATTTTTTAGTCATGACGTCACGCATCTTTAATTTTGACGTCACTGTTGATTGGCATTGACAATTGACAATATAGGGTGAATATGGCTCCATCGACGAAAAGGGCTTCCGATCACTGTCATGGACACACCAAAATATCTTTATCCAGGATTACTTGGTTATGCAGAATTTTTACCGTCGTCGGTCTTCATCATCAGAACACCCATTCTATATCTATATGCTCATTGCTCATGCTATAACTGTTGAAACGACGACAACTTCGACGGTTCCAGCCACCCCAAATTGTATACATCAGTATGGTTCCCAACCTTTTTGTCTTCATTCCCTACTTCCGATTTATTCAAAGCCTTCATTCTCCACTACCCAAAACTTCTGACATTACGGAGCAGCTATTTGCTAGGTATGTCATTCATGGCCTATGGACTTGATATATGGAGCACCCAATTGGTCATTATAATATACTACTGGGTATAAAATAGTTACAGGCAATCCGGCGCGAACAGTTGTCGTGACTGCAGTGGTGGTACATCTTGTGCAATGTCCAAGGTGGATGTCTGATTTAAAAAGTAACCCATGTTATTTTGACTTGATACTATCTTTTCATTATATCGCAATCTTGTGGTGTTTTCATCTGATGAAATTTTATTAAAATGTGGATTACGACGATGATATGGCATACGCAGGGGAGGTATGTGCTCGAAATCGAAACCCCACCCGTCTGAAATGCCTGTTTTATCCAGATGTGGTCAAAGTAGTCAGAAAAGCTACTCCAGTAGAAGTCGAAGTACTTCTTCCATAGGCAACCAAAAACTACATAGAGTAGAAGTAGAATTGACTGACTTTAAATCTAGCCGTGAGAACGATTGAAATTCGTTCGCATGGATTGTCAAAAGCTGCAATTTGAGCTATGCGAAAGGTGCAGAGCCTTATTCATATTGATGCATACCAGGAGTTATCCAATTTTCTACAGCATAAGCATTCGTCCACATCATGGGATGAAAATGCTAGTATTGATATGGAAATGCGATGCTAATCCTCTGTTTACTCGAACAGACCGATTTAGAAGATATCATGGCATGGCGCCGTCCCCCATATTATAAGGCACGTAGTTTAGTCGGAGAGCAATACGGAGAAGTTGCATAGGATACGGTGTAAACACTTTGCACGAATAGTAAACGTTAATAAAAAAAAATACAACGGATTGTAAAAATGCCATATTTTGTAGCTTTATTTATATATGGGTAACAATGCGATGTGAATGGAACCGCGCAACCCACTACCTAAATTATATTCACCGATACTTTCGTGAAATCATACTGCTGGTTACTCCATATCCACTGTCCGCGAAGCGTGACGAAAATTCTGGGCTTTACTCGACTCTAAGGAAAATTGAATGTTGATACTCCATGAAAACAGCCCTGATTGGAGGATTAAACTACTTCTACTTGACAAACTGATATATAAATAAACAGCGGAAAGTAAGTAAGTAGATCACAAAATATTACGAAGTAGAAGTAGAAGTAGCGGGGAATATGATCTACTTGAGTAAGTACCCAAGGTGCGGAAAACTACTTGAGTACTTCAAAAAAATAGTTGTACTTCGTTACTGACCACCTCTGATTTAATCACCGATATTCAAAGCTTATTTGCAATTAAGCGATTGGTATCATGCTGCTGCTCCTCGACCGAAAATACGATGACAATTTTCAAGGTGAAAATTTAGGGTTCCCCGAAGGCTCGCAGATTATCAAAAGGGTTCCCCGAATGTTCAACGTTACAAAACACGTTCATAAGCACTCTATGCGAATTTGAAAACGATGTTATCCCATGTGAGGGCGACTGTCGACCATAATACTGCAACGCCGAGACGGTGGAGGAGGCTGTCCGACTGTCCGGACAACGCAACATTTTTAAATGAAAAAGGCACTTGTTGCCTTATAACAGTTACCGTGGACCGTGGTGCCGTCCTAATTTTGCACAAATATAAGACTGTCACTCGGACGCTGACGAACTGACAAGTTGTATAGTCTGTGACATCGTCGAATGAAGTACACTTAAAGCATAGGCTCTAATTACGATCTATTTTCAGCTCACTGCGGTGGAAAACGCATTTTCGTATCATGAACTCGTAGGCAGGGGAAATTTGTGGAAGCAATTAAATTCTCATCGCATCATGCACAAGATCATTTACTTGTTGACTGCATGTGGAGCAGCAGCAGCTGGAACACTGAGAGACGGGATGAAATTAGAGTGGACTATCGGTCTACTCACTGTATTTTTAATAAGTGTGGAAGGTAAGACAGTATATAAGGTAAGTTGAAAACAAATATAACAATCATCGCTCACATGGGTTAAACACCACAACAGACGATTGTGAAGGGACGAGAGGCTCTGATATACATGCACAGTAGGCTTGTTCAAAAGTAACTGTTTTTCTCGATTCAAGCCGGTCACCTCTTAAATCGTCAGGTTGCAGTAGAAAACCTTGCTCACCAAATTTCACTCGATTCTAACAAGTATAGGACTCCGCAGATCCAATTAAAATTTTTAATTTATTATGGAAAATAAAAAAAAAAATTCCAAATTTTCCTGCCAACCCCATGAAATTGTTGAGCTGTCTTCAAAGACGTTGCAAAACAAATTTGAGTCAATTCCGACCAGTAGAAGCGGAGTTATGTGAGTTTTTCGTTGATAAATCGCGGATTATCCACCGATCCAGAATAATCCGAGGATTATCATCAAAAAACTCACATAACTCCGCTTCTACTGGTCGGAATTGACTCAAATTTGTTTTGTAACGTCTTTGAAGACAGCTCAACAATTTCATGGCGTTGGCAGAAAAATTTGGATTTTTTTTTTAATTTTCCATAATAAATTAAAAATTTTAATTGGATCAGCGGAGGCCTTTACTGGTTGGAATCGAGTGAAATTTGGTGAGCAATGTTTTCTACTGCAACCTGACGATTTAAGAGGTGACCGGCTTGAATCGAGAAAAAAAAGTTATTTTTGAACAGCCCTAATGCACAGTGTGCACGTTTTTATTTGTAAATATTACACGGAGTGAAAATGGCGGTGCTAGAAAGTGCCGACATCAAATTCTCGAAGAGCCAGACGCCATCATAAAATCAATAGATTCCAGACCCCTTCCTGCTTCACGGCAGACTTTACGTTCTTTACGTGTCTGGGTTGCTGAGTCATATGACCTACGTCGAACCGTAAGCAAAGAAGTGACCTAAATGATATATATAGTTCAAGCTGATCATTATAGAATATAAAATAGCTGTCCTTTTGAGTAAATTGGTGATATCCATGATCTTGGATAGCAAGTTACAATATATGTACCGTAAAAGTAAGATATCTCAATTATAAATTGAAGCCTGTCGTGCAGACAATTCCTAGTTTATTTATTGAGATTAAATTAGGAAGGACATGTGTATAACTGTGAGTTAACCTAAAATTGTGTAAAAACCTGCTCAATTTAACAACTATATTCATGAAATATATTTTTCAGAGTATAGAGAGAGGGAGGAATGACAGTTTATTCGGTATGCATCATGAAGTTTAGAAACGTTATCAAAACAAGCATTTTTATTCATGCGAAAATCCGCGTAAACGGCTTCATGCTCTGCCAGATAAAAATTATATGAGAAATTGGTAACAAAAACATGTTTTATGTTTTTAACTGATTTGGCACTATTGTGCATAGTAGCATACATTTGAAGAGCTTTTTGGAGGTACAGAACTTCAATATACAATCGAATAGTATATTCATATTGAAATGAACCCGGATATTTTCGGCTGACACTCGTCAGGGGTAATCGTCAGCAACTGGTAGAGAATTGGAAAGGACCTTACATACGATTGTTGATATACAATGTTCTTTCCAATTCTCTACTTGTTGCTGACGATTACCCCTGACGAGTGTCAGCCAAAAATATTCGGGCTAATTTCCATATGAATATACTAATCAATAGCAGCAGACGTATTCATCCAGACCAAGAAAAGAGTCCTATTATGAACCTGAATGAGGCGTAGAGGTAAATTGTTATTACTAAATAAATAAGGAAACATGACACGTGACAGTATGCAATGAATAACATAAGCATGGCGATGGTGACGCGAAAAAGTTCCAAATCAAAACCATGTTCGGGCCTTTAAAGTGAGCCTCAAGGCACGCCATGTATACTGTGGATCCGACTACCATGTTCGTTAGGCATAACGTTTAATCATTGAAGTGCTTATCAATGGGATTCCTGCCTTCGTGACTTTTATGAAAAATAAAACATAATCGCCTAACCACCTCGACTACAAGAAATGTGAATATGATGTTCGTGTCGCAGAATTAAGTCTCAACACGGAGACACTACGTTTTGACATGTTTTGTCAGCGGCAAAGCAGTCATTGCATTTGCAATGGTCAAAATGAATTATGAGGAAAATGCTGCCACCAAAAATGGTAGATCGCAACCGTCGTGAATAGGCTTCAGAAACAAGAACGACAAAATATGGTCCTTCCACACCGAGCCTATGTAAAATTTGTCTCGAGAAAATTCTGTAATGATAATTGCAGGGTGTCCACCTCATCCAGAAGGAAAAGAAAGGCCCACTGAAGACGAATTGCAAACACATCTAGGGGATTTTTTCAAGTCATGCGAAATCACCAAAAGTTATGAATTGGTGATAAGCAAGAACTGGGATACGATCGTTAACTGGTACTCTAGTACTCTAGCCAAGTGCAAGTAAGAATCTCGATCACAGTCGCATGCTAATGGAGTGGACCATATTTTTATACCAGTGCTGCATACTCACATAGCGATGTCGACTTCGGTACAGGTGAGGCGGCCTTGCCCGCAAATAGCTTGATCGACGAGATAGGCTTTGTATGCTACTGCAGGGTGATTTCATGTTCCCGAAACAGAAATGATTTTGATGCATTTTCACGTAGAGTTGACATCGAGTGCTGGATCAACAATACGCTTACGATCGATGGAGAGACAAATCAGAATGACACCGAAGAGGTCGAAGAATGTGTCAGAAAGTGGCCCGATTTTAAAGATCGATCCAGCCGTGAGGAGACTTTTACGTATTCCCGAATTATACCTACCCTTCTTATGAGCAACTTCGTTCGTTTTGCACACAGCTAATCGTATGCTATAGCTCTATCACGATTGTAAAAAATAATTGCAAACTGCTAATGGCCGGCCATTCACAACCCTAACCGTTCTATGTAGGTTTATACGCGATACCGGGATACCGCAGTTTTTACACGTGGTGTTATCCATGGAATTAATATCATTTTTATTAGTATTGTAGAAATATAGTGGCGCTTATGACGTTTGAAGGTCTGGTGCTCTACGTTCTGTAATTCCCCCGTTACAAAATACCTTGGAAATTAATCGAGCGTGACAATATGGATTATAATTACAGCGATCTATGAAATGAGATCATGAACTCCAGCGACCGGGGATATTAATACTTCAGCCAAAACTAAAAGGTTATATGTCGTGAATACCCGAAAATTACGACTATGACAGGGTTCAATAATAAATTACCGTTGAAAATCATATTTGGAGCAGTTGAGAATAAAATCGTCGACAGTTTCAGAGTGGAATGACTACAAAACCGGGTATCTGAAAAGCCAATTCTTGGAGAATGAGCGTTTAGCATAAATTTGTCAGAGCTATAAAAGACACGAATCCATGAATTCTACGACGGGCGCAAGAAGTTGCGTGTTAACTGAAAAGTTATCTAATAAGCTCTAAATCAGGGGTTTTCACCGGTGGGTCGCATGAGCATTTTGAGGTAGGCCACGGGGATATTCGAAAAATTGTGGAGTTGGTGGATGTTTAGTTGTATTTGTCATATTATTCCCGCAAAGATATATTCATATTATCAAATTATACACACCAAGCTCTTCATTTGAATCAGATAAATGAGACGTAGTGATGTATAGATGTAATGATGTAATAAGTACATGTCGTCGAAATGTAAGGCAGACGATGGCGTCTGTTTTTCCTGGCTGCAACTATATGATGGCAACCCTCGACTGACAGCAACGATGAAAATTTCGATTTTATAAAAACTAGAACATAATTCTGGAGTAGCCAAGTATTCCGTCAGAAAATTGGGACTAAAGTGTATTGGGTGTAGATTTAGATAAACGGTACCGCGGTAGGTCGTAATATTGTAACATAAAAATAGTCACAATCGCAATTTATGATCCATTTCTGGTGAAAATATACGCAACGAATCGCGGATTTTCCGCAGCGCATTAATCTGTGGAGTTGGCCATGAATTGACTGTATCATTGGAATGATCCATTTCTGGTGAAAATATACGCAACGAATTACGGATTTTCCGCAGCGCATTAATCTGTGGAGTTGGCCATGAATTTACTTTATCATTGGAATTAATGTTCTGGTACAGCAGAGGTTCTTAACCTTGCCTCCAGCGCACCCGAAGGGGCGCTGGCGATTTTGAAGGGGGCGGAAACGCTCAGGGGAAAAATGGGGGGCACTGGGCTCAGGGGGGCGGTATGGGGGGCGCTGGAGATAAATGACTTCGCAGTAGATGATGTGGTGGTAGGACATTACCTTAGTGAGTATTCAGAGCAAATTAACACCGAAAACTTCGTTATATATAGCCTACAAAAGACATATAGGTTTAATTGTCCAATTATAGGCCAGTGAAGAAATACCAATTTGAAATCGTGTGCGTCTTTTAGTTTAGTACGATTGGGCGACAGGGATATCTAAAACTAGATATTCCTGTTGGGCGATATCCCTGTTGGGCGATTCTATATTTTTGATATAGCAGACAGGAGATCACGAAATAACATCATGCAACGAAGTCATACCAACGGGTTCGCCCGCCCAAATATGTTTAATTATTAATTACGGGACCAATCAATCACAAATCACTCAGCTGTACCGGTAAATCTGTTTACGTGAGAAGAGAGAGCATAAAAATTGATATCAATATACATGCAATTCCCGATTATATTGACCAATTCAATCAATAATTATTGAAACTTTTCGCGCTTTGCGCGTTTAGATGAGAATAGCTGGCTCAGTAAATGGACAGTGGACTGGACACCCAATGTAGATGACTATAGTATCAGTAAATAGCGGATAGCAGAAGGGGGGTCTTGGGGCGAAGCCCCCCGGAAGTTTGGTGTATCACCCGATGGGGGCCCAAGACCAACGTTTTTTTGGGGGGGGGGGCTGACGAAGTGCTGTTACGTCCCTGGTAACGAATTAATTGTACCTACGGGCACGCCCGAATATGTTTAATTATTAATTACGTGCCCTTTATTTTCGCCATACGACAGCTCACTCAGCGTTACTGGTAAATCTGATTTCGTGGGCTGAGAGGATCAAAAGTTTATAGCGGCTTATATATGTAGCTACCACCTATTCATTCATGCATTATAGAAAATTTTGGTACCTAGGACGACCAGGCTACACAAACTTTGCTGACCATCGAAATCACGCTACGGGGTTCTTGGGGGCGAAGCCCTCAGAAGTTTGGTTTATCACGCTATGAGTGCGCAAGGCAATCGTTTTAGGGGGTTGACGAAGTGCTGTTACGGCCCTCCCTCTTACTCATTGTATTTATTACATTCCTTACAATATGAGGTTGGGGGGGGGGGGGGCGCTGGAGCACGATAATTTTGGAAAGGGGGCACTGGAGGAAAAAAGGTTAAGAACCACTGTGGTACAGCAACGGCAGTAGTTACACGACATGCACAACTTGCGAACAAAACTCCTTTATGCACTTCTCTCGCATATTCCATATTCACTGATATCATGTTTGAAACTGCTTGAACCCTTGAAGCTGGCCCGTTTCGTTATCACGGCTATGCTTATTCCCCGTCAGGCACGGATTTAATTGGTGTGCTCGTCGCGCCATAATGTCGTTAGTAGTATACATGCTATATGACTGAGGTCTTGAAAATCACGCATGCTGATTACAAGCGCGCACGGAAATGCTACAAGAACGGCTCGCGTGTTTATTCCTACTACATGTAAATAACTATAGCGAATTGGTATCAATCTATTACGATGCATGCATGTACTGAATTTGAATATGTTCCATTTGTCCGTCATGCGATATGAAGGAAGAGTCTGTTCCAAAACCTCCAGCTTGCAAATGATTCTAACGTTATCAAATTAAGCATTTTTATATTGGTTGTCATTTTAAGTATAAAAATCCTAGGTAACCAGAGACACATCGGTATGAAAATCGTCCGCTCCAATTTATCGTCGTCCCAGGCAATATTCAGAAGCGTTTTCCAGCCCTATATCGAGCAGAACTCTAAGAATTTAGCCACAGAACAGTTTCAACCCGAAAATGGGCAACAGACGAAAAAAGGTCGAAAAGCCCCGCTCTAAACGAAAGATTTCACCCCTCACAATACTGTTTAGCATCTGTACGCGATAAGCGAATAGCAGGCTACCTTGCACAAAACAGAATTCACACAAATCCGAATATTATGCCCAATTTTGAACAAAAGCACCAGAGTTGCATAATATTCCAAGGCTAACACAGAAAACAACTAAAATGCACCATGTACTAGTACAGCTGTAGGCTTCTATATACAACGCTTATCGATGTCTCAAATATAAAACAAAAAGCACCATTTTCAACACATACCTTGTTTTTCACAAAGAATAGCAGTAAGCAGTCTGGTAACGTTGCGCCGTGATTACAAGCAGGGCTGCAGCCAAGTCACAAAGTTCCGAGTCGCAAGTCAATCTCAGTTTTATAGTTTTGACCCGAGTCAAGTCGAGTCATTTTCAATTCACCACCGAGTCAAGTCCGAGTCCAAGTCAGTGATTACAGGTTCGAGTCCGAATCAAAGTGTTGTGACTTACTATTCTTCGAAGCAGGACCGAAACAGCACTTTGTCAGTCCCCACCCATATGCTGGTCTTGGGCCCCTCATTGGGTGATACTCCAAACTTCCCCCACCATGCTATACGTATTTTCCGCTACGAATCAGCGAGATTCGTTGTACTGTTCAGTTAATCAGCTAGTGTGGCCTAACCGCGGCAATTCTAGAATTCATATTGAATCGGTCAATATGATCGGGAATTGCATATATAGGTTAGGGTTGCCATACGTCCGGAATTTCACTGTAAATACTGCGTCTGGGAGGAAACTCTAAGCTATGCCTAAATGTCTGGAATTTTCAAGGCTTGAAGTAGGCTCAATTTTGTTTTTGTAAATCAACATAAATACCAGTGGCGGCTCGTCCTATAGGGCAACTGGGGCATTGCCCCACCTAAAATTCTGTTCAATAACAATTTAACCATTTATAGACGCACAGCAATCAGTATATACCGAGATCACGGCGAAACCCGCATTATTCTTGTGCTTTCGCTAACAAATGCCCATACATAGCGAAGTCTCTGCGAAAATCGAATTCTCTTCTGTGTTTTCGCTTTGTGAATGCCTAGCCGGGGCTTGCCCCGGTAGCGCTCATAACAAGCTTTCACTATCTATTCTCTCAAAGCCGCGCACAATAAAGAAACGGTGATTTACTCTCTCCTATTCGTAAAATGGCCGAGCAAGTGGGGCAACTATGCCTGTCGCCCTTAAGGTGTGATGTAGCAATCGTATCTATATCTGAACTCGGTTGCCGTGATATGCGTTGACTCGACCTTTGCTGGTATATGTCGATTTTGACGGTGTTTCGCACCATGATAATTCTTGAAACTTGGTACGATATGTCGTGAAGGTAGTATTTAGCACTGCTCCAAGTTTCAGGCTTGCTACTCAAAGATAAGGGTGGTAATTTCGTTTCCGAAGTTCAGTGTGTGCTGATCTATCATGTACATTGTACAGCAAACAGATTTTACTCAAAAGCCGGTATTGGTCTCCATTGATTTTGACGATGTTCCATACCGAGATCGGTCATGATATTTGGCACAGTAAGTCTTAATGTTAGTATCGACCGCTGTAATAAGTTTCAAGTTTGTCACTGAACTATGTGGGTGGTAATTTCGTTTCCAAAGTCGAGTGAGAGCTGACTCTTCATTTATCGCTAACAGATTTACGCAAAAGCCGTTATTGGTCTCTATTGATAATAACGATGTTCCATACCTAGATCTGTCATGAGCTTTTGCACGGTATGTCTTGATTTTAGTATCGAACGCGGTGCCAAGTCTTAAAGTTGACGCTCAATGATTGAGGCAGTTATTTCGTTTTCGAGGTCGAGTATGGTAGAGATGCGCGCTGATCTGATACTTAGCCTACCTACATCATTGCGGATCTCACGGAAAAGCCGGTGTCTGTCTGTGCTAATCTAGTCTGCGTTCCATAACGAGATCGGTGATGATATTTCCAATGGTATATCTCGATGATCGCATGAAACAGCTAACTAAGATTCTCGGTTTGCATTCAAATATTCACATAATTTTATGTTCGCCAATGTGCATTTCACTGTGAAATTGTGGCCTTCAAACCATTTGCTTACAATCCCCTGTCAAATGCGATAGCTATTTCATTTTCGATGTCGGCTAACAGCTGATCATTCGATCAGCCTATTCCTCGATCTATTTTACTCAAAGTTCGGTGTTCGTCTGTTTGTATTGATTTTGACAGTGTACCATGCCGGAATGGGTTATGAGATTGCGAATGCTACTTCTCGATGATTTCATGTAACAGTATGCTAAGTTTACGGCTTTCATTCATGTATTTATTGATTAATATATTTTCCAACGGCGATTTGGCAGCAGACAGTAAGCCGTATGTGTTGCGTCACAATCTCCAGTTTCAAGGCCAAAATGTACTATGTTGTTCCGAGACCGAAGTTCCGAGGCTGCTGTCCTTAGTTCTTCAAAGACCATTCAAATTGATGTTCTGGATTCAATATGACAGGCCCAATCTATGAGATAACAATTGCGTATGTGTCCGAAGTCGTTGACCTTTGCAGTTAGGCTTACGCAATCTCTCGAGTTCTAGTCATTGGAATTAGTCTGGTCAAGTCAAGTGCGAACATGAATCGTATTGAATCTTTGCTCCGTACGTAGGCTAGTTTACGCAGTTGCCTTTAGAGCGAAAATTAAAGGTCTAGAAGACTACTCCTTGTCGCTTCGACATATTCCTGTCTTTTCATTGTATCGCATTTTTGTGGTGTATTGAACTGATAAAATTGCTAATAAACCAATGATGATGATGATAGAAATTGTCCAGTCCATTGATCCAATCGTACGCCGGGTACCTCCGCTTTGGTTGCCTATCACCTGGTCGTAACTCGTAACCACCAGCTCAGTGGTCGTAACACACCAGGATCGTGTACGAAACACTTTCGGACGGCCTATCAATTTGCGTAATCTCTAACTCTACCATGAAATCATAACGCATGCTCCTAAGGATGACCTGATAATTGATTCGTGGCATAGGGACGATTCTTAGTTCACGTACATTATGTAAAATAATCCTTTGATTAAAAAAAAATGAATAAAACATTTGTTACCACACTTCAAGTCACGGCTCACCGGCAAACCTCTCGCGGCACCTACGTTAAAATCACTGTTGTCGGGAAATTCATGTGACCATCATATTAAAGTTACTCTTTTACGTTGGAAAACGCCATTGTGACGTCATGTTGATAAAAGTCGCTCGCAGCCCTTGCCCCACCACCCGATATTGTCACGAGCCGCCACTGATAAATACTATTATTTTTAGGCAGATTCATGCCATTTGAATTTTTTTTTCGCGCTGCGCGCTATTCAGTGCAACGTATATTGATATTATTATGTGAACCACGCACCGTCCTCGCAAAAAATGCAATCAAATATATTTAAAAATAACCATCATTTACTGAAATAAGTCTAATTGTAATCGCAATTATAAGATAACGGTGTATTCCTAGAGTTGGTCAAGGCCGTTTGAATGGTTTAGTCAAATACATTTATTCTAAACCTGGGGGTCGTTTGCCTTTATTCTGGGAAATGTTGGAAGCTACCAGGTTCCAAAATACAGGCCATGAGTATAAGTCTGGGCAAGCTTACCTTTTTTAGTAATGAGCCTATTATCTTTTGAGCTGGACCACGGAAGATTTTAAAATTGGAAATGAGATAGCGACCATAAAAGGTTGGAAACCCCCGGATGTGCACCTGCTGGTGCATTTTTTTGTAATATATGGAAAACCAATATTATTGACATCGATTAACCAATGGTGGGCCCAAGATCAGTGCTTTTTTGGACGGAGGGGGACTTAAAAATTGCTGTTTCGGACCCGGTTACAACACCCAACCAGAAAACCGTGCATTATAGCAGGGATGTCAAACACACGACCGGCTGAGCGGTAACGGATACGGTCCGGGCGCCCGACGATTTCATCCGGCCCGCGAAGAAATCTGTTGCAGACCCAAGCAATCAACAGAGCTAACATTAGAGATGGCCCAATTCAGAACCTATGTTCCACTCACACACTTCCTGTATGCAATCGATAGGTGAAACTTTGGTAGTGTGACGTCATATCGACTGACAATGTGCTCACACCTCATTGTAAAACCCGCCAGTGGTCGCTAAGGAATGTCCGGGATTTGAGCAACAAAATTATGGTAACCCAAATATACAGATTGCTATCAATTTTTATCCTCACTCAGATCCCCAAGTAGAGTGAGAAATGACCTCCTGTCTGCTATGACAAAAGATATTGAATTCGCCCAAACGTAGGCTACTAAACTAAAAGACGCGCACGATTTCAAATGGGTATTTCATCACTGACAAATATTTTTTCTCTGTGGGATGACATTTGTCTCGTGGGGTTCAGATTGCCAGGGCTGGAACATTCGACCACAGCTGTTTAGGCACCTATGGACAATTAAACACATATGTAGGCCTATATACATCGAAGTTTTCGGGCGGCAGTCCTTTTTGGGCGAAGTTTTCCCGCTGCAGATCGTTATGGCACACTTCTCGGAGTTGCATGTTACATGGCCGAAAACTTGATATGTCTTGATCCGTCGTGGTGCGGTAATGACCGACGCCGAAATGCAAATTTCTATAAATCATGCGCTATTTTTTTTTTTGGGGGGGGGGTGAAGGGTACCCAATAATTAAGACATTTGGCCATATTAAATTTGAAGAGGTTGCATAAATTTTCAAAAAAACTCTCAAAATTTATGTTAATTAACGAAAAATTTTGGGCCCCCTCGAGCTCAGGAGGGGTTTATAGGAAGCGGCAGTTACTGTCCTGCTTCGAAGTTATAATGAAATGTTTGTCTTTGCCGTCCTAGTCACGAGTCGCATGACTTGGTTCGAGTCATGCACAATGACTCGAGTCGACTCGAGTCAAGTCATATTATGTATTTGAATAAATGACTCGAGTTAAGTCGAGTCACAAAAGAAATCGTAACTCGAGTCAGACTCGAGTCATTACAACCCTGATTACAAGCCTTTAAATTCTTACATTTATAATATCATCAAAGTGATTACTATAAATTATATTCCTATACGCAGTGGTCGGGAACCTATGGCTCGCGAGCCATATATGGCTCTTTTGGGTAAAGATATGGCTCTTTAAGAAATTTTCAATTTTGCATTTAATATATCAATATTGAAGCAACTCGTTGCTAAATTTTCATGACGGCGATAATAATTATTCTCATGGCAGCATAAACATGTCTTTTAGAGATCAAGACAGTGGGCCACGTACCACCCTCTTTTCTAAATCCCCAAATTTAAGTTGTTGTCGCATCAGCGACTAACACCACTCGCGAATGCGATCTAACTGTAACGGGTGAATAACTGCAGTCACGTGCCGGGGTTTTCCCCGCACATGTTTTCGGTGACGGGCCCGGGAAATGTGCGGTTCTCGAAGGATTGTCTTTTAATTTGTTTATATTATTTTCGTTTAGAGCGAGTTAAATATTGTTAACCGTTCAATAAATGCTATTAAAAGTATGATGACTACTGGAAGAGCGACGTGTTAGCAACAAGACCGCTGAAGAAGAATTATAATAATGTAACAGTTCGCAGACCGCATCCGACATCAATCAGATAAGATAAAGTAACTGTTACACTAACCACCATCGCGCGCCTAGAAATCTTGGATTGCACGATACCTTGATTGACGAAAGAGAATAGCAGACAGGCCGAGTCGGCATTGCCGACACTTGTACGAAAATGCAGTTTTCAAATACACATTGTCTTCCTTCTACTGCGAGCAATAAAATGTCATGGAAGTGACATTCACAATTAAAAATTAAAACAACATTAAAACAACGCCATAGCTATCCATTTTCTTGATTGGTTAGTTGCTTTCGAGCACCGCCGTAAAATGTAGGTGTGTAACGCAACATTACGTTACGCCGAATATTTTAGAAGTCGCTATCGATACTTGGATTTTCAGAATCAACGCGACAATTACATTTGATTAATAACAGTGATCATAAATTATAAGCTATTTACGACGAGTTGCACTGTTACTCAGATGAAGCCTTAAGCCCTCTGCACACTGACCTCGCGACGCAACATCGCGAGTTGCGAGTCGTAAGTCGCGCAGCAATGCACACTGGTCCCGGTAGTGCCCACAAGCGGCAACTACAGCTCTTGCGCGTTATGTCCGAAGTATCGAAATGGATACACATTGCACAGCTCCCGATAGATCGCATAATGAATCTTTCGATGGGTATACATGGGTTTTTCAATGAATAAGATGACGTCTTATATGCACACACTTTTCTATTAACGAACCAATATCATATTTCAATGATGAAAACGCATAATCTGGGTGACCCAGTTGAACGCGCTATTTCCGGTTGCCGATCCAAATTTCTGGACTTCTAGCTGCAGCCTACTATTCTACACACACCAAGCCTTTCTGTATTCCATTGCCTCAGTGACTGCATCAACTGTCAAGCACTCATAGATTAATTTCTCGATATGATAGAGAACAACATTCAAATGCATTATAATTTTATTGTAAATATTCAAATATAACTCTGGGATTCTTTCCTTTTCAATCTTCGATTCGCCCTCGGGTATCAAGCATTGAAATCGATCCGTGGGTCTCGTTGATTCATTCTCCATGCATAGTCCATTTCTGACTTCTATAATATTAGCCTCTGCATTTCGTACCGAAGTCTGATAAAGAGGAGAATAGACGAAATCTAACATCAAGAATTACACTGCTGCTACCTAGTCAACAAAAAGGTTTTCAGACGTCGTGTACCGAGATGTACCGGTGTCTGACAGATACATCAGTGAACCCATGACATACCACGATTATATGTAGGCTACCTGCTTACCCAGTTTCAAACCAATGTACACGGAACAGGTTAAAATGAATCAGACAATCTATTAAATCCACCTGTAGACATAATGAGAGTTTCGCGGTATCGGTACTGCCGGTACTGGTTAGCCTTTGATAATTACCAAGTACCGGTACTGCTTAGTGCTTACAGTAGAATGCGTTCTTGCAGTTAAGCTTCAAGTTCTAAAATGGCCTTAAATCCGTCTAAACTCAATGAGGAAACAATTATAGATGCCAAAACACGCAATACCCGGACAAACTATTGCGGTGACATAGAGCTAACGATCAGTAACTGCTGACCAGTCGCTCGCAACTCGCGACGAAGTTGAAAATTTTCAACTTTGTCGCGCAGTTGCCCAACCCTGTCGCAGACGGCATGTTGCGAGTTGCCGGAGACTCCGGTCTGCATGGCCCAGTCGCAGACAGGCGCGATTCTCTCGTTTTATCGGGTCGCGAGCTCAGTGTGCAGAGGCCTTTACCTCTCCTTCGCGCTTTATTTACGAACAATAAATAAGAAAATTCCTTGATTTTGGGAATAAAAATGTTCAAAATGTAGTCATCGCATTATGTCTTATCGCATTGTACATTGTGTGTGACTTGTTCAGAAAAAGAATATAACCCAACGATGTTCATAAACATCGATAGAAGATACCAATAACCATTGACGGGTTCACACTTTTCTTCACTCATCCCTGACGACATATGAGGCACTGCCTCACTTGCCTCCCCTAACCACACGTCACTGACATATCATTCGGTGTGTATCAGAGTTTCGGATCAATTGTAATTTGTAATTGAGTTGAATGTAATAATTACATTTTTTCATGTAGGCCTATTTGTAATTGTAATTGAAGCATTTCTATTTTGTGTAATTGTAATTGTAATTTGATAAAAATTTTGCTCAATTACAATTTCAATTACATTTCTATGGAAACCTGACAATCACAACATAAAATAATCAATCAATCAATCATTTATTCGTTACACCAGTGGAAATCCGGTACGGACCAGGATGACGACGAGGGACCTTAAGGCCTTGGTACACAGTCGTCACCTGTAATATTTACATCGGTGTTCTATGCGTGCCGCGTTATAACTAGATAATTCAGCCATGCTAAACTGTTTCCCATACTTCAGTAGCAACAGAAAACTTTGTGAATTACAATATAGGCTAATCCGGTTGTTCTCAAACTGGGGGCGTGCCTCCCTTGGGTGGCGTGAATGCATCTGAAGGGAGGGAGCTCCGGTAAACTGGAGTTTTTTCCGCGCTTTGCGCGATTCACCTCCGTTTCATAGTTATGGCTCTGTGTATTGTCCGAATTTCATATTGGAGAATTCTCTCATCAGCAGTCATAACCTTCCATACCATCAAACTATCTGTAAGGATTGCTAACATTCTGGTTTCATTGTGTGATATGACGGTAAGGGGGGCACGGAATCTTTCACTGTCATAAAGGGGGCGTGTCTAAAAAAGTTAGAGAAACAGTGGGCTAAACTACATCTTAATATTTCAAAAATGGATGAACAGCAAATAAACTCTTCTGAAACCTGTGCCGAACCATTTCCTACACCACACCACGGTCAGAGTTTTATTTTTTAAATCTCTGACCAGTATACCGAGGCTTGCTGCAACAATTGCAAAAAGAAATTAAAATTTCCAACCAAGGCTTCATCAAACTTGATCACGCATTTGTTGAGATGTCATCCCAATCTTACTTCCAATCTTGGCCAAATTTACAGGGGCGAGAAATTTTCGCACCCTATAATGTTCATCAAATGCATTCTAACAGTTTCCGAGCAAGTGAAAATGTAAATGCGAACCAAAATGTTGTAATTCGTAGTTATCAGGAGGTTCTTTCCTTCTGCATTTATTTTAATTTTACACGTCTTATCGGTATCATCCTTATCGCTGACGCATTACCAATTACTTTTCATTATCCTCACTCAGCTCTGAGTAACCTATTCGTTTGCTTACATTTCATTGATTGTCCTATATCCTATTCGCTGTTAGTCTCTCAAACTTCTGGTTGTTAACAGTCGCTCGAAACATTTTTCTGTCTTTGTAGTTTTCAGTACTCATGATTAGGAGTTGGAGTTGGAGTTTTTTAATTAAAGGGTATTCTACGTACCATGACTGAAACATGAATAGCTTTAGATTGTTCCTAATTACGTCGCTACGGTTGTAAAAGAACACCTCTCTACCGAATCAATTGCATCTTTAACAGTAATTGTAATTATAATTTGATATTTTTAGCATTGAGTAATTGTAATTGTAATTGAAGCATGTAAGGGAGTAATTGTAATTGAACTGAATTAATGTAATTGACCCAACTCTGGTGTGTATGTACTGCTGTAGTGATCATGTTTGGCTCCACCTACCCATGTGGGCAGAAAAATATGGCGTACACTATGAATTCATTAGTGCTACCAATATGTCATGGATGTTCAATTGTGACGTAACGGTTGATTGACATGTATGGCTCTTTGGGAGTTACAATGGAAAATATTGGGCCAATATGGCTTTTTGGTCGAAAAAGGTTCCCGACCACTGTCCTATAAGGACCTCCGATGAGACGGACGATTGTGCCAATAAAACTATACGTAAGTAGGCTGCACCATCGGACGTTTCATTTATAATATCACCAACGTGATGACTATATATTATATTCCTAGTGACCCCCGATGGAACAAAAGATTGTGTTAAGACAATTATACGTAAGTATAGGCTGTACCGTCCATATCGGACTCCCCGCATTCTGCAGTGCTGTTAATTTTGGGTGTCTTTAGCCGATCGAGGCTGTTGGGATATCGACGGCGATGGCAATGCGTTCCAAGTAAAAACCAGGGGTCAATGTAGGAGATATAAAGAGCGCTGCTGCTTTCGAAGAGGAACATGTGAAGCTTGCGAATGCCCAGGTTTGTGAAATGAATATGGATAAATTTGTGTGCTTGTTTTATTGTTGTTTCAAAATATTGATAAAAGGCAAGTGATCATGATCATTGATCATTGATCAATCACTACTAATGAATGACAAATTCTAATACAGACCCCGACGCGGAAAGTCAAGGGAATTTAGATGATACACTTCTGCAAGAGACCACAAATGCCATTTCCCAGTCTGTTGAAGCTGGTGCTAGATCACTAATGCCACTTAATCCCTACTTGCCGAGTCTTCCACTTCAATGCATACCACCTGTGCCATTTCCTGGAAGTTGCAAGCCGCAAAGAAACGAGCCTTACGTCCTGAAACCACCACATAGCATACCGTACTGTGTGAGGTTTGTTACGTAATGACATATTTATAAAGTTGTCACTCCAACCAGTGCTCTGTATTAAGAATTCCGTGCAAAGCAGGAGATAACTCCAAGTATGACTCGAACCACAGAGCGTGCGGTGTGCAGCCAGGTTGTTACTTCGATGTTCCGTTGTTTGAATTGCGACAAGCCTTCGGACCAAAGGTTCTGCCTGGCGTTCCAGTTTGTCATTTCGCTATTCGAAGTAAGGCGTTTCGCAACCACGCAGATAAGGTTGTTGCAAAGGTAACTGAGCTTACTACAGTTTTAGGTTGTAATCTATGCCCATTGCCCATTGGTCATTATTAGGGCAAATTTTTGTTGCAGTCAAATCCGTGGAAAGTTGCATTTATTTTTCACAAAAGTTGCACTAAAAAGTAGCATTTATGGACAAGTTCCTTCAAATCATTAGGGTATAAGATACTCGAATGGATCCGTGTGCAAGGCACCGTAGCAAAACTCAGTGCTGGCAACTTTAACAAAATCAATAGCCTGAAAAAATTGACCCTGTAAAAATCAAATTTTCGGCTGTCCAGCCTGAATGTAGTCAAATCAGAAAGGACCTCAAATTTAAACGACAGTGAAATAATCAATCGGTCTATTTACATATAGTACCAAATATTTTCAGTAAAACGTTGGTTGCATGAAAAATCGCAAAAAGTTGCAAAAAATCGCATGAAAATTCGAAAACGTCGAAAAATTCGCATGAAAAATCGAAAAAGCTGCAGAAATTTTCATGAAAAAAATGGAGAAAAGTTGCAATATAAGATTCCTCCAAACAGCTTAAAACACCATACTACATAACTTCTGAGTATTTAGGAAGCTGCCGGAAGTCGTAAAAAAAAGTTGCAAAAGTAGCAAAATCTTGCCCTAGTCATACTCATATCTGCAAAGGTGGGAATTTCTGAATACAAGAAGTTGAGCCAAATTTTGTGATGCAGGGTCAGTCAATCAATCAATTTATTATTACCAATTTAATCATTTCAATACACCACAAGATTGCGATACAATGAAAAGATAGGAAGGTGTCGAAACGACTTGAGGTGGTCTTTGAAATCAGACACCCACCTGACATAGCTAGGCGATGTAAAATAGAGGCCTGCATACTGAATGAAAAGTATGAGAAGATAATATTATATATAAGGACAAGCGACAAAAGAGTTGGCATGCAGCATGAACTCGTCATATCCTATGGCATCTATGCAAATGTTTCCATTCGTAATTCATTAGGTGCATGCTAAAATCCATTTGAGCGACTAATTAAACAAATTACGCAGCCAGCATGGCAGTTTGAAGAGGACGAAGATTTTTCAGTAATTGACGTCAAAGATACATTGCAACAGTACCAGAAAATGTCGCCAAAACGGCCCAAGACCCCACCCAATAATACATTTCATGAAGACAATAAGGTCATTTTCTATCATCTTGCAATGCCTTTGCCTGTAGCTCTTCTATTGGCCTTCAAAGACACTAACATGGGCTTGATGAGTGATCATGATCATTTCCTAATGCAGTTGATTAGATCATGTAGCAGGGTTGGTTGGTTGATTTGAGGTATTCATGGTGTTTGTCGACTACTATGGTCATTTACACCAGGCCGATGTTCTTCATTTTTATTCCGTAACTGCCGACTTATTGCACGACCCACTTCTAGGCTTTTTGTAAAACACCGCTAACTCGGATGAGGTGGCGAGGAGGATGTAGCAGGGTGACGAGACTAGGATAAGATAACAATAAAGAGTGCGATGATGGTCTCTTGACGTACATTTATATCGCTATATATCCGCAAAATCGATTATTTTGCACATCTCTGCAGACCAGACTCACACCATATGTAAATTACTAATACGGTTCTGACGCCGTTCAAGTATTGCCTGCATCCTCCCTATGCCCGCCCACTATCTAATATATTTTGCATTATATGCGTAGCTACACATCGAGGTGATATGTGTACTCATTGTGGATTCTTACTTTCGTCTCATGTCCCTTTCGATAGGGTTACCAAAAGAGGACTCTTTTTCAAGTTACAATATGAGACATAAAAAAAAATTATACAGATATTGCTGATCGTCCGGTAGGTTGACCTTTATTATTCTCTGGGTATAGTCACCTAGCACTTAGATAAAAATAGGACGGATTGCGAAAAAAGAGGACATTTTGGGCATCTTTAGAGGACATTGTTGTTTTGTTGAAAAAGATAACATATCCTCTTAATTGAGGACAGAAAGTATCCTCTAACTAGCTCATCGTAATCTATAGTATTCTAGCCGCACAGGGCCTGTTCAATTATGAAAAATATAGCACTTAGCTTTTTAGCGTTAGAACTTTGAGCGTCAACCACCGTTGAAACTGTCTAAACAAAATACATGAGATATATTTCCCCTTTTTAAAAATTGTAGTTGTATTTATTCATACATGGTATCGTCCTAAAGAGATCTTCTGAGCACATGCACGTATAGACGATTTAAACCAGAGGTCTCAAACACGCGGGCCGCATGCGGCCCGCGAGACCATTTTGTGCGGCCCGCGACGGCATTTTGGATTTCGAAGTATTCGACAATGTTTAACTACCATTTTTGTAATTTGAGAACTCAATATTCGCTCTAAAATTACTTGAGAATCCTGAAACTATACTCATCAAACTTCACTAATACATCACTTTCAAAAGTTACCACGCAGCGGAAGATCAACTATTACGTGACATTACTTGTTTATGATGGTAAAACATGACCCGTTGATGATTCGTGACTAAAAATTGTGATTTGGACTTGGGCGCAACCTTCTGTAGAATTACTCGGACTCGTACTCGTCAGGTCAAGCGTTAGAATCAGAGAAGCACTTTTGTGACTCGGAATGCCGTGACTTGGTACAACCACGCACGCAACAAACCATGGTGTCCTATATGGGGTGGAGTGGTGGACACAAGCAAATCTCACGGCTCAGTGAAATTGGTCTACGTCACACTTTCTATTTGGTCAAAGGCAATTTGACGGTAATTTTCGACCGGCTTGCCGAGCATGAAATTTGATAAAACGGTTATCAATCGAAAGCTACCGCGGTACTGATTGCTAAAATTTATTCTGCTCGTGGTCCTGGAACCCCCCCCCCCCCAAATAAGCCTCGAATGTTGCATTGTAAGTGAGTTTGGTACATGGTTTGGTATGGTGACGCAGCAATGACGTCTGCAAGCCGGTGAGGAGCACCGCAAGCGGCAAGTGTATTGGCCTTTGTTGCGCAAGCGATTGAGCATTCACACTCTCACTCTCGTGCGCATTTGCTCCTGAGCTGCTCAGATGGCATGGCTACGTCACAATACCAAACCCACCGACAATGCAACATTCGAGGCTCATTTGGGGGAGTTCCAGGACCACAAACAGAAAAAAAAATTCGCAATCATTACTGTGGTAGCTTTCCATTGATACCCGTTTTACCAAATTTAATGCTGCGCAAGTCGTTCAAGAATTACCGTCAAAATGCCTTTGACCAAATGAGCCTCGACGTAGAACAATTTCACTGAGCCGTGAGATTTGCTTGTGTCCACACTCCACACCATATAGGACACTATGAACAAACTATCAAACTGGTATGAGAAATAGTCAAATATCAAAAGGTCGTAGTTTGCGTTGCGTAGCTTACTTGGATATCTAAGCAGGTAGGTATGACAACCGCCATTGACATTATGTTGCCCCTTTGATGTATAGTTGGTTACATCTTGTGTCATCATAGGTATCTTTATATATGTCATTATCGTCAATTATATGTGGCGAGTATTAACTAGTCGTAGCCTACGCTTCACAGCTGTAGCACCAATGGATTCTTCGGCGATTGCACATTAGGGCTCTTCAAAAATGACTTTTTTTCTCAAATTCTACTGGCTACTTGATAAAATTGTTAGGTTACCTAATTTAAGCCTACACACTAAATTTGGTTCAATTCCAACCACTAGCCGCATTGCTACAGGAGAAGAAAGTTTCGATTTATTAAATAAAATTAAATAATAAAAAAATGGAAAATTTTCTGTTCACCCCATGAAAGTGTTAGGTTGACTGTAGAAACGATGTTCACCAAATTTGGTTCAATTCCAACCAGTAGAAGTGGAGTTATTACCGTCGAAAAATTTTGTATTTGAATAAAATAGTATTTACGGTGACCGACTCTTTGTTTATTTATTATAGTTGTGCTCACCGTAAATACTATTTTATTCAGATCAAAATTTTTCGACTGCAATAACGCCGCTTCCACTGGTTGGAATTGAACCAAATTTTGTGAACATCGTTTCTATAGTCAACCTAACACTTTCATGGGGTGAACAGAAAATTTTCAATTTTTTTATTATTTAATTTTATATATTAAATCGAAACTTTCTTCTCCTGTAGCAATGCGGCTAGTGGTTGGAATTGAACCAAATTTGGTGTGTAGGCTTAAATTAGGTAACCTAACAATTTTATCAAGTAGCCAGTAGGATTTGAGAAAAAAAGTCATTTTTGAAGAGCCCTATTGCACATTTCTATTGCTATGGCAGAGTAGCCTATCCATTATGTTCAAGTTGCTAATGATCTGTTCCAACCAATGATATTTATATATTTGGTTCCAACATTTGAAAGCAAAATCAAACGCTGATTCTATTTGACTTGGGTAATGACAAGATCAATATAGCCTAGTTATCAGGAGTAAGCCTATGCCCGAAACCCGGAAATAAGGCCTACTTTGAAATACATTGAATTCCCCTAGTATTGGTGCTGCGGCCCGCGGCGCCATTAAAAAGTAGAAAATTGGCCCGCGAGCTCATTTGAGTTTGAGACCTCTGATTTAAACTAAGTGCACTGCAGCCTCTTTCTTCCCGGGATAAAATTAATATTTACGAGCTACCACATTTTTGCATACAATAATCTTGCAAATCCTTAATACAGTGTCCGATACAAATCCATATTTCCTGCCACCTAAACTACGGGCCTTATAATACGGTGTAGGTAACAATTCCATGACGTTATCTGAAATTGGGCGCTGGCGTAAACAAAAGTTGAGAACCGCTATTCCATAGCAAAACTATTGTTGGCATCTCACGATGCGGTCGAATTTTTCTGCGCGGAAACTTTGTACCACTTGGTATGTAGCAGCACGAACCCATATCTCTGCACCGTCCACAGGGCTCAGTGTCCAGTTTTTGACAGCTCATGAGAGCGTATTTACGACTGCTTCTCACAACTACTAATTACTTGCTTAAGTTGACTAGATTTTAGCGGCGCTATTCTAGTTCTACTTGAAGTAGTTTCAGGATGCTTTTAAAAGTACTACTTCTACTCGTATATGCGACAAGGCGGTGTGAACGGAACCACGCAACCGGGTATTCAAATTATATTCAGCGATACTTTCGTTGAAACATATTTGTCACTCCATATCTACAACTGTGCGCGAAGCGCAACGAAAATTTAGGATATTACATGACTTTTATAAAAATTAAATGTTGGTACTCCGTCAACACAGCCCCGAAATTCCTCAGGCTATCTTTCGTATTGGGAGATTAAACTACTTCTACTTGACAAACTGAAAATAGCGAAAAGTAAGTAAGTAGATCACAAAATATTTCGAAGTAGAAGTAGAGAAAATCAGATCTACTTGAGTAAGTACCAGAAGTAGAGGAAAACTACTTGAGTACTTCCAAGAAGTAGAAGTACTTCGATACTGACCACCTCTGTTTATACAACGGTATAAGTCTGAAGTAGGTTCTCGCTTCGTGTGCCATGGGTGTATTGTATAATCACACCCGAATATCAGGGTTGATACACAGGTGGAAAGACACACTCTCTTCGCTAAGAGTATAGTTTCCATGATGTATTTTCATGTTATGATGCTATGATGCAATCATCATCTTCAATCAGACTGACTTGACGACATCTCGATCCTTCGCTATACGGTTTGGTTTTGCATTAATATGCAGAACTTTGCTCTCCTTTGTATACATAGCACTGACGAGAATATTAATGTCGTTTCAGTTCGGGGCGTGGAATCCATATTTTACGAACTGTCTGCTAAACGAGTACAATGAGGAGATACGCAAAGGACCGATCGGATGTGAGCTGATTCCAGTACTGGAGACATTCCGCGTAACACCGAAAATGGCAGGCTGGAAAAGTAAGCGGCAGAAAGTCTGATTTTATTGTATTGCTTCTTATTGTAATATGTAGAATAGAGGGACAAACTTTTTGGTGTCTACAAACTTCTAAAACCAACGGAAATACACCTAAAATAAAGCATATCAGTGACAAATGGGATAATATAATCATGAACTCAGATGGCGTAACACCGACACCACAATCCCCCAAAGTGAGCGAATACACTTACTAAAGACAACTAAAGTATGCTCAATACCAATACAAGACTATAGGAAGTCAAATTCATCATCATATTTCTAAAATGAACCTAACAATTTAAATATTCTACTTGTAGGTATCAACAGCTATGGCTGCGCCTTGATCGACGCATGTTGGTTGTCGGGAAGAGGCTGCTTTTACCCAGTCGACATTTCTAACGTGAGAGTAAAGTCGGGGGAAAGAAGTATCTACGCCATTCAGAACGAGGTTGCGTATGGGCGACCAAGATGCCAAACCTTTGACGACAGTTCTCCAATCAATGCACTCAAGAGTTACCACAAGTGTTTAAGCGCGGGTTGCTCTGTAGACGAATCTATCACGCGAATGTATTACTCACATCTCTTCAGTATCGGTGAACAGCTACAAACTCAGAATCATTGGGATTACTGGGATGGCGTGGGAAAAGGCCTTGTGGGGCCATTTAATATCCCTGACGTGCTTGCAGAGTACGGATACGAAGGTGGAAACGGTGGAAAACCGATTCCGACGACACCAGCACTAACTACCAGTTTCGACCCGTTCGCGTTTCCCTTTGACATGCCTGGACCGCCATCTTCGAGTGGTCAAAGTTTTGCCCCACTTCCTTCGTCAAGTGGGGGTTCGGCGTGCGGTTTTGAGCATAAGTTGTACGGCGGAAGGCCATGCCCCCCAAAATTATATCCAGTCGGTATAAAGAAAGGCGCGTGTCCGTACAAACCGTTTTTCGTGCCGCGTTTCAAAAAGCTGGAGGGGAGCTTCGACGGCTGTTGCGATATAAACCTTTGCTACTTACCTAAAAAGGAGATTTCCAGAATGCACTCCGGCGCAGCCCATTACTACACGGAATGGACGATGTTTTCACCGTGCTCCGTCACCTGCGGGCCTGGTGTGAAAAAACGGTACAGAAAATGCGTGAGTGAAGATAGAAAATTCTGCATCGGTAATGTCGTCGACGAACAGCCCTGTGTCGGTACCTTCCGTGTATGCGGACAATGGTCACAATGGAGCCGTTGGACTCCGTGTCCCCGTAGTTGTTACCCTGGAGGAAATCAAGTAAGAACACGCAGGTGCTTGCCAAAAGGCTCCAAGTGTGATGGTCACGACGAGGAAGCGCAATCGTGCAATGAACACAGTTGTTCTGATAGCGGCCCTGGCAGCTGGACACCGTGGAACGACGAACCATGTTCGTACTTGCCATCACGACAGAAATGTCAAACAGGCAAGATCCGCTACTGCATGTATCAAGGTAATTTCGCAGGAAATTGCGTTGGAGCTTCCACACAGAGCCAGACGTATCCTTGCACAGCATGCTGAATCATTTTCTTCGCTGGATAAAAAAACGGGTTACAATGCGTCGGGGAGCGACAATTTAATAATTGCAATGTGGTTTGTTTGTCATTTTTGTGTTACCAAACACTTATCGCTCGTTTGAGTGTCCGATAGTTTGGTTGCAAATCGCAAGAAATAAAATTGCTCGTTTTTATTAGCGCCATGTGAAGCGTGTTGAATATCCTAGATACAATTACAGTGCAATGACATCAGATCGGAAATTTCCCGATAGTACTATAGGAAACGTTGGATTTTGAATATTTCAGCTTTTAGAAGTGTGGGCAATGGGCATTGGGCATGGTAGGTGGGCAACTGCGCATCTTCATTCTTTCGCGCAAATCGAACGCGTGCTACTCTTCAGAGGTGGTCAAAAGTTGTCCAGAAAGCTGCGACACCAGAATCTACTTAAGCACGAGTTGGAGAAGTACTTTTAAAAGCAACCTAAAACTAGTAGAAGTAGAATGAGCTGGCTTTACATCTACTCAAGTACGTAAGTAAGTATAGTTGTGAAAGCAGTCATAACACGTTCGCATGGTCTGTCAAATTAAGTAATGCGGAAGGTGCAGAGAGCTTGATACATATTGATGCATCCCTGTGGGTATATATTTTCGACAGCTCAACGATTCTAATCAATTGTTTACTTGAACATCCCGTTTCAGAAAATTACTTGGCATGGTATCCTCCCAAGTATTATGTTACGAAGTAGTATTAAAAGTAACGGGAAATAAGATTTACTTGAGTAAGTACTACAAGTAATGGGAAACTACTTGAGTACTTCGAAAAAGTAAAAGTACTTCGTTGCTGATCACCTCTGCTACTCTTCTCCGCATATGCAGCTGGGTACACGCATTCCACTCACCTTTGTTTAGCTTGAATCCGTTATATATGGATTCTATGTCTTCAACACCCGGTGGTTCGTGGTTGTAAATTCGCCGACTACTGCCGTCTGTGAGGTTCGACGTAAAATTCATCAATAGGCACCATAAACTCAATAATTGTTGCAACACAATAGATAACTCCGTCTTTTGCTGATGCTCTACAACTATCAGAAACGTGACAAATTTCTTAATGCAGTGCCATTTCGGAGGGATGCTGGTGCCCTGAATGATATTGACATTTCTGGAATGAAAACGACTGTAGCTTTCAAAAAATACCGGATGGAATATATTTTCAGTCTAGGCCGTCGGCTTGCAGCAACAAGCGAAAACATTGTTGTCGTTTGGATTATAATGTTTGCCAGACCTACTTGACATACTGAGCAAAATGTCGTGTAGTTCGGCGAGTACAGTATTTAACTTAGATTCTGCACTGCATAGCAGTTGTCTTTTTCCAATATTTAGTATAGCCGCGGGCTGTGAAAGTATAATGACAGTGTTGAGGAAAACAACGACAATTAATTGAATCGAAATGTCAATGTGCATAGATTTGGCAGAAAAGTAAATTCGATTATTGTGTTATTGTCATAGAAATATGGAAATATTAGGTAGCTATATCTAGGGTTGCAATCAAATCAAAAATCAATTTGAAACAAACATGTTTAAAATATGACCCATGTTTAAAATATGTTTATTATTATTTTTTAGGCATGACGTCACGCATCTTTAATTTTGACGCCACTGTTGATTGGCATTGACAATTGACAATATAGGGTAAATATGGCTCCATCGACGAAAAGGGCTTCCGATCCCTGTCATGAACACACCAAAATATCTTTAACCATGATTACTATGTTATGCATCATTTTACAGTCGGCGGTCTTCATCATCAGAACACCCATTCTATATCAACGATATATATCCTCATGCTATAACTGTTGAAACGACAACTTCGACGGTTCCAGCCACCCCACATCGTATACATCAGTGGTTCCCAACCTTTTTGTCTTCATTCCCTACTTCCGATTTATTCAGAGCCTTCATTCTCCACTACCCAAAAATGGTTTCGATATCCAACACCTTGTCCTCCCCCACCTTGTTACCTGTGATGTTCCGCAAAGCTCTCTTCTTGGACCGGTCCTTTTTACTTTATATGTCAATGATATCTTTGAAACCTCCTCATTAAATACCACACTGTTCGCTGACGATACTCACCTCCTACCTCACGCACCTATACTACCGCAAGCTTGAGTGCCGTCACCCGTGATCAAATGCCCAAAGTGCACGAGTGGACGTCCCATAACAGACTTCGGGTTAACGCTGCGAAATCCCAATTATTGGTCGTTAACTCCTGCGATAACCTAGCCGATGAAATCGCTGGCCAACCAATCTCCAACGCTAAAAATGCCAAATACCTCGGTGTTTTACTGGATTCGGACATGTCTTGGAAGGGTCACATACCATTACTCAAACCACAACTATCGAAGGTATGTGGTCTGTTTCGCCGCCTTATAGCTACACTCTGAAAGTCAGCGTGCTGTTGATACTCTTCAAGACTTTTTTCGACCGAAGAGCCATGCTGGCACTATATTTTTATTTATTAATCCCAAAGAGCCATACATATAAATCAACTGTTACGTCATAATTGAACATCCGTGACGTATTCGTAGCTCTAATATATGGGATTCGTGGTGTTTACCACATTTTTCTGCCTATTATACATGGGTAGATGGAACCAAACGTGGTCTCTGCAGCAGTACTTATACCCACCGTGTGATACCTCAGTGACGTAGGTTTAAGGGAGGCAAGTGCCTCAGATGTCGTCTGGTATCTTCTATCGATGTTTATAAATGACTAGATTTCGAACATTTTTATTCCCAAATTCATGAAATTTTCATATGTATTGTTCGAAAATATACCGCAAAATGAGAGATAAGACTCAGAAGAGGCACAGGCGGGCCAAGCCACACCTGTGACAGCGCAACTCATCATAAATAGCTTCGAATTTATAATCAATGATAACTGATATTAATTCAATATAATTATCGCGCTGATTCTGAAAATTTAAGTATTGATCGACTCCTAAAATATTCGGCATAACGTAACGTTGCTTTACACACCTACACTTTTAAGCCGGTGCTAAAAATCTAATAACCAATCAATAAAATGGATACGTATGGCGATGTTTTTAATTTGAATTTGTAATTGTGAATGTCATTACAAGGCACTTTAGTTGTCGGTGTGGATCAGGAAGACGTTGTGTATATAACATTGCATTGTTCACAAGTGTCGTCGCTATGTCCGCTATTCTCTTTCGTCAATCAAGGTATCGTGCAATCCAAAGATTTCCATGCGCACGTTGATTGGTAGACCGAATTCGTGTGTGGTATTAGTCGCCGGCGCGACAGCAAGTTTAATTAGGGGATTTTGAAAAGAGCGCGGTACGAGCCCCTAATCTTGGATACCCCACTGTCTTGACCTCTCAAAGACATATTTGCAATGCCACGATAATAATAATTCTCGCCGTTATGAAAATTTACTAATAAGATGCTGCAATATAGATAAATGAAGTACAAAATTAATAATTTCTCAAAGAGCCATACTCAAAAGAGCCATATATGGCTCGCGAGCCATAGGTTAGGTTCCCGACCGCTGCTCTATTCCTATCAAAGTTACAACACGAAATTTTTTGTTGGGGTGCTGCCCGCAAGAAATACGATTGACTCACTGCAAAAACTTCAACATCGGATCATCCGTACCATTGCCAAGCCCCCACGGGGACCTGGATGTGCAACTGATAAATCGCAACTCAAAAGATTTGGTGTTCTAAACATAGAGGATAATTATGAGGAAGCTAGAAATTGCCAAATTTATGTATCAGTTCCATTGCGGTCAATGTCCCTCAAATTTCAACGACTAGGCCTACTTCACCTCGTAATCGAAAGCGCACAAGTACAGCACGCGCGCGTCAACGAAGAACAACTACCATATGATCAGGAAGGAATACAAGAAAACGCATTGCTCTATCAATTATGCCGGACCCCAATTGTGGAACAGCATCTCGCCGGCTATCCGACAGTCGTCGAACATGTCCTCATTCAAGTCGAAATACAAGCATATTCTCATTCAGTGTGCACTGTGCAGTGTGCATGTCTCTTCTTTACTTCGCCTAGACCAGCGGTTCCCAACCTTTTTCGACTCATCGCCCCCTTTTCAAACTGCACAGCGATCATCGCCCCCCAAATATTGGGAATCGAAAAATGGGCATACAGACTGAAATCACCGGCGAGTTGACTAGGAAAAAAGGTCAACTTTTCGGCTCGACCTCGAAATTACACTTTTACCGCTGAATTTTGGTGAGTTCACTCACAAAAAAGGTGATTTCTCCGACTTGATCCCAAGGGGACCGTAACAGCACTTCGTCAGCCCCCCCCAATACGTTTGTCTTGCCCCCCCCCCCCATAGGGCGATAAAGCAAACCTCTGCACCCCTCAGACCAAACTCCCCCGATACCTCTTTACAGCTACTTCTCAGCAAAAATTGATGGCCTCTTTAGGTAATTCGCGCTAAGCGCGGAAAATTTCTATCATTCATAATTGAATCGGTCAATATGATCGGGAATTGCATATATATATTGCTGTCAATTTTTTATCCTCTCTCTGCTCATGTAATCAGATTTACGGGTAAAGCTGAGTGAGGTGTCTTGGAAAATGTAGGGCCCGTAAACAATAATTGAACATATTCGGACGGACCCGTGGGTATAATGACTTCGTTACGTAATGGCATTTCGTGGCCTGTCTGCTATGTCAAAATAAGATATTCAAATCGCCCATACGTACTAAACTAAAAGACGCACACGATTTCAAATTGGTATTTCTGCACTGGCAATTAATTTTTCTCTGCGAGATGGCATTTGTTTTGTGGGGTTCTTATTGCCAGGACAGGAACATTTGGCGCCGGCCATTTAGGCGCCTATGGACAATTAAATGTATATCGTATATATATCGAAGTCGGTCAGCAGAAAGGTAGTCCTTTTTCGCCAAGGTATTCTCGTTCTGGCACACTTCTCGGAGTCGCAAGTTACATGGCCTGAAACTTCATATGTCTTGGTGCGTCATAGTGGGATAATGGCTGACGCCGAGATGCCCATTTCTATAACTCATGCGTATTATTTCTTGGGGGAAGGGTATCCAATAAGTAAGAAATAAGACACCACGAAATGGCGCGCAGCGCAAAAATTATTTGAATAAGTTGCCTAAATTTCCAAAATAATACTATATAATTCACGAAAAAATTGTGGGCCCACTTCGAGCTCGGGCCCCCATCCCATGAGTGCGGCAGTTATTGTCATGGACGCCAATATAGCCATTTTAATGCGCCATCGCCCCCCTATCGCCCCCTTCGTCCGTTTTCGCCCCCTTCGCTATTTTCGCCCCCCTGGACCGACAAATCGCCCACGTTGGGAACCATACTGGCCTAGGCTAAGGTTGGAGTCTGATCTTAAAGACTACTCCAAGTTGTTTCGACACCTTCCTATCTTTTCATTGGATCGCAGTTTTGTGGTGTTTTGAAAAGATGAAAATATCAATAAAACTGATAGTACGAATATGAACCATGAACCTACAGCTACAACCCTACATCCATGCTCTCTGCTGCGACCGCCATCCCGAGTAAAGTCCATCACTTGTCTGTCACACAATCATTCGAGCATGACATCGATTCTGTCCTTACCAAATCCCAAGTCACAACAAATCTGAGAGTTCGCATTCTCCCGGTTTGGTTTGGGGTTCTAACAGGAAAAGAGGATGCTGAGACTGCCATTACTTCGTCAATTTGGTCGGTTGACAAGAACCGCTTGGAGTGTGCGTCCAGCAATCGTCGTCACGTCGAGCGGAGCACTAGCAGAACATGCTTCGAATAGTGTCGAAAACGGATTTTCCAACTATGTTCGCTTCTACTCGTCCAGCTTGACGAATTCAATGACGCCTGAACAGCTGAGGTATTGCCGCATATTTTATGGATGGATGTATTGGCTTTTGCATAGCTACCACAGAGTTAGCTATTACATTTTCCCAATCACTGCTGCTGCTAGCTGCTCTACTATACTAGGCCTACTACACTACACTTCACTGTTCGCTCATCAACTCGTGAAACAAATCGTGAATATTAGATATTCTATAGCAGTTTTCGCCTTCTGACGTTATCGCAAAAATAAGTAAGCAACAAAACACTTCAGATACTTAAGACTACACGTGATTCAGAAATAAATACTGCACAGTACACTGTCAATGTCACAAGGTAATAATATCAAAATATAAGAATCTTGATATGATATGTTCAAATGTAGATGTATTGAATGTGTAGTATTTGGCAGTAACATAATGTCGTGCTATATGCAATATCATTGCCAGACAAAGCTATACAGCGAAGCGATCGGGTGATCATCCAATCTGCTGCAGCTGCATGGAGCAATTTAATATATATTTTACACATTGTGCCATAGTGTAGATGTGAGAGCACATAACGATTTAGATTAGTTAAGGAAAATAATAAAAATACAAAATATGTTGGCTGGCACTAGTTTATATCAGGAAAACTGTTATTTTATAGGATTCAGTAAGATAATTGCGATACTGGGTTTTAAACACATATCAACAATTGTTTCTAATATGAGATGGACTGGAGTTCCATATCATGGGACCTTGATAAAGTAATGGTTTTGGGCGCTTCTTCGATATACGCCCCAGATCGAAACAGTGTTTCACATGTCACCAGCAAGTGTTTCCCATGGACACGATCAAAGTTTATAAACGTCAAAATAAATTGTTTTTTTGGCCTGTGAAGAGACGGATATTAGGGTTGGATGTGGGTCAGGGTCAAAGTTGGTGTTAGGGTATCCCAAGATTAGGGTTGGGAGAGGGGTATAAAGGTTGGAGGAGAAGAGGATATCAGGGTTGGGGGATATTAGGGTTGGGGTAGGTGGATATTAGGGTTGGGTTAGGGTATTCCAAGATTAGTGCTGGGGAAGGGGGATATTAGGGTTGGAGGTGGGTTAGGGTCAAAGTTGGTGTTAGGGTATCCCAAGATTAGGGTTGGGGGATATTATGTTCGGGAGAGTGTGGGATATTAGGGTTGGATATCGTGTCCCTCCAAACCTATTCTTGGGTTACCCTAACTCTAAACCCATCCCCTAACCCTAACAACTCTAACCCCAACTCTAAACCTATCCCCTAACCCTAACACAGCTCTTACCCTAACTCTAAACCCATCCCCTAACCCTAATATCCCCCTCTCCTCCAACCCTAATATCCATCATTCCTCGAACCCTAATATCCTCCCTCTCCAACTCTAATATCCCCCTCTACTCAACCCTAAAATCCTCCCTCCCCAGTCCTAATATCCCCCTATCCTCCGACCATAATATCCCCCTTCCACAACAAAGGGAAAAAATAATTTATTTTGACGTTTATAAATTTTATTGTGTTCATGTGAAACATTTGTTGCTGTCATGGGGAGCACTGTTTCGATCTGGGGCGTATATCGAAGAAGCGCCTGGTTTTGTGATGAGCCTACGGTAGATATAAGTTAATAACAGAACCTCTTGTGAAATGAGTGTTGTGTTCACTATAAGAGCTGTGGAATATGGGATATGGAAAATATCGGGAAGGGTATTATTAGAGTACTTATGCATTAGAATACCCACTTCAAAACTACAGATATCCTCAATTTTCGGACTGTAATATGCCAAAATTTTTATTATTCTTGACCTATACTATGATTGTTCACTGATAAATTGAAATGAATATCTATATTATTTTGAATTTTCAAGGTGTGAACAGCTCAATGGGTCGTCTACATGGTTACTGTTTCAAACTATCTATGTTGTCTCAAAAAACTGATTATTAAAATTGCAATTCGTCTGAAAACATAACCACATGTAGGTTAAACCTACCGAGTGCTCTGAAAAAGTTGAAATACTTATTGCTGAACACATCTGGTTGTAGGCCTACTGAAATTATGTTTTGTAGGGAATTATAGCCTTAGTGCTGAGTTTCCTGTCATTGAATGGACTCTATTACCAAATAATTTCTTCCTGGCTACCCTAATTCTGAAAGACCATCAATATTATATTCAATGTTTAGTTACAGTGGTACACACTGATGCACCTGACCCTACGATTTAGAGTGTATTACTGCAAGGAGCGACATGACAGTTCCTATGCTTTTCTTACTACATTATATTATTTTTTATTTCATGGTTAAATAAGCTACTATTTCATTTGTTCGATGATATACTCTTTTTGAACACTTGATTTTCTCCCGTTTGCAGAAATTCAAATGAATCCTGTATCTTTCTGATCTGGGTATCTGATATGCATTTATCTTCAGGGAAGCATGGCTCGGTCCGGACTCCGAGAACTTCATAACTGATGATCTGAAGAAACTTCTCGACCACGACAATCATGATATGCGAAACAAACTGAGGAAGTTTCTGGAAGATCCCGCTTTTGCTCCTCGGTATAATATCCCATTGCATGAAGAACGAGAAATTGCTCTGATGCAGTTGAAAAAAATTTGCGACGTGAGTCGATGCTTGAAATAATATTCAGTGAGAGGTATTTACTTAAATTTCACTTAAATGAAATTACAACATATAGATTTTGTTGTATTGCAATTAGGGCCCGACTGATTGTTGGTTCGCCTATAATATCGAGTCGATACTCACTTTGCGAGAATTATATATCAGTGTCGGCCATTTGTGGTAAAAAGATATCTGTAATTTTCGTGACGTCACACCGTAGTAGTCGGGAGTTGGAGAAATGTATTTTTCATTTACTATTTATTTCAGTGACCAATATATATTCCCGAAATGAGGTGTAGTTTTTCAGAGTATCATTAGATATACCGCGAAGGTTTTGTTCAAAATCATGGGGCACAGTATTCAGTATATAGCCCTACACTGCATACAGCTAGTACAATAAACTTGTGATATTGTGGGCTCTAGTAGCGTACTTGACGCCCCTATCATGTATAATCTTCTTCCAGGCAGGGTTCATCTCTGTATTGGATTTTGGGGACAATCCTCATAGAATATTTGCCGCCCACGAACTGGCTGCGATTGTGGAACCGAGCATGGCCACAAAAATGACTGTCCAGTTCAATCTGTTTGGCGGGACAGTATTCAAGCTGGGAATGAAACATCATCACGATAGACTTCTTGCAGGTAATTGCTGAAACACATTTTATGCGGTTGGGTATTTTATTTAATACTGACTTACCGTATGCTATCGAAACTAAGAATTTCTGCAAATCCTTGTTCCAACTCGAAGTAGTATATTATTTTCAATGAATCTGTAAAAACCTGTAGCACAACGAGAAAACGCAGACGGAGACAGTGATGGTACTGAAGTAGAATTTATACTATAAATAAATTTCTGCTCTTTGAAGATGAGACAAGGCTTGTGGTAGAAGTACAAGCTGAAGTAAAAAATAGAATGTGTAAGAATGCGTACAGCCAAAGCTTCAGGAATGTATTTGCCATATAAATTTTGTGTTTGTGGTCAAATACGCTTGTATAATAATTCTACAAATGCCACCCTGCTGTGTCAGTCGACAGCATGAACTGTACCAGAGCGCTAGCCTAGCATGTTCAAATATTTCATTCACGTCGAGATGTCAAGGCACATCTGATAAGAATGAAACTGATAAAAATTAATTATCCAAACACCAGGAAGACATTTTTTTGTTATTCTATGTTTATGACAGCATACCTGAAACCATGATTTTTATTGTTGTTGCTCCTGGAAAGTCTAAAAATATGTTGGTTACTTGTTTGGATCATAATTACTGTATGATATGGATAAGCATTTAATTTTCTGCACACATTTGGTAACAGTTCACTTTGCTTTTCTGTTTCCTTTGCATCTCCATGATCCACTATGTTTGGTAATCCTAAGCTATTCGTAGGGATCGATTCACTTGACGACATTGGTTGTTTTGGTTTGACTGAGCTTGGTTATGGGAATAACGCCGTGGAGATGGAGACTACTGCGGTTTATGATAAGGTAAGGAACTGGTCGAATTCCATACAATTGCATTTCATGCATTTGTACATGCTGTGACTGCTATATTTCAGGACTCTCAAGAATTCATTGTCAATTCTCCGAGCACACTGTCGCAAAAGTATTGGATCACAAACGGAGCGGTACATGCAAAGCATATTGTGGTGTTTGCCCAGGTTTGCTACTGATATATATTAGGTGAAAATAACTAATAATTTCAAGCAGAGCTCTACCGGTCCTTGCTGATATGTAGTGATTTGCAGGATATGTTCCTTTATATTCACAGCTGCAAACGAATGGTGAAAACCATGGAATTCACGCAGTCCTGGTCCGGATACGCGACAATGATTTGAATATAATGCCGAACGTCAGAGTCGAAGACATGGGTTACAAGCTGGGGCTGAACGGCGTCGACAACGCCAAACTGTTTTTCGACAACGTCCGGGTGCCCAGGGAAAATTTACTCAACAAGTATAGATGAATTTAGTAATGATTTTTTTCGTGCTGTAAATACGCAATGGCTCGTTCAGGTACTCGGACGTTTCTCCGGATGGCACTTTCACGTCGAGTATAAAGTCGATTCGAGGTCGGTTTCTGACTGTTGCTGATCAACTTCTGTCTGGTGAGTTTGGAATCTGGTAGGGAATGGGATTAAAAATTGGGAGATAGTTGCTTTTGGATGTCATGAAAACGGTGTTACGGTATTGCTTTAATATGTAACGATAACTTTATCATATTTATCATGCTTGCGATTTCATATCCTCAAAACTATCCCAAATCTCAAATTTAACACTTGCTCAAATCCTAAATAAAACCCTAACCTTAACCTACATGGTCAAATGTCGCATGCCCAAGTGTCACCCATGCTCAATTGCTCATATGTCCAAGGACCATTGCCAATGACAGATATCTTTACCGATAGGCTACCGGTATCAAATTGTGAGGATTTTCAGCTAGAACTTCTAATTCATGGCAGTAACTTGAAAAAAATGTATCCCGTATAAACTTCATTTATGTACAATCGAACTCCATTTGAGTAAGAAACTAGTGCCGCCGGTCCAACCGGCGTATATCGCAGTTTTGAAATCACAGCTTTTCAACGTTTTGATCAATATCTGAAGCCATATGGTTCAAATTAACACTATCACTTGGCAAAATTGTAGAAGTGATCAATTCATTGACCAAATCGGCGAATATTAACTGAAGTTGACCGATAACGATATTTATACGGAGACAAATATCGACCCAATCTATCTGCTATCCGATGTATGATTCGGGCTATACTCCTCAAGACTTTCATGGTGTCGTATCACCGGAGGCGTGTTTATATTTTGAACGTCTACTGTAGCATGACTTGAAATGTTTCACAGGCCGCATCTGCATCGCTTCCATGTCAATGGGTGGCGCTAAAGCGTCGCTAACGATCGCGTTGAGATACGCGGCTACTAGACTGACCGTGGGACAAGCAGGGAAATCTGATATGCCGATATTGAGGTACCAGGTATGGAAGTTGACACTTGTTGCAACTATACGCTTTGTCTTTTATGCATATTGTTATACTTCTATATGTAATTGCCCCTGTGTACACTGTACAGCGATCAAGTGATAATAATATATTGCTATATTTGTTACTCTAGAAATTATTTCTATACTACTATTTATATCTTGAACTGTAGTCCGGTCGATTTTGGTATCCTTTAATGGTTTGCAGAGTTGGAATAAGTAGTGGTTGGTAATTAATAGTAAGAGTAACGCGGTGAATTTCTGATGAATTAACAAGTAGAAGTAGCAATTACCAAGACATGTCAAAACTACAATAGGAATAGTTCTGTGACATGTTTGTGTATCACTCCTTTACATTTCGCACGATACTTTGTAGTAAAAAGTTGCTTGAAAAATGGAAAAAAGTTGTAAGAAGCTGCAATATCAAATTACTACAAACAGCTTAGGGCTGCCTATTTAGGAAACTTCCGGAAGCAGTAAAAACGATGCTAAGTTGCAAAAACTTGCCCTTTTAATAACACTCCACATTTCTACAATTTTCGAAAATATATTCAGTCACCATCATACAGAGCTATTTTGCCTTTTTGTTTTCGCACATGAACATAATGTAAGCATCCAGAACCCGAACGTACTTTATACTTTACAAAATCCAAGTTAGGCAAGTAGTTTTGGTGTAAAATCTTTCAAATAAAATGGAGGCAGCACGCATCCACTTGATAATTGCAAAAAGGCTTGACCTACTGGAGTGCTTCGTTACTGACCGATTCTCATGATTTGTTATCGTCATTTTTCAGCTCCAGGAGAAATCCCTATTGCCGTTGTTAGCACGAACGTTTGCATTGAATTTCGGGTTGGACTACGTCAAGGACAGGTGGGCCAATCAACCCGCCGACGGTTCCGAGCATGCGGAAGTTGTGCCTCTCGTGTGCGTTATCAAACCGTTGGCAGCGTGGAACTTGGAACAAGTGTCTACCTTATCCCGGGAAAGATGTGGCGGACAGGTAAATCGTCAATACACTTCCAGGGATTTGATGACTCGGTTGTAGTTGCAATTTTTTGTTCACCAGAGTCATTTTCATAAAAATGGAAAATGACTCATCTCAGCATGAGTCAATTTGTGTATTGACAGGTCTTGTACTCGGTCATCGCGCATGACTCAGCGAAGTCATATGACTCTCACGTTCTATACGACTTGATTCGAGTTTCCTGTATCAGGACAGATACTTGAAAAATAGGCCCAGAAACCCTCTTTCATCTGTTTGAATAGATATGTTACGAGTGCGAAAAATTGGTATATTATGAATGTGAGGTCTTCGATATCACCCAAGAGTTTCGCAGAAGTGAATTGAACCAGACTTGAGCTCGGTAATGAAAACTGAACACTATGACTTGCTCCTCTACCTTGGACTCGGACTTGACTCGGCGGTGAATTGAAAATGAATTAACTTGACTCGCGTAAACACTATAAAACTCAAATTGACTTTTGACTCGGAAAGTCGCGACTTGGCCCCAACCCTGAACATTGCTGAGCACGTTTGGTTGTGGTTAAATAGAAATTCAAGGCCTTACTTCTACTTTTACTTGAGTAGCAATGGGGGCTACGTTGACCACCTCTTTTTAATTCCTTCCCGTATTGATGTATGCATTTTTTTCAGGGTTATTTGTCGTGCAACAGGTTCGGGAAATTCATGGAGCTCGCGCACGCGGCCATGACGGCGGAGGGCGATAATAGCGTCCTGATGCAGGTAACATTTTACTGTAAAATTTTGCAAGTGTTTTATTTCTCACTGTTTGGGCTGTGGTTTACAGACTTGTACAAACTTCGTTGACGGCAATTAAATAATGTTCTTTTAGTAGTTCTAGTTGCATTTTAAAGAATTCAGTTGCCGAACAACTAAAAAACACCTGTCGTCGTTTGGCGGGAATCGTGATACCGGTAAACTGACATTTTAGCCTCGATATTTATTCATGCCGAGTCGAGTCTCTGCGTGGTGACAGTTGTGATATTTGCTTTCAGAAAACCGCGAAAGAGCGACTTGCCCTTTTCAAACCGATTCAGTTGGAAAAGCCAACGAAATCAGGTAATATCTTTGCACTGTGGTTGACTGCGCCTGATTCATCTCGGTATATGGTCGATCTTATTATGTTTTGGTTGTTTCGCTGTAAAGTCTTTCAAGCCGCTTCCGTATCGATTTGAGTTAGAACTTGAGAATTGTGCAGTACTAGATCTGTCTTTGATAGTACACCTCATTCTTATATTGAAATCATAGCTTTCAATACAATATCCATTGTAGAATAATATTTATTAACTCGAAGACTTTTCGGGTGCCTCTTTTCAAGGGTTATCGGCACACTAGAGGGATTTAAACAGATTTAAAAGCAAAACCAAAAAGGCAAAGTATGATGCAACAATCAAAATCACAAACCATGAAATTCGCATTGTACCAATGGCAACAATAACAAGCTATGAAGTATACGGACATAAGGTACTACAGTAGCAACACAATTTGTAAATAAACAATTACACGCACGGAACAACACGCACTAATGAGAAATTTGTAGGTTATAGAGGAAATCTTTTTGTCTGCATAAAATAGGTTTGCTCAACTGAATAATAGTAGACTCCAACACTTTTAAATGAAACACAGACATTGAACATATTGTCATCATAGTGCCGTGCACAGGCAAGGTTTTCACTCAGATGCTGACCAATTGACGAAGCATATGCTTGGTAATCATCATAGGAGTCTGTTTTTGCAGCCAATTTGCACTGACGTGCGAGCTCCGTGCGATCATTTGCGCAAGTTTTTGACCGAATCAATTTTGGGATATGCTGCTTAATACGCTCAAACAATCTTTGAGATGTACGTCCTACATACCTACTATCACAGTGGCACTTGTATTGGTAAACAACATTACTTGCATCAAAGGCAGGAAGTACATCTTTTCGAGAGTTGGGTAACAAGGGTTTCGTCGTGTACACTACATGCGTGTTAACGCTGTAATAGCAACGGTGAACAGCCGATTTAATAAGCTTTTCAAAACGGCTAGACACGTTACCTAGCCAAGGTAGGTGCAAAAATGCCGGGCATTTTTTTGGGCCATATTTTGGAGCTGTATCCGATTTTTTCTATACCCTAATCATGTGTTGACAGTCGTCTTGTTGCATTTCAGATGTAGGGAACGCCGATTTCCTGCATTGGGCCCTCGTGCAGAGAGAAAATAAAACCTACACAGATCTTGGCGGCATCATGATGAAGGCAGGCAAGAAAGGCATGTTCGACTCGTGGATGCTGAGAGAGAGCGATCTGGTTCAGGTAGGCATCCCTGCTGCTTGGATCTGGAATTCTGATAACTCTGTATACGGGAGCTGTAACTCCATAAAATAGATAAAGTGATCTGCAAGGGGAAGTGGAAAATGAAAGGTATGAATATACTCAAGTAGTTTCAAAATATAACTTTGGTCGAGTCAATGGCGGCTACTTTTAAAGCTGTAATTGCAATTGGAATTGATGCACATTTGTCCCTCGCAAAACGACTTCTTTTTTTTCACATCCAAAATAGAAAATGTCAGTAGTTTTGCTTAAAGATTGTCCAACTAGAAGTGGAAGTAGTCCAAAATATAACCATTTTAGTATGCAATTAAATGAATAGTATATTCATATTGAAATAAACCCGAATATTTTCGGCTGACACTCGTCAGGGGTAATCGTCAGCAGCTAGTAGAGAATTGGAAAGAACATTGTATATCAACAATCGTATCGCAAAATATGGCGTTACCAGCCGATCAAAGGCCATTAATTCTGCCATCGGCAAACATCGGTTCGATAATCCGATTTGTGTGAATAATTATCGAGACGACAGATTTTGCGCTGTTGGGAGGGGCCGTTCAGTTCACACTTCCACTTTCTGGATCTTATCAGAGTCTTTTGGTTTTCCTTGAAACCGTTGCATTCCACGAGATTATTTTTACTCAACTATAACGGTCAGTGGCTTAGCCTAGGGGGAGTGAAAAGTGCCTATGCCCCTCCCAAATTTTCGACTTGTTCATTGTGACGTTATATATGCATTATGCACATTTCACAATGAATAGGTGAAATTAAATTCTCTTCGGCATATTTTTTGCTGGCTATTCTTATTCAACCAGTGTCCGTTTTATAACCATCGGTAATAGAGAGAGAACTTACTGATCCACGTTTCTCAGCAATGCGCCACCGCGTTCGGAGAACGTGTCGTCAGCGACAGCTTCAGATCGGTCTTGGAATCCCAAGAGACACCGTCGTCCACCCTGCCAGTGTTGAAACAACTCTACCACCTCTACCTCGCCGACACAGTCAAACGGGACTTGGGATGGCTCATCGCAAACGAAGTCATCTCACCAAAACAGGGCCAGGAGGTGTGATTTTTCTATTAGCATGTAATTGTGTTACATAGAATATTCGCAATTAGACTTGCACTACTAGATAATTCAAGTTGTGTGAGTGGAATGCTGGTAATTCTCTTATGCTCTGACTTAATTTCTTATCAAGTTTCTAATTTCTCGTGCTTTAGAGACTGAACTCTGATATGATATGAACTCGACTGAACTCGGAATTTAATTCAGTTTCCAAGTTTTTGTGAATTCTGTATTTCTAATCTCATTCTAAAATTTTCTAGATGGCCAAGTCTGCCGATAAGTTTGGTTCGCTTGAATAAAATATGTTATTTAACTACTGAGAGTCACGCTCATGTATTTGTTTTAGGTTGGAAAGTTGATCGGAGATCTTTGTTCTGACCTGGGGCCGCAGAGTCTTCGGCTGTGCGAGTCGTTTGGTATCACGGATTCTATGCTTTCTGCGCCTATCGCCAGGAATTGGGTGCAGTTTAATGTGGGTGACAATCAAGGAGAAGTCATCTAAAGACGGGACCACGCCACTAAATTCGGATATTTCTTATTTGTACGAGAGTGCGGAGCGTGCGGTTGCGCGTGGAAGGTTGGCGCTGGTCGTCCGGAGGACTTGCCGAGTCCCAGAGGCGTCGGAGACCCTGACAGTCGAGTTTTTAAACTGCGTGAGTCTAACAGGGCACGATTCCAGGGCTTACGGAGACGCCTACGGGCTTTGGACCGAGGTCCGACCCGTTGCTAGGCGTCTCGGTGCTCGCTGGTTCGTGACCGAAGACGGGCTCTACCAGTTGGCTCTAGGCGCCGACTGCTGTCAGGATTTGGGCCGCTTAACCAAATTCCTTCACCTGAAGGTGAATCAACGTTGGAAGACACGGTGGATGGAGCTTCCCGACCAGGGCAAAACTGTGGAGTGCCACAGCCGGTACGGGAGCTCCAATCGCTTCCTCCGGTCTTCCAACGTCCTGACGGCAGTCGAGCGTAGCTGGATGCTTAAAGCTCGGCTGAATCTTCTGCCGCTCCGGTCGATCCGGGGTCGGTTTAGAAAACGTGTGGAGCCAAGTGTGGTCTGCTGCAAGTGCGGACAGCATACTGAGACCCTGCCCCACGTACTGAACCACTGCCTGCCAGTGATGGATAGCATCACGAACAGGCACAATTCGGTACTTGGGGTGCTCCTGGACTGTATTCCAAGCTCTTCTTCTTTTTCCAGATGCGATGTGGACCGCGTTTGCGAGGAGCACGCCACATTGGCCAACAGGCGGCTGAGACCCGACCTCATCCTAGCGGATCGTCGCCGGGTCTTAGTCATCGATGTGGTGTGCCCCTTCGAGAATGGGGTAGCCAGTATGGACGCTGCCGTCGCACTGAAACACTCAAAGTACAAGGACCTCTGTGAGTCTCTCCGCGTTGCCACGGCCAAGGTGGTGGAGATGCATACGTTCGCGGTCGGGTCCCTGGGGAGTTACCACCCCGGGAACCTGACCACCTTACGTGCGATGGGTGTTTCGGTCTTCGAGTCCAGGCTGGTCTCCGAGCGAGCCGTGGTCGCTTCTCAGCGCGGCTCTCATCGTGTCTGGAAGGCTTGGTGTAGTGTGCGGGACCACGAGAGGACTTGATCCCCCCCTTCACGTGCTTTTTATTTGTTATGTGTTTTGTATAATGGTTATTAGCTTAACCCGCTAGCCATCACGGGGTTCGACTGCAGGCAACTGGACACTGGATTGATTCACGGAACTCCTCCCCAAATTAACATAAATGGACCCCTGACAGTTTTAGTTTTCGATTTTAGTTTCAGAGTGGTACTAAATGCTAAGGGGAGGAGTTCCCCCACCTCTCGACAAAAAAGTTTGATTTGATTTTTCACCACCACAACTACTATGATAATGCCTGCAGTCGGACCTCGCCAGTTCGCCCCTGTATTTTTTGTGTTGTATGTCGGCCTCCACCACATATATTGTGTGTTTTTGGTGGAGGCCTTTGTTTGTTGGTGTCCACTGTCCCCGGGCGGACTGGCCATGTCTTCTCTGGCCCATGTTAATTAATATCGCATTTTCATTTTGTGATTTTTCGCCATTTATTTTTTGTAAAATAAAATCTTTTTCCCCGCCACCGTAAATGGCGGGTATTGTTCTATATATATGTATTGCATATGTATAAGGTGACCGAAGTCGCGACTATATTACAACCAAAAAAAGTTGTGCGTCCGGCTTCTCGATCGGTAGGTCGTGGGTTCGCTTCCCGGCCGGGTCACACCAAAGACTCGAAAACTGGTATCCGCGGCTATCATGCTAGGCGCTCAGCAATCACGGATAGCATGGAGGAGAAAAAAACCGGGGGTGCAGACTAGATGACCTTACTATAAAGGCCGTATCGCATCTCCGTCGTCAAAGCATCTCGATGGTGCAGGCGAAAAAGAATACCATATCTCTCTCTCTCTCTCTCTCCCTGCAATCTATATATATACTAGCTCCAATTGTTACGTGCAGTACCACCTACTCTAACTGCTTATGATAATAAGATAAATTCAATTTGTAATATTAGGAAGATGTTGTAATGCTGTCACATTACGATTTTGTATCTACATAATGTTTGGACGTGACTTGGCGAGTAGTGAGCAAGCCCCGAACTACTGTCATCTCCGGCTATGCAAATTTGCGTTGTCACCATGTTACAGTTGCATTGTGGGGAATAGGCTGGACGACTTGGTACAGGCGCTTATGGAAAAACGTCCAGTTTTAAAATATATTTGATTCGTATTGGGTTTGTAGTATTTTATACGAATGGAGCTTTGAATGAATAATCATCGTAACATTCAGGATTTGTTTCAGCCCAATATCTCGTGTTTATATCTGTGTTATCTGTGTATTTCGACATGTCGAAGACATCTCGTTTTGGTGGTAGTGTTTGTTGCGCCTATGGGTGCAGTAAAAGGCAGAAAAAGATATCCACGGAGTCATTTATGAAAAGTAATAGCGATGAAGAGTCTTTGGTAAAGCGTCGGCATCCAAGAACATTTCACCAGTGAGTGAATGGCAGAATATGCAGGGCAGCAAGACTATCTTTGAAGAATCAGTTTCTAAATTTAATATCTCCTGACCATCACAGTCAATCAATGTCCACTGGACATTGTCCAGATAAGCCACAGCATTAATGAATAGGCCATGTTAAAGTGTCATTATACCAGAACATTTTGTCACAAGTATATGGATGTTGGTATGATCAGAACAGACTATATCAGCAGTCCCAGCACCATGTCAGTTCATCAGTATACCTGTAATAGCATGACCAGCCAGGTCATTGTTTGTATTCTGTATGGGCAGTTCAGCCAATAACTAGCTTAGTACTCAATCCTTGCTTAAAATTGTCGTGAAGGTTGGAGGTAGGACTAGAAGGAAAGGTATAATTGAGGGCCACACGGTTTTGTCCAGCATAGTTGAGCAATAATTCTATATTACTGGTGCCAGATGCTCACACTAAAGTTCAAATTGCTAATTCCGTGGTTGAGTTCATTATAGCTTTGTGCGTGCGAGACGTTCGATTTGTCTCGTAAGATGTTATTTTTAGGTTTATCTTTGGCTTTAGATTTAAAAGGTTACCCAATAGTTTATCCTTCTGGGGTAGAAAGTAACAGATATATTTAAATCAAACAAGATAATTTCACATATGTTCCTGCTACTTTTATCATCGTTCATAACAAAGAATGGTCAATTTGGTGTGCTTCGTATCATAGAACTACTTGTGAACTGATACAATGTTCTCTACAACGCAGCTTTCCAACCAATGATTCCCTGAAAGAAAGATGGATAGAATGTATTAGAAGAAAAGACTGGAAGCCTGCAAGATCGTCGGTCATCTGCTCTGATCATTTTTCAGAAAGTGATATTTACCGTGTTGGCGGGAGAATTCGTTTAAGGACGAATGCGGTGCCGACAAGATTTCTGAATTTTCCAAAATATATGAGGCCAAAGGTACAGTAGACACTAGACAGTGACTATATATTTATGAAGTTTGAGTTCCAATTACTAAACCTTTATTTTAGCCCTAGTTAACATAAAATTCACAAATTTCAGGCTTCGAATAACCGACGAGTGAGACCTTCTGCAGTTCCAGATAAGAAACGGCATTATGAAGCACAAACCGCTGAACCTGAAGTAGTTCTTCACGACCACAGCTACTGTGCTCACACGTCTCCTCGGAAAGTCGTTCAACAGCAACGCCGTAGGGTGGCAGAAATTAAAAAGAGGTTGGTTGCAGCCAGAATGAGAACATACCGTCTGCAAAAAAAAGTGAAAACTCTGGATGAGGTCATTGCATCTCTTGAAAAGAACAATTTGATAAGCGATTCGTGTGTAGAGGTAATGTCACAAAAATTCAGTGGTCTACCAAGTGAGCTCTTGCAACGTATGAAGCTAAAAGCTGGTGGAAGAGGAGTCAAATACTCTAAGTAACTGCAATCATTTGCAATGACGCTTCAGTATTATTCCACTAAGGCATACAATTTTGTGCGTCATAATTTTCAACTTGCTCTTCCCCATCCAAGTGTGATAAGACGCTGGTATGGAAAACTTCCCGCTGAGCCTGGCTTTACTAGTATTGCCTTTTCTGCTATCAGAGGAAAAGTAGAGGCATCAGCAAATCCTGTAATATGCTCCATAATGATGGATGAAATGTCGATCCGCAAACAGGTTTTTTGGGATGGAAAACGATACCGAGGATATGTAGACATGGGTACTGACTGTGAGGATGATGATTCTTTGCCTCTTGCTAAAGATGCATTAGTTTTTATGGCTGTTTGTATCAATTCATCCTGGAAGATCCCGCTTGGATACTTTTTTATTAATGGTTTAACAGGATCGGAACGAGCAAATTTGGTCAGAATTTGCATAAACAAGCTTAATGAAGCGGGTGCAACTGTTGCTTCATTGACATGTGACGAACCTTCATGTCACTTCGCAATGCTTTCTGCATTAGGGGCAAACATATCCTCCAGGAACATTGTGTCTAGTTTTACTAATCCGTATTTACCCGATCATCAAATCCAAGTAATTCTAGATCCTTGTCACATGCTCAAACTAATCAGAAACTGCCTAGCAGAATGGGGTACTTTGCAAGATGGTAGTGGGCACCAAATTTCTTGGAATTTCATCATTTTACTGCAAAAACTCCAGAAGAGAAGAAATTCCATTAAATTGGAACTAAGATCAGAATCGGTTCGTTTATTATACCTCGTTCGCATATATTAAGCCCTAACTTATCCCACATTTGACTTTCAGATCACCGTTAATTACGCCGAAGGCGACGTAAAGTCGATCACAATTAATTTATTTATTTCTGTTTTTATTTTTTTATGTTGTTATTTTAATAGAAAAAAATAACTGAAGCTCGTGTTTCTGAAAACGAAAGTTCAGCATTTTGGTACGAGACAGTACAGCGCGGTATTTCGTGTGACGAGGCAGTACAGCGCGTTATTGCGTGTGACCACAGAAATGGTTGATCTAAAGCCAGGTTCGAGTGCTTCATCTAGTAGGGTAGGCAAGTATCGTGGGCAACTGTGTTGAAATGTTCACATGCCCAGTTAGTTTTGAATCTAATCTAATTTCTGGTTTCATGAAAGTGCAAAACGAGCCAAGCTTCATGTACACACGTATATGGGTAGCTATAGGTGTAATTATGATCAAATACATGTACGCCATTTAGATTGTATCTTGTGCCGTATTGATTCGATAAAATAAATATTTATTATGAACTCCCACAGTGCACAGATTGCTGTAACCAACATAGCCTCAATTTCACTGTGAAGTGGGCAATTCTAGCTACATCTGAATAAGGACCCATGCATTTCTTGTTTCTCTCATTCAATGAACTCATTCAGTCACTTCTACAGAAATCACTACCCCATCGCTACACATAGCAGACATATCTTTACTTTCTCTTTTTTGGATTTGTTTAAATACGCTGAAACAATAAATACGTAGAATAACCACAATGGCATTCAATTGATTTCAGCACTGCCTTTTGATATGTCCCATGATGCTGAATTTTCTCCATCAGCCGGGTTGGCATCCCGGTACGTTTAGCGCAATATCTTTGGTGTGCCAAGGCGGTTCTCAGCGTCACACCTGTGTGTATTCAGTGGAATGTTTGGTGTGCACGAGACCCCGATTCCATATTGGTCCATCAGCAATATTCACAGCCACCACGTAGCTGGCAGTTACAGCATTCACATCAGCTCCATTGCAGTATGAAGATTTTGAATCCAGGATAGGTAATTCTGAGGCACGCTCCGACGATAACTTCAAGCTGGCAATCGTAGATGCTTTTACTTCCTATAGATACATATATCTGAAAGATAACTGAACTGGCATTGTACATCTTTTGACAGCTTGGTTATTTCTGTACACGTAAAATATGCTGGATACAACGAGTAAAGCAATCTACATCAGGAATATAACCACAAAAAAATACATACGATGACAAATAGACAACCTTATTTTACCACGAACAATCGAAACCACTTATATCTTCGACATGTCGAAATACACAGATAACACAGATTTAAACACGAGATATTGGGCTGAAACAAATCCTGAATGTTACGATGATTATTCATTCAAAGCTCCATTCGTATAAAATACTACAAACCCAATACGAATCAAATATATTTTAAAACTTGACGTTTTTCCATAAGCTCCTGTACTAAATCGTCCAGCCTATTCCCCACAATGCAACTGTTTCTAGTGACAACGTAAATATCGCGAGTAGCGCACTCCAGTGTTTATATAGCTCAGTGGTAGTGAGAGGCAAAATTACGGAAAGTGAGTGAAGAGGATGATCATTGTCAGTCATGCATCAGCGCATAATAACAGTGGCCTGTCAAAGCAATAACCGGTAACTGTATATTTGGTGAATAAAGTGATATTTCGATAGATACTGGATTGAATAAATAGTTGAGTTTGCGTTTAGGTGAACTTAACACCGATGCTTGCGATATATATATATATATACGTGTTGAATGGTCGAGAAATTCGGTGGCCAAAACGTAGCGATCGACGTGCTGCGTTCTATAAGACGAACGCTATATATGTGAAACAGTCAGAAGTGATTGCAAGTGAGTTAGTTTCAGTTTCAGTTTATAAGTAATTTGATCATTTCAAAGCACGAAGCAGTGAAAATCGATAGGAAGGGGTCGAAAGGGCTTGGAGTATCCTTGGCAGTTGGCACCTACCTATAAATAGTTGTGGGACTATAGTAGGCCTACAAGTGAAGTGAGTCTATCAGCAGCTACTTATGATTGGATTCTGCAGTACCTTCCATTTTGTCATCCAGAAACTCACGTTATGTCACGTTATATCACAATCATGTTCTTACCAAATCTGTATGTATAATATACATATACAAAGGATGGATATTGAACAAAGTGTGGGTGATTGAAATGGAACTATTCTATACACTGATATAATTTAATGTAAACAAGATTTTATAAACATTAGCAGCAACAAAAGCATGTCAGGAAAGAGATATAAGAGAGGCAACTGGTGAATGGAAATTGTAGAAGTAAAAATCTCATATATTCACATGAAATTAGCTGTAGCAAGTATAACGTAATGAAGTCTAAAAGCTTAGATTGGTCTGAGACAGTGGTTACCAACATGGGCGATATCGCCCCCCAGGGGGGATTTGGCGGTCTAGGGAGGCGAAAATAACGAAGGGGGCGTTAGGGGGGCGATGGCGCGTTAAATCGGCTATATTGGAGTCATGTCGGAGAAATGATCTTTTTTTTAGTCAACTCACCAAAATTTAGCTGTAAAAGTGTAATTTCGAGGTCAAGCCGGAATTTACCTTTTCTAAGTCAACTCGCCGGTGATTACAGTTTGTATGCCCATTTTTCGGTTCCCAATATTTGGGGGCGATGATTGGTGTGGAGCTTGAGAAGGGGGCGATGAGTCGAAAAAGGTTGGGAACCACTGGTCTGGGATTCTGAGTTTAGTAAAATTGATAAATTGAGGCTGAGAATCGGCAATGACTAATCATGTCAAAGTTGAGAGTACTTTTTTGAAAAAATAACACAGTGTGTGTGTGATCTGATAGGTCAACACTGATCAGTGACAATAAACTTTCTGGCAAAAAGTGAATATCAATATATTGTATCATTTGATTCATTCTCAGATTAGTATCAGGCCTACATAGTTCTACACTCATATTAGCCATTATTCTTCAGATGTGGATTTCATTATGGTAATTCTGTCCGTTATAGTCTGAGAATATGAACTCATGTTCTGATGACAGTGATGCTGAATTCTTCGATGCGAGAGATGAAGTAGCATCTCCGAGGTATAGCGAGTGATGTTTCAACTGTTGTACATAAATGTTGTTTTTGAAGATTTTTAAAAAGTTAATTGATATTTTATTTCCAGATCACCTGACAAGCCACTTTTGGATGGTGCAGATATACTTCCTCCTATTCCTCCTTCACAGGTACTGCCAAACTTGAATCCTGATTGGTAATCAGCTGTATAAGCCCATTCAACATGAGTGTGTTATGCCATGCCGGATTTCATATATTTCTGCTATGGATAACTCAAAGATAGTTACTTCTAATTGGAACTCCTAATCTAGCTGTCATTTTTTATTGAAGTTCATTCGTACCAAAATGTTGGCATTGCCGTGCTTTTTACTCATGAATAGGCCGATTATTTTTTTGATATCTATAACAGTAGCTTACAGGGTGTAGAATATCAAATGAGAAATTCACCGATAGTGCAACCACTATGACACCAACGAAATACAGTTTGCAAACAAATTTTTGACAATTTTTACATTTTGGTAAAATTTTGACATGCCATTAAAATAATCCCCCTACTCGCAAATTTTGCTTGTGTTTACATGTGTATGTGTTGATTAGGCTACAGCTTATGTACCCAGGCTTTGAATTTATATATATATATATTTTCGCTTCGTGTTGTCCACCTGCGTTAATACCTTAATAGCCACCTGTAGACAGAGTTCAATTTTTCATCAACATTCAAATGCTATACAGCGATTTCATCGGTTAACTCATGATTTTGGATTTCGGAGTTGGAAAATCTGGTTGGTGGTTTAATAATACGAGACAGTTGATTATTATCACGGTCTCAACTGTGACATGTTTTGATTCCATTAACTGTAGCCTACATATTTTATCATTTTGATCCGCGTTATCTTATGTACCAGTAGGACTTTTCTTTTTTAATGTCCAGAAAGACTTCTTTCATCGCCACCACAATCTACATATAAGTTGTAGATGTCAATGAATGGATTTTTGCAATATTAGAAGTGAAACAGAGCACACACTATCATTTTGAAGCATACTTGGTGGTTCTCAGATATTTCTGGAATGTCGCGTGTTTTCGGTTCGCATTAGAATTACCCTAATTCATTTTTAGTCACAGCCACCTGAGGACACAGTTCAAATAACTTCAGATGAAGTCGATGGGATGCCGCCAGAAATTTGCAACGAGGTCTCTGACACTGTAACGGAGCCGGATTTGAAACCACTGGAAGCTCCGTTAAGAAGGCCATCAGCAGGTAGGCTATGTTGTCTTGAGATTAGTTCCATGAAACGCTGCAGTCGATTTGCATGTTGAGAGGCTTACTTTCACTTTTGCTTTTTGTGAAACTGAAATTAAGGCTTGGTTTCGTGAACATTAAAAGCGCGAACCAAACTTTAGACACCATAGACAGTGTTGTGTGTAATTATTTTCTTCGTTGATGATTTGGTATTAATTAATAATCTTATTTCAACTTCGTTGCGGCTGTAAGAGTTTCAAACAGCTACATGCCATATTAAATAGTTGAAAGCTTGAACCGTAGACAGACGATAACGTATCTTCTGAGGTGTTTGATACTTTACCCTGCATGTAATTTCATAAAACCAGTTGAATTCATTTGGCAGCATCACATCTCGAGTATCAAATGAAGTGTTGGGATGCATTTCGTAGGCTGTTCAATAGGCCATCGATTCTGTGTGGTATTATCTGTGGCTGAAAAATGTGGCTGCATGTGTGTAGTGTTTTTCGTTTGCAGCAAGGATTTGATTAATTTGTTGGTGCTATCCTTGCATGGTCACTAATTTTTGATGTTTGAATGTGTATACTCGGAATGGATAGTGCATCAGCAAGACCGTCATTGGTATTGTGAGGGCAAATGCTGTTGTTAGGCTGGAATAATTGAGTCGCTGAATTGGAGTTCAATGCTGCATTTGAAGGTTATGTTTGCTAATGAGATTTATGCTGAGGTAGTCAGTAATGAAGTACACCAACTTAGCCTACTAATCAACAGTTTTTTAGGCAAAACTAACTACCTTCACACTTAGTGTTTTGTTGTGATGAAATTGGTTTGCGGTATGTTTGCAAAATGTTCAATGTGAAATTGTCTTGTGAAATAGTCCCTATATTTCTGTAAATAATTATTACGGTTGCACCTACGATCAATTTCCACTCCCACTTGAAGTAGTCTTGTCATGTCTTTGAAATTGCTACCTACTACTTTAACCTCCTCTGGGTTTGTAGGCTTTAAGAGCATGTCGATAATTATGAAAGTTTTATTAATTTGCGAGCGCTAATTCCGATTTGAACGTGACGCAGAAATTTCCGGGCAAACGCCTGACTTGCTTCGCGCCTGCGTTCAAGATCGCCCTACGGACCTGCCCGGCGTGAAGCCCGTTAGCGTCGCACCGCACTGCCCCGCCGCAGAGAGACCGATCCAAGAATCAGCCGGTCAGGTTCAGAATGAAGGCATTCCGACAATCACTACAGAGGAAAAATCTGACAATGTTGGGGCCAACTCCAACGATGACAGACCGGTGCCTGACCCGGACAGGATAGTTAAAAAGGTCCCGCCGTTGAGACCAGCACCGCCGAAGCGGCCGCCGCCCCCGAAAAAATCTACTCTCTCGTCCAAACCTTATTTGAGGTAATGACTGATGATGCGTTTTGAGAAATTGACCAGATGTTCTTACAGATTCTTGTGTAGTGAGTCTGATGAAGGTTTGCTGACGCCAAACACGACAATCGATAACATAACTAGGGAGTTTACCGAGGCACTGAGGAAAGACGAAAGTCCTAGGAAGAAAAATATTGGCAATAGGTACGTCTTTAATTTCAAGACATTGCTGAAATATTGCTTTGTTATTATTGCAGATTACCGCTACTATATACTATTGATTAGTATATTCGTGTTTAAATAAACCTGTATATTATTAGCGGGCACTCGTCAGAGGTAATTGTTAGCAACTAGTGCAGATTTCGGAATAACATTGTATATATAAAAAATCATATAACCAAATATGACGTCACTGTAATGAAAATTTGAATATTCGAGGCTAACAGATGTTTTTTTACGAATTTTCATGCCGGTGGGTGACGTTGTATTTTCTGATAGGATTTGTGGATAACAATGGTTCCCTTCGATTCTCTACAAGGTGCTGACGATTTCCCCAGACGAGTGTCAGCCGAAAATATTCATGTTCATTTGAATATGAAAATACTAGTCAAGTGTGTATTGAAGTTATGTACCGCCAAGCGTCTCTTCAATTATTGCTTCTATTGGTTAGATGTGGTCACTGGTCAGTTACAATTATTGCTTCTATTGGTTAGATGTGGTCAGTTACAAAGCGAATTATAATTTTATGTTGCTTGTTCAGCCATAGGTATTTCTGGAATAGTGCCGGTAGTAAACTATTTTATCACAGAAAACTAAATGAGCACGATGTGTATACACAGACTTGATCGGTAACAAAGTACTTCTGATTTTTTGGAGTGCTCAAGTAGCTAGGTTTAGCTCGAGCAGATATGAATTTTGACTACTTCTACTTGATAGTTTTCAGTTATTTGTGCAAAACTAGGTCTGGAATGCTAGAGTACTCCCAAAAATGTGAAGTTCTTTGATATTGACCAGTGACCACCTATGCGTAAGCATCGAGTTTTCCATGATATCAATAGTTTAGTTCTAATGCTTCTAAAATGACAATTGGCTGGAAAGAGAATTTATCGTATTCAAGCCCATTTGGCCGTAGAAATTGGTGCGCTTGCCCGTGCTCATTCAACGGTTGGCCTATGATCTCTCAAACAGTGGTTCTTGTGTTAAAAATTATGGTGTTTTGAAATAACTCCGCTCATTTTTGCAGCAAGTTGCTCGATACCAAACCTGCGGCCGCGACCTTGGAACCGGCAGGTGCGTTTTATAACGTGAACGTACGAATCTGCCAGTGTTACATGTTATATCTTGACAGAGATCACAGTAACGCGTAAAAGCTCGTCGTCAAGTCGTAAAAGCACATCTTCCCCGGCTTCTACTTTGAACAAAGACGAGGTTGGTTCATAGTCTTGACAAATGAGATGATCTGAATCATTGAAAACATCTTGACTGCCAAATAGCTGGAGTTGACAGGAATTTCTCACCCTAAAGTTGAATGTGTCTTACTCGCATTTCCTGTTCCGTGATAAGCATCAGTGTTATAACTTGATATTTGAGATATCAAATATCCATTTAAACCGAAATGATACCGACTGTTTCCGATTGGATGTAGATTTGATGCCAACCGCCGTATTCAAATTTCTGACGGGCCCAAACCAAACGCATTTGTTTTGCAAAGTTACCTACCGTTGTAATTCATATAGCACTCCTTGTATACACATATTATGACCAAGTTCATGAAAAAATTTAGTCTCGCTTTTGGCACAGCTCTATAAAAATGAAATAGTGAGAATCACAATTTTCAATGAACAGGAAATGTTGACGATGTGATATCATAGTCTTCCTGCTAAAATTTCATTTTCTGTATTGATCGTGCTTTAAATACTCTCTGGCGTGTTGCAATAGCATATGCTATCGATCGGCGTGCAAAGTGCATATTGGTTTTATTGATACTGTTTATCATCGTGTGAATTTATCGTTTTGTGTTTTAGGAAATCCTGTCTGCCGTCATCGTTAGAAATCTGGACACGGGAGAGAGTATGCCGTTGAGCACTGCGGCTGAACATGTAAGCCGTATTCAGATTATATTCACGGTTTATGCATATTTATTTTGATCTATCACACGTCATAACGAAACCTGAACCGATAGCTCAAAGCTTTGATCTCGCCCCGTATAAGCAGTAAGCTACGTGCTGCCAATTTTCATCTTGAGTATAAATGTTGACTGAAATCCTGTGATGTTTCTTCAGGTGTTTGTGAATACTGTTGACGGCATGGATTGATATGTTGATCATTCAATAGGTGCTGTTGTCTATCGGATCGTCTCCAATAATTTTGGGCCTCCATCAACCTCTCCCCGCCCAATTGGAGGCGTTTAGGGTGCGGTAGTTGCGGCCCTGGTAGCCTGTAGAACTTTTGTGTACATTGTGGCTGTCCACCGTTACATGGACGCCGCGAAACACAATGATCTAATCCGCGCATCCACAAACTCAGTTTACGTGATTGGAGTTTTAGTTCCACTATGGTGGGGGAACTGTGGCATCGAAATCGGTTAATGGGACACTACAGAGAAGTGGAGGAAGAATTTTTATATGCAAGCTGTGCTTATGTCCTTACCTATTGAAATTGCGATGTCAGAACATTAAATCCAATGATGCGAACAATTGATGCGACTCTTACGTTATGTAGCCTACAATGATTTCAAGGCAGGACGTCTTCAAACCGACTGTATGCGGTGCTTTAAGTCCTCAATCCAATATGATTCGTTGCCATGGTTCCATATACTTCCACAGGAAGTTGATAACAAATTGCAATTATGTTACAATAATACGACCGGCCGTGGTACCGTAAATCTACAACAATGCACTTCAGCCCGAGTTTAATGCACATCCTTTTGAACAGCATACGCATACGACGTATGACCCTGCAGGGATACTTGGTTACTTCAGCAATGCATTAACTTCCAGGTTCCAGTTATTACAGAATCGTTACATTACATTACAGTTATTACATAATTTTCGTTGCTGTTGGCCGGAGGTTGTCATCATAGGCGTAGCAGCGGGACAAAAGACGCCGTTTCCCCCTCCCATTTTCGACTTGTACATTGTGACTTGATACGTGTCACGGTGTCACTACGTCTCATCTGAGTCGGCTGAAAAGCTTGGTGTAGCCTACCTGCGTACAATTCAATAATATGAATATATGTTCTGACCGAATAACATAACAAATTAACTCAGCTTTCAATAAATCTACTATTTTTAATATAGCTGTGGCCAATGTTCCCTCTAATTTTTCACGAGTCTGCGCGCATTCACCAACTCACTGCGGGGTCCCTTGGACAACAGTGCGTAACGACTAATAAAAAGGACATCACTTCGAATTTTTTGTGCGCAACTTGAATTTTCTGTGCGCAGAGGCCGTATCAGCACTGCGCAATTGCGCACGCGCGCAGCTCAGAGGGAACGTTGGCTGTGTCCCACCTCAAAACGCCCCCATTTTTCTCGCTGTAAACATGTTTATTCAAACAGATAAAAGACAGTTTCTGGCCTGTTTTTCAATTATTGTCGGTCCTTATACAGGAAACTTGAATAAGTCATTTAGAATGCGAGTGATTACAACCCTGTTATCAATACGGTACTGTAGAATAAAATGAAAATTGACAGTTTTTCTGTTCCATACCAATATTACAATATTATAGTAGACGCTTCTAACAACTGTTCGACTGCGATTGATGATTTCCATTCTCTTCAGGTCTCTCCGTGTCTGAACCCGTTGGCGTTGCAAATCATCAGCAGAACACGCGAGTTCTCTTACACGAGCTCAACCACCTCTGTGAACTCGCACGAAATGCCGGCCAACCCGATCGCCAAGTTGGAATATCCCGACCTTGTCGACAGCGATTCGTTGTCACTCGCGAGCGACGACATTGACATTGGTCAGTTGGTTGTTTGTAGTATCGCAATGCCAGGAAGATTGGTGTCTAAAAGTCGAACGCGATACGTGCAATAGATAAGAGATTCTGGATTGTAGACTAATTGGATTACCTCCCATTCAGACCCTAAAAAAATTCGTCATCTTTATTAGTCGAAGCTTTAGAATTGACCTCATGCGGCAGGATTTGGTTCAGGTAAAGACGCCGGCGAAAACAAGCAACGAAAAGGCAAAACGTTGAAAGAGAAACGCAAGAAGCTGAAGAAGATAGTCGGCAAAAGCGTCACCAAGGTCAAGGTGGTCGCCGGGGCTCAAGTCGAGAAGGCCGTGCACAAAGTCAAGCACAATAAAGATGACGGTAAGGAACGTTTTTCTTTGAACGACTGCAGGGTTTTGATAGTGTCTCCGTGATTACGCTGGTGTCAAAGTTCCTCATAGATTGGCGGATTATGCTTCATAATACGTGAAGCCTGTGTTTAAACTTTTAAATCTATTCGATTCATCGTAATCATCTCTCTCAACCTTCGTGGCCTTCAGGCACCCTATCTAGGGGATAATGGTTTGCGACACCTGACCGCTGGATGGCTGTTAACAGGCTTCACTATCAAATTTGCAAAGCCTGCCAAACTTGTAAAGTGTAACAAATATTATTAGTCTTATTTATTCCAGTTTGACGGTGTAGCAATAATAATGTGCTAAACTCTTATCCGGAAGTACACAAAGAGACGCTTTGGAGTACAGACGGTATCCCCTGATGAGTGTCAGTCGAAAAGCTTCGGGGAATCAATATGCAAATATTATTTAAACTCGTATCGTAAGAAAAGCTACTATTCCAAAACCTGTTTTACTCATATCTTGCTACGTATAGCGCTTGTGAAGTCCCTGTGATACCCGAGTCTGCATAAAATAGTTGCTAATAACGATGATATATGATATGAAGGAACAGGATTTTGAAAATTTGGAATTTATTATTTAAAAAAAATTAATAAATGAAAATTGAAATTTTTTTCAAATTTGAATATCAATCTCATTAAATTGTTCAGTTATCTACATTGTTGAGTCTTTCCTGTACGTTTAGAACAATTAAACGTGTCAAGTGACGAAGATTCGATGGAGCTTGGCTCGTCCTCCTCAATCAAGATCAAAGCTTCATCGAGTAACAAGGGCCCATATCATTTTTCGCGTCCCAAGCAAGTGCAAGATATCGCAGTTCATGTGGTGAGTCACTTTGAGATCGTATGATGGTAGTATGGAGTCAGGGAACTACAATCTGTAACTGCTAGATTTGGAATATTGATATGTTTCTTATAGATTACAGCTGTGCAGATGCAGCCTTTCTAGTTTACTGTAAATATGTTAAAATAAACCCATTAGCCTTGCAGCGTTTGTTTAGGGAGCTGTTTGGTGCATGAAATTCAGTCACTGTGGAAGGCTGCTCGCTACCTCCGGCCAAGACAACGTAATCTGGGTGTGGGTTCTCAAAGAGTTTTACGGTTATTTCAACGACATGCGAATCAAGTACGACAGCAAAGGTGCGGTGACTTGCGAGTTATCGAGATAGTCTTGTTGATTTCGCGAATCGTGCCGCAGATGACGTTCTGGGGCCGCAGGAAATGATGCCGCAAGCCAGGGCGTATTCTGGCAATGACGACGTTTTTTCGAGTCCCGTTCACAGTCAGGAACGTAACGCGATGGATGATGATGAAGATACATCGCCGTTTAGACAGGTAAGAATTTGCGGTACCTGTGAACAGAGGTGGTCAAACCAGTGAAGTAGAAGTAACGAAACGACTTAAATTTCACAAGTAGAAAATGAAAATTCTTAGTAGTTTCAAAACGTAAATTGGTCTTTTGAGAGGTTTTGTCCTCATTTTTTCAAGAAATGTAAAATGTCGTCTTTTTTCGCAATTCGTCCTCTTGATATCTCTGCGAGTTGGGCGACCATACAAAGACAACTAAAAAGTTTCGTAGTAGACTTGAAAGCAGGATTACGACAGAACTGTTGGAAGTTTAGCAGAAAACTTACACAGTAGACATCGATCGCTGGTGGATTGATTAAAAAAAAGGTCAACTCCAACCGAATATACGTGGGAGCGGGCAGGGTTGTATTGACTCAGTCATGACTTGACTCGAGTAGAATTTTGTATCGACTTGACTTGTGCTCATTGTACATGACTCGGGACTAGGACGGCCCAGACGGATATTTTGTTGTAACGTCGAAGAAAAGTAAAGTTCCCACATTACTGGTATTTCGTATAACAGTCCTGATACTTGGAAAATAGGGACAGAAACTGTTAAAACTGAGGAAAATTATGATATCATGAATGCAAGTCATTCTATGTCGCTCGTGCGGAGTTGAAAAAAGGGGGTTGAACTGAAAACTGAACACCGAACGTAATGACTCGGACTCGAGTCAAAACACTATGACTCGGATTTGATTCTCTACTACCTGACACGGAGTCGGACTTGACTCGGTTGGTGAATTGAAAATGACTCGACTTGACTCGAGTCGAAACGTTGAAAGTGAGATTGACTTGTGACTCGGAGCCTTGCGACTTGGTCACAACCCTGATTCGTGTTACATATAATTTTTAGTTGAAGAAGTCTTGGCGTTGATTTTGGATTTTTTCGCGTATGCGATGTATGAAGTGTTCTAAATTTTACAGGTTCCTTTTTCCTCTTACGTCGGACATTCCGCCGATGTTTTGGACCTGGCGTGGTCAAAGGTATCGTACGCTTGTTTCTGGTGAAACATTTTGTTCGCGTCGGTGAAACGTGATTTCCTTTCAGAATTATTTTGTCCTTTCTTCTTCAATGGATAAGACGGTCCGGTTATGGCACATTTCGCGCAAAGAATGCCTCTGCTGTTTTCAACATATCGATTTCGTTACTGCCATCGCTTTTCATCCGAGGGTGAGTGGCATTTCACCAGTTAGGTGTTGTATCCCTTCTTCCAATCTCTACCAGGGTTGTAATGACTCGAGTCCGACTCGAATCACGATTTTCTGATTTTCTCTAAATACGGAAATGACTCGACTTGGACTCGATTCATTGCTCATGACCCGAACCAAGTCATATGACGGCCGAGACCGACATTTCATCGTAATTTCGAAAAATAGTTAAGTAACCACACTATTGGGATTTCGTCTATTTATACTGGTACTTGAAAATTCGACCAGAAACTGCTAAAAGTGAGGAAAATTAGTATATTATAAATTGGAACCATTCGATATCACCGAAATGAGTTATAAAAAGTGGTTTTAACAAGACTTTAACTGGAAACTAAGCAGTCGACACAATGACTTGACTCGGAGTCGACCCTCTGCTCGCTGACTTCGACTCAGACCTGACTCCGTGGTTAATTGAAAATGACTCGACTTGACTCGAGTCAAAACTATAAAAGCGAGATTGACTTGTGACTTGGTTACAACCCTGATCTCTACTATTAAACTGTGTACTCTGTATAGAGTTTTGAAAGACCGAAATGCAAAATTGTACATTTGCAAGGCGCATTAGAACAGGGGTTTGTTACCTTTATGATGTTTGAATACGGAGATGGTCCAACAGTTTGTTTCGCATTATGATGTCACCCTAGTTATTATTACAATAATTTTGGAAAAAATTAGATTGCCCATATAATGCATTGTCATTGCATCCAGAATCCAGGCTATGATCAGAATGTATTATTTTTGTTCAAATTCTATATTATATGCCTGTGTATTTCAATTTCTCTTTTATCTTCCAGGATGACCGATACTTTTTAAGCGGGTCGTTAGATAGTAAACTCAGACTGTGGAATATTCCCGACAAGAAAGTCGCGTTATGGAACGAAGTCTCCCCGGAGGGATCTTCCGCGGTAAGCCGAGCTTCGCTTTCAAAAGGATTTTCGTGGCTCGTGCCTAAACTTTGACATCTGATTGTGGTTCGCGCCATGAAATAACATTTACTTTTCTTTTCATTGTCTTTGTGTAAACTGGTATTAGGTCTGGTATTTGCACAAGTCCATCAATATCAATCGGCGTAATGGGAGAAAAAATTTGCCCACACATAATTGCATTAAGTGGCTGTGCATTAGAACTGTTTTCAATCATGCGATTGCCGCGTTTGTTGCGTCGCATTACTTGATTTGTAATTCTAACATGCGACTCTACAGTCTACATACTTGCGCCTTATTCTTCTTACACTTTATATGGATGTGCCAACATTGTGGATTGATTTTCAATTGAGACGCATGATTTAAAAATAATTATAATTTTAACTTATACTGCTGCTGTGTTTTGTGGATGCCTTCACTACCGTCTGATGTTTCATCTTCTTTGTATATTTTATAGACCTTCTTGTATAACTAAACATTTGATTTATAGCGTGAGAGTACACTTGTGGTAACACCGTTTCTCTACAGAAGCCCATAATCTTGCGGTAGAGATCACATTTTTCCGTGATCCGGATACAATCCTGTTTCTGGAAAACTTTCTGTCCTCCTCTCCTGTTAGAATCCAAAATTCTGATGCTGACCCATTCTGCTCTTTGATATGTAGTCATCCAACGCAAACGGGAACAGCGGCGCTCTAATAACCACGGTGAATTTCTGCGAAAACGGAAAGTTTGCCGTGTGCGGCACGTACGACGGCAGATGCGTATTCTTCGATACCGAGGTATGCTGATTCTCGGAAAATTTGCGGCCGCGTGTCATGACAGTTTCGTTACAGCACTTAAAATATCATACGCAAATCCATGTGCGTTCTTCGAGGGGCCGAAACACCAAAGGGCATAAAGTCACGGGCATCGAGCCGTTACCGGGAGAACATAAAATCTTGGTATGAATATGAGTTTCGTAGATTTTGGCAGCACATGTAGTCAATGGTAATCTTTCTTTTCATGCGTATATTCTGTGCAATCTAATATTATGACAAATTTCTGGTTAGATTTCGCAATTGTTGCAATTCCTGAAATTATGTTTGATCGATTGTTACGAATATATTCTCTATTTAAATTTTATACATCATTTCACAAACGCATCGTTATGTTGTTTTCTTAGCAAGGTCGTAAAATAGTCGCAAGGCTCAGACTCGCAAGTCAATCTCACTTTTTTTTGACTTGAGTCAAGTCGAGTCATTTTTAATTCATCGCCGAGTCAAGTCCAACTCGCAGAGTGTCTAGTCCGAGTCATGGTGTTGTGACTCCAGCACAGGTCATGTTCAACCCACTTTTTTACAATAATATACTCATTTCATCACTCTTACAGTTTCTGGATCTATTTTTCAAGGACCAATACTGACACAAAATATGAACAATGTAATAACTTTATTCTTCAAAGTTGAATGAAATGCCCGTTTTGGCCGTCCAAGTCTCGAGTCATATGACTTGGTCGAGTCATGCACAATGACTTAAGTACAAGTCGAGTCAGTACACAAATTGACTCAAGTCGAGCAGAGTCATTTTCCGTACTTTAAAAAATTGACTCGAGACAAATTGAGTCGTCAAATAATCGCGACTCCAGTCGAGGTATTACAATCCTGTGTCTCAGATAATATAGGCCTATTCTAAATAATTGCTCTGTGTCTTTGTCTTACTCTCTCTCTGTTTGTGTGTGTGTGTTCACTGTGTTGCTTCAATATGTTTAAATTGTCCATGTAATGAGCCCTGCACCAGATACTCTGACGCTGAAGTCCTCTCGGCACATTGTCTTTTGCTGTGTAACTTTTTTCCATGTGTCATTGTGTCGAATAAAAACCACCTATCTATTTATTTCCATTAACATAGGTGACTTCGAATGATTCTCGAGTTCGTTTATATGACTTACGAGATCTGTCGCTGGTGTGCAAGTACAGAGGACACGCCAATATGAGCAGTCAGATTAAAGCGAGCTTCAGGTTTGGGAATGCCGCATAACTCGTGATTTTACGTATCTAATTTCTATCCGTCTCTGAATATTCAGTCCCGATTCGAAATACATCGTCTGCGGTTCGGAAGACAAGTGCGTGTATATCTGGAAGACGACTCTGCCTCAGGATATCAAGTTATCATCACTTAGAAGAGATCGAAACGACGCTTGGGAAAGCATGAAAGGTGGGAAATGTCGAGCAGATTTCAGACGGAATGTAATCCATAGCACTGAAGAATGTTAACTTGAATAGATCATTCTGGTGCCTATTATTATCCATGTCTGTGGTTCCCACCCTGGGGTCCGTGAGAAAGCATTTGCGGGTCCTTGATGAATTTTATGGGAAAGAAAACATTGCATTCACATTACATTGACCTTACATTCAGGGTTGTATTGACTCGAGTCATTTTCTAAAAATCCGGAAATGACTCGATTTGACTCGAGTCAGTCAATGTATTGACTCGACTTGAACTCGAGTCATTTCGCAGTACTCGAACCAAGTCATATGACTCGAGACTCAGACGGCCAAGACCGACATATTATTGTGATTTCAAAGAATAGTAAAGTAACCACACTATTGGGATTTCGGCTCTTGGCACTGATACTTGAAAATGCGACCAGAAACTGCTAAAAGTGAGGAAAATTAGTTTATCCATAAATGCGAACCATTCGATATTACCAGACAGAGTTATAAAAAGTGGGTTTAACAAGACTTTAACTGGAAGCTGAGCACTGAGCAGTCAGCACAATGACTTGGTCTCGTACTCGAGTCATAATTCCACCACTCGAACTCGACCCTCCGCTCGCTCACTTGGACCCGGACTTGGCTCGGTGGTGAATTGAAAATGACTCGACTTGACTCGAGTAAAAACTATAAAAGTGAGGTTGACTTGTGACTTGGTTACAACCCTGCTTACATTACAACACTATATCTACCGCAACGCATTTCGATTGTGGTCAAGTCAGAATTGCCTCGTCTATAACATAATAAAAAGCAGGAAAGGTGAGCCCGTTGAAAAAGTTTTGCAATGGCACTTCGGTTCACCTTTTTAAATATTTATATTTATTTACTCCCGCTAAAAACCTCTGGCTCTCTTCCCCTGCTGTATAGATGTAGTGGGTTAGTCGTCAGCCTATCTTGTCTTTATTCATATATTTCCCCGCGTATTTCCAGTTTCTTTATTTCGGTATTAGAAATATGTCAATAATTTGACACTGTAGTGTAATTATTACAATAGCCAATAGTATGTTAATTGAGTTTCAGGCAAAATTTAGGCAGTGGTCCACAGAATCCTCCTCTCGATACTCTCCCATTGGAGAAATTGCCATGTACATTGCACAGTACAGCTTTTGGTATTCAATCGTTATTTGGTCAAGGAAATGGTCATTTTTCAGCCAACCCTGCTGCTATATCACCAGTACCATTTTCGCAACGCATTTCTATCTTTCAGCTCACGACGCCGTTGTGACGTGCGCCGTGTTCGCTCCGCAGCCCAGCCTCCTTTACAAGAGCGTAGCTGCCGAAGCGATGGACACCAAGCGCAAAACGAAATCTGCCTCGATTCTTTCTTTGAAAGCTAAAAAACCTCAGCCCGAAGAAGTGAACGTAATAATATCCGCTGATTTCAACGGCGTCATCAAAGTGACGGTGTGCGCGGAATGAATATATCACAATCAACGTGTCGAGATAATATATAGTTACTACTTTCTGTGATTTTTTTATGCTTTTCAGTTGATTGCAGTATCTCTCCCGCTTAATAAATGCGCCAGCGCTTTTGTGATTTTGAAATGGTTGCTTGCTGTTCATTTTGGAAGTATTGATTGGGGTACCATTCGATGAGCTCTTGATAGCCATTGCTGTACTGTAAACTCGAGATGCTACTATTTACATCAGCTCAAAACACAATGTGATGCAATGAATAGGTGATGGATGCGCCATTCAGAACTGATATTTCTGTGGTCAGATGATAGCTCAGAATCACAAAAAGCCCAAAGAAAGACTTGCGGTGAAGGACGAATGATACGGGGTAATATCGTTGGGTTATATTTTTCATCTGAACAAGTCACACACAATGTACAATGCGATGTCATGAACAGATAGGGTAGGACTCATAGGAGGATGTCGAACGACACGCATCAGTAGCGATCCTTTACTCTAACATCCACCTCGGCCTAGAGTGCCTGATGTCACAGTTCTTTTCGATGTTGATCTTTTTGAAGCCGTTGCCCTTTCTACTAGTTCTTTCCATTCCTCGTGAGTGGAGTGCTTTCTTTCGTCGGGTCTTTTTCTGGGCTATTTTGTCGCCGTGAGAACGGCAACGGCGGGGGAAGAGGAGCCCAGATAAACCTCCGACGGGAATCGAATCGCATCCGTCAGATTCGTGGGCGCTTATCGTTACCACTACGCTATCTCCCCCACCGAGGTTTCACCAAAGAACAGAAAGGCCATGTGAGGGGCGAATGAAAAGCGTCTAAATCCACTCAAAAGATCCAGATCAGTTGTGATACCGACACAAGCTACTTCATTTTCATCGCCTATATTCTGCTACTTTTTAATTCAATGTGCCTAAACTGAATTGACCGTAAGCATTTCTGCCAAAATCACAGCGGTCCGATAGATGTGGTACTTGTGTAACATAGTTACATTGGCGGCAAGCCGTATGCATTGTGCGTGAGCATTATTTTATAGATTACGAACTACTATAGTCATCCATCAACGTTCAACACTCATTTCGAACTGCGATCTCGTGCAAAATGAGTCTTATATCGGGTTGCGAAGATGTTTCGTCCGAAAAATCTTTCTATGAAAACGCGGATAAATACTGGAAAGGAGTTACTCCTACCGTAAATGGAATGTTGGGCGGCTACAGTCACATAAATAGCGTAGATATCCAAGAATCAAAGAAATTCCTGTCTCCTTATCTTCTCGGTCCGAATGCGAAAGTTGGAAGAACACGCGCATTGGACTGTGGTGCAGGCATCGGAAGGATATCGAAACAATTTCTGTTGCACAGTTTTGACACTGTAGATCTGCTGGAGCAGAATAAGGCGTTCCTGGAAGAAGCAAAGACATTCCTGGGAGTTCAGTCAGCTAAACGCGTCGGAGAGTTCATCTGCTCTGGGATGCAAGATGTAATTTTGAAAGATGACCACTATGACGTTATTTGGATTCAGTGGGTTACTGGTGAGTTTATAACAATCAGTGAATCACTAGCTAAGCTACCAATATTATATAAAAATATTGGCTATATGTGTTGTTAACTTTTGAAAGTAGATGAGAATTGAATAATATGTGTCTGATTGTGCAAATTGTTTTGCAATTTATAGCAAATATTTATTGTAAAAGTTTCAGTTCATGTGTATTGCATCACTATCACTAAACCAATCAGCGTTTTCCTTGAACGTAACAGAATTTATGGTGTTTATGATTGGGTTCGGGACATGCTGTACCGTATCGTATTATCATTCATTAAAAAAACAATTATAAACGCCATTAATTTTGACGTCTTCATGGGAACCCCTGATTGGTCTTAGTTGGCCATGTGGATGCAGATAAAAAAGTCCATTAGACCCAAAATTCCTTTTGTCTATTCTTTCCAATTTCTTGTAACACTTCAGCATGACTGTTTCGTTGAAAAATCTGACTAAATGTAATGATATTCCACAGGTCATCTTACGGATGAGCATTTTGCGAACTTTCTCAAGAAATGCCAGAGGTCCCTGAAACGCAACGGTCTGATCATCATCAAAGAAAATATCTCGTCCGAGTCGGTAGAGTGGGACGAAACCGACAGCAGCGTAACGCGGTCTTACGACGATATTACGGCTATCTTTAAAAAGGCCGACCTTCGAATTGTTCAAGAAAAACACCAGACCAATTTTCCTGTTGAGATATACAGGGTTTTCATTTTTGCCCTGTGTCCAAACCAACCAGTCAAGTGAGGATTCATGTGCCTTAAAGAATGGATATTCAAACCGTCGGTAGGACTGGCCCGTCATTTTACATCCACTGAGACTAGACCATGATGCATGTGGCTATTTTATTTATGTCAACAATATTTTATTCTAGCCATGTCTAATAGTACGTTTAAAGTAACTGTACTAGACCAGTAGTACATTTTGTTTACACGATTTGAGCTCAATAGACAGTAGTGTATCGTTCATCAGTATGACAATCATTTTTCTTGTGGTATTTCGACCAGTGAATGCATAATTGATAGTGATGACCCAGCATGTGTATTTGCTTACGGTACTGGGCCGTGGTTAGTTGGCCAGGACAAAATCGAATACCTGAGTGAGTAGATGCGGAATATAATATTAGGCATGAAGTATCACTCATTATGACAGTATGAAAGATGTGGAAATTTCAAATACGCGTCGTTTAGGCTTTGTTTTCAATAGCCTACCAGTTCTAAACCACATTAGAATTGATTTGGTATATAGATATGTCATTCCCACAAGCATGCATATTGCATAGCTATGTACCACCAATCTAGGTCCATAGTGGAAAATAGTGTCGAAACTAAATTTTCCTCGATTAATTAGGCTAACTCTTAGCAAGGCATGAAAAGGAGTGTACATTTACAGTACTCGAAATAATCATCTCTTTCGTCGCGATTCCGATCAATAGAATTAGTCCTTAATGTCCTTATTCAAATTCGAGCATACTCGAATCATTGTTGCTACTTGCTAGTAGGCGTATAATTTTGCATTTGCTATTGAATCAGGATAGTTTGATTTTCCCCAATTTCACTATCCTTATCCAGCTATCATGAAAGCATACCCATGTCAACTGATCATTTTATAACAGTGGTTCTCAAACTGAGGGGTGTGAAGATGCAACTGAAAAATTTTTACCTCCAATTTATCGCCATTGCTCTGTGTATAGTCGAAATTTCATGTTTGAGAATTCTTTCATCATCAGTCATAACCTTGCATGCCATCAAAAGATATCCGTTGGGATAGCTTGCATTCTGTTTGCATTTTGTGATATGACGATAAGGGGGGCGAGAAATTTTTGACTATCATAAAGGGGGCGCGTCTAAAAAAAATTGTGAACTACTGTTTTATAATATTGCATTTCATTAAAGTATACACCCGTAACCCGGTGATAGTTAATTTTTTGCTGCTGTGCTTGCAAAGCAATTAGAAGCTTGAGGATCAGTAACGTTCCTATTGCCACACTGATAATAATAATATAGGGTTGCGTGGGCACAACTACCTTCACATCTGGGAATTGGGTGTATAGGATAGCTGTAAGTGGTGTATGACTGGGTTTCCACATAAAGTAACCTGCCTTATTTTTGATTATTGACCCCCACTGCTGGGTTCTTTCACCTAGATCTGTTATTTTTGCGCATAGCCTGGTTGTCTAGGTTTTTCTACTTGGAATCTCTTTTTTTCATTTTTCCGTTTCAGATCAATCATTTGCATTAGATAAGTAAGTTAATAACGTCCTCAAATAAAGAGTATTGCTGCATACCATTGTTTTGAAAGATCCTGTCAATGCTAATGTGGTTTTTGTTGTGAGTATTAACTGTTGCGTCACATGAAGTTATATTCAGTAGGTAAGTAATTGAAATCCTTGTCTTCATTGCTCATATTGCTTGCTCTATCTTATCACAGCAACAAGGAACTGTGTATGCATAGCATGTGGGTAGTGTTGATATTGCTGATTGTACATTGGTATTTCCATCCAGCATGGCTGCATGGAGTATGTTTTGGCAACTAGGCGTGTTATCCATTTAAAGAGGTTATCAGCACTTACAAGTATACCCTGAAACTCGGGATTTGTGAGTTGGCCTTAAGCATTTTTGTCACATTATTACGAATGTCAGTGGTCTACTGTTATTCTCATAGCCAATCAATACTACTATCGTTCTGATTCTAAAAAATAAACTTTTGATTGGTTAGTGAACTGGAACCTCCGAAACCGTCCTCAAAGTTAGAAATTGGTGTTGTTGAAAACTATGGCAGCATGCTGCTGATACTATGTACTAATAATGCCACGTGCCAAATGTTTTGTAACAACATTTTATAGACCATATTTTTTCATATGGATTGTTTCTGTGTTAATCAAGCGAATGTACTATGACCTATTTATATTGCAAAACCAAGGGCTAAAATTTACTTCCACATCATCAGTATGACTATAATTTGAATCTTTCTGTTTCATGTTTCACAGCATCTATAGCAATTTGATTGGTACTCTTTAAATACCAAGCAAGATAACAGCGACTATCGCAGTTGTCTTGGTCTGGATAGATAAAAATAAAGTGGCCCTGAATCTATGGAGGTGAAATGATCCACAGGAGTTATCGCAACTGAACCTTGACCATTTCACAAATGCCAAAAAAGCAATCCAAAAAGGTACCAGTCGCTAAGCAGGTATGGGAGTGGACGGAAGAGGTTTCACCTGAAGATATCAACGAAGAAAACATTCTCACTGCATACCGTTTACGAATCGGGAAATGTAAATCTTGCCGTAAAAATTGTCCCGGCAATCCTGTATGTCTTCGCGGCTTGGGGGAAACGTCCTGGTTGAATGAGCACAATTATGAAAAGTACCTGGCGGATGAAATTGAGGAGCTGAATCAAAATGTGCGCAAAGATGGCGAATTTGTTGGCTTGAAAAATCTTGGCGCTACTTGCTACGTTAACACCTTTCTACAACTTTGGTTTCATAACTTGAACTTCAGAAAAGCTGTTTATAGTTTCAATGAAAGATTGACAGACGGCGAGACGTTTCCCAAGTCCGCGTGTGGACACCTGCAAATGATATTCGGATTGCTTCAAAACAGCAATCGGAAAAACATCGACCCTGCGCCGTTCGTAACATGCCTAGGCCTTGACACAGACTTACAGCAAGACGCCCAAGAGTTTTCGAAGCTTCTTCTCAATCTTTTGAATCAAAATTCGGAAGTGGGTAAAGTCTTGTGTCAGGAATTCCGGGGCCAGTACGAATATCGCACCAAATGCAAGTCCTGCGGGACCATTTCCAGACGCCCGTCTGAGTTTTACGAGCTGGATTTGAGCATCCAAGGCAATAACGATGTTGAAGGCTGTTTGAAAGAATTTTTGCAAGAAGAATTGCTTGACAAGGATAACCAATATTTATGTCAAACGTGCAATAGTAGGTGTGACGCGACCCGTCAAATTGTTATAAACTCTCTTCCGAGAACGTTGAATTTACAACTGTTGCGATTTGTGTTTGACAAAACTACATACACGAAAAGGAAGTCATCACGAGTCATTTCATTTCCCGACACGCTGGACTTGACCTCCTCGGTGTCATCGGTTGGAAATGCTAGCAGTAACAATCTTCAATACGACTTGACCGCTGTTCTCATTCACCGGGGTCCAAGCGCATTTTCCGGTCATTACATCGCACACATTAAAGACTCGAGTACCGGCCTTTGGCGTAAATTCAACGATGAAAATGTGGATAGGTTGAAAAGTGGTAAAAAATTGAATCTTGAAACTTCGACCGGTGATGATTTTGATATCGATATGCCTAAACCGTCCAAGGTACCAAAAATGAAAAAGAACTGTCATTCGTCTAAAGATGCTTACATGCTCGTTTACACGAGGAGAGATTCCCAGCAGCAGGAAGTCGGTTTGAGGGAATCGGTGGCTATGCCTGATCTGGTTCGGCAGTCGGTGGAAAAAGATAACACGGATTTCGGTATTACCATGGAATCGATGATTTCTGATGTTCGCTCAGAGATGGAACGGAAGACTGAAAGACGACGCAGCATTAGACGCAACCTGAAATCGATGTACGAGATGGAGACATCTGACTTATTGGCAAGTTGTCAGTGGGTCCCAACATCGTGGTTTAAACACGCATTGAGCAATGTCGATGTGAAAGTGAATGAGATTCTGTTAGAAAAATTCATGTGTCGTCACAAAAAACTTGACCCTCTGAATGTTGCCGGATTGAAGTGTATATCGCACGAGGTTGCATGCGCGTTGTCATATGGTAAGACTATGGATCCTCAAAATGAAAGTATGCTTTGCCGGGATTGTGTGAATCACCAGTGCGGTGTTCTTCGTAGGAAATCGTCGATTGCTCGGGATTCGGAAGCTGTCGCAAAAATTGTGAAAGAAGCAGGTGATGTTGGCGCCGGATTTTACGTTGGAAGGTACTCTTTGAGACAGTGGAAATCTATCGTTACGAAGAAATTAGATTCGAATGCATTGAAAAAGGATACAGGAGACTCGGGTAAAGAGTCTGATGATGAGGCTTTGGAGTTCAACAAGGATTTGCTCTGTAGTCACGGTAACTTCAACCGCAATCCGAAACATCATTGTGTCATACCACCTCAGGCGTGGCATATTCTACGAAAACACTTCCCTGATGCAGTTGAGTACCCTACTGACCAAGAGATATCTCCTTGTTTGATTTGTGAAAGTAATTTACAAGATGCTGAGGTGGAAGCGGAACTGAAGAAATCGGTCGTCGCTGATCAAAAATCAAATCTGAATGATTTGTTCCTTGACCGAAACAGACCACTCTACAGAGATTTTATTCAGCCTAGCATCAAGTACGATGGATCTCCCGCATTCTATGTGGTCACGGCTAGTTTTGTTCAGCAGTGGAGAAGTTTCGTTCGCAACCCTTCGAAGAACGATGTAATTTCTACCATCAACAACGCTGGTTTGATATGTCCTCATGGTAAGCTGATGTGTGATCCAGTTTCTTCACTGAATGATGTTGATGATACTACTGAGAAAGACACTGTAATTTTGTGGCCGTCCGAGTGGTATTATATTTCGAAGAACTTTTTCGTTGACGTCGCTGTATCCATTTCGAAGTCATTGTCACAGAAAGATGATCTGCGGGTTAATCTAAAGAATGGAGTAAATGCGTCTATGCAAACAGCTGTGCCATCGGTACCTGATTGTGATATATCTTGTGCGGACTCCGCTTTAACGAATGGTGTGAATCACGACTCGGTTACTGCTAATATCACATCGGATACGCAATGCATGGTGGATTTGGAATACAAGCCTGATATTTGTAAAGAATGCATGGCGGGAAGAGAGCTGGAGAGAGATTTGAGCGCGAGAGTGTTCACCGATAAAACCATATATATCAAACGAGTGTTGCCTGATGACAAATCCCAGTGGATTCAGCAGAACTGTTTTTCCAAGGACGACGGTAATTTGAGAAAACGGAAGCGTGCCGTAGCTAGAGGAGAGAAATCTGTGATCGCTTCCTCCAGCTGGACATTGAAACAACTCAAAATCAAGATAATGCAACTGTATTCAATACCTCCGTTTGACCAGAATTTGTGGAGTCATGGTAATAAACTTGTTGACGATCAATCTACGTTACAGGAGTTGGCAATTATGCCGGAAAGTACGGTTGTAGTAATTGCGGACGAGCCGGATGAAAAATCTCTGGAACTCCTACCTGTTGTGGCGGAAAAATCTGAAGTGATGGAAGAAGGTTTCAAAGGCACAAGCCTAATTGGAAAATGATTGGCTGTTATTGTGGCTACATTTTCTAGTGAATGCAAGTTGGTTTGGAGAGAAGTAATTGTGCTATCACGACTTCGTTCTGTTATTTATGTTCCCAAGAAACCCAATCAGTTGAAATGCCTCTGTATGTAACCTACAAAAACATACCACACATGAATGTGTCAGTTATGATTTTGCAATGTGTATCGCTTGTGCAGAGGGTCTGTGGTTCAACAAAGAATATCAAGTACTCTGAGGTTTCGGTGTGTTTTTCCATGCGGAGTACTCTTCCTATTACGCACAACTCATTTTTGTTGCTATGAAGCTGGCATTATAGATCTTTTGAAATGATATTCCGCCATTGTCGTTTTAATAGCCCCTGTTCACTGTAATAGTTAGCAATTATTATTTTGGGTTTATTTTTGGTCACTGCAGTCTTTGGAACCCTTTATTAGATTACTTCCAGCAGTTGTCTTGCCTGCGGAATATAGACTCACCTGTCACGGTTTCGGGCCCTAGATGGAAAATCTGTACCTGTCCTACGTGTTGCTACACAATTTCGTTTTCGTAATAAAGAATATGTATTAGTTGAAGAGTTTTATGTAGGATATATTCTATAATTAGAAGAGTTGTATATAGGATCATACATATCATTACTTTCTTGCTATTTGACTACGCTCATTGCACTGAACCCCGTTTTGAGGATGAATTCAAGAGACTGCAGAAGTAATATGTGGTGACCGCGCAGAACAGTGTTGCAACGGTGGTCTCGGGCGCCAAGCCCCATTTGAATGCGCAGAACAGCGCCGAAACTACTAGCAAAGCCTTCGTGAGCAGTTCAAGGCGGTGCAGTCGCTTCAGCTGTTTGGTTGCGTGGGCGGTGTCTTCAGATTTCTCTTTCAAAATATACTTCTTGACGCCGGCGTGGTATTCTGTCATGTATTCCTTCCAATCTAAGTCAGAGAAGTCGATGTAAAATACCTGAGAATAAATAGCATGAAATTGCGAAAGTCCCGTGCAACTGTTCCGTTCGCGGAATGCATTCTCGAAGCACCATGCCCTTTCTCACCGTGCGATCATCTGGTGACATCGTTTCGACTAATGCTTTGACGTTGTTATTACTCCATTTCCACGATCTTGTAGTGAAATATGCGAGACTGTCGCACATTGAGCGAATTCTTGCGTACAGGGAAACAAATCTGGAGTACGAAAAGATCTGATTTATCTGTGCGTAATGCGTAGAATTGCATTTAAAACAAACGGTGTTTTAAAACACTTTGTTTAAACATGTCTTAATCAAAGGCCTTGAAAATATTGTGTTTTTTAAGTTGTAAAATTATACCATAATGGTGTAAATACGCTCCCCCTATCGCCCCCTTCGTCATTTTCGCCCCCCCCCCCTGGACCGCCAAATCGATAAAAAGCATAAAAATTGTTTCTCGGTAGGTGGATATTGATTTCAGCTATATTGTCATATATCAATCAGCAACAAAAAACTTAATTTAATCTGCCCGTTTCCCAAATAATGTAATATTAGCTTATTCCAGGGATATCTAGAGTTTCTAGATATCCCTGGCTTATTCCTATTTTCTTGAAATACCTTCTCTTTCTCCGCGCTAGCACCAACAACGCGTCTGCAAAGTACGCCGGCAGCCAGTGGCACACCCTCCATTCCAAGTCATACTTCAAACGACTCGGAGAGATCGTGGAATCGTACGCGGGCAACCTCACCGGATTCTCCAACGGCACCAGCCTCGCGCTTTGCGTTACGCAGTCCGATAGGTCTCCCCAAGTGAAGGGGTTATCCTCGGTGTTGGTGCAATTATAGATTGTTACGTTTTGGCTTTCCTCGCACTGTGCGGTCGCTGATTTCCAGCCAGCGGCTATCATCAAGTTGATGGCCACGTCCACGGGGACGAAATTTGCGATCGCGTCGCGTTTTCCTAGCATGGTTCTTAGCAAACCTTTGCCGAATGACATGATCAGTCCCACCGGTCCGTTGATACTATCACACCAACCTGCATAGTACGTAGCATAAGGTACTAAAGCGCGTATTAGTGGGAATAGCCTCATATCTATTAGGCTGCGCAAAATCGAGTACCTGAGTGATTCACCGATTCTGTATTCTGAATCGAGTGTTCGAGTACGGCATTATATAACGTCATACTGATGATGTGATGAGAAAAAGTCAAATGTACCTTTTATGCGACCGCAAAGAAATGAATGCCAGCTTCACAGTACCTTTAAAGATAATTTGGCATTTTTTCAACCATGAAGTCTCGTGATTTTCAACCGCGGCTCCAAGGTAGCCTTCTTGCGGCTCTGATTGACCTCAAAATATGCCAAAAAAATACAATAGCCGACAGTTGTTGTTTCTATGATTAGTTATAATCAATTTCTGTATATGAATGCTAAAATGAAGGATATTAGTTATGTCTAATGCCGACCAAGGCCACTTCTGAAAGCCTGGAAAGAGAATTCTTGCAGTTAAAGTGTCAAACACGCATGGATGAATACCAGTCACACAAGCGATATATCTTGAGTTATGACACAATTTTACTAACATCAAAATAACGGCTCATAGTGAAGTATAAATTGCAATAAGGCCCGTATTCAGAGACTTGACTCGAGTCAAAACTTGTGACTTTGTGACTCGGAGCCTTGTGACTTGGTTACAACCCTGAATTATAGTAGACGAAAAAATCCCACTGCATGCTCTACTCGAATCATTAGAATAAATATTCGATTCGAATTCGAGCAGTCGAATCATCGTGCGCAGCCCTACTCGTATATACCCGGGATTGGTTCTTTTTGTGCTGACGTCACAATCGACGGTCTTACGACGACAGTTCGTTTCTTGCAAGTTTTTTCGATGAGGTTCTCAGCGAGAGCTTTCGTGTAAGTGTACGAGTTCGGATGTTCGCATATCAAGTCGCCAGCGACTTTATCCATCATGTCCCGACTCATCCAGCTGTGGAATACGGAAAACCGCGCTTGTCAATATAACGGGGGATATCAATCGAAGTGGTCGAGAGCTGGGACGATTTTAGATTGTCTTCTTATATACATTACCGTTTTTAGGGTTGCTTTTAAAACTAACGGTGTAATAAACCACTTTGTTGTTTAAAACATGCTTTAAACAGTATTTTAAACAAAGGCCGTTTTGAAAAAACAAAATTGGGTTATTTGAAGTCGTAAAATTATGCCATAATTGTGTACATACTTTCCAAAAAACATGTTGTATGGGCCTACGGGGCGTACGGGCTACGGACAATTATAGGCTATCACCCGATATAGCTGATGTATATCGACATGGAAAGGTTTGGAACCCTCAAAATAGTCGGTTCAACATTAATAGTACAGATACTTCGTCAAAGGAGCTATATTTACCCTATATTCTCAACTGTTTGTTCGCAACGTTCTGACTTCTACAGAACTGTAGAACTTCTCTGTTCATGTCCGTTATGACTTTGGTTTCGTGATATATACAAGAGTCAATTCGACCGGTTGCTATGACAGTTTTACTCGTGAAAGTAATAAAATATATTTATACAATGTCTTCTTAACGAGCCTAATTAACTAGCGCTAGGCTATATAGAGGCTTGTAGTGTACTTACTTAGCGCAACCTAGCAAGTCACTCGGACAGACGTTAGTTGGGTAAACAATCTCATCGATATTCCGCTTATAGCAGTGAGCATATGCAGTCGATAAATATATCATGACCTGGTCAGAAAAAATACCCTTGTCAGAAAAAATACGGGAAACGATACAAATATTTCTTACCTCTAATTTTTTCATTTTCTCGATTAGATTTATGATACCTTGTACACTCTTGACGTTGGAGTCCACGGCGTCACTGTGAAGAGCAAACGCGGAAATTCATGCCTACCGCAGATATTATATGACATAACTGACAGTAATGGCTCCTGGAACTTGACCGACGCCGCGCAATGAAACACGACCGCGACATCATCAACCAAATTCTGTAAGTCCCTGTCACAAATTCCAAAATCTGCACGCGACGTGTCGCCTTCGATCGCGACGACCTTGCCTTTGAAATCCGGCTTAGCAGTCGCCAATTTCTCGAACAGCTAAAGATTCGGAAATGAACGGCACATATACAGTATACACGTTCTGCAATTGAATCTGCCTTGCTGTAAGTTAGGGTTCTTCAACCGGGTGCATCGAACCTACGCCTTAGGGTGTATCATAACTTTTAAGGAGTGTACCACTCGACTGGGGTGTACGGGTTTATCAGATCAGCACAACAATGGACCGATGACTAGCTATCACAATAAATAAGCAACTTTGTGCTTCGGAACAGGCTGACCGGAATTGCAATATCGTACAATGTTCAATTGTACATATAAACTGTACGCTAGAGTTGTTCAAAAATAACTCTTTTCCCCAGATTCCAGTAGCCATTCACTGATTAAATAGACAGTTTACCCTAAAAACCGCTGCACACCAAAATTGGTTCAATTCTAACAAGTATAAGCCGCCGCAGAGCCAATTGAAAATTTCAATATATTAGGAAAAATTTTTAAAAAAAGTTTCAAATTTTTCTGTCAACCCCATGAAATTGTTGGATTGTCTTCCAAAACGATGCAAAGCATATTTGACTCAATTCTAACTAGTAGAAGCGGAGTTACTAGACTTTTTCGTTGAGAATTAACGGATTATCCACCAATCAATCATAATCCGAGAATCATCAACGAAAAACTCAAATAAGCGGGGACGTTCTGCGTCTACAATTAGAAAGCTTTATACGCAAGGTATATCTCAAGAAATCAATGATGGCATAGAACACCTCACGAGCTCTCCGCGATGCTGAGTTCCCGGTAGCCAATTTAACATGCAGACTATTTCCCATCCAGACGGGCTATGACGACTCTTCCGCTGCAATGCCGCCATCATCGAAATACGGCCGTGTCTAGCAACAACGTTCCCTTAATTAGGCCTACTATTGAATTGGTGTGTTATGTGGTGCTCAGGACGTAAGAGTTTTGAGTAAACGTTAAACGAGTGTACCCTGTGCCACGGCGTAAAAGGTTGAAGGCACTAAGTTTTACTGTATGTTCGGTAAGGGCGAACTACGGGCACGTGTGCGGAGGCGAGTTATTATTGACAGGCTCGCAGAAATTTTGGCAATATAATTATAGGCTGCGCAAAATCAAGTATAAGTGATTCGATTCTGAATTGAGTACTACGCTTCAAGTTGATTCGGGTAGTCGAGTATCCCTCATTTTGGCGCCTTAACAGTTTGAAATATATGGAAAGTTAAAACATGTAGCCGTAGCCTACATTTACGGTTTATTAAGCGGCCACAAAGAATTGAATGACAGTTACCTTGCGGTAAACATTGAACATAATTTGGTATTCTTTCGACTAACGGGCCTGCTTTGTGACAATGCTGTGGGAGTGTGGGTTGATCCAGTGGCGTAGCAGCTACTTGTCAGTTATGGCTCTGCCCCAGGGGCAGCAAAATGATATTGACAGATTTAAGAGGCTAGTGCAAAGCAGTGCAGCCACGTCTGATCGTAATGCAACAGCGTTTGATGTTCTACAGTGGTTACCTAAAACACGCACCTAATTGATTCGAAACTTATCTTACCATATTGGTGTTTCAATTGCGTGCTATGAGAGGATGTTTCTCAACGCTCAAAATGATAAAGTCGCATTTACTAGGGATGGTGTGAACCTCTGAAAGGTTCAGGTTCGTGTGAACGCGAACCTTTTTGAAAGGTTCTGTGTGAACGCGAACGTGAACCTCATGACGTCACGTGACGCCATATTGCTAATTTCAGAGAGAGAGCCTTTATTTTCATCGAACCAAAATACATAACAAACGACAGTGATGGTGCGTGCACAGCATTCGGTATTAGATAGGAATGATCGATAAGACCGTGAAGGTCAACCCCACATTTCAGTGAAGTGATGGCCTATATCAATGTACAGTACACGATATCCAGGGACGACTCGGGCCACATAATGCCACAATCCTGAACTACATATTGACGTCTTAAACGTCGTCGAATGTATCAACTGGGGCAATTAAATGATATAATAATCCCATAAAATCACTATCTTCAACAATTTCGACGAGAACTTGCAAGGGAATATAAGCTTACACCTTAACGGTCCAGGCAAGACCGGACAATGTATTCGGCGTCTGAGTATTGCTACGTTGATATTGAGCAGAGTGTAAAACGTGTTTCTATACTCACTACCGATATTACCCCATTAACAAGTTTTACAGCAGTAGACAAAGCCAACACCGCAAACGCACGGATTTGGTTTTTATGATACAATAAATATATGAAGTCAAGATTCACCCCGTACGCCTGCTAGATTTTTTACATCAGACAGCGATATCAATTTCATTGATGGATTGAATAAGCACCATTCGCTGACTGCATGTTGTGTAGGCTACTTCGCTCTTGATGTTGTGTTAATGCGGGTCCATCTCACAGCACAGAGTCACTATATTCACAAGCGGAAAGCTGGATATTTCGAGCAAACTTTTGTAACAAAAAGCAAGTAAAATTTTTGAGATTGTCAAGATGCGTTCGGTATTGATTTTTTTATGCTTCCAGCGCCATGCATAGAGTGGCCTGCAGTTCAAATGCAATAAATTTCATACAAAGATGTTATATTGAAGTGAAAATTGTAATATATGTAAGTTTCACAGTGCAGAACCTACCGAGGTTCGTTTATGAACTGAGGTTCACGCAAAGACCGCGAACATGAACCTCCCGTTCACACCATCCCTAGTATTTACGTTCTACCATGAATTTGCTATTTGTCTATCAGCAGATCTATCGGTTCTTTCTACAGAAAGAGACTAGCTACGCGCAAAAACTTGATTTTTATGATATTATTGCTGGGTTTGCTTCGGCGAAAGACACTTTCTCAAGCAATAGAGGACTTCTGAGACGCGGTACATTATTTGTAATTCGGGGCCACAATATCGTAGGCTCCGGATTCGAGTAGCCTACCTGAATCATTCTACCCAGCCCTGGATATTATTGAATTTGGCGGGCACTTGACGCGGGAGCTCAATTGTGTTGAACGTCTAGTAGAGTCAATACTATAAGTACTGATAGGCTACAGGAATATACTAATAATCCGGCAATCACCAATTAATCAAGTCTGATAAAGCCTTCTCCAATAAACACGTAAACTAAACTTCTAGCCTAGGTCTTATCGAACTTACGAGTCGACTTCGAAAACGCAGAAAAATGGATCACAACAAAAGCGTAGCCATACTCTGTAGGACATGCTGCGATGTTATCTGATCTCTTCACAAGCAGATATCGATAAATTGACGCACCGGGGCTTCCAGAATCTTTTCCAAACGCTCTGAAACGGATTTCCCTCTTTTCGCACGTATCAGCACGTATACAGTATCCACTTCCAAACAGCGCAACACTTTCTCCATCAATACTTTGCCCATGAATCCCGTCACCCCAGTAAGAAATACCGACTTTCCTGCAAATTTTCCCATGTTACGACCCCAACATTACGTTATTATAGTACCATGACCCAACAGTACCCTTATAGAAACTTGATACATCCATTTTGTATATCCCGTCTTCTTAGTTTGAATGATGCCGATAAATCGTTGCTGACCAAATTCTCTTCTTATAAAGTGATGTTTTTGCAACTCCTAGGTTCCATATCGATCTGAACTTTTCGATTTAATGAATTGAGCAAATGACTAACAACAACCGCACTTTCAACTTTGTTACGCAACACACGCCAGGGAAAACGGTTTAAAGTTCAGCAGAGTTCGCAATGGGGTCGACGGGATACTGCGGTGCTCTATCAGTTTTTGGTCTATGAGCAGATGCGTCGAATTTCATTTTGAACGTCATCTTGCTATTCATGGTAGTATGGCTCGATAAATTCCTACCAAATTATTTAAATCACGTGATCATTACCTATCCGATGACGGCAATCAAGATCTGTTCTGGTTGAATGATTATGTTTAGCGTAATCAGCGAAATTTTGTACCGGGCAGTTCCTGGCACAAACACCCTACCCGCTATATTGCTGTGATACAGCAATGAATTGCTAGAAATTCTTGGTAGTAACTTCTTCCCACGGTAGAAAAACTGTAATATAGTTTATAGAGTGTGTCATGTCGTCACGGCCGTTGTTGTTGAGATTTATGCTATATTGCCAGAGGGCAATAACTGTGCCACACTTTCACGGGCTATGGACCACCGAAATGGTTATGAATTCTTTATCGTTCAAATTAATAGAATCAGTTTTTGCAGTGACCTACAGTTGATGTAGAATGTGATTTGATTGATTTTGCAAATTCGTTGGCTATCGTGATGCAATGTTGAAATTTCAGTTGATGGACAGTATTGTCAAGAGCCGACAATCATCGTAACTTCTAACTTGTAAGAATTAGGGCTGGACTAAGTCAAGAAACTGAGCGATTTTATTCTGAATTAAGTATAGGGCGACGAGTATCACTCAGTATGGATGATATGGAAAGTTGAAATATACTATTCAGGCGACCAGACCACAGAGTATAATGCCACCGCCCACTTCTATACATCAAAGATTTGGTATTTTTTCGACCATACCTACTTGACTTTGAGACAGCGCTATGGGTTGATCACGACTGGACAGAGATCTCATTTCCTCTACTCTAACATGCCTAACTTTGTAATACCCTGAGTCAGGCCGTGTTATTTTTAGCATATGCCAAAACTGATAAAAATAACTTATTTTTGGCAATTTTCGATTTTTATTTTTGGCAGTTTTGGCATCGTCCTCTGAAAAGATAGTTTCCGCCTCGAATTAGTCACAAAGACGCTTTATTTGGGCTAGTTTGTCAAAAGACACCACATAATGTGCAGCATCCACATATTATAATCAGTGCCAACAAACAATTAGAAGAAGAAAAAACCTAACGATTTCATAGGTTAATAATATCAAACGAAACCACAAAATGTGCAGTATCCATCGTAATCAGTGCCAATAAGCAAAAAAAAGAAAGAAAACTCTAACAAACACGCTCAACAGCTAATTGTTACAGCTGTTGAATAGACTTGAATCGTTAGCACTGTAACAGTGCTTCCAAACTCAGGTCAGCTAAGTTTCTCCTAAATTCATTCCTCGTCCAGCGAATCTGGGAAATATCGGCTTCAACAGTAGCCGTTGAGGGAAAGAATGTTGCCAGTCATCCACAAAAGGTTTTCAGAGCTTCAAAATCTTTGGAGGGCCGAACCGGCTTCCATGCATCATGAAAAGAGATCACTTCGCCAGTGCCATCGATCTCATCGCGGAAAGAATTTTCTTCCCAATCCTTTTCCCGGAGTTTCCTGTTTTGTCTCTCAACACATTCTATTTAGTAGCCCGACTATCATTTCTCCTTCAGTCTACCGATATATTTTCGGAGGACTCTTGTCACTTCAGGTGGCTTTAATATTACCAACTCGCATTGAAGAGTCCTGGGAAGGTTAGCTGACGCAACAAGACTGTCTGGCAAAACGAGACTATGCAGCTCAGAAATAACCAGACAGTTTGTTGCGTCACAATGTTCAACTCGATCACAATGCAAAAATCGTGGTTAATTTTGGGGGTTCCAGTTCCATGCGCGGAATATAATTTATATTTTAATAATCAGTACTGCGGCAGCTTCTCATTGATACCCGTTTTATCAAATTTAGCGCTCGACAAGCCGGTCAAAAATGGTCGTAAAGTTGCCTTAGGACAAATTGAAAGTATGACGTAAACCAAATGCAGTCATCCGTTCAATCTCGCTGTGCCCACACCATTTAGGACACCATGCTTTCACCCCTAATGGGTGGGCTGAACCCAGATTAAGAAACCTGCCTTTCACAAACGCTTTTCTCGCTTGTAACGCGGTCCGGTTAACACAACACCATGAACGAAATACACTATTTGGCATATGCCAAAAATTGCTCATTTTTGGCATTTTCAAATCTTTATTTTTGCAGTTTTGGCATCTAGCTCCTGAAATGTCAAAAATAACACGGCCTGCCCTGAGTGGAATTGGTGGGGGTGGCAATGTCAAGCGCAACTTTTTGGTTAATTACATGACAATTCTATGCAAGAAAACCCCCTGTCACACGTAACTTATTGCCCAAAATAACCACTATCCAGTCTGGTGTACTACATGTTTGATTTTATTTTTCGTATGCTTTGATACCATGCTCCAATTGAGGTGTACAGCCGCCCAAGGTGGAATATAGTATCGAAACTACAGTTCTTATTGATAAATCAACTTTTAGTGGTAAGGACCGTATAATTTCAGTACTCCAAAAATCATCTCTCATCTTACTACTCGACTGAAATCGCTAGAATTGTTACTCGATTCAGATTCGAATCTCGAATCATTTTCCTGGCCTAGTAAGGATTACTGTACACTGGTACACGTTTCATTTCATATAAGTATTCCTATCACTTATCACAGTCTATTCTATTACGTCGTGTGGCAGCTAAAACTGGCATGATCAATATTATTAAACTCCTTGATGTCACTAGCCTTGTAAATATATAAATATATATTTGAGTAACAACATGGCCGACTTGTTTGGAGATGATTTCGAAGCTGCTCAGCCGCCGCCTACCCAGACTCAGGAAGTTGACCCTGCAGCCGCTTTCTTAGCCCAACAAGAAGAAGAAATTGCTGGTTGGTGACTGAATATTACAGTTTGAGTGTGATTTCATTTGATGTGCTGTTAAATATTTATGTCTCACTGCTCCACTGTTAGTGACAGACGCGTCTCCTGTGAATTGCGTGAAATGAATGCCATGATTGCTGCCTGTATGCTAACGACTAATATATATTATTTGTCAGGTCTTGAACAGGAAGCATTCGGTGATACCAATGAATACGCTGACACTAATGGCCATAACGAGGATTTTCTCGCAGATACCCAACAAACACAAGACAGTGAGTCCTGTTACTTGTAAAGATTGTGGGATCACCCATGGTTAGGTGTTTTATTTCTACCGGTCCATAAATTCTGTGGATCCTAGCCTGGCTTACCATATATTTTTACTGTTAGCATATTTTTAGCTCCTAGCAGACTTGGACAACCAAATAATTTGTAATTGTCTAATTAGAGCAAAATACTTGTAATGTCATTCTCATCTAATCTTTGAAAGTTACTATGCTCTAATTTTAATTCTAATCCAATTTCGCCAAGCTTAGTATACATATAGGCCCTATATGCTATTCTCATGCTTCTGAGAATGAACTGAACTTGATTTATGTGGTATTTCTTTTGCGAATTCAGTACAGTAATTTTACTTCTAATCTAATTTGAACAAGCTGGAAAGTTTCTAGTTGTCGAACGCTTTCTGTAAATTGGTGACTTCAAAAGACAATTTATCAAGCTGGAGTGCCTTGTGAATTCTTGCTAGTATTTTATATTTGGGTTCTTTTTGAAATGAAAATTTGGAATGCGGTGATTGGGTGGGGGCTGTTTTTTACTAGAACTAATTGACAAATGCACGGTGTGACGGTATTAACTCGTGAACTCAAAGTAAATATAATACTTGAAGCTTCATATTATAGACTCACTTCTCCAAATTCAATTGCAGACGATTTATTCAACGCTCCCGCTGATGACGACAATTTTTTTGGTGGTGGCGGTGATGAAACTGGCGCTGATGTAATTGATGAGATGGACCCATCACAAGCATATGCTGCTATTGCTGCAGCAGATGCTAGGATACAGGAGTTGAAGGCAGAACCACCGAAGATTGCACAGTGGCGAGAGGAGCACAACCGAATGTTGCAAGAGAAAGGTAAATATGCAATACTCAAGTCTTTGATTTGGTGCAATATTGCCAGTTCTATTTGCTACCGAACTGGTGGTTACTTCACTTGGTCATAAATTTTCGGTTGTACTTGTTGCCGGTCGGAAAATTCATTGATTTCAATAAAAAATGTTTAAGTTGCTAGCTCTTATCAGGACAAGAGCATCCAAGTTAAGTGTCCACTTTAAGGTATCAAAATTAAAAATTACAATATAGTTGAATCAAAATTTAAATTGTTAAGTTGGATGAAGAGCTTCTTGGAGGTACAGAACCTCAATATACAATTGCATAGTATATTCATATTGAAATGGACCCAAATATTTTTGGCTGACATTCGTCACTAGTCGCTGACGATTTCCCCTGACGTGTGTCAGCCGAAAATATTCCGTTAATTTCAATATGAATATACTCAGGGCTGTAATGACTCAAGTCATGACACGCGTCAAGTTGCAATTTTTTTGGTGACTCGAGTCAATTTTTGTATTGACTCAACTTGTACTCGAGTAATTGTGCTTTACGCGCACCAAGTCATATGACTCGAGACTAGGATGGCCAAGACAGACGTTTCATTGTAACTTCGAAGAATAGTCAAGTTATTGCATTATTGGTATTTCGTCTATCAGTCCTGATACTTGGAAAATAGGGCTAGAAACTACCAAGAGGAAAATTGCTATTATTATGAATGCGAGCCATTCTATATCACTCAAGCAGAGTTGAAAAAAGTAGGTTGACCTGGGTTGACCTAGAAACTGAACAGTGAACATAATGACTTGGGACTCGGACTCGAGTCGAAACACTATGACTCGGACTCGACCCACTACTAGCTGACTTGGACTCGGACTTGACTTGGTGGTGAATTGAGAGTGACTCAACTTGACTTGAGTCAAAACTATAATAATGAGATTGACTTGTGACTCGGAACCTTGTGACTTGGTTACAACCATGAATATGCTATACAATTGGATACATGAAAGAAAATTTGTTGCCAATATTCCTCACTTGCAAACTGATAAAATCGACAATCGCTATGAATCGAATTTGTCCATATTTGTATCCATATTGTCGCATATCATAAATGCCAAATGATATCCTACTTTGACTGGATATTCTACTTCTTGTCACCAGACATTGAAGAGGAAAAGAAAAAACAAGACTGGCTTAACCACGCCAGGAAGGAGCTTGAGGACTGGGAGAGAAACAGGCTTGAACAGCTGGAAAAGACGAAAGAAAATAATAGGTACTGTCCATTGTGATGTTGTATTTTGATGCATCAGAATTAACTACTTTGCTTGACTACTACTACTACTACTACTTGGAATATTCCGGAAATGATGCCCGACTCTCTAAATTAAGCGATTTGTCAGCCATTTCGGATGGAACTTTTGTTTTGTGTATCAAATTTCTGTGTATTTGTATCGACATAAGCGAATCAGTGTATTTCATCGGTGTTTTCAACATGCTGTAATCTTATTTGAGCATGAAGCTGTAAAATTTTGTATTTCTGCCTCTTCGTTCTCTGCTTTTCTTCTCTAAAACATATTTCTTTTGGCAAGAATTGCCAATGAAGAATATCAAAAGGCATTAGCTGATGACAAGCACGGAATTGGATACACGTATGTTACATGATCACAGAGCTGTCTCAGCCATTGGTGTTGTGGTGTTTTGGTGATGGTTTAGAGGGAATTACTTTCATGTAGTCACAATTGATCAAACTGTTCTCTGTGATTAATTGGTTTGACGGGTAGTTGCTTGTACAATGTACAGTAATGAATGGTATTGGTCACACTCTTTAGTAAAACTGGATGTAATCTTGTCAAACACAATGTGTTTTCAGCCACATTTTAGAGGTGGATTTACCCGCTAAGATGGCATTCGAACAACGTGATTGGATCCTTATGTGTGCTGCATGATTATAGTTGCGATTCATTACTTTTAGTACATGTGTATCAAGATAGCTCTAATATTTTTCAAAGTCTACTGGGCAAACAATAATCCTACGAGGCTTAAAGCGACACACATACCTGTGGAATATTTCTGATAGTGCCAATATGACTTGAATGTCTGAAACTATAATTTTGGATATTATATGCTAGGGCAATCTATTAACTACACTTTTATTGTAGCGTATTCTAGTGGGTTCCATTGTTGGTTACTGAAGTCAAGAAAGTTATTAACTCGGGGTAACAGTATTTATGTTCATGAAAATGAGGCTTGGTTGGCTATTAAACATTTCATGGCATCATAGCGCTTTACCTTGCGCTGTCAACTACCCAGTTCTGATACCATTTACTCTCATGAGAGGTCACTCTTGGGCTGGTCATATAAATACCTTTGTCTCCGAATTCCCCTCACAAATCTTGCATATGTAATCATCTTGCAGGGCGGCAGAAAAAGATTTCATTGCCGAGAGAGACGAAAGCAGGCCGGGATCTGAATGGGAACGGGTGTCTAAGTTGTGCGATTTCAACCCGAAAAGCAGCAAGGGAACGAAAGATGTATCGCGGATGCGATCCACCTTGTTGCAGTTGAAGCAACATAATTCCGTGAAACCAACCGTTGCGGCAAAGTAGTGACCGACTGACCAATATCAGTCTATGTCCTGTTCCGCCTTGTTTGCTGCAACACTATTTTGGGATGATCTATGACATATTTAGCTCGAATGGCCTCAAGTAAATCATGATTTGTACTTTCATTCCGTCTCAAAATCATTGTGTGACAGTACCTTACTTGACAGTACGATGCTGTCTCACGGTGAGCGCTGGTTTGTGGGAACTTTCGTTGTGGATTGTCTAAATATAATTTTTGTAGAATAAAGCCGCGTTTGATTGGTTGCTTACGTATCTCACCCGCATGTTCTTTTTGAGATGAATATTGTGTTCTCTCTTTCCTGCAATGTTTTAGAAATCGCCTGTATTTATCAACATGTACTTGTAAAATCAACTGAGTCATTCTCTTGTGATGAATAGCTCTTGGAAGGATATCATCGTAGGGCATGTGTTCAGTGATTGTCACTGATGCTGAACCACTTGTTTTCCAGTAAAATCAAGAGGGTCGTGAGTAGGGCTGGGCACAATGATTCGAGTACTCGAATCTGAATCGAGTAATTATTTTCATGATTCGAGTCGAGTAGCAAAAGACGATTTTTTCGAGTACTGAAATCATACGCTCCTCGCTACTGAAAGTTATTTTATCATCGAGAATTATGGTTTTGATACTATTTTCCACTGCGGAAGCCTTAAAACCTTGATTTGCCGTATCGCAGCGTACGAAACATAGTACAAAGCTACTAAGGTTACTGGAAAAAAACATTTCCGAAGTCATGATCCTCCCACGACATTGTCACAAAGTGCAATGAAAGCGGTAGGGTTGGAGAAATACCGAAGTATCTTCAACGTGATGGATATCAGGCAATATATTTTTGCGGTGGCATAAAAGGTACATATTTGAACTTTGACATACTATATTGTGCTGTGACGTCATAATGAGTGATACTCGAATACTCGACTCGACTCGAAGCATAATACGTGATTCAGAATCGAATCACTCAGGTACTCGATTTTGCCCAGCCCTAGTCGTGAGAAACCGTGTACTTATTCAGAGTAGCTTCTTTATATTATCATTATTTTGAGAGTCGTCATGCTTTTAAACTACATCTACTACTCATGTTTGAACATGTATTAGAATGGTATGTATATTCATGAGGTAAGTAACAGCAGGATCCGCGAGGACAATCAAACTATAGATATCTATAATCAAACTAAGTAAACAATCAATCACCTGAGCGATACACTACACGCTTTTGCGTGCGTGGCCATCATATCTGTCATACACCAAACACTGTTCCCAAGTTCCGTGTTTTTTTCTATATTATCATTACTGCCGCCTGTTTGTTTTGTATTTTGGTTCGATAAAAAATAAATACTATCTCTCTTCCATGGTAAAGAAGTCATTGGAATTTTCGAGGCAGTGACCGCAGTTGAACTGGCACTGATAGGCTTTGAATGTAAAATTGTTTATTGAACTTGACTCGTTGAGTTCCTAATAGTAGTTTGAATGTAGTCGGCCATTCGTATAAATTTCATTAATACTTCCAGAATACTAAAAAAAACCGTGTATATCTAGTTCGACCCTATTTTGATGACCGCAGAGCGGGGCCTATGGTATGGGAAATTGGTCTTTTTTAGCCAAGCCACGACCATTTTCCATAAAAATCTACCGTTTCAATGTCTGTTAAGATCACTTGTGTAAAGTGTCCTCTGCCGCGGATCTTAAAATATGGTAACCCTAACTAATGTGAATCAGCCATAACAACAACAACAACATAGTTGGGTTATAATTTTCATCTGAACAAGTCACACACAATGTACAATGCGATAAGCCACGCGCAGAGAAACTCCTTATTCGAGTTTTCGGAGATGGGTATTTTGAAATCTGTACCCCCTCGGTGGATACCGATGAAATGTGGTTCGAATAGAGCTTTAGTGCAGCTACATGTTAGGTAGGCGTCGAAAGTCAGCCTCAGAACCGCATTGTCATTTCTCTGTCGCAGTGATGATCTTAACGCGTTTGCCGAACGTGACACTTTAAACTTATAGCTGCAAAAGTTATGGTCCACTTCACTCTGGCTTCGTGCAAACTGCAAACTGCAAAGTGGTAGCAACTGGTACAGTAAGTTCATTTGGAGGAAAGGTTGAATTGTGGTAAAGAATAAGTTGTTCGGCAGCGAAAAAATGTCGGCACTACGATGTTTACCGCGTTTCATAACTCACCGCCTGTTCTTGAAATCAACGGCTGTGTTACCAACGTGCGTTGTTTCGACTGCAAGAAACTTCGCAAATTGTACGCAAACTGATTCCAGTTACACGAAGAGGACGTTGCTTTTGAATCCACTCCCACAGCATGGCATGACGGATTACCGACGAATGATGAGCTCTGAAAACTCTACTGCAAACGATGTCCGTCAAAGAGTTATGTCTTGCTTGACGCAGTATGACAAAATAGACGCAGAAGCCTTGACTGCGGACAGTCATTTTATGAAAGATTTTGGAATGGACAGTCTCGACCACGTTGAAATCATAGTTGCCATTGAAAATGAATTCTCACTCGAAATACCTGATGATATGGCAGAAACTTTGCTAACCCCTAATGAAATTATCAAATGTGTAATTGACAGAATGGAATTATCAGAATTATGACATGGACAAATTTTCTGTCATCAGATTTTGCGGCTTTCGCGAATGCATGTGTTTTGTACTAGTACAGCAATGCAGCATAGGCACTATTGCTGGATTAAAATGCATTGAAAAACATTTCATGATATCTTCCTTGATTATTGGAGATTGAGGATAGCGTTGATGACCAATGAGGGACTACATAGTAACTGAGTCACTTTGTTAGCAAATGCGTATCATTGAATCTATCAGACTTTGCAAGAATTATCCATTGAATGGTAAGTAGGCATTTAGTGATGACTCTGACTCTAATAATGTTCCTCGAGGAATGCAGATTGTATGATAGGCTTACCTTATCTTAATGTTATTCAATAGTATTAAATTATCCCACTGGCATTCTACTGCTCATGTGAACACATAGTACGTTTGAAAATTTTGCACATGTCCATCATAACGCAGAGCGAATGTTTGTTGATGATATTCGGTTATTATATCCATAATACAGGCTCTGCTTTTCAGAACAATCAAGCCTATCTATATCAACTATGTGACACAATTACAGTGACTAGATCTTGTAATTTCCTAACACCCCCGGAAAACGGTCAGTAGGCGAGTGAATCCAATCCAACGTCAGGCTTTTTTCCATCATCAAACTTTTTGTTAACTATTTTTGCAAAAATTGACTTGGCAACTTCGTAAACCTGTCCCGGTACTATGAGTCTGTGAATCTCTATGCGGGCCGGGTTAGTTTGTGAGGTATAATTTCTTGCAAATACTTGAGTACACCAGTTGCTACTTTCACTCAAGTATTTTTTTTTTCGAGTTGCTCCACACCTACATGCTACATGTATAGTTTTTGTTCCCATATTGCCAATAAACTTTGTCCCTTGAATGATATCTGGTTTGGATTTACATTGTTATGAGTAAAATCGTTTTAAATACGGATCATTATCTCTCTATGTGTATCATATGGACTATGCTTTCAAAATTGTACTTATTCACTGTCCTTGACAGAGATGTATCCTATAATTTACAAAATATCATAAAATTCAGGTAACCATCACTTTTTGAGTACATAAGTAGGCTACTGTCCTTCAAATTTTTCTACTCGAGATAGCTCGAACCGCTATTTCCACTTGTGGTCGAGTACTTCCTAAAATACAAAGTGTACTTGAGTTTTTTGAGTAGCAGCGAGGGCAGTAACCAGGTGTCAAAAGATTGGACGAAAGACTTCCTTCCCCTCAGCTAAATCTTTGGCTTGGATATTGTGACGTCATCAGTTTTGTCTGCGTCGAAATGAATTTGTGAAGTCACAACTTGTGGACCCACTCAAATTCATCGAGTTATCACCAGAGGTAGTCAGTAACAAAGTACTTCTACTTTTTTGAAGTACTCAAGCAGTTTTTCTCTACTTCTAGTACTTACTCAAGTAGAACTAACTTTTGCTACTTCTACTTAATAATATTTGTGATCTACTTACTTACTTTTCGCTATTTTCAGTTTGTCAAGTAGAAGTACTTTAATCCTCCAATCAGGAAGATGACCTGAGGAATCTCGGGGCTGTAATCACGGAGTATCAACATTTAATTTTCATGAAAGTTGAGTAAAACCCAGAATTTTCGTCGCGCACAGTGGATATGGAATGACCAATATGATTGCACGAAAGTATCGGTGAATATAATTTAGGTAGCGGGTTGCGCGGTTCCGTTCACACCGCATTGTCGTCCGTATGAAATATTACATCACAGTATATTTGGAACTGATGTTTCGCAATCTAGCATTTACTTCATACATCATATCGTAGTCTAGCAGTCCATGGCGTGTCCTAATCTGGAACAGTGGGTTCTGACTTTTTTTTAGCTTTAGACCTGATGTAGCATATAACCTTTAAACCTTCCTATAGACATGAAATACATTTTCCGCTTTTAGACGTAGGATTTATATTTCACTTTCAATTCCCAGTATCGGACTTTGAGTTCTAATTAATTACTCAATATGGCATTTTTACGATCCACCAATTTTGTTATTAGCGTTTCTAGTAATCACGCAAAGTGTTAACACCGTATCCGATACAACTTCTCCGTAGTGCTCTTCGATTAAACTACTGGCCTTATAATATCAGGGGGGGGGGGTCGCCATACCATGATATTTTCCGAAACGTACTGTTCGAGTAAGCAGAGGATTAGTATCGCATTTCCATATCAATACTATCATTTTCATCCCATCATGCGGACGAACGCTTATGCTGTTTAGAATTGGATACCTCCTCGCTCCTGGTATGCATCAATATGAATCAAGCTCTGCACCTTTCGCATAGCTCGTTTTCACAACTACTTACTAGAGTTGATTTAAAGTCAGTCAATTCTACTTCTATTACAAGTAGTTTAGGTTGCTTATGGAGGAAGTACTTCTACTCGTACTTGAGTAGATTATTCCATCGCTACTTCTACTTCTACTTGAGTAGATTTCTTGACTATACTTTGACCACCTCTGGTTATCACTACACGTATGGTGAAGCTGCTATGTTGGCGGATTTATTAGTCGTTACGATGTTACCCAATTTTTGATTTGTGATGCACCATGACCAAAGTACTGATTAAAATTTTAGTACAGAGAGAACACGCCGGACAGATATTCTTTCCATGATCAACACTGTGGTAATTTCCCCATGCTTGTATCTGTATGGATCCGGCACGAAGAACCACTGTACCATACAGTGGCGGCTCGTCCTATAGGGCAACTGGGGCATTGCCCCACCTAAAATTCTGTTCAATAACAATTTAACCATTTATAGACGCACAGCGCTCAATATATACCGAGATCACAGCGAAACCCGCGTTCTTCGTGTGCTTTCGCTTGCAAATGCCCATGCATAGAGAAGTCTCTGCGAAAATCGAATTCTCTTCTGTGTTTTCGCTTTGTGAATGCCTAGCCGGGGCTTGCCCCGGTAGCGCTCATAACAAGCTTTCACTATCTATTCTCTCAAAGCCGCGCACAATTAGGAAACGGTGATATACGCTCTCCTATTCGTAAAATGGCCGAGCAACCGGGGCATATATGCCTGTCGCCCCTAAGGTGTGATGTAACAATCGTATCTATATCTGAACTCGGATACCGTGATATGCGTTGAGTCGACCTTTGCTGGTATAGGTCGATTTTGATGGTGTTTCACACCATGATAATTCTTGAAACTTGGTATGTCATGTCGTGATGGTGGTATTTAACACTGTCCTAAGTTTCAGGGTTTCTACTCAAAGTTTAGGGTAGTAATTCCGTTTCCAAAGTCGAGTGTGTGCTGATCCGTCATGTATCGCAAACATATTTCACGCAAAGCCGGTATTGGTCTCCATTAATTTTAACGATGCTCCTTAGCTAGATCCGTCTTGAGCTTATACATGGTATGTCTTGATTTTAGTATCGAACGCTGTGCCAAGTCTCAAGGTTGGCACTCAATGATTAGGGCAGCAATTTCGTTATCAAGTTCGAGTATGGTAGAGATGTGCGCTGATCTGACACTTAGCCTACCTAACGCATTGCGGATTTCACGCAAAAGCCGGTGTATCTGTGTTCCATACTGAGATAGGTGATGAGATGATGATATCATGAAACAGTTTACTAACATCCTCGGTTTGCATTCAAATATTTAGTTTTATTTTATATTCTCCAATGTCAATTTCACCGTGGAATGGTGGCCTTCGGGCCATTTGCTCACAATTACAACCCCTGTCAAGCGCGATAGCTGTTTCGTTTTCGATGGCGGCTAACAGCTTATCGCTTGATCAGCCTATTCCTCAGTAAATTTTACGCAAAATTCGGCGTTGATCAATTCGTATTAATTTTGACAGTGTACCATACCGAAAACGGTCATGAGGCTACTTCTCGATGATTTCATGTAACCAGACTTGGACAACTAGAAAATTTTCAGCTTTTCTGAATTAGATTAGAATTAGAATTAGAGCTACACAGTTTTTCCAAATTAGATTAGAATTAGAATTAGAGCTACACAGCTTTTTCCAAATTAGATTAGAATTAGAATTAGAGCTACACCGCTTTTTCCAAATTAGATTAGAATTAGAATTACAGCTACCAAGCTATTTCCAAATTAGATTAGAATTAGAATTACTCAGTTCCCAAAAGCTTGAAAATTGAATGAAATTGTATATGGGAAATGAATACAGTAAAATTGAGTTCATATCAAATAACAGTGCATGGTGCAGAAGGCCGTAAGGCGATAAGCGTCACATATTTTTGTTTAATAAACAACAAGAACAACAACAGTGCATTCCAATACCCATGAGAGTTGTTAACTTCTGTACACCAAGCTTGGCTCGATTTTTACTATACTTTAATGAAATATTACTTCTTTTATGGTAACCATGGGCATCGCCCATGTTAGTCAGAACGGCGATGTACTAACGAGAGAGAGAGTCTTTATTTTCATCAAACCAAAATACATAACAAACGGCAGTGATGGTGGTACAGAAAATATGCGTTCACAGTATTCGGTATTAGATAGGAATGATCGATAAGACCGTGAAGGTCATCTAGTCTGATCACACCAGCATCAACAGGTACACTTGACTCTGAACAGTCTGGCTGTAAAAAATGTTTAGTTAAGAAAGGAACATAGAAAAAAATCAAACAATGGTAGCAAATGATCAATGAAGCAATGTCTGGGCGAGGTAGGGCAACAGTGTTAGTGTAACGACAAGAGGTGGTCAAGTAGGGCTTTTTTAAATCTATTATAAGGCAATTCACGGATATGTGGTGGTAATGCATTCCAGATGATAGGTCCCGAGTAGTCGATAGATCTCTTAGTTAGGTTGCTATTGGGTTTTAAAAACTAAAATGTTGTTCGCAGACTTCAAGCTACTCTAGCAGGCTATTATTCGTCATATTATCTACTATGACTGCGCGGTGGAAGTAAGGCGATGGCGGCTTGGCACTGGATTTTCATGCGCAAGAGGAGATATTCTTGTTAACTCACTGAAATAGTGCAATATGCCTCGGACAAAGAGACATTTTCAGGAAAACAATAATTAGATTAGAACTAGAATTAGAGAATAGGGACATTTCACAAATTGGATTAGAATTAGAATTAGAACATAAGAACATTTCACAAATTAGATTAGAATTAGAATTAGAGCATCGAAACGTTTCACAAATTAGATTAGAATTAGATTAGTGGCATTTCGCTCTAATTTAGTGAAATTAGACAACTAGAATTATCTAGTTGTCCAAGTCTGCATGTAACAGTGTACCAAGTTTTCGGCTTTCATCCACGTATTTATTCGGTAATATATTTTCCGAAGGCGATTTTGCAGCAGACATATAGACAGTAGACACTATAGACCGTAAGCCGTATGTGTCGTGTGACAATCTCCAGCCTCAAGGTCAAAATCTCCCAAGCTGTACCGGGACCGAATTTCCGAGGCTGCTATCCGTAGTTCTTCAGAATGATGTTTTGGATTCAATATGACATTTCCTTGTCCAATCTATGAGATAACAATTGCGTATGTGTCCGAACTCGTTGACCTTTCCAGTAAGGCATACGCAATCTCTCGATTTATAGTTATTTCCATTTCTGCAGATAAGTAGTCAGGTCAAGTGCGAACATGAATCGTGTTGAATCTTTGCTCCGTACGCCGTTTAGCCAACTGCCTTTAGAGCAAAAATTAGAGGTAAAGCGACTAGGTCCGTATCAGCCTAGAAATTGCCCATTGGTCCAATCGTACGCCGGAGGAAAACGCACTCGTGCCTTTTCTTCAGCGCATTTCGATAAAAATGAATGGCTTACTTATAGCGAGGATAAAAACGCCTTGTTTTGCTTTTACTGTCTTTTATTCGACAGTGCCGGTACCGGAAGCAGTGGCTCTTGTTGGAACAAAATTGGTTATCGCGATCTGAAGCATTTGTCAGAGCGTGTGAAAGCGCACCAAAAATCCCAAGTGCACATGGCTAGTGCAGTTAAATATAAATTGTTTGGCAGAGTAAATGTAATGTCGCAGCTCAATGATAATCATTTGAATAAAAAACAATGAATAAAACATTTGTTACCGCACTTCAAGTCACGCCACCGGCAAACCTCTCGCGGCACCTACGTTAAAAATCATTGTTTACGGGTAATTCATGTGACCATCATGAACGTTGAAAAACGCTACTGTGACGTCATATTGATAACAAATCGCTTGCGGCCCTTGCCCCACCACCCGATATTGTCACGAGCCGCCACTGGTACCATACTATTTCATTGTTTATAATTTCCTTGCAGTATTGTCCTGTGTATAGATGAGCTTGTCTCTTCTGGCTAGGCTAGTCGTTATAAATCTACCGGTATGACGACAATGGAGAATGCAGAAGTAGAATAACGTACAACTTCAGGAACCGTTGTGATTTACTCGGACCAGGCGCGTACAGCCAGTCGGAAAAGGAGTGGGGTTGAAATAAAACGGGGGGTTTCGATTTTTTTCGAATTTACTGATATATCATCAATTCATTAGGCTTAAGTACATGCGTAAATGCTTATTACACAATCTCCTCTTGACAGTGTTGGGATGACTCGAGTCATGACTTGCCTCGAGTCACATTTTTCATATGACTTGACTTGACTCGAGTCACTTTGCTAAAATGACTTGACTTGACTCGGTGTATCAGAAATGTGGATTGACTCGTGACTCGGAGCAAAATTCATGAGTCAATTTCAAGTCATCATGTAATCGGTGACGATAAAAATCACTGTATCTTGCATATGTTAGTATTGTTCGTGAAACGATGGTGTAACGCGTGAGAGCGACCAAACATTCAATGATAGTGGGTTTTACTGATTCTCCATTGTTCTCTCACAAATGAATTGACCACAAACGAAGTGATCGATGCTTACAGCTTACGTTGTCGGAAATAAGTTGTAAAGTAATTTAATAACAAAATATCTTATCAATTCGTTTCTCTGTGCTCTATTCTGTTTTGGCTGGTGTCTATAAACTGAAGTTATAAAATTACTTTCGTAGTTTAACAGTTCTACGTATATGTGAGCGATACAGCACCTTGCACGTATATGTAACTCTATATTCGTTCATCGGTTCAGAATCAATTGCCACTCAATCTGTATTTCAGACAGCTAGCAAAATGCAATGACGTAATCATGTCTCATACTTCGAAAAGGCAACTTGACTTGAAATGTGACTTGACTTGACATGACTCGAGTCACCTTTGAAAATCTATTGACTGGACTTGACTCGAGTCAAAATGTGCTATGACTCGAACTGACTTGTGACTCGAAGGTGTAGTGACTTGACCCTAACACTGCCTCATGATAATGAACTTACGCGTATGATAAGCTTGCCAATTTGCGAGTACCTGATCTCTCGTGAACAATTTAATAAGCGCGTACTACGCAGCATCGGCGACGATTTTCGCGAGTCAAAAATGTCCCAGTTCTGACCGAGAAAACATCGACAGCTAGGAGGCAAAGAATGTCAGGCATAGGCCATCGATGATATCGTGCGTACCGGGCAGATACGATTGTGCAGGTCAGCGATGATATCGTACCTACCATACCAACCCTATTGCAGATGCGCTTCTTCAAGCCAGCGGAACCAGGCTTGTTGGAGACGCGATAAACAGGCCAGCGAAATTGCAATCAATTACCTATTTCGCATCAATCTCAGTGGGAGATCGCGTTATGTTGTGCGGTGCACAGACGTATCTCGCTAATTGGCGACAGGCTTCTCGCTAATTAGGCGCACCGAGGCCCCGGGTGCACGCTACAATGATAAGATTTATTGAATTGCAACATAAAGCGTTAGAATGCTCATTTCAAAAGGACAGGGTTTCTATACCCCCTCTGGCTACGCTCTTGGCTCGGACCTCCACCGCGTTGCGAAACAGCAAGTTGCCTGTTGTCGGTAGTAGTGTAGTTTTGATTCGCACGCAGCTATTCTGTGCCTCAATATGCCTGTACTGGAAGTGCTCTATCCACAGGGCCGTAACAGCACTTCGTAAGGCCCCCAAAAAAAACTTTGGTCTTGGGCCCCCCATAGAGTTATAGACCGAACTTATGGGGGGCTTCGCCCCCCAGACCCCCCCCCGGCGATACCCTGTTTACCGCTATTTATCATTTTCGTTGGGAGTTTGTCGAGTTAATCCTACAGCCTTTGTCGCCTAGGCGCGCGCAGCGCGGGGAATTTCTTGAATTCATGACTGAATTGGTCAGTATGATCGGGAATTGCATATATATTGTTATTAATTTGTATCTTCTCTCTGCTCACGTAATCAGATTTGCCGGTAGAGCTGAGTGAGGTGTGTTTGAAAAGGTAGGACCACTCAATAATAATTAAACATCTTCGGGCGTATACCCGTCGGCAGGAACGAAACAGAACCTCGTCAGGCCCTCAAAACCGTGGGTTTTGGGCTCCGATAGGGTGATGAAACGACCTCTCCATCACGTTGTTCGCGTTTGTCACGAAATCATCTGTACTGTATTGTGAGCCAGCGCGAAGCGCGAAAATTTTCGATAATTTATGATAAAATCGGTCAATTAGATCGGCGATTGCATATATATTATGCTAAACGGGAGGGCCCGTAAATAATAATTTAACATCTTCGGGCGGGCGGACCCGTTGATATGACTTCGTTACATGATGTTATTTCGTGACTTCCAGTCTGCTATATCAAAAAATATAGAATCGCCCTAACGAAGGCTTCTAAACTAAGAGACGCACACGATTTCAAATTGGTATTTCTTCACTGGCATAAAATTTTTCCCATCTGGATGGTATTTGTCTTGTGAGGTTCGGATTGCAAAGACAGAAACATTCGGCGCCAGTCATTTAGGCGCCTATGGACAATTATACCTATATGTATTTTGTATATATAACGAAGTCTTCGCTCAGCATAAGGGCATATACCTTTTCGGCCAAGGTTTTCTCGCTGCCGATCGTTCTGGCACACTTCTTGGAGTCGCATGTTATATGGCCAAAACTTGATTGTATGTCTTGGTGGGTCGTGGCGCGGTAAGGGCCCTATACCCAATAATAAAGATAAATGGCTACTTGAATTCCCGCGCAGCGCGAAAATTTTTTGAAAAAATTACATAAATTTTCAAAAAATACTCTATGATTTATGCTAATTCACGAAATAATTTTGGGCCCCCTCCGAGCTCGGCCCCCCCCCAATTGGGGGGTTTGGGGTGCGGCAGTTGTGGTGCTGTCTATCCATCACGCTCTCTCACTGGCCTCATACCTGTTAAACGGCGTTTGGTTTTTATCACTTATATATTTCTATCGAGAGCAGACGAACACAAGGAGGAGGTGATTCAAGATGTAATGCTTTGGTACGAAGGCTACCCGACGGTACGTTACGTACGTCGCCCACCCATCTTTGTGAGAACACATGGCACTTTCAGGTTTCACATTTTGGCCTAGTTAGAATAAAATCAGATGGCTTGTAATTGAGTGTAAGAATCACGAACTATCCGAGCCGCAAAGATGCTCGATACCTCTTGTCTAGTAGAGGTATCCAGTTACCACTATTCCCTTGGACAAACATTTTCCGGATTCACGTTCGAGCAGACTTGGCCAGAGAAAAGATAATATTTCGCCAGAAGAATCGTCGGCGGTATGAAATCTTTCGTGCTTACTGGCGTCATAATATTTCGCGTCGTATTCGATGATGAAGGCAGGCGTCTGTACCGACAGAACCCACGCCAGACGCACACATTCAGCGACGTAGACTTTCAGACTTCGTGACGACCGAAGCTCGTGACATTCGAAAAGGGCGTCGCACACTCTATCAAACACTTCCTGTGAAAAATTCAGTTTGGGTTGGATTCGTTTATAAAGACCGCGTAGCCTATATGTCAACATATTGTATTGAGAATGGACCGCACAATCGCTTCAGGAATAGGCCAACCCAATTTCAATTCTGCAATTTCTATGAATGCGGCCCCACTATCCTGGTCGGCTAATGAGTCGGACTCAATTGTGCTTGCCATGGTTTCATTTCTGACTTGTTTTGTATTGACGTTTTCAACGTGCAGTATAGTACACCGAAATGCAAACAAAAATAGTGTGTTTCGTATTTGGTCGGTTTCCTCCCTATCCTAGAGCGCAAATCGGGTAAGCACCAGTTTCTGGTACGAACCCATGCTATGGTGAAAATCTGGTAAATACATCTATTTACCACGCATGCGTAGATCCTGACAGATATTGGGATGTCGGAGCTCGGACACACAACTGCGTCTCAGGTCTCACCACCGTGATCTTGAAACGTTGCGCGCTAGCTCAGTGGTTTTCCAGCTGCGGATGGTGAGTACTTTGTAGGGTGGCCAAGACACCCAGCCTTGTTTTAGTAACCAGCTTCTCAAATACGCCATGGATAGGTCTGGGCGAAGGTGCTGACCATTTATAGCAGTGGTTCCTAACCGGTGGGGAATTCCCCACTGGTGGGGAATGTAATGGTTTCTGGTGGGCAATTGACCCATTCGGTAAACACTATATATATATACAAGATAGTCTACATATTTACGGAGACACATGCGCAATTACTGTCACCAGTTAACTGCTCTGAAATGTATATATCGAAAATTATATTGCGTGTTGTTCACAAAAACTCATTCTTAACTCCGGAAAGGCAATGATCGCGTCACAAACGCATCCAGCACGACCAGTATGACGTGAAATAACGCTTTCTAAATTTTGAGGGTTACCGGTATCGGTTCACAATGGGTTTTATGTTGCAGTTATAGGCGATTGTCTTGCGTACTGGTGTGATTGTGCGACCTGTGTGTAATAAAGCAAATAGCTGCTCCGTAATGACCAAAGTTTTGGGTAGTGCGGAATAAAGGCTCAGAATAAATCTCAAGTGAGAAATGAAGACATAAAGGTTGGGAACCACTGATTTATAGTAATCAGCTCACCAAATTTAGTGGTGGGTTGCGGAACATTTTCGAATCAGAAATTAGGTAGCGAGTAAAAGGGTTGGGAACCACTGCGCTAGCTATTTCCGCAAAAAGCAGTGCGTGGACAAATTGTTGTTATGCAATTGTTTACAATAGTTTGAAAACCTTGAAAAGCGAATACTTTGTGTGCAATAACATGTATCATCTTCATCTGTCTGTTTCAAACCAGCAGGTACATAGTATTAAATGTTACTCACTGCTATATTCTGAGAAAGATCATATGTATCCGTGGTATTTTTTAAAAAAGCGAACACGGTCGCTTCGGTTTCGCGGGTTTTGCGAGTCGCCAGCTGCATGCAAAGGGCGTCTCGAATCGTCATCCTCACTTTATCGATGGTATCGTCGACGGAGCGGAATGAGAGCTGAAGAGAGATAAATGTGAGTGATTTTGGATGTGTTCGCAGGATTATGACGCGTCGCAATATCAGTTCGCTTGATAATTATTGATCTGTAGGGACGTTCGGTTATAGGGGCGGCAAATGAGGCAGTGAAAATAGTGAAAACCTTCAACGATTTGATATTTTTGTTGGTGTTGGTGTTCAATCGTTCATGTTCAATGTTCATGAATGACTAACTTTAAACATTTTTACATCGAATACTACGCAATTTGCATATTTGTTGTTCGCAGATAGGGTGATAACTAGGGTTGCATTTAAAACAAATGGTTGTTCAAAACACTTTGTTTATAAAATATTTTAAACAAAAGCATTTTAAAAAACAAAATTGTGTTTTTTTCAAGTTGTATAATTATGCCCTTATTGTGTAAATACTTTACAAAAAACATGTTGTATGTGCCCACGGACGACTACCACCCTATATATAGCCGACGTATAAGATATGGGATGGTTGGAAACCTCAAAATAGCCGGTTCAACAGCTAGTACGTGGATATTTCGTCAAAGGAAGCATATTTAGCCTACCCTATATTTCCAATTGTGAATGTCAATCCGATATGACGTCACAATTGATATTGGTGACGCCATGGCTAAAAAAACATGTTTTAAACAAAAGCCTTGTTTTAAACGTGTTTGTTTTAAATTGATTTTTGTTTTAAATGCAACCCTATAGTGATAAAGACCCGAGCTCACTCAACTGGCATTAATCGAATGATATTGTCGCAGTGATTTCGAAAATACAAATATTATTAATGACAGGTCACCAGAACCACTCAAAAACGGCAAGGAATGTAAAAATGGACTTAGTTGCGTACATTGACAGCGCTATGTAACAATGAAAGGTGAGGCACACGTTAATCTGTCGCACCGATTGTTTGCCTAACAATCACGTAGCCGCAGCCCATTGAAACTATGCGCTCTCAGCTATCGACCTTGCGAACCGACGGTATACCGTAATTTTCCATGTATAATCCGCATAATTTTCACGATTTTTTTCCCTAAAACGGGGGGTGCGTATTATACATGGGAACAACACGCTTGAAAAAATCTCCCTCGATAAAAAACTTGAAATCACACCTTTCTTTATGTTTGTTTCCAATAGCGCATCACTTTCAGCCATCGTGTCCAGTAATTCGTATTATCAGTGTAACGCGCTACCAATTAGCAGTGGCGGCTCGTGACAATATCGGGTGGTGGGGCAAGGGCCGCAAGCGATTTGTTATCAATATGACGTCACAGTAGCGTTTTTCAACGTTCATGATGGTCACATGAATTACCCGTAAACAATGATTTTTAACGTAGGTGCCGCGAGAGGTTTGCCGGTGGCGTGACTTGAAGTGCGGTAACAAATGTTTTATTCATTGTTTTTTATGCAAATGATTATCATTGAGCTGCGACATTACATTTACTCTGCCAAACAATTTATATTTAACTGCACTAGCCATGTGCACTTGGGATTTTTGGTGCGCTTTCACACGCTCTGACAAATGCTTCAGATCGCGATAACCAATTTTGTTCCAACAAGAGCCACTGCTTCCGGTACCGGCACTGTCGAATAAAAGACAGTAAAAGCAAAACAAGGCGTTTTTATCCTCGCTATAAGTAAGCCATTCATTTTTATCGAAATGCGCTGAAGAAAAGGCACGAGTGCGTTTTCCTCCGGCGTACGATTGGACCAATGGGCAATTTCTAGGCTGATACGGACCTAGTCGCTTTACCTCTAATTTTTGCTCTAAAGGCAGCTGGCTAAACGGCGTACGGAGCAAAGATTCAACACGATTCATGTTCGCACTTGAGCTGACTACTTATCTGCAGAAATGGAAATGACTATAAATCGAGAGATTGCGTATGCCTTACTGGAAAGGTCAACGAGTTCGGACACATACGCAATTGTTATCTCATAGATTGGACAAGGAAATGTCATATTGAATCCAAAACATCATTCTGAAGAACTACGGATAGCAGCCTCGGAAATTCGGTCCCGGTACAGCTTGGGAGATTTTGACCTTGAGGCTGGAGATTGTCACACGACACATACGGCTTACGGTCTATAGTGTCTACTGTCTATATGTCTGCTGCAAAATCGCCTTCGGAAAATATATTACCGAATAAATACGTGGATGAAAGCCGAAAACTTGGTACACTGTTACATGAAATCATCGAGAAGTAGCCTCATGACCGTTTTCGGTATGGTACACTGTCAAAATTAATACGAATTGATCAACGCCGAATTTTGCGTAAAATTTACTGAGGAATAGGCTGATCAAGCGATAAGCTGTTAGCCGCCATCGAAAACGAAACAGCTATCGCGCTTGACAGGGGTTGTAATTGTGAGCAAATGGCCCGAAGGCCACCATTCCACGGTGAAATTGACATTGGAGAATATAAAATAAAACTAAATATTTGAATGCAAACCGAGGATGTTAGTAAACTGTTTCATGATATCATCATCTCATCACCTATCTCAGTATGGAACACAGATACACCGGCTTTTGCGTGAAATCCGCAATGCGTTAGGTAGGCTAAGTGTCAGATCAGCGCACATCTCTACCATACTCGAACTTGATAACGAAATTGCTGCCCTAATCATTGAGTGCCAACCTTGAGACTTGGCACAGCGTTCGATACTAAAATCAAGACATACCATGTATAAGCTCAAGACGGATCTAGCTAAGGAGCATCGTTAAAATTAATGGAGACCAATACCGGCTTTGCGTGAAATATGTTTGCGATACATGACGGATCAGCACACACTCGACTTTGGAAACGGAATTACTACCCTAAACTTTGAGTAGAAACCCTGAAACTTAGGACAGTGTTAAATACCACCATCACGACATGACATACCAAGTTTCAAGAATTATCATGGTGTGAAACACCATCAAAATCGACCTATACCAGCAAAGGTCGACTCAACGCATATCACGGTATCCGAGTTCAGATATAGATACGATTGTTACATCACACCTTAGGGGCGACAGGCATATATGCCCCGGTTGCTCGGCCATTTTATGAATAGGAGAGAGTATATCACCGTTTCTTAATTGTGCGCGGCTTTGAGAGAATAGATAGTGAAAGCTTGTTATGCAGACATGGGGTAATCGCGATTAGTAATCGTAATCGATTACGACGATTACAGCATTTTGAAGTAATCGTAATCGCAATCGATTACATTCGAAAAAAATCCGAAGTAATCGTAATCGTAATCGACTACTTCCCATATCTAATCGATTTGTTTGTGAAAGAACGATTACTTTTTGTTTGTACAAGGACTATGACATAAACTGAATATTTGTGACTAAGAATGAGATAATATACCACGTTAGCGTTAGCATAAACATCTGTTTTCAAACGCCACTGACTCATTATTACGTCAGAAGTATTAGCTCCGCTCGTCATTGCGTAACAAGTATCCACACATAGTAAACATACATGCGATGGACATTGTAGTGTGATTGTAAGAACACCTCCCGTGGTGTATATCAGGTTATCAATACACTACAGAAGCCGCTACCTCGCAGCAGGATATCGATCACCACTCTGCCTATAGTTTCAAATAGTAACGTATGTATTAATGTTTGGTTGTGCTTAGTTAAACGCAGTTTACCATTGCTGCTTGGCGAGCAGGAGGCCTACGTACGCACGTGCACCTGACGAAGATTCGGAATTTTGTACTCGTCGAATAAGACATTGCAGTTTCCACAGCGAAGCATTACAAATAAACAGCTGCTGATATATATCATAACCTAGCCGTGCTTAGCCGTTTCTCGTAACAGCAGCTCGCCGTATATGTATTAAGTTGAAGGCAGAATTTTTATGGTAACCATATCTTATTCTCATATAACTACTTGAAACGGGCGTCAATCGTTATTTCACAGTTCGTTACTTAGCATTTGGACCTGCCGCCATAACCATCCGTTTATATAGCATGACATGTTAGCGTGGGTTGTAGCTAGAATCAGCAATTCAGCCAAAACAGCAATTACCCTGTCCAACCGTTGATCAATTTTCAAAAGTGAATTTCGTTAATAATATTGGTAATTGCATTATATTACTATTCATTTATAACCTCTCTGAGCCCCGAGTGTCAGATTTACCTGTAACGCTGGGCAGCACCGTAACTGCCGCACCCCAAACCCCCCAAATGGGGGGGGCCCGAGCTCGAAGGGGGCCCAAAATTATTTCGTGAATTAGCATAAATTAAAGAGTATTTTTTTTTAAATTTATGCAACTTTTTCAAATTTTTTTCGCGCTGCGCGCGATGTCAACCTGCCAAACATCTTCAATATTTGTACTCTTCCTCCAAGAAAAAACACGCAAGATTTATAGAAATAGACATATCGGCGTTGGTCATTACAGCGCCACGACGCACCAAGACATATAACGATCTAGGACATATTACATGCGACTCCAAGAAGTGTGCCAGAACGATCGGCAGCGCGAAAACTTTGGCCGAAAAGGACTGCCCTTACGCTGTCCGAAAACTTCGTTGTATATACAAAATACATATAGGTTTAATTGTCAATAGGCGCCTAAATGACTGGCGCCAAATGTTCCTGTCTTGGCAATCTGAACCTCAGAAGACAAACACCATCCCGCAGGGAAGAATTATATGCCAGTGAAGAAATACCAATTTGAAATCGTCTGCGTCTTTTAGTTTAGTACGTTTGGGCTATTCTATATTTTTTGATATAGCAGACAGGAGGTCACGTCACGTCACATCATGTAACGAAGTCATACCAACGGGTCCGCCCGCCCGAAGATGTTTAATTATTATTTACGGGCGCTACAGTTTCCGGTAAATCTGATAACGTGAGCAGAGAGGACAAGAAATTGATAGCAATATATATGCAATTCCCGATCTTATTGGCCGCTTTTATCATGAACAGGGCTGGGCACAATGATTCGAGTACTCGAATCAGAATCGAGTATTAATTTTAATGATTCGAGTCGAGTAGGAAAGGACGATTTTTTTGAGTACTGAAATTGTACTCTTCTCGCCACTGAATGTTAATTTATCAACGAGAATTATAGTTTCGATACTAATTTTCACTGTAGAAGCCTTGGAACCTTGATTGGCTGTATCGTAGCATACGAAACATGGTACAAAGCTACGAAGGTTACTCGATGTAGCACATTTCCGAAGTCATGATTATCCCACAACATCATCACCAAGTGAAATGAAGTCGGTATGGTCGAAAAAAATACCAAAGTATCATTTATGAGACGGATAACAGGCATTAAATTATTTGTGGTGACATAAGAGTTAGATATTTGAACTTTGACGTATTATATTAAGTCATGGCGTCATAATGGGTGATACTAGATTACTGGACTCGACTCGAAGCATATTACGTGATTCAAAATCGAATCACTCCGGTACTCGATTTTGCCAAGCCCTAATCATGAATTATCGAAAATTTTCGCGCCTAGCGCTGGCTCACTAGACAGTACGACTAATTTCGTGACAAAAGCGAACAATGTGATGGGGGAGGGGGCGGGTTATCACCCTATCGGAGCCAAAGACCCAATTATTTTTTAGCGGGCTGACGAAGTGCTGTTTCATTCCTGCCAACGGGTGTACGCCCGATAATATTGACCGGTTTAATCATGAATTATATAAATTTTTCGCGCTTCGCGCGTCCAGGCGGGAATATCTGACTCACTAAACGGACACCCAATGTAGATGACAAGTAGCGGCAAAGATCGGATTGCCAGAGGGGGGTCTGGGGGGCGAAGCCCCCCAGAAGTTCGGTTTATCACCGTATGGGGGGCCCTAGACCAACGTTTTGGGGGGGGCCTGACGAAGTGCTGTTACGGCCCTGACGCTGGGGCACGTAATTCATATTCATAGCATCTGGTATGTTGTTATAATTACTGTATGTTGTTAATTCGCGACCTCCAGTCCGTTGTATAATCACAAGATATTGTACTCGCCCAAACGTGGCAGACTAAAAGAATATCTTTTGTTAGACGCACACACAAATTGTTATTCCTTTGTGGATTCGCCGGGTGACATTTGCATTGTGGGACCAGATTGGAAGGACAGGAGTTATTAGTCCCGCCCACTCAGCGCGGCTATTGACAATGGACGAATACCCCAAGTTTCGGCCAAGGTATTTCTTTGGTATCACATCCCGTGAAGTTGCGTGTTGGCCGGAACTGCTTATATGTTTTGGTGTGTTGTGGGATCGTGGTGCGGTAATGACCGGCCACGAAATGCCTGTTCCCATAAAATATAGCCTATGTATGTTTTTTCTTGAGGGGAAGAGGTATGCATTTCAAACCCAGCTATCTACTGGAGCAGGGGTCACCAACTGTTTTGAAACAAAAAGCTACTTCTTGTGTAGTGTGTACTGCTGATTATTGCGACGACCGACGGGTTACCACGTACTCCCGTCGTTTATCCATGTTCAGTTAGATTTCTTCACTTAGAGTAAGACAATCAGAGCACTGGGCCGGGTTTCCGCCCCTTACCAAGAAAAAAAAACGCTCACTCGCAGGGAATCACACCAGCTCCTCCAAGCTCAGTTGCGTTGCTGCAGTGCGCGCAGAAGCGCCGATCTCCGCGTCTAGACTCGGGAATATTAACTATATAGATTCCCGTTGAGCCGCCGCATGGGCGAAGACAAGCAATGCCCCGAGCGACTGCGTTCGTATGTTCCTTGGCGTCGGCCGACCCATGTTCAACTGCTGCTCATATGAAACGAGCTTCAACTATCAAATCTCTCATTTGGATATTTGCTACAGCGCAGTGGTGGCCACACGAACGGGGGGCCTGGGCGAGACTTACCGGGGGCCGCCCTATAAGTATCTATCCGTAACTTATGGGGGGCTTCGCCCCCCAGAACCCTCTTTCGCATCTGTTATTATTATCTATCTATCAAGGTTTGGCCAGGTGCTGGATTCGGCCATGTCTATTTTTCATGTGTGCAAAGATAGACGACATTAAAACTAAGTAATTCTACTGCATGCAGAGACGTGATGATTATCGGGATATGGTACTTTTATAACAAATGCAGAGATTTGATGATGATTGACACATCTGTACGGAATCCTATTCTTGCCTTACACGGATTTCCATGTTTATTCGTTATTATCCTTGAAAAAAGCGCATAATCCAAATAGGGGAGCCCTTCGGCCAGCCCCCCTGGCGACCGCCCATCTCGCCCACCCCAAAAGCCACCACTACTACAGCGACCGCGGGCGACTCATTTGGTCCGCGTTGGTGACCCCTGTACTAGAGATATTTGAATCGCAAAGCTCGAAAAACATTTACAAGAATTAATAAAATTCTCGAAAATGCTCTATAATATATGTTGGTTTACGAAATACTTTTGAGTCGCCTTCGAGCACGCTCCCCCCTCTATTAAGGAATTTGGGGCGCGGCAGGTAAAGACCTGGCAATAATGCAAATCGTTGGATGCGATAAATCATCCACTATAAAGTTGTGCAATTGATATATTATGACGTAATAAGCAAATGACGCATGATGTATGAAGAAAGTTGATATCTCATTAAGCCTTTTCATCGCAATCCTTGTATTGCCTTCCCATATATCATTTAAGATTATAGTCCTAAGCAAAACAAATGTAATCGTAAGTAATCGTGATTACTCTTTCAATGTAATCGTAATCGTAATCGACTACTTCCTGATTTTGCTGTAATCGTAATCGTAATCGTAATCGCGTGATTCCGAAGTAATCGTAATCGCAATCGATTACATTCATAAAGTAATCACCCCATGTCTGGTTATGAGCGCTACCGGGGCAAGCCCCGGCTAGGCATTCACAAAGCGAAAACACAGAAGAGAATTCGATTTTCGCAGAGACTTCTCTATGTATGGGCATTTGCAAGCGAAAGCACAAGAAGAACGCGGGTTTCGCTGTGATCTCGGTATATATTGAGCGCTGTGCGTCTATAAATGGTTAAATTGTTATTGAACAGAATTTTAGGTGGGGCAATGCCCCAGTTGCCCTATAGGACGAGCCGCCACTGCCAATTAGCATAAAGCGTGTGCCACAGCACACACAATCTCCTGCTGAGTTGGTTTGGCGTTTGCACCCGAGCGAAATTAGGTCATTCATTGATTGCTGAACACGCGCGGCAATCCTCGCTAATTCATCGACAGGCCATGTGCGCAAAATATAATCGCTTGCGTAATCAGTCGCACCTCCAACAGGCGTGGTGTGCACGACATAACCGTTGGCCTGAGCAATCGCATCTGACCTCGTGCGCAAGATGTCGCGTCGCCGGCCTCGCAGGCTTTGGCTGCTATCTACTATCGTATATAGAGGCAATACCGTTACTTGTATAATGATTAGCAATCACATCTGTAATAGGGCTCGTGCGCAAGACGTCGTGTCGCAGGCCCGAACTATCGCGTCGCCAGTAGGGCTGGGCAAAATCGAGTACCTGAGTGAATCGATTCTGAATCACGCAATATGCTTCGAGTCGAGTCGAGTAATCGAGTATCACTAATTATGACGTCATAACAGAACGTGATGTGTGAAGGCTTAAATATGCATCTTTTATTCCACCTCGAAGAATATAATGCCTGTTATCCATCACATAAAAGATATTTTGGTATTTTTTCGACCATACCGATTTTATTGCACTTGGTGACAATGTTGCGGGACGATCCTGAATTTGGAAATCTGCTAGTTCCAGCAACTTCGTAGCTTTGTACTATATGTTTTGTATGCTACGATACGGCCTATCAAGGTTTCAAGCCTTCAACTGCAAAAATTACTGTCGACACTATAATTCTCTTCTACAAATTAACTTCCAGTGGCGAGGAGCGTATAATTCCAGTACTCGAAAAAATCGTCTTTTACTACTCGACTCGAATCATCACAATTAATACTCGATTCAGATTCGAGTACTCGAATCATTATGCCCAGCCCTAGTCGCCAGCCTCGCAGGCCTTGGCTGCTCTGTACTATCGTTTGGAGACAATGCCGTTAATTGCATAATGATTAGCGATGGTTATGTCATCATTGTTCGACAGTGACATCGCAAAACAGAACAACATCGCGTACTAAAGCACAGTTATCCATGTACTGTGAATGCAGGGTGCGTACTATACATGGGTACAGGCTTTTTCCCAGAATTTGCATGTCATTTTAAGGGTGCGTATTATACATGGTGGCGTACTATACTTGAAAAATTACGGTAGTATGAATTGATAATGTTGTTAGTTGTTACCAATGTCTAGTGCAGAATAAATACCTTCTCTTACTAATGTAGTTTTGTATTTTCCATGCGTAGGCCTACCTTCCATTGTGGATTTTCATTTTATTGAAATTTTTATCAGATCAAACATGACAAGATTGCGATGTAATAAAAAGACAGGAGGGTGGGTTGTGATGTGAGGAGAAGCAAGTCTCCATCTGAATCAGCTAACCTTTTAGGTTTATGTATTTGCGAATCTCGTCCATAAAGGGAAGGAGGCTAAATGAGTCTCCAAATCTCAGCCTCACCGCATACCAGTGTTTCTGTTAGGAGGAATTCCTAATTTTCTGATTAACACCAGAAAGATATTAGGGTTTTACAAATACAATCTCCGCAAAAAGCGCGCGTTTCTATATACATCACTTACTACGATCACAGAGAAAAGCAACTTTGTCTTAACGTCGTTGACGCGTTCATTGTCGACGATGTCTCCGTCGTGAAAGATTTCGTTGATGTCATCAAGAGCTTGTACTCTTCCTTCGCTGTACAAATTTCTGTACTCCTTAATTAATTCCACGCTTCTGGGCGCTCCCGATTCGATGTTTTCGTAGTTCGGACTTATGCTGATGAACGTCTCAGCTTGTTTGGATAACCTATATGCGTATTTGAAAGGAATTTTACAATGCATAAATTGCAGCTATAAAGTCACATACCTTGCTATGAGGTCTTTTTCTCGCCTTCTAACTTTATCGATAGTTTGATGAGCTCTTTTCAAGTCCTTCTTCAGACGCTCTATTTCGCTGGCGCTCTTGTCTAATGACGCTTGCAGTGTGGATAGAGAACCCGGCGTCGATTTTCGTGAAGGTAGTTCCATACTTCCAAAGGAGGACCGACCTAGCGTAGAAAACTTAAGACCTCAAAAATATTTCTATTGGGAGCAGTAGAATTCAAAGTGTGCGAGGGAATTGCCGTCGGCGACGGAGGTGGGTCATTGCAGACTGGATAATATAAAGCTATCTTGGCGGCGTCTTAAATACTTCCCAATGGACATAACTTGTCCAATACAAGCTAGATAGCTCTGCTAAAAATGATCAAATCTGACCATTAACAATTATGAACCATGTTTATTTCCACGCAATTACCTTCAAGTCACATGTGTGGATTTTATGCAGTAAGAAACCTCATACTATAAAGCGCGAATAAAAAACGGGAGGCAGACGCCACATAATATCAGATAGATGTCGCTCCGAATATAGTAATTAGTCTAATTACTAGGTCAAGTTTACTAGGTCAAGTTTTTGTAACTTTTTTTACAGCTTCCGGCATCTTCCTAGATACTCAGAATCTAAGTACTATAATATTTTATGCTGTTTGAAGGGATTTTATAGTGCAACTTTTTGCAACTTTTCTCTATTTTTCGTGCCAATTTTCACTGCAACTTTTATCAAATATTGCGGTAAAATGTAAAGGAGTGATTTAAAAACATGCTATAAGCTATTTCTAGTACGGTTCTATGAGTTATATGAGGGTTAGCTGCATCTCACTGTTATCTATGACACAATGGCTCGCAAGCAATGAGTTCAATTACGCCTACCAAGCACGACCATGCCCTAACAATATGTAAATAGATCGCTTTATTAATTCTGTCGTTTAAATTTGAAATAGTTTCCCATTTCACGAGCGCCCAGCCGAGACCGTCGAAATATACATTTTCACTGAGTCACCTTTTTCAGGCTTGCTTTTGTTAAAGTCACCGACAGTGAGTTTTTCTGTAATGCCTTGGGTCAAGTTTGCAGACCTAGGGGGTTTGGGGTGTGTTGTTGGACTTGTTTTAGGGGGAGGGGGTTATCGCTAATTCGCTATGCTGTTTGGCCTTTTTATGGAAGCATTTCGTAATTTTCTTGCTATGTACCGGAAAAAATGTAATTTTTGGCGGTTTCGCCAGACCGTGCGTTAAATGGTAATAAATTAACAAATTTGACAGCTCCGCAGGAACTAAGTTATACAACGGAACCCTTCGAGTATCTCATACCCTAATAATTCAACAAAAATTCTAATTGCAACTTTTTACTGCAACTTTTCATAAAATTAAATGCAACTTTCTCGCGATTTTAGTGCAACAAAAACTTGCCGTACTAATTACTAATTAGTAGGGCTGGGCACAACGATTCGAGTACTCGAATCTGAATCGAGTATTAATTTTACTGATTCGAGTCGAGTAGTAAAAGACGATGTTTTCGAGTACTGAAATTGTATGCTCTTCGCCACTGAAGTTAATTTATCAACGATAATTATAGTTTCGACACTAATTTTCACTGTTGAAGACTTAAAACCTTGACTAGCCTTAACGTAGCATACGAAACAGATAGTACAACGCTATGAATGTTACTAAAAATAGCACATTTCCGAGGTTATGATCATTCCACAACATTGTAACCAAGTGCAATGAAATCGGTATGGTCGAAAAAATACCAAAGTATCTTTAATGTGATGGATAACAAGAATTACAGTATTTGTGGTCGCATAAAATACACATTTTTGAACTTTGACATATTACATTCTGTTGTGACGTCAAAATGAGGGATACTCGTTTACTCGATTCGACTCGAAGCATTTTACGTGATTCAGAATCGAGTCACTCAGGTACTCGATTTTGCCCAGCCCTACTAATTAGTATGCACCCTACTGCTACTGTGTCGTGTCACAGTCATGATTTGACTCGTGAATGTCACTTCCTATCCATATTATCTCTTAAATGTATGAGATTTTAGCAGTAGTAAAAGGTATGCCAAAACGGTACACGTATGACCTATATCAGGGATCGCCAATTCAAAACGGGTCGCGGGCCACTTTTCAGATTTCGTAGTGGCCCCAGGCCGCATGAATTCAATATCAATATAGACTATAGGCAACCACGTTTTAAAACTCTACGTCAGTACGCCGTGCTACCTTACATATAGGCAATGGGCATTGTGACCACAAAAGAAGTAATATTTTATTAAAGGAATACAAATTCTACACATTGTCGTTTCCATGGGATTTGCAGCCTTGCGCTACAGCCGCGTGTATTGGATGCTGCGATATGCCCAAGTGAGGTTTCAAGCCTGCCACGGCGAGAATAACGAATCTAAACTATGTAATTTTTGTCGATAAAGTCCCTATTTGCACTCTTAGCCATTGGCCAGGCAATGCGTCGTTGTTCCTATAGCTCTAAATATGATGTCAGATATTTGAAATACATATTTAAAACATCATTCTTATCGTATACGTCACCATGCTAACCCATATGTGGTTGTATACGTAGGTAGGTGGAGTCCCCAAGAGTGGATCCGGTCCAAACAAAGCATAATCTATAATAATAATGTTTATATATGACGAATGGCTCAGAAGACATCATGCTATACCGATATATTTCGACTTTCACAATATCTTAGCAGTTAGCACCATCTGCGCCGTTAACCTGGTGTCTATAAGATAGTGTAGTAATCTAGTAGTAGCACTGTATAATTTTTTGAATGTGATGATTGCTGTGGATTCGTAGAATATTGTATCTTTCTCCGGCGAATAAAATCATTTGTGTTAACCCACGCGAGATCGCTTGTGTTACAGTACCTATCACAAAGCAATACAATCACTAATTTCGTCCGGTAAGAAAAGCAAACTATCACAACATCCCTACTCCAATTTCCGCCAACAATAGCCCCAGAATTCATCATACTTGTCTCAATGGTTTTGCCACAATGGCCGGAATGAAGATTAAGCCCCCGCGTCTATAATGTGGCTTAAATAATGGATTCCGATTTGCTTGTTTTCATCTGTAATGAAGCGTTCTATCAGAGACGCAATGCTCGATACCATTACCAAGTATAGACTTATAAACTAATGAATTGATTTCATGATTTAGTATTATTTTACCTGTAGTAAGTTTATGCATGTCGTCGTACGTTTCCGATATTTTCAAGACATTTGATGTGAAGTCAATAAATAAAATATTCAATGCTATTGAATTGAGATAAATCTGAATATTTTCGGCTGTCACTCGTCAGGGGTAATCATCGGTAACTATAGTAGAAAATTGGAAAGAACATTGTATATTCTGTTGATACTATATTGATATACATTGTCCTTACAATTCTCGGGTTTATTTCAAGATGCAAATATTATTCAATTGTATATTGAAGTTCTGAACCTCCAAGAAGCTCTTAACAATAAATGCTGCACGTTCATGCATGCCGCATTTTGGAACATATATGTGCTCTAACGGCTGTAATTTGTAACCATATAAGCTGTATTCGAATTGCTAATATCAATGATCATAAAATCATTTCACATGGCACTGGGTGTCGTGTTAGTGCCTTTGCCTAAGTGATTACTGGTCACGCAATATTGTGAAATCTTTGCAAAACTCATTCTGGAATATGAGAATGCAGCTGCACTAACCAACATGCGTCCGTGATGGCATAGGATGTTGTCCGTCGCATAATATGTACGGCGTGAGGTCGTTGTCCGCATGGTCATTTGTCAGAACATCGCTGTTTTTTACAAATTCCTGTTAGGAAATTTTACAAATTCCTGTTAGGAAACCGTATGTTGTGAGAAATCGCGTAGTTTTTCAAAATAGAACGATTATAGTCACCTTTAAAATGTTGATAACGGTGTTAAACGCCTTGGAGTAGCGTATAATTTCATGAGAAAGTTTTGCGTCGGCCGGTACAGATGGGATTTCTTTTCGTATTTGTGAAAATGTGAGTAAGACATCTTTATCACGCGCAATCCGCTCCTGCATGTTGTTAATTCATTGAAAGCGGACATGACAAATTTGATATTATGTCATACCTGTAGCAATTCCAGCAGCCCCGGGAGTTGGGCATATTGCATCACTGGCTCAACTACATTCAAAAGGACTTTGTTGTCGAATAGTCTTTCCTGAAATATTAGCAATGTTTTACTGACCTACTCGCAAACGTTCAAGGAATTTATGCTGACTTCAAAGCGATATACAAGTGCCACATGTTTAATGCCACTTCAAACTATGATAACGTTGAGTGGAAATTCATGCTTCAACATAATCTTATAACTACAATTTCAAGTAGTCGGGGTCTTGACACATATATGCATATTGTGTACTCCTGGCCTCATATAAATATTTCGGCTATTTAAAGATATGAAGAGGAATCTTTCCAGCGCATCGAGGCGCACTTTATGGAACGGAATCAAATACTATGTGCCCGTCAGCTGTCAGAATTATATGAAAAAATTGAATTAATTTCTTATAGATAATATAGGCGACAGCTTAACAGTATGGATAAAATGTAGCACTGACATTTATTTTCACATGTTTCAGCAAAATGAAAAGACAACAACAGGGTTATTATTGTGTTTCTTTCAAGTTTTTCTCACTGTCATTATATTAAAATATAATTGTAGCCTGAATTCGTTTGTAGTTCGTATTCAGAGGGTTATATTGATATCGTGATATTTTAAATATTAAAAAAAAAATATTCGAACATAATATACTGGTTTTGAAGTTCGCGGGTATTTATAGTAGATATCGTTGCTGTGGAATCAAATTAGCTTATTTCTGTTTTTCGAATTTTGAGATCAACCTTTCAAATTCTTAAAAATATCACGTTTTTGTAAAAAAATTCATTTTAAGTCTTATCTTGAGTTCTTCACCATGGTTATGTCTGTCACATTGTTTCGAACTTAATCATGGCAGAAAGAAAATGAAAACTTTACGAAAACTTAATTACATCAAAATGTGTAAAATGGACATAAGTTACCCTGATTCCACAGCGACGATATATACTTTTATACATACTCATGAAAGGGTTATACGTGAGTGCAAGGCCACATGCCTAATCTATGCACATAGAGGCATGATCAAACGATGAGCCACAATTAAATAAATTAATACCGACCTGAATGTCAGTCGATGTGAGTCCGATGACTCGTTGATGATTGTATTCATTAGTAGCCGGGTTTCCGTGTGCCGAGCGAGGCCGCGTCTTCGGCGTAGGCGCCTTGGCTTCGGTCTCTCCGTGTTTGGCATGATTCGACAATTTGGTCAGCGCATATTTGGAGTTCACCACCATCCTTTCCAGCTCGACTTGAAGGGCTTCTGGAAGGCTCAAGAGTTTTTTGATTATCCGTTCTTCGCTCGACGGTGTTATCTCGACTTCGACGAGCCCATATTTTCCCAATCCTTCATCGGCTCTGTGCAAACACTTTTTGCGGTGATGAAGCATTTTGATAATCACAGGACCGTCCACGTATCCGATGATCTGTGGACGATAAGATTTTGTTGTTAAGCCCGTTCTTAAAATCATAATCATTTCACTTACTCTCAGAATACTCCTGCAATGTTTCTCGATGCTGTCCCAGTTGCTCAATTTCGGCATGTCGACCGACTGGTGACGATTGTACAACTTGACTATCTGCATCACAAGGGACGCGAGGGAAAGTTCGGATTTTGGAAATTTGTGGGCATTCTGAAAGCGATAAAGACATTTCCTGAATATTATCATGACATTATAGACCATAAAAAGCTTAGACAACGATATATCTTGCTTTTTAGGAGTTGCATGGGAACCTGAAACAAACCTCCTTCTATCCCAACTCATACATTGCTTAGGACTAGTTTTAAAAGGACAAAAATGAGGAAGGTAAAAAGAATTTTCGGCAACTTGAGGGCAGAAATTCAGACTTCAGGCTACTTTTAAACAGAAGTGGACAGGATGAGCTTCTATTTTTTCGGAGTATTCAAGTAGGTTTTGACTACTAGCAGTTTTTACTCAAGTGGTTGATATGTTCAGACTTCTTTCCCTTTTACTTGATCAGTTGTATGTCAAAACTTTACTTACTGGAAGATCTGTCGTAGGGCATTTATGATTTAAATTTGCCTTTATCAGCGATATCAATGAATGTATCTGCCTCTTACTTAGTCCAATTAAACACTTAGATCATTGGTCAAGTTTAAGCTACTATCAGAGGTGATCAGTAACGAAGAATTTCTACTTCGACTTGAAGTGGCTTTAGAAGGGTTACCCATACGTCCTCTTTTTTGAAGAAATGCCCTTCTTTCGCCCAAATGCTAATAAAACAATGATGATGATATAGAAATGCACTCCTTTTTGACAATTTTGCCTCCTTTTTAGCCTAAAATTCCCAAAAACCACGAAAGACGTTGAATTGGGGCCTAAAAGATAGACGACGGGTTACGCGGGAGTTAAATCTGAAAAATGACCCTTTTTTTTAGTCAACACAACACGGATTTTTTAAAAGTGTCCTCGTTTCCCAATTCCAAAATATGCTAACCCTATTTTTGCATGTATTTTAAATTGCTAATTCTACTTTTGAGTAGGAATTTAAATCGTTGCGTCTACTTCTACCTGAGTAGCAACACTGACTAATTTCCCAACCTCAGCTTCTAAACCAGTGCACAGTACGCTCACAAGTTTACTTACATGCGCGTAAAGCCTGGTCATGAGACAGTTCAATATTCCGAGCGTTCGTGGTATGGAGTCCAGGAACAAGTCAATCGGAAATTCGCGGTATATATCCAACAGAGTCTCGATGGAAATATTGGCTATGATGTTTACGATTTCGTCTCGTCTGTCATTCTCGTACAGCATTGCGATCTTACGCAGCGCGAACGAAGGATCGTAATCTTTTATTTCGAGACTTGGAGACATTCTGAAATCGTGGAATAGGCCGATTTTGAAAATATTTTGGGAAGAAACCTTCCCTTGTAATATATCGCGGGTAGGGCTGGTCAAAATCGATACCTGAGTGATTCGTTCCTGAATCGAGTGTTAGGCTTCGAGTAACACTTGTTATGACGTTATAACCGTATGAATGACGTGGAAAGTTCAAATGTGCACCTTTTATGCGACCATAGAGTATACAATGCCAGTTCTACATCATATTAAGATTTAATCAGGTATTTTTTCGACTGTACCTATTTTATTGCACCTTGTGACAATGCTGTGAGTTGATCACGATTTCACAGATATGTAATTTCCACTAACGTGCTTACTGCTTAGCTTTGCACTATACGTTTCGGACGCCGTGATACGACCAATCGAGGTTTCAAGGCCTCCACAGTTGAAAACAGCATGGAAACTATACAATTCTCGTTGATATGTCAAGTCTTAATGACAAGGAGCGTATAATTTCAGTATTCGAAAAAGAATAATCTCTCACTGTTCGATTCAAATAATTAGAGTCAATACTCAATCCAGATTCGAGTAATCCAATCAATCTGCCCAACCCTGCTTGTAATCTTAACTTACAGAGATTTCCTGGATGCTTCCGTCTTGACGTTGTTCCACTTCAGTTTTGAACTGCTTTTGGAATGCTCCCTCTGCAACTTTCGATTTCTCTGCCGAGGCACGGAGTTGGAGTATTGCGCCGATAACTTATCCATTTTCCGCTCCAACGCACTTCATCCGCCGAACTGGTCGCTGCAACTTGGAGTTTGCTGCCGAGTCCACCGCCTCTCACTACGCCTTTGTTCTCAACGTATGCTTGGGAACGATTGTTAATTTCCTTCACTAGGCTGCCTGCGAGGGCCCCACAACTCATGAAGATTCCTTTGTTTAGCTTTGATTGTTAAATGCTATCTTCCATTGTGTTCCTATTCTATACGCGATCGTATTTGCCCTTGTGCTGTATAGGCTGCGCCACCATGCGACCCCATAGCTAACCATATACGATGTACCTTTGACTCTAGGGCAGTGGCTCTTAACCTTGCCACCAGCGCCCCCCAAGGGGCGCTGGCAATTTTGAAGGGGGCGAAAATGCTCAGGGGGTGAAATGGGGGGGGGCGCTGGACTCAGGGGGCGATAAGGGGCGCTGAAGAAAATTGGCTTCGCAGTAGATGATGTGGTAGTAGGACATATCCTTAAGTAGTATTCAGAATAAATTAACATCACAGAAAACATGTCAAATACGATCATGTTTGCTACATATGTTTTCATAAATGTACTGGGTTATTATTTTTCATATAAAACAAATTGCATGTACTTTCAGATCGCCAATTTCCCGTTATTTAAAACAGTGCCGTCACGCTTGCTAGGGTTATTTTCAACAAAATGTTTCGTATTAGGTATTATATTCCACATCGCACAGCGTGTGATAATCGAAGAAGGAGGCACTGTATATCACTTTTGATTGAGAGTGAGAGCCCCCTGTACATAGCATAAGTTTTGAAGCTTTGTGCACGAAATGAATATTGTATTTGAGAGCTACAAAATTAAATCGTCAGAATATTTCTTCATCGTATCATAAATAATGATATTATCTCGTGTTGTAGTCACAACCTCACACGAACGTTCTATAATATGAGCTGCGTTGTTTGGAATGCATTCATGTTAAAATTAATAACTGGGTACAGTAGGCCTATTAAATTAATTGTGAGCAGATAAACGCATCCCATTCCCAGTTGACTTACTTATAGTTACACAAAGCCCTAAGACGAAATCCGAACCACAGGGTATATGAAACCGTACCCGATTGTTGTTTTAACAACCTTGAATAGACCCTGAATATACCAATTATTACATATTAATATATGATGTATTATAGTCGAATGGTCCTCGAGCGCGATAAGCGCAAAATGTTTCCAATACCAAAATCCCAAAAAGACCGACTGAACTTTGGCCTCTTACCAAGACATAAACTGCTGCAACCCAAACCCCCGATCCGTTAGCTCGAAGGGTGCTCTAAATTTTTTCGGTGAATGAACATAAATTAAACATCATGTTATGACGACTTTCCCACGGAAGAATACGCATAATTATAGAGAAATAGGCATTTCAGCGTCGGCCATTACCACGCCACGATGCACGAAAACATATTGAAGTTCCATGTGAATATGGGACTCCGAGAAGTTCGTCAAAAAGATCGTCAGCGAGAAACCCGTAGCCGACGAGGATTGCCCTTATTTTGAGCGTAAGCTTCGATGTATTTAAGCCTAATTGTTCATATGTGAATAAATCCCTCGTGCGGAATTATCATGTCGTCGCAATCTGCACCCACAGGACAAATAACGTCCATCACAAAAATTATTTTTCAGTGACGAAATACCAATTTTGAATCGTGTGCTAACTTTTGTTTGATACGACTATATAGCGGACATGAGGTAACAAAATCACATGTAACGATTTGATTGTATATCAACGGGCACGCCCAAATATATATGTATAATTATACGTGGCCTTCATTTTCCAATACAACAGCTCACTCAACGCTACTGGTAAATCTGATTACGTGGGCTGATAGGATAAAAAGTTTATAGTGACATATATATGCATTATGCAATTATAACCTATTTCATTCATGCATTATGTGCTGTGGTCTGGTGACCCCACTCCTGAAGAAGAACACTCTTGACCCCGATCTGATGTAAAACTATCGACCGATATCGCAGCTTCCGCATCTCTCAAAACTTCTGGAAAAGGTTGTCGCCAAACGCATTGTGGACCATGTGACCGAGTACGATCTTCACGATATGAATCAATCGGCATATCGTGCCGGACACTCGACTGAAACAGCAACGTTACGTGTCCACAATGACATTGCTTCTGCCCTCGACAACGGAAACATGGTCGCTCTAATCATGCTGGATCTCTCCGCTGCCTTCGATGTAATCGACCACGTTCTATTGGTGGAACGGCTCCATCATGTATTCGGAATCTCCGGCGTGGCATTAGAATGGGTAAAATCTTATTTGAAAGATAGAATGCAGTGCGTATCTGTGGATGGTGTCCGTTCGTCAGAGATTCAAATCGAATCAGGAGTACCACAGGGTTCTGTTCTCGGCCCATTACTCTACCTCATGTACACGAAGTCAGTCGGAGATATTTGCCGCCGCCATGGTTTCTTCCACCATTGCTACGCGGATGATACACAGGTTTACGGTCTTATGAGAAATAGCAATGACTGGGAGAGCGTGTCATCCAAGTTACAGCGATGTCTTATCGATATTGAGCTCTGGATGACACAAAATCGTCTCAAGTTGAACAAAGAGAAAACTGAACTCATAATTTTTACGCCAACCAGACGCCCCATCGACTACAATCAATTCACCATCAGATTCGGACCAGACACCATCCAAGCCAAGACCTGTGTACGTAACCTAGGTATTCACTTTGACGGCATGCTCTCAATGGAAAAACATATCGACTATACATCAAAGATCTGTTTCATGTATATCCACAAGATCAGTCGAATCAGGAACTACCTATCTGAGGATGCATGCAAAGCCATAATACTGTCGCTGGTGATATCACGGCTTGACTATGGAAATGCTCTGCTTTACGGGGTAAACCAAAATTGCATCGACAAGCTACAAAAGATCCAAAACATCGCTGCTCGTTTGGTAACTCGGTCAAGGAAGCGTGATCACGTAACGCCGATTCTTAGATCCCTTCATTGGTTACCCGTGAAATTTAGGTCTGAATACAAGCTTCTTCTGTACGTCTTCAAATGCATGGAGGGAAGTGCACCAACGTATCTTCGTGAGCTAGTGACAATGTATAATCCCGGAAGAGCGCTACGTTCTCAGTCCCAAATGCTCTTGTCAGTTTCAAGAGTTAGAACATCGACCTACGGCGTGAGAACCTTTTCTTCCTCGGCCGCCATTCTGTGGAACAATCTTCCAATTTCTATCAGACTATGTGACTCGCTATATGTTTTCAAACGCAAAATCAAGACCGTTTTATTCACACGAGCGTTCGAACTAGAGTAGTGTTCTTTCCGCCCTACAACTATGCACTTCGTCTTTTATACATATCGTTTACTTTTATATTTTATTGCCTTTTATGTACAGCGCCCTAGTGTAGTAATTACATATTGTTATATTCGGTGCTCTATAAATTATTATATTATTATTTTCTTTATTCACAGTAAAACTGGTAGATACACACATAATCCGGGGAGCAACCTGCCCCCAAAGGAAAATGGCGAGATTGGAGTAAATTTTTAAAATTTCAGTAATACATTCAAATTGTTATTCCTATGCAATACACGGAGAAGTCAGATTACAGAATTGCAGCAGATGAAGAATTGGCAAGGGTTACAGAGCAGAGGTAGAGATGATTGAAGATGAAGAATCGAAATTACAGAAATTATGCTGTGATTCACAAGTGTAATTTTAGTCCAGTGGTGCATTCAAGGCCTTCCGAAGAATGTGCACAGTGCCCAATAATGTGATTTTCTGGATCATGTCGGATCGAACGTTACCCGGAATTTGTTGGATATGCCTCATGAGTTTTTTGCTCACGACCCCTGTATTATTATTATTAATATTATTATTATCGAAAATTTTGGCTCCTAGGGTGACCAGGCCACATAAACTTTGCTGACCATCAAAATCACGCGACGGGGTTCTTGGCGGCGAAGCCCACACGAGTTTGGTTTATCACACTATGGGTGACCAAGATAATCATTTGTTACGGCCCTCCCTCTGACCAATTGTCTTTATTACAGTCCTTACAATATGAGGTGGGGGGCGCTGGAGCACGATAATTTTTAAAAGGGGGCGATGGAGGAAAAAAGGTTAAGAAACACTGCTCTAGGGTATAACTGGCATCATGGATAATTGAATATCCATTGATAATGCGGTACCAGTAAACCATTTATCGTAAACAGAACATCATATGTGTAAATATACCGCGGTCTCGAACTTCTGCAACGACATAAAAAAATAAGACTGTAGATACATATACACTATGCAGTTACACTTTTTTACGCTATAGTACACATGCATTTGCACATGCATAAGTAACAATGAATATCATGAAAATCTTACCACCAAGTAGCCTATCCTCATATCATAGTCATTGAGGGCGAATGTGCAGCAAGGTATCGCAAGACAATGCTGTGATGATTCGCGGGCCATATCACTCAAACCAACGAAACGCACCAATCAGCGACGCGCATGCATTTCTGATACACATGTCATATCTTGGAAAAATGACACATTGTGAATTGATTTTATAAATCTAGTCATGACGCAAGACGGCCTGTTTATGTTGTTTTCAGTGTTCATAGTGTTTCTACCTCTACATCTATGGTTATTTTACACCAGGCCGACATTCTTTATTATGATTTCTGAGCTTCTGTGTGGGCATTTGTAAGGCGCCGCTATTTCGGATAGGTTGGCCATGACAAAACTAGAGATATAGGCCCACTAGCGTAGCCCGGAGGGGGTGAAAGGGGCCATGCACCTCCCCAAACTTTTCGTGAATTAATATAAAGTCTAGTATTTTTGAGCAAATTTATTCAACATGAAATTGAGTACCCGCCTCTCGATAAATTAAAATAAAAAATAGGCATGATGTACAAAATTGTATCCAACTGTATTCATGTGTGTTGCCTATTGCGCCCCGTGAATAAATGGAAATTGGTAATTGTGCGCATCTCACCAAAGACATTTCTCTTCTAATTGGTTGTGGTACGTGTGGGCGATCTTTTAAGTGACGACAACTGTCGACGGAGGTCAGGCAATAACAGCATGCTTCAACTAAATATATTATCACAAGTCGCTCGCCCGAAGCTCACCCGACAGGAACTCATGAATAGTCTTACCGTATCGTATGAACAATGGACATATAGCTCACGATCAGGGGTGGCCAACCTGCGGTCGTAGAAGGAAATTTGCGCGGCTGCCGATACGTAATTTAATTGGTATGTGCTGGCGGCCGTCGACATTCAAATTTAATTTGACTCCCTAATTTTCGAGTTAATTTTAATTCATTTTGAAATTTACTTCGCGCTAGGTGCGATTAAATGCCACTTCATTTTTCGAGAGAGAGATATGGTATTCTTTTTCGCCTGTACCATCGATATGCTTTGACGACGGAGATGCGATACGGCCTTTTATAGTAAGGTCATCTAGTCTGCACCCCCGGTTTTTTTCCTCCATGCTATCCGTGATTGCTGGGCGCCTAGCAGGATAGCCGCGGATACCAGTTTTCGAGTCTTTGGTCTGACCCGACCGGGGATCGAACCCACGACCTACCTATGGAGAAGCCGTACGCACAACCATTTTACTATAGCACCGCCCCTTGCGATCTGAGCCCCGCAGTACAAATGCGAATAACATGGAAAATGATGCGCCCCATATAGAAATAACTACTTACAGTCGTGTGCTCCTCACGAATGAAATTTATTTCTGGTATATGTTTGGGTGATTCCGCTATACCAACAATCCTAATGGGAGGTCAAGAAAGAACAGCATGCAACTAATCACATGAATAATAACAATTGTCCCATCCGAGGATGCATCATCATTTATAACTTTCTCTAATTATTTAGAAAACACTCCCTCCGTCAACTCTACCAGTGAATCCGATCACATGGTTTGAGAAAGCATAAATCTTTTATAGTAATATGTGCATGGAACTACTAATATTAATGACGAAATTAATTCGTGAATCTGAAAAAAATTTTGCCCGCCGCGATATCAAAACGGTCCGCAGTCACTATTAATAACATGACCAGTGGTCATTGACCACTCGCGATTTCGCTGCTTATAGTAAGCCGATACGAAGAAGTAGATTAGTCCCGACTTCACCGGAAATGGACACGGACAGTTTAACATGGGTATTTGGCGTCCAGTTAGTTCATTACGGCTATGCACTGGAATGCGACCGTAGGCTACATACGGTATCGAAATGCGGCCGTGAATAGCAAAAAGGTTGGGCCCCCTGCTCAAGATGAATAATTGCGTGCCTTCTTAATCTTTAGATCTTTTATCAGCTCTATACCTTCGAATCTTATAATGATAAAGTATATGTAGGACCGCAGGGCAGACTTGGACAACTACCTTCCAGCCAATGATATCTATATATATATCGGTCCCTTCAAGCATATATTCGAGAGCCGATCCGTAAGATCAGCCTGTATTCTGCAGACGTCGGTAGCCGATGTTTATTCACGATTGTATCACGCTCTCCGGCTGACTATCCTTAGCGGTTTAGTGCAACAATGTTACAAGACCGCTCTGGCAATTTTATCATCATCTTTATTGGTAGTGCACTGGTGAACTGGCGTCGCTCTTATTTTATCAAACACTCATACAAATGCAAGGCATGATTTTACTACGCAGGAAATGTGTGTATCTCCCTCCATCAATTGAATAGATTATTACAATACCAGAATCGAAATGTTATCTAATACACGCGCAACTGTTTCTTCTTCTTATAGTCATATATGACACCATCAACAGTGGAGGCTTATTAGGCATAAATTGTACTTCGGACAATACACAATACTAAATGCTGGTATAAAAATAGATCGTATAATGGAACAGTTCATTACCGATTCCGCACGAATGCAAATATAATACGTCCCATCGGGTTACCCGAGATCTTAACTATAGTACGCGACACTTGCAAATGTGACTTCATAATTCTAACAATGAACATATATCTTAACCATAACCTTAACCCACATTCTCAAGTGTCACATGGTTTTAGGTATCGCATGCTCATATATCCACAGACATGCATTACTAGTTATAAATATCATATTTTCACAATGCAAATACACGTTCTGGGTGAAGACATATAATATATTTGATCACAGCCACAGACAACGATGTCGTCACAGTCTGTATTTCAAAATTTGTGGGCAAAATACCTGAGATATGATATCAGTGCAAAGTTTATTCAATAAGTTCAGTTTTCCTGACACAGCAAGATTCTTTCGTAAGCGCTCCCCTCGAAATTGTTAACTTTCGCAAGCCGAACACAGCCGCGTACCTCAATTTAACATCGTCCTTCGTCATAATGTCGCAGCAATGACACACGTGGGCATATACCATAGGCACCGTGAAATTCAATGAATATGCTAACAGAGCATATGAATAGTATGTTTCGTCGATTCATTTTCTTCGCGGAGTGCTTGATTTGTTGTCCTCCAATCGACATGACGGTGACATATTCACAAGCGGGAGCTTTCCCAGTCTTTACTTGACATAAATATGCCACTTCGTATCTTATCGATTCGGAATAGTCGCTTTACTGCGGAACGAAATCGGGCATCTCGTACGGAGTATATCAATCCATTCATCAAGCTGCAATCATATATTGGTCTTAATTTAAAAGATTTAGCAACAGAACAACGTACACAATGATTATACAAAGTATTCGGAAGCTAATCCGAGCGGGTTTCGTTGACATTATTTGATTCTAGTTTTATTATTTCCGAAATGCGAAATAGAAAATTGCATCTGATGCAATTTATGAGTGAATTTAAGTTATGCACATCAGGAATATATAGAAATTCGCCCCGACATATTCTCAACTTTATCTGCAAAATACAGACCATAGTTCCTAGTTGATGATAGCTGCAAATCATGCGTGAGATGCTCTACGAATTACTGTAAGTCAGAACACGATATCACGTGCATTTGATATTCAGCAGATTAGGCGGTAACCTCGAAATTTTTCTCGACAGACCTGTACAGAACACTGTACGGTGCATCATGTAGCACTTTAGCATATCCTGAAATTCGGGCTTGTCACGGGGCCTTCATGATACCATTTCTATGTGTAGCTAATGCTAAGGCATAGTACCAAGCGAAGATAAGAGGCTATTTGATTTTGTGACTACAACATATCTGGCGCACCTGTTCAGCAGACCGAAGTAGAATGATGCCACGTACGGGATCGTGTAGTTTCCGCAGTTTAAAACACCGTTCGAAAATAGACCCGTCACAATGCCGAATGGAACTGAAATAGAAGGCGACTCGATAACCAGTAACCATTCATATTCATATGAAGAAGTGTTCAAAGTATATACATCGGTAATCCGTAATTCAAGTATAGGAATACAACTAACGGCGTGAATTTATATCTAATTACAAGTGGACGTATTGATTTCAAGTCATGCCAAAAGAATATAAGTATATAGAAACTAAAGTTATGAAAATTACCTCAACTATAGCAGTTTCATACATACAGACATACAGCTTACAAAATCACTAATTTCATCTCGTGGAATGTTACATGACGACTAGTTAGTAGAGTAAAGATTGACCACAAAGTGGACGATAGCGCCCCCCGGAGGGGGGGGTAGATACGGTGGAATAATTGCTGTTAAAGTAGAGGGAGTAGACATGGAAAAATATGTTGAGCTTGATGAGGGGTGGGTGAGTCAAAATGTTTGGGAACCACTGGATTAGAATAATGAATTACAATTATTATATAATTGTCTACTATATTCATATTGAAATGAATCCAAATATTTTTCATTTTTCTTGTTCATTTTTTCCATTTTTTTCCAAATTCTCTACTAGTTGCTAACGATTACCCCGGCGAGTGTCAGCCAATGGGTTCATTTCAATATGAATATACTATTCAATCGTATATTGAAGCTCTATACCTCCAAGAAGCTCTTCAATTATAATTTAAAAGCTACATTCTGTAATTCGGATATAAAGATGACCGTGGGTCAGGTGATTTTTACGATTCAACTCTTGGATAAGATGCAAATATATAAAAAAAAATACACTCTACTTCACCGAATGTAGAAAGAAACTGATTAGTATAGTCCCGTTATAATATTGTTAATGGGAAAAAGGATATAGTATATTCTCTGCAATATTAAGATGAAGTCGACAAAACTTTTACTTCTAATAGTCCAAAAATGTAGAAATACTTAGTTGTCAACCAACTCGCATACACTTGGTCTATTTCTAATATAATACAAACTATCCAAATTACTTACGCGTCGTCACTGTAAACGCGCCGATCATAATTAAAATCGTCACGAAAATCGCTATTTCGGGCCGTGCATTCCTTTTCTTATTTTGTTGACCAAGTGTGCTTTGATCCGATTTTGGTATTGTGTTTCCGGCATTAGACGATGACGTGTGGTCTTGTCCGAAAAATCGGGCCGTTGATCGCAACTTTCGATACGAAACAATTCCCGTCAGGATGCAAAATATGACCTGGAAAGTTTCTCGTGTGGTGGGTTACGATTTTATGGATGGGTTGCGGTACGTACCATGATTGTATAAGGCAACGCCAATACCAAGGCGTTATAAATGACATTTTGATGGCCCGCCTCCGAGGTGGCATTGTTCACTTTTGTCGTTACTGTGTGAATGAGCAGTACCGGTTGAAATTGATATGAAAAATGGTCGGGAAAGATAGCTGGAAATAGAAATAAAGTCAATTTGTAGAAATAAACCTATTTTAAGAGCAGTCAGGCCCACTACAGACTACGTAAAAGAATGTATGTAGGACAAGGCTGTTCAAAAATAACTTTTTTCCCGGATTCCAGCCATTCACTGATTAAATCGTCAGGTTACCCTAAAAAACGGTGCACACCAAATTTGGTTCAATTCTAACAAGTATAGGACTCTGCAGATCCAATTAAATTTTTTTGATTTATTAGGTAAAATTGAAAAATAAAAATTTTCAAATTTTTCTGCCAACCTCATGAGAGAGCGGAGTTATTTGAGTTTCTCGATGATAATCCTCGGATTATCCTTGATCGGTGGATAATCCGAGAATTACCAACGAAAAACTCACATAACTCCGCTTCTACTGGTCGGAATTGACTCAAATTTGTTTTGCATCGTCTTTGAAGACAGCTCAACAATTTCATGGGGTTGGAAGAAAAATTTGAAAATTTTTATTTTTTAATTTTACCTAATAAATTCAAATTTTTAATTGGATCTGCGGAGTCTGTTAGAATTTGTTAGAATCGAACCAAATTTGGTGTGCAGCGTTCTTTAGGGTAACCTGACAATTTAATAAGTGAATGGGTGAAAAAAAAGTTATTTTTGAACAGCCCGTAGGTAGGCCTATGTATTGTCAGGTAATTCATAACTGTCCTTTCATCATATTTTCATTCTAAATCAGTTGGTAGGCCTTGAAATATTGCTGCTAAAGTACTATCGTGTCACGTGATTCACGTGGAGTCACTACGAAACGGACATTCACAAATTTGTGCGGCTCTGACTTTGAACCAGTTTACCAGTGTTTTTAGGATTGCGGCATATAACGATTATTTCTTTGCGGAACATTAGTGTGTCCATTTCAAATTTGTATAGTCTGGTTATGGCTATTTGATACGTAATCTAACCGTTCCTAAAATGTTACACATGTAGTGATCTGAGTCTTTCTTGGAATCTGTGTTACTTGTTATTTTCATACCTGGTACAAATGCGAACAGAAAGGAAATAATCCATATCACGACCAGACTTGTAACGATGGATCGCGTACGTCTACTGATATGCCAAAATGTCCATTTGATAGTCATGAATCGCTCGATGCTGAGGAAACATAGATGTAACAAAGATCCCTGTAAAGCACCGGGAAATGTGTACATTTAACATCAATAGCAAACAAACAAATCTATACAGCGATTCAAATGTATGTTATAGCTCGCGATTTAGTCCGAATTTGACAACAAGATATTCCCATCATATACCGTTACCAATTCGTATTCATTTCAACCGATTTGCGCTTTGATCGCACCTTATGCCTGCCCCTCTTTATTTTACAAATCAACTCATTATATCTTATCAAACTACAGCCTTTCACCACACCATGGCTGTTAGAGCCATTATTTTCTTCCCTGTTGAACATAGAGTCCAAACCACGAAACAGACTTGATGGTTGAAAACACCTGTTCTAGTGTTTTCTTTCCGGAATGGTCATTACTCATTACTGCAGCGGTAGATTTCGACCAATTTCTCATCATCAAATGATTTGTCACCAAATTATCTTGCGCTGAATATTATCCGAACTCGAATGGGATATCACGAAACTGATTTCCCGTGTGATATTACCGATTGGCGCTACCCTTCTCGTGTCATTTTCTCATTTCAGAACCCTTTGTGAGCTCAAATTATGTTTCATGAATACGCTTCAACTTGCCAACGACCCACACATTATTTTATAATGAAGGCTAATCAAAATATCTTTCCACGTGGTAGGGACTAGGGAGATCGATTTCTACACGTTAAATGAACCCGTTACAAACGCACTGGTTTATATTTATATATCAATAGTGAAAAATTGTTATCATGCCCTTCTAATATGTATTGGAAGTTTCTTTAATCATAATAGCAGTTTTTTCTTTTGATTTTGTCAATCGATGTTAACAAAATTGATCTTAGATTAGACAGACTGAGCTGCAAACAAGCGGCTGGGTATTCAACTTCAAATGCACCACGTGATAAGAATATTGTAAAGCATTTAATTTCAGAAGTGATTTCCCATAGGATTAACTACAGTTCTCGATTTGCTCGGATTAATCACAGTTTTGAATTAGCAAGCAGAAAATGAACGGGAATGGGTGTTAAAATTGAAAGGTAATGTATTGATCCATGCATTAAAATTATTGATAGAAACAATCCATGATCAGTAAACCACAAAGCTAAGTCTACATATCCCGCCGAGTTGCCGGGCGAGACAGTTTAACGACCCGAGACTCCAGCATACTGGCTGGTCGTGTTGTTATGCAGTGTGTATGAGGTTTAGTACCGTATTAATGCGCACAGAGGAGTGAGACTGTTGACTAATAAATCGTGTCATCTCTGAGCACATATATATTCTTCCCCGTATTCCAGTCAATAGTAGACCCCTACTACAAATTTTACAACTACTCATTAGTATTATACATACGTGCGTTGTCACGGTGACGAGGGATCCAACTAGAATTGCTGTTGCAGAATTTTCGTCATTCCGAGCGTAGATCACCACTTCCTGTTCGGTAAGGTTTCGAACCCACATCATATTGGGCAGCACCGAAAACATCATCAAACACCCAGTCAAACCGTTCGCGATCGCAAGCGATACTAAAAAGTAATGCGTATATGATTACGATGAAACATTCTTCGATTGTGTTAGCCCGGCTTCCCAGTTATTGACCTTATGAAACTAGTAGGGTAGCGAAAATGAGTGTTGTTCGTATAGCGCGACATGATATCACCATGCTAAAATTACGGCTATATCTCCGGATATGACAGAGCATTTTCGAAGAAACTAGGAATCTGGCATATGCGTTGAGACATGATATGCGAAGTGCGTGTAATACCATATACCGACGCTTTAAAGACTGAACACGTATATAGATTACGCAATGCAGGCTTGGATATTATGGAAACGACATGTTCTGATGAAATGAGCAATTTCTCCAGACCTCACAGTTATGGTATGGAGTATATTCAGAACACATCGAAGAAATCTATTATTATGGTGGTAATCAATAAATATATGTGTCGCAGTTTTTGAAAGTCCACCGCTCCGCAGTACTTGTTATGAAGTTCACGTGGCCAAAATGGTCAAGAACCACTGCTCTAGGCCAATGTGAGACGTGGGTATCTAATGTAAAATTTACTTAAAGTCGTTTCGGCACCCTCCTATATTTTCAATATATCGCCATATTTCAGTGTTTTGATCTAATAATTGATCGATTGAAGGTCCGTAGCATCTCAAGGAAGTATGATGGTGATATACTAACTATTTTCTCCATCTCTTCGTGATTGCATTTAGGAATATGGGCTAGGATTTCGATGCCGTGTCAAAGTTATACAAACGCTCGCCTTTTATGTAGTCGTAATGCGACCTCATGTCGGAATTCTTCGCAAAAACCGCCGGAATCAAGATGTTCACGAAAATTATCGCAGCGCCGGCTAATCCCACGAAGATTCCGAACAGAATTCTTCCCCATTCCTTCTCACAATTCGAAAGAGTGTCGGAAAAATAGTTTTGTCTGAGGCACGCCGTTCTGTTGTTGTATGGTGGATAGCCACATAGTCCCGATACTGTCACATATACTCCCGTCGCAGTAGAGTTACTTAACGTTCTGTTTACCGCATTCACCTGGGTGCTTGATGCTGGTATTGGAGCGGTTCTCGTGTTTTCGACTGGATCAAACGGTTCAACCCGTTTCGTTGTTGAATACTTTGAGCTATTCTCTGCTGGTCCTGGGAATTGCCTATTCGCGGTTATAGACGACGTACTTTGCAAACTCTCTGTCGTGGTAATTATTGCCGTGCTCTTCTTCGTGTCTGGGCTGACACTTTCTGAGGCAGGGGGATCGATGGAGACTAGTCGGGTTTTGGTAACTGGTACCCCAGGAGATATTAAAGGAATTGTAGTTGTGACACGCCGCGATACGGTAACAGGTACCCCGACAGTTGGTTGAAATGAGAATGCTTCTGTTGATGTTGTAGAGGACGAACGTGTCTCTTGAGTTGGAGTACGAGGAATGGGTGGAGTTACAGTTCGAGGGGTGAAAATGGGCACCCCTATCGTGGCGCCTATGTCTGGCGTTGACTGCTTATTCTTCGTTAAAAACACCTTGGCGGTAGTTGTAGATGTAGTAGTCTTAATTTTGGGCGGGGTCGTTGTCAGTGCAACGAGGATGGGTGACTCTGTCGGGGGGGCCGTGGGAGGCGGGGTAGGCGATATTGTTCTATCTTTCACCACAGGTACTCCTACTGTATTTGGTCGATTGGGCCGGAATGGAATGTCGATCGGCACTCGCGCTGAAAATGATTGTCCCGATATCACAGGGAATAAAGTTGTAACGACAAGTATATACGAAGATTTCATGCTGAAACTATAGTTGCTGCTGAAAATTTGAATAGACCACGTTTAGTTCAATGGTTCTTAATCTTTACTATTTTTTTTTGTGGTGTATTGAACTGATAAAATTGCTAATAAACCAATGATGGTGATGATGATGACTAACCTGGCGAACCCCGCTAATTTACAAGCCTTCGGCGAACCCTGAATAGGCATGAGTAACAATCAATGACGTGGTAGTCCCACTTCCAAGGTTCCTCGTATGGAAATCACTGAGAGTGAAGGCACAGCAAGTTAATACCTGATACATCTCACTTGAGAAGCCTGGCGTAACTATCCACGATCTTCCTTCGATAGTACTGTCGATTGGATAGAGGCGAAACATACATCTGCGCTTATTTATATCGACAGCTTATGCCTGCTATAGCCCTTTCACAGACGCCGGAACTGCGACAACGCCATCAGCGCGTGCGTCGTGTGATGTCTGGTATGAAGACTATGATACAGCTTAATATTTCTCGATCGTCGGTTAAGAATCGTCACAAGACGTAGTTACGTGTTTCTCAGTGCTATCACGTTTTCTGAGATTCATTATCTCAAGGTTCGTGCGACGAAACACAAGTTTTGCTCAATAGAATACTAGATAGTTTTTCCTATCAAATTATAACTTTTCAATTTAATTACAACCGTTTATAAGCTAATACGAATACAAGATATGCAACCATATGCCCCAAGGTTGGTTTTAGGTGTTTGAACTTGGCGTCATTCTGAATTTATATCAGTCAAAATTGGGAATTTGTGGATGTTTGTACAGTTGGAATTTTGATTACTGCATATTAGTGATATGTAGGCTATGTATGCGATGAACAGTTATCCTGTGACGCGCAATACGTAGCAACTAATTTCCCTTCACTATGTTTCATCATGACGCCTATATAGACTGCAACATATGTTAGTGAGTTTTATAAAATCGATGCGTGACCATCGTTAAAGGCAGCGCATTGCTCCCCAGTTGATTATCTATAGATTGATGACGCGATTCGCAGATCTCAAGTTTCAATATACAACAACAAACCACTTCCAAAATCACTAATCTTCCAAGAACTGCCTGGAGTCTCGACCCTCGTAAATTTCTGAAAAGGTAAATTTTATTGCCTCCACGGTAGGCTATACCCTCCATGGTTAATTATTATTATTCAGTAAAATAAATGACATCTTTGGGCTTATCAAATCATATGCAACTGGTTCAGATCCAGGTTAGCCTCCTTCCATCAGGTTAAGCTTTTGGTGGCGTTCTGGAGGCGTGGCTTAGTACTTTCCTTGTATTGTGAACGCTACGTATAGTTTGATGCACCGATTGATATGAACCAATCCCCGTTTGCTGGTTTGCATAGCTGGCAATGTAATACATATCCAATGATTGATTCCTTAGAAGATTTAATTACAGTGCAATTTCACTGAATAAGCTAAGTCGTCATCGCCCCTTATCGCCCGTTCGTCCGTTTGCGCCCCCTGTGTTATTTTCATACACCGCCCCCCCCCCCTAAATCGCAAAATCGCCCACGTCGGGAACCACTGTTCTATACGGAAATGTCACTTGTCCGCCATTGTGGTATGGACTTGAATTCACAGATGATTACAGTTGTCGTTTGGCTTCGTCAAGTATAAATGATGTCTTATATACATTTTAATAATATATTCATTGCAGAAATATATTAAAACCCGAAGCTTTTCGAGCTGACACTCTTCAAGGGCAATCGTCAGCAAATGGAGAATTTCAAAAACATGCATCTATCTTAGGGTTGCCATACGTCCGGAATTTCCCGGACATGTCCGGAAATCTGCGTCCTGGGGGAATTTCTAAAATATGCCTAAATGTCCGGAATTTTGAAGGCTTGAAGCAGGCTCAAAAGTTTTTCGTAAATCAACAAAAACAATATTATTTTCAAGCAGATTTATGCTGTTCAAAATTGATTTTCGCGCCGCGCGCGAGTTAATGCAACGTATAATGATATTAGTATGGGCACCATGCAGGCACCACCCTCGCAAAAAAATGCAAACAAAATAAATATAAAGAACCATAATTTACTGAAATAAGTCTGATTGTAATCGCAATTATAAGCTAACGGTATATTCCTAGAGTTGGTTAAGGCCGATGAGATGCTTCAGTCACAGACAGTGGTTCCAAATCTTGGGGACGTTCGCCTTTATCTGGGGATCGCGACGATGTTGGACGTAATCAACTTCCTAGGCCGTGAGTAAGTTTGGGCAAGTTGAATTTTTTTAGCTTATCAAGTTTTGAGCTTTGCCACGGAACATTTTCAAATGGGAAATGAGGTCGCGACCATAAAAAATTGAAATTCACCGGATGTGCAACCTGCTGGTGAATTTTATAGTAGCCTAATATATGGAAGAATCAATATTATTGACACAATTCATACATAAAATTTAACAGCCAAATGCATATAGCAAGTGACCAACAAGTTACATCGACTACCCTATGGTGGGCCCAAGATCAGTGCTTTTTTGGGAGGATGGGGGCAGTAAAACTGTTGTTTCGGACCTGATTAAAACACATAAACAGATAGCCTCACCGACCTAACAGTATAGCAGGGCTGTCAAACACAATCCTGACAAGCCAGACACGGCCCGCCAGATGATTTCATCCGGCCCGTGGAGGAATCTATTTCAGACCCTAGCAAGTAGCAATCACCAGAGCTCACATTACAGATGGCCCAATTCATGACCTATGTTCCACTCCATTCCTGTATAGTGTATACCAGGGGCGGCCAACCCGTGGCCCGCGAGAAGGTTTTGAGTGGTCCGCGACCTTAATTCTTGAAATTAGTTATAACACAAAAAATTAATCAGCCAGGTAATTTATTGTGAACTGGCGAAGCAAACTAAAAATTTGATTAGTCTGACCACGGAATGTATGATGTGGATGACTAAAATATCAGTTCCTACGCATTGACGTAGGGGCCAACCACATTTTCCGTAGATCTTCGTATATGACCAAACAGTATAATATTTCGTGGCCGATTTCTTTGACTTGATATTTTTCTTAGAACTTCTCGTATGATTTATTGTCACTCGATTTCTTTGTTTTAGTATTGGTACCCCCCTGAAGAATAAAATTTAAAAATACGCCCAATTTACAGAATGGAGTATATGACTATATTCGAAATTATGAGAGAACGTGTCGTCCAACATGTTCTAGTCTGCAATGACAGAAAGATCGTTGGAGATAAAACCTTTGCACAAAATGTTAGACGCATATTTGCCGAAGCCCGAAATATTCGATATTAATATGCCCAAGAACCGATTAATCAGGTCCTTGCCAAATGAGCCTAGCGGTATATAGATTCGACCCGCAATATATGCAAGTGACATTATTATTGACCAAATACGTTCACAAACTTTTAGAAATTTTCGCAGCGGTTGAGACCTGAGTGCACTGCACACTGACTTTTCATGACACAATTGTAATCGATTTGAGCGCGTCGTAATATAACTATTGTTTTCGCCGTTACCTAACACATGGTTATTAACTACAAGTGGACTGCGCAATGGTTCGTAAATCTCATGTGGCCCTTTGGCCGAAAAGGTTGCCCGCCCTTGGTATATACAGTCGATTGGCAATGCTTTGCTAGTGTGACGTCATATTGACGGTCAATGTGTTACACCTCATTTTAAAATCCGCTAGTGGGCGCTAAAGAGTGTCCGGAATTTGTTTCACAAAAATATGGTGACCCTAATCTAGCTACATTGCATACAACCAATTATGACGTCATAGAAACAAACAACATGAAATACAGGCAAACCGCGAGTGCAGCTAGTGGCCAATTTTTAGATTGACTAAAAATTCCTTCTGCTGACACAAGCGCGGTCGGTGGATTTTAATATAAGTCGATTCCAGTGCAGACAGATGGAAATTAGTGCGGCCTCTACCTAATATAGAGAATCTTTCATCGCGATAGTTTTTAGAGCAAGTTGCATTCTCAGCCAAATGCTTGCCGATGGCAGAGTTCATAGCCATGGCCTGATTACGTTCTAGTAATCGCGGATCAGTTACGGCTGCGTGTGATGTCGTAAATTTATACTCAATTACAAATTGAGGTAGTTATTGAACCACTAATTTCACCGTGTCCAACAGCTTGTTCTACACTTCTCTATTACAATTGGGACGTCATACAATCTCCAAAATACATTGGCGGGAAAAGAATGAATTCAGTCTTGACTATAGCTATCTATCATCTCTGACCAAGCTCTCTTCTACGAACCCGTAAAAAACTAATAGTGTGATTTGAGAGGGACTGTCGGGTGTATCAACTTTGTGACGTTCTGTACATTCCGGGACGGACGAATAATACCGAGGCATGATAACGATAAACAATCAATTTTCGAACGTATATTTAAAATGCCACGTAACATAGAGATAATATAACATAAATTACGCGGAATTTGAATTTGAATGGGGATCATAACAGCGGCAAGATAGCAGGGAACAATGCATTATCCTTCATATTGTTTCCGTTGTTCCTGGAGTCATATTCATGATCAGTCCATTGAATTGAACTCACTCTAGCACTGTGAACTACGGCAGTCTTTATGTGAAAACTTCTTGGATTCAATAATCGTTCGATTTTTGATGCGCAAAATGCTTTTCACGGAAGAACGAAATCTCGGATCTCTCATCGAGTATATGATACCGTTGGCTAAGCTGTACATGTAAATATGTCATTGGTTACAATGGTTATATTTACTAAAATATACATTGCTAAAATACGCAGATACCAATGGTGCAAGATTATAATTATCTTTGTAACTTGTATCCGCGAATCAAACAATGTTTGCGTAAACCCACAAAAACACTTCCTGAATAACACTTTGTTGGAATAAGTGGGATTATTTTGCATAATCATTTGAATTATGCTATTACAAACTAGCTAATTTCATATGGAAGCAAGACCATACCACAATAACATCTAGCGTAGACTTATTTGTGACTCTAGCATGAAATCATGTGAAAATATTTTTAGAATAATTATTATTTGACCCTCACCTGTTTAGTGAGCCGAAATAAAATGATGCCACGTATGGTACCGTGTAATTGCTGCAATTAAGTACTCCTGTCACGAATAGCGCCATAACGATACCAAATGGAACTGTAAAACAAAATTCTGATATACAACAGAATAGTCTAGAATGGAAAGTTATTAAGGTCTCAGCAAGTTGTCAAACAACTGACTCGAGCAGTTGCTTTACGTAGGGTTACCATATTTTGGAATCGGGAAAGGAGGGCACTTTTCCAAATTTTCAGACTTGAAATTGTGGAGTAAAATTCGAAAAAAATGGTAAATTTTTCTCACTTCGCGGTCGGTTGACTAAAAAAAGGTCAACTTTCCGGCTCAAGTCTAGAAATACAGTTTTTTGTTCACACTTTGCGTTGGTTGACTAAAAAAAATTCGTCACTTTCGTTCGAATCACGAATTTCCTATTTAGCGTCATTTATGTCCATTTTCACTCGAATCTATCCACTATCTTAGCTCTAAAAGCTGTAAAGGAGGACGAATTCCCAAAAAAATAGGACATGTAGGCGTCGTCGGAGGACATTTTCAAAAACCTGAGAAAGGAGAATAAATCCTCCTAAAGGAGGACGTATATAGTAACCCTACTTTACCCATCTGCCTACCTAATGAATGCAGAAGGCGATACTTACGTAAAGTCAATGTAAATGCAGCAATCATTATGAGAAGCGTGATGAACACTGATATCTCCGGTTTAAGACGTTTCTTGCGGTTTTGATTTCTGGACGACGTTCTCTCCCCACTTAAGGTTTTCGCTTCCTCTGAATTACTCTGAGGAGACTTTTGTTCCATTCCGAAAAAGCGAGATGACGATTTCAACTTTTTGTATGACACAATTCCCGTTAAAATACAGGCCGATACCTGAATGGGAAAGAAGAGATTTTGACCACGGCGTTTCAGATCACACCGTCGTAAATATACTCGCCGTGATGACGTAAGGCAGGACTATTGTTGTTGCGGTATAGATCAGTCCCACGTACCCCGCCTGGTGAATGCTGTCGGTCTGTGCTTTCATAGTCATCATGTGTATCAGTAATGCAGGTTGGAACCTGTACTCGAAATGTTGAGGGAATAAGGCTGCAAACGATAATGGATATATATTAATCAGCGGTAATATTATTTTCATGCGCTCAAGACACGCAATGTACAAAGGGATGCACAAGACAGGCTCCGACGTGAAGAATATTGGACAATTAAGACGATGTCGAATCGGCCCTGTGCGATCCATCAATTTACTGACCATATATTAACCAGGCCGTCTATGTTTTAATAACATAACTTTGATGTTGTTCATGATGTTCTGTTGTTCTTTGACATTTCCTTGTCATTTATACATTTGTCTGGTCGTTCTCTGAACTTCTCTTACGTTAAAACTCCGTATCAACAGGAATATAGAGTTGGATCAGCTCAGGCCCCAGATGAGCCTCATACTCAGCCATGACACAACCCGACACTCTGGGGCGTGTCATTGGTGATGTCATAATCCATTTCAGTTCAGCTCATGACTAGTGACTATGCTTCACGTAATTGTAAAGTAAATCATCTGAACATCTACATACTTCTATGCTAAATTCAGCGCGAGTGAGTTCGCAAAAGTGTATATAAACTATAAGTTGCGCAAACAGACAGTGATAAAGCTGAGAGTCGCGTCACGTTGCATGTAGCCAAACCAAGTTACGACAATGGAAAATGTAAGAGCCTATAAATACTTTGAAATTCTACCCGGTGAAAAAGCTGAAATTATAGCACAGGTCCATATTCCCACCAGAGTCATGATGATTGTTCTCGTTCTTCTGTCGATATGCCGGAACGGCAGATTGATGGCCATGAACCTCTCGATACTCAGGAAACAGAGATGAAGCAACGATGCCTGTTCAAAGAAGCAATTCAGATATCCAGAATTTCAGTATAGTGTTAGTATAAATCAAATTTGTGTTGTTGTCACATAGTTTTCCACTCTAGAACGTGCTGAAACTATAGCCAACAGACTTCGGTAAAATTGGAATCTAAAATATTCCTCACGATTTCAAAAGACACCAGCTACAGTTTCTGAAATACTGATATCTCGAGATCTGGAAAACTCGTCAATAAACGAATGCCTATTTATTTAGTAAGAAAAACCTACCTGCTTTGACGCTGTGACAAGAGAACCGACAACAATCGCTCTGACAGAATTGGCATCCCTTCTGCCAAACACTATCAGCTCCTCTTCGCTCATGTTATGTATCCCGGCCGTATTAGGTATAACAGCAGCAAACAAAAGAAACCCGGTTATGGTGTCTGCGATCGCGAGTGATACTGAAAACAATTACAAATAGCAACACAATATTTCCTGGATGAAATTATTGTTGAAATCGATACGTGTTGTCTGTCGAGTAGTATATAAAATTTAGTTGGAATCAATCATAAACTGCATCCGGTGAAGGTCTACGTGGGCGCCATAATTGTAATAGTTTATTATTTCTGGAAAATTGGAACTTGGCTTCGGTAAAATCGATTCTATCGTTGGTAAGCAGGAGAATCACAGTTAATTCTATTATTATACATCGGCAATTTACCAAAATGCATCCTCAATGGTCCTCCAAGAATAAAATAGGGTTAATGACATCTATAAATTTAAATCGCCGGAAGATGGTACATATATGTTGTTATCATCGCTCTCATTCGTATTGCTTTAAATTCGAGATACTAAGAATTACGATACCGTGAGAAGAAGGAATGGAATCGAAACGATTGGGTGAAGTCAATCAACCGAAATCCCATCCTGGCTCACAGATATATATTAGCAAATGGAAGAATGTGTTAAAGAGAGGCATATATATTGTAAACTGCACTTAATGAGAATTAGACTTACGGATTTATAAAAACAGTTTATTGTTGGGGTATCTCCCATCTGCATCGAGATCTTCAATGTATAATATTCAGTTCTACTATACCTTTTATGATATCGTAGTGACTTCGCATTTCCCGGCATCTTGCGACTACCATCGGAATGAGGATATTTACGCATATAATAGCCGTGGCTGCCAACCCTGTACAAATTCCAAACAGAATTTTCGCCCATCTCTTTTCACATTTACCAAGAGGGTCGTCGAAGTAATTTTGTCGGAGGCACGCCTTTCTGTCATTGTACGGTGGATAGCCGCAAAGTCCTACTACTTCAATATATTCCCCAGTGAAATCGAAATCGTCCGTGATCACACGTTGAGTATTCAAGTACTCAACTCCATACCTGGTCGTATTTTCACTCCATTTGTATGAGGGCGCTATATCCTTATATCCTGATGTATCCCTTTTCGTGATACCAACATGGAATCTAGTTGGTTTAACAATTTCTGCGAGATGTGTATCACCAGCTTTCTGAAGTCTTGCGTTTTGCGATTTGACTGTTCTGGGATTTTCCACTGGTAGGCCGACATCCGAGCTTGGTAAATCCGAATCAGTAATGTTCCCAGTGGTCGAATTGCCATAACCCCAGACCATCGGAATAGCCAGCATAATATATATCAGTGCAGCTTCCATATCAAGAAATATGCTAACACTGCTTTTCAACCTATTTAAGAACCGTCCGCACTTCTGTTTTTGCAAAAATTTCATTCGTACAAATCAACATATAATAATTATTACACAAAAAGAAAATGAAGAAAGCTCCCATTTATTTATTATAATGTACAACAAGTAGACTATAGGTTCATCAATGAATCGGTCGCTGAGAAACAATTCTGGCTGTTTCATACCAGTTAGGCACAACTTCTTACTCCAAAAGCTCTCCGTATTAGGCCATCAAGTTTATCATCAAGAAAGCGGCTCCTTTTCCTCGTTTTGATGCCAGCTATAGTGCACTATGGCCAAACAAGTTGTGGGATTTTGTACAGGCACTGTCAGTGCTTGAAAGGCCAGGTCATTATACCCACATTCGAATCAGACTTTTGGATGCGTAATAATGTTAGTGCGCAAATATTAATTCACCCCGGCGGGTACGAGAAAAAATATTGTAAAAGCTACGATTGGCGGTGAATCGTAAGTCCGAGTTTTTACAAATGCGGGTCAAAGAATAAAGGTATTGGAGCCACTGTATTTATTATCCTATTAAGTTTATCTGAATTCTTCCACGTCAGACAATCGTCATCCTCACCATGTTCGTATCCGCACTGCAATTTTGTTTATCCGCATAAGCGCGTACTACCCCACAGGTTGAAAAACACTGTGCTAAGGGATGGGAGAAGCCCTTCTGTTGCGAATTTCTGGTGCTCTCTCGAAAACCAGCTTAACTATATGTCAATTGTAGAACTGCGATTACAAACATATATTGTACTCTGGTGCATGCTACTAAATCAATTGGAAAACACGAAAAAATTCGATAACTTATGTCACATCGCCAAACATGCAGGTCAGCCATATTGAACTTATGTAATAAACATTCAGGTCAATTTGTTCAATAATCATGACTCATGTTCTCGCGACTATATATATTGCGCTGAATAGTTTAAAGGTGGCGAATTACCCATATTGGCGTTCTATAAGTTCATTACTCCTATTCTACTCAATAGCTACGTGGCGAAATATATACGCCATCCGAACCGCGTAAGAGGTGCCTTACAAAAGCCTGTGGCGAAAGGGGGTCTGGCATCATAATCAATAATATCTATGCGGTGTAAAATAACCTAAGACTAGGTAGTCGGAACACCACGAATACTAAAATAACAACAACTCAATAGCTGTCTTCCTGTCAATTGTAGGTCATCCTCGAAATAATTGGCGTATTAATGAAGGTACGAGTTATTGGCGATCGCAATCCGTATTACCTTTACCACACCGATACACACTTAGCGAAAAGGCTGTGCGTTGACACCCAAAAGGAGGTACCACAACACAAAACATGTCTCAGAATTTATCGCGGTGTGATTCAAACACATTTTAAATATAAATGTTGATGAATAATGCTTTACAACCATGAATCAAATCAGAACCGTCTCCTCAGCAAAGTGATCAAACGATCAAACCTACAAGTGATTGAATCATGATGAAGATAAAATCGCCGTTTGATAATGCTGAAAACATCAAACAGTCCCATACTGAAATGGAAACGCACTAATAGGGATATTCTGTTCGGTCGAGAACAAGTTCTGTGAAATATTCGAGGGACATCCCGGGGTGTCTGATTTCCGTGGTAGGTAGTTTTCGTATACCGTCCTTTGGGTGTGAATATACACATGTTTTGCCAAGAGTTTCCGGTTCAGAAGCCTTTCCTTGTGAGGAATCCTGAATGTCGGGAAAAGATAAAACTATCACATCAGAACTTTTCCAAAGACCCTATATGCATTCCTGGCTCGTGTATATTACCACTCGCTGTTTCACTCGCCATGTCTGATCAATCGGTCGAGAATACAATTGAACAGCTTTTCACTCTTGATAGTAATTTATTAAATCACTTTTTGTATCAATTAAATTATGAAATATCAGTAATTTTGAAAGTCGATTCCCAAGACGGGCAGGAAGTATTTGGGGCGAAATTGGAAGTATCGCTGTTTATCTGCCTTCCCATCGATTCCGCGTCCCTGGAATCTGGAAAAAGTGAAAGAAGAGGAAATGAAGCCATCATGTACCCATGCCAGTGCTACCGTATGCCGATTTCGACAATTCTAGTTGGCTATTTAGAATAATAATCAGAGCGAAATGCCGATAATTTAATTCACATCTCATTTGTGAAATGTTTATATATGCTCTAAATTTGATTCAAATCTAACTTTTGATTTTCCTGAAAATGCCGTAGACGAATAGTATAAGGCGAAACGTGCCGAGCTTGGCGTATAGACCTTTGCCATTCTCGTGCTTATGAGTATGAATTCTGATTTGATGTGAACTGAACTTGACTTTTGTCGTATTTATTTCTAATTCGAAAGTTAATTCAATTCCGAAGTTTCTGCAAATTCAGTAGTTCTAATTCCAACCTATTAGGGTCCATCAAACCACTAGGTGTCGCCAGACTTTGGGTGGTAACCGCAGTTGTTACGTACGCGATACCGTTGTCAGAAACCCGTAGGCTGCTTTCCCGACTGTAAATAATGGCTATTACGTGTTCTACTTGGACCGTGAGCTCGTTAAAGGATGAATTAAAACTTCGGAACAACGGCGGTTAACAACCAAAGTCTGGCGACACCTAGTGTTTGATGGACCCTAGTCGGACCAGCTGAAAATTGTCTGTAGTTGTCAAACCATAGTGTCCTATATGGTGTCGACACAAGCAAATCTCACGGCTCAGTGATATTGTATCACGTCACAATTTCCATTTGCCTACAGGCAATTTGGCGGTCATTTTTGACCGGCTTGTCGAGCATTAAATTTGGTAAAACTGGTATCAATCGAAAGCTGACTCTGCAGTCTGCACTGATCACGGAAATATAAATTTTATTCCGCTCGCGGCCCTGGAACCCCCAAAATCAGCCTCAAATTTTTCATTGTTATGGAGATTGGCATATAGGCATTGTTGCGTCCCAATGTCAATCTCTCGTTTCGCCAGACATCATTGTTGCGTCTCAATGCCAATCTCTATAACAATGAAAAAATTGAGGGTGATTGTGGGAGTTCCAGGGCCACGATCGGATTAAAATTTATATTTTCGTAATCAGTGCAGAGTCAGCTTTTGATCGATACCCGTTTTACCAAATTTAATTCTCGGCAAGCCGGTCAAAAATGACCGTCAAATTGCCTGTGGCCAAATGGAAGTTGTGACGTGATACAATTTCACTGAGGCGTGAGATTTGCTTGTGTCGACACCATATAGGACACTATGGTCAAACTCTGGCCATATATGCGTTCCAAGATTTTTGACCCCATTCGACTTGCTAGGCCGTATGAAATTTAAAAAAACACGATCGGGGGCTCACCGTAGAATTCTTCACCATAGCTGCCCGGACTTCCAGCACATGTCGTTTCGTGGCTTCCGTTCAAGGAACCGGTAATTGGTATCGTGTCTATGTAGTTGTCGTAGGTCCCGATGATTCTGAGGTGATATCGATGGCGTCGGTAATATACATTCGGTTGTTATATTGACTGCTATGGGACGCCAGGGTTGTAATGACTCGAGTCATGACTCTACTCTAGTCCCGATGTTCTGGTGACTCTACTTGACTCGAGTCATTTTTCAAATAGGCAAAACGACTCGACTCGAGCCAATTTGTGTATGGATTCGACCTGTACTCGAGTCATTGTGAATGACTCGAACCAAGTCATATGACCCGAGACTAGGACGGCCAAGACAGACGTTGTAACTTTGTAGAATAGGAAAGTCACCATATTATTGGTATTTCGTCTATCAGTCCTGATACATGGAAAATAGGGCCGGAAACTGTTTGAACTGAGGAAAATTACGATATTATGAATGTGAGCCATTCTATATCATTCGAGCAGTGTTGAAAAAAGTGGTTTGATTTGATCCGGATTGAACTCAAAACTGAACAGTGAACTTAACGACTAGGTACTCGGACTCGAGTCATAACACTATGACTTGGACTCAACACCCTACTTACTGACTTGGACTCGGACTTGACTCGGTGGTGAACTGAAAATGACTCGACTTGACTAGAGTCAAAACTATAAAATTGAGATTGACTTGTGACTCGGAACCTTGTGACTTGGTTACAACCCTGATGGGACACTGCATAATTGAACTATTTGGAGGGTTATCTGTAGTTTTCTTTTGCCCATGAGAATATTTTAAAACAAACGTGTTTAAAACAATGCCCTTGTTTCAAACATGTTTTTTGAAGCCATGGCATCACGAATATTCAATGGTCGAATGACATTGACAATTAAAAAAAAGTGTTTTAAACAGCCATAATTACGACCAATCGAGGTTTCAAGGCTTTCACAAAGTATCTAAAAAAGTATCGAATCTACAATTCCACTTGATTAGTTAACTCATAGTGGCGAGGAGTGTATAATTTGAGCACTCAAAAAAATCATCTGTCACAACTCGACTTGAATCAGCGTGCCCATCCCTACTCATGCATCTGCTGACTCGAAATTAAGAATTCTAAAAATAGGAAATAGGTGGTGTGATAGCTCAATGCCCTTCCATATCTAAAAATACGAAATTATAGTGAGATTTGATGGAGCGAGGGCAGATGCTTTTAATAATAGAAATCAACTTACTCGGTAGCATCATCCGAAGGTTTCGTATTCACGAAGTTGCCTTGTAAATTCTCCATCGCGCTTTTGTTACCGTTTGCCAGTTCATCGAGAGGAGACATCATCCCTGTCCTCTCAGAACTTGGACTGAGAGAGTCCAGACATTTGTTGTCAGATTGCGGACGAGAGGCCATACTGATTACGGAGACGCATTGATGACTCGACAGCGGGGAAGTTTCGTCGACAGTGTAGCTACCGACGGGTGTATGCAGCGGCTGTTGATATTCTGAATAACATTTGGCGTCTTACAGGAGCCGAGGAAGTGGGCCGCGCTACAAGTCGGCAGATCCCAATAAGGATTACTGGCCTGGTGTAGCCTAAAATGACCAACAACATTCTGATCAATGTCTTGTAAACTACACATAACGGCATAGATAGACCTTGCGATTTCATTTGAGAGCAATTGATTGGTCACCGGAAAAGTAAAGTGCATGATGAGAGCTATACTACCGATACCTCAATACCGCTAATTCGTGCGAACGTTTGCAATCGGTTCCAAAACTTTAGGCTCAATCCTTATATCTTCTTGGAGGTATTCTATGTCGAAACATATATTTGTTCTAAAATCCTAACGATAAAGAGAGGTGGTCAGTAACGAAGTAGCCTGCTTCCGTTTGGAATACTCCAGTTTAGCAGGGTTACCATATTATGGTATCGGGAAAAGAGGACACTTTTACCAAATCAGAAAGTTAGTTGATCAAAACTGAAATCAGCCGATTTCGCTATTTTTGCCGAAAAATTTGGTGGGTTGACAAAAAAAAGGTCATCACTTTCGTTCGACTCCCGATTTACACACTTTTTACTTGAAATAAAAAAAAAAATAAAGGTCGTCGATTTCAATCGAACCACGAATTTCCTATTTAGCGTCATTTATGCCCATTTTAACTCGAATCTATCCATTTCCTAGCTGTAAAGGAGGGCGAACTGCCAAAAAGGAGTACATTTCCAAAAACCTGAAAAAGCGTCGTAGTGAGTATAGCTGTTTGATCGCCGCTGACATCAAACAATACGCTGCAAGGATTGTTGAAGATAATATTATCCCAATGATGACAATGACAGAAGCAAGTCCGATTCGCATTGTTCTGAAACAATTGCGTTACTTACGTTGCGGGATCATTGTTTGCTGCACTGCTCCTGGTTGGAAGACATCTGATTGAAAGTTATCAAGCGAAGTGAATACTTGATCTCCGTCGGAGATATAAGTACTGGCGGGCTGCACGCTGTTTGAAAAAATCAGCGTTAAGGCAAATGATAATGGTAGATCCGTCTGTTGACCCTTACGAATTCATCGATGCCGGCCCTCCGACAATAGCTGGCAAGCTGGCTTGTGTATAATTTGTTGTGGGGTATATCGGATGATTGTAAAAGGAGCTTGGGTGATGTACGAAGTCGGGAGAGAATTGCTTCGCCGGAAAGTCTGTCTGCGATCAAAAGTTTTCATTACCTAAAACAGGAGTTACCAACCTGGGGGTCATGAGCTTTTTTTTAAAGAAGATTCATCACTTCTAAGCCTAACCCACTATAACAAAAGAAATAAGCTAAAATTTTGTAGAAAAAAATAACAGCTACAGCAATAAGATACTTCTTGATTTTAGAGTTTAAATTCTTCCTTCCGCCATCAGACCAACAGTTTAGACATTTATCAAAGCAAAAACAACCTCAAACATCACATTAACTGAATATGTCATAATTAATTAATTTAACATCGTGTTTATTGTGTGTTGGATTGATATCATTTTATCATTCTAAGGAGGGCATGGGAACTCCTGGCCTAATACTTCCATCATACGGATAACCATAAGATTTTTTTATTTACGGCTTGAGTTTTGACATACCTTCGTAGCAGACGGCGCTTCCGAAAACATATTAGACACTTGCGCTGGATATGGCGAAAACGCTGAAAAATCCGAGGGCACTGTTGATAAAATCACTTGGATAGGTATATGTTTGTATTTTTATTGTGGAAAGTTACAGCTATTGTTTTTCATACCGGAAATCAGGAATATCTAGAACTTATAGAACTTCTAGATATCCCTGCAGGAAAGAATCTGAAAACGGATCATATCTCACCTTGGTTGATCACTGAGGGTCTGAGTTGGAAACTAGTGCCCGACAACGTGCTCTCCGGTGACGACATCCTATCCTTCAAGTGCGATGAAAACGAACTGGTGCCCGCTTTCGCTTCCTCTGAAATATCACACTTTTGAGTGCCATGTTTAAAATCAAGAAATGTGCATGGTTGAAAGGTATACTTCGGATGTTCTTTTCAACAATTGTCGCCAACTCCTGGTCCTTCTCGTTGTTGAATTGAGTTTCCACTCCGAACAAGATGTATTCGTCAAAGAGCATTCTTAGAACATGAAACGAACCTGTCGCAGAAGAAATATTACGGGACTTTGTTCTCAAGCTCAAATTTACATCATTCTATTTTTACGGAATATTGAAATAGTATATATATTATTGAATAAGTTATTCATATTGAAATGAACCAGAATATTTTCGGCTGACACAGCATAATCGTTAGCCACTATATAGTAGAGAATTGAAAAGAACATTGTATATCAAGAATCATATCACCAAATATGACGTCACGGGCATGGAAATTCGAATAATCGGGGCGAACAGGTGGCTTAAGCTCAATGTATACTCTATAATAATCGTGATCGTGATACATAGTTAAACTTTATCAATTATTATTCGTGCCTTTGAGCATTGACAATTGGCCTTCTCCTAAACACGGAGCAGAAAAAGGTTTTATGGAACGTATCTGTCATTAATTGCAATAAATCGACATTGGATCCGCGTTTTTGTGAACCGGTTGTGCAATGTAGAGATCACAGAGGTGGTCAAACTAGTCAAGAAACCTACTCAAGTAGAAGTAGAAGTAGCGACCCAGAAATATACTCAAATACGAGTAGAAGTGGTCTTTTAAAAAGCAAAAAAAATCTTCTTCAAGTATAGAAATAGAATTGACTGGCTTTAAATCTACTCAAGTAAGTAAGTAAATAGTTGTCAAAACAGTCATAATACGTTCTCATGCGCTTTCGATACCTGTAAATTGAGCTATACGGAAGGTGCAGAGAGTTTGATTCATATTGATACATCCTAAGAGGCATAAAGTATCACCGCTTGAGCATTCCACCCCAATATGGGATGTAAATTATAGTTTTGTTGTTTGGTACTCCCTGAAAACAGCCCCGAAATTGCTAAGTCATTTCTCTAATTCGAGGGATATAATACTTCTACTTGACAAGCTGAAAATAGAGAAAAGTAAGTAAGTAATTTACAAAATATTACGAAGTAGAAGTACCAGAAACTTTTTTACTTTGAGTAAGTACTACAAGTAGTGGAAAACTACTTTGAGTACTTCGAAATGGTAAATTTACAAACGAATTTGATAAATGGGCTAAGCTAAGTATACTCACCAAATGATAATGCGTTGTTCAAAGTCAAGTTGTGCATTATTCTAGCTCCGAAGAAAGACCATTTCAAAAGGAAATCCTGCGCTCTCTTTTTCGTGGATCGTCCATTTTGTTTGCTTGGTTTTATTACCTTTAGAAGCGGAAGTGAATCTTTCATATCAGGATATTTATTGTTTGCTACCTCGGTCTAACCTTCTTCTCTACAATACTATCCAACCAGGATATATAACGTTCCAAGGATGCGTGGGCCTGCAGCAAATCTTTGAGATCTTTCAACACTGTGGATTAAAATCAAAATATTTCTAAGGGCGACATCATAGTAGCATTGGGATCGATCGCTCAGTTGTCATGAATTGTTGCAATAATCATAAATAACTGAAGATGATAATCTGCTTACGGCACTGACCAATACATGTTGATATAAATAATTGATAGAGCTTGGAAAATTTTAGATTTTAACGAGTTCGTCCATTTGATCACGATACATAAAACAGCATTGATGTATATTGTATATACATTCAAGCTAAAGTACGCGCGGAAAAATATTTATAAACATCTTCCCCGTATAGATTCACAAAGTGTAAACATTCCAATAGCGATTTGTCTTGGCTTTGCGCGAGAATTGATTATTATTTGTAAAGCTCCTCATTTTCAAATCGACTGTATTGAAGGACGCCGTATCGATTGGATCTTTGCATTAGCGATCTATTTGTCAGGAATCCTAGAGTAGAGCTCGGCTGGATTTGAGCCCGCACCGACATGGACGATGTCACCGCGCTACATTTGACACAATTTTATATACTAGTTAATAATATAGTCTATTGCTCCAAACGCATCCTGCAACGCTTATAAGAAATTAGCTTCGTCTCTGTCTCGTGTGAACATTTGCCGATACCATATACATAAGGCTCTACCGGGATATTTTCGTCCCGAAATTGTCTATGGAGGGAAATAAACATTTGGCCAGTTTTATTTAGGTCTTATCAATGGTAGTATATTACTGTAGAAAAGCATTAATGCGCACTGCGCAGGCTTGATCATCGCGGTTTTACTGGGTAAATTCCTGAAGTATAGCCTACAGTCTGTCGCCGTGGCTTCGGGTGATAGTTTTTATTTTAATGAATAGAGAACTGGTCAGGTATAAGCGAACACTCATCTCCAATATAAATGTGGACTGTTTTTCACGCTATCGCATAGCTGGTATATAAATACCGTTGGTTTACTGCGGGAGAAACCTTACGTTCCGCATTCAACTCGCTGTCCTGTCCTTCGCTTTCCGTGGAAGCGTAGAACGCCTGAGAACCGATACTTCCAAGGTCGACTTTAGATATGTCGTTAATCATCGCCGACACTTTCGACGAGTCAATGAGTATGTTATTTATAGTCTGCAAAATAAGGAATATATAATGGGAATGGGAATCGGAAATTGATGAGTATATAACTCTCACTTTCGCTAGATGTAGAAAAGTGCATTGCCGTTTTACGGACTGCGCAAACTGATGGCAAATAGCGAGTCGCTTCTTTACGAAAATCTGGTGCAATCCAAGCATAGCGTTCATCTCCCATTCTTCCCAATGTTTCGCAACGTACCGCATCTCTTCCAACGCGCTGAAACAAACGGGTCTCTGATAGGTTTGTAGGCTATATATTTCGGCGAGGGCAAGATAACAATTCGTTTACCTCTCAGTGATCGCATCTCGCGATATCGGTATCAGTATTTCGATGAGGTTCTGAAAGAGATTTTTAGCGTACACTTAACTTAGATCGGCATCGTATTTTGAGGTTCGAACTAACTATTCTCATATATTCTCATATCAAAGAGCAAAATTATTGGATATACAATGAATAGAAAGTTTGAGAGGGAACAAATTTTTTCTCAGTAATAAAGTATATTGATTCAAAGCAAAACGAAATTCAAAACAAAATGCATATTCCATGGTCCGGAGATTTAGTTAGAGACTTGGAATAATTTGCTTGCCCATAAAATAGGCGAAAAACTTCATTTGAATAGAAAAATCGCAAAAAATTACCTTGTTTAGAATAGAATCTCCAAGGCATATAACATCGATGATAACTTCATTGTGCAGTAACTGATAGCAATATTGTGGTAACGATCTCCAAAATGTTATCATCATCGATTGCATCTATGAAGTAACATATGTTACTCAACGGTTGTCATTAGGATAAAGTTATTGGCCATTCGACATGTATTTTACTGTCGACATTTTCACCATGTAGGCCTATGTATAACTCACCTCCAAAAAATTCTTCTGACTTATCGCTTGCGAAATATCGTTACAATAGCCCCGATGTTTTACCAGTAATTCTTCGATCTGGAAAAGGGGAATTTTAAAAACAAAGCTGAGCCACCCCAAATATTGCTTCGAACAACCTGAAATCTCTCGAATTCCTTGGACAAAGATATTATGACTCTTGACAAGTCCGGATAATCCGACGACGAACCGGAATCAAACTTGAACCCGATATTCTTTGAGCATTGTAACTGAGATGGTGAAATATAAATTGGAACTATTGTCATAACGCATTGATGAGAATCGCATAACTGAAAATATTCAATGAATATATACATTATACACTCACGTTCTTACTTTCTGTTGAAAAGCTCGACGAAAACCTGAATTATAAATATGAATGAGATATCTGTAGTATACTACGAATAAAAATGTGAGAGTTTAACCTCGTTAATCCTTTGCTGGAATACACAGCGTGGTAGTATGGGCTCGTTTCTCTGATACCAATTCCGTAATAATGATACCTAAAAACGATACATTTTGCCAATAAGTAAGTTACAGAACTTACCCAACACAGCCTGTTTTTGTTGATTTCGGAGTTGGTATTGTTACTACGCAATCACGGAGTTTTAGCGTATCGTTATTTCATATTCCGACGACAAGACAGTAGCCAGTGGAATAATCGTAGCCTCAGGACAAGCCAAGTTATACGTCCATTATTGAAAATATTTCCATAGCCCACGAATCTCAAACTCAGAGTTGCTCGTGGGCCAATTTCCCTGGTTTTTGATAACACCCCGGGCTGCAGCATTCAGAATAGGAGTATTCAATGTCTTTCCAAGAATGCAAGTAGCTTAGGCCTTATCTGACGGGACCATGCAGAATGACATTCCATGCCCATCGTGAAAATGTGATTTACATTGTCGCAATTCACGCCTGGCACAAAAAAAATCATTGATTTTTCACTTACTTCCGACGCGGGTCGAACAATGTGTTCTCGCGGCCCGCGTGTTTTGAGTGAGACCCCTGTCCTAGCCCTTCAACACTTTCAACCCCACACTATAAAAACTTTGTAGCCCGTCCGTGTATTTCCGGCCTCTGTTGCGTGTACTGTTAATCGATTTTCATCGCTCAGTATCCGGATAGATCAGTGGTTCCCAACGTGGACGATATCGCTCCCCAGGAGGCGATTGGGTGGTCTAAGGGCGCGAAAATAACGAAGGGGGCGATGGCGCGTTAAAATGGCTATATTGGAGTCAGGTCGGAGAAATGACCTTTTTTGTAGTCAACTCACGAAAATTCAGCTGTAAAAGTGTAATTTAGAGGTCGAGCTGAAAAGTTGACCTTTTTTAGTCAACTCACCGGTGATTAAAGTTTGTATGCCCATTTTGGTTCCCAATATTTGGGGGGCGATGATCGGTGTGGAGCTTGAAAGGGGGGGATGAGTTGAAAAGGGTTGGGAACCACTGGTATATATAGAATATCTACTAACGATAGCTGAAATATTTACCGAATTATTGCTTGCCTATAGCCTGATTCGAAGTGCCATGGGCTGACACAGTGGCTGAGATGCGCATAATGTATAAGTAGTACACACAGGCCTACACACATTACAAAACGACATACAGACCATTGCCATCGAGTGAAAGACTAATTCCAGTCATTCTCACTTTTACGGCGATAAACGCTACCGTTTGTTCTCAATCAAGGTTGCACCCTACGCAATTACGACTATCGAAATCTGAATATACCGGTTATTCGTAGGGATGGGCGAATCAAGTAGCTGGTACATGATGGATGATGCCATTCCGAATCAAGTATTGGTCGTTGAGTATAACTCAATATCGCGCTATACCAGTCCAGCATGGATGACTTGGACACTCCAAAAATAGTTACCTTTTACGCGACAAAATAATGTCTGGTATACATCACATTAAAGATAACGGTGTTTTCAAACTATCTTCGTCACATCATAATGCCGAGGGACACTAACACTCGGAACTGTCTTTTTCGCTAATATGCGTAGCTTTGCGCAACATTTGAAGAGCTTCTCGGAGGTACAGAACTTCAATATACAATTGAATATAATATATTCATATTGAAATGAACCCGAATATTTACGACTGACACTCGTCATGGGTAATTGACAGCAAATAGCAACATGTTTTGGATGAAACGACGCGGCTAATCGAGATTTCAAGGATTCCACCGTGTCAAGAAAGTTCAAAACTATAATTGTCGTTGACTGTTAGTGACGAGAACCGTATAAGCTCAGTACTTCGAAAATTCGCCTCTAACTCTATTCGAATGCAATTACATTCGATTCGGTTTCGGTTAATCGAATTCTTATGACCAGACCCAGTCATTAGTCGTGTTTCTCATTAGTTGCTTACTTGTCTACGGTATCGTTTTCATTACGTCCGTACACTGATGACGTATCGCTTTCACACGTTTTCGGTAACGCATATTGTCAGCGCCACCTGTTCCGAGACTCGGCAGTATCAATACGCCCAATGTCAGTACAGCTATAAATACGTTCGAACTAATGTATAACGTGCCATTTTTATCTTGAGAAACAAACATCGCGTGAGGTGTGGAATGAATATGATTTGTGCTGCGCGTACGGCGAGCGCATTCCAGTACATCTGTACGTAAACAGACCTTCACCATACGCTTGCTTCAAACCGAAAGAAACAAACTGACATGAGCAATAATTCTTTCTGATGTTCGAGTGCGATTTCATTAATTACCGACCGTCTGGGTCATGTCTTCCGTTTCGTTCTGTCGGGTTCGTAAATCATTTCTTAGTCGAAGCCCGTCCCGATCTGGTTTGATAAATTTCCCGAGTCATGAAGGCATCGCATAATACCCAGCAGATTAATTAGTCGAGAATTTCTCTCCATCAGATCTTTCCGGCGAGAAGCGGGGTTTCAGATAAGGTTTAATCGTGTTGTAAGCAAATATTTGACGGTAACAATAATTAAAGTATCAAGAATATTCCCTGGTGGCTTTGTTGTCAGTAGATCAATGGGTGTTCTACCCGAGATTAATAATAATTCGTGTAATTCGGTTCACCTTTGTAAATAAAGCTTTGTGTGTTTACCCTGGGCTATACTGTGAAATTATAGAAGATCATGTGCAGAACGGAAATTCTGCCACTCACAGAAGAAGGAATACAGACATCTATTGCCTATACATATAGTCCGAACAGGGAAGTAAACGGATCAACTACAGTTGACATTCGACAATTACGTCTTGTGGATATCTTGCGTATAACATACAGGCCTCCATATGGAGCCGTCTTTGCGTTACTATATGTATTATTAAATATAAAATCCAAAATTACGTTATTGCATGCTGCTACTATAGTAAATTTCGAATCGAAACACTGGTTTCAGAAGTTGAACGGAGATTTATAACAATGAATTCGACCTTGCTCACAAACTTATATTTACCACCCGTTTAACATTTTAGGCTATACAAATTTATTCCGAAACATGTGTTAGACGCAGCGACGCGCACACAACTATTTAAATCCGAGATATTCCGCGACCGCATCTAATAAGTTCAAGTATGGTAGACCAAAAACTTGAAGTCAATTGTCGGGAAATCAAGCTATAAATTTGGTATGGAAACATTATCACAGTTACAGTTATGTCCTACTATTTATTTATAAAGACCTCTATTAAACGACATTTTATATTAAATAAATTTACTCACTTTGAATGTCCCCTGGTTCCTAATCGTCTCGTCGTGATTCCTGGAAATTTCTGTCGGATCATCTGTTACCAAGAGATTTCAGTAACACGAGCTGCATTGTGTGAGATAAAGAAAGAAAACCGCACGAACTATCAATGACGTACGCGTCATAGCAGGTACCAATGCAAAAGTATGACGTCACAAAGTTGGGATCAAGTATAATATGTATTTCATATTAACTCAAGTGTTAAAGACAATGGTGACGGTAGCTGGAGATCCTATTTACTATAATAGTGACCTTTAGGATATTTTAGTTTTTGGATCAAACGTGGGGGTGGCATTTTCGATGTCAGTATTGGTACATGTCTATCTATAATATTTTCTTGTTAACTGAATTCGCTTGATGCACATAACGTTCTGAAATACGCTTTCTTTGGCCGCGCTTACCTTTCCAAACGTCGCTGCGCAAGCTGGTTCTTGGTTAGTCCTACTGCAAAAATCCAGATAGTGACTGTACAAGATACATCTTGGCAAACAGATTCCTTCCGTTTTAGTGTAGTTCTCGTCCAACCTGCATGAGACGCAGCCAACGTTTTGATAGCGTTTCGTAGCGGTTCCGTGTTTAGTCTACGAAATCTCAGTTAAACCGAAGGACTCTCGCGAAAGTATGGATATCGTGGATAAATGAGTGACGCAACTGAGTTTTTCTAAATACTCTTACAAGGAGCACATATGTGAATGTGCAGTTAGGGATACTACACTAGTGTTGCGTCTATGCTATATATAAGTTTCATGATAGGAAGAGGGTCAAGTTTATAGCAACTCAATGGACTATACCTCAATGAGTTTTTACACTGATCTACACAGCGGATCATCATCATCATCATCATCATTGGTTTATTAGCGATTTTAGGCATGCACACTGAATGAAAAGTAAAGAAGATAGTATAGAAAAAAGCAAGCGACAAAAATGGGGTGACATGTCATGGAAGGCGAGATCGATAGGTCAGTCGTGGTCCGGTAATCTTGATGATGGACCAGTATTCATTTAGTAGTAATTGCTTGTATTTCGAATGGAATGTGGACATGCTCGTCGACTGTCGGATGGCCGGCGAGATACTAGCTCATTGATCGGTGCGGGTTACAATGATTTGGCAGGTTTTACAATGTTAGTGTCATACAGCGGCAGGGTCATATGACCAGATCGACAGGACTAGCTCTCACCTTATCAAGGTCATATTGGATTTGTTAATTCATAAATGATAAACACTATAGCCCACGTTAAACCGTCGCCGATAACCAGCACTCCAAAACAGCGAACTAGCAAAAACTTTTGATTTCAGTTACACACTTACACTATACATCGTTATCGTGGAACTTGGCATCATGATTCGTAGCTATTTCCGAATGCTGTACCAATTAAGTTTCTACCGCATATCCAGAGCATGCACACAACTGCAGCTGCCACAGCAAGTGAGGCAACACGTTGTGTCGTCAGCTGCACATAGCAATATTCTATAACTATAGTACAAAATATATGGTCGCAACGTATATGGTTCCTAGGCATGTACATTTTGAAAAGTCCTTTAAACGTGATGACAAATTTCAAAACTTGAAGGGAGCTCAAATAACTTGTCGTGAATTTTGGCCTAGTTTTTAGGGTGATTCACCAAGGAACCCCCCTCACGAACCGTCCATGTACGTCAGCGACAGGGCTGTCAAGTCTACCGGTTTAATCCAGTATTTAGAATGTAGAAAATCCATGTCAACACGTACAATTTATTTATTTTATCGTGGTGTGAGCCTGCTAACCCAACATTCATATAATATATAGGCCTACATATCATATAAGATGGTATATAGCCGTGGCCTGTGGCTGTATCTCTAATGTTGCAAATTGAAAAATTGATAATTTGAGAACGCTTGAAATGAGAAGTTAGAACTGAATGCGAGACCGGCTAATACTTTATATAATCGAAAAACATATTCAATCAGGGCGAATACCGGAATCCATGTGCAGGGTGCTTATCAATAAAATAACGCAACTGAATTCATATAAATCGAGTGCATGAGAGAAAAATGACGATATTCGAACACCCATAACAAACATATCAGTAAAATCAGCCGTTTCAACTTACCATTCCATAGTCCTTCTGTTTTGCTTCTTTTTGCTCTTACCGGTCTCTGTCTTCCGGACTTTCTCAGGCTTCGGCTGACATTGCCAATCATTATCCGACGATCGAATCGGCGAGATATACTCAAACTCATGATAGGTCTTATACGGATTATGTCTTGATTGATTCATATCCGAGAAGGTATATAGTTACGTCAACGTGATTCCAATTTTTACAATGCTGAAGCTCCTGTGACTTCCGCGAGCAGTTCTCATGATATATGAAGTAGCATTGAGTTGCTATTGCCTTTTACGACAGTACAAGTAATTCGCGAATATTTCGAAATGATATAATGGAATAAACATGGTTTGTTGACACTGTAAACGATTGAATTTACTCGCATCACCTGTCCGCTTTTAATTGCCTGTCTTTGATGTACGTACTTTTAATATCGCGATATTTTTCGTTGGAACTCCAAATCTACGGGTAAAAAGTAAACGAGCTACAAACGTAATTTTAGCCTCGCCCATTGCCACGCGGGATTACCGCTTGGGGTTCAGTGACATCGATATTTGTTTCGTCGAATTGCTTGATACGATGCGGCAAGAAAGTTGTACAACACGTGAAAACATGAAAGAGTATTTCTCATCAATGTGTGATCTGATAGCGCGCAAAATTCCCACGCAATTCCACACTCAAAATGGTGATGTCACCACACGCGCTTTGCCTACCTAACCCTAGTTGTAATCGCGCAGTGTACCATCCGAACCTGCTCGTATTTCAAACATTTATGATCTGTGCCCATGCCAGACGAGGCAAGTGAGGCAGGGACTCGTCTGTCGTTAGGTTAAGTAAAACATAATAATGAAAGCCTTCAATGCTAATATGATTGGTATTTGTCTACAGATGTTCATGAATGACTAATTTATAACATATACACACTCAAACATCCTCAATTTGCATATTTATTGTTAACAAATTAGTTGAAAGGAGAAGTGAGGTAGAGACAAGACAATCCTTACCTGTGATTGCGAACTTCATCATAAACAGAGCTGATAGACAGATAGGGGCATGGGCCTGTGCCTGTTGACGGTCTATATTTACAGAATTGGGACGCGATTTTCCTTGGCCCTCAAACGTTCAAGTGTAATGACGTAATTGGTTTAAATAATGGAGAAGAAACGAGTGAGTATAGATTCACTCGTGCTACTGAATGAACAGCCGAGCTCAGAATTCACAATAACGGGTATCAATCGAATGCTATTGCCGCACTGATTCCTTAAATATAAAGATTAATAATATCAGAGCACCAAACCCTTAACAAAATCGCCAAGAAAAGCGAAATCGGTATCGCTAATTACGAGGATTGGGCAATGAAACTATACGACGTGAGGCACAAATTAATCCGCCGCATCGATTGTTTGCCAAACGATCCGACACTGATAGCTCAGTGAAACAGTGTCTATCAATTCTCGCGAACCCACGGTCTAGTATTAATTGTGAGGTGGCGCTGGTCAACGTGTGGTGGAGACCAAATACCTTCTCTTACTGATTTAGTTATGGATAGGCTACGTGGGGATATGTGCATTGTGCATGCGTAGTACCTTCTTACGTAACTTGCGTTTGTAGAGTGACAATGCGATAGGAGACAAGTCGTCAACTTAATCAGCTAATCGGATTCTCGGTAATCTGCCTCCTCATGAACCTCACCGCACGTCACTGCCTGCAACAGATTATAATGGTAAAAAGAATGGTTCAATAGCTAGTAATTGCTTTAAACACACGTGGCTATTAAAATATATACAATATACATATATTTATTATATATATTGCGATCTTCAAAGAAAATATTTTACCTCGGTACAGGGATATAGGCCTGTCATATATAGAATTATAGATTGGTCCGCTGTGGCAACCAATACGGAGATGCCGAAAAAATATCAACTGGTAGTGTATATTAGAGCGATTTACTAGTTTGTTATAGCCTTTTATAAAGAATGAACACTGTTTGTTCAAAAATAACTATAATTTCCAAATTTCAACGGCTAGTTTAAAAACATTGTGAGGTTTCCTCAAAAATCGCTACATAAAAAATTTAGCCCAATTCTAACCTGTTTACGGTAAATACTATTTATTTCGCATCCACAATTTCTAGTCCAATAACTTCGCCTACGGGCCGGAACTGAGCCAAATTTGTTTTGACCTGATTCATGGGATGGCCAGTGAAATTTGAAAAAAAAATATATATAATAACACCAACATTTCTGCTTTAATAACGTCGCTACTACGAGTTACCTAAGTAGAAATTTTTCAACCAACTGAAATTTGGAAATGAAATTTATTTTTAACAGCAACACCATCGGCACCGTGAAAGTTAAAAGGAAAGCTATATATTAGGGTTACCATACTTTGGAATCGGGAAATGAGGACACTCTTTCAAAATTGTCAGACTTAGAATTGTGGAGTAAAATTCGATAAAAATGGTAAATTTTTCCCGACTTTGTGGTTGGTTGAAAAAAGGGTAAACTTTCCGGCTTAACCCAACTTTCTTTTACATTCTCCGTTGGTTGATTCAAAAAAGAAGGTCGTCACTTACGTTCGAACCACGAATTTCCTTTTATGCCCATTTTCACTCGAATCTGTCCATCAACTTGGCTCAAAAAGCTGTAAAGGAGGACGAATTGCCAAAAAAGAGGACATTTAGGCGTCCTCGGAGGACATTTTCAAAAACCCGAAAAAGGAGGACAAATCCTCCTAAAATCCTCCACGAAAAGTAAAAAAAAAACTGCGTGTTGAAGGAGTAATATGCGGGCAGACACTATGCTTGGCGAATATCTGCAGTCTTGAATACGACAGTAGTTAACGATTCACGTGCAGCATATGAAACTTGTATTATTTTCAACTTGATATGTCCCTTGTTGACATGGCTTTGTTTTCACGAGATAAGTTCAATCTACCACGCCACTCAATCTTCATCCTTCCAAAATATTTTGTCATCTCGTATTAACCATAAGTTCTTAGTGCTTTCGAGACGAGAACAGACCGTGTCATAATAAACACATGAGGGTTGGACAATGCCACATCACTGCATGTTCTACACTGGGACAATACATATACGATCGTAAAATTATTTATTTACACATTCTGGAGACACCGACGCCAATGAATATTTCATCGCGCTCTCGTCAGCATCCAAATTGTCTTCGCTCTCGGAGCACTCACGCACGCTGTCCAGAGTCGACTCCCTTTCGAGGACGTAAGAATGGCTCGATTCCCGACTGAAAGACCTGTTGAATGAGCCTCTCGCGTCTTGCGCAGGCCTAGACGAAGTGCTACCGTCCTGCGACAGCCTGGCGACTTGCGGGTGTAGAAGCCTGGCTCGTTTTGAAGCCGGATCGTCGCTAAAATTTCTTCCTATTGAAATCAGATAGGCTGCACGACCTCTGCGGTTAGGTATGATCTCGCTACCGCTCGGGCTAACGAGGTTGCGTTGAAAGAGATCGCCACGATGGTCCCGAAGCCTAGAGTTATTGGAATCCGTTGTCAAGTGTAAAGGAGATTGCTTTATCGAGGGCCTAGGCAATGATTGTGTGCGTCTGGTGTCGTCCAAAGACACGCCCCTGATAATACCTCGCACTCTACATGTAGCTGTGTCGTAGGAATGCGAAATGCGGCGAGCGTATCTAGCGTGACGTAGCCTCTGTGAGATATCGACAGTCTCTCGGAGCGACAACTTGTGTTCGTTGGACGAGCCTGCCATTAATAATGAACGTGAATTGGGTAATGAACGCCGGCTAGACATTCTCAGCAAAGTCAGCGCTTTTTGGCTAGTAGTGTTGTCCGAATCAAAAGAGGCTCGTGTCTGCGGTTCGGGCGTCACGCGATTACTGTATATAGAATGAGAACTAAAATATTCAGAACCCTGTAATTGCCACACTGCAGCAACCGGCGTGGACGACCGGCGCAGTCCTCCTATAGTCGATCTTCCCCGTGTTAATGTGCTCCTCTCATGGCACTGCCATAGGTTTGGAGTGCTGCTGGTTTTGGTGGACTTGGTGGTGGGTTCCTCGACTCTGTTCAGAGCCAGAAGAGGTTTGAATTGTTCCGTTCCGGTATCGACGGAATAGGATTGTTTTCTGAAGCGCCCAGTTTTAGCTGGCCGGGGAGATGTGGCTTCGACTTTCACTACCATGGACACCTTGTCGTGGTCGTCGTCATCATCAAACGAGGAGTTGTTTGCGCTGTATACGAAGTATATGTCATCTGATGGAGTATTTTTACATGCGGACATCATCAAATTGCAGGTATTCTCATAAGTATTATTCAGAGACGGTCAGTAATGAAATTGCTACTACTACTTTTCTAAGTAGATGTTCACAAGTTCACTTGCACTACTTCCTTAACTGATTTCTTCTACTTCTACTTGATGGAATCAGGTTCCATGGCAAAACTAGGAAGAGAATTCTTTGAGTTGAGTTTATTGTTAATAATGATATCCTTGCAAAACTGAAAACACCACAAGATTGCGATACAATAAGACGATAGGAAAATGTCGGAAAGACTTTGAGTATAGTCTTTGAAATCAGACATTGACGAGGGCGTAGATCGACGACGTAAATAGGGGTATATGTATGTAGCCTACCGTGCGCTGAAGAAAAAGTAATGAAGGATAACATAAAAAGCACAAGCGATAAAACGAGGTGGCATGTGCGTCGGAAGGCGGGATCTACATAGCAGATCGTGGTCCATTAATCTTGAGCGCCGGCTAGCGCTGACTTCCACTAACAACACTGAAATTACCTCGCAAGCTCTGTCGTGGCAAACCCATTCTCGAGTGTACGATTCCTTGCCTTGTCGAACGAGCATAACGAAGGGCCGATAGCGCATAGAAACCCGGAAAATATCGCGTAACCTGCCGCCGCCCAAAGCGCGTGTGCGGAACACCCGAATGTCGTGCTGACGCCGTCCGGAAAACCGTATATCTCCGGTGGCTTGCGGTTCAGCTCCAAATTAAAGAGGATTCCCGAAGTTCCAATTGCGAGGAGTTGAAATGTCCCTGCAAACAAAAATGTTTAGTTTCACAAATAACATAAAATATTAGCTCGTCTCACGTCATCGATGTCCCATATCTCCGACCTTACCTCTATATTTTAACAAGAGGTGTTCAGTAACGAAGTACTCAAGTAGGTTTTGCCTGTTTGCACCACTTAGTGGTTTTGTAATCAACTCGAGACACAAAAGTTTGAAATTTGCTCAAGTCCGTTATAACTCTCTTGAAATAATTTACAGTCATACAAATGTAATACGATATAAATATATATACAAATCCGGTAAGCGGGGTTAGTAAAAGCAATAAGCGCAATGTATTTACTGTTCTGTTAGTCAAGTCAGCGAAAATGGATTTAGTTTGCAGGTTTTTACTGAGACAGATAATTTCCGGATACAACACCATAAAGATCCGCATTCCGCCGGTTGTGTAGCACTGTTTTAGACTATTCTTCCACTTCATACTTATGGCTTTTGACTCCTTCCATTTCTACTTAACAGTTTTCCATTTTAGGCAAAAATGGGCCTAGAATACTTACCTTTTACTCCGTAGTACTTGTACTTTAGTAGAAATTTACTTTAGATTTTACTTGAGTACCAACGATGGATACTTTGACCACTTCTATGGTTATCGGTGTGCTAGGGATATTGTGTATGGTGATTCCATTACGGTTTTATCGACTGAAAAACAACTGAACATGAAATCTGGTCACGGCTCGGAACACTCCTGGGAACAAAATCACAGATAGACAGTTATATACACCAAGAGAGCCTAAGTGTGAGTGAGATTACAACTGCAATGTACAATTGTACATGAAGTGATGCTCCGCGCGATCAAAGCATGTTATTGAATAGGATTTTTGCATATACCTGACATGATGAGCACCAGTCCACCGGAATAAATAACGAATTGTCGGCGTACGGTCCATCCAAATATGATAAGAGCGATCGCGAATATTTGAACGGGCGCAGCCATGCAGAGAAACGATGCAAGTATCCGCCGTAACTCTGAAACAAATACCGCTCGTCAACCAAGGTCCGTTGACTACATGTCAACAGGAAAAGTCCATTAGCTGTTCATTAGGATATCGTTCAACAAACTACGGTCACGGTCGGGGCTATCGAAAATCTGCCGCAGACACACGACCTGCATTGTTGTGGCTTGTTAATCGACTTAAGCCTTTAGAAAATTCCTGGCCGATGGCACGTAATATTGGTAAACCGAATGCTCATGGCTTTATGATTCTGTCGAAGAACCGGTAAATGGTTTTTGAGGATACTGATTTATCATTCATATGCAAAAACATTAGTTTGACTAGTAATTGCAGATCATCCGAAGTTTGTCGATCAGCACGATATTGAGGTTAGCTTGTTAGACGGCGGGGGCGCTTTAGGTTATTATTGCTTTGACGGGTTGTGCCCGTGATTATGGAAAACAGACACGCAATATGGGGACTCAATCATCAAACTGATTAAAATGGTCGAGCATTATTTTCGAGTACACGTTTTCGAAGTGAAAAAGAAACTCTCTTCGAAATTGCTGCTCGTTCGTTATGTTAAGGCAGTGGTTCTCAAACTTTTTAGACCGCGACCCAAATCTGCGTTTTAGTGGTATCTCGCGACACCAACCTCACACATCAAAAATAATGCATTTTCAATATTAGAACGCAACGTTTTGGCCGGAATGCATGATATAGAGAGCGCGCAGGCAACATAGTTGTACGTAACGTAGCACCATGAAACATGTCTGACCCACGAGATTTCAAATTGGAGTGCATTCTTTTCCTCTGCGGGGGAAATTTGCAATGCATTTCTACTGCTTCCTACTACTTGCCATACGGGACTACTAAGTGTCGACCATTTCGACGACCGGGCATATCGATATCGAAGGTTCTGGCGAACCAGCGACGAGACGGTCGTTTTTGGCCAAGGTTTTATCGGATACCATCTTTTTGGCACTGGACTTTGACCAGACTATGTTGGCCAAAACTTCATGTCCACGTGTGTGTCCCGGGGTGGAAGGGGTTGGCCTCAAAATAGTCCCGCAATCGCCCGTTGCACACCCCTACACGAAAGCATCCCAACGGTGTCCGGTGGTGTGTCCAAGAGAAACAAATGTGGGACAAATCTTATCATGAATTCAAACCAATTTGTACGGTACAAAGGTCGAGTGTCTCGGCACATTTTATGATCAAACCAGATTGATGTAATGACTGTTCTACTCGTTTCAAACGAATGCATGGCGTTTTTTTGCATATTACATAGCCGTACAGTACAGTTTCGAGCACTTACAGCGCTGGTTCTCACCAGTAATCTACACCTACAGCACTGGTTCTCACCAGTAATCTACACATACAGTAATGTATCAGCTGTGTATCGGGGTAGATTTTTTTGTGACTCGGCGACAATTTGTGGTTTCCCGAAGACTTGGAGATTAGGGAAAGGGGTCCCAGGTTGTTAAAGTTTAATAACCACTGCATTACAAAATGTATCCGAGAAAATTGTGACAATCTTCCAACTACTTGGTCCCAATAATGAACAGTTGTCTCGCAGACTACATAATTCAGACTGAAAATTCATCGGGCATTCCTGCCATAAAATTACGTCACAATTTCGATAGTAAACCCACGCTGCAAATTTTCCGGGACTTTATAGTCCATTGATTTCGATCTTCGAATAATGTTAAATTTCCTTGACTATAATTCATCGCCGTATTAGCAACGCGTTCATGGGTATCTTGTTGTCAACGCAAATTTGATTTGACGCAGCAGCCTTCAAGATTTCCCTTGATAATAAGACGCGTTGTAAGTTATGCTATATATATGAGCTGCACCAAAATCATTCGGGCCTCGCACTATTTACGGCAATACGGCCATACTTGGCGGTTTCAGTTGTAGTTTGTAGGCGCAGCATTGTATTGATGCATTCGCGAGAAAATGAATTATTCATTTCTGATGCCCCTGAGCTCCATCACCTTAGCAATAACTGGAGAATATCATGATTTGAGTAAAGCTCATGAACAGTTAAATTACAACCTGCGAAATATTATCGATTACTCGGTAATTTTTGAACGATACTGCAGCGAGAGTTCGTGTGCTAAGATGCATAATTATAAGGCGGTATGTCGATCTTACAAGATCAATAAAAATGATATTCAGATAAGATATATCATGGTCGGGACAGTCTTACATATATTTTTTGTGGTTAATAAACATACCCACCACCATCATCAAGCGCCACCGCGAATCATGGAATTCGCCGGATGATTACCTTGATAACTGTACCCAGCATACTAGGCTCGCATTTAAAACAAGAGGTGCTTTAAAACACTTCGCATAAAACATGTTTTGAACAGTGCCATCACAATAATTTTTTCATTTTTTGTTCAAAACTTGTATAATTATGTCATAATTGTGTAAATATTTTCAAAAAATGACGCAGTATTAGTACTCCGGACTAAGAAAAAACAGCAAAAAAGTTTGACAGGGCCATGTTTTCTCAAAGATTTTTTGTTCTAAATGCAACCCTAGGATATATGTACATTTTGCTTATTGTCTGGATTTAATTCACTCCATGATATGCTAAAGAGACCTCGTCACTAGTAGGTTATGAAAAATCGATCTAATTGTCGGGTCAGAACCCTAATATTTAGATTATCTATAATTTATTTGTGCCAGATGTCATTGCATAGGGGATAGCGTGTTTAGAATCTAATCTCATATATACTCTTAAACTTATTTGATTGAATCACCGGATGTTTACGCTTCGATGTAAATTATTTCGGCAAAAACCTCACTTGCAATAGAATCGTTGTCGGTTTGGTGTACAGGCTCACGACTGTGACCGGGCACGCAAACGGCCAAGATTTCGTTTTGCACAATGTTCACTCACGTAAGGTCGTCCACTCTTCCCCGTAGGCTTCTTCTCTATGTTTCCCACGTAGACCCGCTGGAAGCTGTTCATATACTTTTGAATATCGCACTGGTGCACACCGCGGGAATTTTCCTGTATATATGCAAAGCGAAGAAACGTTAGAAGTAGGTTACTATAACTTAAGTTAGTAAAACGATCGAGCATGACTCTACGACACATATTTTACCCATTGGGATAAAGGTGGATTTAGATCGACTCTCAATTTGCTCCTGCCATAATGTTGCATCACGATTATTTTGAATCTCAAATGGATCGTACGCGACCTGGATCATTTACTAGTACGATACAGGGGTATATAGAACTATGTATCCCTGATACGATATCTATTCCACTTTATACTGACACTTATTATTGTTGGCAAATTGAATTTCCCGCGGTTTGCTTTCTTTTTAGTCGTTCAGGTTAGTAAAGGATTGAAGGATTGTCATAGATTGACATGATATGCATACGTAATCAATACGCAAAAATGCAATTTCACGACTTCATTGCATTGTGAGCGAAGTGGCGCGCGAAAGTGAGGTTAAATTCTTCAGCGATTCGTTAAGCATTCAATCACCAAAATGCCTAATGTATTGATCGAATGTGTGAATCATCTTTATACTTAACTGCATTTCATGCAACGATGTTTGAGTGCATGCCCTATACGTAGTAAAATCTAATCTTTTTGCGAGACTCATCTATACAATCCGAACCAACCTTCAGGCAAACCTCCATTTTTACTCAAGTTCTGATAACTGCTTTGATTGATTGTGCTTAAATAAGATATATCCATTCCCATCGCCTTCACGTAACCAATATCTTAATCTCGTGGTAAATAGCCTACCAAATAAAATTTCGTCAAAATTTACCTGCATCCGCGATTTCAGAGAGGAAACCGTTTCTGTCCAGCTGCAAACAGCTCCGCCAAAGTCCCGCATGGGTAGAAAACTGCCATTTCGAGCAATCGACAATGGTGCATGGTATAGATGAGTTGATCTATAAATTGCAACAGATGCGTACACGAATTGCAGGCCATTGGACAATCGACGCAACTTCCTAATGTTTATATTGTGAACCCGCACTCGGGGACAGTAACGTGAACTAAATCCCACCACTAAAGCTATACTAGCTCAAGGGAACATCTAATATTCTTAACACTATACCTTGATCGATTTTTTTCTCGTGTCAACACAATTATTGTTTCTTTCGGACGATGGCAGCATCGCGTTCCTGTGATCGAATGAAATGTCTCTGCCACCAAATCCGTGCAAATTGAACCGAAGTTTGTCAACCAGTTTGTTCCATGTCTGCAATTTATTGCCATGTTTATCTTCGGATTTCAGCGGCGTACGCCTGAGTCGTCTCTTTCGCATTGGTGAAGGATACAACCGGTTGCGATTGATATGAGATATAATGGGACTTCCTGGCCAGTCATTATGCGGCTTTTCCATCCAACTCATAGTCTGATTGCCCAACGTTATTTGAGCCTGAGTAGTGCTTTGTACGATTTCACCGGATTGTACAACCATCACTGTGTTCGATTGACTCCTATAACCAGGCTTCTTTAGCAGTTCAGGGTATAGCTGTTGAAGCAATATATCTTTCCGACATTCCTTCACGTATTCCGATGCGTCAATAACGAACCAATTGTCTGTTAACAGAGATATAAGCAGAAAGGCCGTCGATATCAACCCGCAGAGAACACCGAAAACAACAACCCTTCCAGCAGCGGGCATATTCTTCAATCCGTAAAACGATACTGTATACTTTGCATAGCGGTATCGATAAATATTCGCCGCGCTTATTTATTCGTCTCGCGCACATTAATCCGCTGATGCAGTGGCATTCTTTGGCACCGGGTTGTTGCGCGTCGCAATAAGCCAGCTCTTTGTAAATTATTCAATAATTTCAGACCGGTCTGCTCAGTGCTCAGATCTACACGCTGTTATTGTGATTTACATTTCGCTACAGCCCACTTGCGGTAGCTTTGACCATATCGTCGATGCGACACTTTCCAAAATGCTAATGTTTCAGACATTTTGTTTAGTTGGACGCGAACATATTGCTGGGAGAAGAATATTCTGGCACCTATGACTACTTACTTCAATTTCTTAATTACGGATCTTCTTCGTCAGTGCTGAGGATTAGACTGCGTAGATTATAATATTCTTCTTCTGAAATTGGCTCGTCGTTGCGGGGCGGATTCCGGATCCCCAACCACGACTCGGGAAAAGTTAAATCACTTGCCGCTAGGGTTGTGGTTTAAAATAGGCTGGTTTAATTCAGGTTTTTACCCCTAATTTCATTGGCTTTTTTTCTGCTGTTTTATTTCCTGGGTGTGGCTATTTATTGGACAACCATGTTGGGTTGGGCCTACAATGCACGTGCACAATGCACTGCACAGTGCACATACACGGGCGTAGTTTTTCTCATCCAGAGACCAATGCCGAAGCTGAAGAATAAGCGTTACAATTGCAAAGAAAAGTCCATACACAAAAGCATTCCAAAATGATTGTTTTTAATAAGTTTCAATTGCCACATGAACTTGATTTCACAAACTCGTAATTTATCAATTTGTTTCAACGCTTCATTTGTACTGTTTATGCGATGTTGCCCCTGCATAACGTTCACCAGTTTCTGAATACGCGGCTGCAATTTGCATAAGCTTAACCGCATGCCACCATGCTCTACTTCCAATAGAGTCCTATATTTCTTTTTTATGATACTCATTATGATGAAATGGACTTCAGACAGCCATGTCGTAAAAACGGGGTGAGTCGTTGATTAGCACACTTTGACATGATCGGGTACGTTTACACTCAAAAGTCGAGGTGTGGCAGAGACGAGCCAAGCCTCCCCCGTGATCATAAACTGAGCTGATACGGCATGGGAAATGTCAGTCCCAATGGCCATGTTGCCTGTATATTCCAGAATCCAGATGCGTTTATATACCCCGAGTGAAACAAAACAGTACAAAGTGTGAGACAGTGCGGTAAAACAACGCGCTATGTAGGCCTAATCCACCAGCCTACGATGTAGAATAAATTGCGAAGTTGCGACGGGGCAAAGAAAATACCCTACTCCTGCTGATTTAGTTGTTGTGTAATTTGTATATTCCATGACTAGCTTGGATATCGGATGCGCAGTACCTTCTTACGTATCCTGCGTGTGAAGGGTGTTAGTGATAAGAACCTATAGTCGTCAACTGTATCAGCTATAACCTTTCAGGTTTTATATATTTGGGAATCTGATTCCAAGGCAATCTGTCTCTCAATCATGAACGTCATCGCACATCACACGGCCTTGCATAATCCAGCAACGTGAATGCTTTTTCTCTGTCCTGCTGCAAAACTATTACTTTTTGCGCCTTCTTATCCTGATTATTCGTTTTTGTCGCAACACAATGCTTAATTTGTTACACAAGATAGCAAGCTGTGTACAGGCCTACTCCAAAAACCATAGGTAAAGGTTGCAAACTCAGCTTATTTTCAATATAAATTGATACAGTAATAAATTTATATGGCGATTTATGACGACTCCAAGAAATTTTTTTTTCGCTTATGTCTCTCAAAATCCCCCACATTGGGAATCACTGATCTAGACAGATGTCGAATGTAATGTCATATGGAGAGAACAAAAGAGAGTATAGGCTATAAGCCGTTCGAAACCGTTCTGATGATTTACGTTTAAATTTGGTCCGACTTCGCGGCGAATTTTTGAATCCATTCTTTCTTACCATCATCTTTATAAAAACTAGTGAAAGGATAAATCTATGAAATTTCTTGAGTCATTGTTGCGTTTCGGAACGCAACAACGAAAACCGGATCTTCCTCTCTTGACCCACTGTTCCTTGCGTTCCCCGCGTTTATCTGCAATCTATAGGTATAGTGTTCCCAGCCTACGACATGCTTGTTTATTTCTGAAGTGTCGAGGACGGACTGAATACCAATGAGTATTACGAAAGCGCCAATTATCCGTCGGCTCATTTCTGACGATTCAATCTCATTTTTAAAGTAGGAAAAACGACCTTTAAGGGAGGCGAACCCTAGACTAGAGGTCTCCACATGCAAGATACAATATGTTCATTCCACATATTGAAGACCACAAGTGGTCGCTAAAGAGTGTCAGTATTTTGAAGTCCTTTCATATTTTTTTGCGAAACTTCATCTCAGAGTAACGCAGGAATCTGGCGGAGGGCCACTGAGAGCCTTCCCGCCACCAGATTCCCTGGTTGCCCCCTTTGTTAAAGTTTCCATTCAGATTGGCGCGGGTGCATGCATTATGCCACCAGCCTCCTTCGTGGCGAGAAGCGCAATTCGTTGTCGACCAAGCATCGTTATCTTCGTCTCTCGTTGAGAATTGTTGATTTTTACTATATGAGAGAGCATTGTAGGTTATATTCCCGGAGTTTCCGGATACGTGCAGTCTGTAATTGTCAGATTTGGGTCCGATCCGGAAATTCCTGGAAAATAACAATTGGTGAAAATGTTAAACGAAGCAAACAGTGAAATAAGTCAGTTTTCAGAAGAGAAATTGCGTACAAAGTCATTGCGATGTCAGAACCAATCGATCGTCGCTCATTGAGAGAGAACCGTCGCATTCTGGAGTGTTTGGATCTGGCCAATCCGTCAATGCGTAACATGTTCGTATTCATTGTAGGGCTTTCATTCCGACACTTCCTATTTCCTAATTTGAGTATGAATGGATGTATAAAAATCAAGCTTGCCTATATTTAGAAACCCAACGAGTTCCTGTATCTTTCCTTATCATGTTGATTTCCAATTCCATATTTCCTTCCTTTGTTTTTTCATGCAATTCCTCGAGCCCTGGAGACAAATGTTGGTTAAATGAGAGAAAGCGTTGGTATTGAATTGAGCTACTTTATCAGTAGAAAATAGAAAATGCTACACCCAGTGCTTTCAACCTCTGCACCTCAGGGTGTAAGCCTACCATCATTTTGACGGGTCTACTAGTTCTACGCGGTGTACCATTTACCACAATACAATATCAGAGGTGGTCTGTAACGAAATAGGCCCTTTACTTTTCGGAGTAGCCTACTCAAATAAGTGTCTGCTTGTAGGATACTGCTTACTCACGTGGTTATGTTTTTACATACTTTCGATTCTACTTTGATGTTGTTTGGGCAAAACTACATACATTTAACATTTTTGTCCAAAGGAGAAAGTAGTTTGGGGCGAAGATTCCATCACGTTTGTCAGTGAAATTATCATTACGAGTGGGTGATATAGCCCCTATGTAATCTCGTCAGTTGTATCAATTTGCAGTGTGAACAGTCCTTCTGTGTTAGTCGCGATCTTGCATTCTACGTTTTGAAATCCTTTCTTGGGTAGGCTACTTTTCAAATATTCATAGTCCGCTTCCATTTAAATTCGCGCGGACATGTCTTGTACATCGCCGACTTTACTAATTGAATAGAAATTTACGGCGTCCTTCTACTTGATCACCAACGATGATTATACCTTGACCCCCTCTGCCAGCTACCGCAATAAATAGGCAAGTTTATGCTTCACGCCAGGTTGACTGGAAGTACGATATATGATAATACGTTTATCTCAATTTTAAGCTTATAATGTAAGTTCCTGCCCAGAACAGGAACAAGAAAGATTTCGACGTTTCAGGAATCGCACCGTGCATCTCATTTCCAAGGCAAAAGCAAAGTACAATGAGAGATTTTTCAACAGACACATAAAGGAGACTCGAAAAACATGGTCAGGACTTAACTCTCTCCTACATCGAAAAAAAGCCATAAGTCTGTTTCGGAAATTGTGAATTCGGATACCGGAAACAAACTTTCAGACCCGGCGGCCATCGCGAATCACTTCAATGAATATTTTTGTAACGTAGGCCTAAATATTGCTTCTTCTATTACAAAACCTGTGTCGGCCAGGTCAGAGGTGAGATCGATATCCCAGTCAATTGTGCTTGAACCTACGACCAAATACGAAGTGGAAGTAGCCATCCACAAACTGAAATCGCACAAGGCCGACGGCCATGACCAAATCCCATCATGGTTTTTAAAAATGATAAGCCTGCATATCGGTCAATATATGGCCCCTTTTTTCAACTTCATGATAGAAAATGGAGTCTACCCAAGCTATCTAAAAAAAGTCAGAGTAGTCCCTGTACACAAAGCTGGGGATAGAACTAATGTCACCAACTACCGTCCGATATCCGTTCTCCCATGCATCGAGATTGTATTCGAAAAGTTGCTCCTCTCCCGCCTGTCCTCATTCCTCGCCAAAATGTCTGTCATTTCCCCTCAACAATTTGGCTTCCAAAACAAACACCAAACCGCTCATGCCCTCCTAACAGTGGCCGAACAGTACTATGATATCTCAAAGAAGCGAAATGTGGGATGTAGCATTTTTCTCGACCTAAAAAAAGCGTTTGACCGCGTAGATCATAAAATTCTCATCTCGAAATTGGCGCGTTACGGACTTCGGGGCCCACAACTTGAGCTCATGAAAAGTTACCTCACTGGACGCCAACAAATGATTGCGATCTCAGACACCTTGTCCTCTCCTCACCCGGTGACCTGTGGTGTGCCCCAGGGCTCAGTACTTGGACCGGTCCTTTTCACCTTATATGTCAACGACATTTTTGAAACCTCCTCATTGAACACCACACTGTTCGCTGATGATACTCACCTCCTCTCTTCCGCATCTTCGACGGCAGAGCTAGATGCCCTGACTTGTGACCAAATGCCCAAAGTCCATGAGTGGACGGCCCAGAACAACCTTTGCATAAACGCCTCGAAATCGCAATTGCTGACAGTAAATTCAAAAAATAACCTAACCGTTAATATCGCTGGTCAGCCCGTTTCCAACACAGATAATGCCAAATATCTCGGAGTTTTACTGGACTCGAACATGTCCTGGAATAGTCATATTCAGTCCCTAGAAACTAAATTATCACCGAAGTGCGGCCTGTTCTACAGCCTTGGGCGCTTCATGCCAGCATGGGTTCTTCTGATACTCTTTAAATCCTTAATCCAATCGAAGTTACATTATGGCATCCTCTGTTGGGGGGCTGCCAGTAAAACTGCACTCAAGCCACTTCAGAAACTACAGCATAAAGTACTCCGAATCATAGCTAGGGCCCCAAAGGGGCCTGGCTGCCCATCCAATAAGTCGCTGCTGAAGAGATTCGGCGTCCTAAACATAGAAGATATGCGGAAACTAGAAATCGCCAAGTTTATGTATCAGTTTCACTGCGGTCGTTGCCCCGAATATTTCAATGACTTCTTTACCTCTGAATCAAAAGCGCACAAGTACAACACACGCGCGTCCACGTCGTCCAAATATCATATGATCGACCGAAAAGATCATCGCTCCATCAAATATGCCGGACCTGATGTGTGGAACAGTATCCCGCCGGCCATCAGACAGTCGACGAGCATGTCCACATTCAAGTCGAAATACAAGCAATTACTACTAAATAAATACAGTCCATCCTCAAGATTACCGGACCACGACTGACCTATCGATCTCGCTTCCCATGACATGCCGCCCTATTTCTTGTCGCATTCTTTTTCTATACTATCTTCTTTACTTTCATTACCGGTTACCGATTACCGGTACGAGTTAACTGCTCTGGGGTGTATGCATCAACAAATACATTGCGTGTTGTTCACAAAATTTCATTGTCAACGATGGGTAGCTAATGATGGTGTCACAAACACATGCAGCACAGCCAGTATGATGTGAAGTGATGCTTTCGCTAAATTTTGAAGGTTTCCGGTATCGGTTCACAATACGTTTTATGTTGCAGTCATAGCTTATTGCCATGTTTACTGGTGTGGCTGTGTGTCTTCTATTCTATAGACCTATACTCAAACAAGCAATTTGCTGCTCCGCAATGACAAATGTTAATAGGAAATACGTCGATAGTTTTGTGTGGTGGAGAATGAAGACTCGAAATAAATCTGAAGTGGGGAATGAAGACAAAAATATTAGGAACCATTGATATAGGTGTGGAGTTATCAGTATGTAATAGCTTGAGATGTATGCATGCATTGAATAATAGGGGAGGGGTCGTCGTGATAACCCAGTTGCTGTCTGGCCTTTGAAAACAAATGCAATCGAAATAACTGCGGGTATCAGAAAAGTTAAGGCCTTTAAACGTATCCAAATTTAAGTTGTGGGAGGTAATCAGCGTGATTTTCCTGATTTAGAATGTTTGAATTAACTTCGTCAAGAACAGTATTTGGTAAACCGGAAACCTTGACAAGAATAAAATTTGCCGTATATAAGCAACTCGATGTTCCTCAATAAAATCATATATCCTATTTTCTAGTGGACGAATATTTGAATCTTAATTCTTTATTGTGTCTCGAACAATCGCGCGTTTATAAATGGAGAGTTGAACCTGCTTTATACCTAATTAACCTGTGAACCTATTGAACTACGATCAGATTTGTTAGAAGTCAGAATTCAAAGAGCTTAAAGTATAGGCCTACTGAATTTAGAAATCGCTTCGCAACATTCCTGAAAATACCTAAATCTCAGCCAAAAAGCGATATTCATCATTGTTCGCATGCCTATGCCTACATACTTTTGCTCTTGTTGTGATTGAAGAAAACAGAAATTATATGCTACTGCCTCGTTTCGCACAGCTGGCTGAAGAAATTGAGCAGAAACGATCACATTAAACGACTGAAGGAATTTGTAAACATACGATTCGCATTTCCTATCCATGTAGCCTTATTCCGTTTGGATTCGGTAAAAACGTTAACGTGTGCCACTATACGAAAAAAAGTTGACAACTATCACTAGCCTCTAGATGGCGCAGGGCATACCATTCATAACAGAATGAGCTACTCATACAATACCCAAGTGTGGATCGGCGGAATCCTAAAACTTGAAGGAATCGAATAAAATCCAAACCATGCTACCGAGCCAGAAATCTCCTTCGCGATTCCCGAATCCTTTCACGTAATCTTTCCAATTTCGATTGAAACTCACGTTTCCGTATTTTCTTCGCTGGAAAACCTGCAACAGATCCGGCAAACAATCAAAATTCGAAAATCTCCTGAATTCTCCGGCTCCGGGCTCGATGGTTTAAAATATCATGCCTCGACCTTATTTGGAACTTCTGCATGGTCATCTTGAACCGAGCTTGCCCATTACGTTACAAACGATGGATCTTTGAAAGATTACAAATTCGACTCACAGTCCATTTCTTCTCTTGTTCTGATCTGACTTGAAGTTCACTCATTATCTCCGACATCATTTCCGCACCACATGAAACGTACGCAGACTATAGAACTAACTGACGATGGGGCGTAAAATTAATTGAATACGAACCCCACAATCTCCCTCTGAGATCCATGTACCGTCGACGTAACTTCTCTTGCAAAATTGCGCTGAAAATGAGAAATTACAATCCGACTCGAAATTGAACACTTATTCTTCGTACCTGACGAACGCGAACACACCGCGCTTCCGAACATTAAGAGAATCCAATAATTGAGCGACATTTTCAGAACTGAACTTTATAAGATAGGCGGTGGTGCGTGGTGGGTAGGTGCAGATGATAATGAGGCCAGCTTCAACTGAGCAGCACGCCCAAATGTGAATCTTAGTTCCGTGTGTAACAATTTATTACTAAAGATAATTTTCAGTACACAATCAATTTTCCAGCAATTGCGATATGCGTGCAATGACGAAATGTTGTGTTCGGCTGACTGTGAATTCGAGGAAGTCATCTCGCCGATATCATTTATGAAATACGTCGAATAGGGCTTGCAAGGTCGTTCACTCTATGAATCATCGCATCTGATGTTTTGACGCAAAAAAGGGAACCCGACAAGAACTAATCCTTTTAATTGCGCAGGGGCTCTCAACTTCCCCATGCATAACGCGCCACATTTAACGACAATAGATGCAACAATGGCTGCAGAACATTATTACCATGTAGGCCTATTTGTAATATTCCATTCACTGCATTAACCCTAGTCGTTTGCTGATCTTTCATTCAGTTTAATGTAGTGGTGGCTCGTCCCGTTAATGTCAACTGGCATTGCCCCGCCTGTAATTCTGTAACAATAATAACTTTAACTTGTTATTTATATACTGTGCGTCAATCAATAAATAGCGAAATTGCGGCGAAAATCGCGATATTTTCTGTGTTTTCTCTTGTAAATGCCCGAGCCGGGCATACATTTTCTTGCCCCGTAGCCCTCGTAACTAGCTTTAGGTATTCATTCTTCCAATCCAGCCCGCCAAGAAATCGTTTCACACTCCGTGGACGTGAGCTCAATATACTAGTTTTAGATGGTACACGAACTCCTGTTGGCACAAACTATGGTGGCGTATTATGATGAAAGTCGAGTCCATGGCAAGCAAAACACACCGACCTTGTTTCTGCCAACAGAAAGAGTTTGTGTACCATCTAAAATAGTACATTGAGCTTGAGCGATCTCTCCGCCTCGATTATTCAAACTTCCATACCAGTGACGTCATATTTGGTGATACGATTGTTGATATGCAATGTTTTCTTTAATTGTCTACTAGTTGCTGACGATTACCCCCGACGAGTGGCAACCCTAAATATTTGGGTTTATTTCAATACGAATATACTATGCAAATTTACTTTCAATTCAATTTATTGCTACAATTTTCATAATTTTGTAACACCACGTGACTGCGATACAATGAAAGATAGGAAGATGTCGAAACGACTTGGAGTAGTCTTATAGAAATCAGACACCCACCTGGCCTAGGTGATGTAAAAAAGAGGCATGCACACTGAATGAAAAGTAAAAGAAGATAATATAAAAGGACAGGTGACAAAAAGGTGGCATGTGTCGGAAGGCGAGATTGATATGTCAGGTCGTGCATGGTCCCGTAAATTAGAGGATTAACTAGTATTTATTCAGTAGAAATTGCTTGCATTTCGACTTGAATGTGGACATGCTCGATGGCTGTCGGATAGCCAGCGAAATACTGTTCCGCAAATCAGGTCCGGTATATTTGATAGAGCGATGATCTAATTTGTCTACCATATGGCAGTTGGACGACGTGGACGCGCGTTTGTCGTACGCTGCATTTAAAACAAAAATCAATTTAAAACAAACAGAGAGAGAGAGAGAGAGAGTCTTTATTTTCATCGAACCAAAATACATAACAAACGGCAGTGATGGTGGTACGGAAAATATGCGTGCACAGTATTCGGTATTAGATAGGAATGATCGATAAGACCATGAAGGTCATCTAGTCTGATCACACCAGCATCAAACAGGTACACTTGACTCAGAACAGTCTGGCTGTTTAAAACACGTCTCTTGTTTAAAACGCGCCAATTTCGAAAGGAGAATAATATGATCTACGCAGTCAAACGCCTTTTTTAGATCACGGAAACTACTACATCCCACATTTCGCATCTCCGGGATATCGTAGTACTGCTCGGCCAAAGTTATAAGGACGGCATGTGAGGTTTGGTGTTTGTTGCGGAAGCCAAATTGGGGACGGAAAATTAGAGACTTTTTGGCAAGGTATGAAGATTGGCTTTTTGAAGACAATCCCAATACACAAAAGAACAAATATCGGTCTGTAGTTGGTGACTTTTGTGGAGTTCTCAAATAGGTTTTGCCGACTTGCACTACTTAGTTTTAGTACTTAGTCAAGTGGTTATGTTTTCAAGAATACTTGAACAGTTTGTTGGCAAAACCATTTGCTTTTAACGTTCTGTTTTAACGTTCTGGATTTTGAAAATGTGAAAGTATTTTAGTGATAAGTTTGCATGACTTATATGAATGAAATTGTCCCTGTATATAGCTGAATATTTTTTCCTGAGATCCAAATAATAGACTACTGTAATTATCATTAGCTATAAGGTCACTGCTTGTTCATTTTACTTTGATTATTCTTTTCTTCAGCCATTCAGCTTGTTATGTCAAGAAAATGTCAAGTGAAATGGACTGAAGGCTCTGGAGATAACGCAAAAGATTACAAAGAAAAAGAATTCAATTTCAACCATGAAATACTACTCTATGGCGAACGTAAGATAATTCTGCATGTAACCCTCTTTGAAACGAGCCAAGTTGTCGTGAATGGGGCTTTACTATCCCCCATTGCCACGCTATGGCAAATCGCAACTTTCACTCTTGACAAATTATATCAATTTCAAAATTGACATTCACTCAAGTTTGTTCAATAATATATCACCCCCAGTAGGTTCGTCGCGATTGGTAATATATACATAGAAAGCCTTGATACATTGAACTAAAGGCATATGTCAGTTCCACTAAAGAGGGTAGCATTGAATTACGTGTTTTGTATGCCGCGACACGACCAATCAAGGTTGGCAGCGAAAAACAGTATTGCAACTATAATTCTGGACGATTTTCGATATCTTGGTAGTATACAACATCATTTCAGTACTCTCGAATCGAATACTTAGAATTAATACTCGATTCAGATTCGAGCATTCGAATCATTATGCCCATGCAGCCCTAATAATGTGGTTCTAGAAACTTGAATACCCGGAAGGGTTGCATCATTTTCTTCGAGGTAGCTCATAGAATTAAGATACAGTGCCTGTGTTTCAGCGACCGGACAGTCCTCAGTTTCACCCGGAAGCTATTCTGTTCCTTTTAACTACACTCTGCCTTATAATATACCGCGAACGTATCAGGGTGTGTATTGTTTCTTGTTCAGTTCAGCTTTGTGTTAAGCACGACTATGTCAAGTATGGTGTTAGCCTGATTATAATGGAGCCTGGGATCTTTGGCAAAAATTCCTACATCATTCCATTTGTAGTATCCAATCTCAATCCCATCTCTGATGTATAACAGGTAACTCGATTTGTTGCCTTGGCAGATTATTTTAAAAAAATCCATGGGACACTCAGATTGACTTCCGAGACTGACAAGTACGGTTGTAGTGATGAAAACAAGGGAAATTTCAAATTTGATATCAACGCCGACTTCACCGCTCATTATCCGGGTCAAGCTGTTTACATCAATGGATATGCCATAAGTGAAAAGTAATGACGTTACAGATCTAATGCTTCATATGCATCAAGATTGCTATCAATGCAGAATAACAGTTACTGGGCTGCTGATTTCTGTCTTGATATTTCATTGCTGCCAGCATTGCAGGCTGATTTGTATGACTTTGAAAAATTTTGAAGATTGATGTTTGCATCAAGAATTAGAATGGTACAATAGAAGTCCCGCATATTGAACAGTACTTTCTTGCTACATTCCAGCATACAGCATAAGGCACGCTGACTTGCAGTAAATATTCATTGCAACCTTTCTGTGTTGCTACAAAATCATGTTTTATTGGTTTTTCTCTTCTAACACTATTGATGCACATGTCATTTTCTGCAGCAGGATTCTATAGTAATGCAGTATGTGTGTGATGTGGTAAGTATTCGATTTTTGTTACTGAACAAAACTTTGGGGCTCGTCGAAGGCCTGCAGATTAGGGTCAAGGTTCCCCTGGTTAGTAAAGGTTAAAGACCACTGAGCTAGAGTTGGTAGTGAAAAGGAAATATTATTCCGCCATGTTTTGCTGCTTGATTACCGGCCTTCCTAATGGTGTCACCATGAACTGCTTACAGTCCCTAAAAGGGTTGAAATAACTTACAATTAATGCTGGGCACAGTGATCTGAGTAACTGAAGTCTCAAATCTCAATCGAGTATTAATTCTAATGACTCGAGTCGAGAAGGGGGGGATGATTTTTCAAATATTGAAATTTTACTCCCCTTGCTACAAAGAATTGATTTATCAAATATATTTATAGTTTTGATAGCATTTTACCGTGTGCCAGGCTGTGAATGTCGATTAATCGTACCGCACCATACTAAAAACGTTATACAAAGCTACGCTGGTTAGTGGAAATGACATATCCGGGAAGTTTAGCTTAACCCAGACCATTGGCACAAAGTGCAATGAATAAGTACAGTTGAAAGAATACCAAATAATCTTTAATGTGACGTAGAACTGGCAATGTACCCTTTGTGAACGCATAAAAGCCACAGAGATTCTGCGTCGTTGGGAGGGGCCGTTCACACTTTACTTTGTGTGCCTTTGAGTCGACTTTTATCAAAATCCACCAGCCAAGGGTGTGTCAACAAAAGGAGTTCGTGAACCATCCAAAAATAGTACATTGAACGCGATCTGTGTTCAACTGTTCATCCAGAGTTGACAACACTTGTGGAGTTTCTTGCCCAGCCCCAGACATATTTATCCCGGTAGCTAGAATAGGATATAATTGGCTGTGATGTTTATGAACAATGTTTCCTCTAAGCTGCGCGTAGCTGACAAAGTCGTACTGCGCGCACAAAAAATATGTACCGCGCACAAAAAAATCCGCCCGTGGTTCGAAAAAAATATTACTATATTTTTCGCAGAAGGCACTGATGATTTTCAGTCCAAATTGACGACCATTTCAGATGTAATCAGTAATCCGACGAAGCGACACGATATCATTTTGTGTAAAATGTATTAAAATGCAATAGAAAAAACTTGAATCCGGCCCAGTGAACATCAGAGTTCGTAAAATTCACCAGATATTATCTTTAAAATTGGGTAATAAGAGAGTTGAGCCGGAGTTATGACCTTTTATTTAGTCAACACCACACACTACCAGAAAAATGCATGTAAATCGGGAGCACAGCCTTGGTAACCATATGTTACGCATTAATGTCCAAGGGACCGCGCTGTGAGTTGGTGAGTTTGCGCGCAGTCTCGTGAAAAATTAGAGAGAGCATTGGTTATGAATGCTCCTATGCGGAGATGGTCAGAGTATATGGTCAGCTTTGCTACTGAAATAGAAGTATAAGTACGTGGATTTCTTCTAATTAAAAGCTGAAGTATCTCTTTACAAGACATTCCAAAACAACATCAAGTCAAAGCAAAAAAATGAAGATGTGAAAAGTACTCAAGTAGTTTCCAATAGATGTAGGAGCCTGCTTTATTACTGACCACATCGATCCTGTGATAACAATAGGCTACCATATATCTTAACCCCCATCGCTAAGCCAATTATGAACGCGTGGATCTCTGCTGCGTATATCGAGATTCGTGGAGAACACATGCAGTGACACATCATAAATTTTGATGTGGGAAACATTGATTTGTGATGGTCTCAGAGAACACTACTCAATGTGGATAAGAAGGTACATCAGACCCAAATGGTAGGCTATACTTGTCCGCCGTTATTGTCCCACATTTTTGTGTGTTTTAATGTCCATGTGTTATTGCCACTTATTGCGTGCCAGGTGAATGAATGGAACAGAGTCTAACCATAATTGTTGATAGCCTAATATGATAGACTTTTTTAAAACATTCATGAGAAATCAGATACAAATGTTTGTTATTCTTCATTTGGGACCACAGCCAGATAAGTGTACTATAGACATATTCTTGCCAATGAAATTGAAACTTCCTGGGATCGTGTTCAGTTGTAACCAACCATTTGTACCTGGCCAAACGATCACCGGCAAAGCGTCATGGACAATAGAGAGGACCCTGACAATCAGAAGTACGTATATATAGTATAAAATGGTCGTGGAGGTGGCCGTGACCTCAATGTAATATTTTTAGATGATACACGAACTCCTGTTGGAACAAACTATGTTGGCGTATTTTATCAAAGTCGACTCTCGAGGCATAAGAAATATACGCCAACCTAGTTACTTCCAACAGAAGGATTTCGTGTAGCATCAGAAAATAATACATTGAGCTTAAGCGATCTCTCCGCATCTATTATTCAAAATTTCATGCCAGTGATGTAATATTTGATGATACGATTGTTGATATAATATACAATATTCTATTGAATTCATTAATAGTTGCTGACGATTACCCCTGACGATTGTGAGCCCCAAATATCAGGGTTTATTTCAATATGAATAACACTAGGCAATTGTACTTTGCGGAGTACTCAAATATATTTTGCCGATATGCACTATACTTAGCCAAGTGGTTATGTTTTTAAGAATACTTGAACAGCTTGTCGGCAAAACTGGCCTACTTGGTTTTAACGTTCTAGATTTTGAAAGTTTGAAAATATTTTTGTGATAAGTAGGGCGATGTCTACATCACAATTTTTCATCATGCGCTTCTTGATATAAGAACTAAGAACCACGCAATGCCCACGCAGTCTTGCTTCAGTAAGGATTTTGCGGTACGTTGAGCAATGAGTGTAACACCATGTCAACCTATTTGTTTAATTTGAATGTTTATGCTTCACAATCAACAGACAATGGGCCGTCTATAACGGTAGGGCTATAAAGTTGGCTAGAAGCTGTAAAATTCCAAATGATAAGTTCATCGACAGTGCAAAATCTGTGATACAAAGGATGCGAAATACAGGTTGCAAAAATATTTTGACTTTGTGAACAATTTTGACATTTTTTGACCTAACGCTACAATTTTGACAAAATTTTGGCTTTTTTTGACATGTCAAAAAAATCGCCCTAGTGATAAGTTTGCTTAACTTCTATGAGTGAAATCGTCCCAGTATAGCAGAATATATATTTTCCGGAGATCCAAATAGTACTGTAATTATTATTGGTTAATTAATATAAGTCTTAATCATAAAGTCACTGTTTTTTTCATTTGATTATTCTTTTCTTCAGCCATTCAGCTTGTGATCTCAGGAAAATGTGAAGTGAAATGGACTGTAGGCTCTGGAAATCGCGCAAAACATTACAAAGCAAAAGAAGTCTATTTCAACCATGAAATATTGCTCTATGGTGAACGTAAGATGATTCTGCACATAAGCCTCCTTGAAAAGAGTCAAGTTGTCGTGAATGGAGCTTTACTATAGCACCCATTGCCATACTAATAAATGTGACGAATAGGCTATTCATGAGAGTTCATGGGTATTAGCTTAAATATCGGAATATGGATAAATCGCAACTTACGCTCTCGATAAATTGTATCAAATTAAAAATTGAGATTCACTCAAGTTTGTTCAATAAGACCAGTAGGTTTATCGTGATTGTTAATATATACATAGTTCTCTTGATACAATGAACTATGCATATAAACAGGCAGTGTTATTTTTGGCATTTTACACATTTTAATGTTGGCAATTTTCGCATCTGGATGAATTCATGTTTATAGACTCGAAATAACCATGTAAAACGCTTCAGTTTGGTCTCTCTTATGAAACGGAAGTGACAAAACATGCAGTATCCACACTCTGCCATCGAACAACAAGATTTAAATCCAAATTGAAAACGATGTTGGTTACCAAATTTACCCGAAACATAACCAAGTGCTTCTGCAATATCTGCATATGAACATGCAGACAGTTTTCAGTTGCAAATTAAAGGGGAATGAAATTTGTTTTCTGCACATTGAGCTAAATGCAGCCTGGGACGCGCATGGCGGCTACATGATTTAACAAAATGCATAAACTGAGCAAGTGAGCATTGACAACAGGAAAATGCCTAGTAATTGAGCTGAATTTAAAAATTAGGGCCCTGTATCACACATTCCGAAATATGCTGATTACTATACTCATAGGCGCCGAGTTACGGGGTGACACAATTATGGGGTGGCGGCCACCACAAAATGCTTAAACGCCCGCCGTCTGCGCTGTCAATTAGCGAGTCCGTGAAATCGCGTAAACGCCAACTACACGCGCGCGAATAATTGAATACGCAGCTTCGTCGGCGACGACGAACTATTACTTAAAACGCCTCAATAATTTGTACTCCGTGATTAGCAATCATAGTTAATCGAAGCGACCTCGTTTACGACGTCGATTTCGACAGCGCGCGCTGAGAAACACCATCTCCTATCTCGACCAGATGAGCGAATTCGCGTTTAGAGGTCGACCGATTATCGGCTTGGCCGATTATCGGCGCCGATATTTGGAAATTTCTCGAATATCGGTATCGGCCAATCTTGGCCGATATCGCGACCGATATTTTATATATAACTACAATCTACCTTTTCTGAACTGATCTGCAATTCTGTATCATGTTTTGATTTTCGGGTTATCCCAAATTTCAACGAATGTTCACAATTAAGCAAAAGTCTTTTCGATTTCAGTTTTCTCGTTTGTGGTTCACCTTTCTGTGGCATGAACAAGTGCCACCTTGCCTAATATATAATATTTTTGGCGAAATAGTTCTCTGCTCCTTCCATATTAATATCGGCCTATGATATCGGTTATCGGCCTTGTGAGCGTCGAAATATCGGTATCGGTATCGGCCTGTAAAAATCAATATCGGTCGACCTCTATTCGCGTTCTACTTGTCTCAATTAAAATGTATTTGCTCGCATATTCGTTTACAAAATATTTCTTGAGGTAGTTTCGTGATAGTCTTTTTAATTGAAAGGCGAAATAGGACAGTGTGTTTGTGTATGCCTGCGAATTTAAAGTCATTCCTGCGCAAAGTACGCATATTCATTACTCTAATAAGGTTTGGCTACGTTTTATCGGGAAATACAGCAATGCATCTCAAGCGTCGTTATAATGAGCAAACAATTGTCGCGATGTCAGACTCGGAACCCATTGTGCTGTACGCAAGTTGAGGAATTACTGATTAGATGCGCGCTTTCTCGTTTGCTATCATATGCAGGCTACTAATTCTTGTCTGCTTTATACACTCGTATTCCCTCGATGTCACTTGTCAGTGTTTGATTTGTTATTAAAACTGCCCATTGTGCAGTGCACGGCGTTGAATTACGTTGATAAGTATTGATGCAACAAGAGATTCTCGTGGCGCAAATTCTGAATTTATTCGATTAGTGTGAGCGGGAACCTTCTATGTTACAATAAACCTCAACTTGAATCTACGCAATTGTCACGAACAGACTCGAACGGACATAATTGATTAGCGCTAATACTAAAACATCAGAATATGTGTGTTAAGGCCGAGTTATCAAAAGATACGACAGGCCTGAATCACCTGAAATCGGTGCCATAACAGAACAGATTCCACAGCAGACTTCAATCGTATTAATTTGTGAAATTGTTCGTCGTCACCGAGGTTGCGGATCCAATTGTTCGCGCGCGCATGTTGGTGAATTGAATTGTGGATATTGGAGCGAGATCAAGGAATCGCTAATTAACCGCTGGAGTCGCTGGCAAGCTTACGCTTGATGCTAACTTGGTAAATTTGAAACAATTTCAAACTCCTCCCTTTTTATTCAAACCCCTCCTTTTTGTCATCTGGCCACCCCATGTAAAAATTAAAGTCGGCGCATATGACTATACCTTTGGGTGCAGAGATCATCTATACTTCCTAATCACTTAATTTCATCTACTCTCCATAATCGTCGGATATCATCTATTTCCTAATCGCTAAATTGATCAATCCACAGAGTGGTCGTAAATTCAAATTTAATCACTGGACTTTTTGGCCGTTTCATTCACCTTTCATGGACCACTTTGATAGCAGTCTGCGGACCCCCGAAGGATTCAAGGTCCCTAATTTGACAATTCTGCTTTACACACTTGTTTTGTCGCTTCATACTAACTCCTGTCAATTCTTGTTGACATTTTTATCAAAAACTTTAATAAAAATTTATATTTTCAAAAAGCCTTATTTTTGGCTTATTCAAAATTTTATTTTAGGCAGTTTTGGCATCTGGTTCTGGAAATGCCAAAAATAACACGGCCTGCATATAAATGAATAAGTTATTTTGTCGCATTTACGATGCATTTTGTGTATCCTGTGAAATTACATCAATTGCACATCCATTTCGCTTTGGTTTATAGCACGGGCGGGCTACATGCGGCCCGCGGACAGTTTTCCGTCTTATGATAATACGGCCCGCGGCTACAGTCTGCCGAGATTCCCCCTAATTGCTTACTACGTCAAATCTTAGTGACTGTATGTTATTATATACAATAATACATGTATGCCAGAGGTCTCAAACACGCGGGCCCCGAGAATATTTTGTGCGGCCCGCGAAGGCATTTGGGAATTTCAAGTATTCGACAATATATTCAAGTGTCATATAACTTGAAATTCACTCTTAAACTACAACAAAAACCTGAAATTTAAACAAACTTCACCATCACATCACCTCTAAAATCTATCACGCGGTCGAAGATCGGTATTATGTCACATTTCCGGTTCATGATGATAAAACATGACCCGTTGATGACTCGTGACTGAAAATTTTATTTTGTGCGACCTTTCTTCAAATTACTCGATTTTGGATTGTCTGGGTAAACTGAAAATGACTCGAGTTGAGTCGTGTCAAACGTTACAATCAGAGTAGGACTTGCGCCTCGGATAGTGACTTGGAAATCCTTCGGACGCAACAATCTATGAAACTGTCATGGGGAAGCAATATATCAAAAGTCTGTAGCTTGCGTTGCCTGGGGTCTGTAGTTATCTGGCCTACATGGAAGCCATTGGCATTCTGTAACCCCGTGACGTGTATTTGGTTACGTCCTGGGTGTTGTTTGTTCTCTTTATCCATGTTATTATCGGTGGCGAGTAAAGTAGTGGTACGCTCCACAGCTGTACCACCAATGGATTCATCGGTGATTGGTCATTTCTATTCCAGGGGTTAGTTGTAGCCCCTTCCTGGTACGAAGCACCACATCAGGGGGTACGAGATGCATTGTGGAAATAGGCCTATATGTTGTGGAATATTTTCGGGGCGAATTTATGCAATTGGGAAATATTCGTCGTGCTACGCGCGATTTTACGTGAATAGGCTTTCCGATTTCTATATAGGTACCATCAGCGGTGTCTTATAAAAAGCCACGAAGTGGGCCGTGCTACAAGTGGGTAAATACGGAATTTTCGACCTGATGTAAGATGGCCAATGTAGTCGAAACACGATCAATATGAAAAACAAACAAACAAATCATCAGAAATTGTGTTGAAAATGGACAGGGGGCACGGGAGCTCTTATTGAAAGCATACGCGGTACGATCGCTAAAAGGTTAAGAAACGATGCTGCTACTATGGCACAATAATGATTATATTTAAATTGTTATTGATCTGTTCCAATGTTAACCGGAGATTACTGGGATATTATACATTGAATCCCCATATAATTGATCCTGCGGCCCGCGAAGTCATCAAAATTAGGAAATTGGCCCGCGAACACATTTGAGTTTGAGACCTCTGATGTATGCGCAGTGCGCACTGCGCAGCGTGCGAGAGTGGAGCTTACGCGTAAGTTCGTCGAAACTGGAAGAGTTGCATTATCGGCATTTACGATGTACTCAACCCTAATATAGTTTGTGGTAATCATGGTGTTTGTCGACTACAATGGTCATTTACACCAGGCTGATATTCCTTGTTTTTGATTCCGTAGCCAGGTCGCGGGCCACTTTTCAAATGTCGTAGAAGCCGCGATCTGCATGAATTCAATATCGAGATAAAATAGGCCACACAGTTGAACAACGACGCTATCACGTCACCTATTCAGCCCTAATGAATTGATATCTTGGTACATTGGGGTACTGATATGGGCTTATCGAACGCCTTGAAATCTTAATTAGTGATTGCTGCGTGTGTTGATTGATCAGAGAGAAGCAGACATGGCGCCTGGCGGCGCCTGTATGGCAATGCTGTTCTCAAATTCAGATTGTCTTCGTCATTATCGGCGAGAAATGGCTTTGAAGTGACATTGATGTCGGTAAATACATTCATTAAATGCGATTTACAACTTGTGTATGTGGATAAATGGGCAAATAATGCATCGATTCAGCAATCCGGTCCGCCAAGTACATAATTTTCCTATATCCGGCCCGCCAGCTGGAGAAGTTGCCCGCCCCTGGTTTATGGCGTATCAAACCTTGTTGCAGTATGTCTAACGTATTTTATGATCAAGGTCAATTATACAGTAGTGACATTGTCAGCCGAGTCCGGCTACAAACTTTCACCGGAATGAATGAATGAATGAATGAATGACTGACTGAATGAATGAATGAATGAATGAATGAATGAATGAATGAATGAATGAATGAATGAATGAATGAATGAATGAATGAATGAATGAATGAATGAATGAATGAATGAATGAATGAATGACTATCCAACGCTTTCCTGTGATCAAAGGTTTGACCAGATATTGAGTTTGTTGTTCGCAATGTAACTCACAGACACAACATAGACAATAGTTTTGACTATCCCATGATAAAGTAGATAAAGCAGCCATATTTTTCATTTGACCATGATATGGTTCTTATGTTACGGATATAATTGGGTTTAGCCACATTTCTATAGACCTGCGAGGGATGGTGTGAACCTCTGAAAGGTTCAGGTTCGTGTGAACGCGAGCCTATTTGACCCGAACGTGAACCTCATGACGTCACGTGACGTGATCCAACCATACAGTTCAGGGAAGTGATAGCGTATATTTATGTACACGATAGGCTACCTAGCGACGACTCGGGCCACATAATGCCACAACCTGAAGTACATATTGATGTTTTAAACGTCTTCAAATGTATCAAATGGAGCAATAAAATGATATAATAGTCCCTAAAAATCAATACCTTCCATCGCTTTGCCAACAATTTTGCAAGGGAATAGCCTATATATATAAGCTTACGCCTTAACGGTCTAGGCCAGGCCGGGCAACGGCAACGTATTCGGCGTCCGAGTATTGATATGTTGATATTGAGCAGAGTGTGAAACGGGGTTCTATACTTGCTACCGATAATACCCATTAACAAGTTATACAGAAGTAGCCAATACCGAAATCGCACTGATTTGGATTTTTATGATACAATAAACATATGAAATCAAGATTGACCCCGTACGTCTGCTAGATTTTTTACATCAGCAACGATATCAATTTCATTGATAGGTTGAATAAGCATCATTCGCTGACTATATACCTACATATGATATATTTCGCTCTTGGTGTTGTGCGATTGCGGGTCAAGCTGACAGCAGAGAGTCACTAAATATTTACAAACGGAAAGCTGAATATTTCGAGCAAACTTTTGTAAGAAAGCAAGTAAAATTTGGTGTTGATTTTTATGCTGCCAGCACCATGCACAGAGTGGTGCGAAGTTGAAACGCAAATAATTTCAACCAAAGAAGTTATAATGACGTGAAAAATGGTAATCTATGAAAAAGATTCACAGTGCAGAACCTACCAAGGTTCGTTTGTGAACGTGAACCTCCAAATTTCTTAGGTTCACTCACAGAACGCGAACGTGAACCTCACGTTCACACCATCCCTACAGTGCAAACCATAATAGAGCCAATCTGTATATTGTTTAGGGCCGGGCAAAATCAAGTACGTGAGATATTCGATTCTAAATCGACAATCGTGTATTAAAGCTTCGAGTCAATTCGAGTATCACTTATTAGCATGTCAAAATAGTATGAATAATTGGAAAAGTTCAAATATGTATGTTTTATGCTGCCATAAAGAATGTCGGCTACTGGTAGTTCCACATCACAATACACAATTATGCTATTTGGTATCTTCTCGACCATACAGATTTCATTGAACTATAAAGGCTGTATGAGTGTAGGTTGATCACAACTTCGCACATAAGTTATTTCCACTAATGTGCGTAGCTTTGAACTATACGTGTTTTGTATGCTGCGGTGCGAGCAATCAGGTTTACGGCCATCCACAGCGAAAAGCAGTATTGCAATTATAATTCTCGATGATTTTCAGTATCTTGGTAGCAAAGTAGAATCATTTCAGTACTCTCGACTAGGGCTGGGCACAAAGATTCGATTACTCGAATCTGAATCAAGTAATTATTTTAATGATTCGAGTCGAGTAGCAAAATACGATTTTTTCGAGTAGTGAAATTATACGCTCCTTGCCACTTGAAGATACTTTATCGACGAGAATCATGGTTACGATACTATTTTCCACTGCAGAAGCCTTGAAACATTGATTGGCCGTATCGCAGCATACGAAAAATAGTACAACGCTACAAACGTTACTGGAAATAACACATTTCCGAAGTTATTATCCTCCCACAACATTATCACAAAGTGAAATGAAATTGGTAGGGTCGAAATAATACCAAAGTATCTTTAATGTGATGGATAACGGACTGTTCATTCGTTGTGATGGCATAAAATTAACATATTTGAACCTTGACATCTTATGTACTGTTGTTACGTCATAATGAGTGATACTCAAATACTCGACTCGAAGCATAATACGTGAATCAGAATCGAATCACTCAGGTACTCGGTTTTGCCCAGCCCTACTCTCGACTCAAATCATTAGAATTCATACTCGATTCAGATTCGAGCACTCGAATCATTATGCCCAGCCCTAATATTATGGTTCTAGAAACTTCAATAACCGGAAGAGTTGCATCAAAATACCAGCAGACTCATTTTCTTCAAGGTAGTTCATATTATTAAGATACAGTACCTGTGTTTCAGCGACCGGAGAGTCATCAGTTTCACCCGGAAGCTATTCTGTTCCTTTTACCTATACTCTGCCTTATAATATACCACCAACGTATCAGGGTAGGTATTGTTTCTTGTTTAGTTCAAATTTGTGTGGTATTTGCATAGCGATGTGTTACAGGAATGCACGGCAATGTCAAGTATGATGTTAGCCTGATTTTAATGAAGCCTGGGATCTTTGGCAAAAAATCCTACACCATTCCATTCGTAGTTTTCAATCGCTATCTCTCCTCTGATGTACAGCAGGTAACTCGCATTTTCTTGTAGATTTGTTGCCTTGGCCGATTATTTAAAAAAAAATACAGCGGCCACTCAGATTGACTGCCGAGACTGACAAGTACGGTTGTTGGGGTGGCAAGAAGGGAACTTTCAAATTTGATATCAACGCAGACTACACTGCTTATTCTCCTGGTCAAGTTGTTTACATCAATGGATATGCCATAAGTGAAAGGTATTGACGTTGTAGATGCATAAACGACTTTTTGTTAAAAGTAGTTAACAAGTAGCCTACCCGTCTAATGCATGATCATCACTCTATTTATCAAGCTTACCATCCAATGCAGAATAGCAGTTACTGGACTGCTGATTTCTGTTGTACATTGATATTTTGTCGCCGCCAGCCTTGCGAGTTGCTTTGTATGACTTTGAAGAATTTTAAGAATTGATGTTTGCATCAAGGATTAGAATGGTACAATATAAGTCCCGCATGTTGAAAAGTAGGCTACTTGATTGCTACATTCCAGTTAACATAGGAACTAAAACATTACGACTGGGTACTTGGTAGCACTTCGTAGCTATAGTGGTGGTTCTTAACCAGGGTTCACACTAACCCCATAGGGGCTCTGCGGGAGATAGCGTAGTGCAGTGGTTCTTAACCTTGCCCCCAGCGCCCCCCAGGGGGCGCTGGCGACTTTGAAGGGGGGCGAAAGCGCTCAGGGGGCGATATGGGGGGCGCTGGGCTCAGGGGGGCGGTATGGGGGGCGCTGGAGAAAAATGACTTCGCAGTAGATCATGTGGTGATAGGACATATCCTTAATTAGTATTCAGGGCAAATTAACACCGAAAACTTCGTTACATATAGCCTTCAAAATACATATAGGTTTAATTGTCCATGGGCGCCTAAATGACTGACACCGAATGTTCCTGTCTTGGCAATCTGAACCCCAGAAGACGAATTCCATCTGGCAGGGAAAAATTATATGTCAGTGAAGAAATACCAATCTGAAATCGTGTGCGTCTTTTAGTTTAGTACGATTGGGCGACAGGGATATTCCTGTTGGGCGATATCCCCGTTGAGCGATTCTATATTTTTTGATATTGCAGACAGGGGGTCACGAAATAACATCATGCTACGAAGTCATACCAACGGGTTCGCCCGCCCGAATATGTTTAATTATTAGTAACGGGCCCTACAGTTTCCAAGAAACCTCACAATGTTCGCTTTAAGCTTTGATGAGTCTGCGCACACTCAACAACTCACTGCGCTGACCCTTGGACAACAGTGCGTAACGACTAAAAAAAGGTAATAACTTCGGATTTGTTCTGCGCAACGTAGATTTTCTGTGCGCAGAGACCGTGTCAGCACTGCGCACGTGCGCAGCTTAGAGGGTACATTGCACCTCACTCAGCTCTACCGGTAAATGTGTTTACGTGGGCAGAGAGAGGATAAAATTGATCTCAATTTACATGCTATTCCCGATGATATTGACCAATTTAATCATTAATTAGTGAAATTTTTCGCGCCTCGCGCGACTAGCCGAGGATAGCTGCCTCAGTGAATGGACACCCAATGTAGATACCTACTAGGCTATCAGCAAATAGCGGACAGCCTAATGGGGGTCTGGGAGTGAAGTCCCCCGGAAGTTTGGTTTATCATCCGATGGGGGCCCTGGACCAACGTTTTTTGTTTGGAGGGGGGGCTGACGAAGTGCTGTTACGGCCCTGGTAACGAATAATTGTACCTGCGGTTTAATTATTAATTACGTGCCCTTTATTTTCCTATACAACAGCTCACTTAGTGCTACTGGTAAATCTGATTACGTGGGCTGAGAGGATAAAACGTTTATAGCGACTTATATATGTAATGACCACCTTTCCATTAATGCATTATAGAAAATTTTGGTACCTAGGGCGACCAGGCCACACAAACTTTGCTGACCATCAAAATCACGATATGGGGTTCGTGGGGGCGAAGCCCTCAGAGGTTCAGTTTATCACGCTATGGGTGCGCAAGGCAATCGTTTTTAGGGGGTTGACGAAGTGCTATTACGGCCTACGGCCCTCCCTCTTACTCATTGTCTTTATTACATTCCTTACAATATGAAGTTGGGGGGGGGGCGCTGGAGCACGATAATTTTTGAAAGGGGGGCGCTGGAAGAAAAAAGGTTAAGAACCACTGGCGTAGTGGTAACGATAAGCACCCGTAAATCTGACGGACCTTGTTCGACTCCCGTCGGAGGTTTATCTGGGCTGGACGAAAGAAAGCACTCACAAGGAATAGAAAGAGCTAGTAGAAAGGGCCGCGGCTGCAAAAAAGGTCAACATCGAAAATAACTGTGATATCGGGCACTCTAGGCCGAGGTTCATGTTAGAGAAAAGCATCGCTACTGATGCGTGACGCTCGACATCCTCCTATCTGTTCATGTCATCGCGTTGTGTCTTATCGCATTGTAAATTGTACTTGTTCAGATGAAAAATATAACCCAACGATATTAATATTATTATTATCCGGGATTCAACGTAAATCAAGACACACATGCAGCAGGGCTCGCTGACGTGTTGTAAATATTCATTACAACCTTTCTGTTTTGTTAGAAAATCATGTTTTAACGTTTTTTCTCTTCACTGTTGTTGATGCACGTGTCATTTTCTGCATCAGAATTCCATAATAATGCAGTAAGGTGGTAGATTTTCTATTTTTGTTACTCGACAAAATTTGGGATTCGTCAATTGCGTGCATAATAGGGTTAAGGTTCCCAGGACCGTAACTGCCGCACCCCAAACCCCCCAATTGGGGGGGGGCGAGCTCGAAGGGGGCCCAAAATTATTTCGTGAATTAGCATAAATTATAGAGTATTTTTTTAAAAATTCAAGCAACTTTATCAAAAATTTTTCGCGCTGCGCGCGATTTCACGTTGCCAAGTATCTTGAATATTGTGTACTCTTCCCACAAGAAAAAATACCCAAGATTTATATAAATGGGCATATCAGCGTTGGCCATTACCTCGCCACGACGCACCAAGACATAAAGGCCATGTAACATGCGACTGCAAGAAGTGTGCCAGAACGATCGGCAGCGAGAAAACCTTAGCCGAAAAGGACTGCCCTCATGCTGACCGAAAACTTCGTTATATATACAAAATACATGGGGGTTTAATAGTCCATAGGCGCCTAAATGACTGGCACCTAAATGTTCCTGTCTTGGCAATCTGAACCTCACAAGACAAATACCACCCCGCAGGGAAAAATAATATGCCAGTGAAGAAATACCAATTTGAAATCGTGTGATCTTTTAGTTTAGTACGTTTGGGCGATTGTATATTTTTGATATAGCAGACAGGAGGTCACGAAATGACATTATGTAACGAAGTCATACCAACGGGTCCACCTGCCCGAAGATGTTTAATTATTATTTACGGGCTCTACATTTTCCAAGACAACACCTGACTCAACTCTACCGGTAAATCTGACTACGTGAGCAACTGAGCATAGAGGACAAGAAATTGATAGCAATATATATTCCCGATCTTATTGACCGATTTTATCATGAATTATCGAAAATTTTCGCGATTAGCGCTGGCCTACTAAGCAGTACATCTATAATTTCGTGGCAAAAGGGAACAACGTGGTGGCGGCCTGACGGGTCGGTTTGTCACCCTATGGGAGCCCAAGACTCCAGTTTTTTGAGGCCTGACGAAGTGCTGTTTCGTTCCTACCAACGGGTATATAATACACTCAGAGATGTTTGTTTATTATTTAGGGGTCCTATACCCTTTCAAACACACCTCACTCTGCTCTACCGGTAAATCTGATTACGTGAGCAGAGAAAGGATAAAAATTGATAGCAATATATATGCAATTCCCGATCATATTGCCCGATTCAGTCATGAATAATAGAAATTTCCCGCGCTTCGTGCGTTTAGGTGATAAAAACTGACTCACTAAACGGAGACCCAATATAGATGATGAGCAGCGGTAAACAACGTACAACCTGAGGGGGGTCTGGGGGGCCAAGCCCCCCAGAAGTTAGGTTTATCACCCTATGGGGGGGCCAGGACCAACGTTTGGGGGGGGGCTGACGAAGTGCTGTTACGGCCCTGAAGGTTCCCCTGGTTAGTAAAGGTTAATGACCACAGGGCTAGAGTTGGTATTGAAAATGAAATATTATTTCGTCATATTTTGCAGCTTCATTACCGGCATTCCTAACAGAGACGAGCGGATTTGAAATTTCTATGTCCTAATCCAATCCAAATCCAAAGTTTCAAATCCTAATCCAAGTCCTAATCCAGAAATTTTGTATATTCAAGTTCAAGTTTTTTCATAAAATTTCATCACTTCAAAACATCACAAGACAGCAATACAATGAATGATAGGAAGATGCCGAAACGACTAGGAGTAGTCTTAAGATCAGACACCCACCATTCCAATCCTAACCCTGATCCTAACCCGATCTAAACTTGGAATTCCTCTTAAAAAGCCCACATCTTATGCCCAGTGGTGGCTTTTGGGGTAGGCGAGGTAGGCGGTCGCCTAGGGCCCCCCCTGGTTGATTTACGCGCTTTCGAGGGCCCCCCCTCCTCGGTTTACGCGCTTTTTCCAACTATTTCTCCGGTTTACGCGCTTTTTTTCAAGTATTACCATTTTCTGAATAACCGCGGAATCCTTGTATCCATAAAAAATATGGTATTGTACCGTAAAGACAGGTCAATCATCAAATCTCATTTTTTAGTAATCGTTTTACGAATAACCACAAAAATCCATGCGCCAATTTAGAATATGGTACCGTAAGCAGTAGTCGATCATTAAATTTTTGCGCTAGTTGCAAGAGCTCACTTTGATTTGATGATCTCTATCTATTTTTCCATTAGCTAAAGGGCCCCCCCTCCTACATTTACGCAAATGCTATCATTTTGCAATAACTGAAAATACATGTACCCATGTAGAATGTAATACCGCGCACAGAAGTCAATCATTAAATTACTGCACCTGCTAAAAGCTTACTTTGATTTTATGAGGGGGGGCCCCTTCTTCATTTACGCGATTTTTGGTTATCATTTTACGAATAACCGTGAAAATACATGTGCCTATGTAGCATATGGTACCGTAAACAGTAGTCGATCATTGAATTTCTGCATCCACTTAAAGAGCTTACTTAGATTTTATGAGCCCCCCTACATTTATGCGAATTTTAGTTATCATTTTGCGAATAACCGTGAAAATGTATGTACCGATGTAGAATATGGTACCGTAAACCGTCGGTCATTAAATTTCTGCACCTGCTAATAGAGCTTACTTTGATTTTATGAGCCCCCCCTCCATTTATGCCAATTTTAGTTTATCATTTTGCGAATAACCGTGAAAATACATGTAGGCCTACCCATGTAGAATATTGTCTTGTAAACGGTGTTCGATAATTGAATTTCTGTGCTTGTTAAAAGAGCCTACTTCGATTTTATGTTAATGAGGTCATATTGTAACATGGAATGAATTATTATTGAGTATATATTTCCTAGTGGCAGCAGTGTATATTTCAGTGCATCAAAATTTTCCACTATAAGTTTGTGAGATTCTACTTGCTAGCTCTTGATGCCAGCTTTCATATGATACCGTATGTTAATTGATAATGAACCGTGTCCACACTGAGCCTGAATATCCAAAATATCAAAGGAAATAGTCATTTGAAAGCCAATGAAAGCATAGGCTATTAAAGCCTATATATTGTTGTTTACTGAGCCATTCTCTTGACTCAACATATAAGTTGTGAATTGGGCCTTTTCTGAATGGAAATCCATTCTCAGGGTTGTCATGATGGTAAATTTGTTCATTTCTTGTCTGCGGATTAGCAGCGTATTTTCAAAGCTTTACCATGCTCAATGTGCACCCGTTACAGTCAGTCAGAAAGTGTTTATGGTATTGTCAGAAAGTGTTTTTTTTTATCACAGGTGGATGTCTTTTAATTGGTGGTGTACTATAGATAGATATGCAATACATCTTGCATGCAGGAAAGTTTCTAGCGGCCTGATGCCTGATATTTTATGCCTCAAAAATCTATGTCGATACTTGAAAGGTTTGTATGGCTATCATTGAGAAAGGTGTACGAATGGCTACATATATTCAATTTGTTGCGAGGTTGATAATTTAATGTGATGTCACAGAAAAAGACCAAAATGTGACCAAACAATTAGCAATGGAATCAATTTCAGCACGGCAGAGGAAAGAATTAAATGATCACAAGGCAAGTTTTTGCGGGTAACCCTAAAAGGAGGGAACGCGGAAACTGCGGAAAACGCGGAACTCGCGGAAATGGCCCCTAAAACGCGGAAACTGCGGAAAAAGCGGGAAACCTCGATTCCTAAAGCGCTGAAACAAGAGGAAAACGCGGAACGCGGAACAGTCGGTCATTGACCTTTATAGATCACACAGTACGCACTAAAACGAGGAAACAGCGGAAAAGGCGGAACGCGGGATAGTCATCATCATCATCATTGGTTTATTAGCAATTTTATCATTTCAATACACCACAAAAATGCGATACAATGAAAGAAAGGAAGATGTCGAAGCGACTAGGTTGTCTATGGAATCTGACACCCACCTTGGCCTAGGCGATGTAAAGAGGAGGCATGCACACTGAATGAAGGTAAAGGAGATAGTATAGAAAAAGAATGCGACAAGAAATAGGGCGGCATGTCATGGGAAGCGAGATCGATAGGTCAGTCGTGGTCCGGTAATCTTGAGGATGTACTGTATCGGTCATTGACATTTGTAGATCTCATAGAGGAACTCTAAAGTCTAAAACGACGAAACTGCGGGACACCAATTTTAGATTAGGGTTAGGGGAGGTGGGATATTAGGGTTAGGGGAGGTGGGATATTAGGGTTAGGGGAGGTGGGATATTAGGGTTAGGGGAGGTGGGATATTAGGGTTAGGGGTTAGCTTAGGATTAGGGTTAGGTTAGGGTTATGATTAGGGTTAGGTTAGGTTAGGGTTAGGGGAGGTGGAATATTATGGTTAGGGGAGGTGGGATATTAGGGTTAGTGGGATATTAGGGTTGGAGAGAGGGGGATGTTAGGGTTGGGGAGAGGGGTGATATTAGGGTTGGAGAAGAGGGTTAGGGACATGATATCCAACCCTAACATCCCCCTCTTCCTCAACCCTAATATCCCGCCAACCCTAATATCACCCTCTCCCTCAACCCTAATATCCCACCTCCCCTAACCCTAATCTAAAATTGGTGTCCCACAGTTTCGTCGTTTTAAACTTTAGAGTTCCTCTATGAGATCTACAAATGTCAATGACCGACTATCCCGCGTTCCGCCTTTTCCGCTTTTTCCTCGTTTTAGAGCCTACTTTGTGATCTATAGAGGTCAATGACCGACTGTTCCGCGTTCCGCGTTTTCCTCTTGTTTCAGCGCTTTAGGAATCAAGGTTTCCCGCATTTTCCGCAGTTTCCGCGTTTTAGGGGCCATTTCCGCGAGTTCCGCGTTTTCCGCAGTTTCCGCGTTCCCTCCTTTTAGGGTTACCCAGTTTTTGCAACTTTTTTTTACAGCTTCTGCAGCTTCCTAAATACTCGGAAGTTATGTAGTATGGTGTTTTAAGCTGTTTGGAGGAATCTTATATTTCGACTTTTCTTCATTTTTTCAAGCAACTTTTTGCAGCTTTTCGATTTTTCATGCAACTCACTTTTTACTGGAAATATTTGGTACTTTATGTAAATAGATCGCTTGATTATCATCACGGTCGTTTAAATTTGAGGTCATTTCTCAGTTGACATACATTCAGGCTAGACCGCCGTAAATTATATTAGCCTACTACTGGGTCAATTTTTTCAGGCTATTGATTTTGTTGAAGGCGCCAACACTGAGTTTTGCGACAGTGCCTTGGATACGCATCGATTCGAGTATCTCATACCTTAATAATGTCAAGAAACTTATCCATAAATGTACTTTTTTAGTGTAACTTTAGTGAAAAATAAATGAAAAATAAATGCAACTTTTTACTTCAACTTTTATGAAAAATATGTGCAACTTTCCATGGATTTGACTGCAACCAAAATTTGCCCTAAGATTCATCATTGGTTTTATTAGCAATTCAGATCAGATCAGGTGTTGCATAAGACAATTTGACCATTACACTTTTGAAATGAGCTACCAGTTCAATATAAATGTGACTCGGTAAACAGCATATTTAGTAAGGCGCACTCGTCAGTTGACAACCGTACCTTTCATTAGCTACGATGAGTTTGGTATCACTCAGTTATATGTTATGTTGTAATTGGTAGCATCAGTATCTCCTAATTACTGCAGTCAAGTATCTGTTACAATGCCGCGAGTACATGCTAATTGTAAGTCAAGATCTCAGAAAAGGAAGTGGTTCAGATTTGGAAAGAAAGTGACAATGCAAATTTTTAACTGCGACACAAATATTTAACCATCTATTTCAGCTCAGGAATGTTCTGCACAAATTGAGGATGATGCTGTTTTTCCACCAACTATATTGCCTTGTAGACTTGAATGATGTAACAGTGCTTTCAAATACGTATATTGTATTTGATTGTAGTGGTCTTTTGTCTATGCTAGTTGTGGCGATTTAGGTTTAATCCAACCAACCAACCAACCTTACCGACAAAAATTTTTTTTCTATAACATACAATTTTTTCATTAGTGCGTGTTGTTTCGTGTGTGTAACTGTTTATTTACAAATTGCGCTGCTGCTATAGTACCGTATGTCCGTATACTTTAAAGTTTGTTGTTGTTGTCATTGTTGATTGTTGCGTCATACTTTGCCGTTTTGCTTTTGCTTTTAAATCTATTTAAATCCCTTAGGTGTGCAGTTAACTCTTGAAGAGAGGCACCCAAAAATTATCCGAGTTCAATAAATATTATATTACAATGGATGTTCTATTGAAAGCTATATTCTTACAGATCATGGAACTAGCTCTTCACAGGTGATACCAGTACTGATGTGTTCCTGTGGTATTACTGGTGTTGTACCACATTGCCGCACATTTTGCTTTTATGCCTTATCATGCAACAAAATCTTCTTTGTAGCAAAAAGATAGGCCCAATCCAGCACCTGGCTGAAACCTTGACGTGGTGTGCTGGCTTATTACTAATGTCAGCCGACAGCTTTCTGGATTTATGTGGTATATTTGGCGTGCAGTTGCCTTGTTATACTATTATGTCATGCTACATCCCATAATTCTTCTACATAGGTGGGTCTGGACACGCACTGTAGTTCACTTGACTCACTTGTTTTCGAATATGCCAAGTCGTTTATTGTACTGTGGCATGACATTATAATTATTTTATATGCTGAAAGTTTCAGTTTCAACATGATGTACAGACAAAGCACTACCGGAACAGTGTATACGTTGTGTTGGTGTAGAACAATAAAAGGTATCGTTAAGCGCTAGTGAGGGGGGTCTGGGGGGCGTAGCCCCCCAGAAGTTGCGATAATATAGATAAGGAGGGGCCCCCCCGAAGTTTCGCCTAGGGCCCCCCCAATCGTAAGGCCACCACTGCTTATGCCTATATAATAATGTAAACAGAAATAATTAAAATGCATAGTGAGTGTCAAAGTACATGAAGTAGCTTTGGTAGGACGGTAAACCTGGTCGCCATTCGCCACAGGACATCAATCTCCCCGAAAATCGGTAAATCCAATCCTAATCTTAATCCAATACAAAAAATCTGAAATCGTAATCTGAAATCCGATAAAATTTCCAAATCCTAATCCTAATTCATGCTCTGCTTCTTAATGGTTTCATCATGAACTGCTTACAGTCCTAAAATTGGTTAAAATAACTTACAATTAATGCTGGGCACAATGATCTGAATATGAGAAGTCAAATCTCAATCGAGTATTATTGTAATGACTCGAGTCGAGTAGGGAGAGCTGATTTTTCAAATACTGAAATTACGCTCCTTTCCGCAAAGACTTGATTTATCAAATATGTTTATAGTTTTTATAGTATTTTCGCGTATGCCTGGCTGTGACTATCGATCAATCGTACCGCAGCATACTAAACACATAGTATGAAGCTACGCTCGTTAGTGGCCATGACATATCTGTGAAGATGAGCTTAACCCAGAGCATTTGCACAAAGTGCAATGAAATGGGTACGGTTGAAAGAATACCAAATAATCATTAATGTGACGTAGAACTGGCAATATATCCTTGTGAACGTATAAAAGCCACATAGATTTCGCATCGTTGGGAGGGGCCGTTCACACTTTACCTGTGTGCCTTTTGGAGTGGACTTTTATCAAAATACACCAGCCAAGGCTGTGTCAACTAAAGCAGTTCGTGTACCGTCTAAATATAGTAGGCTACGTTATGAACGCTCTCTTATTCCAAATTTCGTGGTGGTGACGTCATATTTTGTGATACGATTGTTGATATACAACAGTGGTCGGGAACCGATGGCTCTTTTGGGTAGATATGGCTCTATGACATATTTTTAATTTTGTACTTAATTTTATCGGTATTGCAGCAACTTGTTAGTAAATTTTCTTAACGGGCAGAATAATTATTCTCGAGGCAGCATAAACATGTATTCGAGAGGACAAGACAGTGGCGTATCCAGGGTTAAGGTTTCGAACCCCTTTATAAAATCCTCAAATTCAAGTTTCTGTGGCGCCAGCGACCAATATCCCTATCGAATTCGATGTAGCCTCCCCGGCATCGCGCGCTGCGTAATCTTGGATTGCACCATACGTTTGTTGATCAAAGAGAATAGCAGACATGGGGACGCCTATATGACAATCTAGTTTTTAAATACACATTGTCTCCCTCTGACGCACGTCGAGAAATGAACTGCCATGGAAGTGACATTCCGATTACAAATCCAAATTACAATCAACGCTTCGCTATCCACGTTTTTCATTGATAAGTAGCTTTCTAGTACTGCCGGAAAATGCAAGCGAGTAGTGCAACGTTTATGTTACCGCCGAATTCAGAAGTCGATTAACATTTAGATTTTAGGAATCAGTGCTACAGTTATATCAGAAAATTAGATCAATATCAATTATTATAAATTCTGAGCTATTTAAGATGAATTGCGCTATCCCAGAATGATTAGTAGCCTACCAGTTTTTCCAGAAAAAATATATACGGCGCCCCCGACTAATCCCGTGTAGTGAGTTTGAATGTGTCATGACGTTTCGATTTTTAATTGTTACGTAACAATTGATTGACATGTATGGCTCTTTGGGAGTTAAAATGGAAAATATATGACTAACATGGCTATTCAGATCAAAAAGGTTCCCGACCACTGATATACTATGTTCTTTCCAATTCTGTACTAGTTGCTGACGAATATTCTTACCCCTGGCCCTGACGAGTGTCAGTCGAAAACATTAGGATTCATTTCAATATGAATTGAATATACTATACCGGGGGTTGGAAGCTCCCCGCACGCGTGCCATTTCTGGCACGCGAGATGATTTTTGATCACACGCCCAATGATTTGACGCACACGACACCCTGTTTTGGCAAAAACTGAAGCATAAGTTTTTAAAATGTAGGGGAGAGTGGGTAGGTATGGGCCACTAAATCTTACAAAGCTATAACTTGGCCAAACTTTGTCTAATATTCCTAAATTTCGGTATAGACTATCATTAGTTATCTGGCTAACTATTACTGGCAGAATTAAGCTAAAATACCCATGTATTTGGAAGTGACATCAAATTTTGTAACAATACATCATTTTTGTAAGTAAAAAATAGGCTCCGAGGTATGGGCCGGGGGGTAGTGAGGTATGGGCCGCTGTCTGTATTGAATCAATAAATGCCATTCATATCCTGCAAACCTCAACTCTTGTCACAGTTACCAACAGTTTGTATATACTGATATAAAGCTGGGCTGGAAGTGGACAATTCATATATTTCAATTCCCGTATTGATTGAAAGCCGTAACGCATAACGAAACAAGATAACTAAAGATATCTAACATGAAAATCACTATCAAATCATGCTTCTTTCGCCTCAACTACCCCATCAAATCCAAATGTCACAGCTCTATCTCTTATTTAAGTGGGAGTGACAAACCATGATACGTATTAGAGCATATGATGACATACTGTGCCAACAAACTTTTTTCCGCGTCATGAAAGACAGTATTGGAAAACGATTTTGAAATCTTTTTCATGCGAGACTCATCCCCTGGTTTTCCATATACCTGTTTAATGTGGCTCTACCAATTTTGTACTGACGGCATTCTTCTCTCCCTCCCATGCTTTAACGTTTCATATTGCCAAGCTCAGATCTGATTCTGAAAACTGGCTTTTTATGGGTTTCATGATTTACTTTCAAGTGATTGTATATGGGAGGGATAAGACCAACACCTTCTGTATTCTAGAGATAAATATATTTAACAGGATCATTCAAATATTGATTTCAGGTATATGTTATGCTGTCCCATACCCCAGCCTATTGAGGTATGGGCCGGCCCATACCCCAACCTGCTAAAAGGCCCATACCTCAAACACTCCATCTTGGGGATTCTTACCATAATTTCAAGATCCGAGAGATTGACAAAGCATTAAAACTATACTCTATAGATAGCGTATTTCTATAGCTTTCACACCATGTATAAGTCTAATCCAAACATGCACATATGTGGACTCAAACCCAAATTCCCTATTTTCAAATAAATTTACTTTAGGCCGAAAAAATTATATATCTCTAGCTGAGTCAAAAACTCCGCTGGCCTCATGGCTGTGAGTAACATGGGTGAGTCTGGAGCCTTTTACTAACAATCACAGAGCTTGGCAACCATATGGGATGTCACAGTCACCAGATATGGCAGTGGCCCACACCTCAACAGTGGCCCATACCTACCCACTCTCCCCTACAATGCTCGCAGGCGACCCAAAATTATTTTGTAAATCAATATAAAATAGAGTCTTTTCGGGCAGATTTCATTTCTTTTGTAAAATGTTTCCGCGCTTCTCGCGATTTAGTGGATCCTGGTTTCTTGATTATAATCCCATCTAAAAATAGTACATTGTACGCTCTCTGATTCGAAATTTCATGCTGGTGAAGTTATATTTTGTAATACGATTCTTGACATTCCAATTCTCTACTAGTTGCTGACGAGTACCCCTGACGAGTGTCAGCCGAAAATGTTCGGGCTCATTTCAATATGAATATACTATTCAATTATAAATGGTAGCCTTCATATTTACCGTTGTGTCATCATAATGAGTGATGCTCGATTCGAAGGCTAATAGCCTACTCTATTTAAAATCGAATCACTCAAGCAATTGATTTTGACCGGCCCTACTTAAATCCTCGCCACACATGTGTTTGATATGAAATATACACGGGTTACTTTATTTTCAAGTCCCGAGAGAAAACCTGCAGAAGTCACGCTGGCGCTTGTATTGCAAGTAACATATTTTGGGAGAATGACGCAAGCTATGGAAACAAAATGTGTAAAGACCATAGTGACCCGGTGGAAAAATTTGGATCGAATTGGACCTCGCCTTGACTTCCAGAACCAAAGCAGTCTGGTTGTTCCCGATGTCCCGGAGTCGGACATGCGACATTGCCAATTCATCAAAGTGTATTACACGTTAGAGGTGACAGGATTTCTTCGCATTATTAAGAATTATCGGCTATGTGAGTCCTATATTCAGGTTGAAATAACAAAATCTTGTCATGGCCATGTACCTAATATAAAACAAAAGATCTCTTCTAATCATCACAGTTTCATCGGTAAAGTCATTCCAAACATGTTGATAATGCAGCAGTATTGCAAAATTTGCAATTACCGCTATAATGATTGTCTCATGTGCGGACTCGAAGCACACGGTATCCAATTGACAAGCGTGCTGATTCTTCCCGCCTTTGCAAATAGATGAGCACTGCAACACTTTTTTTTCACAATTTCAGTTCACGTTGAAACTGCCAGGAGCTTGCTCTAGTGATTTATCAAATGCCAGTCCGGTGACAATCATGAACAGTATGAGCAATCAGCAAAGTCAACACTTGCCCCCATCGGAGCCAACAGGGATGTCGATACCTCCCGCAGACCGTGGAACATAGGCTACACGTCGACAGGTTTTCGCTTATACTATTTCTACGCCTTTTATGGTATTCGGGTGGTGTTTCAGTTAGTGTTTGATTGGTCCAATAATATATCTGACCGAAAATTCTGTCATTTCCAATATGACATTCCAATCAGGTATTGGGCAACATTGATGTAAGGAGCAGCATGAAACCTCGAAAAAAAAAACTGGATTAGTCTTGCTTATGCATTGAGATTCTGTAGAATGTTTCGAAACTTGAATAAAATGGACCATCTGCATACCGGTATAACCCCACACTACAACACGTAAACCGAAGTGGGCTTGTATTTGATACTGCATGGCCTTGCAATAAATATTTCGATCAATTACAATTCCGTTGATTCCAAAGATGTGTTTAATTACAATCAATACCTATAGCAATATTACTCTGATTTCAAGTTGTAGCTCGCCATAATAGCAGTTTAAAACTCCCACTCCGGCATTTAGGTCTACTCTTTCATAACCAAAATATACGACCGTACATTATTCCGTCTGAGGACGCGGATCATTGTCTCCTGAACTCGCATTTATACCGTATCAACTGCTCGGAGACCCCTAATTGTGGAACATGCGGCACTCCAGAAACAGTAACGCATTTTATATTATATTGTTCTCGATTTGATTTTCACCGTCGATTTCTAGTTGAATCGTGCAACTATTACGGCATCATACTTTCACTTGAAAATGTTCTCACGTCTCCTCAACTGGTAACCCCGGTGGTGGAATTTGTTCTGTCGTTGCGAAATATCTGTGAAATATTGTTTACGCTAATCATCTCGTACGTGGTGCAAAAGACCTAATCGGTCATAAGCGCCACTATTCAAACATTAATAATAATAGTAATAACCAAAATATAGTAACGATTGAGAATCTGAATTCTGAGCTCAGTGATAAAAATTGTCGTTGTACTTCATAAAACTTTCTTGAATCCGAATTGTAATGTAATGTACAGTGCTAAGAATATATTATCTCTGCCTTGAATTGGCATTTCTATTCAGGTCTTGGCGATGCTACACAGGATACAGCAAGTGCTCTGCCCTCATACTTACAAGCAACGTCCAACACAGGGATATCTAGAAACTAGAAGTTCTTGATATCCCTGGTCCAACACCAGTCATTTTCAACTCATACCATAGTATAGTGCCGTATCCAGTACGCTTAACGGAGTTACAGACCAGACCTCTTATTAAGACTGGAACCAGTCTGCATTCACATATATTATTCTACTTTAAGTTTGTATATATAGTCTTCTTGCCACTCGTAGCTGCAATGTATTCTTTTCTCGTATATCACACTCGCTATTAGGATACTACTGCAACGTGAAGTGGTGAAGTAGATGTTTTATTGAAATCAGTGTCTGATTATGTCTATTTTCTTGCTGCCTTTTCTGTATACATTCACTTTTTTCGGTAACTGTACAGTAGCTAGCTGTCAATCAGCACCTTGTTTTTTTTTCGTCTGTGATGTTACGATTTCCAAGGTATTAATGGTATCCCCCAGGGCATGTCAGTGCGTTTCTTAAAGATCTTTTAGTTTAGTTCGGAGATACCAGTTGTTTCTCAAATTGTCACCCTCATAATTCATTACTGCTAGTTGATATCCTCACCGTATGCCTGCATAAACTAACGAGTTATAGACCTTAATTCACTACGTGTCAGGGTGGTGGCAACACCATGAACCACAATCCATGACTCTTATTCCAATAGTTTTTTACAACTCAACTTTACATCTCAGCATGGAAACGGACATGCTCGACAATGCAAAAAGTTGCGGCGGTGTGCTGCTATAGATTTGTCTGTCTTTGCGATGACGCTTGCATATCACGGACTATAAATGCGATTAGTGACATTTATACAGATGAGTAAAATATAGCTGACAAGAGTGTTTCAATATTTTGGTTCAATTTAACAACACAAGATGTGGCGAGATGGGCAGGATATATTTTGACGGGTAACAATGGAATTTTCCGGTACAGCCGATTGAACAGATCCGACGCCTGGATCGACCATAAATTGCCTTGGCATAACCGATTTTGAAGGTTTTACTGCATATTTTGCTGTTTTATTCATCAATCGTTTTAACACTGCGCAGCAGTTGCCCACTAAACCATCACCGCCCCATTGGCTCTAAGCGCCCCCTACCGCCCAATTTGTAGCTAGCTACTATTAAACTAGACATTATCGGCCAGGGTTAATGGGATTCATGGAATTGTTTTTTCACCACCAGTCACAAGAAGAACAATATAATGAAATAACAGCAAACAACAAACGTCAATTGTTTTAATGCGATGGCTGCATTTGCTTATTCTCCACTAGCTCAGCGGTTCTCAAACTTTTTTAGACACGTGAAAAAAATCGCGCCCCCCTTATGGTCATATCACAAAATGCAACCAGAATGCTAGCAATCCCATTGAATAATTTGACGGCATGGAAGGTTATGACAGTTGATAAGAGAATTCTAAAATATGAAATTAGGACTATACACAGAGCAAAAACAATGAATTGAAGGTAAATCGCGCGAAGCGCAAAAAAAAATTCGGTTGGCCGTAGCTTCGCGCCCCCCTTCAGATGCTTTCACGCCCCCCAGTTTGAGAACCACTGCACTAGCTGGTCGATGTGTGACATATGTTTGCTCACAGCGCATCGAAAGTCATGCATGGGCGCAACAAGTCGGTTTCGTTTCTTCGACTTGATGGTCATCACTGCAATGTTCCCTCTAAGCTGCGCACGTGCGCAAATGCGCAGTGCTGAAACGGTCTCTACGCACAGAAAATCTACGCTGCGCACAAAAAATCAGAAATGATGTTTTTTTTTATAGTTGCTGCGCACTGTTGTCCAATGGACCACGCAGGCGCGCAGATTCGTGAAAATTAAGATGGAACATTACCAGGGCCAAATAGTGTTATCACCTCACGGAAGATATTTTTTTGGTATGGCCTCGTACACGTGAGCGATACTGATATCATTTCAATAGCGCATTATTTTCTGGGAATGGCGAAATAACATGGTTTAACAAAGTTATAAATAACAATGGGCTATAGCTCGAACTTAATCTGCGAGAAACTAACGAATGATAGTCTTCTTCGCGTGGCATGAACATTGTGTAAGATTTACTCAGGACCGTAACTTTCGCACCCCAAACCCCCCAATTGGAGGGGCCGAGCTCGAAGGGGGTCCAAAATTATTTCGAGGATTAACATAAATCATGGTGATTATTGGGTACCCTTTCCCAACAAAAATTGGGCAGTTGGGCGTCGGCCATTACCGCACCATGACGCGCCAAGACATATGAAGTTAAGGGCTATGTAACATGCGAATCCAAGAAGTGCGCCAGAACGATCAGCAGCGAGAAAACCTTGGGCGAAAAAGACTGCCCCGGTGCTGACCGAAAACTATGATGTATACAAATATATGTGTAATTGTCAATGTCCATGGGCGCCTAAATGGCTGGCGCCGAATGTTCCTGTCCGGCGATCCGAGTCCCACAACAAGACAAATGCCTTATCGAGGGAACATTATTTTCCAGTTGAGAAATACCAATTTGAAATCGTGTACGTCTTTTATTTTAGTACGTTTTGGCGATTTCAATATCTTTGGACATAGCAGATAGGGGGGGTCACGAAAAAGCATCATGTAACGAAGTCATTATATCAACGGGTACGCCCGAAGATGTTTTACAATTATTTAGAGGGCCTATCTATTCCAACATACCTTACTGGATCAGCTCTACCGGTAAATCTGATTATGTGAGCAGGGAGAGGATAAAAATTGATCGCAATATATATGCAATTCCCGATTATATTGGCCGATGCAATCATGAATTATAGAAATTTTTTCGCCCTTCGCGCGTTTATGGACGCTACTACTAAATGGGCACCCAATGTACATGATAAGTACCAGAATAAGCGTAGAGCCGAAGAGGGGTCTGGGGGGCGAAGCCCCCCAGTAGTTAGTTTTATCACCCTATTGGAGGGTGGTTGCGCACTGTTGTCCGAGGGCCTGCGCAGTGAGTTGGCGTGTTTGCGCAGACTCATGAAAAATTAGAGGGAACATTGGTCATCAGAGATGAAAATCCTTGCTCGCACTCCCGTAGAAGGGAAAATTAGCAGCTGGGGAATAGCGTGAGAAGCTAGAATCGAGTACGAGGAGGCCATCATGCTAAGCCCGAAGTTTATTGGAGAACAATCTTTGTGTTCAACCCAACCTTAACTAATAACTCCCTTCGGTAGAAAAAAAAACACAGAATTTGCTCGCGTACCACCTATGGAAGACCTTCGCGTACCACAGGTTGGGAACCACTGAGTTAGAGTGACGAATAATAGACAGGCTAGCATAGTAGCTTGTAGTCTGGGTACAATAGGGTTACCATCAATGTTCCCTCTAATTTTTCACGAGTCTGCGCGCATTCGCAAACTCACTGTGCGTAATGACAACAACAGTGCGTAATGACTAAAAAAAGGTCATCACTTCGTATTATTTATGCGCAGCTTAGATTTTCTATGCGCAGAGACCGTGTCAGCAGTGCGCGGTTGCGCAAGTGCGCCGCTTAGAGGGAACATTGGTTACCATACGTCCCCTTTCAAGGGCATTTGTCCTCTTTTTTTACTTTTTTGAAAATGTATTCGGAGGACGCCCAAATGTCCTCTTTTTTGAGAATTTTGGTTAAAAAAATAGGGTAAAATTCGACTGATATACAGTAAATCAGCACTGAAGTTACGCTCCGGCGGGTATTTCGGGAGCTGAGCCGGAAAGTTGACCTTTTTTATTCGTCAACCGACCACGAAGTGGGAAAAATTGATCAGTTTTTCAGGATTTTCCTCCGGAATTGCAAGTCTGAAAATTTTGGAAAAGTGTCCTCTTTTCAGATTTCCAAAATATAGTAACCCTAGGGAACAACCTTCTAGTTTCGATCACAAACAGAACAACAGCAAAGAAAAATAGATAGGTAACACAGGCTTGTTCACCTTCATGCATTCAACTATACTCAAGGAAAAATAGGATAATATGCTTCAGATCTAACCAAAGAAAATAGATTAGATGATGAAGTGGAAAGATATTTCCCAGCAGAGCGTGAGAGCGTGGACTGCGATGTTTTGAGTTACTGGAAAACAGATAATCGGTTGCTGTTAGAAAACTTGTAGGGATGAATGCAACATCAGCTCCACCGGAAAGAGCTTTCAGCCATGCATGAGAACTATATAGTGCACCGGTCGTTAACTCAAAACGCGTGGCGGGTCACTAAGATTAGCGATGGGCAAGGTTGCCACAAAAGAAGAAATATTTTATTAAAGTACAAATACAATAACAAATATCATGATCATAAAAGGGCCGCGTGTCGGTGACCACTGGAAGTGCAACCGAGTCAAATTTGGAAACAACTTTGTAGCTCTAATTCTAATCCTAATCTAATTCGGAAAAGCTGAAAATTTTCTAGTTTTCCAAGTCTGCCCCCAATCGCCCATTTCGTGGCCCGCGCCCGCTTCACGCTCGCCAACGCCCTGAGGGGGTCGCTGGCGCCCACTTTGGGAACCACTGTTGTAGACGAAAAAATAGTTGATTAGTGAGGATGATTATTTTTGCAAAAAACTGCTCTAGAAAATTAAAAAAAGAGAAATGAAGCCCAACAATGAATTTTATGTAATTGACGAGCACATAAAAAAGACGAGCGCTGAAAAACATGAATGGTTGATTTTTACGTTGTTTCCGCTGCTTCGAATATCTTCCGCTACGCTCCGTTTCCTGCTTATTTAGATTACACAGCCAGCATATTATGTCAGTTATCAGAGTCCGCTTACATCAGTGGTTCCCAACCTGTGGTACGCGTACCCCTAGTGCTACGCGAAGGTCTTCCAGGTGGTACGCGAGGGTATTCAGTTTTTTTTCGACCGAAGGGAGTTATTAGTTCAGGTGGGGTTGATTTTGAGTTTTTTGGAGCTGTCGTCTCACGCTATTCCCAGCTTCTAATTTTCTCTTATACGTGGGAATGCGAGCAAGGATTTTCATCGCTGGTGACTATCAAGTCGAAGAAACGAACCCGACTTGTTGCGCCCATACATGACTTTCGAAGCGCTGTGAGCAATGAGCATACGTATGCGACGCATCGACCAGCAAGTGGTAAATAAACAAATGAAGCCATTGCATTAAATAAATGGACATTATTTCATTATGTTGTTCTTTTTGTGATTGGTGGTGAAAAAAACAATTCCATCCACCCCATCCACCCTGGCTGATAATGCCTAGTTCAGGGGTGTCAAACTCAAAATGCATCGCGGATCAGAGTCATGAAATCGTTCGCGGGCCAGACCAGTCAACGGAATCCAAAATGTTGCCTCTTGCCATTGCTTCTCACTGGAATGCTTTATCTTCAAGCATATATAGATAACACACGAATCGCAGGGGTTTCATTCTAGCGAGTCGCAACGACAATATTTGCGAACGATGAAATTGGCGAAAATATACGATGATGGTCCGGTTGAATACAGTTAAGAACCGCTAAAACAGTGACATTACCGGCGATACAAGTAGGCATATTTCTGTGTTCCCTTTGCTTTAGTCATAATCTGGCGTTAGCCCTGCATATGCGTTATGATGAATACAAGATTTTTAACTGTCAACGCGGACGTTGTAATTTGGTTTATTACTGTGGAGAGAGAGAGAGAGAGAGAGAGAGAGAGAGAGAGTCTTGAGAGAGTGACGGATGTGGGTGGTACTCGAGCACTCCATAAAACCTCGAAATGGTACGTGGGTGGAAAAAGGTTGGGAACCAATGGCTTACATCGATGGTCAACCTTCCGCCAAATTCGCCTCAAATTATTATGACTAACTGTTCCGATATTTCCGCTGCTACGATTATCTTCCTCTACGCTCCCTTTATTTATATTCCACAGCCAGCATATTATGTCAGTACAGTATCAAAGTTTGCCATGTGGTCGATGGTCAATCTTCCGGCAAATTCAGCATATTCGACTTTTCTGCTGTTTCCGTCTTTTAGGAATGCGTATTTCCGCGTTTTAGCGCTCGTTTTCCGCTGTTTGCGTTTTTCCGTCTTTTAGGGATACCTACCCGTCTACCCATGGAAAACTTTCTCTTTTTTTAATTTTCTAGAGCAGTTTTTTGCAAAAATAATCATCCTCACTAATCACCTATTTTTTCGTCTACAACAGTGGTTCCCAAAGTGGGCGCCAGCGACCCCCTCAGGGCGTTGGCGAGCGATAGAAATATCGGCGTCTTTAATCCGAGAGCTATACGTGTAATTTTGGGAAAGACGTTGGCCAGGTGATAATCGCACGGGTTATTTTGAAACTACACTCTAATTTCAACCGAAACAAGACGGTAAAATTCGATGAAACTTAGTTCGAACATGCTTCAGAACAAGCTTCGACTCGTGAACGTGTCTACATTTTGATGCCGTATCGATCATTGAAATGGTGACATCTTAAATCAGACGGCCATGTGCAATTTTTCGACAAATATTGGCGAGGTGATGATACTCGCGCAATTTCTCTGAAAAGGAGAGATGAAATTCGACTCGAACTAGACGGTAGAATTGGCTAAAACTCGGTTCGATTATGCTTTGGGACAAGCCTCGACTCCTGAACGTGGTTAAAAGTGGAGCACTTGTCTATGATAGAAATATCGGCGTCTTTAATCCGAGAGCTATACGTGTAATTTTGCGAAAGACGTTGGCCAGATGATAATCGCACGGATTCTTTTGAAACTACACTCTAATTTCAACCGAAACAAGACGGTAAAATTCGATGAAACTTAGTTCGAACATGCTTCAGAACAAGCTTCGACTCGTGAACGTGTCTACATTTTGATGGCGTATCGATCATTGAAATGGTGACATCTTAAATCAGACGGCCATGTGCAATTTTTCGACAAATATTGGCGAGGTGATGATACTCGCGCAATTTCTCTGAAAAGGAGAGATGAAATTCGACTCGAACTAGACGGTAGAATTGGCTAAAACTCGGTTCGATTATGCTTTGGGACAAGCCTCGACTCCTGAACGTGGTTAAAAGTGGAGCACTTGTCTATGATAGAAATATCGGCGTCTTTAATCCGAGAGCTATACGTGTAATTTTGCGAAAGACGTTGGCCAGATGATAATCGCACGGATTCTTTTGAAACTACACTCTAATTTTAACCGTAACAAGACGGTAAAATTCGATGAAACTTAGTTCGAACATGCTTCAGAACAAGCTTCGACTCGTGAACGTGTCTACATTTTGATGCCGTATCGATCATTGAAATGGTGACATCTTAAATCAGACGGCCATGTGCTATTTTTCGACAAATATTGGCGAGGTGATGATACTCGCGCAATTTCTATGAAAAGTAGAGATGAAATTCGACTCGAACTAGACGGTAGAATTGGCTAAAACTCGGTTCGATTATGCTTTGGGACAAGCTTCGACTCCTGAACGTGGTTAAAAGTGGAGCACCTGTCTATGATAGAAATATCGGCGTCTTTAATCCGAGAGCTATACGTGTAATTTTGCGAAAGACGTTGGCCAGGTGATAATCGCACGGATTCTTTTGAAACTACACTCTAATTTCAACCGGAACAAGACGGTAAAATTCGACGAAACTTAGTTAGAACATGCTTCAGGACAAGCTTCGACTCGTGAACGTGTCTACATTTTGATGCCGTATCGATCATTGAAATGGTGACATTTTAAATCAGACGGCCATGTGCTATTTTTCGACAAATATTGGCCAGGTGATGATACTCGCGCAATTTCTCTGAAAAGTAGAGATGAAATTCGACTCGAATTAGAGGGTAGAATTGGCTGAAATTCGGTTCGATTATAATTTGGGACAAGTTTTGACTACAGAGCGTTTCTGCGTTTTGATGCGGCAGCGATAATTGAAATTGTAACATCTTCTTGCGTATTGTATTTGATTGAAATAATCTTGCGATAAATCATAGTTGTCTGTTTGGACACGTTTTCCGTGACAGATCTGCCTAAAATTTGGTATGGACAGAGTTTTATATACGTTTTATCATGTGTCAGTGTCCAAATCCGGATACCATATCCGGATACGCCATTGTTCCATCAGTATGTTGATACAACCGTTCACGTTGTTGCATTTCACATTTAGTATGTACCCTTCGATTTGTGTGATAGAATTTTGTGTGATAACTTCACTCTGGTGTATAGAAGTATCTCTTTTCTTTCATAGACATGCCAAAACAACTTCATGTCAAAGCAGAAAAATAAAGATATGAAGAGAAATAGTTTCAGATAGATGCAGGGGTCTGCTCTGTTACTGACCACCTCGATCCTGTGATAACTCTATCGGCCCTATCGCTAAACCAATTATGAACCCATGAAGTACATCCAGAGGTGGTGAGTAACGAAGTACTTCTACTTTTTCGAAGTACTCAAGTAGTTTTCCTCTACTTCTGGTACTTACTCAAGTAGATCTGATTTTCGCTACTTCTACTTCGGGTAATCTTAGCGCTGGCGGCCACACCTCAAAATTCAATATAACCGGTATTATCCGAAAGCTATTGTTATACTGATTCCGAATATATAATTTTTATCTGGTTCCGGGCACTGGAACCCCCCCAAAAACAAACTCAAAGATGAAAATTCCCATTGTTTTAGACAATCGGAAATCTCCGAAACAATGCGCGATCAACTCCGCGAGCCCATTGTGTCGCCACAAATAGTCCACTCGGACTTACGAAGTGTTCCCAGTGATACTTGGCATAATCCAAACCGCTACGCATGCTGTTGATAGCGTCGGCATTTAACTTAACGATTTTTTTACAGTGCATTCATTGACGGACGGAGTAGAACAGTGGATCAGTATTTCGCCGGCAATCCCACAGTCGTCGAGCATGTCATTGTCCAGTGTTTCAATTCAAGTCAAAATACAAGCCGAATTTACTGAAATTATTTCGCCTATATTCAGATCCGGGAAAGTGTGTTTTATAATCGGGAGTAGATGCCAGAAATGAGTTTAACTGATAATTTGCGGTAGCATTTAAGACATGTTGAATTGAACCTGGTGCGTCCTGGGAAAATTGTTACTACCCAGCTGTTTTCCTGGGGACAAAATCCAAGTAGCTACGACTAGCGATCATGACCAACTGTCCACGGCCCGTTTTTGTATCGCTAAAACTTTTCACATTTAAATTTAATCCAGTATCCCAAATCATGGTAAAATACAAGCCGATTTTACTGAAGTTATTACGCGTTCGTGGTTTTATGCAGCTGGGAAAAACTATTCAAATAGTATTTCTGCGGTACGATGCATTCAAATTAATTTCGCTACGCTTGCTGTAGGCCGTCTCGGCGTTTAAACTTAGCATCTGATCAGCCCTCACAAGTCGACCCGACCATTAGCCGTGACTCTTATGACCCTGTCATATTAATCCTCGTCCATCAATATCATACCCGGAAACCCCTTTCAATGAATACTTGTATACACACTGTAATTCACAGAAGATTTGTATTTTGCGAACACAAGATATTTCATAGGATATTGCAGAGACTGAACAGGTTGCAAGATGAAATCACTATACCAACGTAAAATGCACGAACATAACAATCCCAATACACGGTAGGACAGATATAGGTCGGTAGTTGGTGACATTAGTTCTATCTCCGGCTATGAACAGCTTTCAATATCTCGTCCAGAATTTCCCGATTGTCGATCGGAAGTTGCAATCGCAACGCTTCTATCTGCAAGAATGTGTCTTCGGTGACACAAGCTTCAAAAGCAGCCCATTTAGCGACCCAATCAAGTGAATTAGGGGTCTTCAAAAATGACTTTTTTTCTCAAATCGTACTGACTACTTGATAAAATTGTTAGGTTACCTAATTTAAGCCTACACACCAAATTCGGTTCAATTCCAACCAGTAGCCACGTTGCTACAGGAGAAGAAAGTTTCTATTTATTATATAAAAGTAAACAACAAAAAAGTTGAAAAATTTTTGTTCACCCCATGAATGTGTTAGGTTGTCCATAGAAACGATGTTCACCAAATTTGGTTCAATTCCGACCGGTGGAAGCGTAGTTATTGTCGTCGAAAAATTATAAAATATTGTTTACGGTGGGCACCGTAAATACTATTTTATTCATAATCCAAATTGGGGTGATATCGGTATACACTCTGCTAAATTTCAATGTAGGAAGAGTCAGACGCTGAATGCATTGCCCTACCTGTGGCCCAGACCGTTTAGGCGTAATGCCTTGCAAGTCCTCGTCGAATTGATGACAAAGCGACGGAATACGGGTTTTCATAGGAGGGCTATCCGAGGTTCCGTCACGACCGTAGACGCTACAGGGCCAAACGAGATACCGCTGCATTCGTCTCCAGACCACGCGTTCATCGATACCCGATACAATCGTATCGAACGTTTGTCGGACTCAGAATCGGCCTCCAAAATATAGTGTATATAGGGAAGTTTCCACCGTTTTCCCAGCAGCATCACACCACAAACGGACCAGGTTCAATTCAGCAAGTCTTAAATGCTACTGCAAATTATCAGTTAATCCCATCTCTGGTATCAACCGATTTTAAAACAGCAATACGTCCCCTCGAATACTAGCCAATCTTCAGGATTACCGGACCACGACCTAACATCAACCTCCGCTACATGCCACCTCATTTTGTTACTTGCGTCTTATATTCTCTGCATCACTTTTCATTCAGTGTGCAATTTGTGCATGCCTCTTATTTACTTCGCCTAGGCTAAGGCGGGTGTCTGATCTTAAAGGCTACTCCAAGTTGTTTCGACACCTCCCTATCTTTTCATTGTATCCTTTTCCCGAATCTGAGTAAGCGAAATAACTTCAGTAAAATTGGCTTGCATTTCAACTTGAATTGAAACACTGGACATGCTCGACGACTGTGGAATTGCCGGCGAAATACTGATCCACTGTTCAACTCCGTCCGTAGATGAATGCACTGTAAGGAAAGTCCGTAAATTTAAATGCCGACGCGACGGAATACGGGTTTTCATAGGAGGGCTATCCGAGGTTCCGTCACGACTGCAGACGCTACAGGGTCAAGCGAGGTACCGCTGCATTCGTCTCCAGACCACGCGCTCATCGATACCCGATACAAACGTATCGGACTTTTGTCGGACTCGGAATCGGCCTCCAAAATATAGTGTATAGAGAAGTTTCCATACCGTTCTCTCGAACACGTGAAGTTGCAATCTTTGCAGATTCCACGTAGAGTAGCGATCCAATCGGCATACGACTGTTCCGGTAGCAAGTTTTCGTGGCAATTTCTTTTATGTTTACGACACCGTATATTTTTTGAGCGTAACAGTAATATATAGACCGTGTTTGGCGTAATCGTCAGCGTCACTCTGACTTCCTCTCGATCACGCAACGCAAGTAGTAGGACTACAAGTAGACGAAATCGATCTGCAGTGGTACATCCGCTACAGCACCGTCACCCATTCCGCGAAGATACATGAATGTTAGGGATTCGGCTGAAGACAGAACAATCTGTCGATCTAGTCAAGTAGATCTAAACTTGCATTCAATTCTACGACTGATATCCGCCCATGCGTCTGACCGGAGTCCGCAGGAACAATCTTCCTGGTTTTCAGAAGCGGTCTGGATTCCAGAATGAGCCGAATCCTGTATAGTGGAAGTCGGTGTATCTGTGCCTGTACACTGTACAATAATCTCCCGGTTAAGTATACGCAACTTGAGTAGTAGCCTATATATGGAGGCAAGAGCTGATGACTGGCTTCCTTCAAACACTTCCAGAATGTACATAACATCAGTACCGTATTTTCAGTTATTTGTAACATTGTATTGTTGCAGGATGTCAGCGACAGCCGTTTTAGATACATTGAATAGTTTAAGACAGTGCTTTTCAACCTGCATGCCGTTTCGCACTTGTGCGAATGAAAAATAATTGCAGTGCGAATGAGGAATCCTTAAATCCTTAATCCAATCGAAGTTACATTATGGCATCCTCTGTTGGGGGGGCTGCCAGTAAAACTGCACTCAAGCCACTGCAGAAACTACAGCATCGCCACGTTTATGTACCAGTTTGACTGCGGTCGTTGCCCCGAATATTTCAATGACTTCTTTACCTCTGAATCAAAAGCGCACAAGTACAACACACGCGCGTCCCCGTCGTCCAAATATCATATGATCGACCAAAAAGATCATCGCTCTATCAAATATGCCGGACCTGATGTGTGGAACAGTATCCCGCCGGCCATCCGGCAGTCGACGGGGGGTCCGTGGACATATGAGCACGCGACATTACAGCTTGCGACAATTTGGCATGCGACACATGAGAATGGGGGTCAACTTACGGGTTAGGGGTAGGTTAGGGTTGGATTTATGGTTGGGTTAGGGTAAGGTTTTATACAGTCACATGCTGATGTGTTCCATGCTGAACTGACGTTTTCCATTGTGTCGCATGCTCATTGCTCATATGTCGGGCAACCGCCGTGAAGTACTCTGCTAATAGGCTCAGTATGTTAATATGTTCTGTGTTTTGTGCTACTTGTTGTTTTCTTCTGTTACGACAATACACGAATCTTTCATTGAGCTGTGTACCTGTTGTTATTGAAATCGAGTGATAAACGAGGAGCAATATGATAAGAGTTCAAGACTGATGTTATTGAAAGGCTTTTCCTGGTATGACATTGATCGGCGAGGGCATAAATATGACTGCGTTAGAGTCATCATGGCTATTGATCGACTGGCGAGGGATGATCAGATGCATAAGGTGTGGGCAAGGAAAAGTTTTAGCGATACGAAAACGGGCCGTGGACAGTTGGTCATGATCGCTAGTCGTATCTACTTGGATTTTGTCCCCAGGAAAACAGCTGGGTAGTAACTGTGTATGTCAATGATTCATTCTTATTTATGTTAAACTGCTATCGCAAGATATCGGTTAAGCACATCTCTAGTACCCCGGGACAATTTTCCCAGGACGCACCAGGTTCAATTCAACATGTCTTAAATGCTACCGCAAATTATCAGTTAAACTCATTTCTGGCATCTACTCCCGATTATAAAACACACTTTCCCGGATCTGAATATAGGCGAAATAATTCAGTAAATTCGGCTTGTATTTTGACTTGAATTGAAACACTGGACATTGACTTGAATTGAAACACTGGACAATGACATGCTCGACGACTGTGGGATTGCCGGCGAAATACTGATCCACTGTTCTACTCCGTCCGTCAATGAATGCACTGTAAAAAAATCGTTAAGTTAAATGCCGACGCTATCAACAGCATGCGTAGCGGTTTGGATTATGCCAAGTATCACTGGGAACACTTCGTAAGTCCGAGTGGACTATTTGTGGCGACACAATGGGCTCGCGGAGTTGATCGCGCATTGTTTCGGAGATTTCCGATTGTCTAAAACAATGGGAATTTTCATCTTTGAGTTCGTTTTTGGGGGGGTTCCAGTGCCCGGAACCAGATAAAAATTATATATTCGGAATCAGTATAACAATAGCTTTCGGATAATACCGGTTACATTGAATTTTGAGGTGTGGCCGCCAGCGCTAAGATTACCCTACTTCGTAATATTTGGGATCTACTTACTTTTCGCTGTTTTCAGTTAGTCAAGTAGAAGTAGTTCAATCTACCAATCAGGAAGATAGCCTGAGAAATTTCGGGGCTGTTTTCACGGAGTATCAACATTTAATTTTCGTAAAAGTTGAGTAAAGCGTAGAATTTTCGTCGCACTTCGCGCGCAGTGGATACGGAGTGACCAGTATGATTTCACGAAAGTATCGGTGAATATAATTTAGGTCGCGGGTTGGCGTGGTTCCGTTCACACCACATTGTCGTCCTTCGCCCATATGAAATAATTCATCACAGTATATATGGCTCATTATGACGTTTGAAACTGATGTTTCGCAATCTAGCATTTACTTGTCATATCGTAATCTAGCATGTCCATGGCGTGTCCTAATCTTGAAAAGTGGACTCTGACTTTTTTTTACTTTTAGAGCTGCTTAGCATATCACCTTTGAAAATATCTGGACTAAAGGCAGGGTTGTAACCAAGTCACAAGGTTCCGAGTCACAAGTTTTGACTCGAGTCCGAGTCCAAGTCATTGTGCTGACTGCTCTGTTTCCAGTTAAAAAGTCTTGTTAACCCACTTTTTATTACTCTGTCTGGTGATATCGAATGGTTCGCATTATAATATACTAATTGTCCTCACTTATAACAGTTTCTGGTAGCATTTTCAAGTGTCAGTACTGATAGACAAAATAATTATAGTGGGATAACTTTACTATTTTTCGAAATTACAATGAAATGCCTGTCTTGCTAGACCCAGTCTAGAGTCATATGACTTGGTCTGAGACTCGGACTCCGAGTCATGCGTAGTGACTCTAGTACAAGTCGAGTCAATGCACAAATTGACTCGAGTCGAGTCATTTTTCATTTTTAAGAAAATGACTCGAGTCAAGTCGAGTCACCAAAATATCATGACTCAGTCGAGTCATGACTCGAGTCATTAGTCATTACAACCCTGACTAAAGGCATGAAATACATGTTCCACTTTTAGAAGTAGTACTTACATTTTACTTTTAATTCCCAGTATCATATACTTTGAGTTATAATTAATATCAGTTCTTTTTTCTGGATAACATATAGCCTAGGCCTACATGTTGAAGTATAAAAGCAAGTGTAGTAATGCCTTTAATTTCCGGAAAATATATCGAAAATTGGATACATGTTGGTATGCATCAATATGAATCAAGCTCGTCACCTTTCGCATAGCTCAAATTGCACCTTTTTACAATCCATGTGAACGAATTAGGATCGTTTTAACAACTACTTACTTACTTGAGTATTTTTAAAGTCAGTCAATTCTACTTCAAGTAGTTTTAGGTTGCTTATGGAAGTAGTAGTAGCTTTCTTGACTACTTTGACCACCTCTGAGTACATCAGACCCTAATGTCACTTTTCCCACCTTTTTGTGTTTTAATGTCCATATGTTATTGTAGGGCAGGGGTGGGCAAACTTTTGAGCTCGCGGGCCGCATTCAGCATCTGAATCCATTCGCGGGCCGCACTATATAAAATTGGGATCATAAACCAAAACGCAATATTGCTGGTATTCGATTATATAGTGAGGACATGGAGAAAATATATATGCTTAATTGAAACAAACCAAACATTGCTATGATGATATCGTACACGCGCCAGAAACAATGGCGAGATTTCATAGGCTGGTCGACCTCAATAACCAATTTGTTAAAACTATAGAGATGAAAGTCTGTTGTCCCGATTCTTAGAACAGGATTGAAATTTAAATCTGTGAGCACACTGAGCAGTGATCTGTTCATAGATTTATCAATTCTGCTTAGGGTTCAGTTCCAGGACACACAATGCTGACAGCATCATAACCATGTTAGCTTCAAACACGCTTCTACTATATGTGTAGATTTCGCGCCTCCTTATCGTCATATCACAAAACACAACCAGGATGCTATAGCAAACCTAACGGATAGTTTGGTAGCATGGGAAGTTACGACTATTGATGAGAGATTTTTCAATATGAAATTCATACTAAATACAGAGCAATAATTATGATTTGGAAGTAAATCGCGCGAAGCGCGAAAAAAAAATTCAGTTGAGCTCAGCTTCGCGATCCCCTTCAGATGCTTTCATAATCCCAAGGGCGCGAGTCCCCCAGGTTGAGACCCACTGCCTTAGAATTATCATGGTGAAATATACTAAGAAAAAGTTTAATCAAGTCCCTGTATTAATTCGATTTTTAGTACGCATTTTATCAATATTTTTATTGAGTTTCTTTGGACTCTCGTGGGCCGCACAAAACGGTGTTACGGGCCGCATGCGGCCCGCGGGCCGTAGTTTGCCCACCCCTGTTGTAGGGTTACCATATTTTGGAATAGGAAAATGACTATGGTAACCCTATTTATTGCCACTTTTTGCGTGTCAAGTGAGGGGATGAATGAATGGAACACAGTGTAGCCTTAATTGTTGATAGCCTAACTGTGATCAACTTTTTTAAAACACTCATGACTAATCAGATACAAATGTTTGCTATTTTTCATTCGGGTCCCATAACCAGGTACGGTAGTGTACCGTACTAAAGACATATTCTTGCTGATGAAATTGAAACTTCCTGGGATCGTGTTCAGCTGTAACCAACCATTTGTACCTGGCCAAACGATCACCGGCAAAGCGTCATGGATGATCGAGAGGACTCTGACAATTAGAAGTAAGCAAATGTCATGTAAAAGGGTCTGTGGACGTGAGCTCAATGTACTATTTCAGATGAAACACAAACTTCTTTTGGCACAAACTAAGTGTACTTTTATCAAAGTCGACTCCCGGGGTACATAAATTACGCCAACCTAGTTTCTGCCAACAGCTGGAGTTTGTATACCATCTAAAAATAGTACAGTGACCTTGACCGATCTTTCCGCCTCGATTATTCAAAATTTCATGCCAGTGACATATTTACGATTGTTGATATGCAATGTTCTTCTCAATTCTTTACTAGTTGCTTACGATTACCTCTGACGAGTGTCAGCCTTAAATATTTACGTTTATTTCAATACGAATATACTATGCAATCGTACTTTTTTTGGAGTTCTGGAATAGGTTTTGCCGACTTGCACTACTCGGTCGAGTGGTTATGTTTTTAAAAATACTTGAACAGTTTGTCGGCAAAAATCTACTTGTTTTTAACGTCCTGTTTTAACGTTCTAGATTTTGAAAATTTGTATGAGTGAAATTATCCCTGTATAGCTGATTATCTTTTTCCTGATATCCAAATGATATGCTACTGTAATTATCATTAGTTAATTAATATAAATCTTTATCGTAAGGTCGCTGCTTGCTCATTTTCATTTGATTATTCTTTGCTTCAGCCATTCAGCTTGTAATCTCAGGAAAATGTAAAGTAAAATGGACTGAAGGCTCTGGAGATAACGAAAAAGAATACAAAGAAAAAGAAGTCTATTTCAACCATGAGATATTGCTCTATGGCGAACGTAAGATGATTCTGCACATAAACCTCTTTGAAAGGAGCCAAGTCTTCATGAATGGAGCTTTACTATCACCCATTGCCACGCTAATAAATGTGACCAACAATCATGGCAGTAGCCTACATTGGTCTTAGCTTAAATATGAGAATATTGATAAATCGCAACGCACTCTTGAGAAATTGTATCAAATTTGTTTTGTCCTCTGAGGATGTCTAAATGTCATCCTTTTTAGCAATTTGTCCTATTTACAGCTAGGATAATGGACAGTTTCAACTGAAATAGCTAATACGGACGTTCGAGCGGGTCATTCGGGAGTCGAATGAAAGTGATGACCTATTTTTTTTGGTCAACTCAAACAAAATTTCCAGTAAATATTACAAAATCGACTGTTTTCAACTGCAGATTTGCACCGAAACACCAGCAGACTTATTTATCTTCAATGTAGCTCACAAAATTAAGATTCGGTACCTGTGTTTCAGCGACCGGAGAGTCCTCACTTTCACCCGGAAGCTATTCTGTTCCTTTTAACTACACTCTGCCTTATAATATACCGCCAACGTATCAGGGTAGGTATTGTTTATTGGTTCAACTTTGTGTGCTACTAACATCGCGATGTAACACAGGAAAGCACGGCAATGTCAAGTATGGCGTTAGCCTGGTTTTAAAAGAGCCTGGGATCTTCGGCAAAAATTCCTACACCATGCCGTTTGTAGTATCCAATCGCAATCCCGCCTCTGATGTACAACAGGTAACTCACATTTTTTTGTAGATTTGTTTGCCTTGGCCGATTATTTAAAAAAATTTCAGGCGCCACTCAGATTGACTGCCGAGACTGACAAGTACGGTTGTTGTGATGAAAAGAAGGGAAATTTTAAATTTGATATCAACGCTGACTACACTGCTTATTATCCGGGCCAAGCTGTTTACATCAACGGGTATGCCATAAGTGAAAGGTAATGACTTGGGCGATTTTTTTTCACCTAAAAAAACTTAATTTTGACCAAATTTTACTTTGTGTCTGCAAATTTGGTGTTTTCGCACATAATGTTAAAATTGTACTAAGCCTACTTATCTTAATTTCTGGTGGGTCAGGATTCTATATTAATGCAGTATGTGTGCAATGTGATAGACTTTCGCCTTATATTACTTTGCCGAAGGCTTACAGATTAGGGACAAGGTTCCCCGGGTCAGTAAAGGTTATGAGCCACTGAGCAAGAATTAGTAGTGAAAATGAAATATTGTTCCGTCATATTTTGCTGCTTGATTACCAACCTTGCTAATGGTTTCACTATGAACTGCTTCAAGTCCTTGAATTTGTTGAATAACTTACAATTAATGGTGGACACAATGATCTGAGTACTCGACGTCTCGAATCTCAATCGAGTATTAATTCTAATGACTCGAGCAGCGAGAGATTATTTTTTATAAACTGAAATTATACCCTCCTTGCCAAAAACAGTTGATTTATCAAAGATAATATAGCTGTGATAGCATTTTCCCGTGTGGCAGGCTGTGAACCTCGGTTAATCGTACCGTAACATACTAAACATGTAGGCAGTACAAAGGTACTCTCGTTAATGGTAATGAGATACTTTTGAAGTTGCGCTCAACTCAGTGCATCGTCGCAAAGTGTGATGAAATTGGTATGGTCGAAAGGTAACCAAATAATCTTTGATGTGACGTAGAACTGGCAATATATCATTTGTGAACGCATAAATGGTACATATTTGAAATTTTCGTCAATCGTTCACACTTTAGTGTCATCATAACGAGTGAAACTCGACTCGAAGGCTAATACATCATTCAGAAACGAATCACTCATGAACTTGATTTTGCCCCGCGTTACTTAAATCCACACCACATACAGATTCTTGTTGACATCAAATAGATACGGGCTGCTTTCTTTTCAAGTCCCGAGAGAAAGCCCGCAGAAGTCACACTGTCGCTTGTATTGAACGAAGCATTCTTTGGCCGAAGAACGCAAAAACTGAAAACCAAGCGTAAAAGAACCGTAGTGGCCCGGTGGGAAAACTCGAATGGAAGCGGATCTCGACTTGACTTCCAGAACCAAGGCACTCTGGTCGTTCCCGAAGTCCCGGAGTCGGACATGCGACATTGTCAATTCATCGAAGCGTTGTACACGTTGGAGGTGACAGGATTTCTCTGCATCAATTGAATTTATGTAATCAACCACAAGAATGTTATCGTCACTGTGGTTTCAAAGAAGATCATGTCCATTTTTCAAATTTTTGAGAAAATCAGGTTTCTGTAGAATTTTCATTTTTTTCGACTGTATCTTGTTATATTTACGTTAACTCAATGTTAACCATGGCCAACATATGCCGGAACCCGGAAGATAATGAAAGCTTAAGGAAAACTTTATTCTCGAAAAATGTATAAAAGGGACATAACCTACTCTGATTCCTGACTCTAACAGTCTTATCTATTCATGGGCATGTTGTAAAACGACAATCTCTGCTTTCATCAAAACAGTTTCATTCCTAAATGGCAGTAAGATACAGCGCTGTCGCAGTGTTGCATGATATAGATCAGGCCCAAGGCTATTTTTAAAAATATTCATGCAGAAAGTGATTAGTCATAGTCAGTTAGTCACCAATACAAATCGGATCGTTTGGTGCTATGCGCTATCATATTGACTATCAATGCTCAATCTAGATTGGGTGAGAGGTTTACCTGAGCTTTCTCATATAATCGTATGTCATTTGCTAGGTCACCAACATCAACATGGGTAACGACACAAATTACAATAACAAGTCGAAGTAGCCAAAATATCTTCAAGAAAAAGCATAAAACTGGATGCCCTAGAAATACTGTAGTAAATGGAGGACTAGCCTGTACACTGCAGAGTTGCTAGTAAATCACCAGTGCCAGTTTTCAAATTATAAGATACGTCTTTGCATCTAACGCAAAATGACTAAGGATGATGAACATAGCTACAATTTTCATTTTTGTAATCTGTACCCACCGTACAGCGCAGGGTTGTAACCAAGTCACAAGGTTGCAACTCAATCTCGCCTTTCTAGTTATGACTCGAGTCATTTTCAAGTCACCACTGAGTCGAGTCATAGTGTTCACTGTTCATGTTCAGTGTTCAGTCTCGATTTCAAGGCATGTATAACTCTCTACTTTCAACTCTCGAGTGATACCAAATGCCTCGCATTCATAATCTACTCATTTTTCATACTTTTAACATGTTTATTCGAATAGGTAAAATGCCCCACTGCCGAGTAACGCTATCAAAATATGTGATTTGAATCAAGTCGAGTCTTTACAACCCTGATACATGGTCCGCATTGCCGTGTTGTCAAGGCAGTTTTACCCATGAAATTGATGTGAATCTGTCCAAATGCTACTTTCTACTTGACATAGTAGGTATTTTGATTTCAAAAATTGTTCAAGTATAAGTACCTCGTTACTGGGTCACCTATGCAAGCAAAATTTCCATTAGTCTCAGAACCTGGTAGCTATCGAAATTTGCAATTGAAGCTACATCTATTGTCTTGAAATTGCACTGAGCTGCTGAGTCTAATTGACAATCGTGTTGATTCCTCCAGCAATGACAATAAGAAATTGAAACGTGATTTTATGCAATTTCAGTTTACGTCGAGAGTGCCAGGAATTTGCTCTACCGATTTATCAAGTGCCAGTCCGGTGACAATCATGAGCAGTATGAGCAATCAGCAAAGTCAACACTTGCCCCCATCAGAGCCAACAGCGATGACAATACCTCCCGCCGACCGTGGAGCATACATGTCGACAGGTTGCGCCTTGGACTATTTTGACTCCTTTAAGATATTCGAGTAGGCTTACTAGCTAGTTTGAATTTATGTTCGATATATTTATGACTGAAAAATCCAGGGAAATCTGTCGTTTCCAAAATTGTATGTAACATTCTAATCAAGATGTGCAAAGCATTGACGTTAGGAGCAGCATACAAATACAAAATTAGATTAGTCATATTTATTGTCTTGAGAATCTGCAGAATGTTTCCATGCTTAGTACTTGATCTATTGTTTTAATAGATTTATCTGCATACTGGCGTAGCTCCTTGTTGCAACACATAATCCAAAGTGTGTTTGCATTTAATACTAAGTACGTGGCATTTCAATATTTCTGTCAGTTACAATTGCAAAGACTAACAGATGTATTTAATTTCAATCCATTTATCTATATATAGAACAATATTTCTCTGATTTGAAATTGTAACTCGGCATAGGCTAATTGCAATTTAACACTCCTACTCCTTCATATACTCTTTCATAACCAAAATAGCAATTATTCAGAAGACGAGGTCACTGGAAATTGTTGGTCCACTTCATAAAACCTCATTGAACGTAATCTGAACTGTAATGTAATGACCAGTGCTAGGAATTATTATTATTATCTCTTCCTTGAATTGATATTTCCATTCAGGTCTCAGCAGTGTTACACAGGATACAGCAAGCGCGCCTTCCTCGTACTTTCAAGCAACAACCAACACCAGTCATTTTCAACCCCCCATACCACAGCCGAGCGCCGCACCTGGTACGGCTCAAGGGGTTGCGGGCCAGACGTCTTATTACGACTGGAGCCAGTCTGCATTCACATATTCATAACTTTACGTTTGTACTCTTCCTGCCATTAATGACTGCAATGCGTCATTTTCTCATATATCACTATTGCTATTAGGATAATACTGCAACGTGAAGTGGTGAGGTAGTTGTTTTATTGAAATCAGTGTCTTGTGATGCCCATTTTATTGCTGCCTTACCTGTTGACGTGAGTTTTTTCTTGAGAACTTTACACTAGCTATAGCCGCCAATCAACACCTTGTTTTTGTATTATTTATGATGTCATGACTGCCAATTGCCAAGGTTTTCCCCATTGCACGCCAGTGATTCCTCAATATCTTATCATTTGTTTGGAGATAACATATCTTGATCAAATTGATATCATAACCCTTGCCTGTCAGTTAGCAATCATCACCGCATGCCTGTACAAAACAATGCGTCTCAATGGCTATCTCTACGTTTGAAGATGGCGGCAACACCCTAACCCGGAAGCTTGCGGTTCTTGGTCCAATAGTTCAGCATTTATGACAGTTTTGACTATTACTAAATTATGTTTATAGCACTATAATGTATTTGTTTGGAATGTGTCTTTGCCTCGGTCTGTATTGAGTGATACCATGACTATTTCGCACTAGCTATCATTATTTTTGGGTTAGTTACAATAACAGTTCAAGACTCCAGTGAATCAATCTTCTGTATATATATATATATTTATCGTTGAAATACATTGAAATTCGTATTATTGCATTGTGGAATATGAAGCTTAGGTAGCTGGGGATATGAATTGGCTGATTTAAAGGTACTGCGCTTTTACGAAATTAACTTGTCCACAACACTTTGATCTGCCCGCGTAGTCACATCGTCAATCTCGACTATACTGGTTAATCTTATCATATGGGATGAGAAAGGATAAATATTTGGTAGTAATATGTGTAACTTACAATCGAAGTACATTTATCAAGTCGTTTCGGCACCTTCCTATCTTTCCATTGTACCGCAATCTTGTGACGTTAGATTTGATGAAAATTTTAATAAAATGATTGACTGATAACGAATAGAGAAGTCTGACAGGACGTGCCGCTTCCACAATAAGAAACTTTTACGTGCAAGGTTTTTCACAAGAAGACAGTAATGTCACAGAACATTACAAGGAATGTCTGTGACGGTGCAAAGTCCCACAGTATAGCATCGTGGGTATTTGGCGTCCAGGTTTACCATTACAAAATCTCGCTGGAAATGCGGCCGTACGCTATATATGTATTCAAAATCAACTGTGAACAGTAAAAATGTTGAACATCCCTGAATTATGAAATTCAACTTGGCATTTGTATGGTATTTTTTCGAATTTGGCTTTGACTCAACCTGTATTAAGTGAAACCTTGACTACTTCCCATAAGCTATCACTACATTGGGTTCAAGACTGTAGAGAATCAATCCTCTGTATATATATATATTATTGAAATACATTGAAATTGGTATTATTGCGATATGGAATATGAAAGCTTATGTAACTGGGATATGAATTGGTTGATTACGAGGCCCCTCGCTTCAATGAAATTAACTTGTCCACAACACTCGGATCTGCCAGCGTACTGACATCGCCTAAATTGTCAATGTCGTTGACGGCTATCTTTCTCAATATTCTTCTCATGATTTTACCAGACCTTGTTTTCGGCAAGCCGTCCGTCAGTAAAATCCCTTCGGGTACTGCGAACGATGATATTTTTTCTTTTATCATGCGTCGTACTTGCTCGCCGAATTCTTTCTCGTCTACAGTGTGGCCTTCTTTTAGGATCACAAATGCGTATGGAGTCTCCCCTTTAATATCATGCGCACAACCGATCACGGCTGACTCAGCAACTGCGTCGTGTTCATCAATAACATCTTCGACCTCAGCAGTTCCAAGGCGGTGTCCGCTAACGTTTATTACATCATCCATACGACCTGTGATCTGATAATAGCCCGATGCGGTTCTGTGGCAACCGTCTCCAGAAAAGTAGTGTCCGGGGAAAGGCTTGTAGTAAGTTTCAAAAAAGCGTTTGTGATCTCCGACTATTGTGCGAGCCATTCCAGGCCAAGGAGATTTGATGCAACAAGCGCCGGAAACATCATTCCCAGACAGTTCATTGTGTTTATCATCGAGAATAGCAGGGCTGACGCCAAAAAAGGGTCTCATTGGCATCGCAGGTTCAATCTTATCCGAAGGACCAGACGGTCTTGGAGTTATCATTATACCACCAGTTTCTGTCTGCCACCAAGTATCTACAACAGGGCATTTTCCATTGCCTACTACATTGTGATACCATTCCCAAGCTTCATGATTGATGGGTTCACCTACACTGCCTAACACGCGCAGTGAAGATCGATCGTATTTCTTAACCCATGAATCACCGTATTTTAATAACAAGCGGATCGCGGTAGGGGCGCCGTAAAATTGAGTTAATTTAATCCTTTCCACCATATCCCAATATCTTCCTTGATCTGGATATGTCGGTGTGCTTTCGAACAAGACAGAAGTAGTTCCGTTTGAAAGCGGACCGTAAACAACATAGCTGTGTCCAGTGATCCAACCAATATCAGCGACGCATCCAAAAATATCACCTTCTTGTATATCGAACACAAACTTGCTAGTTACAGTAGCGTAAAGCAGATAACCTGCTTGAGTGTGAACAATACCTTTTGGTTTCCCTGTACTTCCAGAAGTGTAAAGAGTAAACAACCAGTCTTCGCTGTTCATTGCTTCCGGCTCACACCAATCATTTTCATGCTTCATGGCCTCTTCCAAATTAATGTCTTTATCGTTCCATGGCACCGAGTTCCCAGTTCTAGTACCGACTAACACTCGTTTCACAGTCGGACACATTTTCACAGCATCATCAACGACATTTTTTAGGGGTATTATTTTCCCACCCCGAACTGCTTGGTCAGTCGTGATTATTGTTTCGGAGGAAGCACTTTGGATTCGTTGCGCTAACGCCTCTGCGCTAAACCCTGCGAACACAACGTTATGCACTGCACCAATTCTTGCACAAGCCAGCATGGCAGCAACTGCAGTCGGAGATACTGGCATATATATAGTGACACAATCACCTTTCGCAACTCCTTGAGACTTCAAAACGTTTGCGATTTGACATACCTTTGCGAGCAATTCTTTGTATGTGATTTTCTCCACTTGGTTTGGCTCATCTTTTTCCCAAATTAGAGCTACTTTTGACGGGGTAACATTGGCGTGTCTATCGACACAGTTATAACTGACGTTCAGTTCACCATCCTCGAACCATTTTATTGAACCTTCATTCATGTTGCAGTTTGAAACTTTAGAAAAAGGCTTTATCCATTCTAATCTTGACGAAGCAAGTGTACCCCAAAAGTTGTCAGGATGCTGTACGCTATAGTCGTACAATTCCTTGTGGGATTTTACGTTAGGGAAACTGGAGCATTCCGGCATATGCGTGGACAGAAAACTGTGGTATCTCGTTGACCTTCCATGGCGCGCAAGGAGTTTCGATTGAGATGTATAGGCAGATTCGATGAGCTTTTGGGCTACACGTAGCATACTTCTTCGATAAATCTCCGAGAAACCTACCGGTATAGGACTCAAGAGCAGGCTGAGAAATGAAAGTTCGTGGTATCACGCACCTATCAGTATAATAGTATAGTAATGTACGCTATTTATTCCCTGTATATAAGTTCCGACGCGTAGGCAGTCTTATTGGTAAAACGTAGCCCTCAAAAATCCTGTCTTACACTGACCCCGCATAGCCAATAAAGCAGGTGTAAAACTAGATGACTCCCTGACTGACTTCGAGGAGGCGAAACTGTTTTCGCTGGTCGGTGACGAAAACAGAGTTTGCAAGGTAAACAAGACAGCTTTCCGCGATCTGATTGGTCGATTCTGCAAGTTGCAAAAGGTAGAGGTAGAGGTCGGCAATGACTCTTCTAGTTCTTATACTGATTTGGTTGTAATGAGATCAAAATTTATCGGTCGTAATCTTATTCCTTACCCATATTTCGTTCCATATACTTTATACACATAAACATAGCAAATTTTATAGACCATAAAATTATCTATAACAACAAATATTTCAGTTTTGAATAGCGAGATCATTTTGGAATCGATAAGTTAAAAACACAAATTATTATAATTTGCTGTTATTTTATACCTTAGAGGCGTGGAGTTAACAATGGTCAAGATCGACTGACAAGAGTGATAAGAGTGAAGTAAAATTGCCAGATCCTTGGGATGTCGCTAGTAAGGCAAGATAATTTCTTATTCTTAGGTCACTCCAAAATAACAACGTAGCCGACGGGGTTCGCGTGAAGACGCTATGAACGGTAACGGAAAAAATTTAAATGACGAGCTAAACCGGTGCCAACAGACAGAAACATATTTCTGACGCACAGAAACTTGTATCCCTCAATTTTTAGGGGGATACACCAGTGCACTCCCGTGAGTTGGTAATCTACAGTAAAAATATCTAATGTGACCAGTAAAATGCTCATCACGATAAACCATATAAAAACCATATAAAACATGAAAACGTAGGTTAGTAATCTATACTCTGATTGTCGTTGCTGGTAGGGTTCGTCAGTCTTAGAAGCACGTATATGTGGTGTTACCGTCGTTGCCGTCGCCATTTTAGACACATCGAATGATCAGTACTACCTTTGGCTCTTGGCTTGACGAATGTTGATTGTGTTTGCGGAGCTTCGGACTGTTGTTGCGGGATCTCTGGAATGGGTGACAAATTCGAGCCCCTCGAGGAGCATTTAGAGCAGTTCATCGAAAATGTTCGCCAGCTCGGTATCATTGTGAGCGACTTTCAACCACAGGGTCAAACTGTGCTAAATCAAAAGATCAATTCTATGATAAATGGATTGAAAGAAATCGATGCGTGCAAAACGTCGCTCGCGCAAGTGCACGTGCCGTTGGAAGTATTCGATTATATAGACAACGGCAAGAACCCGCAGCTTTACACGAAACATTGCATCGAGAAAGCGCTGTCGAAAAATGAAGTGATAAAAGGGAAGATTGAGGTGTACAGGAAATTTCGACAAGAATTGCTGTCACAGTTGGAAGCCGTTTATCCAGAGCAAATTGAAGAGTACAAAGCCTTACGGAAAGAACCTTGAACAGATGTTGTCATGTTGCACTTTGTAGGAACAACATATATGCACATGCCTTGGGCAATTGGGCATTGTCCTTCAGCATCTGGTTGAATCAATCTATTGAATCAGGAGCCAAGATAAATATTCTACGTCTCTCATTGATTACATTCTATACACACCTTTGTTGCTCTTTGCTGGGATGTCAGAGTAGCATATAGAACGGAACTGCTTGTGAATGGATAGGTTATCAATCATGACCAGCTACATCTGCATAATATATTTGCTTAGTTCATTTGTAAGTCTAATATTCGCTATGCCACTAAACTTACTTCAGGATCTATGACCCTCACACATGACTAGTGACAGATTTTGTATAGATGTCTTGATATTTTATGTCTTACCTCTGCAAATCTCTACATAGTTTTCATCACTTGGCCAGGCATAGATATTGGCCTACTACATCCATGACTAATGACTATTATGTTGCAAATATTAGTGTATGTCAGTATGTGTACAATAGGGCTGTTCAAAAATAACTTATTTTCCGGTTTCCAGCTAATCAAGGATAATCCGAGAATTATCAACGAAAAACTCAAGCAACTCCGCTTCTATACTAGTTGAAATTAAGTCAAATTTGTTTTGAATCGTCTTTGAAGACAACCCAACAATTTCATGGGGTTGACAGATAAATTTGAAATTTTTTTCAATTTTCGCTAATAAATTAAAAATATTAATTGGATCTGCGGAGGCTTATACTTGTTAGGATAGAACCAAATTTGGTGTGCAGCGTTTTTAGGTTATTCTGACAATTTAATCAGTAAATGGCGGGAATCCGTAAAAAAAGTTATTTTTGAACTGCCCTAGTGTACAATGATGTGAAAGGTCTTCATGATCAGAGCATTCAAATGAAATATGTCTGACTTTTGTAATTCATGCTGCGATAAACCAGACTGGATTCAATTTTAACATTATCACCTACATAACAATATGTCATGGATTATTGATAAATTTGTAAAGGATTGTTCTTCTATGTCGGTTTTGCTGAAAATTAACATTCTTGATATTGCCGGGTACAAATGGTAGGATATACTCATATGATACGTTTATTTCTTTACGACAAATATTTCTAATAATTATTTAGGACATAGAAGACCTGCCCTATTCTCTGTCAATTGTGATAACGAATTCCTATATCAGTTGGTAGGTTAACTTGGGAAGTTTTGGCTATAATTGGAGAATATATTCATATTGAAATAAGCCGGAATATTTGCAGCCGACTCTCATCACGGGTAATGGTCAGTAACTAGTAGAGAATCAAAAATAACATTGTTACCGACGATTACCTAGTGCCAACCACAGATATTCCGGTATGTTTCAATATGAATATACTATACAATTGTATACTGAAGTTCTGTACCTCGAAGATTCTTTGCGAATTTGTGTTTTACGATATTTTACTGACACTCGTTCTTAACTTATTGCTATAGGACAGCGTATTGTTATCTTTTTTGTAGATATGAGTCTATTTCCTGCTGCCGGACACATTTCCAAGTCTGAGGCTGCAGAGAAACACGACGCGTCCTCGGATCAGTCATGGTTGCAAAACAAGAGTTATCAAGCCAGCAAGGCTTCGAAACTCGTCGAGTATGAGCAAAAGTTTGGGTATGAGTCGAGTTCAAGTGAAGATGAAAGACAACGTAAATTTGTGAAACGAGACACGACATCAAGTCGGGATAAGAAAGATCAAATTAATCCGTTGGCAGCAAAAAAAGAAATTGTCAACGATGTAAGTTTGTTGAAAGTATCGTACATTGTCGATAAACTCGAACCCGTCAGCTCTAAAACATACAAAGCGGATAAGACAGGGGATAAAGACAACGTACATTTTTCACGTCCTTACAAAGTTCTGATCCCGAAATTTTACCGAGACTGTTTGTTCTGTCTCGGAACTCCCGATTGGAAACGCGTCGAAATGTCGGTGACCAGGAAAAAGAAAAAACGGAAAAGACCAAGAAACGCAGACAAACAGGATCGGTATTTCAACAGCGCGGCCCCCACGCCGCAGACATACTTGCCTAGTAAATTTTCGCCGTTATACGAAACGTTCTGTGCCCTTCGTAAAGAAGATGACGACACAGCCGCAGAGGAAGTTGACGAATCGTTTAGTGACACCGTCAAAAAAAATACAGAACGATTCAATCGTCAGACTAGAGAAAATCCAAACGATGTTAGTTTATGGAAAAGATTCGTTGCCTGGCAGGATGAAGCTTTTCACCTTGATAATGAAACCTCAAAAGCGCGTGTTGTCATTGAGAAAAAAATCGAGATACTAAATCACGCCGTTCGGTCCAATCCTAAAGACGCGTCTCTTCAAATAATGCGAGTCAGATTACAGTCCGAACTCGAGCACGAACAAGGCATCGTCGACAAAGAATGGGAGAATATACTATTTCGATTTCCTGACAATATGGAAGTTTGGAAATCGTACATATTACACATCAACTGCAACAGTTTTTCTGCGTTCAGCATCAAGCGTACAAGGAGAGCATACTCTCACTGCATTGAAATACTTAGGTCCGTTAAAGAAGGCACTTATATGCAAGAAACTATGTCCGAAGTGTCGGGTGAACGGAGACTTATCCAACTGCTGTCCGAGTATGTTGATTTTCAATCCGCAGCTGGACTTACGGAGCAATGCGTGGCCTTGTACCAGTGCATGTTAGAGTTGAACTTTCGTGGGCCGACGCAGGATGCCGAATGGTCGGACACGGTGGAACATATGAAGTTATATTTCGAAGGAGATAATCGAATCATAGGCAAGCCGAATTCGAAAGGGTTCGCGGAGTTTGCGGATAAACAAGTGACGGGGGGATGGGTCTCTAAGGCTGACGATTTGTACGATGATTCCGCCGAGGGTGAAGATGAAGATGACGATGTAGATCCGGACAAAAGCTTGACTGAAAATTGGTTGTTAATCGATAAAACGAGAAGCCACAAACACTGGTTACCGTGGAAACCTTCATTTAAGGGTGAGGAATGTGATGATGATGAACGAACAGTGCCTTTTTCTGATATTAAAGGATTTTTATTCGCAGTAGAAGCGGATCGTGCCAAAATACAAATCTTGAATGGATTTTTGAGCTTACTAGGCTCTCCGGTTTCGTACGCTACCACCGTATCACACCCTTATTCTGTTCAGAGCATATTCCGTTTCACTCATTCCAATCAAGCCATGCGCCCGTACGAACAGCTCTACGTTCCTAGACCGTTTTTGATCGGAAACGAGCAAGAGTCTCAATTGGGATGTCTCGAAAATGATAAACATTTGTACGTGTGTAACGTATTTCAACAACTGTTTGACGGGACGATGAAAAATGAGTCGCTCCATGCATTGTTGTGTGATTGTTACGCTCTGTATTTTGAAAAAAGAGCAATCAGTTTTTACATCGATGATCAATCGAAGGATTTGAAAAAATGCGGGAAAGAAGCGAAAAAAGAGATGAAAAAGATGCTGTCGGTAAAACCGAATCTTGTTTGCGTATGGATGAGTTTTGCAGTTATCGAATGGCTATGCAGTAAAAAGCAAGATGCGTTGAAGATATTGCAAACATCAGTTGCAATGTCAGTGCCGTTGCTGAACCACAAGAATGTGGGCGTCAAAAGACAGCGCGCGCACAAAGTCTATCTTTTATGCAGAGTTATTTCGCAGTTACATATCTCCACTTGTAACGATTGCGATGTCGGCGATGTGCGGAAAAGCAAGGACTGCCCGCACAACAAGGTTTTGTTATCTGTCCTGGCGTGCTTGGGAGACGGATGCAAATTTGGACAAGCTAACGGTGAAAGTTTGAGGTCGACAGCGGTAGCGAAAGCCAATTCTGGATATGATTATTTGCTAGAAGAGTTGCAGTCATTGTACGAACAGTTTGATTACGAGAAAGACTTTTCTGGCATGACCGAAAACGAATTTTCAAGCCCATATTTTAATGTAGTTTGTTGCTTTTTCGTATTTTCCGTATATTTCTTACCAGAGAAAACGCACAAAATTATCGACGAGGCAATACTTTTTTTGTGTAAGAAGATGAAAAAAGACTGCTTCCAAGCGAAAATCGACTTGGAGAATCTGTACGAGTTTTATTTCTGGTATTTGAGAGAGTCGAAAACGCTTTTGATGTCTGATTTCAAGCGTATGGTGTACGAAGCGGCTCAAAAATATCCGTGCAATCCGCATTTCGCTTGGTTTATAGCCGAGTTTGATTTGTCGTCTTATCTCAGTCGGAATGTCAGAAGGCATTTTGCGAAAGCCTGTACCGATCACCAAACTTCGGCAATCCCATGGTTATGTGCGATCGATTACGAACTGAAACGTAGAAAAAGAATTTTAGAAGCCACGAACGATACCGGCTGTGCTGATGCCAGCAATCATACCTTGTTGGATGTTAGAATTCAAAATCTGTTCGAACGTGCGTTATCGATGGATAGCTGCCCTGGCTCTGCGGTACTGTGGAGAGCTTACATTCAAGCTCAGTCCCAAATCGATCCGCTCAGAATTGAAGGATTGTACACCAGAGCGTTAGACTCTTGCTCCTGGTCACGCGATCTGCATTTGGACGTCTTGCTTCATCACCCTGATAAACTGAGTGAAGTCGTTGGCAATATTTCAAAGAAAAATCTGCGTTTACGTACTCCGGTGGAAGAAGTTCAGTTACTGATGACTTTCTAATGTGTGTTATTATCCTATTTCATGATCAAAGTCTAGAAATTGACCGTGACAAGAAATATGTGGATGTATATTTATCTGTTTCACGTTATTGAGACAACATACACAAATCTTTCTAATTCTTTTTCAGATTAGGGTTAATGAAGCTTTTTAGCCGAGATGACCACCGGTTTTACAGCCGCTCAACATGATAAAACCTCCCAACCTCTTCCGTTGGAGGAGGACTTTGAAGGGGCGTCTTTAGCTCAACGGATATGGATCGGGAACATGGACGTAAAAATCACCGAATACACAATGGTGCAGATACTGAAAAATTTCGGAAAAATCAAACAGTTTGACTTTCTCGTGCATAAAACCGGCACGCTGGCCGGTCAGCCCAGAGGGTATTGTTTCGTGACTTTTGAAAAAGAAGAACACGCCGCCCGCGCTATTTTAAAGCTTCATAACATGCGGGTGCTGTCTAAAAGGCTGCAAGTGCGCTGGGCGGACAATCATCCAACGGAAAAGTCGGAGCGCAATAAGGAGACGCTGAAATTACCTACAGATGTCGCCGTCGAAGATAAAGCCCCTTTTAAGTCGAAACGTTCGTCGCAAGCCACCATTCACGCCATCGAGGCGAAATTGAAGGAAATGGAGCGCACAAAAGAGCAAGCTGCCCAATCTTCTTCGACTAAGTTACATCCACTGTTGGCGCTTTCGAAGCAAAACGCGGCGGCTAAAGCTGCGGCCGCTGCTAAGGAAGCAAGTAAACCGTATTATAAGAAAAAAAGGAGGCGTTAACAAATTGTAACTGTGCGCTATGATAAATCTGTTTCATTAAATACTATCCAGCTCCGGGCGGGCTGTTGCTTGCACATTGAGACTGGTTTTGAGCTTTCTACTCAAGATGATGGATCAGATATGATCACAGCTGGTCGGAGGCGGTGGTAGGCCCCTGCAAGTTGTGTTTCTTGACACTGGTGTTTCGTAGTGCCTTAATGCTTGTAAGTTATGAGTAGGCGCACTTCCAAAACTACATACAGAGAAGTCATTCGGATAACTTCACATCCATTGATATTCATGGGCATAAAATAAATTGGCAAGGCTGCTTCTGCTTCTGGGACACCTGTGATCTATAAAAAAATTATCAATGTTCCCTGTCCAACAGTCGCAGATTATAGTTTTTGCCAATGTTTCTTTATACCTCCAATGGCCTTTCAAGGTGTGATATGGACTCGACATTATCGGTGGCCGATGGGTATATTATGGAGCAAAGCTACGGTCTCGTGGTAATTGTGCAGAAGTGAGGAACCCCTGCAATATTTCAGTGGGTATGCGGATTCATTGTTGGATAACCTAAAATCCTTGAACTGTCTTGCTCAATATTGCATGATGTATTTTACAATGCCATGTTGATGTCCTATCGTCATCTTTGTATTTTTTTTCGGGACGGCTCGTGCTGTCTCATTTTTGCTTATTTTCAAATACCTAACAGCTATTTGTGTTGCCCCTGTTTACTATGTGTCAATCATTTCAATATCGTAGAGTGTTGGTGATCATGTATCACTAAGTCGACTTGCAGGATTTTGCTGTTGTTATACAACACACTGCTTTTGAATCGTGGGCCTCACAATCAGGCACTTGGTTTCAAAAACTAAGTAATGCAGATTATTTTAATGGATCAGCCGAGTCCCTGAATCAATATGCCTGGCAATTTAATTTCGGAGTAGCACTCACCAGGGGTAATTAGGAAAGGGCATACTGTACCATGGGAAGTTGGACTGCATTGAGAGCTTACAAGCTAGCATTTTTGCATCTAAACTCATAGTAATGTGTTGCTTGAATTATTCATGGCTACTTTTCGAGACTTCTACCGTATTGTCAAGCTTTACAACCGGAATGTGATGCAATTCCTGTTGATGACAGGACCACAATCCAGGGTTGTGCGTAGCTTGAATTGGATTGTCAGCGTTCAAAATGGTGCAAACCACTTTTCGTCATTATGTCATGTAATGATATCTATTTGTCATCCTCTTTACAGACTGGGTTGAAGCCATATTTTGAAGAAGGGTTCCATACTATTACCGAGAATGCTATTACCGAGAATGGACATTACCGAGAACGGACGTTACCGAGAACGGACATTACCAGGAATGGACATTACCGAGAATGGTCAATGCCAAGAATCTAACTTAGCGTAACGGAAGTTGTCGAGAAATTTAGACCTGAGAATCGGTACCGAATGTGGCACCACCGTGATGCACACACGCGACCTGTTCATATGCATAACATATGCCTGCATTGCATATATTGAATTCTCGGTACTGTCCATTCTCGGTAATTTCCATTCTCGGTATTGTCCTTCTCGGTAATAGCATTCTCGGTATTGACCGGACACCTTGAAGAAGCTTGCCTATCCACATGATACATACGTAAAGTTTGTTAATTATTTGATAGCGTTTGTGCGTCATGAGTAAAACAACTGACTGTACCCACGTTGTGGCTATGTTACTCGTTTCAAAACTGTATGTTTAGTAACCAACATGGTTGACATGAAAATTTATGTGAGAACGTATCATTTTTAGTGTAGGTTAGTTGTAGTACGCTTTAATGCTGTCTTTCATAAAGTAATGGGAAATCGAACTTCGAAAGAAAGCAACTGCATTTTCTGTAACATTGCCCAGAAAGAGCAAGGAAGCAGTAAAGTTTTGGCGGAAAATGAAAGTTTAGCTCTATTCAACGATATAAATCCCGCATCGAAGCAACACTATCTTATCATACCGAAAGAGCATCTCGTCAGCCCGAAAACATTGGATTCGGAAGAGCATGTGGAGCTGGTCAATGAAATGGTAAAATACGGCACGGATTATCTCAAGGAACACGGCGGGGACGAATCGGACATGAAAATCGGGTTTCATTGGCCGCCATTCACTACTGTGAACCATCTACACTTACACGTTATTTATCCGGTATCAGAAATGTCTATACTTTTCAGAATTATGTACAGCGATAAAATTTTTGTCACGCCAGACTATGTGATCAATTCTATAAAGGCAAAAATGTGAACCGATATCCTCACTGTTCAAGCACATGTAGTCTTCTATTCGTTATGCAAAAATAAGTATCAAGACTCAAGTGAGGTTTTGCGGATTTGTTTTCACACCACTGGAAAATGGAATCAACCTACCTCCCATCTATAGCAATAAGTATTCAATATAATCAGTAACCATCCACCTTTAATGCAACAACATTCATCTTGCCAGTACCCATAGTCTGGAGAGTATATGACTAGATTGGACGTGTACATTGCGACTTAGGATCTATAGGTGCTTTTGATCTCTATAGAGTTTTTATCTTGTTACAATGACATGATATTATGTTCATCATTTAATATATCTATTCTTGTGACTTTGTTCTGTTAGTATTTATTTAATCTTTTATGCTTGGTGACGAGTACTAACTTTGTTGATTGCTTATATCCGTTTTCATTCTTACAGTTTGTAGGCAGTAACTATGAATTAAGAAGTATGTCAGATCTTCTTTTGAACGCATGCGTGTTCTGTCAGATATGCAATAACAACCATCGCACTGTGCCTTTTGAAGAAAATTCAAAGATGGTCGTATTCAACAACGTAACACCCGCAGCAAAATACCATTTCTTGGTGGCGCCGAAGATTCACATTGATCAAACGAATTTATGCACCGAAGAGCATATTGAACTGATCCATGATATGGTTGATTTTGGCAGATCTTGCTTGCTTGAAAGAGGCGGCGATTTGGAAGGTTCAAAAATTGGATTCCACAAACCCGTCGGCACCTCTGTTAGTCATTTGCATCTGCACTGCATATACCCAGCTTCCGAGATATCAACAAAGTATCAAATGAAACAAAGTGAAGTTTTTATCTCTCCTGACACTCTGATTGGTAACGTCAAGCGAAAATTACGATTTCAACGTGATGGCAATCCGAAGTAATCTGGTGTTATGATAGAAACGATGCATGACCAGGGTTGTAATAAAGTCACGAAATTCCGAGTCACGACCAATCCTACCTTTATAGTTCTGATTCCAGTCATTTTCAATTCACAAGCGAGTCAAGTACGGATCAGTAAGCAAAAGTTCAAGTCATGGTATTGCGACTCGAGTCCAATTCATTGTTCAATTTCAATTTGTAGTCATGTTCAATCCAGTTTTTACAACTCTGCTTGCGTGATGTGTATCGCATCCATAATATCGTAATTTACCTCAAGATTAACCGTTTTTGGGCCTAATGCTCAAGTATCAGTACTGATAGACAAAATAACCAATAATCTGGTCCTAGTAATGCCGTCCTAGTCTTGAGTAATTTTTCGGATATAATAAATGACTTGAGTCGCTGCTCGAGTCATTATTACCAGGGTTGCAACCAGACATGGGGTAATCGCGATTAGTAATCGTAATCGATTACGACGATTACAGCATTTTGAAGTAATCGTAATTGCAATCGATTACATTCGAAAAAAATCCGAAGTAATCGTAATCGTAATCGACTACTTCACATATTTAATCGATTTCTTTGTGAAATAACGATTACTTTTTATTTGTACGAGGACTATGACATAAACTGAACATTCGCGAACAAGGAGATATTATACCAGGTTTATTGATAGCATCAATGTCCGATTTCCAAACGCCACTGCTCCTTATTACGTCAGAAGTATTGGCTTTGCTGGTTAGTGTAATTGTAAGAACACTCGCCATGCTGGGTATCAGGTTATCAATACACTGCAGACGCCACTGCCTCGCAGCAGGATAATATTCACCACCCTGCCTAGTTTCAAATAGTAACTCATGTATTGATGTTTCGTTATGTTTAGTTAAAAACGCAGTTTGACCGCTGTTGCTTGCCGAGCAGTAGGACTATGTACGTGCGTAATTACACCGGACAAAGATATAGCCATTCACTTACACAAATAGTTAGCCTGTGTTGTAGCTAGAATCAGTAGCATAACAGCACTTCGTCCCCACCACGTCAATTTTCAGGTTGATGACTGAATCTCGTCAGTAATATTAGTGATCGCATTATATTACTATTCATTGTTAATCCTCTCTCAGCCCCGATGGTCACATTTACCGATAGAGCTGGGAGCACGAAATTCATAATTTTTACATCTTATATGTTGTTATAATTACTCTATTTTAGTTTCGTGATCTCTCGTCTGTTATATAGCCTAATCAAAAGATGTTGTATAGTCGCCCAAACGTATCAGACTGAAACTTTCGTGAGATGCGCGAACAAATTACCATGTCTTCATTCCTCTGTGGGGTCCCGGGTGACATTTGTATTGTGGGGCTACGATTGGAAGGACAGGACTATTCGTCACGCCCATCTAGCGTGGCTATTGACAACGGACACATACCTAGCGTTTCGGCCTAGGTATTTCTTTTGTAGCACACTTCGTGAAGTCGCATGTTGGTCGAAACTGCATATGTCTTTTGGAGTGTCGTCACTGTCGTGACGCGGTAATGACCGGCACCGCAATGCCTATTCCTATGAATCAGACATGCTGTTTTCTTTGGGGAGACGTATGCATTTCAAAATCAAGCTATCTGGATTCATTAAATCGCGAACCTCGAAGAAAATTTTCAAGTCTATTGAGTCTCTCAAAAAATACTCCATAATTTATGTTGATTTACGAAATACTTTTTAGTAGGGATGGCGTGAGCGTGAGGTTCACGTTCGCGTACTGCATGTAAACCTCAGAAATCTAGAGATTTCACGTTCACAAACGAACCTTCGTAGGTTCTGCACTGTGAACCTTTTTCACGTAGGCTATTACAATTTTCCACGTCATTATTACATATTTGGTTTAAATTCTTTGCATTTCAACTTCATGCCACTCTATATGCAAGGCGCTGGCAGCATAAAAAATCAACACTAATCATATAACTTGCCAATCTCTAAAATTTTCCCTGCTTTGTTACAATGCTTTGCTCGAAATATTCAGCTTTCCTATTGTAAATATTTATTAACTCTATGCTGTGAGATTGACCCACAATCACACAACATCACGAACGAAATACAGTATATGTATAGTGTCAGCGAATGATGCTTATTCAACCAATATTGATATTGATATGAAGAATACGTCGTTCTCTTATGTAAAAAAATCCTGCAGGCGTACGGTCTCCATCTTGATTTGCATAAAAAAAAACAAATCTGTGGATTACGATTAGGGTGTTGGCTACGGCGGTATAACTTTTTCATTAGCTAATATCGGTAGCAAGTATAGAATCCAGTTTTACACTTTGCTCAATATCAATATCGCAATAGTCGGACACCGAATACATTGTCCGGTCTATCCTCGTCCATTAAGGCGTAAGCTTACATTCTCTTGCAAGTCCTCGTCAAAATTGACGGCAAAGCGACGGAAGATATTGATTTTATGGGATTATTATTGCATTTTTTTACTCAATTTGATATATTTTGTGAATTTTAAAAATTCAGCATGTACTTCAGTATTGTGGCATAATGTGGCCGGAGTCGTGTACGTACGTACATTTATATATCGCTTCCGAGATATGTAGAGTTGGAATTACCAATGTGACGACACGTGACGTCATAAGGGTAACGTTCGCGTTCACACGAATCTGAACCTATCAGGGGTTCCCACCATCCCTACTTTTTAGTCCCCGTCGAGCTCGTTCTAAACATTATTGGGGTGCGGAAGTTACGGTCGTGACAAGAATAGCCTACCAATCGGTGGGTGCTAGAAATCATCCCTCAAGTTGGACAATGGACCCTTTATGACGTAGCAAGCAAATAACGTATCATATACAAAGAAAGTTGCTTACACATTTAAGGCCTTCTGTCGCAATCCTTATATTGCCTTCCAAATATCTTCTAAGATTGGTTTTAAGAAGCAAAATTAATGTAATCGTGAGCAATCGTGATTACTTTTCCAATGTAATCGTAGTCGTAATCGACTACTTCCTGATTTTGCTGTAATCGTAATCGTAATCGTAATCGCGTGATTCATAAGTAATCGTAATCGCAATCGATTACATTCATGAAGTAATCACCCCATGTCTGGTTGCAACCAAGTTCTAAGGTTCCAGTCACAAGTCAATCTCACTTTTATAGTTTTGACTCGAGTCAAGTCGAGTCATTTTCAATTCACCACCGAGTCAAGTCGAAGTCAGCTAGTAGAGTGTCGAGTCCGAGTCATAGTGTTTTGACTCGAGTCCAAGTCATTATGCTCACTGTTCAGTTTTCTGTTCAATCCGGATCAACCCACTCTTTTCAACTCTGCTTGAGTGATATAGAATGGCTCGCATTTATAATTTAATAGTTTCCTCAGCCTCAACAGTTTCTGGCACTATTTTCCAAGTATCAGGACAGATAGACGAAATACCAGTAATGTGGTAACTGTACCATTCTTCTAAGTTACAATGAAATGTCTGTCGCCGCCGTCCTAGCTCGAGTCATATGACTTCGTTCGAGTTATGCACAATGACTCGAGTACAAGTTCAGTCAATACAAAAATTGACTCGAGTCGAGTCACCAAAAATCGCGACTCGAGTCGAGACATTACAACCCTGACCATGTGCATGACAAATGCATTCTGTACTATGCAACTTTACATCGTGGATTAATTTATCCACACTGGTGATTTATTCCTAAATTTTTATTTAGATCATGATAACTGGTACCGGTAACTTATAGAGTTAATAGGAAATTAAAACATGGAAACGAAATATCGAACTGCATCAGCAAGTCTAAACCAAGCCCTATCCTCGGACGAGGGAGAAATACACAGTGACTCTGATTGTGACAGTGATGCTCCAGTCATGAGTAGTAAAAGGCCGAGGAGTCTCGAGCCGAGTGATTTTTCGATGCGTGCTGAGTGCACACAGCGTACAAACCAAAGTGTAATTTCAAAGCGATCGAAGAATGCAAACGTGTGGGGGTCAGTGTTAGTCGAACAAAGTTCAGCCGATATTGCTTCCAGCTTTGGATCTGTGGGTATGCAGTATCACATTTCAAGGTTAGTGGACACTCCTCAATATGTGAACACATTATACCGTGAATGTTTTTGTCGGGGAATTGCCATTGAGTAACGCAACAATTTTGGAGCTGCCATAAGATTTGATGTTTTTCTTGATGGTAGCTAAGTGACCAATGTGCTTCTTACACGTGAGTAATCCTTCTATTACCATGGTCGATGCTAGGTTTGAGATCTTAATGTCGGTGCTAGTTTTATTGTCCGAACCCTGCGGGACCACGTCAATATATATCCACCCTGAAGCAAAAATGTATTGAATGCATTTGATTTGTCTTGACTTTTCAAAAGTATGCATTTGTGCCGCAGAGGTCCAGAGTCCTTCGACTTACCAAAAGTCACAGAAGAAACGAATTCTAATGGGTCGGAAGAAGATATGAAGCCGTCAAACGTAGCAAAAGATGTGAAGAGAAAAGGTCGGTTACTCAGCGTGTTACATGCGAGTAAATATGATATTTTCCATGTCTAGGCTACTTGGTGTGCCTCAAAGGTTGATTTTTCCACATAGAGATGGTTACATTTGATATTTTTACAATTTTCATTCATTCATATAGGCCTATTTTAAGAACATAGTAATTATTTTATAGATCTCAACTTTTTTTTTCTGAAATTTAGACTAGAGTTTAATATTTCTCGCCTATTAGCCTACAACCTACAAAATCTAAATCTATATGGAAGTGTTACGCTGACTCAAGTCACATTTTTTGAATGACTCAATTAGTTTGGACTATCCTATCTGTGCAATTAAGTATATGCATCCGGATATTAATATCAAACGACACTTACTGAAAATATTTGGGGACTTGACTTGACTCGAGTCACTTTAAAAATTCACTCTACTCGACTCAAGTCAAAATTTGCTTTGGTAGTGAATTTACTCCAATACCGGTATATGGTATGTGCTTCAGACGCCGGAAATCATCGTAAGCGCAAGAACGCGAAAAAGAATAACAACGTTCCAAACTACAAACCGGGTCAGTCCGTGACGTTAAAGAAGCGTATTCAAATTTGTGACGACGACCCTGTCGACAGAGTATCCGAAGAAATCGCGTTCAGGTAAGAAGATAATATAATAACGTTGGTTAATGCAAGGTAAGGTAGTGTTGTATAGGAAGGGCACTTGACATGACACTACCTTTTCTCATTATTATTATTATTATCATTATTGTGATGCACACTGCTGCCGCACAGTACTTTCAAATCTCTCGATTTTCAACTCAAAACCAACAGATATTCAGAGGTGAAGATATTCTATATTTTCAAAGTACTCAAGTTGAGTGCTAACCTGCACCTCTTACCTCGTGTGGGGGTAATGATGGAGCATCCCGCTTTTTGATCGGTAAATAGCAGGTTCAAATCCCCGGCCGGGTCATACCAAAGACCTAATTAGTAACACTGGTGTCCATGACTTCCCCGCTTGGCGCTCAGCGTTACCGGGATAGCATGTAGGAGTGGTGCAAGACTTAAAAAGCGTTACAAGGCAAAATCCGTACCTTCCTTGTCCAGTGACATATGCACATGCTTTATGCATATGCACAGATCGTGTGTATAAAGCATGAGTCAGTGTGTATGCCGCAAAAACATCACAGGCAAAAATATACAACGTCCCATTCCGAAAAAGAAAATCATCACCAATACGAAAATAGATTTGTTTCTTCACAAATACACCCAAACTGAATATGTCAATGTAGCCTACATGACCATATTTTTACGTAGGTTGTGGGAACGTAAAAGAGATCTGATTCGCGCTCTGACTGAAGTGTTGGGCGTGCCTAAAACGATCGACTTCTACAATAAAACCGAGAACATTGAGAGGGACGGAGGTTTGATGATCATGAATGTACGGCGGTTCGCAGTTTCTCCAAGAAAGACTTAAAACGTAACTCCGCATGAATTCGTTTTAGGGCAAGAGGAGGCGAACGCCTGGCGGCACTTTCCTCTATCTCGTGCGCAACGACCCGAACGTAGATCAAGATCCGATCAACGTAAGTCGAGTTAATTTTGGTGGTTGTCTGTGACAAATTCACGCTTTTTACGAGTGTCCAGGTAGTGGGTGTAGGAGGGTGTGCAATAGGGCTGTTCAAAAATGACTATTTTTCTCAAATTGTACTGGCTACTTGATAAAATTGTTAGGTTACCTGATTTAAGCCTACACACCAAATTTGGATCAATTTCAACCAGTAGCCTCATTGCTACAGGAGAATAAAGTTTCTATTTATGATATAAAAATGAACAAATAAAAAAATTCAAAATTTTTTGTTCACCCCATGAAAGTGTTAGGTTGTCTATAGAAACGATGTTCACCAAATTTGGCTTGATTCCAACCAGCGAAAGCGGAGTTATTGCCGTCGAAAAATTTGGATTTGAATGAAATAGTATTTACGGTGGGCACACTTATAATAAATAATTAAAGAGTTGGTCATCGTGAATACTATTTTATTGATATTCAAGAATTTTTCGATGGCCGTAACTCCGCTTCCACTGTTGGAATTGAACCAAATTTGGTGAACATCATTTCTGTAGACAACCTGACACTTTCATGGAGTGAACAGAAAATTTAGAATTCTACTTTTTATTTATTTTTTTTGTATAATAAATACAAACTTTCTTCTCCTGTAGCAATGCGGCTACTCGCTGGAATTGAACTAAATTTGGTGTGTGGGCTTAAATTAGGTAACCTAACAGTTTTATCAAGTAGCCAGTACGATTTGAGAAAAAAATACATTTTTGAACACCCCTAGTGTGCAGCCTTTATGGTATATATACCTCACTTGCACTTTCCCGAAATTAAGTTCTCATTTGTATTCTAGAAAGTCTTTGCTTTGGAAGCTGAAAAAGACAAGCTGTTATGGGAATTGAGAAAGCCCTCCAAAAGCAATCACTGTGACGTAATGGAGACGAAGCAGAGCTCCGTTACTACTCCCGAAGATAATACCGTGGAAATGTCTCTGCCTGATGAGAAATGTGTTGTGGATGCAACCGAGAAAGTGCCGGTTTCCGAAAAGAAATTCAGCGATGGCGAGATCGAAGATTCAGATGAGAACACTGACACTTTCGGATGATGCGAGGTATTCCGCCAGAGTTGAGATTAATCCGCTTGTGGATAATATCCGCACCTGTTTTTGCTGCAAGCGAAGTATGCAACGACCTTCATTGTGATTGCGCTGAGAAAGACTCTCCTTTGCACTGTAATGTGTTTACTACCACAATGAAGCCAACTTGGTTGTTCAGTATCAAAACTTATTGTCTCACTTGTCATTACTAATTTTCGCAGTTGTGTTACTTTTGAAAATTGCATAGACTTTCGCGACATAATTTGCTACTTTTTTAAAACATTTCACACTTTTTGCAACTCTTTTTATTGTGGTTGTTTTTCGTCTGAGTATCATCAAGGTTATGTTGTCTATGTCGTTGTTCTCTCCTGTGGTCGTCCATCGCTAGCCAGCTGAAATCGTTTGAAGAAATGCGAATCGCGCTTCACATGACCATGGATATACTTGGGGTGAACTTAGGAAGGGGTAAAAAAATGAGGTAGTCGCGTTAACGAAGAAATATCGAACGCAGTGTTCAAAATGAAGTAGGGTGAGGATTTCAAGAAGCCGTTTTCCCTGCCGGCTATCCTGTTGGTGGTGGTGAAGGTATTGTTTACGTTTGATGATCTTCAGAGCGGATTTGGACCACTAGATAATTCTAGTTCGCTTATTTGGGGGAAGTGCCCGCAGAGGTGGTCAGTAACGAAGTACTTCTCCTTTTTTCAAGTAGGCTACTCAAGTAGTTTTCCGCTGCTTGGGTACTTACTCAAAAAGATCTAATCTCCTTTTACGTAATATTTTGTGATCTACTTGCATCCTTTTCGCTATTTTCAGTTTGTCTAGTAGAAGTAATTTAATCCTCCAATCAGGAAGATAGCTTGGGGAATTGCGGGGCTGTTTTCACGGAGTATCAACATTTAATAGGGTTACCATACGTCCTCCTGTGGTCAAATTCATAGCAAAATTCGACTGAGATTCCGCAAGTCAGCACCGAAGTGACGCTCCCACGGGTATTTCGGGAGCGTAGTGGAATGTTGACCTTTTTTTTAGTCAACCACCTGATAAAGTGAAGGAGAAATCAGTATTTTGGGCGCTGAGCCCGACTGCGAAGTGAGAAAAATTGACCAATTTTTCAGGGTTTTCCACCGGTATTCTAAGTTTGAAAATTTTGACAAAGTGTCCTCCTTTCTCGATTCCAAAATATGGTAACCCTAACATTTAATTTTCCTGAAAGTTGAATAAAGCCCAAAATTTTCGTCGCGCTTCGCGCGCTTGGATTTGAAGTGACCATTATGATTTCACGAAAGTACCGGTGAATATAATTTAGGTAGCGGGTTGCGTGATTCCGTTCAAACCGCATTGACGTCCGTATGAAATATTTCATCACAGTATATATCAGTGATGAGCGGATAGTGCTTTTCGAGACTCCGAATCCCTCCGACAACTTTGGTCTCTGAGGAAAACTCCCTCCGACTCCGACGATCTCAATCCCAGACTCCGAGATACTCCGAAGAATCTCGTCAAGTATCCGAAACATCCATATCGGTAGAGCTAGGCCATTCAATAACATTGTCGAAGAATCCCAAATGTACAGCTCCGCTGAGAACAGTTATGCACTATAGAATATCACTAGTTGCATCTCTGAAACAGAACGACTGAAAAATAAATCTAAGATTGTACTTGCAAGCATCAGGAAGGAACTAGCAAGGGTAGCACACAGATAGAACACCGTTAACTTGAAGAAGTGTTTGTTCATATATAGGCCGGTTCCACTACCTACATGCAGCAGAGTTTCTTGCTCTTGATGTCGTAGCGAGACCGAGTGGATGCAATAAATCATCCCGCCACGGGGAAAACCCGAGACAGACTCCATGAGGTTGCTGCAGGCCATGAGCGTGCGACGACGTCATTACCTGACAATCACAAACTGCGGTTATATTAAGGTGACAGTGAAAAGAAGATGGAAATTGCCATAACGGACAGTAGGCCTACCAATCAATCGTAGGCATTTATACATATGTTTATCCGCTTAAGACCAGATGTGGTCAGTAACGAAGTACTTCTACTTTTTCGAAGTACTCAAGTAGTTTTCCTCTACTTCTGGTACTTACTCAAGTAGATCTTTTTTTGACTACTTCTACTTCTGCTTCGTAAGATTTTGTGATCTACTTACTTACTTTTCGCTATTTTCAGTTTGTCAAGTAGAAGTAGTTTAATCTGCCAATAAGAAAGATAGCCTAAGGAATTTCGGGGCTGTTTTCACGTAGTACCAACATTTAATTTTCATAAAAGTCATGGTATACCCAGAATTTTCGTTGCGCTTCGCGCACAGTAGATATTGAGTGACGAATATGTTTTACGAAAGTATCGCTGAATATAATTTAGATACCGGGTTGCTTGGTTCCGTTCACACCGCATTGTCGCCTATACGAAATATTTCATCACAGTAAGTATGGCCTCCCATAACGTTTGAAACTATCGTTTCGCAATCTAGCAATAACCTTTTATACCTATCAGCCCATGACGTGTCCTAATCTGGAAACGTGGACTTTGACTTTTTTAACGTTGGATCTGTTTTAGCAGACCTCCGTTGAAACTTTCTGGACAAAAGACATGAAAGTAGTATTTGTATTTGACGTGTCCTAATCTGGAAACGTGGACTTTGACTTTTTTAACGTTGGATCTGTTTTAGCAGACCTCCGTTGAAACTTTCTGGACAAAAGACATGAAAGTAGTAATTGTATTTTTCTTTCAATTACGAGTATTATACGTTGAGTTCTAATTGTAATTTTGTCTGGAAAACATACATGTTGAAGTATAAAAGCAAGTGTAGTATTGCCTCATATTTTCCGGAAATAAAGCTTTACACTATATGGCATTTTTACGATCTGCCATATTTTTAATTAACGCATACTAATCGCACAAAGTGTTAAAGCCGTATCCAACACAACTTCTCCGTATTGCTTTTCGACTGAACTAGAGGCCTTGTAATATGGGGGATGGCGCCATGTCATGATATTCTCTAAAACGGGGTGTTCGAGTGGACAAAGAATTAGTATCGCATTTCCATATCAATACTATCATTTACATCCCATGATGTGGACGACTGCTTATTCTGTCAAAAATCGACACCTCCTGGGATGCATCAATATGAATCAAGCTCTCTACACCTTACACATAGTTCCATTTGCAGCTTTTGACTGTCCATGCGAACGAATTACGATCGTTTTCACAACTACTTACTTTCTTGAGTAGATTTAAAGTCAGTAAATTCTACTTCTACTTCAAGTAGTTTTAGGTTGCTTATGGAAGAAGTACTTCTACTCGTAATTGGGTAGATTTTTTCGTTCTACTTGAGTAGCTTTCTTGACTACTTTGACCACCTCTGCTTAAGACTCACAATGTAGCCTATAATGCGATACGCAAAGTACAATGTAGGGAACTGTGGTCTCTCAATCTAACAGCGGTCTTGCAAACGAACATGAGAATCGAATTCCAGAGTTGAAGGTCAAACTACAAACAAAATGAGTATGCAGTTCCTCCAAAATGAAATCTTATTGATGATTTGGTGGTTGGTTCGGTATAATTACAGTGATTTGTAATCCAAGGGCTCGACTCGCGCCGTGAGAGGTCACAATCCCGCGTATTTTATGCCTACGTATCTTGGTCAAAGCAATGTTTTTTTTTTACTTCTTCTCGCTAATGTGAGAAACATTTCGTTCACTTTAAGAATTTTGTAAATCACACACAAATTGAAATATCAATATCTTAAAAAACATTGTCACATCAGACCACCCCTCATTACTATATTTCCTTACTTTTTTGCCTTATGTCGTTATGCGTATTTGGGGTTCTGGTTTAAATCAGTGTGATTTAAATCAGGTTTTTTTCGTTGATTTTTTATTTTAATTTTACCATTTTGATTTTATTGATTATTTTGGTTTTTTCAAATTTTCGGACGAGATGCATGAATGTGGTTTATTATCGGACAATATTGTGCATTTTATATATACCGGAGATAGCATCTCGTCACCGCCACTGGTATAGTTCAGCTATTTGACAGACAGGCGGGAAAAGAGCAAAAAGCGATAGTCAATCAATATGTTAGCGTTTTGCTGTGGATACTAGTTAGTTGTCTGCGACATACTGTTGCTATTTCCGAGGCATTGGTGGGATACCGCAAGCGAAGCGCAATCCGAAGTCTTTATAGAATTCGAAAGAGTCCCTCATCTCTGATCCAGTGTGCTGGCAGAAACCACTCCATCGATCAAGATGAAGATGCAACTATTATGGATAGTCCCGATTTGACTCAACCTGTTTCCTCGATCGCTACTAGAACAGATAAGTAATGATTCGAGCGACCAATCATTATCACATAGGTTAGACGTTTTCAGCTATCAATACCACATATGTTGAACGTTTTCATTTTCTGGATGATAATTCACAGCCCCACATTATTAAAGTTTAAGCGTTATCCTTCATCACCTGGATTGACATGGTCGTTATTCACCCCATTTTCTTTTGTTCGTGTTGTTGTTATAGTTATGAGTAAAAAAAACATAAAAATCAAAAAAAAAATCATGATTTGAATTATTTAATTTATTACAATTGATTTTAATCAAGGGCAAAATGATTTAAACCAGAACGTTTCTCTCTATATAATATATATGTTTCTCCTTCATGAGTGTTGTTGAGTCAAGTTCTGTATTTAATGATATCGGCTGTGAATTGTTTTCATCGGAACCGCGAAGATTTATAGCCATTCTACGCTGACCACAACACGATGTCTACAACTGCTTAGCTTCACAATCAGATGACAGCATGAGGAATGCAGAAGTCGGATTTTCGTGGTAGTCATTGGTGAACGTGTGATATCGAAGTGATTATTTTCGCTTAGATTAACATAGTCTTGTTTTCCATCCCGAGAATTCCTCGCGCTAGTGATACATTGCTGCAAGCTTGATTGAAAATTCTCTAATGCGTAATCAACTATCACACATCAAGCAGCATAGCTACCGAAAGCCATGAGTAAGTGTATAATCACTAATCAGCTGTGATTGACATTATGGAAATCTTCAAGCTGAGAGTGCTACTGATTAAAATAATCCCAGCTCTATATCGCATTTTGTCGGCACGTCATGCGAACTTATACAGATCGGTTGAAAATATAGCGTAGAAGCATTTTGTAACAATCGACTACCGGTATGGATAATTATGCTGATATTTCCTTTATCCGGTATGCGTATAGTATTGCGGATAGAAGCATCACATAATTGACGCTAGATGAGCTAGGACAGTGAAGAGTGGCCAGGGCAAGCAAGCGGGGCAGTTCATCACCTGTCGTCAGGATAAGTGCGAGAAAATTGTGAAAGCTTCAATGATTATTGGTATTTTCTATCGACGTTCTGTTCATGAATGTATATTTTTGAATATTTTACTCCCCAAATGACTTAATTTTCATAGACTATTTATTGTTCAACAATTTAGAGTGAAAGCAGAAGTGAGGAACAGAAGAGTTTTACCTCAAGGCTGATAGCGCAATTCATCATGAACAGATCAGAATTCACAATTACCGGTAATACCGTAATCGAATGCTATTGGGGAACTGATCGGGCTGATTACATCAGTCTGAAGAAGGTTACCCGATGCGGCATATGCATGACTATTTTATTCTTCGAAACATATTCGTTGGCCGCTTGTCAAGAAGTAGCCTATGGGGTAGGGTATGATCTTCAAATTGTTCGCAAATCAGCGGGTGTAGAAACAAACGCTATTATGCAAATCATACGCAGGGTCGGCAAGGATATCTCACCTGTCTCCCTGATCGTACGATAGTAGGACTATTTGTCCTTGTTATTATCAGTTGATACCGCACGATTAACATTCACGATCCAATGATGCTAATAATCGTCCAGAGTGATGAGGGTTCAGAATCTTGAAACATACCGATGCTGCTAACTTCCAGGATGGAACTTTTCGGGCTGAGAAATCCAACTTCTTGCATTTCCGCTGCCAGCGTCTGTAATTTAATTTCGCGAGAGTGTCATTGCGTCGCGTCAATTAATCTTCGAAACCTTACAATTTTCGAGCTGTAGCTTTTCCTGTAGCTTTTGTGTCGCCACGGACAAAAACCCGTCGATACCCGCCGGGAATAAATATGTAAGATACCTTCCAATTAGCTCCAATTTCGTCGAACCTTCGGTAATTTAACATATGTATCAAGTAATCTCATGTATGTCCTAACCAGATATACGTTACGAGTGCGATGGAAATGATGTATGAAGAGTGGGAAATGTGAATATATTTCGATATGGAATCCGGACAGAAGAAAGCCGCACGCTAGATGACAGAAAGCTGTACTAGAGCAGGGATTCTCAAACTGGGGTATACTCGAGCAACTTCATTGTTCTGGTGCCGGGACAATACTCTATGAGAGCGACTTTAATGTTCATCCGACAAGAGTGAAAAAGTGTAAGCTTATCAAATACAGCGTTTATTACGGCTCAACCCTCAAACCACCATATGCTCTTACATAACCATGTAACGTTATTCGCATCATCTACATTAGTTGTAGTGAAGCTGTTTCTTTACTGTCTCGGTGATGTCACTACTGTCACTACTTAGTACTTAGCCTAGATCTCGGATTAGTTGTGCCAGACTAGTTCCATGCTTATTATGAAGGATACTTGATTAGCGCTATTGCAATGATCAGTGTTTGCTTGTTCATTGTACATTGTACGTACGTACAATGATAAGAGGCTGTAACTTGTGAAAAGCTCATCCATTGCAGTTAACTGATGTTTGAGAGTGTAAATATATAGTTTATTGTGTTTTGTTTTTCTATTGCACATACCCGTTATGCAATATTATTTTTTAGGTTTGAGAACCCCATACCCATAGACATAATTAGCTAGCGAACTCGTTTTGCGCCGCGTTGATGTGATACTATATTTTCAAGATGCTCATTTACATGACAGAATTGGTATCAATAGCTATCTAAACTTGTCTTCATTTCTCCGGGATGGTTTGATAATGAACACTGTGAACATAAGCAGTTAGCACTCATTTAGGTGATACGATGCAGCGAGAGCATTTCCACAATATTATTGAACACAATTCCGACAAATTGTCACTCGTGAATTTTCATCAGAACCGAGTTGCGCAGCATCGTACAGCAACACTGTCCAATTTCCTTGTAGGCTTGATGTTGGTAATTAGTACGCCTACCTAGATTAAAAATCTCCTCTACTTCAGTGAGGCGTGCGTGCGGTTATGAAATGATACGGTGTAAGTGTAATGAAAAGATATATCATTAAATTAATTTGGGGTCAAAACTAGTTATTAAAGGGTGCCTTTACTGTTCCGTAATTTTACGCTCCAATAAATATTAAAGCTGGATATTTGCATATTCCATAATATACATATAAGGATATACAATATACAATTTCCAAATAGTCAGCTTTTATGCATATACAACAAGTAATTTATTCATCTCATCCCACATGCATTGTATCATCAATCCAATGTAACGATTTGCAATCTGTCATCGCCGAATACAATCTTTTATACTTGGCACAGTATAGCACATCAGAGTTATGTATCGCTAATAAAATCGCGACCAGTCGCGTCATGTTATGCACGTAAGTATGTGACAATTATTCAAGTCATTTTATCAACGAAACATTTAGTGATATTTGTATAATTGATAGTAATATAATAACTATAATTTCATACGTGTAAGTTTTTTAATATCAGGTGAATTTATATGAATGATCCATAAACACGGTGTTAATCCGGGGATTGGATGCGAAAGAGCTGTTGATCACAAAATCACTTGTTATGATAAAGTTGATGTTGTGAAATCATTATTAGAAAGCGCGCCGATGTTGGAGTGTTTACATGTAAGCATAAACCCAAAATCGTGGCAACACCTGTCGAGTATATATTTCCGCTTCACGACACAGCTGGTTAGCTCGGCCGTGATTAAAATCTCGAAGTGACATTGGTACTCTTGAACCTCTTGGTGCAGTGAGATACAAATTTGTAATTTATGAATTGGACTTCGTTGTTATTTCAACACGTAGACACTAGACAGATTGTTAAATATATAGATATCACAAATATTTTAAAATAGTGCTCAAATTGTTATTCTGGTAACTATATATTATAGAGTTTGTTGAGTAGATGTTAGAAATAGGCGAAATCGAATCAGAGCAGATTCGAATCGGATACTGAGAATTCTGCTCGAATCACCACTTTTCAATATTTATTATTATTGACCGAAATTTATAGCATTGAGAGCATAGAGCATACATAGAGCAACGAAATCATCTAAAATCATGGATCCTAAATGACCTAAACAGCGTGACAGCCACATTGTTCCAGCAGCGGAAATAGTATTTGTGAGGGCGTAAAAGTAGCTGAAGCTCGATACCATTTATCGACCTGATTGCAAAGCCTAGGAAACATTTTCTGATTTTCGTTCTACCACCCCGAGATATTGTTGATTAACTTTGATGGTTTTTCATTAATATACACTATACAGTATACACCGAGATACTTCACCATTCCTAACTGCGACAGTCTTTTGCGTTATATTTCCGAGGACAATAACCTAATTGAAGACCTTGCGCTATCGCATCAAATTCAATAGAATCTTAGAGCGTGAGATCGCCTGCGGTACAAGTCAGTGTCACCATTACCGGGAAAGTTAATCAAAACCGCTTTCACGCCGGTAACTTCATATTTGGTGATACGTTTGTTGATATGCAATGTTCTCTCCATTTCTCTACTGGTTGCTTACGATTACCCCGGACTAGTGTCAGCCGAAAATATTCGGGTTTAGTTCAATATGAATATATTATTCAATGGTATATTGTAGTTCTGCAGCTGCAAAGAGCTCTTCAAAACTGTTTTGTTCACAATTTGATTATTCATGTTGATTCGATTTGACATGCCTGATTCGAATCATACGGCTTGATATGCAATCAGTGATTCGTTTTACCCGTCCATAGTCAAGATGCGTATATAGCTGAACCAAATTTGCGTGTTGACGCGATTGTTCGGTCCGCAATACATTTATTCTCATAGTTATTACTGATGTGATATTTCTGCATAATTTGCTTCGTATGTCGCTTGGAATCATAATGTCCATTACTTGATGGCACCAAAATGAGGTGGTGCGAAGTATGTGTAATTGACTCCCCTCGATTCTGATCATGAGTCACAGGATTACGTGATGAATCCTACGGAGATTACGGAAAGTCTTTCGCGCTCCAGATCTTTGAATCATAATTATAAGGCCTTCTTCCTCATAAACAAGTGCATTATGTTATTTACTGCTCGATATGCCCGGGTTGTTTTGGTCTCATAAGATGATTTCAGATGTCTTGATTGCGTATCTAGATTTTAGGTGCTGCGTATTGAATATTTTCTCTCAAGTGGCTTACCAATGTTTCAAAAAGTGGAATTGGGTTCGTTAGGCTTATCGGTAGAATTAGATCTTATCTTGTCTCTTTGAACAAGTTGTTCCGAAATGGTAAGTCTCTTTCGCTAGGGAATTGTGAAGTAAGTGTAGGGAGATCGTGGTGATTAGTTGGTGACACACTGGATCTAAAGTAGGCTAATATCTGCGATTTATTTTGCGCGAAAAGGTATCGCTGCCTTATTGTTGTTGAAACGGGTGCACCGGATGATCATACTCTTTTTTTTCTCAATTTACTCACTATTTTTTGTCGTCAATTGCGTATTGAACATATGTGACATCAGGAACTTACCTGCTCGCGCCTACCATTTTTGGCCAAGGTTTTATCGCCGCAGATCTTTCCCCATCTGCATGTTGACCAAAACTTCACGACTCGGCATGTGTTTCAGCACGGAAGGCGGGTTGCTCTCTAGAAATACCTGTGTATCACATTTCCGCACCCGATCGTTGCACACCCCATGGCCTAGTAGGCCATGCACAGTGGCACACCCCTACAATAATGCATCCCAACGGTATCCGACGGTGTTTTCCAGCGAATCCAATGTCAGACAAATCTTATCATGAATTCAAATCAATTTGTGCAATACAAAGTTCGACGCATTTTCACGATCGAGCCATATTGTATGTAACGGCTTTTCTGCATATCTCGCTTATTGGTCATATAGTACCCAATACAATGACCTCGTTAACGAACAAACTGACCACAGGAAATCGCGCGAATCGCCAAGAAATTTTTCGTTGCAAGAAATTAAACAAAGATTAAATGCATATTAGATCGCCCTGGTGTCGTCGCTACCCAAAATTACACTCTTCGCGGACCCATTTAAAAAACCCTGCTCTACAATGTAGGCCTATACATTCCCAGCGCATGCTATAATAGGCAAATGACCGTAACATATCACATATTTCCCCAAATATTAGCGAATAGCCTATATGTTGGAACCGCGTAGTGTAAATTTCATTGTTAGCTGTTAGGTTTTATGAAGATGATACAAAACGATTTTACATCGAAGCCACATTTGTTGCTGTTGATGGATAATGTATATATACCGCGAAACGTTGTTACTGTTCACTTCCTGTTACGAATTCTTGCGTCAATACAAGGGAAATGAAAATATTGGCACGGTAACCTGTAAAAATTCATGGTCACTGATTTGCCCTGAATGATATGCTCCGTATTATCAGATACATACAAAACTATAATGGCCTGAATAGCAACAGGGATCAAGCAAGCATTATATCTACAGTACAATGCACATTGTGTACTTTAACCTGCTCATGCCCATGTTCTAATGTCATGAACGAGGACAAAATTTCGCAGATATCGACTACCCTGACTGTACAGCATCTTATTTGCGTGCGAAAGTATTGGCTAGATTGGATAGTAGTGACCATCCAATGCCATACTGCCATACTGATGGTATGCTGTTTTAATTATATTCCATGGTTATTCGAACATTTTTCAATGTGAAATATCTCAATAAGCGTCTCGTTTTCCTGTGAACGCGTTTGACCTATGCGCGATGCAGCATGACATGTTGGTCACGCATTTACATTCATTCCGTAGCCCGGGCACTCAAGGTAGGCTTGTTACTAGAAACAAAATTTAATCCGTGTCACTTCTCATCATGTGCGCCATTGTGGCTATGGCACGCATTTTCGGCAGCCGTATTTTTCTTGAAAAACTCCGTGTCTGTCATTGCTATCGCGAACAAGACAATCCCGACGAAATGCGAGTCGCAACAATGAGCCGCGGAGTTCATATGGGAAACTTCGCCCGTATTTTGAGCGAACAACGTATCTTATTTCATTACGAGCTGTAACCGACCATTGTGTTCGGAATGTAACTGCGATAATCCAGGATATTGGTTCTAAATAACAACCTACATAAGCTTGGAACTTGACACTACTGAAATACCGAAAAAGTGGGTGATTCCGAACTAGTTGTTACATGTTGGCACTTTCCTACTAGAGGTTAGAATGAAAATTTCGTCTGGACAGTACTAACGAAGTGTAGTATTGTAAAGCATAGCGCTCAAAATATTTGGAGGTAATCTTCATTGTGTATGCAGCATTACGTTTCAATTCAATGCCAATGCAGCTAGTTCGCCTATATCAATTGAATAGCTTGTGTTTAGCTATGAATAGCTTGTTAGTTGTTACCTTGTTACGGCCATCAAAGGAGCGTCGATTGTAAGTGAAGATTAGATAAATAAATATCGGTAATTAGACAGCTGTTGCTTGCATCATAAAAGACATCTCATGACTTCAAAAAGTGCCTGCGAGATTATAACAATCGAAAATATTCGTACAGTTGAGCGTATCGCACCGTCAAGCAAACCCTCTATTTGTCGATAGCGACCTCGTGCCCAATGTCCATCGATGCAATCGACCAATCAACAGAACAAGATGTGCGGCTGTTTTATGACCCCGCAGATGTGACTTATCCCATGGCTCAGGCTTCTGTATAGATATTTATTCAGTTATTCGTCAATGCCGGATCAAAAGTGTAATTCAGCATGAGTTGGACTGCGAGAAATCTAACACCATTTGCGTCAGTGCGCCCTTGATCATTCATTGTGTGGAGAATCTCGGCAATTTATGTTATGCCCGAGAGATTTGCCAAGTCTGCCTATTGCGTTTTTAATCATAACATTTCGCAGCGGTGACGACATACTCAGAGCCACATTGACACAATAGCCATCGCAATGGTATCGATTGTTTTCTTTAAAATGGAACAAGTCAACCGCAAAAAGTATGCAGAAATTGCACATGTGTTGTTTTAAATGTAATATAATAATTTATTTCGCGCAGAATCACACTCGTTTATCTTGGTCTTGAAACATATCCGAAAGGCTTAGATAATTGTGATTAAAGACTTCTCTCATTCTCTTGTCCTATGTCCATCCTATGTCCGCAAGGTATGATAGCTATAGCCTGCATACGTACGTACACGTACAGTACACAGGCTATGCCAAATTCTACATTATACTCCAAAGTACTGTATTCATACAGAGCAGTATACGCGCGAATCCGCGAATAAATTCGTTGCCCAAGTTCCAAATTTTTAAACGAATCGGGGCATTTTCTGTTACATTGATTATTCAAACTATTCAAATTATTCAAAAGAATTACACTTTCTTGGTTGAATTCTCATGGTTTATTACATCACATACACGCAGGTAGAGTCTACTTTCAATTTTGTTAAATTACATGTTTTATCATTTGGCATTGTGGAATAACCACTTGAAGGTAAATGTCAATTATACCCATATTAAAATATTATTGCCCGCGAAGTGACATAATGAATACTTGTTTCCTAAAAGCGGCGGGATACCCGGTAAATTCGCATCTTAAAGTCATGTATCGTGACCAATCTGACCATCGTACGGATAGTGCGGGTAGCTGAATCATTGCGTTTCGTACTGGCTTGATGCGACGTGTGGAACGTCTCGAAGTGATTTCCTCGCGACGAAAAACTCTCAAACCAAGTCGTGACTGTGATGCTTGATTGTTTTCTTCGCAAATCCTAGCGATTAACAAGCGCGCTGTGAAGCTTCTTCTGCATATATGGGAGCGATAATCCTCATCAGCACATGCGTTACAGACTGTAATTATCATACGAGTAGCGGAAAAACTCTTACTTCGAATATAATGTTGTTGACTTGCATGTAATTGAGCAGGTATAGAGAGTTGTGTACGCGAACTTCAAGTACGTTTCTGATGAGAAGAATGTTCGCATTTTCGCGTACTGATGCACATGGCCCAAGCGTGGAAACTAAGTCATTCACCACCAGTCATTACATTTTGTTTGCTAGTAATCACTGATGGGAACACTAATAAAGTCCAAAGCTTAAGTTTTAAGAATTGCGGATTTTGTCATTTGAAAAATCGTCCGAACCTTCATGATTGGGCCAAGGTGCTCCCAGTGGCATTATATTCCCATCGTCAAAAGTGATTTCTTTCTATGAAACTCGCATACGGATAGAGAAAATTGAGATCCTGGGTCAAAATTCCTGAGGTAGTTCGATTAGCGCTTAATGTCTTTCATCCACTATATTCCCAAATATATCGTCCAGAGTCCGCCAACAGTCCTCGAAATTTCGTCGGATCGGTAGTAATTGTGGTCATTTATTGCAGAAATATCCATTGCTGTGCAAGTGTCCAAGTAAGACCCGTATATGGTATATGTATATCCCATTGGCTTCACTTCTGCAGTCTATGGATGATTAATTGGCAAAGTCGAGATTGAATAGCAGCAAACTTAGACTACGATTTACTCTAACAACTGTGACTCTTTCATGTAATGTTATAAATTGACAAGCGGAGTTACTCAACCTCGTGCATTATTATGTGATTTCGTGATACTGACATTATAGCATGGCGCTGCTTTATATCGCAGAATAAACCGCGATTAGTCCGTGATGCGCCGATCGTCGATTTGGAAAGTGCAGTAGCATGCAATTTGGCATCATAATTCGCGTTTTGTTCCGTTTCGAAAATGATTTATCCACGAGCACACTTTTAAATAAGTGCTGATTGAACGCCGATGTACTGTCGTTCTGTGTAAAATCTCATTCATACATTTTTCGGGCGTGTGGATTACTACGTATTTACAATTCTACACGCATACAGCCATACGCGCGTCGGAGTTTGTAAAGACGTAAAATGTCTGGCACATGCAAATTTTCCTGCGCATTAATTAGTAATATAACTTTTAAAACGTTTACATCGAATTCTCTCATTCTGAATCCGAAGATACAGTTCCACATGTAGTGTGAAGTCATTCAGAGTCAGAATGTCAACCGTTTTCTATCGTGATATCGTATAAATGAATATGTAAAATTTACATGCGATTTCCGCCCTCGTTATGAAGCAAAGGAAGAATGAGTTGTTTGACACGCCAAACGTATATTTATGGCGCATGAGTAGTTTTTAGTTCTTCTTATAACGTGAACGAATCGCGATAGTAGGTCATACCAAGTAGGTCGTGCTTGCCACCCCATGAGAATTGTGACTTATATTGGCGACAGTTGAAATGTTGTCGAGTGATAAGTGCCAAAACCTTGTTTGAAGTCGGGTAACAGGAGACAGCTACTACTTTATTTATCCCTAGTCCTATTCGCTCTATATAAATGCGAATATGTTCTGTTCCTCGATGACTGGGCATTGAGCAAGGAATAGGAGACTCCCACTGACATTCTGATACCACCGTTGTAAGTTATATAAGAATGTACAGACTTACACCAGCAGAGTGAGCAGCAGACTGTATTAATTACTGAGGTAATAACAGACAGCCCGGATGACTAAATCCAGGGGAATCGCACTTGTTCACTTACTGAATAATACGTCCTATCATATTTATCCTCATTTCCGGGTATTGGTGAATAGCGTATGCTACTGTGTAAGTATGTGGTATTGTCGAGTCAAGTCAGGAGATGAGATATAGGAATGAAAATTACAGGCCTGAAACGAAAATTAAGAAGATTGCGTCTAATTAAAAATTTGATCGTTCACAGGACTGTACAGGGCGTACAGGTGAGGTATTTGAGCAGACACAGAGCGAATTTCCGATGTTTAGATATGCTTTTGAGTGTGCCGCATATTTGGTTTCCTCCACGGGGCAAGAGATTCGAAATCTTTGACCCCGAATCGGAAAATCACATTGGATTTTGCCGTTATCTCATTCTTGGATATCACACGAATTCTTCTTACCTTTCCCGCCGACGTATGCTTAGTAAACCTCGTACGATTGCGTTTTACGTATAGTCAAAACTCAGCTCTCCGTCATATGGACGAATTTTAGGTATTGGCGACCTTTGTTCCGGCGTAATATTCAGGTTCACCTCGCACCGGTGACTACTGACTAGTCTACCTACGTAGTGTCGGAATACAAATTTTCCGTCTGGCTTCCAGGGTCATGAACTTTTTTGCACACACATCCGATCCAGTGAACGAGAGAATTAACTAGTATTGCGTTAATATGCCGGTTTCGGTAGTCTTTCAGAATGATTTACGTAAGATCATTATAATTTTGATGGACAATTGGACAGTCCGTAAACCTCAGCCGTGGCTCATTATAGAAGGCCCTGCTTCAGCCAATGTGGAAAGGCATAGTCGCCAGATTCAAGCTTAGGCTGGTTGTCTATTATCTTCATCACCTAACAAACCGAGCGCGTAATTTCACTCCAAAAGTCGATATATTCGGGCACTCGTTAACGACAGTAGCGCAGGTTGTATGTAAATCCGAATAGGGACTTATGTCAATATCAAAGAGCACCTGTTTTGGTTGTATTTTGGTTCTGTTCATTCGGTGAATCAACCTTTGAAATTGAAGTTCAACCGCGAATTGTTTATGAGAGAGCGCAGAATCACACTCGTTTATCCTAGGCTTGAAACATATCCGAAAGGCTTAGATATAATTGTGATTAAAGACTGCATATTATCATGAATGTCTCATTTCGAATCAGGTAGACTACACGGTATACCTCGTCAAACTGAGTATGGGAATTTATAGCAACATAAACAGAAGTTAGTCCTTCACGCAGTGGACGACGTTATTGATTTTAACTAGGCTGGCCGTCACACTCAAAGCTTCCGATCAGCTGCTACTCGTCGCCGACTTATAATTAAATTACTAATAATTACCCTATTTACAATTAATTAATTAGAAGATTCGTCACTTTCCACGATACCGTCCAATGTCAAGTCAACCCAAGAATCACTATACCTATATGTTGGAGGTTATCTCGGCACGTCATCGCCATTCGCCATCCGATGCGCATAAGCGATGCATTGCCAAAGCCTAGAACGAAAGTGGGTGTGGGTGGTGGTGGTGGGTGGTGGTGGTGGGTGGTGACTGATGGTATTAAGTAAGCAGAACAGGAAACATGAAATAATAATATCGGCTTGATGTAAAAAGACCAGAGATGTCGAAGCACCATGGTTACTAAAATAACAAGCACAACAACTGTAAATTAGGCGAGTATACTTGATTTACATGGAATGAAATCCAGACGTCGTAGTCTATCATATTGCAGTATTGGCACGCGTTATGGCATCTTTGCGAGTCGTCATTTTTTCTTGCATTTTTTCTGTTATTAAGGGTGTATTTCTCTTGAAATGTAATGGTAATTGTATCTGCATGGACGAGATATCAGGGTGGGAAAATTCAGGACGTGTATTCAAATAAGAAAGTCGCTATTCCCAATAGCAGAAAACCTTAGATAACATATTCAAAGGTTCTACGATAGCCAGATTTCTTTATTATGTAGGCTACATAGCATGTATGACAGGCCCTCCGAGTATTGATACATATTATGAGACAAAACGACTTCTGGCACGATTTTTGAGTGTTGTGCTTGGAAGTACAGGATTTGTTTGCCACGACTTTTGACTCACTGGGAACGCTTTCTTATGCTACATTGTCTTTGTTGGCATGTCGGGTTCGTGTGTCTGATCGTGGACAATCAGGCGCGTTGCAACACCGAGGGTCGCAGCGAAGTGGATCGTTATTGAGTAACATCAGATACGCGATTCTTTACGAGCTGTAATCTAATAGTATGGATGTAGATTTATGAGGAATAAGGATCAGCGAATGCGCCACCAGATAAGTCATGAACCTTCTGTAACCAAGAAGAACAATCTATGAGCCTGTCGAGGCCTAGTGGATATTTGGTAGGAGGCATAGGAACAATTGAAGTACCAGTACTCACTACTCAGTGATAAATAATAGCTATGAAGAATGAAGATTGAAGAACACGAGGCAGGAGACATTCGCGCTGCCGACCAATAGCAGGAGTTCATACATTCGATCATCAGGCCAGCGCTGATTCGGCCATGCATTGCAACATGGTGTTTATGTTTAAGGCTCTTCTTGTTACATTGCATATTGCGTTGCCTAACCACAGCCAAAATCTGAGTCACGTAATGACCATGTGATGTCTAGGTGGTTGAAAGATGATTGCTTTCTAAATGTATTGCTTGATGAAATGTAATTAATAATCTATATTCACATGGATAACTATATCCCAATTTTTAAGATATATGAACAATACATAGTAGCCTATCTCAGAGCTAGAATGGTGGAAAATGTGAATCTTCTACAGACCCCCACGATGGCCAGCGAACAAAACGGAAGTACGGAGACCAGCGGAAATAACTCTGACATATTTAATATTCCCCTTTACGAGCAAAAATATTGGATAGAATGCGAATCGATTTTGATCGCGCTCACAGTAATAGCCGTGTATATGTTCCTGTGCATATCGTTGTACGCATCGAAGAAAAGAGCAAGGCCGTCGCGGGAAATCGGCGGTGGTAAAGAGGGCAAAAGATTGTATTTAATGCTGGTACTAGCATCTGGCTTCACTGTATTACGAAGTATCAGCAATCATATCGTGGCGTTTACCTCAAGTAACAGCAACAAACTTTGTTTTGCAACGATCGCCGTCAGCACTGTATTGTACGCATTCGGAATGTTTTCCGTTTATCTTTTCCTCTGGATGCGTCAAAGTATATTCTACGCAAACCCAGTTTTATCTAAAGTACTCAACAAGGCCGTGACCTTAGCAAGTTGGTGCTGTCTTATTCTGTTAGTGATTACAGCCGTTTGCTTAACGGTGTTGTACAACGTGCCGTACGTAAACGGATGGGACTACCAAGTAACGTTCGAAGGGTGCAAAGGGGTTCTGGTCGGGAATGGAGAAATTGTATCAGGCCTTGTTACTGCTACTACAACAACTTTCCAAATCTTACTTCTCATATTGTTTGTGTATCCTCTATTAAGTAGAAAAACACAACGATATCGCTCGGCTGGAAATAAGTCTTGCAATACAAATGGGGCGAATCACGCTTCGCTTAGTAATACCGATGATAATGTCACAGATGGTGGAAATTCGACATCAGTCCGGCATCACGAAAAACGCAAAGTTATGAAATCTTTAAGCAGCGAAAATGAAAGCGGTGTAGACGTAACTTGCCCAGGCGACGGTCCACAACTCCCCTCCAAATCAACGCCTACCGACGAATCTTCCAGAAATGAAAGCATTGTAAACTCTCCGACATTCGAAGAGGCCGAGCACGGAAACCATAACAGCCCAGCGACAAATAAAGATTCACCGCGAAAGTCCAAGCTAATTTCCAAGCTGCAGCATCCCGGCAAGATATTTTATCGCAGAAACGTAAACACGAAGGTCAAAGAAACAAACGGGCTTCAGCGAAATTCGGTTGGTTTAGTTTTGGCACCTGCAGACAAATGTCAGAAGGATCGAGTCGACTCGAGCAAATCAGGAAGTAAATCGAAGAAACCCAAGCTGAGAAGATCAAAGTAAGTCGCAGCGTGGCTTTCATATATGTGACAGCGTGACGAATTTATGCTCAAGTCACAAAAACATTGGGCTTAGTTTTTTTCGATTGTTGAATTGTTATCACTCTCCGTGAAACAGGTGAATTCGCGTATTCAGAAAATCAGTGGAATTTGGACAATTTGTTTTCATGAGGTTATTTGGCGATACGATTGTAGAATGTTGATATACAATGTCCTTTCCAATACTCTGCTATAGTTGCTAACGATTACCCCTGACGAATGTCAGCCGAAAATATTCGGGTGGATGTCAATATGAGCATAGCATTCAATTGTATATTTGCCTTAAAGTATATCAAATTAGCTCTCAGTAAATCTATAATGCGGAAATATATATAACTTTCTGATCAAATCAACGATTGCCATGTAGCGTACATTATCCACGCTCGATCGAAGACAATTAGGTCATCATAATTAGCAGATAAAATAATACGGTTATTATATTAAATGAAGGAATTAGTATCATTTGAAACAATTTCAGTAATCAATTTTGTCTCACTTGATACTGACTATAGTGATTGCCAGACATATTTAGAGTACTTCATCTCTCGAACTTCATCCATTTTGATAATTGTCATGAAGTAATGATTATAATGTTCAAGAACAGGGAAACAATGCGGTAGAATAGCACATATGCTGACGAGAGCCAGTTCATTATTTATTTTTCAGTCTTTCTTGTAAATTTTAATGTAATCAACTATTACTTAAACTACGGAAGCATGAACACTTGAACTGAACAGTCTTCATTGAAAACAAAATAATTCATATACGTTACGTCATATATGTTTTGTTTAGTGTTTAGTAACACCCCAATTTAAGTGATTGATACTCATTAGTCATTAATCACGTTCGACAGGCCTCACTTTTGTTGTAGGAAATAAGGCTAATGGAAATGTTGCGTCTTCAGAACCCAACAAGGTCGTCGAATGATGGCGTTTCTCAAGAAAGCGTTTTTCTTGATGCTAATTTGCATCGCCACGGACATCGCAGCCACGGTCGTCCAAGCTCTAGTTAACTTCCCTGAAATCGTCTATTTGGTGATCTTTGATATCAACCTGATCATAAATATCGTCTGCATCGTGATGTCATTCAGAGACTGGGACTCAATTATTTTTCCAATGTTTACAAGGTTAGTGTTCAAACTTGCTGAAACCTTTTTGACATGAAACCGTGTGTCACCGATTGCCCCACAATCCTTCATAGCAATATGCAAATTCATATTTTCAATATGGGGTGATAAAGATCTATGTGGCCTTAAAACTTCGCCAGTCTAAGAATAATGCCGGTGCGCACCCGAATCGGCGGCGCTGTTGCGCTAGAATACAAGAGTTAATGACGATTGCCTCTGACGAGTGTCAGCCAAAATGATTCAGGTTATCTCAATATAAATTACAGAAGTGCGATGAACATAAACCCAGACAGTCCATCCTCAAGATTACCGGACCACGACTGACCTATCGATCTCGCTTCCCATGACATGCCGCCCTATTTCTTGTCGCATTCTTTTTCTATACTATCTTCTTTACTTTCATTCAGTGTGCATACCTCCTCTTTACATCGCCTAGGCCAAGGTGGGTGTCAGATTCCATAGACTACTCCTTGTCGCTTCGACATCTTCCTGTCTTTTCATTGTATCGCATTTTTGTGGTGTATTGAACTGATAAAATTGCTAATAAACCAATGATGATGATGATGATGACATTCGGGGTATACTCGAAAAACACCGATCTGGTTGAAGAGATCCAGACTTCTACAAACTACTAATCTAGTTAGTTGGCGGTCAACTAACATTCTTTGAGTAGTTCTAGTTAGGATGCGGATTTTGAAAAGCGAGTAGTTCTACTTCTAGTTGCGATTTTGAAATTCCAGTTGTTTGTACTGTACAGTACATGTACAAGTCTGCCATCCGTGAGATGTCTACAAGTCAGCACCGTGTCACGGTTACGACCATTGCCATGAGCTGTAGCCGGGATTGACAATCTCCAGCGCCCTGTCAATGTGACACATGCGACCCTCCCGCGTATCATTCATTCCAGGCCATGACCTAGCTCACGTGACTTTTTCAAAATGTGCATATCTCCAATTTCCATACATACAGGATGAATGATTTATACTGATATTTCAATAGACTCTTGGTGGTACAGAACTTCCTATTGAATAGTATATTAATATTGAAATAAACCCGACTAATTTCGGCTGACACTCGTCTGGGTGTCAGGGTAAATAATCGGGTATATTTCAATAGGGATAGACCCGTCAATTACATATATTTCAACGTGTTCATCCTGACCAAAGTAATTGATCGTAATTTTGCGCCTAACTACGCCCGCTATATGTTTGACTGGATCTTGTGCCTGGCTAAGACGCTCAACGCTAACTACGATGCACTCCTCCGCTATGCACTCGGCATTCACCATCCGGAGCATATATCCACGAACGCATTGCGAGAACTCACAGGAACGGTCCTATGCCGTCTACTGGCAGCTGAACGACGCTTCCGCCTAATCGGCCATCTAGTGCGGAAACAAGACGAGCAACCAGCCGCCGCCATCATCAATCACATTCCCACGGAGCCATGGCGCAGAGGTGGCTGGAATCGGAGAACATGGCGCTCGACAATGGAGACTGATCTAGCGCAACGCGGGCTGTCGCTTGAAGACGCCCACGACAGCCCACGTTGAAGACGCTTAACACGATCCCAAAACTGATTATCTCGATGTTCTTTTTGTCTCCTGTTTTCTTTTGCCCTTTTTATTTTATCTAATTGAAAAGTCGATATATATATATATATATATGCCTGGCAATTTCAACCACGCAATCTGACCAATGTACTTGTACATGATAATATTTGTAACATGCAGGCTTGCGGCTTTAACGTAGCCTATGCTATGGTGAGATACTCTATAATCCACTTTCAGCTGGTACGTATGTTATCGAGTAGGTATTGACATATATAACAGTCGTACTGTCACCGTGGGGTCCGGACAGTGCAGATGCGTGATCCATCAAAAACTGACCAAAAAGCATTTACCTAGCATTTTTCCGAATTTTCTCATCACACTATCACTCGATTAATAAAGTTCTCCGATGGTGATGGTCCATGTCTCTGTCTCCTCAGATGTTAAATCCATACATTCAGAGTTTACAATTTGTAAATAACTGCGATATTGTAAAATAAAGTGCGACAAAATTGGAAGAACATCAATGCAGCCTTTGCTGGCGTGCGGTATCTACTAGGCTGGGAAAATGGCGCTTCGCCAATTTCGAATTGGAGAGCCCCTAGTGATAGCATGGTCGTATTATAATTTTCCTTTAATTGTTACAGTTGCAAGATCGGAAATGCGAATAATTCTGAAAATGAGGCTTCCAGCGGAAGCGACAAGCGCAAAGTAGCAGAGGCCGAACGATATAAATGCAACGGATTCAGGACGCCCTCAAAGGCTACATCGACTGCCCTTGCCCAAGGCTCGTATCAGCAGCGTAGCGCTCACGCAAACGATCACAACATCAAGCAGCTGGATCTCAACGGAAAGACTTGATCTTGGAGAGTTATTTCGTTGATGTTATCGCTATCCAGCAACAATCCCACCGTTTCCCGCGCCATAACGTAGGTCCGTGGATGCATTTTACAATGCGAAAGACAATAAGTTCGTGAATACCAGCAGCCGATACACGCAAGTTGAAGCAAGCGTGTGTTGTTTGCTACCTTGTGGGTGTGTCTAGTGTAGTTTGCGTCCCGAATCTACTGACATAGTCATGGCCAAATCTTCGATCATGGTATAATATCTATTATACTGTATAATGGTAGTAAATGCTCTCACAGTTTCGTGATAACATTTTCACTGGTACGATTCTGCTCTGCTTCAAGAAGGCACAGACAACTGTGGTCTGGTCATACCACGCCAGATTTGCAATATTTACGGTGCGAATCCGGTACACTACACTATTACCATATAGTGTCCTAGTGCACTGACACTATGCTATTATGGATAGATTCAAAGTTTCAACGTTTCGATATGTTAAAATATATTTCGTTTTCCAATTCAATATGTATTTGTTTTCACATGCGAAAATCAATATCAAGAACAACAGGACGCGCGAGTTTTTCAACTATGATATGATAATCGAAATCACCCGAAAATTCAATGTCAAAGCAAAATCAAGTACTTAATTATCGCACATCTTGTTACATTTTTCGTATGTATGACTCGATTTTTTGTACTTAGCAAGTTTGGAGAAGCTGCGGCATTTTCTAGCTAATGTGTTATTCATCGGCAGTCTGGTGCAGGCGGTAGAGTCACACACACAGACGCGTTTAGTCATCAGTCAATACAAGAGCACCGTTGTGCTTGTCAAGAGTCGCGTAAATTATACCTCCAAATAAGTGGTCTTTGCACCAGTTGGACGTATGTTCTTCTATGCGCTGTATTGTATGAGTAAGTATCAGGGCTGTGGAGTCGGTAAATTTGACCACCCACTCCAACTCCACACATTTTCAATATACCGACTACAACTCCGACTCCCGAGTCTTTAAACGCACCCACTCCGACTATTTTCGTAAGACAACTCCGACTCCAAAAGTATTACCAATTTACCTGAAAATTGATATGCCACAGTAACGGTTAGATTACTACCGTGTAATAGGGTTAGAAAAGGACACTTTTTCAAAATTTTCAGACTTGCAATATCGGGGGAAAATCCTGAAAAAATGGGAAATTCTAAAAAAAAGGTCAACTTTCCGGCTCAGCTCCCGAAGTAGCGGCCAGAGCGTTACTTCAGTGCTAATTTACTATATCTCAGTCGAATTTTGCCCTATGTTTAACCAAAATTCTCAAAAAAGAGGGCTTGAGCGTCCTCTGAGGACACTTTCAAAAAAAAAAAAACGTATATGGTTGGTAACCCTACCGTATAACCATTAAACATATGATGAACGATGGCATGCAAAAAATTTTCATTGTGGCACAGAGTTATTCACTATGCAATTAACATGGTAGAATGTCTTTCTAATATCCCTCCTTTTTCATACTTGGTAAGTTTTTATCACATGGACTCTCCAATACCGTAATATGCATGAATCATTCAACGATGACATACATCGAATCCTGTACGATTAAAATGTAGATAAAACAGTCGAAGTGTATCTCTTGTGTATGAGTCAGCAACTAATACAGAAATGTAGCCTAACTTTCTACAATATCTTCATTACACACTCCACTGATTACAAGCACACACACTCTCACTACAAGTTAACAAAATTTAGGAAGTAGTCAAATAGCATATGTCTATCTAGGTGCACTTAGTCAAGTATAATGTCCAATTTTATCAATACCGTTACTAATAACAGTGATTGATGGCGCATTAAAATCCTATTCTAGTTATTATTAGTAATTCAAATTTGAAAGCAATTGTTTTCATAATAAAGTAGTTGGAGTCGGAGTTAAGGTCATTTTCACAAACTCAGACCCCGACTCCAGACACTTTAGTTTTCACGACTCCCAAGGCGTGCTAAAAAGAGACTCGACTCCAGAGCCCTGTAAGTATAAGTATGTTGACAAGACATGTCGGGAGTAGATGTCTCAAACAGACGGGATGGTTACGGAACAGACCGTCAACGAGCACCTTTCGATAAAGCTCGCACCTAGACATCTCTTTCGCAGATCAGTACGGTAAATTATTGGTTTTGGGACACGGCTGGTTTGCTAAATAGGCCGCCTTTCTACATCCCCTGATCCACGTCCGCATAGTGCTATCAAAGCTATGACTTGGTGCAGAATTTTCCTGAATTCCACGAATCCATGGAAACGCGGCATTTCGTTATTTTCAGGGATTTCTAAAACTAGAAATCCCTGGTTATTTTCGGGAGAAATGACGGATAGCCTGTCCGAGCGAACGCTGAATCGAAATATCGGAGATTCGTGTAACTCTAGAGCTAGTGGGGCCTTGTAGGGAAATTCGAGCGATCAAGAATCTGACGCCATTCCGAGCATCGCACTAATCATACCGTCGATACGTAATTCGAAGCCGGTTTTAGCCGCATCGGACGTGATTTCACGCCATTATCAACGTTCTAGCAACACTGCAGTTCAAGTGAAATCAACGACGACTACGCAGGAGAGCGGGAAGAGATCACTACATAGGCCCATTGGTTGAAGAACAATTCAATCCCTATCCACACTGTGGGTTTCGATATCACATTATGCTGCTGCAATATTTTCGGCAGATCCAACAAAATCGTCACAATATAATCTTTTTACAAAGCACATGAGTTCTCTGAAGGTAACTAACTTGCAAATCGATATCAGATAATTCAATGACTTCAAATATTCCCACAATCCGAATCTCCTTGCCGTGAAACACGGGTAACTTGTGGATTTGAACACAAGGCCAAAAATATGGCCCAAAATAAAAATCATCTCGTAGTGTATAATCGGCAGTTCTATTATTTTTATCCACTCAAGACAAACAATAAGCTATACACAAGTCACAATGATATGTAACGAACGCATATGATGTTGAAACAACAAAGTATGGTCTCGCAATCTACCATCCCACTAGGCTATATGATGGATGTAACAGTGTTCGATCCTTGCTCTTTTCATTTATCCTTCTCATCTTTCTCTCAGCATTTTTGTCAAGACGCCGTAAGAGCAGCGACCAGAATCACAAAAGGCATCTTTCCTTCAGATGTGTCATATTGCACTCGTACCACAGTTTCCGCCTGCACACACCTACAGAACATGCTTGTTTGGTCAACAGATTGCGCCATGAGGTATGCCTCAATCAATTTCTTGATTCTTGTAAGCAATCAACTGTGTTGTGACTGAATATGGCTTTTATCTGTTCTAAATTCAGAGTTTCATATTTTAACAAAGCTTTAGAGAGAAGATTGTGTTGGTGGCTTTTCTCCGATAAAAGCGTCTTCGCACGGTTGTAGGAGGCAGTCAAAATCTTGTTCACCTCTTCCTCAATGATTCTTTTCTTTTCGGGACTCGCCTTTTTCAAGTCTACGGCTACCAGACCTAAAGCTTCCGACATCCCAAAGTCACACACTAAGGAATATGCCAACTTTGTGGCCATTTCCAGATCGTTAGAAGCTCCGGTTGTGACATTGGCGTTACCATTCATGAGCTCTTCAGCTACCCGCCCACCCATGGCTACGTCAATTTTCCACATAATTTTGGCCCTTGTTACTTGCGTTTCATCTTCTTCTGTGGGTATTAAGGATGTGTGGCCTAACGCGTGACCCCGTTGGGCGATAGTCACTTTAAAAATCGGTAAAGAGTTTTTCGAGTAGTAGGCTACAAGTGCATGGCCGGCTTCATGAAACGCTGTGATTTCTAGTTCCTTTTTAGTCCTTATACGCGTGTTTAATTCCGGGCCAAGTCGCAACTTATCCAAAGCGTTTTCGAAATCTTCCATATCAACAAGGTCTTTATTTTTTTCTGCTGCCGTAAGTGCAGCCTGATTTACAAGATTTGACAAATCAGCCCCAGTCATTCCACCGGTTAAACTGGCAATTTTTTGGAGATCCAAGTGGAGTGAACTTGTCACTTTGCTGGCGTAATGCTCAAGAATCTCTCTTCTTCCTCTAACGTCTGGAGGTAGCACGCTAATCTGAGTGTCGAATCTTCCTGGTCGAGTCAAAGCTTTGTCTAATACATCCGGCATATTGGTTGCACCAATGACGATAATACCTTGTTTTGTTTCAAACCCATCCATCTCCTGCAGAAGTTGATTGATAGTTATGCGTCCATAAGGAGCTAACGGTGATGAAGTCCTAGCACTTCCGCAAGCATCAATTTCATCAATAAATATAATGCAAGGTGAGTTATCACGTGCCTCTTTGAAAAGTTGTCTTATTCTTGAACCGCCAACGCCGACAAACATCTCCTCAAACTCAGACCCAGCCGCATAGAAAAACGGTACGCCAGCTTGTCCTGCGACAGCTCTTGCTAGAAGAGTTTTCCCAGTGCCAGGAGGCCCGACTAACAAGATTCCTTTTGGTAATTTAGCACCGAGATTTGTAAACCTATCTGGATCTTTCAAGAAATCCACAATTTCTTCTAGTTCTCCTTTAACTTCATCAATACCTTTTACATCATCGAATGTGGTTGATGGAATGTCGGCTAGGTAATTGTTTGGCGGCATGCCAAAAGACATTTTAATATCCACCGATGAACTTAACAATCTGTACAGGAAAATGGCTACCAGAACAACAGGGATAATTTCCCAATGAAATTTCATACCCTTCCATCCCTTTGGCTCATCTTCAGTAACTGTGATATTTCTCAAGGACAGCCCTTGCTGCATGCCCAGTTGAAGGCCGAGGCGTTCTTTTTTGCTGAGATCCAGTTCTGTAGCCAACTGTGAAGCTTGTTCTTGTATGGAATCTCCTGAAACTGTAATTCGTGGAGACGAGTTCAAGTTTTTTACCGATTTACCAGCTTTCGTTTGGAACTGACGCCATATTACGGGATCGGGTATCACACACGCAATATTGCATTGCTTCAACTTTTTTATTGGCCGCAACGCTGACGAAAGCTGCTTCATAGTGGTCGCGCTGGTGATATGTATCCTCAAAAGCTGGGATTTATTCGTCAAGACGCCCCCTTTACGAGTTACAATCGACAACAACATTGTCGTGATCGTAGTCCAGACAGAAGTAACGCAACACTTACAGCAAATCGCAACAGTAATCACACCGGTAACAGTACGATAGGGTTGGTGCTCTACAGGGTTGGTTCGATTATGTTCACAATAAGAGCAATTCTGTTCACAATAAGAGCAGTCTCATGTTCACAATAAGAGCAGTCATGTTCACAATAAGAGCAGTCTCATGTTCACAATAAGAGCAGTCGTTGTATTCACAATAACATCAGCCGCAGCACCACCATATCCCCCAGAACACAACCCAGACATGATGTCCGAACACCCTCAGACACGATGTCCGAACGCCCCCCCCCCCAGACACCCCAGACATAATGTCCGAACACCCCCCAGACATCCTTCATACACGATGTCCGAACTCACCACGCCCCAGACATGATGTCCGAGTGTCAACGCAATCGGAACACACCCCAGACATGATGTCCGAACCCACCCCCTAGACACGATGTCCGAGTGTACACGCAGTCCAAACACACCCCAGACACGATGTCCGGACATCATGTCAGGAGTGTGTTCGGACTGCGTTGACACTCGGACACCGTGTCTGGGGTGTGTTCGGACTGCGTTGACACTCGGACATCGTGTCTGGGAGTGTTCGGGCATCGTGTCAGGAGTGTGTTAGGACTGCGTTGACACTCGGACATCGTGTCTGGGGGTGTTCGGACATCATGTCTGGGTTGTGTTCGGACTATGTTGCCACTCGGACATCGTGTCCGGTGGATATGGTGGTGCTGCGGCTGATGTTATTGTGAATACAACGACTGCTCTTATTGTGAACATGAGACTGCTCTTATTGTGAACATGAGACTGCTCTTATTGTGAACATGACTGCTCTTATTGTGAACATGACTGCTCTTATTGTGAACATGAGACTGCTCTTATTGTGAACATGACTGCTCTTATTGTGAACATGAGACTGCTCTTATTGTGAACGTGACTGCTCTTATTATGAACATGAGACTGTTCTTATTGTGAACATGCCTGCTCTTATTGTGAACATGAGACTGTTTTATTGTGGGGTATCTTCGGACTGCATTGACACTCTGGACATAATGTCTGGGGGTGTTTGGATATCATGACTGGGGTGTGTCCGCACTGCGTTGCCAATCGGAAATCGTGTTCGGACATCATGCCCCGGCCTGTTTTCAAATATCAAGTCTAGGGTGTGTTCATAAAATCATGTTTGGGGTGTCTTCGGACTGCGTTGACACTCGGACATCATGTCTGGGGCGTGGCGAGTTCGGACATCGTGTCTGGAGGATGTCTGGGGGTATTCGGACATCATGTCTGGGGGAAAGGGCGTTCGGACATCGTGTCTGGGGTGTGTTCGGACTGCGTGTACACTAGGACATCGTGTCTGGGGGGGGGTCGGACATCGTGTCTGGGGTGTGTTCGGACTGCGTTGACACTCGGACATCGTGTCTGGGGGTGTTTGGACATCATGTCAGGAGTGTGTTCGGACTGCGTTGACACTAGGACATCGTGTCTGGGGGGGGGGGGGACGTTCGGACATCGTGTCTGGGTTGTGTTCGGAATATGTTGCCACTCGGACATCGTGTCCGGGGGATATGGTGGTGCTGCGGCTGATGTTATTGTGAATACAACGACTGCTCTTATTGTGAACATGAGACTGCTCTTATTGTGAACATGACTGCTCTTATTGTGAACATGAGACTGCTCTTATTGTGAACGTGACTGCTCTTATTATGAACATGAGACTGTTCTTATTGTGAACATGCCTGCTCTTATTGTGAACATGAGACTGTTTTATTGTGGGGTATCTTCGGACTGCATTGACACTCTGGACATAATGTCTGGGGGTGTTTGGATATCATGACTGGGGTGTGTCCGCACTGCGTTGCCAATCGGAAATCGTGTTCGGACATCATGCCCCGGCCTGTTTTCAAATATCAAGTCTAGGGTGTGTTCATAAAATCATGTTTGGGGTGTCTTCGGACTGCGTTGACACTCGGACATCATGTCTGGGGCGTGGCGAGTTCGGACATCGTGTCTGGAGGATGTCTGGGGGTATTCGGACATCATGTCTGGGGGAAAGGGCGTTCGGACATCGTGTCTGGGGTGTGTTCGGACTGCGTGTACACTAGGACATCGTGTCTGGGGGGGGTCGGACATCGTGTCTGGGGTGTGTTCGGACTGCGTTGACACTCGGACATCGTGTCTGGGGGTGTTTGGACATCATGTCAGGAGTGTGTTCGGACTGCGTTGACACTAGGACATCGTGTCTGGGGGGGGGGGGGGACGTTCGGACATCGTGTCTGGGTTGTGTTCGGAATATGTTGCCACTCGGACATCGTGTCCGGGGGATATGGTGGTGCTGCGGCTGATGTTATTGTGAATACAACGACTGCTCTTATTGTGAACATGAGACTGCTCTTATTGTGAACATGACTGCTCTTATTGTGAACATGAGACTGCTCTTATTGTGAACGTGACTGCTCTTATTATGAACATGAGACTGTTCTTATTGTGAACATGCCTGCTCTTATTGTGAACATGAGACTGTTTTATTGTGGGGTATCTTCGGACTGCATTGACACTCTGGACATAATGTCTGGGGGTGTTTGGATATCATGACTGGGGTGTGTCCGCACTGCGTTGCCAATCGGAAATCGTGTTCGGACATCATGCCCCGGCCTGTTTTCAAATATCAAGTCTAGGGTGTGTTCATAAAATCATGTTTGGGGTGTCTTCGGACTGCGTTGACACTCGGACATCATGTCTGGGGCGTGGCGAGTTCGGACATCGTGTCTGGAGGATGTCTGGGGGTATTCGGACATCATGTCTGGGGGAAAGGGCGTTCGGACATCGTGTCTGGGGTGTGTTCGGACTGCGTGTACACTAGGACATCGTGTCTGGGGGGGGGGGTCGGACATCGTGTCTGGGGTGTGTTCGGACTGCGTTGACACTCGGACATCGTGTCTGGGGGTGTTTGGACATCATGTCAGGAGTGTGTTCGGACTGCGTTGACACTAGGACATCGTGTCTGGGGGGGGGGGGACGTTCGGACATCGTGTCTGGGTTGTGTTCGGAATATGTTGCCACTCGGACATCGTGTCCGGGGGATATGGTGGTGCTGCGGCTGATGTTATTGTGAATACAACGACTGCTCTTATTGTGAACATGAGACTGCTCTTATTGTGAACATGACTGCTCTTACTGTGAACATGAGACTGCTCTTATTGTGAACAGAATTGCTCTTATTGTGAACATAATCGAACCAACCCTCCTCTTGGTGCTCAGTCCAATTGCTTATTGCTATTATTGCTCTTCATCTGTGGTATAGAGGTCACGCATCATTGTTTCCACTTCGGTTTGAAGCCGGATGTCGCAGTGTTCGATTATAGATTGTAGATATCTATAGACTGTCACTATCAAAACAGCAGCATCGGCGAACTTTACTACAATTCACTGAACACGTACCGTGCATTTTCTACAGGTTTAATATGTTGTTCACGTCCATTTTCTTTTCCGGAGTCGTCGGTCCTGTTGTTCACGTTGGCTACGGAGTCCCCTTCGTAAATTTAGAGAGGCTGTGTTATTTTTCCATATCTCATGATAAATTCCGTTGCACGGCTACAGAGAGTACGCTTATAATGGTTTAGTTCGGTTATTAGGTAATTTCATCATTTCTAAAGACCACAGTATTGTGATTACTCACGTTGGTATCAGTAACGTTTGCTTTAAAATAACAGTTCCTGTCATCTGATTCTATACTGCATTGATAAGAACAACCGTGACTCATGTAAATAACAATACCGGTAGCCTACCTGATTTAATTATTAAGGCAATATAGCCTTGCACCTAACCTTTGTCTAAAAATTAGTACCATAATTATACTGTCTTCGATACTTCTGATTCCCTGTTTCAATTTGTCCAAAATCTTATGTCCCTGCTTTCTGCTTATATACGCTAGTTTTCTGTGTATTAAATTTCATCCATGGCCGGGAAGGGATTGTCTTTCAATAATCAGTATCAGAGCTGGTGGGCACCTGGTGTGATTATATTAGCAAATCAGATCGCCCATTATGTGATTCTAATTGACATCGAGTCCACTAATTGTGTTGAGCTTGCATCTTGAACTTGACGTTAGTGAGGTGATTACCGGTAAGTACCGAATTTTGCATTTCTGTCTTACCTGATTTCTGCTCAATCTTGCAGTGTGTAGGCGTACCCAGTACTTATACATTAAAGTTGAAATAAACCCAAATATTTTCTGCTGACACTCACCTCGTTATAGGAGTAATCATAAGCCCTACTGGAATCTCGGTATGTTTTGCCTGATATATCAGGTGAGCAGCGATGATTCTCCAAGTCAAGTAATTGAATGAAAAATAAAAAAATAAAACGTAGTATGAGCACAGGACACTGAGTCCATACAGTTTCGTAAGCATAACTACTGGTAGTAGAGAATTGATAAGAATATTGTATATCAACAGTGTATCTTCATATTATAATACGATAGTTGGCTGTAAATCCTCTACCAGTTGCTGACAATTATCACCAACACTGACTAATGTCAGTCGAAAACATTCAATTATATTCCAATAAGAACAGCCTATATTATTTAGCCTAATATAGGCTACTGAAGTTTTCTATCTCCAAGAGTCTACAATAAAGTTTCTTTCCCAGGTAAACTTTTAATTAGCCTATTGCCGCAATTTCTGTTACCAGAATGGCCAATTTAGATGAGCTGTGTGAAAACGTTAAACTGGGACGCGAATACGCATTGCTCGGCAATTACGATACTGCGCTTGTGTATTATCAAGGCGTTTTACAGCAAATTCAAAAGCATCTCTCCTCAATAAAGGACATGAATTTGCGTTCCAAATGGCAGCAGATTCGCCAGGAATATTCCCAAGAGTACGAAAACGTGAAAGGTATCTCGAATACACTGTCCAGCTTCAAAACCGACGGAAGTTACCCACAATCGCACAGGCCAGTAAGAGGGGCTGCGTTCGAAGAACCCACACGCGACCCCGATGTCTGGCCACCGCCGACACCGTCAGAAAATCCTCGAAGAAACGCAGGTGTGTCAAGGCAACCAGCAAGAGATCAAAGACCAGCACCGTCTGATCGAAGATCCAACGCACCAAGAGCAAATCCTTCAAATCGAGGACCAGTTGCTCGATCTAATGATGCAAAAAGGCCAACAGATCGTGCAAAGAGAGTGGATAAAAGCCGGGCAGCGTCACCAAAAAGGCAACAAGCAGACGAAAGTCCCAAATTCGATACCACTGGATATGATAAGGACCTAGTGGAAGCACTTGAGAGAGATATAATCCAAAGGCACCCGAATATCCACTGGACTGACATTGCCGGCCTTGACGAAGCAAAGAAACTTTTGCAGGAGGCGGTTATTTTGCCGCTGATTATGCCTGAATTCTTCAAGGGCATTCGAAGACCGTGGAAAGGAATTCTGATGGTCGGCCCTCCTGGTACAGGTAAAACACTGTTAGCAAAAGCTGTTGCTACTGAGTGTAAAACCACGTTTTTCAATGTGTCATCATCATCCTTGAGTTCGAAATACAGAGGAGAATCGGAAAAGCTAGTGCGTCTCTTATTTGAGATGGCAAGATTCTACGCCCCAAGCACTATATTTATCGACGAAATTGACTCGATCGGGAGCAAAAGAGGAACCGGCGACGAGCACGAGACTAGCAGGAGAGTAAAAGCTGAACTTCTAATACAAATGGATGGTGTGGGTGGTGTCACAGGTGGTGATGATGCTACCAAAATGGTGATGGTTCTCGCTGCTACCAATTTTCCTTGGGATATCGACGAGGCGTTGAAGCGTAGATTGGAAAAAAGAATATACATCCCTCTCCCTGATGCTACAGCAAGGGAAAGTTTGTTGAAAATAAATCTGAAAGAACTGGATCTTGCGGAGAATGTAAATTTGAAGCTTGTCGCCGAGAAGCTGGATGGTTACTCGGGAGCGGACTTGACTAATGTTTGTCGCGACGCGTCTCTGATGTCAATGAGAAGGAGAATAGCTAATTTGCTGCCGGACCAGATCAGAGAGCTCAATCAAGACGAACTGCACATGCCCGTCACCGCTGAGGACTTTGTGGAATCGATGAATAAAGTGTCAAAGTCGGTTTCTGCAGAGGATCTCAAAAAGTATGAGAAGTGGATGGAGGAGTTTGGTTCCATTTGATCGTGCACGATTTTCATATATAGTTAGTTGACGTATGATACCTTTATGCTGGCTGTGATTAGTGCATTTTTTCTATCATCTGGTTCCTAATTCTGTTTTCTACGGCAAGTCTGACGTGTGCCTGATCATATTTGGGTCAAGACGAGTTATTTCATTGATATTTTTTGCGACAGGTGTATCTTGTAGAGCAGTGGCTTTCAACCAGAGGGTTGTTTGCCTATTTTTGTGCAGTTTGTAAAGGTGTTAGTAATCAGCTATTCAATAGGCTGTGAGTAAGTCTGGGCAAAGTTGCCTTGACCATAAAAAATGTGGAGGTTCCGCATGCGCCTTATCGGCAGAAGTGGTCAGTAACGAAGAACTTCTACTTCAAGTAGATTGTGCCTACTTTTCTACTGGTTATAATTTGTACTACTTCTACTTGACATTATTTGGTTTTTCACACAAAATTAGGCCTGCTTGAGGCTGCTTTAAGACAATACTTCTACTTGAGCACCAGCGATGACTACTTTGACTCTGCTTGGCGTGTTGTAAGATCCAATTCGGAACAGGAGGTAGTTTGGATGTTCTGTTCCTGATATTCTATGTTACAGGAACTTCCAAAGTTTATGGGGTGCGAAACAGATCGTAGTTAAGTATGGTTTGAAAATCTGCACCTTAGAAAGGAAATGCAGTGCAAAAGAAACTATGACTGCGTCTCTACCGAGCGAGATAGTGTAATGGTTATGCGTCCGGCTTCTCGAGCGGTAGGTCGTGGGTTCGATCCCCGGCCGGGTCATACCAAAGACTCGAAAAATGGTATCCGCAGCTATCCTGCTAGGCGCTCAGCAATCACGGATAGCATGGAGGAGAAAAAAAAACGGGGGCGCAGACTAGATGACCTCATGGGGCCGTATCGCAACTCTGTCGCCAAAGCATCTCGATGGTGCAGGCTAGAAAGAATATCATATCTCTCTCTCTCTCTACCAGTTGTAGATTTTGAGATAAGTGCAGTTGACAAATCCTAGTGATATAAGCCAGCATTTACATATATATATAATTTATATGGTATAGTAACAAGAATAAAAAGAAGCTTTCCAAGAAATCTCACGAATGAAGGTAAAGTAATAAACAAACAAACGACTTGTAGGCATATTCATGGTTCTCAGCCGGAGCTTGTGAGGCTGTGGTACCTTGCTTCCTTCCTGTTAGAGCCCATAGGCTTTCGAGAAGCGGTCTAGTTTACCTTCCTGGAAGCAAGTCATGACATCATCAGGAAAAATGGAAAGATCTTCACCAATATTTTGTCTCCCTGCCTGGTTCGGGGCGGTTACTTGCGTTTCTCGACTGCGGCGTGTATGGGTAGGTGTCGCATCTTTGATAGGCATAAACAAGTATATCTTATCCTCCTTCTTCCGGTAGTCTATCATTGTCGCAACGTGATCGACATGGCCGTTTATTGTCTTCATGCGTTCCACTATCTTATGAAGTAGCGACATGATATCATCAGGGATCAGTGTATTGCAGAAAATATATCATTCGAAATATCCCGAATATACAGTACTGAACTATACGATACGAAGACCTGTAGCGCCGCATATGGCTGTAAACTGTCAAACCGCGATTGAATTTTGCCATACGGCATATAGTTATGCTCCACAGAACTCTTCAATGTTCCCATCGTACGCGTAGAAAATAACGGAAATGTACGCCAGTTCGGATTTTGAGTTGTTATGGTGATTCGACAATTTCAGACAGTTTACTGAATGAGAATGCATATCGGTGTATCAACTAATGTTTTGAAACCATATACGTCGAGTTGAAGAACTACAATACGCGTTGAAGAACTGCCATGTAGGAGTCCTATAGGTGATCCCGGATGTTTATGCAAACAGGCTTTGAGCCTGATTGGAATCGCTGGCCGTTTTGCAGCGATATTCCAAGTTAAAGTAATTTAATAGAAAAAAACATAATGTGAGCACAAAACACCTATTCCATACAGACTTTGAGGAGAAAGAGGAAACCATGCTGATCGGGCGATTGACGATTGAGTGCACAACGAGCACAGCCGCTGCGTGCACAATATGGAAATTCAGTCCATATATTCCTAATCCTCACCCCAAATCCAAATTTTAAAGTTTTTGCTCAATAAATGCTTATCACTAGGGCAAGTTTTTGTTGCAGTTAAATCCGTGGAAAGTTGCATTTATTTTTCCCAAAAGTTGCATTTATTTTTTCACAAAAGTTGCACTAAAAGACCACACTACAAAAAAAAATTAGACAAGTTTGGTCTCAATGTCTCAAATCGATTTTTTAGCAGAAAAAGTCTTAAAGACAAATTAGTCTTACCAAGTACTTTATGTCTCAAAAGTAAGCCAGAAATTGATCGAAAATGGTGGCAGTGCCTTGGGGGCATCCTTTTCAATGTTAGGGGTCTGAGCGGAGGAGGGGAAGGATGAGAGAGACCAGAAATTGCAGTGTTGAGATGATCCTGTACTAAGTTTACAAGGTATTCACTAGATATAGTTATCAAGGTACATGCCACTTACTACTCACGTTTACCATTCAGATCAATATATATATGGTTGTCTGAGTCGAAAATAGCATTTATGGTGAGTGGGTGGTAAAATGAGACCAAATCAACCTCATTTCTTAAATTTGAGACCAAATTTGTCTAATTTTGAGACCAAATTGTCTAATTTTTTTTTGTAGTGCACATTTTGGTCGCATGACTAAAAAAAAAAAGTGAACTTCCCAGTTCCGCTCCCGAAATACAGTTTTCCATCCACGTTCTCCATTGGTTGATTCCTAAAAAATAAGGTCAACTTTGCGGCTCAGCTCCCGAAATACCCGTTAGAGCGTTACTGCGTTACTTTAGTGCTGATTTACGGTATTTCAGTCTAATTTGGCCGTGTATTTCACCAAAATTCTCCAAAAACAGTGACATAATTGCCAAATATCTCCAGTAAAAAGTTGGTTGCATGAAAAATCGAAAAAACTTTCATGAAAAATCGAAAAAGTTGCATGATAAAAATGGACAAAAATTGCACTATAAGATTCCTTCAAACAGCTTAAAACAGCATTCTACGTCACTTCTTGAGTATTTAGCAAGCTGCCGGAAGCTGTCAAAAAAAGTTGCGAAAACTTGCGCTACTTATCACCGTTCCAAAATCAAATGTGAGTTTTGATATATTGTCTTATGAGAATTTATAGTCATTCCATTTCCAAATCTAAAATTTTTAAGGCATTTAAAAATATTTCAAGTAGGCCTATACAAGTAGAAAAGGAACTGTGTGAAAAGGTGAAAAGCACTCGAGTAGTTTGAAGAAATGGACGAATGCTTGACTTCACAAACGTTCGTTAGCCATTTGCGTTTGCCCAAATCAGCATTCAGAATTGTCAGATATCTTCGATGTGTAACTAATATTGCAGATTTTTATCAAATATTGTGATCAGTGATCAGAAGCCACATTACTCGGTTTTTATGGCGATTTAAATAAAAGGTATGCAAACCCCAGTACTACTTTCTACTTGTCAAAATTTTTAAATGTAGCCATGAGTAGATGTGAACTGACTATACTACTTCACAGTTTTCGGTTTCACACGTCTCAGCAAGTCTGTCCGTGCACAGGGCCGTACCCGTAACAGCACTTCGTCACCCCCCCCCCAAAACGTTGTTCTTGGGCCCCCCATATGGTGATAAACCGAACTGCTGGGGGGCTTCGCCCACCAGACCCCCCTTGTTCGCTTTTGCCACGAAGTATGCTGTACTGCTTAGTGAACCAGCGCAGAAGCGCGAAAATTTTCGATAATTCATGATAAAATCGGTCAATAAGATCGGGAATTGCATATATATTGCTATCAATTTCTTGTCCTCTCTGCTCACGTTATCAGATTTAGCGGTAGAGCTGAGTGAGGTGTCTTGGAAACTGTAGGGCCCGTAAATAATATTTAAAAATCTTCGGGCGAGCGGACCTGTTGGTATGACTTCGTTACATATGATGTTATCTCGTGACCTCTTGCCTGCTATAGCCTATCAAAAAAATATAGAATCGCCCAAACGTACTAAACTTTCAAATTGGTATTTCTTCACTGGCCTATAATTTTTCCCTGCGGGATGGTATTCGTCTTCTGAAGTTCAGATTGTCAAGACAGGAACATTCGGCGCCAGTCATTCAGGCGCTTATGGACAATTAGACACATACCGTATCTTGTATATATTACGGAGTTTCCGGTCAGTGCAATGTACCCTTTTCGGCCAAGGTTTTCGCGCTGCCGATCGTTCTGGCACACTTCTTGGAGTCGCATGTAATATGTCATAAATCGTGATAGGTCTTGGTGTGGTAATGGCCAACGCCGATATCTCCATTTCTATAAATCTTGTGTGTTTTTCTTGGGGGAAGAGTACCAAATAATCGAGACATCAGGCAACTTGAAATCGTGCACAGCGCAAAAAAATTTTGAAAAAGTTGCATAAATTTTCAAAAACAATCATGCTAATTCACGAAATCATTTTGGGCCCCCATTCGAGCTCGCCCCCCCCCCCATTGGGGGGTTTGGGGTGCGGCAGTTATGGTCCTCCTGTCTATGCATAGAGCAACTACGGTATCATGTTGAAATTTAAACTTTGGAATCTTTGGATGTATATTCGGATTCGCATTAAAGCATGAAAAATAGTAACATTACCAGCCTTATGGTGTATGTAACGGTTTTTCTTAATATTGTGCACATGAGTGTCTTTATTGTGCACTTAGGGGTCTACCAATCCTAGATTCTTTCGAAAGTCAGAGTTGTACTTTTCAATACGTAGAGTCGAGAAATCCTAATTACCGGCACTTTTAAAGAGTGACAATGTTATATTTGTCATCATAAATTTGAATTGACAATTTTCCGGATCAACAGTGACTGACACTAAATCTTATAGATTGCTAGTTCTATTCTATCGAAATGGCAAAAGAATTTGGAGATAAGCTTGAAAATTTGGATTTAACAAACGACGAAGTGAAGCGTCTCGCGGAATGCATGAAAGACAAAAAGTTCATGGAGTTACTGAAAGACTATGCCGATGAAATAAGCAATCCGATGAACAAGAAAAAATACGAAGAAGAAATAGCTATGATGGAAAGAGAGCGGGGCAATAACGTCAAATTTATCAACCCCACTCCGTGCTACGTTTTGAAGAGTAGCTGCAATGGAAAAGAGAAATGCTTCGTCAACATATGTACAAGCAAAGAAGTTGGAGAACCAGCTTGCAAGCCATCGGTTAAAGATTCTTCAAAGGGCATGCAATGGACAATACCTCACAGTTTATCCCAGCCCAGAGAAGACGTTGATAAATCCAATTCAAAGTGTATGGTGTATGATGTGATTTTTAACCCAGATACTTGCCATATGGCGGAGAAAAATGCGAGATTTCGTAAAATGATAGAAGACATTGCTCTGGATGCCATTGAAAGAAATTTCGATACGAAATTGGACAAAGTCAACGTCAAAAAGCCAAAAATGAAATATAAAGGTTCTCCTCAAGCATCAATCATCAGAACTCCTTCGGGTGATGGAAAACCTCTTGTACAAGATCCCGAAGATCCTCTTGCCTTCCCGTATCCTGCGATGGGCGATAATGCCAAAGTTTCAGAAACATCGAAGGTGAAACCCAAAGACAGCAGTAATTCTGCATCGTTTTCAGTAAAAGAAAGTACGAAGGTTGATGAATTTGTGGAACCGAAATATACGTTCGTGCACCGTGGATATTTTGATATAAAAAAGTACTATGCAATGTCCGATCAAACTGTGGCGTCGACTAGACCTCGTGAACTGATTTTAAATGTCGAGTTGCCAATGTTAAAATCTGCCGCTCCGTTGGAATTAGAAATATCCGAAAATCGTGTGTTTCTCGAATGTACAAAACCAGTAAAATATAGACTGGATTTAAAGTTGCCTTACCCGATCGATGACACCAAGGGCAATGCAAAATTTGAAAAGAACAAGAAACGTCTTGTCATAACTATGGAGGTGATTCCGCCTGTGATACAAAATTACACGAATGGCCTGAATAAAGATGAATGCTGTCATGCGGAAGATTCCGAATTAACCAATAATCAATTTGCGGAAGAGCATTCTGCAGAGTCTTTACTTCCTAGTAGCCTAATTGAGGACCGTGCTGAATGTCGATATGAAAATTATGGGTCGATGTGGGAAAAGCCGTATTCAGACGATGATCCTACAGAGGAATGTGATCCGCTGGCATTGAATTCGCCTGCTCTAATCGAGTCTCTTTCTCAAGCTGATAAGGACGGAGATCAAGTTTTCAAGAAAATTCGGCCACAAATGCAGTACCACCAGACTGACGATTTCGTTGTTATCATTATCAAAATTAAAAGCATTGATTGCGATAGACTCTGGTACAATATAAGTCCGAGTGAATTACAGTTTTCTGCCATGACAATGGACAACAAAATGCAAATACATCAGCTGTATCTACGCTTCGAAGGATCGGATAAAGTCGACCCGCAACGTAGCAAGGTTAACGTGTCTAGCGATAACGCCGTGTTCACTTTGAGAAAACATCGTCAGAGTTTATGTGAATGGCAATATTTCAAAGCAGGGTTTGATGCAGACAGCGTGATCGCGAAGTACTTTCTGACGGGTGATAATCTTGAAAATTTGATGTCTGACACCAGAAAAGAAGCAGAAGGCAATGTAAAGATGCAGTTAGAATGTGAGGTTTTGTTGGAGTCGCAGCATCCCAATTTACTGGCGCTGAAATTGACTCCTAAATCCGGCCATGCTGACATTGACAGCGCTAAAAGTAATCTCAAGGACGTCCCTACTATTCTGGACATTCTGAATAAGATGGATGATGCGGAACCTAGTACTAAAAACACTGGCGAAACGCCCAAAAATGCATCGAAAAGTGAAGAAAATACGGTAAATTCAAATCTTGTCGTGGAAACGAAGCCAAGCATTCAAAATGACAATGACACGGATGAAGATGATGACTCTTCAGATTGTGGAGATTCCAGCTCTGAGACGAATGTAGAAATGCCAAAGATAACTGATGACCCGCAAAGTGTTTCAGACACAGTTAAAAGATACGACGAAATTTCTAAGACAGTGGGATACCCCGAAAACAAAAACAATGTCTCACTGACTGGCCAGGCGGAACAATTGAACGGTGAATATAATGAAGGAGGGGCTACAGCCGCGATAGGGATAACAGACAAAGAACAACGTGTTTCACCAGACGAGGTCTTGGTTGTTCGGGAACATGACAAAGAGAGCAATACCAAGACAGAAGTATGCGTCGATCACAAAACCAAATCTATAATTAAACTTAGCAATGAAATGCTTTTCGATATCGATTCCGATTGAACTGCGAGACTCTTTTGTGTACTTAGCGAGTGAATTGAGGAGAAGCTTGTTTGATTAAGGTCGCCCTTGTTTCTGAATCGGCAATGTCAAATGCTGAGATCTGATGTTCAGTAAATCATTTTCTAGACTAGATCTTGTACCGGACATTACCATTTATAAAATATGTGGTTTCATATGCTGCTCCTTTGCAATTAAGTGTTTAAGTGCGTCCAGAAAAATGCAGAAAACTGTGGTGCATACGTGTGGTTTCAATTTTCTATCATTTCCACCACATTTCAGTTATTTATATTCGATTCCACTGTAAAATTGTTGTGTTCTCATTGAGTGTCCACTGTTTCTGGTGTCAGGCGATGTTTTGCTATTCTGTAGGCTATTTGAAGATCTTCTTGGAGGTACAGAACTTCACTATACAATTGAATGAAAAGTGTATTCATATTGAAATGAACCCGAATATTTTCCGGCTAACACTCGTCAGGGGTAATCGTCAGCAACTGGTAGAGAATTGGAATACAATGTTCTTTCCAATTCTCTACTATCTGCTGACGATTACCCCTGACGAGTGTCCGCCGAAAATATTCGGGTTCATTTCAACATGAATATACTTTTCAATTGTGTACTGCATGTATCCAGAAATTTTCGAACTTATATTTTCGCAACATCAAGTCCGTGGCCAACCTTGTCATTAAGGAATGGCTTACTGGTATCGATCTCGTGCTTCTCGTAGATATGATGATTGTAGTTTCATAAATTCAGTAGACATTTTGTTGCACATCTTTTGATATACCGTTAATCTGTTTTCGAGTACGGTATGTATATTTATTCACTGTGTGATTTTTTTATATATTTTCTAGTTCAAGAACATTATAGTTTTCAATAGCAATGGCAAAAATTGAGAGGTATACAAGCAACGAGGCTGGGTTCCGGCAGTTTTTGGCCGAATTCGCAACAAAGAAGGCGCCCGTAGACGATTTCTTGCCCTTCCGATTCTTAACTCGAGCACTGACGAACGAAGACATCGAAGGAGAAATTGTTGATACGGCTTTCACATCTGTGGAAGAGTTGTGAGTTGAATTTGTCTTGAAAATGAACTTTCTTTCTAGCCTATATATATAATTGATAACTTACCGACTTCTTGATCATAATCCAAATCCCGAGTGCTGTCTTCATAGCTTGTGATGTCAATTGTTATGACTTTGGAAGCGAACACTTGGTGGATTTTTGTTATCACCCAAATTGCTTGTCTACTTGTTGCTGACGATTACCCCTGACGAGTGTCGTCATAGAATGTTTGACTTTATTTCAATATGAATATATTATTCAATTGTATATTGAAGTTCAGTACCAACAAGAGTCCCTTGTTTAGTACTAGGCTGCTTGTCTCATGAATTCTTACAGATACCATTAATGTTAATAATTAGGGAATGGCGACTTGGTCAGTTCTTTGAAACCCACATTCCCAGTACCTCATAGGCTATTAAAAGCCAAATAAGCTTTGTGTTGGTGTTTGGTCTGTATTCTTAGCAATAACCTTTATACCACCTTCTTTTATGTATTCATTGCCTAAATCTGTGTTGGCCTATTTTGTTTGTGTAATGTTTTATCAGTTTCTAACTGGCGTAAGAAACACGTCGTAACTTCTGAGGTTGTCTAAATTTAGCTGACGCGAAGTCCGTTTACGAGTATGAATATACCTTTTACAAAATATGGATGACGGCATTATTAGCCTCCTTTCAGCAATTGCCCCGATCCCCTGAAGTACGCCATGACAAAGGAAGTCTCGAAAAGAATGAAGGCGGAGGGGTACGAAAAATACCGATATCCTGACGAGGAAGTGGAATGGGAAAAGAAGGGCAATGATTTTAGGACTTGTGAGTGGTTTTAACGTTTTAGTATCAATATGGCATACGCTTTGGTATATTTGAAGGGACTCATGGGTATACAGAGCTTCAATACACAATTGAGTAATATATTCATATTGAAATAACCCCGAATAGTATCGGCTGACACTCGTCAAACGTAATCGTCAGCAACTAGTTAAGAATTCGAAAGAACTTTGTGCGAATGTTGATATGCAGTTTTCACACTGAGAATTACCCCTGACGTATATTTAGGATATTCGGTCGCAGTTTGCTCCAGAAGAACTGATAGCCAATTTCAACATCACTCATGTGATGATTGTAAATAGTACTGTTGCAGTGTCTATTTGAGTACTGGTTAATCATACCATGCCATAATGAAGTAACTGAAAAATTGCAATCAATATCACAGCAATTGTTCTCTGGTCTCGATAGGGCCTATGTGAGTATAGGGGCGAGTGTTGTCCCGCATTGAGTTTACTAATGGCAATTTGTGGATTTGAGACACTATCAGAATCCAATAGGGTAGATATTTCAACGTCACTCAAAGAGTAATGCCTTCTGAGGATTAATTTTGTAGCCAATGAAAAGCCTGTGATTCGCACTATTTATGACTATGTCTTGAGTTATATTGAACAACATACTTACGGATTTTTTGGCCCTCAAAAATCCTTGCTCAAATGTCTCAACTTACCCCCAGGTGAGGGTAAGATGAGACACGCTGTGTTCAAGGTGAGACACCAAGCAATTCTTCCTCATTACAGCACCAATTCATCCCAAATGATGAATCAACTAGCAACATCATGAATAAAATATAATAATCATGAAATAATTCACTTTTAAAAACATTTGTACATCATATGCGAATTTGAATGACATCAAAAACCAATTAGCCGGCGACAATTGGAGTTTCGTTATTATTTTGTCTTGTAATGTCACATCTGATCAACTACTAGATAAATAATCTATTATGTGTGCCTTGAACGGTAAATTTTGACTATTGCGAGGCGTTCAATGGAACAGCACTCCGATACTCATGTCTCAACTTACCCCCGTGGCTCTGTCTCATCTTGTCTTATCTCGCACCTGAAATATTGTATAAACTTCAATAAAAATTTCTCTGTCTATTACTTTTCAGAGGTAAGTGCATGATCACACTACTAATATTGCACTCTACCAGCTCCAGTAATGTTGTTTTATAATATGAAATACCATGATAGTTATGCCCTTACAAACACAAATTCACATAACTTGCACAGACTATGACAATATAGTTTTTGGCATTTTTCTGCCCAACCTCAAATCTGTTCGCCTTGTTAAGATGGTAGGACTATAGAATGACATTATGGGAACAGCATAGTTGAAGGAATTTGTCCATCAGAAAATTGTTCTATGAAAAAATTGCATGTCTCATTTGCCCCGTGTCTCATCTTGGCCTCCTCTCCCCTGCAATCACAGGATGGTCATGTCATAGTGTCCTATATGGTGTCGACACAAGCAAATCTCACTCCTCAGTGAAATTGTATCACGTCACAATTTCCATTTGGCTACAGGCAATTTGACGGTCATTTTTGACCGGCTTGCCGAGCATTAAATTTGGTAAAACGGGTATCAATCGAAAGCTGACTCTGCACTGATTACGGAAATATAAATTTTATTCCGCTCATGGCCCTGGAACTCCCACAATCAGCCTCGAATTTTTCATTGTTATGGAGATTGGCATTGGGACGCAACAATGCTGTCTGGCTCTTTTTCTCTTAAACTACTCTCTCGTTTTGCCAGACAGCATTGTCGCGTCCCAATGCCAATCTCCATAACAATGAAAAATTCAAGGCTGATTGTGGGAGTTCCAGGGCCACGAGCGGAATAAAATTTATATTTTCGTAATCAGTGCAGAGTCAGCTTTCGATTGATACCCGTTTTACCAAATTTAATGCTCGGCAAGCCGGTCAAAAATGACCGTCAAATTGCCTGTAGCCAAATGGAAATTGTGACGTGATACAATTTCACTGAGGCGTGAGATTTGCTTGTGTCGACACCATATAGGACACTATGGTCATATATTTGAATTCTGACGTTAACACGCTATTTATTACAAGTCTGACGTTAGCTTTGACATTCTGTGGATAGCATCTTGGCAGGATTTCATAATAATTTTTGTGATTTTTTTCGATGTCTCATGGATAGAGAGTGAGATTTGAGTGAGCTTTTGCACATCTATGCGCTTCACGTCTTTTCCAATGTCCCGACCTGTTGTCCATACAAGCACTAATCTGCATCATCTGTTTATGATGAAGTGATATACTCTGAGTGTAATTTATCTTGCTGGATTTTAACGAGCTCCATCACGTCTAGTGCCGAATCTTTTCAGGATTGTCAAACGATTACTGTCGCTATACCTACAGTTGTTGTTATTTTTTAGTTTATTATTTGCCGGATGTTGTGAAATATACCATCTTGAAGACCTATGAAGTTGGTGCGGAATGGAAAGACGATTTGCCGGAGATAAAAATCCCAAAGCTGTCGACATACTCGGTATGCGGTGTGAAGAACACGAGGAGAAAGATGGAAGATCGTCACGTTGCGTTGCCAAATTTAAACGAGTTTTTGGATTTGCAGGTAGGGTGTTTTTCTTGTGATTTCCTTGTGTAATGAATGAATATTTTGAACCGCTATCACTGCATTGCATTCTATGATAAGATCAGTGGTGCTCAACCCATTTTGCAAGCCCGAGATCCTCCAAAATTCAAAATTAACCCAAAATGTATTCAACTCAAAAATATAGGCCTATTGAGAACTCCATTTTTGATGTCGCATGCTATACGCGGTTCTATTCAAGTTTCTGCGAAGTGAAGTCCTGTTAACTGTGACTTCTTTACTGTTTGCCAGCCTATGTTAAACTGTCATATGTCGCAAACATCGTAGGGCATGCGGTGTAAAAATGTAACGAATTTTCTTGAAATATTCTTAGCTTTCATATGTAACTGAACTTAACGAATTGTAGCCTACTTTTGAATAGTTTAGTACAACACTTGTAACATTTTGATGTGCGCGAAATCCAAAGTCGTCCATGAGCTCTATACTCCGACACGGTGGAGAATAATATGTTATGAGTTTTCTAAATCAATTTGAAATCGTATGTTTCATTTCTATAAATAACGGACAAGCATTTTGCAATTGAGATTTGTTTATTTCAATATCAATTAGCCTACTCAATTGTGTATGGATATAAAACGTTTGGCGAACAGGCAGGAAAGTTAACTGATTTAAATTGACGCTAGAGAACCACTAGACCAGATCATCTCCATGCCATTTCCTGTAGCGTGTGTGGTTTCATTCTGTTGGTCCATGTTCAGGACGACATCCCTGCCACGCAATATTACGCGGTCTTTGACGGTCATGGCGGAGTGGAGGGCGCCGACTTTGCTGCGAAACTCCTTCACTTCCGACTGGCCGGGCACGAATCATTCAAAACTGACTTGACCGACGCCGTCGGGAAAAGCATCAAGGCTTTGGACGAAGAATATTGCGAAAAATGCAAGAGAGATGTACGTATAACATTTTAAGCATTCCATGTCACGAACAAGCTGAAGCGAGAGGTTAAAATGGTTTTTCTTGCTCTAGAAATGTAATTGAAAATGACTCTACTTGACTCGAATGAATACGATAAAAGTCAATTTGACTTGTGGCTCGGAACCTTCCAACTTGGTTACAACCCTGGTGTGTATTGACCTCCGGCGAACCCCTGATGCCGGCTTAGTGAACCCCAGTTGAGAATCACTGCTATAGTTGCGTGAATTTGGTGAATTCTTTCAGCGCTTGAGGAGTGGAAGTACGGCCGTAGTGGCTTGCATACGAGAGAAGGCTCTGCACATAGCGTGGCTCGGAGACAGCCAAGTCGGCCTCGTGAAAAGCGGACAGTTCGTGCCTGTAAGTGACTGGGAATCTGTAAATTAGGTCGGTATGAATACCGATGCTGGTACTTAACAGCTGATGGACCCGCATAAGCCAGAACGTGAGGATGAAAAGAAGAGGATTGAAGACCTTGGGGGATGTGTGATTTGGTTCGGTACCTGGAGAGTCAACGGGTCTCTCTCAGTTTCAAGATCAATAGGTATTTAGCTGTTTATTCTAGGCGGTGCCGGTTGTATGATTTGGTTTGATGGTTGTCATATGCCAGTCCTAGTATATTGATTCTAATTAAGCCCCTGACTATGGTGGCATTGAATTTTCAAGACCAATTACGCCACATCAATACTCCATCCAATATTGTCTTACTCTCGCTTTGCATGTATTCCCAAAGGCTAGTATGGTATTCGATTGTAGCAAATGATTTTTGGTATTACCAACTTATTGCTTGTAGACGCTGGGTATCTTCGCTGATTACTTTGTCCTCGTATAGCAGTGGTTCCCAACCTTCCAAGTGGTACGCGAGTAAATTCTGTATTCTACTGAGAAGACGCAACTCTCTTGAGAGTGTTAATAATATAACAAGCATTAAATGTTTGTGTGTGCTAACGGTTATTATGAGGAGTCAGATACCACAGTTCAATTTGAACACCCCTAACCACTGCAACATTTACATATCCTTGTACTTTTGTTACCAATTTTGTGACGTGATTATACCGTCATAAATGGTGGAAACCTTTGTGGACCGCATTCGGTACATTGTAACTTATGTAGGTGTTACGCGAGCACTGCATGAAGGCTGGAAAGGGTTCAGAAACCACTTTTGTATAGTTTATGCTTTAGGGGTTACGCCCATCAAAAGTCACAGAGATATTCTGTTTTGAAAATTTAGCCGCAGAACATCGAAGCCTATGAAGTTTGAGACAAGTGCATGTCTTTATTCACTAGCTGTCTTCTAATCAAGACTAAACGAATTTATTACCCACAGGCGATCCTGACTACAAACCTCTCGTCAGTGGCGATCCAGACACATACGAAGTCGAACTTGACGGTACAGAAGAATACATATGTGTTGCGTGCGATGGATTTTGGGACGTTCTGGACGGTAATCAGTTGGTCAAGTTGGTATGTTGCCTTGTTCAATTTGATCTGCGGATTTCAATCATTGAAACGCCAATCCGTTTCTTTACAGGTTTCGAAGTATCTTCGAGATGGCGGCGACAAATCTACGATATCTAGAATGCTTTGCGATAAAGCGAAAAAAGCAGGCTCTCACGATAACATCACTGTTATTGTTGTATTCTTCAAGGAGGACGTCACACTTGTGGATGACGACGATATTGACTTGCGTAAAAAGCCACCGGTGCCAAAGGAAGGTGAATAATTTGTGCCAGACACAAAAAGATACCTGAATATCTACTGATTCTTGTGATAGTGTATATAGGCTGTTCAACGGTTTCGGTAGTGTGGAACAATGTAGGCTACTTCTACTTCTTTTCGGAGTAGGCTAGGCTTTTCCTGCCTGCATCAATTACTCAAGTTCTCAAGGCTATTTCTACTTCACAGTTTTGGAAGCAAAACGACTTGCTTTTTTACTGGTTTGATTCAGTAGAAATGTTTTGGACATTGCTTGCATCACTTCTGAAAGTTAAACTGTCATGCCAACTGACTAAAAATGGTCGTTGTTTGATGGTTGCTGAATATTTTTTCAAAGTGTATGCTTATTTGCATTTTGTGTCAGCTACGATGATGTATCTTTTAATTTCAAGTATCTACCGTAAACCGGGGTAACTTTGGACTTAAGGGTAACTTTGGACACTAAGCAGTAAAAGATTTAAATGGTTATTGATGAAAAAGGGTTGCCGCTGGATGTCCAATTCTTTTTCATGAGGCAACAGTACTACAAGTAGTCTCTATAAAAGGTGGATTCATTTCACTACCAGATAAACTTGACCCAACATCGATAAATTAATGGAGGGGGTCAATTTCGTCAAAATTGATGGCCAATAAACTTCTTACAGCCAAACATAGATAGCATGTGATTCATAGATTCAAAACTTGGCAGCAGATACCTCTAAGTAGTCTTAATCCATGGCCAAAATCTCAGTGGGCTCACCCTTAGATCAATACAAGAAAATGTGATGTCCAAAGTTACCCCGTCTAATTTTATCAGAACGGGGCAACTTTGGACAGTGAAAAATGTGATATTTAGAGGTCTGGAAAGTGGCTGCTTCATCTGTTTCAAAGGGTATGGTCAACTATATTCCTTATAACCGGTCTGATGGCTTCTTAAAATGGAATGAAAAGGTTAATAAATTAAGAGTTTGCCAAAATATGAAAAAATGGGTAGGCAATGAGCTGAGAGATTATAATCGGGTGTAAGCTACTTGAAAAACTTATCACATACTCCTAAAGATGCGCCTGCTGAATATGGGATATCGTAAATTACGACAAATATATCCATCAGAGGACATAGGAAAGGGAATATATATTTTTTCTAGAACAGTAATATATTCGAAATCGGCAATAAATCACTCTAACATACTTAATGTTTGCTGACACTGCCAGTGGGATACCCCATTGTCACCATACGTTATTATAAGTCCCAATTGGTGAAGGCATGAGGGAAAATTGAGTAAAGGGAGGAATAAGGGGGCATTATCTTTCATCAACTACCTAATTTTTTTTTTTTTTTTTTGGGGGGGGGGGTTAGGTAAAAATCATGCAATAGGCCAGACATATACTATTTTGTTTCAGTTTTAGTCACTGCTCTCATCAACTCTTACCAAATAAGCCTCATTTACGAGGTTTCATAAACAATAGAGGGTAAAGGCATACAAAAAACTACATTGTCCAAAGTTACCCCACATGCAGGGGTAACTTTGGACACGGATAATTTACAAAAATAAGGTACTTATTTATGACCTTGAAGATTTTGGATTAGTTAATTCTAATCTTTGCTCCATGACTCCATAAAAAACACAAAACTTGCCTCCCTACACCCTAGCATTTCCAAGATACAAAGCGGAATTGTTGAGAATTGTCCAATGTTACCCCGGTTTACGGTACTACTGATTGGCTTTGAATTAAGTATGAGACATCTCAACCGGATATACTTTGCGAGACTACATACTGTCTATTTCTGCATGAAGTAGTTTTGAATATTGCTACTTTCTTTTGGAACATGACTATGCCGTTCGCTTTGTGAAACTGCTGTTGGTTGATCACAACTTCACAGTAAAACCGTTTCCACCTAAGTGCGTGGATTTGTGCTTTATGTTTTGGATGCTGCGATACGACGAATTGAGATTTCAAGGTTTCTCGGATACGAAAAAAATATCAAAACTATGATTCCCGTTGATAATATAACTCTATGAGAAAGGGGCTTATAATTTCAGTAATCGGTCATCTTGCTATTTTCACATGAATTAGTTTTGGCATATATTGGAAATCGATACCTGTAAGTGAGTACCAATGCTTCTGTTCAGCAGAAGAATTTATTTCGATTCCGTTGTCTATTGTAGGACTTCGAACAAGCGCTATTACAGATTCATCCTAGTTTCAAATTATCTGACGCTAACCTTCTCAGATCCCGCTCCCGCAGAAAAAGAGGAGAAAGGCGAAGGAGACGGAGACGGATCTAAAGATGAGAAAGCGGAAGAGGAAAAGGAGGAAGAGAACGCAAAAGAGAAGGATGAAAGCGACGAGAAACAGCAAAACGATTCTGTGATGGTGCAAGGAAGTAAACTTCAGCCCGCGGAAAAAGAGCAGCCTCCGCATAGGTTGTTTGTCAACAAGCCGAGGACCGTACAATCAAACGTGAGTCTCGTAATTACCATTTCAGGTGTGTAATGTATTGTAATTTGAGACAGGCCGATACCGATAAAACCAATACCTAGCGCCTTCACCGATAACCCCTTTATATCCAGCCGCGATTCAAAAGATGTGGCGTCTAGCTTAAAGCGCATTTCCAAAACTTCACAGCATTTGGTTGAACTGTTTTACAGTCATTGCTATGCTTGGAGATGGAATAAACTGGAAAGGCTACATCTGTACACCTGCTAGCTGTAACAAATAGATGATATGCCTAGTCTGGCAGTCACAGATTATAGTTCTCTGACTCTACTACCATGCTATGACGTCACGAAAAAATGATTTATTGTTACCTTTGTGGCTGATACTGATATTCCGTTCTAAATGCCATATTGACTCGATAATTGAAAATCTAAAACAATGTTACCTTACGTTCAGGTCAACATTCTGAAAACCGACTCGACCCCACACGCTCGTCTACCACACACGGTAGTCAGCCGAAAGCCACTTCGACCGATGTAAGTTGCCATATAACGAAATTGTAATGTGTCGAACGATCGTAAGAGTATCTTCATTAGTAATAGAGCTCCTGCGGAAAAACTGGACGCCGCCATCGGCTCAATTTCGTCCGGCACCGTCCATTCCGATGAATCGACATTCGCTCTCAGTTTCAACGGGTCTGAAAATCGTTTCACGGTCAGTTTGTGAATTTCAAATTCATTTTTGATGAGCTTCATGTCGTTATTTTAATTTTTTAGATCGGTCAGCACGGTATTGAAGGCTTTCCCGCTATTTCCTCAAACAAGGACAGCGTGAGTCTAGTTCACTGCTTCTTAACATTTTTAGCGCTTGTATTCCTTGAGCTTTCATTAATTTTTCTCGTACACCAGTCTACCATGACCTATGCCAGTAAATTAAATAGTAGTAAGATAATAAGAATGATACCCAACGTATTTAAAACTCACAAAGTGGTCTCGAGTCATTGCGCATGACTCGGACCAAGTCATGTGACTCGAGTCTCAAACGGCCAAGATCGACATATCGTTGTTATTTCGTAGAATAGTAAAATAACCTCGCACTGTCGGTATTTCACCTATCGACACTGGTACTTGAAAATGCGACCAGAAATTGTTGAAAGTGAGAAAAATTAGTATATTTGAAATGCGAACCATTCGATATCACCAAACAGAGAGTTATAAAAAGTGGGTTTGACAAGACTTTAATTCGAAACTGAGCAGTCAATGCAATGACTTGGACTCAGACTCGACTCGGTGGTCAATTAAAATTGACTCGAGTAAAATCTGTAAAAGTGAGATTGACTTGTGACTCGGAGCCTTGTGACTTGGTTACAACTTGCATTTTTCAAATGACTGGGGTCACCAGAAAATCGTGACTCGAGTTATTACAACCCTGCATGTCGGGCAAATATCTGCATAAAAATACCTGGTATATCAGTTTTTTCAATTCTCAGCATCCATCACCGTCTTCGTTCTGCATCTCCGAGCCGGAATCCCATGATATTTTGTGGCCCACAAAACCGTCTTTAGGTAAATACGGTTCTCCTCATCGAGCTTATCCTGCCAGCTTCGTCTCGGGAATTTCTAAGAGTCCAAGGAGGATCGTGGCCGACAGGTGAGATCTCTGGATATCTTGCAATGTCTTAACCTATTGAAGTTAGGGTCACAATTAATAATAAACGATGAGGTAGATTATACGGTCGAGTATTAGGAAATTAATTTATGGATATACTTGATGAATCGGAGGGGCAAATATGAATACAGTGTTATTGCTTGTTATCAGCACCATGTATTCGTTCATCAGCTCTGTTCTAATCTATACCTAGATGGCAGAAACAGCCGCTGCTGCGACGCGTTTCTAGGTCAGTACCGGATCATTTGGACAAATTGGGAAAGGGCAGAACGAACAACTTGTTCGGCGTTCCGTTCCTACACAACACAACGGACCAGTACAGCCGAATGCAACGACGCCGTTTAGACGAAACGCATAAAGAGAACAAGATGTTGCTGCAAAACCTTCAAGGCAACGCGGATTTCGACACGGAAATAGCGATAATCAATTCCCTGCCAATCAAGATAAAGCCAAAGCACGATTTGGAAAAAAGACTGATCTCTTCGTACTTGCGACACCCTACTGCCAACGACCCAATCTTGATGCTGGCCAGGTCAAAACACGGCAGGTGGTAAACTGCTGACCGTGTTTGAAGCACTTTAGCGTCCCAGATAACTGTCGTGGTCCAAGAGGGGAGATTAATCACGAGATTTTAGTTTACACTTTCGACTTTCGCTACACTGATTATCACGGAGTTCCTCTTTATGTTTCTTCATTCGATTGATCGCCGAAAACATTGTGACCCTGTCACTTTATGAATGCAGGGTTATCCAGAATTAGATATCCCTGCGTGTTTGTTTGCAAGGGAGCTTGAATATCCAATCCTTCAACGGAGGAAGGTGTTTTGAAACAGATTATCTCGCTTTTGATTTCCAACAGCCATGTGCAGTACATACAATTCAGCAGATCATTCAACTATTTTGGATTCTTTGCTCAAATGCATTTTCTATTCCCACTGTAATCGAGATAACTTGGTAGGGTGTTATAATGCCATGAAATGTGATCATGTAAGACTTATTTTATTCTTCTTGTACTTGATTTATGCGAGGACTAATGAATTGTATGATCAACCTGGTGTATTAGTGATGAAATATTTTGACTGTCTTTAAAGCTTATTGCAAGGCTGCTAAGTGTTGCTTGTCCAAGAGATGAGTTTTTTTACTCTAAATTGCTGTGTTTAGTAACATGCTACTAATCTTCAGTCACTGGAATATGGGTGTTAAGCTCATATTTTAATATTTCGTGCTACGTCTTCCGCAGTCCTTACTCTCATCCCCAATTTTGCAACACTTGCTTAGAAAGCCAAAATGAATCACACTGTATATTGTTTATAATGCGGTTTTGAAATTTGTCATTTCTACGACTGCAGCAGTTATGATCGATTTATGAAATTTGGAAGTCACTGATTTTATGTTTATCTTTTAATAATAGTTATGTGGAAATATTATTGTAATTATGAAAAAAAAAATTATCAAGTAAAGGTTGGTCTCTGAGTGTGCAGTAGCGGAGGTTTGTTTTGGGGGAAATGCTTATGGATGATCAGACAGCATTAGTTAGGCTTCAGGCAACAATTAGTGACTCCATCGTCGATGTCATACATACGATATTGTTTTGCTAAACCGTTGATGATATACAATATACGTAAATCATTGAATGGTATATGGATGTGCCATCAATTGCACCATGACTACGGCTGAATTGATCACCACGCCTCTTGAATGAGGTCATATCCCTATGATTGGCTGTTTCGAGTACTAGTGTCGACTTGCTTTGAACGAATATCTCTGGTGGAAAAAATTTGCAACACGGATATTCTTAGGGAGCCATAATCTCACTAAAGTGGCAAGAACATTTTTGACATGTGGCGAGTCCAGCTTGCTGAAATTGACAAAATCGTACAGCTACAGTTTTTGCCGTAACCGTAATGAATTACTGGCTATTATCTGGTCTAGTGTAGAGCGAAGCTCGTGCATTGATAGGCATACGCAAGCTCGAAAATGTACTCCATATTATGAGATGTCAGGATGAATTACGACTGGTTAGGTTCGAAATATTTTGCTATCCTTTGGAGAGAGTATTTATCTGGTCTTCTCAGTTGCCTGTATGGAATCGGTGTCCTGTGCTCACACTATATTCTATTTTTTAATTATTTTTTATTAAATTACTTTAACTTGGAAAATCATCGCTGCTCACCTGATATATCAGGCAAAAAGGCCAGCGATTCCAATCAGGCTCAGTTGCAGGATTTGCTGGTGGGGTTTTGTTTTGTTCATTCCAGTTTCAGCGTAACGCCTATCGTGCGTAATATATGACGAATTATGCAGTGGTTGCCTACTTTATGGTTGCAAGGGTTGCCAGTAAACTCGCCCCAAAGTAAATTCGGCCCAGGCAAATTCGGCCATTACATCAGTAAATTCGGCCCACCGAGAATATTGTATTAAAATGTATTACCAACCGTTAACATGAATTAATTACATAATTATACTATTATTAAGTGATTTGGATGTCAGGGTATGCGTAGATCGCGTAATCACGGGAGATAGCGCGGATATTCACGGGGACCGAATTTACCGACGGCCGAATTCACCGGTCAATTCATTGGTTACTCGGTCAATTCTGCCCTCGGAGAATTTTTTATAAAAATGTATTACCAACTATTAATGTGAATTAATTTCATAATTATATTATTATCAAGTGATTTGGAGAACAGGGTATGCGTATAAATATATATATGTATATATATATGCCGATGTTTACGGGGCCGAATTTACCGACAGCCGAATTCAATCGGTATATTCGGCCCTCGGAGAACATTGTGTGAAATTGTATTACGAACTAATAATGTGTATTATATTACATAATTATAATATTATCAAGTGATTTGGAGGTTAGGGGTTAGGTTTAGGGTTAGGATTAGCGTTAGCGTTAGGGTTAGGATTAGGGTTAGGTTAGGTTAGGATTAGGGTTAGGTTAGGATTAGGGTTAGGATTAGGGTTAGGTTAGGATTAGGGTTAGGTTAGGGTTAGGGTTAGGTTAGGTTAGGATTAGGGTTAGGGTTCAGGTTAGATAATGGTATTGTAACTGTTGTTGTTACTCTGGCCCTGGCCGAATTTACCGAGGGCCGAATTCACCGACGGCCGAATTCACCGACGGCCGAAGTGACCGAGGGCCGAATTCGACGGGCCGAATTTACCTTGGGCCGAGTTTACTGGCAACCGGTTGCAAGTAAACTCGAGCGGTGAACTTGCAAACATTGACTCTTATTAACCTAAATCCAGTGGGTTATTGAGTAGGGTTACCATATGTCCTCCTTTAAGAGGATTTGTCCTCATTTTTTACTTTTTTGAAAGTGTTTTTTGAGAACTCTCCTCCAGTTTTGCAAGTCTAAAAATTCTGAAAAAGTGTCCTCTTTTCAGATTTCCAAAATATGGTAATCCTATTTGAGAGAGAGAGAGAGAGATATGATATTCTTTCTCGCCTGCACCATCGAGATGCTTCGGCGACGGAGTTGCGATACGGCCCCATGAGGTCATCTAGTCTGCGCCGCCGTTTTTTTTTTTTCTCCTCCATGCTATCCGTGATTGCTGAGCGCCTAGCAGGATAGCTGCGGATACCATTTTTCGAGTCTTTGGTATGACCCGGCCGGGGATCGAACCCAGGACCTACCGCTCGAGAAGCCGGACGCATAACCATTACACTATCTCGCTCGGTAAGGATAAAGTGGATAAGTGGAGGATAAAGTGTCAGGTCTATCAAAGAATCAGAAAATAAATAATAATATAATTAAAAGTATTGGGAACGATAGTGCATTTACCAAGTATTACCGTAAGCAAAACAAGGCTACACCTACTGTGTAGTCGCGTGGCTCAAATGATTTGCGCCATGCGATGCATTAGCACACAAATTATTTCCGGATCTAACGAATGTTTAGTGATTACAACGCAGGCACTTGTCTTGAATTGTGCTTCGAACAATTCAGAAGTTACTGAGATGATTAGTTAGCCACCTGTATACATTGTGCACTGATTTTATTGTTCATGAATATACCAATATTATGATTTACTGCCAGGTTTGACGTGGTTAAATTTCAATTAATTATATGATGGCTGATTATGACTTAACGTCGAAGATTGGGTGCTATCTGGACAGGCATCTTGTCTTCCCGCTGTTGGAGTTTTTGTCAGAAAGAGACATATTTGATGAAAGGGATCTTCTTAAAGGGAAAATAGACCTGTTAAGCAGCACAAACATGGTCGATTTTGCTGTAGATGTGTACAAGGCTCTTCATACTGGTGAGGTGAGAAAATCTCAATATCAATGCCCTAAAGAGGGACAGCACTTCAGTATACAAGTGACAAATATATAGCCTACTCATATTGAAATATATTTGTATTACGATTGCTGATAATACAATATTCTTCTCAATTCTCTTCTGGTTACTGACGATTACCCTTAACAAGGTCAGCTGAAAATATTCCGATTATTTCAATGAGAATATATTATACAATTATATATACTTTGGTAATGTTATGGAATATGAACAGTGAACACTAACATGTAGGCTTACACGTATTTGTTATGCAGGAAGCTCCTCCTCATTTAAAAGAGAAGAGATCCGAAGTGGTTGGTCTTCTGAAGATGCATACTACGAGAACTGAACCTATCTTGGAAATGTTCGGCGATCCTGAGGTTACGAAACAGGTATACCAATGTTTTTACAGCATTTCTTCATTCGACATTATTCAGACAGCTACTGTGTATAGCCTTCCAGCGCTCAATCATTCTAATATGAATTGACTGATATATTTTCAAATAAGACCATTGAAATTTGATTGCATGTCACTTGCAGGTTTTTTAATTACTCATTGGTGTCGTTGTATAAATTTAAAAGGTCTGATGAGATCATTTGTGCCGACACTGGCTATCGCTTGTTTCTATAATTTAAATAGTGGTGCTGTAGGGTTCCGCGTCCCCCAAAATTTGACCTTAGGCAGGTGATGATCATTTCAATTAACGGTATGTCAAGTTACTTGTGTGTTGATGAGATCAAATTAACGCCTTTCATCTCGCATGGTGTCAGACAAGATAGCATGATTGTAGTGTAGAGCAGTGCTCTTCAACCTTTTTCGTCGTGGTACACCCTTTTAACATTTTCTCAAAACTCGTACACCCCTGACCGTATAATACACCGATAACGCCGAAAGCCGCATTTTGATTACATATACAATACGTCCGGATTCCAACGGGGATTCGCCATGGCGCATGGACGACAAATGCTCATATGAAATTGGATACTGGGAACTTAACACCACGGAGAGCCCTTGTGGTGTTCTGTGCCTTCACTGATTTCTTGAGATATGCAATGCGCAAATTTTCTTACTGTAGAAGCAAAACATCCCAGCAGGCTTACAATATATAATTTATGTACCAAAATCGCGAGTATAAATATCAAGAAAAGACACTAGGATTATGTGTGTAGTCGCGCAGAGCGCGAAAATTTTGCACCTTAAATGGATTTCATCGAAAATGTTGGTAGTTTCACATATTATTGTCAAAAATTTATTAATTCTCAGCCCACGTGATCAGATTAACCCGTAGAGCTGATGGAGGGTGTTTTCGAAAATATTGGGTACAATATTAATGATGATGCATCTTGCGGTTCCTATTAATCACTTAGTTGCATGTTGTTATTTCTTGGCCTCTCACCAGGATTGTTTGTATTGTTATTAATAATATTTTATTACACATCAATGACAGTGGTGATAATCGCCTGTTTAGAATTTGTGCGCCACGAAAGTGCATTTCCTAAAGTTTAGTATTTTTGATTTGGGTAATGAGGACGACTTTTGCTTGCATGCGCACTCCCATTCTTCATTCTCTCTCGCTAACGTGCGTCCACTTTCAGGACTTTGCTGCTGACTTTGAAGCTCGGTTAACTCTTCTTCTGGGCTTTTCATGACGCTACGTTAACAGGGGGTCGGCGACGAGGAGCCTAGATAAACATCCGACACATAAAAACATGGCAGAGCCGAGACTAGAACCAGCAACAATTGGTTACATAATGACGGCCGCCGACACACGCTAATTTGAATATGTGTAGAAGATCGCAAAATTATGGTTATGCGGCTGAATGAGGCCGTACGTCCGCAGGTTGAGCACCCCTGACGTAGCCGAAATAAGGATGGACATTTGAGCAAGGCTGCAACGTATAGTAAATGATAATACGAATAAGGGCTCGAGGTTACTGGACCACCATCTAACGCAGTGGTTCGCAAACTCGACCCCGTGCCTGCGTAAATAGGCTATTCATAAGCTGGCCGCAGGAAGCACAAATTCAAAATGTCCGAGATCTCCTCAAGAATCATCAGACAGATATCGCAAGCTGAACACATGCTAACTCCACCCTGCTCTACTCGAAAAGGAAGTAATAAGTCCATTACCAAAGGTTGAATGATTAGAAACATTTGCTTATGACATCACATTGTACGATATTACACATCCGGTCATTCTGTTTTGAAGCATAAACTGGCGTATTTTTGTGATAGCTATAGTCATCGTATCATCGGTTCATCATTATGTGGATCTGGTACACCCCTGTACACCCCATCCGAGTGGTACACCCTTTGAAAATTCTGGTACACCCTAGGGTGTACGACCACCCCGGTTGAAGAGCACTGGTGTAGAGTGTCCAGCTTTTCGGTTCGATACGTCATGGGCTCAATTGCTTATCGGATCAGATCAAAGGCTTCACTGTAAAAACTGTTATCTGCAGCTTCCTCAGTAGGCTCTCAGCACTCTTGGATAACATGAAGAAAAATGGTGGTTCTGACTAACCTTGTAGTTACTTCACATTTCCACATCCAAACACCTAAAATGTTCAGGGCAATAGACTGGTTTCATCCTCTCAGCAATCCAGTATTAAATTCTCAAATGCTTTCACAGAGTAGGTGAAAAATCATATCCTATATTGCAGTTCATTATCACTCCTATGTGCCTGATTGAGTCCCATGAAATGCAATTATTTCCCCTTGCTTTTCCGAATTGGATTTATTTCTTCCCTGTAACGATATCAGTGTGGAACAAGTGCTTTGACATTTTGTTGTTCGATCCACTACCAATATTCAGTTCATTCTCTGCTATTTTATCACACTGATGTATTTTATCAACTGTACAAAATGTACAGTACCTAGAAAATACTTCACTGTGATATGATGGCATGGCAGAATATTCTATGACAATACACATACGGTATAATGTAGGCTGTTGTTATATTCTCTTTTCGTTATAAAGATTGACACGGTAAGAGACGGAAAGCAACTGTTTGAATACTTGGAGAAAAACCACGGATTCACACTGGAAGACCTCGACACTCTCTATGACTTTGCAAAGTTTCAGTATGAATGTGGTAACTACTCAGGTATGCTAATTCAGGCGCAAACACACTCATTGACTGAAATTATGAATATACCATTTTCTGTCACAGGTACGGCAAACTACTTGTACTTTCATCGAGTTTTAGTTAGCCCGTCGGACAAGCATGCCATGGACACTCTGTGGGGTAAACTTGCGAGTGAAATATTGATGCAAAACTGGGATACGGCCTGGGAGGACTTACACAGATTACGCGAAACCATTGATGCCAATACGATCGCATCGCCACTGCAGGTAACCGCAGAGCACTTGAAAAATGTTATTATTAGTGAAAACAAGTTTGGTTATGGTTTGACTATCAAAATATCTCATCTCAACAAAAAACTTATTATTCCTAATTTTACTGTTTTAAATTATTAGGTTGACTAAAAAACACTGTGACATATCAAATTTGGCTCAATTCCAACCTGTAGAAGAGCAGTTAGAGTGGAAAATTTTTGATTTATTGAAATCTTTCTGGCTACCCCGTGTAAATTGATATCAAATTTGGGTCAATTCCAACCTGCAAAGTTATTGGATTTGAAAAAATAATACGACCTCTTTATAGTGGGAAATTCTTTGACGGACACATTGAATTACCCACCGTAAACAGTTTTTTTCAGGTATTTTCTATGCCAATAACTTAACTTGTACAGGTTGGAAATGAGCCAAATTTATTCTGCATCGCTTTTATGGACAACGAAAAGATTTTATCAAATAGCCAGTAGAATTTGAAAAAGTTCTTTTTGAACAACCCTAGCGTACGGTATATGCATGTTCACAAGAGCATTCATTATACACCGTGTATTGAAGATTTTTTTTTGTAATTGGCGCAAAAATAGCATACGGTACATGTATGAAATAAAGCTGATTCCTATTACTGATTTCAAGCAACCGGTGGCCTTACTTTAACATTTTTGGATTTTTTTTCAGCTCTTACAACAGCGAACGTGGCTCATCCACTGGTCTTTATTCGTATTCTTCAATCACGCCAAGGGAAAAGACGAAATCATCGAGTTGTTCTTGTATCAGCTTCCTTACTTGAACGCTATTCAAACGATGTGCCCGTGGATTTTGCGTTATTTAACAACGGCAGTGATAACGAGTAAAAGGAGGCGGCAGGTGAGATCGGCGTGATTACGAAAACCGAACTAACCTTACTAACAAGAGTCTGCTGACACTTTATATTGTTATTATGCCAAATTTTTTCGCTGTTCTACTTGCAGAGGTGGTCGGTCAGTAACAAGGCACTTTGACTTTAATGGAGTAGTCATGGAGTTTTTGCCTACTTACAATACTCACTCGAGTGGTTCTACAATTGAATAATGATAAATTCATGCCGGTGAAGTCATATTTTGTGATACGATTGTTGATATACAATGGTTTTTCCTATTCTCTACAAGTTGGTGACGATTACCCCTGACGAGTGTCGGTCGAAAATATTCAGGTTCATTTCAATATGAATATATATTATTCAATTGTATATTGAAGTTCGGTACCTTCAAGAAGCTCCTCTTCAAGTGGTTATATATGTTTTTAGACTACTTTCGTTTCTATTCATCAGCTTGCAGTCTTAGACAAAACTAGTCCTTGAACACTTGACAGTTTTTAAGGTAAAACTACTTCTTGCACTTAAAATTTGTCAAAACGTATTTTTGGGTATGTTTACATCGCCTTTATGTGTGAAGTCGTCGTGAGAACTGGGTTAAATTTCCCCTCATTTGCAGCATTTGTTACTGTGCGTTGGTGGATCAGACGTGCACGTTGTAATTTCACCAGTAGCATTCGGTCCAATTAACTGCTAAAAGTATGTGGCCCCCTGACCAAATCTGTCCTTTGAAACTATTTACTCGAGTACATTCCATACCTTCATTTTCTACTCCATTCGAAGTAGTTTTGACTTGTCCTGTGACTCGCTACTTCGTCTTGTACTCCAGTAAAATAGTATGACTTCCGATTACCTGCTAAAACTATGCGACCCCTCGGCCAAAACCACTTCCTCAAACTGTTCGAGAGCTTTTGAGGCCTTCCTTTACTGCTTACACTTGATTTAATTTTGACGTGTCTTGTAAATCACTGCTTGTACTAGAGCAGAAATTTATCACATTACTTCGATTTGAATACCAACCCTGACGAAATGACCACCTTTATCTGCTCGACAGGTTCTGAAAGATCTGGTTCGAGTCATACAGCAAGAAACGTACACCTACAAGGACCCCGTCACCGAGTTCATCGAGTGCCTCTACATCCATTTCGATTTCGACCGCGCGCAGGAGAAGCTGCGGGAATGCGAGACCGTGCTCGCAAACGACTTCTTCCTCGTCGCCTGTCTCGAGGAGTTCATCGAGAACGCGCGGCTGTTCATCTTCGAAACGTTCTGTCGGATACACCAGGTTTGTACTGACGTACGATTGTGGAAATGTAGACGTGACTTGGAGCGGTTTGCAGCAGTGTTTGGGCGGCTAGAAAAATTTCGTATTTCCAAGTTGGATTGGAATTAGGATTATAGCTACAGTTCATTTCCAAGTTAGATAAGAATTAGGATGGTTGGATTCTCAAACACTTGGAAATCGAATTTGAAAGAAATAAAACAAAAATCAAGTTCAGTTCCTATCAAATTAGAGCTCGTTCTGGTAAGCATGGGAATGGCCAATGTTCAGTTCTATATAATTTCAGAAAAAGAGAAATTAGACTAGTTCTAATTGAAATGGGAACATAGAAACATTTCACAAGTTAAATTAGAATTAGATGACCGGCATGAAGCTCTAATTATCATGGAATTATCATGTTGTCCAAGTCTCGATTGCACAATGAATGTGCCGTACGGTCGTCTGCCAATATAAACTTTGCACGTACGGAAAAAGGCCGGATGAAATCAAAACTACTTGGATTGGAATAATAATAATAGTCGTCAGATTATATTTTCATCCTGTAAAGACAATGCGATGTAGTGGGGTTGTGACCAAGTTGCAAGGTTCTAATGCCAATATAAACTTTGCACATGGAAAAAGGCCGGATAAAACCAAAGCTACTTGGATTGGAATAATAATAATAGTCGTCAGATTATATTTTCATCCTGTAAAGACAATGCGATGTAGTAGGGTTGTAACCAAGTCGCGAGGCTCCGAGTCACAAGTCAATCTCACTTCCGTAGTTTTGACTCGAGTCAAGTCGAGTCATTTTCGATTCACCACAGAGTCCAAGTCAGCATGCTGAGGGTCGAGTACGAGTCATTGTGTTGACTGTTCAGTTTTCAGTTAAAGTCCTGTTAAACCCACTTTTTATAACTCTGTCTGGTGATATCAAACGGTTCGCATTTATAATATACTCATTTTCCTCTCTTTTAGCTGTTTCTGGTCACATTTTCAGGTACCAGTAGTCCGGTACCGTTCGACGAAATCCCTATAGTGTGGTTACCTTTACTTTTCTTCGAAATTACGAAGAAGTGTTGGTCTTGGCCGTTTGAGTCTCGAGTCGTAAAACTTGGTTTGAGTCATGCGCAATGACTCGGGTCTAAGTCGAGTCAATACACAGATTGACTCGAGTCGAGTCGTCAGAAAATGGTGACTCGAGTCAAGTCATTACAACCTTTTTTTTCAGCGCTCAACAGGTTAAGATAGCATTTGATTCCGAACCTGGATTTGCCTTACCCTTGTCAGGCGTTGCATGCTTGTGAATAAGATCTTTGGTATTTTTTTGAAAAAAAAGGTAATTTAACATTCCAGTGTATCAGCATCGACATGCTCGCCGACAAACTGAACATGAGTTCGGAAGACGCGGAGAGATGGATCGTGAACCTCATTCGGAACGCTCGTTTGGACGCGAAGATAGATTCGAAATTGGGGCACGTGATGATGGGGACGCAAGCCGTCTCGCCGTACGAACAGGTTGGCACGCATTTCGAATCTGGAGTTTTTGAAATGTTTGATGTCGTTCTCGATGCTAGGTGATTGAGAAAACGAAAAACTTGGCGTTTCGTAGCCAAATGCTGGCTACCAACGTGGAGAAGCGGTTGAATAAGGAGAAGAACAGTTCAGATAATCCGGTATGTCGTTTTGTTTTGTTTGATTTTGTCACTACGGGACAGCTGTTTGCGGCAATGAATAGTATGGTATACTTGAGCCAATGCTCGAAGGCATGTGTTCTTCAATTAATAAAGTATAATAGATGTATGAGCTGAAATTGTGATGTATCGGCCTTTGTGAATTCGTCACTTGGTATGTATGTATTGATGTTTTTGGGTTGGGTTAAGATTGGGGATTTGGCGAGAGTTGGGGTAATGGTGGGTTCGGTTCGAAAAGGGTCCGTCAAGTGCCGAATTCACAGGTAACCTTCATAACAGCAAGGGTATGATCATGGAAATCGGCATTTACTGTAAGATTGGGTTACCGTATTTTGGAATTGGGGAAGGTGGACACTTTCACCAAATCAGAAAAGTTGGTTGATCAAAACTGAAATCAGCCGATTTTGCTATTTTTTCGTTTAAATTCCGATTTTCACACTTCTTACTTAAAATTAATGGTGTTGACTAAAGAAAAGGCGGGTGCTTTCGATCGAATCGCAAATTTCCTATAGCTGTAAAAGCTGTAAAGGAGGACGAATCGCCAAAAAGAAGGACATTTTCAAAAACCTGAAAAAAAGAGGACAAATCCTCCTAAAGGAGGACGTATGGTAACCCCTACTGTAAGGGCCTTACAAAATCTTGGTCTTGATAAAGTGAATCTGAGCCGGTAGCCGCTGGTAATGTTTTAGGATTGAGGGTTATCCCCTATTTGAGGTCTGGGGCACTATCAGCCATCCTCCTAAAAAGCGCATCGTGGTGTTTCATGTAAAACTAGCCTGTTTCGGGAAGGTAAAAGATTGGATCTATCTGTAAAATGATATTAAATAAAAGTATGTTTTTATCTGTATCAGTTGAAGAGAAAGGGTTTTGTTAATAGTATTATTCCAGAATACGTAACATTGATACACCCTTGTTATTAAAATGAATTGCGGTCGGCCTGTTGTGTTGATTAATTGTGTATCAAGATATCTGTGCTTAAATCTTGGTCCCGGGCTGTGTTGATCTCATATCCAACACTGTGTCTGGAACTGGCCAAAGCGGCATTAGTCATCCAAACTAATGGTTGAATTTAAAACTGCATGGTACACTCGGAATCCTCGTTTCAGATACCGCACTGGGCTACCGGTACGAAGGAGGCATGGTGAAATTATGGTCTCTGCAGTTGCCGCGTGTTACGATTTTGTCTGGTATTTTACTTCTTGGAGATTACTGTATTGTTGCCGGAAATAGAGAGTGGATGGAGACCCGGGAATGTTGTTGTGGTCGTGTCCAGGTGGCGATTAATTGCGTGCGGGAATTTTTAACAAGTGCCGGGTCTATGGCGGGGTGTGGTATTTTGTACATCGCACGTATTGATTTTCGAGCCAGTAATAAACCACGACTTTGACACAATTGTTAGTTTCTACATTCTTTCGCACGCAGTGGAGTGCTCTATTGTTGCAGTAATATCAGGTTGAAACGCGTTTCTTTTGATGCAGTTCAGTTGGCTTGGTACCTCAGTGCGATCTGTTTATCGATGCATATGCATGCCGAAGTGAATGTGTGGCAGTATCAGTCCGGCGGCTTGTGGAGTCTCGTCCACAATCTTATTTTAGGCGAAATTTTATGGCATTCTCTATAATTTCTTTGTATGACAATCTGCAGCATGTGGGCTCTTCAGCTCATTGGTGTTGAATATGAGATCAATGGCTGGCGGGATTTTCGCGCTGGGAAAAACGGCTGTTGAAATGTTCTTATACGCTCAGGCACGAAATGTAAAATGCGGTTCGATTAACACAGGAGGTTATCGAAACGACCAAGCACGTTCTCTCAAACATCCATCTCGGACGAATGCCCGATATATTAGTGTGTTTGATCTTGATCTTCGGGCTGTCTCGCACTTTTATTCGCTTTCCTTGTATTCGTCGTTGAACGGCTAATTTCTCAAGGCTTTTTGTAAAGATGCAAGAACGGCCGACGGTTAGTAAAAAAGCTTAGATAGGCTTCGAAACGTACTATTGCCGAAACCAGAACAGATGTAGGTAGCGGTAGGGTTGATTTACGAGCTACTCTGCTACGGCAAGGTAAGTTCACTAACAATCGTTCTTTGAGCTCACTCGCGGAGTGGCATGTTATATATCGTGGTGTGTCCTGGCTCACGTATGACTGGCGCCAAATGTGATATCCAGCCAGGACAGTGGACACCACTAGACTGAAGCATCCCAACGGCATATAAACTGATACCAGGAATATTCCATTCTCTCATAATTGCCAATACAGTTAGTTAGACCCAATCAGGGGTTTCTAGAAATCCCGGACCCAACTCCGTATGTTGGGCGTATCACTTTATTTTTTTTGAAGAAGGGTTACTAAAAGAAAGATGAAATTTTGAGGTACATAATCGCAAGAACAGAGAACAGAATGATGTTAAATAGGGTTAACATATTTTGTAAATCTGAAAAGAGGACACTTCTTCAAAATTTTAGTACTTCACAATACTGGAGTAAAATCCCGAAAAAATCATACATTTTCCCCGACTTTCTGGTCGGTTGACTAAAAAAAGGTCTACTTTCCGGCTCAACTCCTGAAATACCATTTCTGTCAGGTTTCCATAACACCGCACTCAGCTCTACCGGTAAATCTGATTACTTGAGCAGAGAGGACAAGAAATTGAAAGCAATATATATGCAATTCCCGATTTTATCATGAATTATCAAAAATTTTCGCGCTTCGCGCTGGCTCACTGAACAGTACGACTGATTACGTGGCAAAAGCGAACAACGTGATTGGGGGACGGGGGTAAGTTCAGGGCCGTAACAGCACTTCGCCAGCCCCCCCCCCAAAAAAAAACGTTGGTCTTGGGCCCCCCATATGTTGGTGAAGCGAACTTCAGGGAACTTCGCCCCCCCAGACCCCCATCAGGCTATTCGCTAATTAACGCTGCTTACTGATCTTCTACATTGGGGGCCGTTTAGTGGGTCAGCTTTTATCGCCTAAACGCGCCAAGCGCGAAAATTTTCTATAATTCATGATTCAATAGGTCAATATCATCGGGAATTGCATATATATTGCTGTCAATTTTTATCCTCTCTCCGCTCACGTAATCAAATTTACAGGTAGAGCTGAGTCAGGTGTGTTTGAAAAAGTAGGATCCCTCAATATTATAATTAAACATCTTGGCAAGAACGAAACAGCACTTCGTCAGGCCCCGCAAGAAATCTTGGGTCTTGGGTCCCATATAGCGTGATAAACCTACCCCCATCACCTTGTGCGCTTTTGCCACGAAATGAGTTGTATTGCTTAGTGGGCCAGCGCCAAGCGCGAAATTTTTTAGAAAATTCATGAGAAAGTCGGTCAATATGATCGGGAATTGCATATATATTGCTATCAACTTCTTGTCCTCTCTGCTCACGTAATCAGATTTACCGGTAGAGCCGAGTGAGGTGTCTTGGAAACTGTAGGGCCCGTTGATATGACTCCTTAACATGATGTTATTTCTTGACCTCATGTCTGCTATATAAAAAAAAATATAGAATCGCCATAACGTATAGGCTACGAAAGTAAAAGACGCACACGATTTCAAATTGGAATTTCTTCACTGGCATATAACTTAGGGTTACCATATTTTTGTGAAGCAAATTCCGGACACTCTTAAGCGCCCACTAGCGGATTTTAAAATGAGGTGTAACACATTGTCTGTCAACATGACGTCACACTAGCAAAGCATTTCCCATCGACTGTATACACCAGGGGTGTCAAACTCAACTTGCGTCGCGGGCCGGACTGAAACCTTCAGAGAACTCGCGGGCCGGACGAGTCAAATGGTTCCAAAATGTTACCTCAAAATCTATGCCCTTGTTTTTCACTTGAATACTCAAATATCAAGCCTATGTACATAAAAATATATTACGGTATATCACGGACCATATGGTTCTATTCTATCTACACCTTTATTAGCAAACAATTGAATTGGCAGAATTACGATGATTGGCCTATTGAATAATTTTATAAACTGCTAAAACAGCGGCGTTATAATTGTTCCCTATGGGATGGTATTTGTCTTGTGAGGTTCATATAGCCAAGACAGTGTGCCGATACAACGAAGTTTTCGGTCAGCATTAGGGCAGTCCTTTTCGGCCAAGGTATTCTCGCTGCCGATCGTTCTGGCACGCTTCTTGGAGTCGCATGTTAGATGACCTACTTTACATGTCTTGGTGCCTCGTGGCGCGGTAATGGCCATTGGCCAACGCCGATATGCCCATTTCTATAAATCTTGCGTATTTTGTCAGGGGGAAGAGTAGGCCTACCCCACAATCAAGATAATTGGCAACTTGAAATCGCGCGTAGCGCGAAAAAAATATGAAAAAGTTGCATAGATTTTCAAAAAATACTCTGTAATTTATGCTAATACACGAAATAATTTTGGGCCCCCTTCGAGCTCGCCCCCCCCCATTGGGGGGCTTGGGGTGCGGCAGTTACTGGCCTGGGTAGGTTTATAACCATATGGGAGCCCAAGACCCAAAAAGCTTTTTTGAGGGCCTGACGAAGTGCTGTTTCGTTCCTGCCAACGGGTATACGCCCGAAGATGTTTAATTATTATTGAGGGGCTTACCTTTTCAAACACACCTCACTCAGCTCTACCTGTAAATCTGATTACGTGAGCAGAGAGCGGATAAAAATTGATAGCAATATGTATGCAATTCCCGATCATATTGACCGATGCAATCATGAATTATAGAAATTTTTCGCGCATGCAGTCGAGATAGGCTGATTTAGCTAACGGCCCCCAATGTAGATAATAAGTAGCGATAAACAGTTGATAACGTGAGGGGGTCTGGGTGATGGTATATCACAACCTAACGATAGGAATTGCGAACCTATGTGTCCGAAGTAAATGGACAATTGTCTGAATTACCGGGATTTTTTAGGAGCAAATTCAACTTTTATGTTCCGTTTCGAGGATGTTGGCCCAATTGTCTGGGCGAAAATAGATCACATGCTTGAATATGGCATCCGGAGGTGTCGTAATGTTCAATTGTCGCATGATTAAATGTCGCATGCGGAAGTGTCGTAATGGCGGTAATGCTCAATTGTCGTATGATTAAATGTCGCATGCGGAAGTGTCGTGAGGCTCGAGTTCCGCATGCATAACTGTCACTGTGCTTATGTGGCCCTATGCTTTCGTGTAACCATGCCCATGTGTACACAATTTCAAATGTACCCATGTGGATGTGTCCCATGTTCATGTGTATCCATGCTCAATTGCTCATATGACCCAATGCCGATGTGTCACCATGCCGATATATTCCCACGCTAACGTGTCACCATGGTCAGGTGTCCCCTTGCTGATATGGCACCATGTTGATGTATCCCCGTGCTCATGTTTCATCATGCCAATGTGTCCCCAGTCCCCACGTTCATGTATCACCATGATCATGTGTCCCCATGTTATTGTGTCGTATGCTCAACAGTCGTTTTTCATTTTGTCGCATGCTCAAATGTCGGGCAACCTCGCCATTTATCGTTAATGGATTTTACGCAAAACCGTTAATGGTCTCTATTGATTTTAACGATGCTCCTTACTTAGATCGGTCATGAGCTTTTGGACTGTATGTCTTGATTTTAGTATCGAACGCTGTGCCAAGTCCCAAGATTGACACTCAATGATTAGGGCAGTAATTTTGTTATCGAGGTCGAGTATGGTAGATATGTACCATGGAAAACTGAATAAAACTGAATTCAGTTTTCCATGTATGAATGTAGCCTACGCACGCTGATCTGACACATAGGCCTAACTACCGCATTGCGGATTTCACGCAGAAGCCGGTGTTGGTCAGTGCTAATTTTAACTGTGTTTCATACTGAGATAGGTGGTGAGATGATGATCTCATGAAACAGTTTACTAAGATTCTCGGTTTGCATTTACTTTATTTTATATTCTCCAATGTCAACATCACCGTGAAATTGTGGCCTTCAAGCCATTTGCTTACAACCCCCTGTCATGCGCGATAGCTAGTTCGTTTTCGATGACGGCTAACGTCTGATCACTTTATCAGCCTACTCATTAATATATTTTACGCAAAATTCGGTGTTTTTACGCAAGACTCGGTCCTTATCAGCCTGGAAATTGTCCATTGATCTAATCCAGTGGTTCTCAACCGGTGTGCCATTTGCGTCTCGCAAGTGTGCCGCTAGAGAATTCTTCGAAAATTGGAAATTATACGCAAAATAACAATCAATAATCTAAATTGGGCTCGATGTGAAGTCTGTATATTTGACAAATAAAAATTGTTGTGATGCAGGGATATTGATTGCCTGCATGACAACAATAAAGTTTATCCGGTTTATCGTGTGCTTTAACGGCGGAATTAAATTTTGCACAATACGTTATTGATTAATCTCGGAGAAGAGCAGACTTGGCGGTGCCTATGTGACAATGCAATTTTCAGGACCTTGTTAGGCAGCGTACCAGCACCGCCATTAAAATATAGGCTTGTAGCGCAACGTTATGCTACAGGCGCCGAATTTGAGATTGAGAAGTGTAGTTGGTCAATTTATATCAGTTTACAAATTTCCCGACCGCGTAGGTTATCATCCGGAGTTGTTGGAAGCTTGGAACTATAATTGAACTGCGGGTGACTGCCACTAACAGGGGTGTCAAACTCAACTCGGGTCGCGGGCCGGATTCAAAAGTTTTAATCGCTCGCGGGCCGGACCAGTCAAATGATCCAAAATGTTACCTCCACGTCCATACCTTTGTTTTCCACTGAATGCTTTATTATCAACCGCCTTGCAAAATAGTACTATATTTATATATTATACCAAGGATTATGTGGGCTCTATTCCAGCAACACCGTTGTTCGCAAACAATGGATTTGACAAAATGTGAATGCGTCTGTGAATAACTATTATTTGGACTATTTTCCCAGAAAACTCTGAAGAAAATGTGCTATTTTTCAGTGTTGGGATCAAGTCACTACCTTCGAGTCACGAGTCATTTCGAGTCATCGCACATTTTGACTCGAGTCAAGTCAAGTCAATCGATTTTCAAAGGTGACTCGAGTCAAGTCAAGTCACTCGATTTTTGGAGGTGACTCGAGTCAAGTCGAGTCAAGTCAAGTCAAGTCACGAGTCAAGTCAAAATTCAAGTCAAGTCGCCTTTTCGAAGTATGAAGCATGATTAGTGATTACGTCATTGCATTTCGCTAGGTGTCTGAATAACAGATTGATTGGTCATTGATTCTGAACCGATGAACGAAAGAACGAATATATAGTTAAATATACAAATACATGCAATACGGGGCTGTATCGCTCAAATAGAACTGTTAAACTACGTAAGTAATTGCATAGCCTCATTTTATAGTTACTAGTCAAGATAAAGAATCGAGAAACGAATTGATAAGATGCAATGTATCATCCCTTATACATAATATTGGTATGATACAATTCGAATCTGCGCCAATGGCTGAGGAGTATATAAACTATATTCGATTACAATTTAAATAAAACAAGAGGTTCGGTTAAGGTAAGAACAGAGAACAGAAATATATATTTTGCTATTAAATTACTTTACTACTAGTTTACGACAACCTAAGTTGTAGCTTCGATCACTTCGTTTGTGGTCCATATATTTGTGAGAGAATATTTGACGATCAGTAAAACGCACGATCATTGAATGATTGGTAGCTCTCATGGGTTACACAAGTGTTTGGCGAACAATCCGAACATATGCAAGATAAGGTGATTTTTACTTGATGACTTGAAATTGACTCGTGAATTTTGCTCCGAGTCACGAGTCAATCCACATTTCTGATACGCCGAGTCAAGTCAAGTCAAGTCATTTTAGCAAAGTGACTCGAGTCAAGTCAAGTCATACGAAAAAGGTGACTCGAGTCTGACTCGAGTCAAGTCATGACTCGAGTCATCCCAACACTGCTATTTTTTGCCTTCCCGTAATGTAGTGTCAATGTCACCACCTTGTGCCTGATGGTTACTAGGGCTGGGAACATTCGAGTACTCGAATATGAATCGATTATTAATTTTAATGATTCGAGTCGAGCAGTAAAAGACGATTCTTTCGAGTACTGAAATTATACGCTCCTCGCTACTGAAAGTTAATTTATCAAGGAGAATTACAGTTTCGTTACTAATTTTCACTGTTGAAGCCTTGAAACCGTGATTGGTCGTATCGTAGCATACGAAACGTAAAGTACAAAGCTACGAACGTTACTGGAAATAGCACATTTCCAAAATCATGATCATCCAACAGCATTGTCACAAAGTGCAATGAAATCGGCATGGTCGAAAAAATACCAAAGTATTTTTTAACGTGATGGATAACAGGCATTATGTTCTCTGTGGTCGCATAAAAGATACATATTTGTACTTTGACATAGGCCTATTACAGAATTGACTGACTTTAAATCTACTCAAGTAAGTAAGTAGTTGTGAAAACGATCGTAATTCGTTCTCATGGACTGTCAAAAGCTGCAAATCGAGCTATATGCGGAAGGTGTAGAAAGCTTGATTCATATTGATGCATCCCAGGAGGTGTCGATTTTTGACAGAATAAACATACGTCCACATCATGGGATGTAAATGTGAGTATTGATATGGAAATGTGATGCTAATTCTTTGTTTACTCGAACACCCCCATGTTATAAGACCTCTAGTTCAGTCGGAGAGTAATACGGAGAAGTTGTGTCGGATACGGTTTTAACACTTTGCACGATTAGTATACCTTAATTAAAAATATGGCAGATCGCTAAAATGCCAAATAGTGTATGGCTTTATTTTCGGAAAATATAAGGCGTTACTACACTTGCTTTTATACTTCAACATGTATGTTCTCCAGACCAAAGAACTGAAAATATAATTAGAACTCAACGTATATTACTCGTAATTGATAGAAAAATACTAATGCTACCTCTAAAAAGCGGAAAATAAATTTCATGTCTTCTGTCCAGAAAGTTTCAACGCGGCCTGCTAAAACAGGTCTGACGTTAAAAAAGTCAAATTCCACTTTTTCAGATATGGACACATAATAGGCTGTCAGGTATAATAGGTAATTGCTAGATTTCGAAACGGTAGTTTCAAACGTTAGGGATCATACTTTATGTGATTACATTTTTGATATAGGCGACAATGCGGTGTGAACGAAACCACGCAACCCGGTATTTAAATTATATTCAGCGAGACTTTCGTTAAAATATATTTGTCACTCCAAATCTACTGTGCGCGAAGCGCAACGAAAATTCTGGGGATTACATGACTTTTATGAAAATTAAATGTTGGTACTACGTGAAAACAGCCCCGAAATTCTTTAGGCTATCTTTCTTATTGGGGGATTAAACTACTTCTACTTGACAAACTGGAAATAGCGAAAAGTAAGTAAGTAGTTCACAAAATATTACGAAGTAGAAGTAGAAGTAACGAAAAAAAGATCTACTTGAGTAAGTACCAGAAGTAGAGGAAGACTACTTGAGTACTTCAAAAAAGTAGAAGTACTTCGTTACTGACCACCTCTGTCGATTACTCGACTCGACTAGTGATTCAGAATCGAATCACTCACGAACTCGATTTTGCCCGGCCCTAAATTGGTTACTAACCGAGATATAGTAGAAATTCAGATGAACGTATGGAAAGAATACTCACAAAGACACAAGATGAAATTTCGAAAACAACCAGAACGATGTGAGACATAGATGGTTATTGTTGCTTTACAGCACTGACCGGGAAGACTCACAAGTCACAATAAACCCAAAATTTCAAATTGGTTACTTGAGTGAGAACTCAACACGGTCGACAGATGGTTATAATCAATGTTTCCTCTAATTGTTGACGATTCTGCGCGCACTCACGAACCCACTGCGCAGTCCCTTGGACAGCAGTGCGTAACGACTAAAAAAAGGTCATCATTTCGGAATTTTGTGCGCAACTTCGATATTCTTTGCGCAGAGACCAATGTTTCCTCTAAGCTGCGCACGTGCGCAAATGCGCAGTGCTGACACGGTATCTGAGCACAGACAATCGAAGTTGCGCACAACAAATCCGAAGTGATGACCTTTTTTTAGTCGTTACACACCCCTGTCCTAGGGTCTGCGCAGTGAGTTGGTGAGTGTGCGCACACTTGTCAAAAATTAAAGGGAACATTGGCAGATACCGTTTCATCACTGGCCAATTGCGCACGCTCGCTGCTTAGAGGGAACATTGTTTATAATGTGTCCGATGAACATGTTCGACATTCACTACTACTAGAAATGTACTGTATAATGCAATAATTTTTAAATTTTCGCAGAATGACTTCGCGGGCCGGATGAAATGGTCTGGCGGGCCGTATGTTTGAAACTCCTGCACTAGAACTATCGGGGTATATTAGGGCTATCATCACGCGTGCTACACGATCTACGTGGAAATTCGTTTGGCATCCATGGCTAGTTACATCGATAATAATGCGGAAGTGCGCAGAGTTTGTCAAACAAATCTTATGAAATAGTATCTAAGGGCAGTCCGAAATTTCTGTGATGTCATAAATCGTTAGTAAATCAAAATGACCCCTTTTTTCTCGTCTGAATACACCCTGCTTGTTGTAATCACGAAGGAACGATATTCTGACCTGAGGAAATCGGCGAATTTTTTCAGAACTTGGTAATCTATAGGTAGGACGCTTCAATGCAAAAATTTACTTTTAGAAATAATAAAATGGATAAATTTATTAAGAAAGGAATACAAGTGGTGATTATCATTGCAGTAAATAAAATAGATTTTGGAAGTGTGAGGTCCATTAGAAAAGGAAGCTAGAGAGCACGCAGCCACGCATATATTGCGACAGTTATCTAAATATGGGCATCACCAGGATGGTGAATCGCAACCTGTACCAGATAGCCTTTTCTGTCATGCAAAATGTCAAATGAAGCTAGCATGCCAATTACATTGAAAAGGAACATTTTAAAAAGCATAGACACTTATCTGTCGTGCTACTTCTAAGCCACTATGTGCTTGTGTGCCGCGTCCTATTTTGCATTTTGAAAGGGTCCCACGATTCCAAAAAGGTCGAGAACCACTGCTAATCGTACGCGGGAGGAAAGCGCACTCTTACCTTTTTCCCATTTCGATAAAAATGAATGGCTGACGTATAAGCGAGTATAAGGACGCCTTGTTATACACTTTTACACTGCATGTGCCAGTGTTTCTATAGTCCGACCGAAAGTGGGTTTGTTTTTGAGGTATTCATGGTGTGCGTCGACTACTATGGTCATGTCGCCAGGCCAATTTTCATCATTTTTAATCCGTAGCTGCCGATTGTCCACAACGCTTACATGGTGATATGGTGAGGAGGAGCCTAGATAAACCTCTAACACGCAGGTAGGAATTCTAGAGTCGACCTCGGTCGGACTCGAACCCACAACCCACTGGTGTTGCAGCCGTGGATGATGCCAATACGCCATCTCGCCACTACCGAAATTGAGTATCGACCATCGTGATCTGAAGCACGTTATATACTGCAAACGGTGTCTCGATATTACCCGATGGTCAACGTTGCTCGGCTCGAGTTGACTTGTTTATAGGTCTATTCCAACACATCTTTTTCCGAAGTAGTAACCAATTGAAGAATCGCTTTCTATCAACTTGGCTGCAGTAATTAGGCTCGATGAGTTGGATGTGCTCACTGCTCACGATTCTCAACGCTTTCATTCTTGATATTCCAGATTTCAATGAGCTCGTCATTGAACATTTTGAAACTATGAGATCACGCCTCGCGCAATCGGCCTACTGACACGAACTACTGTAAGTATAGGCTGAGCTATGTTAACCATGCCTAATGTCTATACCCCATACAAACTGTGTGTGACCGCCACGAAGTCACATTTTCACGTCGGAATACACTATTGTGACATCATTTTTAGACAATTAAAATCAGGTGCACCCCTTGCCCTACCGGCCTACCACCCAATATTGTGACGAGCCGCCACTGGGACGTATGGTAACCCTAATGTTAAATCAATCTGCCGCGGAATAGTGTACTTTATGTTAATTTAGAAATATTTACGAAAATGTGGAAGCTGGCCCCTTTTGCAGCTCCTGGCTCCGCCAATGCGTCGAAACAGTTGCTTTATTAGTGAGCAACTCAACATTCCACATATCGCGGTCAGGCTAATCAAAGTCTTAGCTGGCCTTGCAAATTCTCAATAAGTCACGTGGGCACTGGGCAGTACATTTCTAATTTCGAATATTACCACGCGGGCACTCAAAATCTTTTGGGGTGCCAAGGGTTATTTTATTGGCCATCCCTGCTGTAACACGTAGGCCTACCTCCGCCTACTGCCCGATGTAACAGGGTTATTTCGACTGTATTTCTGTATACGCTCTTCCTTTGTTTACTTTTTGTAAGTACACCGAAGAACCAGCGACACAGGGGAGAGAAGCCCCGATCAGCCTACGACGTAACGCGATTTAATAGTACCGAGATCAGCGTGGTACAAATGGTTTGCTACTAGGCAAGGTTCGGTGCGACAATCCGGTATGGGATCTTCTGAAACTAGGTCAAGCGAGGCTTGATAATAAACAATCCCTGATGAAATACGAAATTCATTCGGCTTTAATAAATATGTTGAAGAATATTCTTGCCGTTGCTATGAAGTAGGCCTACGATTTGCGAGCTTTCAGGTACCACAATTGCCGTCGCGCAATGCGGAACGTATCTGCACTGCAGGTATGGATAATTTCAACACGAGCCTCAATTGACCCGCGAGCAATCGAGAATACTGGATTGTTTGTGCCATTTGATCATTAATTCATCGAAGAGTCCACTTAACTGGGAATATGAAGCTTCTGTGACTGACTTGTACAATATAAGCATTACAATTATAATTCTTGGTTTAATTATCTTTGTCTGGTCGCAAATTTATAGGTAGGCTGTAGTGCAGGGGTTCTCAACCTGGGGGCGCTCCCCCCTTGGGGGCGCGGAAAGCTCTCAGGGGGGGGGGCGCGAGAAATTAACCACGTCTGTATTAATTCTGACTAAAAATGTGCGTCACAATCATTCTGGGAAGACGATTGTTAAAGATGAAACTTATTTCGTATTCAAGAAATCTCGCCAAATTATAACTCCAGCATTCGCGCTCAACGGAGTATAGGCTGATTTCAACTTCATTCGAGCAAATTTTCGATATTCTTTGAAAATTTGGAGCGATTCCCACGTGTAAGTCATTTATTACTTAATAGCTTTGCAGTAGCCTAAAGTTCGGTGCGCTGGGTAGCTGTTGTTAATAATTGGCGAACTGCACTGCCTAAGACAGATTTAGATGCAATATAAGTTGCCCGGTTTCGCCCTCAATTAAGCTACCCTAAATAAACTCAATTTATTCACTTCCAAAACCGATCGAATTTAGCATGTCAGTACAGAACGATGCCGTGCTCTCTGTAGTCACTACCAGCATTAGGATTTCTCAGTGCAACCTACCTTGAAATAATTTGATGTCCTGTTCAATGTTTTTTTGCTATTTTCAAACAAGTTTGGGGAAATTTGTCAGAAATGTTAAAGACTCAACCACTGGAATGCGGATTCAAACTTGGCGTAAGACATACCATATGTATACTGTTAGATCAGGGAAGGGCAGCCTGTTGCTGCAGATGGGAATTTGTGCGGCCGTCGACACCTAATTCAATTAGTATGTGTTGGCATCCGTCGACATGCAAATTGAAATTACGAATTCACTCCAAAATTTTTGAGAGATTTTAATTAATCTTGAAATTTTCTTCACACTCCGCGCAATTCAACATAACCTAATTTTTCGATTTTAATATAGTAGCGCCCTTCTCACTCTTAGCCGGAATCGGAATCGTGCGTTCCGCACGAAAGAAATTTGTTTATGCTACATTTGGGCGATTTTAATATATTTCCACTACCGATACAATCGACAATCCTGATCGGGGGTCAAAAAATAACAGCATGCAACCAAGTGACTAATAACATTTGGCCCACCCGAAGATGCATTATTATTTATAACTTGCCCTAAATTTTCAAAAGCACTCTCTCAATGAACCCTACCGGTGTCACATGGGCTAAGAGAGGATAAATATTTGATAATAATATGTGATACTGCTACTATTAATTACGGAATTCATTCGTGAATCAGAAAAATTTTCGCGCTCGGCGCGACAATATGCAATCCCAGCATGTATTCATAACATTGCGACTCGCGATTTCGGTAAGTACAAAAAAGGCTTTTGTTAAAAGTATAATCGTCCGGACTCCGTAGTTCACCGGCAATGGATATAGACAGATTAACATAGGTATTTCGCGTCCAGTTAGTTCATTACGGCTATGTCCTGGAATGCGGTCTCAGGCTATATAAGTAATCGAAATGGGCCGTGATTAGCAAAAAGGTTGCCTACCTCTGTATTAGATGATGTTCTCTTTTTGACATGGCGAAATATGTAGGGGGGTCAGGGGGGGCGCAATACTTTCGACCATCCCCAAGGGCGGCGCAAGTCAAAAAAGGTTGAGAACCGCTGCTGTAGTGGGTTACCATATTTTGTGACCAAAATTCGGGACGCTCTTTATCGCCCACTAGCGGATTTCAAAATATGGTATGAGCACGTTGTCGATCAATATGCCAATCAAATAATAATCAACAACAACAACATTGTCGATCAATATGACCTCACACCAGCAAAGATCCGTCAATCGATTAAAGGTGGTCACGATCCGGTTCAGGAGTATGTGGTTGTGTGTTGTGTAAGCAGGACCGAAGCCGCATTTTTCAGCCCTTCCGCCAAAATAAACACTGATCTTGGGCCCGCCGTAGGGTAATCGATGCAACTTCTGAGGCTTACTATATGCATCTGGTCGTTAAATGATTTGAATGAATTATGTCAATAACATCGGTTCTTCCATGCATAACTTTCTAATTTTGATCCTATATCCGCCAATATGATCGGAGTTAGCGGTAGAGCTGGTGGAAGATGATGACTTCGAAAATGCAAGGAGCGTAATTGTACATCGTTAAATCATGCTCACGTCACACCGATAAGATTATTTATAAGCCTAATGCCGGTGTGCACTGCAACACTGAGCTAAATAAACACCGCACATCCGGTGGTTTTCCAACCTTTTATGATCGGGACTCCATTTTCTATTTGAAAATGTTTCGTAGCCCGGCTCAAAATTTGATGAGCTGATTACTAATTGAAGGTCGGCACATTTGCCCAGACTTACCCACGGCCTATTTTAGGAGGTGATGACGTTCAACATCTTCGCGAACCTCAGAATATAGGCAAAGTACCCCCAGCTGGTTTATAACCACTATCTTTGAATAAGGTATCCACACGGCCTATGAATGTACCGTTATCTTGTAATTGCGATTAAAATTGGACTTATTATTGTAAATTAATGTTATTTTATTTTTATTTTTGATCGTAGATTTTGCGAGGGTGATAGTCTCCATATTAAAATCAATATATGTGATACTAAATCACGCGCAGCGCGAAGAAAAATTTCATGTAGCATAAATCTGCCCCAAACCAAAATAATATTGTTCATGTTGATTTACGAAAAACTTCAAAATTCCGGACATTTAGGCATATTTTGGAAATTCCTCCCGGACGCAGTTTTAACAGTGAAATACCGGTCATGTCCGGGAAATTCCGGACGTATGGCAACCCTAACGTAGTGTAGTTACTCGCGTACCATACTTGAGATATCCCCGCTTGCCGCTAGTGGCGCGCGTACCGCAATTTCAAAACCAAGTGACAATGCGCGGTATGTGGATATTACATTAAAAACTTACGTAGTCACTGGTCATGTGGTCATTTATGCCGCTTCTGATCCCAACATAAGCAGTATTGTATAGTGGTGATATAAATAGTGGTATGGACAATGGAGCAATGGGCAGTGGGTGACATCTGATACAAGTGCTACGGCCTACCAACAGTCTAACACCCATGTAGCGTTGGAGCGTCGATTCGTCTTTTACCAATCTACCTTTCGCAGCGTTCTTGGAAGGTCGTTTGTGGGGAATCAATAGCATTGTATTGGCGGTTAATATCCTATAATAATAATATATATAGATGATCGTTCGACCGCTTGTTGCCTATGTTTGATCAAAAAGTGCATGGCAGTAGTTTCGATATGATTTAATAGTATATATTCAATCATATTGAAATGCACCCGAATATTTTCAGCTGACTCTTGTTGAATTGGAAAGAACATTGTATATCCAATTCTCAACTAGTTGCTGACGATTAGGCTGACGAGCGTCAGCCGAAAATTTTCGGGCTCATTTCAATATGAACATACTATTCAATTGTATATTTAAGTTCTGTAGCCTACCTCCAAGAAGGTCTTCAACTATTTGATCTATAAAATTTATTGCATTTAATATTGGATTGCTGCTGGTGGTAATAATTTTATCAAAAGAAAAAGAAGCGCAAAGCATGAAATGACATATTATTGACTATTTCTTTAATAATAGATTTAATGTTACGACTGCATGATATCTAGGTTTACATTTAGAACAAACGGTGTTTTAAAACACTTCGTTTAAAACACGTTTTAAACAGTGTTTTAAACAAATGCCTTTTCGAAAAAATTGTGTTTTTTTTTCAAACGTTGTCGAATTATACCGTAATTGTGTAAATACGTCCGAAAAACCATGTAGTATGAACATACAGTCGATTTGCACCCATAATAGTTGACGGATGCGATGTGGGGTGGCTGGAACCCTCGAAATCGTCGTCGGTTCAACATCAGTTTTAGCATTCATTGGTACGGAATGGGTGTTCTGATGATGATTACTGCCGACCGTAAAAATGCTGCATAACGGCGTAGTCCTGGTTAAATATATTTTTGGTCTGTTTGTGACTGGTCGGAAGCCCTTTTCGTCGAAAGAGCCATATTTATCCAATATTTTCAATGATCAATGTCAATCCAATGTGACATCACAATTAAATATTCGTGACGTCATGACTAAACAAAAAAAAAACAATAAAAACATGTTTTAAACAAGGGCCTTGTTTTAAACATGTCTGTTTTTAATTGATCTAGTCAGAAACGCATGCAAAGTATAACGAGAAGTGAAGTGAATGAAACTTTGTACTACCTTATGGTAAAGGTGTTGCCTTATTGGTTATAAATTTATTTTCGCATTTGAGTACCACGATTTTGTCTGCATCTCTAGCGCATTTCTCATATTGACCATTTATCTATGTTGGCTATACGCTGTGGTCACGGACTGTCAATAGAATGGAACTGATATCATTTATAAATTTACTGGTTTTATTTGGCGTCGTCACGTCAGTGTTAGAAAATTATGGAAGTGAGTAATTTCATTGGTAGTAGATTATTGCTAACGTGAGGTTTGGTCGCGATCACGCCGATGGGCACGTCGAAGCAAATTCGGTACGCCGCGACATTCATATACTATTCTCAAACTACCCTCCGTCCTGATATTCATCTCTCGTGACGTAACTCGATAAGCAACGTCAGGAACTCTCACTATAAATAGCTAACATTGCTGATATAACCTGCGACTTGTATGATAGTATACGAGCGGCAAAAGAAACGTAATGTCTGTGATATTTATATTTGTATGATGTATAATCACTAAGCGATAAGTATTCAGAGCAGTTTAGTAATATTTATTATTTCACCAATAGACAAGATTGGGATACAATGAAAGTTTGGAAGGAGTCGAACCGATTTGATATAGTATATCAATAAAACCAGCACTTTGGCATACACGAGTCAAAATGAGGCATGCACACGGAATGAGAAAGATAATATACTCAACAGTAGCACAGAAGTGTTTGCGAGCGATTATTTGAAACGAAGAGGCAGGCGTCGCGCGTCGGTATTCGGAGGACATGCAGGTAAAATTTAATGTCGAGAAACGGCATCTCAACGTAATCATTTATATGCGACGCAAGGGTCACGGAATCGCATTTGATGTACCATTAATTAATTCAGTGCATCCCAACCAGTTGGGCACGACCCATTGGTGGATAGTGGATCCATTACAGGTGGGTCGCGACACGTTTATAAATGTCACAAATTTCCGGTCGATATGTCATATTTCGCGCAATGAAACTACCATTAAAAGAAGACTGGGAAGCGCTGAATGAATTGATGCCCAGAAGCATGCAATCATAGGTAAATTGGCAACAGGTGCATGGGATAGATAGTCTGTATGAAACCAACGTATGCCTATATTTATATCTCTTACATATAGAACAATATCATCAGTCTAAATCTTTGCAACATTCGAGTTCATATAGTTCTTTATCATAGTTATCACAGATTTTATAGGGCGAGTAGAGAAGTTGCCTTTGCGATATCGACTCGCATCCCGATTCGCTGACAAAAAGGCGTTCAATAGAGCAGGGATATCCCTGTCAATAGAGGTTGCCGAGTCTAGATTGTGATTTGCTGACGTGACGTTCGAATGGAACACTCCCGGCTCCTATCGACCAATCGAATTTAACTCGACGCGATATCAGTGGGCGTATCGTGGAAATGACGCCATCAGTACAAGCTAGCAGTTCACCGCGGATTCGTGACTACATAACAGTGATACAGAAAAAGAAACACGTAATCATACTGGTAACATTACCATAGAATAACGTACGTAAAACACTAGCTTGGTTTCTCCAGTACTGCACGTTAGTACTGCCTAACCGAAAATGGGAGTCGTAATTTACCACCTGCGGATTATGCCATAGGTATCCAATTTGCTTAAGATTATTTGGTGAATATGTGTGTAATTCCTCAAAGGATGTTGGATTATTACGGAAAACTGTCGTCTGATACTTATTTATCGTCCGAAGTTGTTGTCATCGAATTTATAGCAAAGGCATGCAAACCTCCGTCCATTTCTGAGAGCATATTTGTATATCAATTCGCCAAACTGGGAAATTTGATAACCCAATCACAAAGGATAAATAATCCGGCATCTATTCGAAACATTCCTTCCATGTAAAGAGATAGCTAACGAATCAAATGATGGAAACTGGGGGTGTGTTTCGGCGCCATCCTGATTATATGATCAAACTGGCTTTTAACGATAAGAATTATGATCGCCTTGGTATCACATGCATTTACAATTTGCACACGACATTTCAGAGTATACGTTATATAATAGAATATTGATATAGTTATCGACCATAATTCACGTCAACAAACGGCCAAAGAAAGAAAATGAAGTGAGTAACATTTCTGAATTTGATACTTGTGATATAGAGCATAAGATTTGCCGTTATAGATTCAATATCGCACAGCGGTCAGACACCCAATTCTGAATACGCCAGATCAGTTTGGCAGAAAGAAAATGACCCTATTTGTGATAGGACGGGCAAACGCTAGTTATGTAATGCACAAGTTTCATATTCAGCGGTTTTAACGAATGGCGGGTGACTCCATCAAACACGGCAAAGAATACTTACAATCCTATCAGAGCAATAGTGGACGGCATGAAGCTGACACCAAACCCTGAAAAGGCGATGATACCCTTATCAATCGGTAAGTGTTCTGTACTGTCTGTGCTTCCGTCATTTTGAGAATTATCATTATTATATCGAATTTGAAAAAATATTGAAGACCTTCTTTTAAAACACTGTTGGAATAAAACATGCTTAAACAGCTATGGTTTATGACAAGTCTTGTTTTCAATGTAACCCGAATATCATGGTTGACGCATAAAACAAATAGAATAATAATGGTACTATGGCTAGTGGCTACGAAGAGCACATATTAGGTATACGTAATATTTCAGATGCTACCGTCCAACTGTGACTTCAAGTGAGGTCACCAATATCGACTATAAACACCAATGTCCAATTCATATATTTTTATTATCGTGGATCTTGTTATTTCGAGTAAATTTTCGTACTAATCCAATGGTCGCAATTTATATGATATTCAGACGTTGGTTATATGGATTTTGCATGTTGTTATAGATTGGACTATGCGTCACCACCACTCATACGGTTATAATAATTATGATTGAATATCGTTTATTTTGTGAGAATTTTTCATCATTTAAATATCAAACAAATAGCTGGTATAGCATGTAAGCTGCAATTCGACCTTAAAGTACTTTGCAATCGGATATATTGTTATGATTCGAAACAGGAGACCCAACAACGTTCGGGAACCTTCCGCCTCCACAAATTGCTGTCGATAGCATAATAGAGGGTGTGCAATCGAAAATATTCAACGGATACGCGCCCTCGGCTGGTTATAAAGAATCAAGAGAGGCCGTGGCGCAGTATCTTACGAAAAATGGTTCAAGAACGAAAGCAGAGGTATGATGTTTGTTTCTACAGCATAGTTCCACGTTAAAGGTTATTTGCGTTCATCGCGTTTCGTTTCTAAGCTGTTCTATACTCATTACAATAATGCTTCGATAGCTATACTAGCCAAAGTTACTACGATGACTACTAACTAAAGTAGTCATCATCACTAGAGTTACTACGATGATGGTCTTTGAGATGGGTAAAAATCATTCTTTGGCGCGGCGAAGTTGAATTCCACAATTGTAAACCGTTGCTCCTATGAGAAAAGGAATCGATTACCCCAACTGTTTTTGCGAGGTTCCCCGTATTAAAACGATCAAAAAGTTCACATCTCATTCGCCTTCACCATTGAGCCAATGCCCTGTTTTAGACAATGGATGTAGATTGTAGATTGTTTAATAGTGTATAGTCGTGTATTTGTTCAATGTTCATGCAGACTGGAGAACTAAATTACCTCTCGATACTGATTTGACAGCACAGCCCGGGTCAACTAAAATAGAAGCTAGTTTTATTGTATATATATCGTTTGATGCACATTGCACACATGATGATGGTCTCACCCGAAATATACGTTTTGCCGCGTGATAACTTGTAGATAAATAGGTGATTAATAGGATAAATTGGAGGACTAATAATATCATGACAATGGAAATGCAGTCTTGTATACAGCGTACTCGCAGGTAACTTTTGATGCATCATTCTTCGAGTTGTAAAGCATGAAGGATATCGTATTCAAGATAAGTGAACGACACATAAAATAGGCTACATTCGCCTAGGCACCGCTTGAGGCACCGCCAGCCTCGAGAGTTTATGGTTGATCTACAAGCGAAAACATGCCACAGCGCGTTACGTGTTTGGTTTATGCTTATTGCTTAATATAACCTACACAACAGGATATTTTCTTCAGTTTGACCTTGCAATTTCGCAAAATCGTCGACGACTGCACAAGATAATATCTGATACTTTGAAATAGTGTTACATCCTGTAGTTACAAATCAAATATACATATTTCAGGATGTGTTTCTCGTGAGCGGATGTTCCAGTGCAATAGAGCATGCAATTTCTGTATTATTGGATCCAGGAGACAATATCCTTATACCGAGGCCCGGATTCTCGCTGTACAGAACCCTCTGCATTTCGCAAGGAATGCAAGTGAAAAGCTATAATTGCCTGGTATGTGACATGCTATTAATGCTCGGTGCGTGTTATTGCTATACTTTGTTGACGACTTGTGAAACTTAACTAAATTGCTCTCGATGAAGTACGTAAGTAAACAGTCATGCTATGAAATTTGAACTCGCTGTATCTAAGTATCGTGCATAACGCCTATATCACGATATTTGTATCCCTCCATTCCATATATGAAAGCGATTCGGTTTAAAGTAAACAGTAACAAACACTGGAATAGATTAGCCATTAGCGTGTAGTATATTATATATCATGAATATTATATACAAATTCCATGCACGTACGTACACGTTATCAATGATAACACTATAATCACGTAAGCAAAATCGCATCATGTCCAACAGATATGTAGCTCCGAAAAGTCATATGCTGATACGGCAGCTAATTATGCACGATTATTGCATATATATTTCAGCCTGAGAGAATGTGGGAGGTTGACCTCAGCCATCTTGAAAGTCTAATTGACGAAAGGACAAAAGCCATCGTCGTTGTCAATCCTTCTAATCCTTGCGGTTCGAACTTCACTGCTGATCACGTTCGCGACATTATCGAAGGTGAGTCATATCCCCGGGTTTATATAGTCAAACAGCCGCTATGACCTCTAACTAGGCGTCGCTGAACACTGAACACTGAACACTGAACAGTGGTGACTGGTGACCCCAGTCAAATTCCTAATTCATATCAAATTCAAAGTTTTGAATTCTGATACATGTCACACGCTACAGACGGTACCTTATAAATAATATATTTTTCAACAAGTCGCAACAGGCAATGTCCGTGTGTATCGCAACACAGCGCAGACATGATCAGATCATTCTTATTGAAACACGACATCACTGTAAACTGGTTGGTTGCACTTCACGAGAGCAAGGCGACGGAATGTGTCTGTCGAAAGCAAATTGCTGTGGAGAAAATGCAGGCTAATTTCATAATAATTTCAAGTTACTGTCAAAAGAGCGATCTCGTAATCGCAAATATGTTGCATGATAATTGCAGGGTAAATGGTTGATAACAATATTTTGAACTTCAAATGTTTTCACTATATCTCAAAAATAAATATTACAATTGCAGTGACTATAAATGTAAATAATAACAATGACTACGATTCCAATTACAATAACTGCTTCATTTAATTTTAGTTGCGAAGAAAAACAAGCTTCCGATTATAGCGGACGAAATATACGCCGGAATGGTGAGTCAAAATTTGATACATGCCGTCCACCCTGAAATATATTTGGTTATTTACATGGCAGACGTTCAAACCTTTGGAGTTCACAAGCTGTTGCTCTCAGTCTGAGGATGTTCCGATTTTAACATGCGGCGGAATATCAAAAATGTTAGTGCTGCTACTGCTTGGATCTTCACTTATGGATTGGAGACTGTATAGTGTATAGTCTGGCCAGGGTTACTCACTCAAGCAGACTATTATGAAACATACTTTTCGGAAATCATGATGTCCCTTGAGAAATCGTCTTGCGTGGTCGAAAGGAATCGCTGCGTCCGATAAGATGACCATTGGCGTAGTACAAAAAAAAAGTTCATCAGATTTCTGCAGATATTAGCTAAAATTGTTCGATTGGCTAAAAAAAACGTTGCACACCAAATTTTACTCAATTCTGACTAGAAGAAGCGAAGCTATCAGAGTTTAAAAATTCTGAATTTATTATAAAAATTTTAAATATTTTTTTTTCAAATTTCACTATCTATCCCATTGTCACGTTATAATAAAACGATACACAGCAAATTTCGCTCAATTCCAACTGGTAGAAGCGAAGTTATCGGAGTTGAGAATCTTGGATTTGAAAAGAATGGTAATCCACGCTCTCTTGGATAATTTCGCTTCTGCGGCTGGAATTGAGTCAAATTTGTTCTGAGTAGTCTTTGTAGACAACTTAAATCGTGGGTTAGTCTGTAAAATTAAAGAAAAAAACATCATTAATTTAAAATTTTCCAACTCTAACAGCCGCACTTCCACTCGTTGGAATTCAGCCAAATTTGGTGTGCAACGGTTTTTAGTCAACATAACAATTTTAGTTAATATCCGCAAAAATATGAAAAAAAGTTATTTTTGAACAACCCTAATCACCATGTAGCGTGGATGTAGATCGAAAGTTTTGCAGGAATAACTTACCATTTTAAATTTTAAAATGGAATATGTCCTGTATTGTACGCTAAAAATAAGACCACTTGAATGAACTTTCGGCATGTAAGTCAGTAAGTGTAGCCTACAGAATACATACACAATGTGAATTTCACATTTACAAGAATCGTCAGTGTCAGTATCAGTTAATTAATAATTTTATCATTCCCAAGCACGACAGTAGATTTTGGTTGTGCTTCGACTAGAACAGTGGTTCCTAACCTTTTTCAACTGATCGCCCCCTCATCAACCTCGACGCAAATTTTCGCCCCCCCTCCCAATAAATACCTATCCAAAAAAGAGGACACATAATTGGGGAATTTATTCACCCAAGTCTGATCACTGGTGAATTTACTGAAGCTCACCTTTGCAAACCCGCTTGTATGATTTTAATGGAACGAATATAGTTGATGAGTTTGTATTTTCACGGATGTGTAGATGTTTAGTATCATCAATTTCTTTCAACTTCTCGAGGCTCTTCGATCCTCTATTTCGGCTGATAATAACAGAATGTAGCTTGTAGCTATACAGTTACACTCACATATATTATTAGCAGTAGGCTTACAACGTGTGCGTGAGCGATACAACGCATTTTTGCATGTATATTTAACTTTATATTCGTTACTCCATTCAAGATAAATGGCCAATTGATTTAATTCAACACAGCTAGCAAAATGTAATGACTTTGAATGATCATTCATACTTCGGAAAGTCAATTTGACTTGGATTGTGATTTGACTGGTGACTTGACTTGCCTTGACTCGAGTCACCTTCAAAAATCGATTGATTTGACTTGGCTCGAGTCAAAATGTTCAATGACTTGAGATGACCCGTGACTTGATCCCAACACTGTCATATGCAGAATAAGTCGTCTTCACGTGCATTTTGTACCGTGTTAATTAAATATATCTCACTGGACGTTCTAACATTTTAGCTCTCCAGTCGCCCCCTTGTTTCTCAAAATCGCCCACGTTGGGAACCACTGGACTAGAACATCACAATTATAGAGCCTGTGTACATACGATTTACTGAGATTTACCGAAACAGACCGCTGGATTTATTATTTTTCTCGTTTAGATTTCTTGTACCCGGATGGAGACTCGGTTGGGTTGTTATGCACGACAGGAAAAATATATTCGGAGAAGAGGTATATGCTTCAATATAGAATATATTACTTAATAGTATTCAATAACATAACTGTCATTTCTCGCATCAGTTTCGGCGTGGTCTCATGAGTTTAACGCAGCGGACGCTGGGGGCGTGCACCATAGTGCAGTCGATATTGCCAAAGTTGCTTGAAAACGCAGATAACGAATACATGGATAAAGCTGTCGGCTTGATCCAATCGAATGCAGAGATCGCCTTCAGTCGCATGTCCAACATGAGAGGGTTAAAGCCAGTCACGCCACAAGCAGCGTTTTATATGATGGTACGTCGTCGCAGTCTGTCTGCTGGCGCAATTTTTATTGTCATCGAAATGTCGCACTGTTTAGGTTGGTATTTCGTTGAGAAACTTTCCAAAGTTCAAGAATGAAGTGGAGTTCACCGAAGCAATGGTCTCCGAGCAAAGCGTCTTTTGTTTGCCTGCGTCCGTAAGTTGTTATTGCCAGATTTATTGGATATCCGTCTTAGCCTTATGTAGATGTATTTAGACAACGGATTTGATTGAAATTAAACCCATGATGTTTTGTTGTCAATTAGCTGGAAAAATATCGCCGAAATTCTAACAGGATGTGATAGGAAGATAGCTTATTCCTACATTCTATTCCAACCAACGTTTAAATATGGATCATTCCTCATTAAAAGGCGATGAGCTTAAAGGCTGGAATGTATCTAACGCAAAATAAATTTTAAGAACTATATGAAAGATGACTTTCCTTCAAAGATGCTGTAAATTTCTATTACTGAATATTTTGAAAGAATTGAATTTCTCTCTCTCCATTGGCTACTCCAAGTCGCTTCGCCACCTTCCTGTCTTTTCATTGTTTCGCATTTTTGTGGTGTAATGAACTGATAAAAATTGCTAATAAACCAATGATGATGATGATGATGATGCGTAGGTCTATATATTTTAAAATGAATTCCGATGCTTGTTTACAGTGCTTCGATTACCCGGGATTTTTCCGAATTGTTCTTACCGTTCCGGAGGAGAAACTGAAGGAGGCCTGTGACAGAATGGAGGAGTTTTGCAACGCGAATTATGTTCCTTGAATTACAATATTTTAGTGCTCGACTGTGATTGCAATCCGGCAATGTATATATAACCTTGTTCCACTTGACTGCACATTGCTTAGTGCAAGTGCATATGCGATACGAAGAGTAATTGCATGACATTTTCATATTTTGTCTATACAGGCTCGTCATATTGCTTGCCAAACTTTCTACATGAACACTTGTACAGTTATTTGTACGTTTATACGCAATTATGTTTCTGCACGCACCGTAATACACAACTCCAAACGCTATAGCTGTAAAGCAAGGATAACATAAATAGATAGCAAATCGTTCGAAGGCAGTGGCGGTAGAACACATCTTAGGCTACTCAAACCGGGATTAATAAAGGTGACATCACGATCAAACTGACAGCAGTTTAAAGCGATGAAAATTTATTTCATTCCTCTGCGAACTCAACTCGAATTACACAGGTTCAATTCAGTTTATTGTCAGTTAATTCCCTTTCAAAACACTACAAGATTGCGATAAAATGAAAAGATAGGACCATGTCGAAACGACTTGGAGTAGTCCTTGAAATCAGATGGTCATTATGTTCATCTGGGCCTAGGCCGGCATGGTTGATAGAACGATGTGTTTTCATATCGACCATGTGATAGTTGAACGACGAGGATGCGCGTGCGTGGTGCTTGTGCGCTTTTGTTCCGAGGTAAAGAATTCATTAAGATTTTCTAGCCAGTGGCCGCAATGGAACTGATAGTAAACTTGACAATTTCTAGCTTCCGCATATCGTTTGAGTAGCGACTTGTTGGACACACAACCAGGTCCTTTGGGGCCCTAGCAATAATACGGATAATCGGGTGCTGTAGTGTTTGCAGTGGCCGACGAGCACTATTACTGGCAGGTCACTCTGAAACGTCGTGACAACGAAATACGTATGATACAATGCGGTGTAATTCTGGGCTAAATTTTCAATGATTAACATTTGTGGTTTTTGAAGACCGCTGTGCGCGAAATACATTTTCTTTAGAAACCGGTTTGCACTCTGCAGAGCAAAATAGGCTGCCTAGATTGGCGTTGCCATATTTTGGAAACCAGAAAAAAAGAAACTTTTTAAAAATTTCCAGACTTGCAATAGCGGAGGTAAATGCGGAAAAAATGGTCAATTTTTCCCGCGTCATGGTCGGTTGACTAAAACAAGTCAACTTTCCAGTCCAGCTCCCGAAATTGCCGCCTGGAGCGTTACTGTGCTGACTTATTGTCTGTCAGTCGAATTTAGCCCTATATTCAACCAAAATTCTCAAAAAAGAGGGCAAAATCTCAAAAAAGAGGACATATCCTCTTATCAGAGGACTTATGGTAACCCTAGCCTATAGATGACTGTATCATCTCGCATTAGCAATATTCGTGACACTATCTATTGCTCTCTGTCGTGTTCATGCGGATCTACGTTCGTTGCGGAAGTCGTTGGGCGACCTTAGTTCTTTGCAATTCATCGCTTGACCGAGTACTGCCGATCGATAGCATTAGACGCCTACTAATATTGATTTACCTCGCGACTGGCGTCTACGTTTCGAAACGCGACTAGTTATTCCAGACGTAAGTGCACGGTATGTCTTTGATTCCAAAGGCTTAGTCAGATTCGTAGACTATACGCAACGTAACGTACATTACAGTTGCTCTGTAGTGGTTTTAACTTAAAATCTTCATTTAAGTGGCAGCTTTTGTCTTTCGGATGTGACTACAGTCTACAGCGTTTTGCTATCTATCTTCTTATTCCCAACAACGTAAGCTGCGAGTCATACCTCGCACATACTTAGCATGAAGTGAAAGCGAATCACGCAGTAGAATATTGACGATAGTTGATGCTGTCGATAGTAGCTTGTATTCAGTAGCGATATATTTACATTCAGAAATAAATATTTCACCCTTATCAGTTAAAAATGGTTGTCAAGGTTTACTACAGCAGTGTTTCGAGCAACATGGAGGTAGGTTATTAAGCATTCCGAATATAAATGCATCTTGAATTAGAATTGTTCAATGTTCATTGATCATGTATCATTTTGCAGCGCGGTCCAGTGAAAGATATCATAGAAGCATCCAGTGAGACCGTCGTTGTGTGCTTCCCTAATATGGGATTTTGATATGACGAATAGTGAAATACTGCCAAAATATAGCGATATCTCACATCGTTGAATCGGCGCCTCTTTGCGTGTCGAATGATATTACGTTACGTATCTAGAGTTGAAATCCTTCGTTTTTAGGAGTCTATTTAAATAGCTGTTGGTTCAGGTCACTTCTATTTGACTATGTTATAACTTGCGACGGGTCTAATGTACTGTTCAAATTGTTTATTGTTCTCATCACTGAATGCATGGGAAGGGCGTTTACTTTCCGAGAAACATATTTTATAATGATTGTCCCGAATTACCGAACCTGGCGTGGCCCTACGTCCGAATTGATCATTGTTGTCACGTTCACATACGCGTATGCGTCTTGCAACAGATCAAGAAAAAGCAACAACGCATCAGGAATGTTCTCGACGGCAAAAAGATTGAAGTTGAATATGTGGATATGTCAAGCGACCCAAAGCACAAAGATGAAATGCGCGAGCTGATGAAGGACCCCAAAGCGCTGCCACCGCAAATCTTCATCGACAACGAATATTTAGGGGTGAATATTTAAATGTATAGCGTAGCCTACCTACTGATATTTGGATTCGATTGAAATTTCGTTGTAGTATTGGTATCGCACCGTCCCTCTGCATTGTCAGGCCTACGGGATTATGGAAGTTATACATTGTAACTTGTAACCTAAGAAAGGAAGTGCTGACTACAAATATATAAATCCACCTTCTCATAACATTGGTGTCGGACCCCCCAAAAAGTGGGTCAATACTCAATACTTGGGCTGAGCAGAATCGAGTACCAGAGTGAAAAACGAAAACAGAACCTAACTCAGAATTTTATCACGGTCATAAATCCTACGTGCCTGTACATACCTTCCTGCACTCCTGCATGCACGTATAATTTGGATTAAAATGTTGTACTCAATTCATACCGCGGTATAAGTCGGAAGTATATGATCTGGTGTCGTGTGTCATGGGTGTATATTCACACCCGTATATTAGGGGTGGTACATGGGTGGAAATACACACTTTTTCCGTAAGACTGTAATTATTGAGCTTGTGTAGGATCCTACAAGCTACAATCTGTATAGTGTAATATTATACTTTGGCTTGGCAAACGTGTATATATTTTTAGACCATATTGCAGTGACCTTACGAAAATAGTTGAAATGGTGACATCAATTAGTGGAACCAAGAACACATAGGCAGCCCGGTTCCCACCACAAAGCTCTTTTACTCCTATGGTTTGAACATAGACAAGTTCGGGTATTCTCTTCTTTTCAGAATTATGATGCATTCGACGAAGCAGTTGAGATGGGGACTCTGCTTCAATGGCTAAAACTTTCTAGCTGAATTCAATCTGCTAAATGAATCCGCATATTCTTTCATGTTGCTGCGCTTTAGGACACAAAAGTGACGATAAAGCTTCGTTTACTATGCATTTAAACAAATCTATGAATACAATCAAGACTTTTCAAGCGAGCGATGCCGATCTGTATATTCCCCCTTTATCTTGGACATAGCGGACCTTGCTGTACCGGGTAATTTGTATCAATTACAGCCTTTGCACAAGAATTTGGTGTGATCTTCAAACTTCAACCCACGGCCACATTTACAAACTTCACTCGGGGCCCGCTTCACCACATATTTTCATATTTCTATCGACGGGAACCCTGCACACGATGTGGATTTAAAAATTGCATCGTGAACCAGTCGTTTATGCTACCTAAGTTGCCGAAATACAACTACCGAATTGAGAAAATAAATCCAGGACAGACAGGCGTCGTCGATGCGTTACGGTACGTGGTATAAATAAATATAGCCTTGTCTGACCAGAATTCAAGCTTTGAATGATATTAATTATTATTTTATTCGAAATGGAACATCAAGCCGCTTTGTAGGCCTACGCCTGTAAATCTTGTATATTGGTGGTAGAATCGAAACGTAGATTATAGACTGGAATGCTCCGATACATCGGTTTTAATGTTTCTACATGGTTTGCATATGCACAGTAGGGTTATGACTATTGAAAAAAAAATTCAAAATTTTGTGTGTCCTGTAGTCACAAACGATGAACTTTTGTGTCCTGATTGCAAAATCACCAAAAGTTAAGACCGGTTAAACAAAAACCTCCCGCACAAAAATTTTCCAGTTTTCACGGTACGAAGGATAGGCTTTTTTGTAAATACAGACTATATAATATATGTACCGACAGATTTGAATTTAACTGACACAATTCCAATTGCGAAGATTTAAAATAGTATTCTGGTAAATTTTGATCGCTCATATTGAATTATTCCTATCGTTTTCTTGCTTACGGTCAAAATTAAATAATTAATAAATAATTAATAATTATTAATTTCGATGTTAGATGTAGACTGTATGGATTGTATAATTTCAATTTGTCTGACACAGATCGAACTGGTTGTTCGAAAAGGCGAAAGTAGAACAACTCAACATATATTCAGCGGTCTAGAAAACCGATTAGAGGAATATGATGAAAATTTGAAAATGTCTCATCATATGTGACTCAGCATCTGTTGATACTGGGCGGCGGAAAGACGTTGTTGTGAAACTGCAAATTGCAGTGATGAGCAAGGGTTTTCATAAACCACAATACATTGGTTTGGTTGCCAACATAATATTATCGATTCTTAAAGCATATATCAGAGTTCTTCAATCCAACATCCTCAACAAATCCAACTCTCAGCTACAAATTTGGAGATGATATGGTAAAATACTACGAAAACTTGGTACAATCCATCAAACCAGGATTTCAACTGAAAATATTAGAAAACCGAGGATGGAGGGATGATTTTAAGTTTATCTATGTGCTGTGCAGAGCATGCCGCTCTTTCAGAGAAAATGGTAGATTACCACTAATCAAATGGCATAAACTTCCATCTCTACGCAATGCGAGATGGAGCTCAAGCGCTATAATTCCGTACTTCCAAGCCCCCAGATGGAGAGTAACTCTTGAGATATCATGCTTATTCCTCGCGAATGCGTGTCAGGAAGCCTAGTATTCTAACGAGATGTCTATAGTTGGAATATACTGGAGCCCGACCGTTTATCGGTTCGCCGATGATATCGGGACGATATCACACTTTGAAAGATTTATCGGTATCAGCCATTGAAGCTGAAAAATTATCGGCAATTTTCGTGACGTCACAACATGGCGGTAGGAAGTCAGAAAACTATAATCTTTGACCGCTAGATTGAGAATATTGATATATGTCACAAGCTTACACTTAACAGGTGTCCAGATGTAGCCTTTCTAGTTTGTTTCATGTTCAAATATAACAATGGCTGTAAAGATGTTCAAATAAATGCTCTGAAGCTTTGAAAATGTGCTTATGTATATCCAACTTCTTTTGAATATCGGCTGAATGTATTGGGGTTCTCGGTCAAGGTGTGAGATATCGGTTTTATCGGTATCGACCCAAAAATCCAATATCGATCGGGCTCTAGAGTATACCAAAGATTATTTGCTGCTATTTTTGCGCTCGAATGTCCTGCAGCGACAAAGTGCCTTAAAATCCCATTGGAAGTCGGATATTTCCGTTGTAGATGTCCCTGGCACTAACATAATAACAGAAAGAGAAGTCAAATTGATGTATGAACTTTACCAGAAGTAGAAAAGGACATATATATGAAGATTAAATTTGTAGCAAAGAATACCTTTGAATTGTAATTTTTTTCTATATTTGAACCAGTGTCGAAAATTGAAGTTGGTTTGTGCGGGACATTTTTTCGATTTGAACAAAATGATTATAATTTTTTAAATTTATACCCAAATGCTCATCAATTCCTGCTACAGGCGAATTTTTTTTTCTTCTAGTCATAACCCTAATGCACAGATCGTGTGTATGTATATCATGAGTCGGTGTATATGCCGCAAAAACAACTAAGACAAAAATGAATTACGTCCTTTATGGATGCTCATTGTAATTGAAAGACCGAGACTATAGTATAATACATAGTTTGAAACTGTGTCTCGCACTGCAAAGTTATTTGTATATGACTATGAATTCGCAACATCCGAAAAAAAGCACGTTTGGGAACGCAAGGACACTCGGAAAATTATGAGGACTATGACTACGCACTACGCACACATTCCCATATAGAAAAATTTGAAATGGCATCGATAGCTCATAAACGGAGCATTTCACGATGAAATTGTGCGAAGGCAGCCTGATTCATTTTGTCTCTGCCCAACCTTAGCCCAGTGGTCCTTAACCTTGTCTCCAACGCCCCCCAGGGGGCGATTTGGATTTTGAATGGGGTGAAAACGCTCAGGGGGCGAAATGGGGGACGCTGGGCTCAGGGGACGGTATGGGGGCGCTGAAGAAAAATGGCCTCGCAGTAGATGGTGTAGTAAGGACATATGATTATATAGTAGAACAATGGTTCTATATATCTCTGAGTTCTCATTGCTAACTAGACAAAATCTGTCAAATTACAACGTTTTTCGTTGCGCTCATCGCGAAATATCCACCGACAATGTTCCCATGAATGCAGTGGTTTATTATAATTCGTGTAAAATGAATTTTGCGTACTTTGGAATTGCCAACTCCCCGTTAAGACACTCCCGTCACGTTAGCTACTCCAAGTCGTTTCAACAATTTCCTATCTTCTCTTTGTATCGCAGTTTTGTGGTGTTTTGAAATGATTATGATTAATAAACCGATACTTATACTGATAGCTCGGGTTATTTCCCACAAAATGTTTTGAACTAGGTATTGTATTGTACCTGGATTTGAGCCCGAAAATAACACAAAAGCACATACAAGTAGCCTATACCGTTAAGTAGTCGAGTGGTCTAATGGTGAAGTCCCAACCCGAAACCAGACTTCGATCACTTACCGATTGTTTTTACTAGTCCTTAAAATAGGGGGCGCCAGACCCGGGCAATTTTTTAAAGGGGGCGCTGGTGCAAAAAAGGTCAAGAACCACTGCCTTAGCGTATTATCTGTCGATAACACGTAGGCTAGGGCTATCAAAAACAACTTTTTTTCCGGATTCCAGCCATTCACTGATTAAAGTGTGGTTACCCTAAAAAAAAATCGCTACACACCAAATTTGGTTCAATTCTAACAAGTATAAGGAAGCCGCCGCAGAGCCAATATAAATTTTTTTTCGGAAAACTTTTTTTTTAAAACCCATGAAATTGTTGGGTTGTCTTAAAAACGATGCAAGACAAATATGACTCAATTTCCGCAAGTACAAGCGGCGTTATTTGAGTTTTTCGTTAATAATTCTCGGATAATCCACCAATCAAGGATAATCCGAGAATTATCAACGAAAAACTCAAATAACTCCGCTTCTACTAGTCGGAATTGAGTCGCAGACTTTTGACACTAACACAGGATGTAACAATACTGTAACTGGAGTTAAATATCCCCCCCCCAAAAAAAAAATATATATATATAATAATAATAATTATAATAACTAAAATTACATTTGTGAATCACAAAATTTACTCCAATCTCGCCATTTTCCTTTGGGGGCAGGTTGCTCCCCGGATTATATGTGTGTATTTACCAGTTTTACTGTGAAGAAGTAATTATAACATTGAATGAATAAATAAATAAATAAATAAACAAAAAAATGAAAATAAAAATAGATAAAATCATAAATAATAAGTTTCTATGCGTGATGCCGGATCACAGAAAAACATTCTTAAAGAGACTTTTTACAAAAACTTTATTAGCACCAAGCTTCAATGAGATTTAATATCCTACTCATACGCGGACACATGCCATACATAATAATTGATATACCTTTGAGCAGATGGATGGATAGGTAAATAGAAATATAATTGGATGGTAGGTAGTGGTATGTACTAAGCGGGTCGGCCCTTCTTTATCTTCTAAAGTACGCGTAGCTATACATATAGTGTCCGGCAAACCCAGTGCGAGTCATATCGCGTTCAAGTATTCCACAAGTTAAGGGAGGGCAAGATCCTTTCCCAATAGGCTATTTGCATGACTTCGATCACGTGACTCGTAGCGTATAGCAACCCAGAATTGGTTAGCACGTTACTTTCTCGCGCACCTGCTTCAGTGCTAAATATCGCATGTAGTGGACTGTTGATTTCTGGTTGTAAACGTTTCTGAAATTTGTTGTAGAAGTCATCAGAGATTTACGTATGCTAGATGTCAATCCTGTACAAAGCATTTTTTAGAATGATATCGTCAGAATTACGCAGAAATCCCTCAGTAACGTATACAGTCGTATTACGGTACTCAACTCAGATCACATACTTAAATTCATGCATTTGAAGTAGAGCGATTGATTTATATTGAGGTAAGAGTAGCCTACTTGTTAGTTCGAGTTGTACTATTTGTCTGCTGTGAAGCCCGATTTTGGATGGAAGATATGACTGAAGCAGCTGGGATCCGCAAGGATCAGGATATACTATTTATGCTGGTTTGGATGCTGGCGTGCTGCCATAAAACAATGTCGCTGAACACATCGGAAGTATCTCTTGGGAGAACCTGCCACCAAGACTAAACAGAGCAGTGCACTACATTGTGTTATACATATACATTATACAATGCTGATTTTGTTCACAACAACTGTGATTGAAATGGATTTGGAAAATCAGACGGGATGGGATGATGATAAATAAATCTTAGAACAGCTCAACCGCAAAGACAAGATCGGTCATCCTATACCCAGAGGTGGTCATCTAATCTATGCAACAGCCGTCGTCACGCTTGCTTGCTCAGAGTTTACTGGTCAGCAATCTGAAAGCAGCATAATTGCTAATCCCATAGCAGACGACCCGAGCGCTCAAATTAAATCAATAATCAAAAATATACAATAAAATTCCATCAAGGCAATGGAACCACCCCGAAGCAGCCTTCAAGGTCTGAAAATCGGCATTGTTCTAAACGAGTGCTTTTCAACCTTTTTGAGCTCCATACGCACTTAAAAAAAATCATTCGCACCAGCCAGCCGGAATTTATTACATAAAAAGAAAATGAAGAAACTTATCACTTTTGTATTCGAAGAGCTTCTTGGAGGTACATAGCTTCATTATTTTACATTCAGCGTGTCGTATTATTGATTAATCAAGTAGGCCTACTAAAATCACTGCAGTAGAAAAATCACAGATATCGCACTCCCGTTGTTCCTGATTTCCTTCGAAGCTTGAATGGCGTACCCAAGAACAATATTCACTTGCAACAATATCACTTTTCCACAAAATCGACATGTTACGTCATCGCGATGTGAACGTGTTCGCATGTAGAACACACAAAAGAGTGATACTGCACTTGAATCGTAGCATCAATGTTGCGACTATCACCTTTGGTTCATTTTCTGACAACACCCCAAAAAGATGCTTCACCGTACTAAGGTATGTTAGCCGATTGGATGGAACGGTGGGCGTTAAAAACAGGAATGCATAGCTATGCAAACCCACCCAATCTGAGTAACTGATGACGGTTATTTATGGATAGGCTTAAGCTTCATTCACTTCTTATCTAATCTATGCAATACCCCAGGGGTGGGCAATTATTTACCTCCGCGGGCCAAATGAGAAAAATAGATACGTTGGCGGGCCGAGTGAAACAAATTAGCTTCTCCAGCGTATTTTAATTTTATTTCTAAATTACATTGTTAATAAATGCTGCTCAGTGAATGAGTTGATATTAGACAATGAGAGTGACAAAAATATCTATTAGCTATCAGGATTCGAAACAATGTTAAACATGATACATTTAGCTCTCTTTTTAACCCCCCATCCACGTTATTCTATTAAGAATCTCTAAAACAGTGGTTCTCAAACTTTTTTAGGCATGCCTCCATTTATGACAGTGAACAATTTCGCGCCCACTTATCATGATATCACAAAATATTAAAAAGTGCAACCAGAATGCTATCAATCCCAACGGATAGTTTGATTGCATGGAAGATTATGGCTGTTGATGAGAGAAGTGTGAAATATCAAACTCGGACAATACACAGAGCAACAGCTATATCCGGTGGTATATCGCGCATGGCGCGAATTTTGTTTTCGAAAAACTTCGCCTTCGCGCCTCCCTTTTGATGCTTTCACGTCTCCCAGTAACCCAATGTATTCACGTCTCCCAGTTCGAGAGTCACTGCACTGAAATGTACATGCAATAGTACAAAGCTTATATTCTTGGTCGCTACCTTCCGAGCAGTGTGCTGTGTGCAGGTTAATTAGCATTGATGTTGAGCGAAGCTTGCAGTTTTTCTGAACGTCGCCCTCCCGTGACCGAGAGTTTCGTGCTTTTGTCATAAGACCGACTTTAATTAAAATCCTTCATCTCGGCGACATGATCGACAGACACTGAAAGGATGGTTTTATCCCTGACTCCAGTATGCGAATATTTAGTACTTTAAATTCTAAAACTAAACCTTTGAATTTCAGATTTCGGCTTTCTTTTTTTTGGGCGTGCCCGTTAATCCTTTATGATCCTTTAGATATGATGACTGATGACTGATGAGTCACATAGTAATCTCAAGCACTGATTGACTTGTTTTACGAATTAGGGATTTGGAAACACCACGTCACAAATTGAAACACATACCGTATAATGTGTTTACTGTTTAGTCATTCAAAATGCAAGTTTTATGTTTTGAATTCCAAGCAACCTTTCGCGGGCCGCACAGAATAGCTTCGCGGGTCGCATTTGGCCCGCGGGCCGCACTTTGCCCAGGTCTGCAATACACAAATCACCATATTTTTCAGGAACAACGTGCGGCATCCTTGTGTTATCTATATAGGTCAACGTAGGCAATTCCAAACCTGGACAACAAAAGATGGAACCACCACTTCCCCAAATCTTCTGAAATTGTGTATATACATAGATGAGTTAATTTTGAACACAATAAACTTTATTTGAGGAAAATTGAACTCCGGGGTCAAAAGTTACGTCATTTTGAAAATTGACGATTTTCTGCTCTGTAGCATTCAGGTTTTATCAATGTAATATTCGAAAAGGTGTAAACAGATGTTGGATTGCAGTTGAGATTTGGCACTCAGTTTTCTGAATAACTAGTCTAATGGTCTATATTCCCATGTGGTATTAAATGCCATCCGGTGTAGGGTGAAAGCTTAAATTGAGGTGAAACATGATCGATGGTCTGAAATCGGTCAAGCGTTACACAATTTAGAAAGCGAATTGTTCAAAACCCTATAAAAATATTCAGGCGAGTAGGGTATCATATGAAAGCTGGCTTCAAGGAAAATTATTCATAGCTGTTTCATTTTGGTTTTTGACTGTAAGGTGGTAAAATTGCAGTCTAAAGAGTGCACTGCCTTTGTACATGGAGATGCGTAAGTTTGGAATATGGTAGACAGATGGTTCCCATACTTTTTGACTCAACGCAAGTTATTTAGCTCAACTTATATTCATCACTCTCCCTACCGGGGTAGTAATTGTTGGTAACCGAGTAGAAGTAACGCCGTAGTTTCAACTTGAGTACAAGTATAACTAATGACTTCCAAGACATTATGACAACCTCACGCTTAGAGGGGATGAAATCATGCCCCAAATCTACTTTCTAGTTTACAAAATCCCAAGTCTGACAAGAAAGTAGTGTCTAAAAAGTGTCAAGTAGCCTAAACACATAATGGCGCGAGTACTCAGGTAAAATCGTACTTAGGTAAAATCGTACTTCGTTGATGACCCCCTCTGTATATCGGTCCAACCAACTCAGAAACATCCCCTAAAAAAGACTAGCATTGTCTCTTTTTCATTGACTTCGTAATGTTCTGAACTAATTATTTGCTTCATTGAATTTAAAAATAAACCTGGACAGAAGTGGGATTTATTAATTTTTGATTTGCATTCAATACCCAGATCATAAGAAGTTGAAGAAAAATGCATGTCAATCTCATCAGCTTCAATAACTGCTGATACTTTATGCCCATGCCCAATGCCCATGTCTTTTCCTCTACCTCCATTGCCACTTGTCTAGACAGATTCCGTGCATCTACGGAATTGCGCTTTTTTGCTGAACGCAAAATGAAATATCATTTTCGAAGCGGACATCGGACTAGTCAGTGGTCAGATCACCTGCTGACATTTTCTGTTGGTATGAAACCACACTGCCTTTTACCGCACGGCCAAATTTTATGTAGTGATCAAGTGATCCTAATTGGGTTCAGGCTGAATTCTTGACTAGAACATCATCAATTTCTTATCTGCCCATGTTCGGCTCTCTTGGGATATTCCATCAGATCATCAATTCGTATACATGTGATAAAGCCATGTCTTGAAACCTAAGATATTTGCAATGTGCCACACAGTAAAGTAATCCAATCCAGGTAAGCAATCGAGTAATCCAGGCCTCGAGACAGTTTGTTGCATCATCACTTCGAGCTGATGCTCATTTTTCTTTGGGTAGTGGCACTTGGCAACATGACAGAATGATCAAGAACTTGTAATATAGGTATATAGGTCTAAATCAGGGGTGGGCAAACTTTTGAGCTCGCGGGCCGCATTCAACATCTGAATCCATTCGCGGGCCGCACTATATAAAATGGGATGAACCAAAACGCACTATTGGTATTTGATTATATAATGAGGACATGGAAATAATATATGTGCTTATTTAAAACATACCAAACATTGCTTTGATGATATCGTACACGCGTCAGAAAGATAGTGGCGAGATTTCATAGGCTGGTCGACCTCAATAACCAAAACTATAGAGATGAAAGTCGGTAGTCCCGATTCTTAGAACAGGATGGAAATTTAAATGTGTGAGCAGCGATCTGTTCATAGATTCACTAATTGCACTTTTGGTTCAGTTCCAGGACACATGATGCTCACAGAATCATAACCATGTTAGTTTCAAACACGCTTCTACTATGTGTTAGATAAAATATAAATGCCCCAATTCTACGCATACGAATCTACCTAAGACACGCCCGAATCGGTTTTTATACGCACATCACTGAAATAATCAAAACTGGATCGAGTGGCCAATCTGAAATCCCACTCGTAATCCGAATTATATCAATCTCGTTTAGGATTTCTGTGCAGTTTAGCAGTTAAAACCTTTCAAACTGTGTGGGCCTTGACATCGGGCTGTCGCGCCAGAAATTAAACAGAAAAAAATAATATAGGAAGTAGTTACCTTAGAACAGTAGCTCTCAAACTTTTTAAGACACGCTTTATGATGGTGAAATATTTCGCCCCCCCCTCATCGTCATATCACAAAACGCCACCAGATTGCTGGCAAACCTAATGGATAGTTTGATGGCATGGAATGTTACGACTATAGATGAGAGATTTTAAAATGTGAAATTTATACTAAATACAGAGCAACAATTATGAAATTGTCGGTAAATCGCGCGGAGCGCGAAAATTTTTTCAGTTGAGCTCAGCTTCGCGCCCCATTTCTGATGCTTTCTCGCCCCCCAGTTTGAGAATTATCATGGTGAAATATACTTAGAAATAGTTTAATCAAGTCCCTGCATTATTTCGATTCTTAGTAGGCATTTTATCAATATTTAAAAACAATCTTTAGACTCTCGCGGGCCGCACAGAACGGTGTTGCGGGCCGCATGCGGCCCGCGGGCCGTAGTTTGCCCACCCCTGGTCTAAATATTTTGAATTGGTCAACTGAGAAGCAATAGAACGTTTAATGTATATATTGTATGTAGCACATTGTAGCATGTATCACATCTATATATTGCAATCGATATCAATTATCAAGATATTGCAATGATTACCAACAACTATCACTACAATACAACTTAGTATACTATCCACACCTAACTTGATGCTGCAATAAATATCACGCAGTCGATCTCCTTCCATGTCGAATTATATGTCATAAAATCATAGTTGAATACCAAATAACGGCTAGAATATCGATCATTTTGACGCAAGGAGTCTACATAGTTCTTGAAGCAAAGACATCCAACACATTCGAATCTCTGCGCATTTACGTAACACTATTATGAAGCATTTACAACCCGAAAACAATATACTATATCCGAAATACCGGTACGGTACGTTACCCAGGAATATCTGCATTAGATTGACGAAATTATTCTAAATCCTCTCTGAAGGAGTGACATCTAGCACAGGTAAATCTCTGATCTCTGACGACAAATTTCAGAAACGTTGACAACCAGAAATCAACAGTAAACTATGCGATATTTAGCACTGAAGTAGGTGCACGAGAAAGTAGCGTGCTAACCAATTTCTGGTTGCTATGCGCTACGGGTCACGTGACCCAAGTCCGGCAAATAGCCTTATCACGTATTAACGAACGCATCGAGCAAGCCGCTTGACTTCCGTGGATACTTTCCACCTCCCCTTTCAGCGGCAGTTCGTATCACGCCTATATAGTGAGTGGTCATCTCATGACCAAAGAATGTGGAAGGACAAGAAGTGCGAGGTCTACATTCTATGGTCGTGACTGCAAACCTGGTCAGTGGTCACACAGTGCAATCATATACTGCGTTTCCATGCACGGCCGACGGGCTCGTTTTTCAGAGACTTGGCAGACGAACGAAAGAATTTTTGTTGCACAGCACACCCACATCGGCCGACTAGTAGGCTATCGAGTGAATACTAGGACTGGGCACAATGATTCGAGTACTCGAATCTGAATCGAGTATTAATTTTAATGATTCGAGTCGAGTAGTAGAAGACGATTTTTTCGAGTACTGAAACTATACGCTTCTCGCCATTGCAAGTTAATTTATCAACGAAAATTGTTATTTTGATATTATTTTCCACTTGAAACCTTGATTGGCCTATCGCAGCATACGAAAATATATATAGTACAAAGCTACGAACGTTCCTGGAAATAACACATTTCCGAAGTCATATTCATTTCACCATAGTGTCCTATATGGTGTCGACACAGGCAAATCTCACGCCTCAGTGAAATTGTAACACGTCACAATTTCCATTTGGCTACAGGCAATTTGTCGGTCATTTTTGACCGGCTTGCCGAGCATTAAATTTGGTAAAACGGGTATCAATCGAAAGCTGACTCTGCACTGATTACGAAAATATGTAGTATTTGCTATTCACGGCTGCATTTCGATTACTTATGTAGTCGGGTCGCATTCACATGCATAGTCGTACGAACTAGCTGAAGGCCAAATACCCACGTTGAACTGTCCATATCGATAATTGTCCAATGTCCATTGCCAGTAAACTCCGGACTAATCCAATGAATTTCCTTACTTTGACATTCAGAGCACTATCGGTAGAGTATCTGCTCTTTATTAAAAAAATATAACTCTGAATGTCAAAGTTGAGAAATTTATCAACGGGCGGGTAAACGGTGGGAGCAATATGTAGCTATTCTCATTAATTTATACCCAAGCAACAGCTCTTGGTTTCAAATAGGTTGTTGTAAATTAACATATAGTCTTCAGGGGTAGTGATGAATATAAGTTGAGCTTAACAAGGTGTGTTGAGTCAAAAAGTATGGGAACCATCGCTTTACCATATTCCAAACATAAGAACATCCATGTACAAATGCAGTGTACTCTTGAGATTGCGATTTCTCCACCTTACAGTCAAAAAACCAAAATGAAAAAGCTACGGAAAATTGTCTTTGTAACCAGCTTTCATATGATACCCTACTCGCCTGAATGTACTTATAAGGTTTATCTCAATTCGCAATCTAAATTGTGTAACGCTTGACCGATTTCAGACCATCGACCAAGTTTCGCCTCAATTTAACCTTTAACACTACACCGCATGGCATTCAATACCACATGGGAATACAGACCAATATACTAGCTACTCAGTAAACACAGTGCCAAATCTCAACTGTAATCCAACATCTGTTTACACCTTTTTGAATTTTACATTGATAAACCTGAATGCTGCAGAGCTGAAATGAGCAGAAAATCGTCAATTTTTCAAAATGAGATAACTTTGACCCCGGGTATCAATTTTCCTCAAATAAAATTTATTGTGTTCGAAATTAACTCATCTATGCATGTACCAAATTTCAGAAGATTTGGGAATGTGGTGGTTCCAACTTTTGTTGTCCAGGTTGGGAATGGCCCGAAGCCAACACGTCATCGCGGACGTTTCGCCCATCTCACCTAGTTCGGCCAAGTCACGGTTGGATTACACATGGTCATGGAAACACGGCCGACCTGTACAACGCATGCGTCATGGCCTTTCGGCCGTCAGTCGGCCGTGCATGGAAACGACGTAATAGTGTCCTATATGGTGTGGACTGTGGTTACAAGCACGGCTCACTGCGATTGGTCTACGTCACACTTTCCATTTGGCTAAGGGTACCTTGACGGTAATTTTTGACCGGCTTGCCGAGCAATAAATTTGATATAACGGGTATCAATCGAAAGCTACCGCGATACTGATCGCGAAAATATAAATTTTATTGTGCTCGTGGTCTTAGAACAGGGGTTGTCAGCCCTTTCTTGGCCGTGGCCCATTTTCCGGTTTGAAAATGTGCTGTGGCCCACCTCTAATCTTAAAGTCATAATCCTGCTCAATGCGTGGTAATCGACGGCGCCGATATGCCAATTTCTCTACAATATGCGCATTTTTTTCTTATTTACTGATGAAATTAAAATATAAACATGTCGAGGCATGAAGTCGCGAAATTTTTTTCAAGTTGAATGAATATCTTCCAACAAACGACCAACGAAATAATCTTGGGCCCCTTCTAGCTCCCCCGATTGGGGGTTTGGATTCGGCAGTTTCGGCTCTGGTAGATCATATGCTAAAACTTTATGATCGTCCGCTGCTCCATTCGCTTCGCGATCGCAATGATCGGATTCCAGCATACACTGTGTGATTGGGATTTTAGTTCCACTATTGAGGGGAATAGTATAATCATTCTGGGCCAGCTTCAAACAATTCATTGGTGAATGGGGTACTACAGAGGAGTGGAGAAAGATTTCCATATTATGCATGCTGTACAATGTCACGTACTGAACCAACTGAAGTTGCGATGTCGGAATATTCCATCCAGTGATACTATCAATTCATGTGACTCTTACATTATGTAGGCTACATTGATTTCCAAGCATGACATTTTAAACAGACTCCAAATATTATTGCGCTCCGCTGAATCCTCAATCCATTACTATTCGTTGCGGTGGTGCAGTACACCTCCACCAGAAGTTTCTAATAATTTGCAATTATGGCCATTTTTAACTTACAATAATACGACCTGCCGCAGTACAATAAATCTATACATCAATTACCCTTGCACACCCCTTTCAACGGCATACAACATTATGACCCTGCCGGAGTACTTGGTTACTTCAGCATTACCTTCTAGGTATTATATACGCGAAATTATTTTACTTGCTGTTAGCCATAGGTAGTCACAGCCAGTGGAAAAAGCCGCCGTTTCTGCCTCCCATTTTCGACTTGAAATGCTGACTCCATATGTACCACTACGTCTCATCAGAGTCGGATGAAAAGCTTTATGTAGCCTACGTATAATCAACTAATATGAATCTATTTTTTAGCGATTAACACAACAAATATTACTAACAAGTGATTTGTGGTACAGAACTTCAGAATAACGCGAAACAATAACTTCATATTGTTAATTTATTCGCTAAAAGCTTTTCGACTAACTCTCATCAGTAGCGAACGTTAGTGATGGGGTGAATCAAATTCGAAATGTAAGAACTATTTTGTCTGTATGACGTAATAATAACAAAAACAAACAACTAGTAGACGGGCTAGATACGGTAGTAACGGTACAAAACTAACGTTAACGAGTACATATTCGGTTATAAATAACCGAAAACACAACACATAACATTAATGAAATATTCCAAGAGTGTAGAGGCGTTCCTTCTGGCGACAGAGAATCGGCTTTCGTAGCTTTATGATCGTAGATTCCAGGACCTTTAAATGAAACAGAGAACGGCCACGAGCAAGTATAGAAAATTGACTGTCATTGTAATGATCAGCACATTCGCACGTCTCAGCGCTTGCAGCAAAGAATTCGCCAGCATGTCCCACGGCAAATTAGAATAAATAATGTTTCTCCAACTCCTTCATCGCAGTCTGTTGACACACTGCGTGATTATGATCAAGTTACTGCTTGTAATTCGGCTATTGGACAGCATCTCTTATCCCATCCAGAATGTGCTGATCATTACAATGACAGTCAATTTTCTATACTTGCTCGTGGCCGTTCTCTGTTTCATTTAAAGGTCCTGGAATCTACGATCATAAAGCTACGAAAGCCGATTCTCTGTCGCCAGAAGGAACGCCTCTACACTCTTGGAATATTTCATTAATGTTATGTGTTGTGTTTTCGGTTATTTATAACCGAATATGTACTCGTTAACGTTAGTTTTGTACCGTTACTACCGTATCTAGCCCGTCTACTAGTTGTTTGTTTTTGTTATTATTACGTCATACAGACAAAATAGTTCTTACATTTCGAATTTGATTCACCCCATCACTAACGTTCGCTACTGATGAGAGTTAGTCGAAAAGCTTTTAGCGAATAAATTAACAATATGAAGTTATTGTTTCGCGTTAAATATTACTAAACTTACATTATTTCTAAAATTTTCCAAATAGCTCTGTGGCCCACCTCAAATGCTCTTGTGGCCCACCAGTGGGCCATGGCCCACCTTTTGAGAACCCCTGTCTTAGAACCTCTCAAAATCAGCCTCGAATGTTGCATTGTAACGGAGTTCGGTATTGTGACGCAACCATGCCATTTGAGCAGCTCAGGAGCAAGTGCGCACGAGAGTGAGAGTGTGAATGCTCAATCGGTTGCGCAACAATGCGCCAATACGCTTGCAGTTTGCGCTGCTCCTACCTGCTCTCAGACGGCCTGGTTGCGTCACAATACCAAACTCCGTTACAATGCAACATATTTGAGGCAGATTGAGGGAGGTTCCAGGACCACGAGCTAAATAAATTTATATTTTTGCTATCAGTACCGCGGTAGCTTTCATTTGATACCCATTTTATCAAATTTCGCGCTCGGCAGGCCGTTCAAAAATGACCGTCGAATTGCCTTTTCTAGCCAAATGGAAAGTATGACGTACACCAATTTCACAGAGCCGTGACGTTTGCTTGTGTCCACTCCACACAGTCCACACCATATAGGACACTATGGTGCGATCATTGCGCGGAGCGATCATTGTTGAAATGCACCGCATTGTTTTGAGATTACTGACATGACTCTTGCGCATACTAAAAATATGATAAGTGTCATTTGACACAGACATTTGACAAGACTGTATAGATATTCTGTTTCAATTTAGCAACTTTGGATGCAGATTTAGCGACTATTTTTAGTCAGTTTGTTTCAAGATTTAGCGACATCTAGCGATTTTCAACACCAGTTTTAGCGATTTTTGTCCGCCCGGAGTTGGCAACAGCCGCAACACTGTTCAGTGTTCAGAAGGCTACATGTCGGCACTACTTGGCTATTGCCCCGTGGATATACTCAGATATCGCAGATATCGCAGATATCACTACTGTGGATCAGAGTTGGATCAATTACATTATTTCAGTTCAATTACAATTACAATTATAATTACTTTCATGAATGTTTCAATTACATTACAATTACAATTACTCCATGCTAGAAATATCAAATTACAATTACAATTACAATTACTCCTTGCATGCATCAATTACATTACAATTACAATTACAATTGCTGCTGTTGAACATTTAATTGAATAGTCATAAATTCAACCGTGGTCCTTGACAACCGTAGCGTCGTATTTAACAACAATTCAAGTCTAGTTCAGATTGTGTAGTAATAATTGCGTTGATGTGCGTACATAGTATGCTATGTAAGATGTCACTGTGACGTAATGTAAGCGTGTTTTGTATGCTAGGTAATTATGGCTCACGTAATTGGAAATGTAAAATGTTATTTACCTAATTTCCTATGGGTTAGGATTGAGGATAGGGTGCAGTATGTCGTTGAAAAAGTATTATAATATATGCATGTGTTGGATTTGCGTATATAGTATATAATTAAAGAAACAATATTATTTTTATCGAGGGACGTAGGAATTAGGATGAGGAGTAAAAACAAAACCGTGCTTTGTCAGATAAGACGTTATATAATATCCAGTGGTCTGGTTAGTTAGCCAGACGAAATAACGATGCATCATCGTGATCTGAAATCGTATTGTAGATTGCCAACCCACGGATAGATGAGCAATATGTGAGTCACGGATGAATGTACCGACAAACGTACTGAAAAGTCGGCTAAAACCAGCAAACTTTATAGTCCTAGAGCTGGCGATCCATGCGTCCAAATTTGATGCATCTGGTCTTCATCGTAAGCTATTGATGTACTAATTCCGAAAATACAAAATAAAATCTCGTCAGGGCAATGTAACTGCTCCAAAATAGCCGTTTAAGGCCGACTGTTCTGAAAAGTGAGAGCGCTGCAGCAGCATGACTACAACAATTACCAGTTACGCCCATAGCGATTGTTCAGAACAATGCCGATTCCCAGACTTTCACGACTATTTTGGGATGGTACCATTGCCTGGAAATATACTTTTATTGCGGAATCAGTGCGACACTAGCTTTCGATTACGACCATACATATCAAATTTCGACTCTTGGATCGCCAGCTATGGGACTATCAATTCTGCTGCTTTTAGCCGGCTCAGTGGTTCGCTTCTCGGCGTATTCAATCGTGAGCCACGTGTTGCGAATCCATCGGTTGGTTAGTAATTTAAAAATTGTATGGAATGGCAGCCGAGGCCAGCATAGCGGTAAAAATAAAAATAAACTCCGCCCGCAAGGGCGCGGTCAATGGCCTTCGCGAATGGATCCACAAAATTCCTTGTCGTTCGTTTAAAGAGAATGCATTATAAGTCAATTGTTTTATGTTGTGCTTGTCAGGTCTCAATAGCAATTTAATGTAATTGAAATTGTAATTGAGCAAAATTTTTGTCAAATTACAATTACAATTACAATTACACAAAATAAAAATGCTTCAATTACAATTACATTACAATTACATTGAAAAATGTAATTAATTACATTCAATTACAATTACAAATTACAATTGATCCAACTCCGCTGTGGATACACTCAGATATCGCAGATATCATTGTGGATATACTCAGATATCGCAGATATCAGCAAAAATCGCAGACATCGAGGTCATATAAAGGTCACGCTTCGTTTAGAGCGCAGATATCACGTCTTAAGCATGTCTAGGTAGATTCAGTGCGCAGATATCAGGTCCGGACCATGCCTGGGGGAATTTTGTGCGCAGACATCAGCTCTGGAGCATGTCCGGATACAAATAGTGCGCAGATATCAGGTCTGGACCATACCTGGGCTCTTTTGGTGCGCAGATATCAGCTCCGGAGCATGTCCGAATACTAATAGTGCGCAGATATCAGGTCTGAACCATACCTGGATTCTTTTGGTGCGCAGATATCAGGTCTGGACCATACCTGGATTCTTTTGGTGCACAGATATCAGCTCCGGAGCATGTCCGAATACAAATAGTGCGCAGATATCAGGTCTAGACCATACCTGGTGCTGTTTCCTGCATAGATATCAGGTCCGCAGCATGTCCGACGCCAAGCGATACGCAGATATCAGACCCGGAGTATGTCTGGATACAAATATTGCGCAGATGTCAGGTTTGGACCATGCCAGAGCGTATTTCTTTCGTCGATATCAACTCCACATCATGTCTGGATGGAAATGGTCAGGCCTGGTCACTGGTCAGAGCTGACCAGTAACAGACCACTTACAGTTATTTTGGAGTCCTCAGGCAGATTTTGCCTGCTTGCATCACTTAGGCTACTCAGCTGCAGGGGTGTCAAACTCAAGTTGTTTCGCGGGCCGCATTCAAACCTTCAGAACATAGGGGATTAGGGGTTCTATTCAAGCGACACGTTTAATCGCAAACAATGGAATTTGCAAAAATACAAATATTGACTGGTTGAATATAGTTACAAACTGCTAAAACAGGGGCTCTTACGACGATATAAGCATATTTCTATGATCCCCTTGTTTCAGTCGTAATCTGGCGTTAACTCTGCGTATGCGTTGGGAGGAATACAAGAGATTTAACTGTAGACGTGGCCGTTGGAATTCGGTTCATTTAAATCGCGATTCGTTTTCCTCTGGTGTTCGGGAACCTTTTAAGTCAGAAGTGATACAGTAGTGCTGCGAACGCAGATATTTGAATTACATTTTTGTTACTACTATATTCTCCATATATTCATGCATGCAACGATTTCACATTGGCGTTTTCGCTCCTGTGAATAACTAATTCTAGGTCAATTTTTCCATAAAACTCTGAACTCAGTGTTCTCCATTTTGGCTTCCCGGAATTGCGGGTCAATGTCACCGAATTTTTGCTAATACTGCTAGAGTGAAACCACAAAATAATAGTTAAAATGTGGCCTATGCACATATTTGACCTTTGTTGCATTGAGGGATTATTTAATAGAAGTTTCACGGACTAAAAATCTCAACATTTGTTAGAAATATGCGGGATAATACAAGAATTTTTCCATCAACTCGGAATTTTTTCGCAGGACGGATAAAATCGTCTGGTCGTATGTTTCACACCCCTGCTCTAGTGGTTATATATCTTTGTACTACATCCAATTTTACTTGACAAAATTTTAAGGAAATAATAATACTTTTTTACACTTTGGATTTTGTATAGTAGAGAGTAGTATTGACACATGTTTCTATCACGTTTATAAGAATAATTGTCATAGCCTCACACTCCTTGCGAAAAGAGTGTGTATTCACACCCGAAGGGCGGAGAAGAGTGGTACAAGAAAACATAACCTAACTAAGAATTATATAGCGGTCATAAATCCTACGTGCCTATACGTGCATACCATTATATGTTCAATGCTCATATAGGTGCTGATATCTGCGCACCATTTGTATCCGGACATGCTCCGGAGCTGATATCTGCACACCAAAAGAACTCGGGCATGGTCCAGACCTGATATCTGCACCCTATATTTGTATTCGGACATGCTCCGGAGCTGATATCTGCGCACCAAAAGAGCCCAGGTATGGTCCAGACCTGATATCTGCACCCTATTTGTATTCGGACATGCTCCGGAGCTGATATCTGCGCACCAAAAGAATCCAGGTATGGTCCATAGACCTGATATCTGCGCACTATTTGTATTCGGACATGCTCCGGAGCTGATATCTGCGCACCAAAAGAGTCCAGGTATGGTCCAGACCTGATATCTGCACCCTATTTGTATTCGGACATGCTCCGGAGCTGATATCTGCGCACCAAAAGAATCCAGGTATGGTCCAGACCTGATATCTGCGCACTATTTGTATCCAGACATGCTCCAGAGCTGATATCTGCGCACAAAATTCCCGCAGGCATGGTCCGGACCTGATATCTGCGCACTGAATCGACCTAGGAAAGGAAAGGAAAGGACGTAGTTTATTTTTGTCCTTGATGTTTTTGCGGCATATACACCGACTCATGATATACATACACACGATCTGCGCATATGCATACCATGAGTGCATGATGTGCATATGCCGCTGGACAAGGAAGTGCAGATATAGCCTTTACGACTTTCTAAGTCATGCACCACCCCTCCATGCTATCCCAGTAATGCATGAGCGCCAAGCAGGGTAGCCATGGATACCAGTGTTACTAATCAGGTCTTTGGTCTGACCCGGCCGGGAATCGAACCCACGACCTACCGATCAAGAAGCCGGACGCTTAACCATTACGCTATCTTGATCGGCGTGATATCTGCACTCTAAACGAAGCGTGACCTTTATATGACCTCGATGTCTGCGATTTTTGGTGATATCTGCGATATCTGAGTATATCCACAATGATATCTGCGATATCTGAGCATAGTCTTTATAAGACTTATAAAGGCTATGATCTGAGTATATCCACAGTAGTGATATCTACGATATCTGCGATACCTGCGATATCTGAGTATATCCACGGGGCCCTTGGCTATAAAGGCTATTTGACTAAAGTTGCTAGAATTTCGATGTCCATGTCGGAGAGTTATAGCATTTAGCAATGCCTGTGTAGGTGTGCATGCTACATAGCACACTAAAGGATTAATATCTGATAAGGTTGTCGCGACTATAGCATGTCTGTTTGTATCGCTGTGAGTATATAGCGTGAGGTGACAGGTGAGGAGATTCGAAATATACCTATAAATCGTATATCGAAGTTGTCCCAGACATGCGCATTAGTAGGAGATCACCCACCGCATAGTAGACGAGCTGCGAGCACATAAGTACAAAATCTGTATAAGGCAGGCGGCGATGCAAATTGGAGTTATAGGAAATTAATTACACTGGTCAGCACATATTTTTAGTCAGACAAAGTAAGAGTGGTTTTGAGGGTTCTGAAGAGCACTGATTCCGAATATGGCCTTGTTTTTTTCGAATTGGCTCTTGTTTTACAGATAACCCATGGGGCTATTTTGACCAAAATCTCCCATTTTCGCTGCATTGGACCATTGGGCTATAAAGTTTGGAAATTCAATCTACTTAGTTATCTTTACACACAGAAGACTATTTTAAATCGAAATATAGCAACAGTACTATATTTGGAGATATTAGATTTATCATAATTATAGACTTTCACGGATATCATGTACATAAATAAACTCCACTCGTGTATATACCGTAAGTATTCACTAGATACTCATTCAATCAGTTTTACGTCAACCACCTATTGTAAATTTGAAATAATCAGTTAGAATATAATAACATAATATATTTTGAAGCACAATTGTTTTTTTTGTACGATTTTCGCCTGTCAGCAATTTAGTGCAGTTTCTCGAAAGGTTCCAGCAATGGTCTGCCATAATATGTTCATCTCATCTGCCCTGATATCTTTCTTTTGTTGTTTTGATGTCTTGGTGGAACCTCTCCCCTTGCTAATCAACAAGATGATCAGGAAATATATGTCATGTCATATGTCAATATATGCCAATGTTTGTTCCAAGTTTTCCATATGCAGATTCGAATTTTCGGACCAACTGTTTGTAGTTGAGTGCTTTCTGATTATCTAAAAAGTTTTATTTACTACATCTTAGGAGAAATTCCATGCAGTGAGCTCCTTCCTAACATGAAATTGGAATCTTCCATCGGTTTTCGAATCCGAAATCTATCAAAGATTTAAGCTTCTCGTTTGTTAGGGTTTCTAGGTATACCGACTTTGTTGACTCGGCGTAAAATTATCCATTTACAAGTCGAAAGATATGAGACGCATATGAGTATTGTAGTTGAGCTGTTCAAGGTCAAAATTTATAGCTTTATACTCCTCTTTAATCTTGGTAGAACGAGCCATTGATACCAGAGAATATGTGTTTCCGTTGTGCAAAAGTACAATTTTTAGGCTAGACAAACTGCTTTATCGACAAACACATATTTCACGTCAGATCATGTTAATATTGATAGAATGACTGAGAACGACATGAGGGTTCTTCATAGTCAATTATCTATTTATGCGCAGTATAATATTGAAAAAAACTACAATTTTTTTCTTACCAAGTGAAATATTCGAGGGTAAATACAGTAATTGTGGGCTTTTTTATGGGTATAAATATCTTCTGAACAAGAGCCAATCTGGCAAAATTAATGTGATATTCGCAACCTCAAAAACCCCAGAAACGGCTCTCAGTTGTTCTGCCAAAAAAGTTTTTTCTCATTTTGTTGACTAGTGTCATTGGTAATATACAAGGCTGATGTATTAAAAAATTCGAAACTAATAAAGGCGCATGATGCAGCCTCCTCAAGGATACTGTTGAACACTCTGAACAGTATTTCCCATTTATGCAGGATCACACATGTAGGCCTATAAGCAAAAGTCCTATGTTGGGCGGTTTGGGTGATGGCCCAGTACGGAATTAGTATTGTATTGTTAAATATACAATTGTGATGTATAGGCCTACCGGTACTCATCATAATTGCCGGTTCGTCTGTCTTCTAGATGTGACAAGAATGAAATAATCTGTTTTAGGGATTTCGTGGTCAGTATGATATGTAAAATGTCCACATGTTGTGAAAGATTCTCTGTATTCAGCAGTTGGCGCCACCGGCCATGACCTCTGTATTTTTACATCATGGGCTACTGCATATACTGTATCAGATTTTCTGTTTTGTATTCTAATTTTGATCGTGAGATAATCTTCACTCATAATGCTAAGAAAACTTCTAGTGATATTTCATACAGTGCCAAAAGCTTTATATTCAATTATTAGTCGAGGGAAAGAACACATGTTGGCTACATCTTGAATAAACTGTCATTCTGATTTCGACACGGTTTAACAACTATACCTTATGGACTGTTTATTATGTGAAATTTAATCTGTTGGTAGGCTAATCATGCAATGTAGCACTGTGCAGGCAATCCCAGATCAGAGTACTGTAGTTAACTGAAAAATAGGCCCAAGGCCTGTACATGAAACAGACTCCCATTCATTACAAGAACAACAACGCATTTCTCAACTTATTCAAAGGTGTTATTGTTTACAATTGTTTACACTTCTCTGCTAGTTCATGAAGAGTGTCAGCCGAAAATAGTCAGGTGTATTTCAATACGAATATACAATTCAATTCAATTGTATATTCTAGGAGCATCTGGTATCCAAGATTCTAATGGTGAAGATTACGGCTTCGTGATCGGTAGGTCGTGGGTTCAATCCCTGGCCGCGTCAGACCAAAGACCTGATTTAGTAGCAATGATATTCATGATTTCCCCGCTTGGCGCCCAGCATGGGATAGCATGGAGGGGCGGTGCAAGACTTAGAAAGCCTTACAAGGCTATATCTGCACCTTCCTTGTCCAGTGGCAAATGCATATCATGCGCTCATGGTATTCATAGCCTATGCACTGATGGTGTGTATGCATAGCATGAGTCGATGTATGAGCATGAGTCCTTTCCAGTTTCCAAGGCCAGACATCGTTTTTGTTTAAGAATATTGACATAATTTCTTTCAACAACATTAACTTGCCTTTGCTGTTAATGTTCCTGATGTTAACATATATTTAATTAAACAATTATTTTTGTTAAATTGCTGGTTTTGAGAGTTGATTATAATTGTGCTACGTTCCAGTTCTAGATCTAGTTTTTGTTATAAAACACTTTCTAATCATAATGGCAAATATACCGGATGAAGAAGTCCACGATGAGGAGACCGTGTTGAAAATGCGACAAAACCAGGTGACTGACGAGTCCCTGGAAAGCACCCGTCGCATGGTCGGACTTATGGAGGAAACTCAAGACGCCGGAATTAGAACCCTTGTCATGTTGGATGAGCAAGGAGAACAACTGGACCGTATCGACGAGGGCATGGATCAGATCAACCAAGACATGAAACAAGCTGAGAAAAATTTGGAAGGGCTTGAGAAATGTTGCGGGTTATGCGTGTGCCCTTGGAATAAAGCTAAAAATTATGAAAAAGGTAACGATTACAAGAAAGCGTTCAGTAAAAAAGAAGATAATCGTGTTGTAAGCGACCAGCCGGGCGCGAGAGTACAAGACGAGCGTTCCGCGGCTCAAGTCGGCGGCGGATTCATCAAAAAGTATAACAAAGACGACGCAAGAGAAAACGAAATGGAAGAAAACTTAACCCAAGTGGCGGGAGTAATAGGCAACCTGAAACATATGGCGCTGGACATGGGTAACGAAATCTCGTCTCAAAACGCGCAGATTGATAGAATCAATTTGAAGGCGGATGCCAATAAAGGCAGGATTGATGTCGCTAACGAAAGGGCCGCGAAAATTTTGAAGGATTAAGCTCGGATGTAGGGATTCTGTAAAACTTTTGCTTCAACCACGATCGTAAGACGTGATAATATTATTAATCATAAAATAGCACAATTATAAACTGCCCTATGTTTTGCCTATGTAAAGTCCTCAGTATTTTCTGTAATTTTGCAATGTTTGTATAACTGTGACTAAATTTTACCAACAACTAACTTGCCATAATGTAACACGATAAAAACATGTAATGATATCAGTTTGCTGGCATACAATACATTCCGTTAGCGATAGGGCTGGCCACAATGATTTAAGTACTCGAATATGATCCAATATGTATTCTAATAATTAGAGTTTAGTGAAAGAAGATGATTTTCGAGTACTGAAAATTTAGGCTCCTTGCCACTAAGAGTTAATTTATCAACGAAAATTACAGTTTCGATCGTAATTTCCACTGTGGTAGCCTTGAAACCTTGAACGGTGATACAGCAGCATGCAAAACATGCAATACAAGTTGGTGTTGGTTAATTTTTTGTTTTGAGCACTCCATACATGATACATTGGCCTATGATATATTACCTAGTTCTGAGTGTGATATTATTCTTGTCACTGCTTGGTAAATGATTAGACATGCATTTCCGTGATCATCACAGTATTAGGTAGCTGGAATTGAAAATTGTAGGAACCCGTCATCCTGACGAGGTTACTTTCTATTTCTGCGTTTGGAATACTTCCAAACATAGATACTAGCAGCGTCACTGCGCGGATAAATTAATTGCTACAGTCAAACTTCATGGTGCTAAATGTCTATCTTGTAGCGACGTTCAAGTGAGGTCAAAATCAATTGGCTGGCATACATCCTGTTTGATGATAACCGTAGTCATTATTCATATATCATTCCACTGTTCACTGGTACTGTATTAGTAGTACACAAATTGTTATTTTACCTCAGACGCATTGCATTTCATGAGATTACGCAAATTATGTTTCTGTTTTTCTCCTGGTTTGAAAGAAAGTGGGAAAAGTCTAATTATGTATCATTGCATGGATATGTTACTTTCTGTATTTTCTATAACATTTTTAACATTGCATCTGTTAATGCTCGTATATTTACACTCTGTTTTGCTTTGCCTATGTTGGTGTTACCGTCACAAGATTGCAGATTGCAGTAATGATTTCGGATCTTCAAAATATGGCTTTGAAATGAGTCGAAGTATAGAAATATTGATTTGGTCAAGATTTGTGAGGCCACTGTGGCATTGTATTTCATTTGATCAATCAATGCATGCCTGCTGGTAACATTTTCTTATAGAACTTCCCAGTTGTCAATCATTTAATATAGATCTATAAATTATTTCCCTGCTGTCATCGCCGATATATGAAGTCTTTACATGTCTGTTGTTTCTTTTGTTAATATTAAATTATTCTCGTTCTTTGGATTTATACTTCAAATTAGGTAAACATGCTTGTGTGATAGTGTGTGTATTCACTAACGAGTAAATCTCTGTTTAAGGTAAATAGACAACTAAAGTCTGTATTGCGCATGTGAGGATACTGCGACTCGTAAAGGCTGTCTTGATGATTGCTGAAAAGTCAAGTTTCTTGCAATCCTAAGTGAAGGTCCTGTCTCGCGGGATATCTAAATGCAAAAAGTCTTTCCTTGTGCATGAATATTAAAGTAAGGTGGCTGTCGAAATGAATTGATTTATATTCACTTCTAGATAATTTCTACACTGTGGTTTTCATCGGGCTATTTCTAGGCACTCGAAGGAACCAAACTTGGTTCATTCAACTCCTTCAACGTAGATCTGTTAATCAATGCTGGATTTCTATTCGGGGTACCGGTACTCTCATTATTTTACCTGCTGATACACATCATCCATCATCATCATGCATATGTTATTTTGCTGTTGAATCTCTCCCTAATATATTCTATTTTGCCATTACCTTACAGAATTTTGCACCAGAATTATGAAGGGTATACGAGCCGGCTACTAGTAAGAAATAAACACATCTGGTCACTTTCATCAGTGCAGATGATAATGTTTGGAAGGCGGATTGTGGAATCGTAATTTCAACTGTTATTTCTTTGGATACAATTGAATAATGTATTCATATTGAAATTCTCCGGTTGATGATTACCCCTGGCGAGTGTCAGTCAGAAATAGTGGGGGAAATATTTCAATATCAATATATAATTCAATTGTGCACAAAAGATAACAGTTGAAATTGCGATTCCGCAAACATTTTCCCAAAAATTGCTCCTAACCAGTTGCTGACGATTGCTCTTCGCTAGTGTCAGCCGAATATGTTCGGGATTATTTCAGTGTGAATATCTTATTATTCAATTGCATGCTGTAGTTCTGTACATCCAAGAGTCTCTTCAACTGTTCTTCTTTTGCTGCACATGTGATTTCAGACTTCTCTATAGCCATACTTAGAATCCTTTCCTCCGTGAAGGTACAGTTTCTGCCGTATCGACACTAATTATAATCGGATAAAATATGGCGGACGATGATTTGCGTAACGAGCTCGCGGACTTGCAAATGCGAGGTAACCAGTTAACGGACGAATCCCTGGAAAGCACCCGTCGAATGGTTGGACTTATCGAGGACACTCAAGATGCCGGGATTAAAACACTTGTCATGTTGGACGAACAAGGCGAACAGCTGGACCGTATCGACGAGGGAATGGATCAAATCAACCAGGACATGAAACAAGCTGAGAAAAACTTGGAAGGGCTCGAAAAATGCTGCGGATTATGTGTGTGCCCTTGGAATAAGTCTGCAAATTACGAGGACAGCAGCGGTTATAAAAAAGCCTTCAGTAATAAAGACGGAAATCGAGTTGTAAGCGGTCAGCCCGGTGCGAGGGTACAAGATGACAGGACCAAGGCCCAAGTCGGAGGTGGATATATCAAGAAAATCAACGAAGATGACGCTAGAGAAGACGAAATGGAAGAAAATCTGACGCAAGTAGCCGGAGTACTCGGAAATCTAAAAAGCATGGCGTTGGACATGGGCAACGAAATCTCTACCCAAAACGATCAAATCGATCGCATCAACGTAAAGGCGGAGGCCAATAAGGGCAGGATTGATGCGGCGAACACTAGGGCTGCGAAAATTCTCAAGAGTTAGACTGATCATCGTTACTTGTCATACGATGAAAACCAATTAGCCTATACAATGTTATTGAAGAGCAGCTCACACCGTATTGCAACTGAGGAACGTAAATCATCCAAGTGTAGTTCAAACTGATCCAGTGTTTATGTAAAATAAGTGTACACGTTCTCAGTGGTTTCGGAAATTTTCTAATTCTTGCAAGTGATGCCCAAATTGTATAGTAACTTAAAATGGTGACGTAATGGTCATGAGTGCCTACTGCCCAGATATTCTGTATGCGGCACTCGGCACGCCTTCAATTTTGAGCAGAACGTGTTGGTATATTGTATGATTTAAAAATGTAATCACTATCTTTTAATTGACACGCAGATTTGGACATAATATATACAGGTATATACAATACATAGGGCATATTATGTGCGAACACCAATTGGAATTTGTTCAAATTTTGCAAATAGTAAAACCGCCAACAATACTTTTCTATATCTTGAATTGGTGAATGCATCAAATTTAATAAAAACAGTGCCTGAGCAAGTCGATGCAATATTGCAACCCATTGTGCTGATGTATGAAGACGAATGCTGATAGCGATTGATCCGTTTTCTTCAATAGCACTCATCAATGGTATGCTTCCTTTCCTACTATCCTTGCCCTGGTAGATATATATATATGTGCTCGCTAATAGGACTGAAGTAAAATGTTTCCCCTCTAATTACAATATCCTATGCTTGAATGGAGTTGGGGTATGCTGTGTTGTAGGAATTGGATAAGGTAACTTCAATTCTTTTACTGCACAACTGCGTCTCATACTTTTTATGCCTTCGTGTGCCTGACGACTATTTAGGTTGTTACATGATTTACATGGTTGTAAAATATTAGTCGCATCTTTGAACTCCAAGTGTCGCAAACAATGCATGTGTTTTTAGGATTACTGGTTTCTTCAAAAAAATTGAACAGGAAAACGAGTGGCTTATTGTTTGAATATTTTGCATGTGTGTTCATATCTTTTCACCTCTTGTTATTGCCTTACACGCCGCAGATGTCTTGTCTGATGCATGCCATATATTTGAGGGACAATTTGTTGCTGTGAGTTGCCAGCTCTAATTGTTACATTGTTGGTGACCACGTAAGCATAACCTCCTTCAAATAATATGCAATATAGTTTCATGTGTATGCAATATAATATAGCCTATACTACTGCTAATGTGATGCCGATTTCGATTCCAATGTAGGCATACTCGAACCATATTAGCATCACATGACTCATTACATGCCTTATTAATGTACAGATCGTATGTGCCTTATTCGATTGTTCTCTTTTGTTGACATTATCGTTCCTTTGACAACTTTTTAAAATTGAGTAAACATCCAGTGTGTATATTGACTAATTAGTAAATCTCTATTTCAAGATTATTTATGTAGTGAGATGTGCTTTGCCCACAGTGGAATTACAAACGATGAGGACTGTTTTGATGGTTGCCGAGAAGCCGTCGTTGGCCCAGTCTATTGCCAAAATCTTGTCTCACGGAAAATGCAGTTACAGGAAGGGAATTAGCGGATCCTGTCCTATTCATGAATATGAAGGTAAGATTATGAGATTTGTTGATATGAATATTTTTCAAGAATATTTGCATAATGTGGCTTAGGCTACCTTTGTCTACTGATCACAACTCAGACTAGGATATTTTCAGATTTTTGCTAATTAGAATTAGAGCTGCACATTTATTTTCCAGAATTAGAATTGAAGCTACATGTATTTTTCCAAATTATATCAGAATTTGAATTTCTGAACTCGCGAAAACTTGGGAATTGAATAAGTTCAGTTCATATGAAATCAGAGTTCAGGAAAATCAGAAATTGAATATGCTATTCAATTGTAAATTGAAGTTTTGCACCTCCAAGAAACTCATCAAAAACTAGAAATTAGATTAGAATTCGAGTTGAGAAACATTACACAAATTAGATTAGAATTAGATTGTCGGCATTTCACTGCAGTTAGCCTAACTAGAATAATCCAGTTGTCCAAGCCTGCAACTGTCACACTTTGCAGTGATTTCCTGTTTCAGTTGTAAAATTTCCGGATCCTGCATGGAATAAGCAGATTGATTTGTTAACGCAGTGAAAAATTGAACCTTATGTCTGATGATAGTACCTGTTCGTTAGGGCAAGATGCCGAGATTAAAACACTCGTGATGTTGGACGAAAAAGGCAAACAGCTGGACCGGATCGACAAAGGAATGGGTCTAGTCAACCAGGACATGAAACAAGCCGAGAAGAATTTGGAATGGCTCGAGAAATGTTGCGGATTATGTGTGTGCCCTTGGAATAAGTCTGCAAATTCCGAGGACAGCAGCGGTTATAAGAAAGCCTTCTGTGAAAAAGATGAAAATCGAGTTGTAAGAGGTCAGCCCGGTGCGAGGGTACAAGATGACAGGACTAAGGCTCAAGTCGGAGGTGGATATATCAAGAAAATCAACGAAGATGACCCTAGAGAAGAGGAAATGGAAGAGAACCTCACCCAAGTAGCTGGAGTGCTCGGCAATCTAAAAAGCATGGCATTAGACATGGGGAACGAAATCTCTACCCAATACGATCAAATCGATCGGATCAATGAAAAGGCCAATAAAGGCTGGATTCATGCGGCAAACACGCGGGCTGCAAAAATTCTCAAGAGTTAGACTGATCTCGTTAGTTGTCATACGATGAAAACCAATTATATACAATGTTATGGAAGTGCAGATTACAACTTATTGCAACCGGGGAACGTAAATTATAGTTCAAGCTGATCCAGTCTTTATATAAAAATAAGTGTGGACGATTCTAATTCTTGCAAGTGCTGCCCAAATTGTATGATAACTTGGAATGGTACCGTAATGGTCGTGAGTGCCTACTGACCGGGTATTCTGTATGCCAGGGGTGGCCAACCTTTTCAGCCAACGAGCCACAGGAGATTTACTAGCCACTGCGCAGGCCACTAGAATGTTGATGCCATTTTTAGTCGTCTGATAGGAGCGAACCGAATTAGGTAGCGGTAAAAATCGGACTTATATTGCTGCGCATCAATATCGATAACAATTATGTCATGAAGTGTGTGTACCTTGTGTAAGTACATGACCTAGCCGCGCCAAATTGATGAATGAATTCGGTCAATAATAATGTTAGTTGCATATATATGTGGGTCGCCTCTTTATAGCGCTGGCTCATTTGGCCAGGACAAGATTGATCGACGCTTGGACATATCAATATCGAATATTTCAGTAAACATGCGTCTATCGTTTTGTGTGAAGGTTTTATCGTCGATGATTTTTCTGCGAGTGCAGACGCGAAATCACATGCTGTACGACACGTTCACTCCTAATTGCGAGCATCCCAACAGCCCAAAGTTCGCGGTCAGGCTAATCAAATTTTCGGTTGGTCTTGAAGGTCACAATAAATTACCTGGGAAATTAGTTTTTTGATATTGTAACTAATTTCGAGATTATATCGTGGGCCACTCAAAACCTCTCGGGCTACATTCGGCCCGTGGGCCACGGGGTTGGCCGCCCCTGCTCTATGCCTTCAATTTTGCAGTGTGTGTTTTGAGTGGAACTTGTTGGTAACTAGTATGATTTCGTGTGTATACAATACATATATACTACTGCCTAGTTCGATTCCAGTGTAGGCATGCTCGTACCATATTAGCACCACATGACTCATTACATCCCTTATTAATATTCTATTGTTCTCTTTTATTGACATTAACGCTCCTTTAACAACTTTTTAAAATTAAGTAAACATCCAGTGTGTACATTGACTAATTAGTAAATCTCTATTTCCAAGGATATTCCAAGATTTTTTATGTAGTGTGATGTGCTTTGCCCACAGTGGAATTATAAACCATGAGGACTGTTTTGATGGTTGCCGAGAAGCCGTCTTTGGCCCAGTCTATTGCCAAAATCTTGTCTCACGGGAAATGCAGTTACAGGAAGGGAATTAGCGGGTCCTGTCCTATTCATGAATATGAAGGTAAGATTATGAAATTTGTTGATCTGAAGATTTTCAAGAATGTTTGCATATTAGGGCTTACCTTTGTCAGGTATCTTGCGCAGCGAGTAGTTCAACATAGAATGAAATTGATGATCGTGATATTTTTGTTATATTTGTATTTCTTCAATAAAATATTATTTCTTTTGTGCTAACTATGCCCGTCGTCCATGTTAGAGAGCACAGCGTTGTACTGACGCAGAGGTATCGAAACGTGGTTGTTATACTAATTTTGAAAAGTAGCCCGCGACCCATTTTGAGTTGGCAACCCCTGCTCTAAATTAACTTTACGTAAATACTTCTGAATCCATGGGGTAATTCAATTTGAGATTAATCAAAAGAGATTGGTGAATGGGTGTCTCTTTTTCAGATTCAGATTTTGCTGAAATTTGGCTTAAAACAAATATATTATAATAATAATAATAATATAATTTATAGAGCGCCGAATATAACAATATGTCATTACTACACTAGGGCGCTGTACATAAAAGGCAATAAAATGTAAAAGTAAACGATATGTATAAAAGACGAAGTGCATAGTTAGCTGTAGGGCGGAATGAACACTACTCTAGTTCGAACGCTCGTGTGAATAAAACGGTCTTGATTTTGCGTTTGAAAACAGGTGAAATATATATCTGAGTATACATCAATTTCTTTTAAATGAATTATAGAAGTAGTTTTCAAGTTATCGCATGATCAAAACAAGCTTTTTATGTTCATTAAACCGTGAAATTGAAGTATTTTTAGGCCGGTTTGAAATTTTCTGTAAATAATCTATTTTGATAATAGGGAGTTGTTCTCTTTGTTATGTTGTATAAATTGAGCTATTCTATCATGCAGGACAAACATTTACTGATTTTTGCTCGACATCCCAAAATGTAACTCATTACCCGCAGAAACCACTGAAGCATAACAACAGTATTTCAGCGATCTCTCTCATTTCTGTCTCCTTCAAAATTTTTGAAAATTGTGTCGTATGAAAGCTGTTACAACAAAGAGTTTCTAGAAAATGAGTTGCATGCTGGAGTTTGTCTCAAGGTAACACCGCAACTACCCAACTAGAATGTCAAACATAATTTTTCAGGAATATAACTACATTTTAATGACCTGAAATATACCTCGTTTTCACAACTTTGTAAGTAAATATTACATAAAAACTTATTTTCAAGGGAATTTATGTTACAACAGCATTATATCCAACCCTTTATAACTTTTTTCCAGTAGACAGAAATGAGAGGGAGACTCCTGAAATATTGTTATGCTTGAGTGATTTCCAGAAGCACCTTCTTTTAGCTTGAGCTACATTCTGGGCCGTGCACCAAAAATCATTGATTCCGTACTTGCATGATCGAATAGATCAATTTATGTAACATAAGAAAATGAACAACATTCTGAGGTCAAAGCAGCTCATTTACAGACAATTCCAAAAATGTGTAAAAACAGTGAACAGTCCGTCAATTTCTCGGTTGAACAAGCATGTAAAGCATGTTTTTCATCGTGCGGTAACTTGTGAACTACCTACTTAAGTAATTCATTTCAAATATATTGCGATTTAGCCGGATATACTTCATGATGTTTAGAGTCAAATTTCAGAAAAATCTGACACTGTGTAGAGACCAAATCCATTTTAGGTGGACCTCGCATGGAATTACCCGAGTGTCAGTCAGGTATATGAATATATAAGTAAATTGTGCACAAAAATCGCAATTGAAATTGCGATTCCTGAACCCATTTTCCAAAAATTATCTTCTTACCGTTTGCTGACGATTACCCCTGGCTAGTGTCATCCGATTGAATTCGGGTTTATTTTAACAATATATTATTCAATTGTATAGAAGCAATGACAGTTGAAATTGCGATTCCTCAGCGCTTTTTTCGCCCCCTTTTTCGAATATTAGCATATGCGCTAATGAAACGACAAGAGTTATTCATTTAATTCTTTACTAGTCGCTGACAACTAGGCCTACCCCACCGACAAGTGTCACCCGAAGATACTAGGGTTCATTTCAATATGAATATAATATTCGATTTGATGCTGAAGTTCTGTACGTCCAAGAGTCTCCTCAACTGTTAGTTTTTTACTGCACGTGTGATTTCAGTCTTCTCCATAGCCATACTTAGAGTCCTATCCTCTGCGAAGGTACAGTTTCTGGCGTATCAACAGTCCACTAATTATCATCGGATAAAAAATGGCGAACGGTGATTTGCATAACAAGCTCACGGACTTACAAATGCGAGGTAACCAGTTAACGAATGAAACTCTGGAAAGCACTCGTCGTATAAAGGATTGTCTGGACACGCAAGATGCCGGGGTTAAAACACTCGTCATGTTGGACGAACAAGGCGAACAGCTGGACCGTGAAAATCGTGTTTCAAGCGGTCAGCCCGGTGTGAGGGCAAAAGATGACAGGACTGAGGATGAGGATCAAGTTGGAGATGGATACATCAAGAGAATCAGAGAAGACGAAATGGAAGAAAAACTGACCCAATTAGGCGAAAAGGTCAGCAATCTAAAGAGCAATTTGGAAAACTTGTGCAACGAAATCTAGGCGGAGGCCAATAAAGGCAGGAGTGATGCGACGAACACGCGGGCTGGAAAATTCCAAAAGAGTTAGACGGATCTCGTTAGTTGTCATACGATGAAAGCCAATTTTACAATGTTATGGAAGTGCAGATTACAACATATTGCAACCGGGGAATGTAAATCATCAAATTATAGTTCAAACTGATCCAGTGTTCATGTAAAATAAATGTAGACAGTTGTCGGTAGTGTCAGAAATTTTCTAATTTTTGCAAGTGCTGCCCAAATTGTATAATAACTTAGAATGGCAGCATAATGGTCATAAGTGTCTACTGCCTAGATATTCTGTAGACAGTACTCCTTCAATTTCGCCGTGTATATTTCGAGTGGAACTTGTTGGTTAAATGTGTTCATACAAAATATAATCACTATTTTTGAATTGAGGCGCAGTTTAGGACATGATATACACTGGTGTATATATATTATGTGCGAACACTAATTGAAATTCGTTCAAAGTTTGCGAATAGTCACACTGCCAACAATAATTTTCTATATCTTGAATTCTTGAATGCACCAAATTTGTTACAAACAGTGCCTAGGCACCAGTCGATGCAACATGGCAGCCCATTGTGTTGAGAGGAGCACTGATAGTGATTAGCCCATTTTCGTCAATCGCACTCATTTATGGTATGCTTCCTACTATCCTTGCCCTTGCAGATATAGGCTATAAATATATATTATCGTAATATATAAATGTACTCCCTACCTACTAGGATTGGTTTGTTGAAGTCAAATATTTTCCCCCTAATTACAACATCGTCTGGTTGAATGGAGTTGGGGTATCCTGTGTTGTAGGGAATGGATATCTATCTTCGATCCTTTTACTGCATGATTTTCTCTCGTACTTTTTATGCCCTACTGTGCCTCATAGCTATTTGGCTGGCTTGTTTCATGATTTTCATTGATTGTAAAATGATAGCCGGATTTAGAAACTTCATGTGCCGCAAATAATGCACATGTTTTCAGGATTTGTGGTTTCTTCAAGATATAGTACAGGAAAGCGAGTGGCTTATTATTTGAATACTTTGCATGTGAGTTCATATCGTTTTATTTCTGGTTATTGCGTTATACGCCACAGATGCCTTCAATATCGAATGTCTGATGCTTGCCATATAATTGAGAGACAATTTCTTGTTGCGAACTACCAGCTCCATTTGTGAAAGTGGTTTGTGACCACATACGCATACCTCCTTCAAATGATATGCAATATAGTTTAGTGTGTATGCAATATAATATATAGTACTGCTAATGTGATGCCTGGTTCGATTCCGGTGTAGGCATACTCGTACCATTTTAGCATCACATGTCTCATTACATAGCTTATTGATGTTCAATTTCTCTCTTTTGTTGACGTTAACGCTCCTTTAACAACTTTTTAAAATTGAGTAAACATCTAGTGTGTATATTGACTAATTAATAAATCTCTATTTCAAGGATATTCCAAGATTATTTGTGTATGTGTGATGTGCTTTGTCCACAGTGAATTATAACCATGAGGACGGTTTTGATGGTTGCAGAGAAGCCGTCTTTTGCCCAGTCTATTGCCAAAATATTGTCTCAGATTTTTCAAGAATATTTGCACAATGTCGCTGCGGCTTACCTTTGTCGGAATTACAACTCGTTAGTTAGTTAGTAGTAGATTTTTCCAAGTTAGATTGGAATTAGAATTATAGCTACACATTCATTTCCCACATTCAACTAGAATTAGAATTGTAGCTACACGCTTCCTTCCAAATTATATTAGAATTAAGATTAGCGAATTCACGAAAACTTGGAAACTGAATCAGTTCAGTTCGTATGAAATCAGAGATCAGGAATTAGGTCAGGAAAACCAGAAATTAGAGTTTGTGTTGAGGAAAATTTCACAAATTAGATTAGAATTACATTACTGGCGTTTCACTGTAAATACAGTAGCCGAACTAGAGTATTTCAGTCACAGCAATTTCATGTCTCAGTTGTAAAATGTCCAGATCCTACATGGAATAAGCATATTGATTTGTAAAGGTAATGAAAAACTGAACGCTATATCCAATCTTTTGATTAAAGCTTGGCACAGTTGTTGGAGAACTCGGATCCAAATAGACGAATAGAGTATTTATTGCAATTGTATTTGTAGAGAGACGCTTTTTTAGAGTGCTTAAATTATGTTATTATCGAGAATTACCGTTTATTACCAACTACCAATTTATTCTTACCATGGAAGCTTCGTAACATCGATTGATTGTATCACGGTCATTCAAAACATGTAATGCAAAGCTACGCGTGTTGATAGAAATGACATGTCTATGAAGTCGCGATGAACCCACAACATTGCCACAAAGTGCAATAAAATAGGTATGGTCGGCAAGATACATGTTATCTTGATTGTGTTGTATAAATGGCATTATTGTTTTTTGCGTTGCCATGAAAGTTGTGTATTTCAACTTTCCAAATCATCTATGCAGTTATCATCTGGAATGCATTACTACAACATATCTGTGGATTGCCTTGAGCTACTTCATTACCTCTTGTCGTCATACCTCGGACAGACATTGCTTCATTGATTTTCCACCATCTTTTAATTTTTCTTTTTTTTCAATTTCGTTTTTTAACTAGCACTTGTTACAGCCAGACTGTGTAGAGGCAAGTGCATCTGTTGTGTGATCGGACTAGTTATGTATTTTGGTTGGATGAGAAATAAATTCTCTCTCTCTCTCTCTCTCTCTCTCTACTGATGATAGTACAAGATTCGTTACTCAAATAGTCATTACTTTCAGACAATTTTGACGGCGGTCGATGCAAATTCAAAGTCACCTCGGTGTGCGGGCACGTTATGTCGTTGGATTTCGAAGGGCGCTTCAACAACTGGGAAAAAGTGGACCCGGTCGAGCTCTTCAGCGCCCCGACTCTGAAGAAAGAAGCCAATCCCAAACTCAACATTGTGAAGTAAGTAAGAGCGTTCTACTCAGTCATAAATTTATTTGCTAAAAAAGGTGTGTTTGCTTAGGTTTTTGGAGAAGGAGGGGCGGGACGTGGACTACGTTGTTCTGTGGCTCGATTGCGATAAGGAAGGTGAAAACATCTGCTACGAAGTGCTTGGTATTGTTACGCCCGTTATGAATAAAAGTGTGAGGCCACTTTGATGTATATTAATTCATTCATATATTGCATGATACGTGCACAGGGTTGTGCAAAATAACTTTTTCCCAGATTCTGTAGATTCACTGATTAAATTTGGTTGGCTGAAAAACGCTACACACCAAATTTGGCTCGATGCCAACTTGTAGATGTGAACGCACATTTTGAATTTTTTTTCTTCATATTTTATGATAAATTCTAAATTTACAGACTCTTGTGCATTCACATCTACCGGTTGGTATCGAGCCAAGTTTGGTATTCAGCTTCTTTTTGGCAACCTAGCAAAATAATCAGTGAATTCTCGGAATCCGAAAAAAGAAGTTATTTTTGAACAACCCCGACGTACACGGCCAGAATATAACCCTTTCTTTACATTAACAGCCAAGTTCAGTAATGAAAACACTCTTGCATGTTCCCACTTGAACAATACAGAACTTAGCTTCCTGTCCGAATGAACACTTTGAAGCCGTCATTTGGTGCCCGTATTGCTATTATTTCCTTTCTTATGATTGCACACTTCCAATCCATGAATGTGATGACCTGAGAAACCCAATCGGGGGTATATTAAGTGAACTGGACACTACACCGTAGTGATGCAAATTTATGAACATTTGGTATGACAAAGTTGACACAAACATTTTACAGTTCTTTGTCAGAATATCTACACCAGGGCCATTCAACTAATTATCAGAAAGGTCTGGTCGCAAAAGTTGAAAATTTGTGTATGTAAATAATTTTCAGTCGTACAATGTATCACGGTATTCCTACATAGAAAATCCGCTAAAGTGGTACTGGCAAAAGCAACAAGTCTTAGCTAGTGGGAGACATTTTATCTTTCTTGCTACTTCTTTAAATCTTGGTTCTTCAACTTTTCTGAACATATCGGTCGCTGTGGAATCAGTAGCTTACGTCTGTTGATTTCAAAGTTTGCGACCATTTTTGAAATTATTAGAAAATCATGTTTTTGTAGCATTTTCGTAGTTTTTCGGTCAAATCTAAACCACGTTTATGTTTGTCACATTGTTTCAAAGTTTACCGTGGCTAAGGTATTGTCGAAATGTATAAAATGGACATAAGCTACTATGAGTCCAGAGCGATTGTATATTCTTATTGAAATCTGCAGTAACACAGCAATATGTTTCACGAGCTACCCTCGGTTAACAAAATGCTCGATATATTTTGATGTACCATGAATTATTGATTCCAGCAAGTCGATACACCGTAGAATCGTAGACGACCATCGTCGCCCCTTCAGGATGCCAATGTCGAAGTCTATTTCAGCGTAATAATTAGCAACCTTTATGCCGAGCCGTTTTTATTTCCTCTATGCAAGGTTGATTCCGGAGATTTGAAACTCCCGTTTTAATAATGAATGAGGTTGTCACACTTACGCTCGAAAAGCCGTATCAGAATTCACCGATGCGTAATTGAACGAAACCTTTTCGATTTTCAGGGCGGTCGGAAAAATGTATTCCGAGCCAAGTTCAGCGCTATCACAGATAAGGATATCCACAGCGCCATGCGTCAGTTGGGAGATCCAAACTACAACGAATCTCTTTGCGTCGATTCGAGACAGGAGCTTGATCTGAGGCTGGGATGCGCCTTCACACGGTTTCAAACTCGCTATTTCCAGGTGATTGCGTTATTATTAGAATTGAATAATATATTGATATTTAAAAACACTGGAATTTTCATGACGCCACACCAAGGTAGTCCGTGAACTACAAATCTGCAACTGTTGGACTGGGAATAAAATGGGAACTACTAAGAAGCAGTAGTCTAAAAAGTTATAATCACATGAGTAATTACTGCAAATAGGCAGAACCTACTTGAGTACTCTACACTCACTGGTGTCCAGAAGCAGCCTTTGGAGTTTGTTTCATGTCCAAGCATACAGCAATGACTACAAAGGCATTCAAATGAATGCGTTTAAGTTTTCAGACATAAGCTTCAAGCTAGATGCCGTATCTTTTGAATATCGGCGAATGTAATATACGATAAGCCAGTGGTTCTCATCCTTTCTGGCCTGGACTAGCGAACCTTCAATATAATCAAAATTAACCCAAATTGCAATGTTGACGAATGAATGCGGCTACAAATTATATTTGGAAACTTCATGTAATGCTGCCTTTTGATATTAGACGTGTTATATACATGGTTCTATTGAAGTTTTCGAGTGCAAGTGCTGATAAAACCGATAAGTTAATAAACGAAATGCGAATATGTTGTTTGTTAGTAATTCTGTAGTTAATGGACAAGCGTCCAGCCTCTTCCATTTTGGAATTGAGATATAAAAGTCTAATATATTTGGTAGACCGGCAGGAAACTCTAGTGATAGCATTAAGTCGTTTTGTTTGATTCAGGGAAAGTATGGAAATCTGGACAGCTCGCTTATCTCCTACGGACCTTGTCAGACACCTACCTTAGGATTTTGTGTCGACCGCCATGACAAGATTCAGTCTTTCAAACCCGAGAAGTACTGGGTTATGAACGTTGAGGTGAAAACGTCGTCTAGCGGATTGGTGAAGCTGGACTGGGCCAGGTGAGTTGCGTGAATGCGTGGTATTTGATTAATAAATTTAAAACTGAATAATATATTCGTATTGAAATGAACCCGCATATTATCGGCTGACACTCGACAGGGGCAATCGTCAGCAACTAGCAGAGAATGGGGATGATAATTGTATATCAAAATTCGTATCACAAAATATTACGTTACAAGGATGAAATTTCAAATAATCAGGGCGAAGAGAGCGCTGAAGCTCAATGCACTAATTACTTCAAATGTTTAAACATGTATTTTTCGAGCTACAAGAAAATTAATGCTAGCTACACGTCATGCAAAATAATTTTGTATTTCTGCAGCACGACTATTTCGTAGGCCTTCGTAATCATTGCGAGCCTCGATCACTAATTGATGGAAATTTCATCCATGAATATTTGTAGCATTGTGCAACTTATACAGCTAACCGCAGTTTCAAGGCTCCAACGGTTGAAATAGGGTATTGAGATGAAGTCTTTAGTTTTTAATATATTACTTTTTTTGTGAATGCGTGTATTTTCATCACTCGAAAAAATCTCTCTCGGCTCAAGATTCGAGTACTGGAATCGTTGTGTACAGCCCTATCCATAACATAAAGTGCATTTTCCCTTATGGAAAGTTGATGAATAATTCACAAATCCATCATGCCACCTTGATTTCAAATCTCCTAGATTGTGTAATACCGTACATTGATTCTCCAGTCGCTGGTAATGTTTGCAATATGTTTACTCGGACCGTTTTAGCTTGCAATTCTTTAATTGTGTTTCGCTATTTCAAATCATGCGGGCGAAACGAAATTGTGGTGTCATTTCGTGATTAAAATTTGAATTTCTAATGAAACGGTGCCTGCGATTCGACAGTTGGAATCAATATCGGGCCCCATGTTTTGCTTCCTTCTGGCGTGAGTAATAGCCAAGCGATTTTGATTAGTTTGTGATCTATTTTATTGATTTTCTCGATTGCGAGTGCATATGAGTCGGGGATGTGTCATTGGCAAGTATAGTGTGAAGCAGGGTCGTCAATAACTTATGCTTTTCCTTCCTGACCGATTTTTTGCATACCGGATATATTTTTCATATCCTGTCATCATCACTCTTGGGTGTTCACTGTTCAGGTAATATTGCAGAGTGGTAGCGATATGGCAGACTGATTGAATTTGCGTTAATACTTCAATCATAAGGTGAACTCCTGATACTGGCTTTAGGGATGGAGAGTATTAAAGTTTGACCTGAGAATTCGTGTATCACCTGTTAACAGTAGTAACGACCTGTAAAGTTCAAAAATGTATTTTTTGCAGACACAAGAAAAATGGACCCAATGGCAGTTCCACTGTTACACATCATCTGTTAAATTGTATTGAATGTTTATGATGATCACCAACTCAGAGAAATGTTATTTCAACGAACATAATTATGTAGCTTATTGCAAAACTAGCTTTGAATACAGAGATTCCCACGGAGGGCGAAGTAACGAGACTATATTTCTGTGGTTAAATTTACTCCGAGTGTGACGAATGGTGTGTACCGGTATTAGGGTTCTTCAAAAATACCTTTTTTCCGGATTCCAGAGATTCACTGATTAGGTTAAATTGTTAGGTTGCCTAAAAAAAACGCTGTACGCCAGATTTTGCTCAATTGCAACCAGTAGAAGCCGAGGCAGAGCCAATTGCAAATTTTGAATTTATTATGAAAATATAAAAATAATTATTTTCAAATTGTACTGTTAACCCAATATAATTGTTAAGTGGCCTAAAAGAACGATGTATAACAATTTTTGCTCACTTCCAACCGGTAAAAGCGAAGTTATTGCGGTTGAAAGTTTCGGATTTGTAAAAATTTGACAGTGGAAAATCCCAGAATTATGAATGAAAAACTCACATACCTTCGCTTCTACGAGTTGGAATTGCGTCAAATTTGTTTAGCATCGTTTTTGCAGACAGCTCAACAATTTCATGGCCCGGTTGACAGTAAAATTTGAAAATTTTTATTTTATAATGAATTCAAAAGTTTCAATTGGCTCTGCGTCAGCGTTTACTGGTTGGAATTGTACCAAATTTGGTGTGCAGCGTTTTTTTAGGCAACCCAACAATTTAATCAGTGAATCCCCGGTATCCGAAGAAAAAAAAAGTTTATTCTTGAACAACCCTAGTGTATATTTATGTAACAGTACCCGAAAATATTAACTCTCACCACTTTAATCGAATAATTATAATTGATTATTAACAATTGATACTCAACCCCGATTCTAGTACTCTAGTCTTAATTGGCTCGATATTCCACCAACATTTAGTCTTTTGACAACAGCATCACATGTAAAATCTCTTATACAGAGTGCGCCTTTTCGATCAAGACATCGCTCAGATGTTCTTGAATCTGGTGAAGGAGAATAACGTTGCCGCCGTGCAAAATGTCAAAACCAAAGAGAAGCACAAAGCCAAACCGCAGGCCTTGAACACCGTGGAACTGCTCAGAGTCGCGAGCGCGTCGCTCAATATAGGACCGCAACAGACCATGCACGTAAGGATATTTTCGCTCTTGGTGTGCAGATGGGAAGTGTGGCAGTGCATTAGTTTATATGTTGAAATGTCGCAGTATTGCGAGTTTGTGATAACGGTATGGTTAACCATGATGAAAATCCAATAATCAAATATCTTTTCTCGAGCTACAGTAACAGTGTTATTGTAATGATCGAGGTGTAGGGGAAATGAACACACAGACACATTGGATCCGGATGGTTTGGAGGTATATTCGAGAGCGGCTTTTCTTAATCTGGGGGGTCCGCAAACTAGTTTTAGGGGTCCATGAATGTTAAAACTGCACCGATGAAACCACATTGTCCTTTACAAGATATGTCGTTATCTTTTGGCTTGTGTACTTGTATTGTCTTATATTCATATGTCAGAATAGCAGCACGGACTTTATGAACACCAATAATTGTACTGCAACTGGAAATCAGGTTGTTTCTTCGTCACCGACTTCCCCAAATTTTGCGGTTTTGTCCACAGAACCAGCCAAAAGATTGAGTGGTCCACGCTAGCAAAAAGGTTAAGAACCCGTTTTCTAGAGGATATTCACAGATACTGAATATAGAGAATTGTTTGTATTGTGGTAATACGGCAGTAGATTGACAGAATTGAAATCTGGAGACCACAAGCTATATTGAAAAATTTTCAAATTCTTACCATTATCAAGCATTGACATTTGTTGGGTATATCTGTTCGTTCGATTTGCTGAACTGATCCTTAACAAATTCGAGTACATTTCACTGCCGAATTCTGTTTTAAAATGAAATTAGCGGGATTCACAATGTCAACTAATGAAAAACCATCCAAGTTAAGTTTATGCACCACTAAAAATGTCCTGGCGTACATTAGAATCTTTGGCTTGACCAATGTGGTGGGCTCGCGTCTTTAGTTGTGTTTTGCATTTCCTTTCATGGTTTGTAAGAGGAAATATGTTTGTGTGTGTGTGTTTATAATGCTTGTCACCCCCTAATAGGCTACCATTATTGCGGTTTGAATAGTGTAGTTAAATTTCCAGTTATTTTGCCCTTCATGCAAGGGACACTGTTCAAAAGAGGAAATGTGGTTTATGTAGCTTGCCAATATGACAGTGCGTACTAACCTTTCAATTGTAATAGAATTGTATTGGTGATACTCGTGTTCCATTTGAAGTGCCAATTGAAAATACAAATGAAGTAGCCTGTGTTCGACCAATGTTCCATTCAACAAAATATTCGATATACTGGCATTGATTTACAAACCCAACTACATCACATTGAGTCTTTTACTACAGTTTGGACTGAAAATGATTCACTAATTTGTAGCATATTGATCTAGTTGAATTTTTCAAAAGTTTTCCAGACTTTCCTTGATTTCCCAGTCAAATGTAGAAGTCGATTTCAATAAAGCCTTTATTAGTTGGATTTATGGAGTTTTTATGTTTGTGATGGTATACCTATAAACTTACAAGGTATTGTATCTTGTTTGCTATCAAAAATGCCAACTAAGAATAAGTACGGTATGCTAAGCAGAGAACGTAGCAATTGAATAACATATTCAACATATTGAAATGAACCCGAATATTTTCGGCTGACACTCGTCAGGGGTAAGCTAATCGTCAGCAACTAGTAGAGAATTGAAAAGGACATTGTGTATCAACAATCGTATCATCAAATATGGCGTCACCGGCATGGAAGTTAGAACAATTGAGGCGAATACATGTCTTGAGCTCAATCTTGTGTTTTTAAAATATACACAAACTGCTTATGTTGACACAAATTGCGATGTAGCAATTGATGGCGAAGCATACAGCGCTTCCAACTCTTCTTAGTATTAGTTTCCTCAAAATAGCCATAGATTTTGAACGTTACACATTTCGTAACGCCATTGAACAGTGTGAACACTTCTTCGTAGATTCACGCTGGGTTGTAATGACTGGAGTCGGACTTTATCATTGTCTCGAGTCATTGCGCATAACTTGGCCGAGTCATGTGACTCAAGACTTTCTTTACGACTTCAAGTTTCATGTATCAGGACTGATACTTGAAAAATAGGTCCAGAAACTATTTTATCTGTATGAATATTGAATAAATATGTTAAGAGTCAGAAAAGTGAGCATATTATGAATGCGAGGCGTTCGACATTACGCGGGAGTTTCACAGAAGTGATTTAAGATAACTTGAATTCGATTACGTACTGTGAACTGTATGACCTGGACTTGGACTCGAGTCTCAACACTATCACTCAGATTCGGTCCGTTGCTCTTGTACTCGAACGTGACCCGGGGGGGAATTGAGAATGACTTGATTTTAGTCGAGTCAAAAGCATAAAGTGAAATTGACTTGCGACTCGGGACCTTGTGACTTGGTAACACACTTATGTTATTTTATTGCTCTGTCCTAGATTGCGGAGCGGCTTTACACTCAGGGCTACATCAGTTACCCGCGTACCGAGACGACCCATTACCCGGAAAATTTCGATTTCAACGCCGCCTTGTCGCATCACAAAACCCATCGGATCTGGGGGCAGTACGTTCGCGGTCTTCTGGAAAACGGATTTTCGAAGCCCAGGAAAGGGACGGATGTGGGCGACCATCCGCCGATTACACCAATGAGAAGCGCCACTGAAAGTGATTTTGGTATGTGTGGCGCGGTGTGTGTTGGTAATAGTTTGGTAGCGTGTAAAGAATGGGTTCCTCATCAGTGTTGGACAATAAGAAATTTCAGCTTTTCTAAATTAGATTGGAATCAGAATTATAGTTACACTGTTTTTTTTTAAATAAAATTAGAACTAGAATTACTGAAGTCGCGAATACTTGGAATTGATTCAAGATCAGTTCGTATAAAATTAGAGCTTATTCTTATAAGCATGAGAATGGCAAATCTATGTACAGCAAGCTTGGCTCATTTCGCACACGCACCCTTTCCCAAGCGGTCAAGTTACCATAAGATAATGGTGTCCGATGTATCGCGCATAGTTGCTCATGATAAAGATATCTTTTATCTCGAAAGTGAAACTCCATGACTCATTTCAACTGGTCTGGAATTTGACATTTGTAAGGCGATTACGATTTCACTTTTGTCTTTTGTCTCTCTGATGGAAAATTATCTGTCGCTGTTATGTAAATATCATGCCGGTTTCCGGTAACTGAATGAAGCAAACTTGCTCAGGTATTCTTGGTTGCTGACATTGGTTGACAATGGCTATTTAATGAGAATGGTCTGTTGCTGTAGATTTGGATAGTCGTTGTAATGATTTTACCTTATTTATGGTCTGCCCTTAGTAGGTGTCCTGTTTTCCTAAGCATATCGCAAGTGTTTGAGTTGAAAACTTGTTAGGAAATATATTTTTACCGAAAATACCATAATGTTGCCAGTATCTCCTAAACCAGGGGTCGCCAACTCAAAACGGGTCGCGGGCCACTTTTCAAATTTCGTAGCGGCCGCGGGCCGCATGACTTCAATATCGATATAAAGTAGGCAACCACGTTTTAAAACTCTATGTCAGTACAACGCTGTGCTACCTAACATATTCGATGGGCATAGTGATCACAAAAGAAGTAACATTTTATTAAAGGAATAAAAATAGAACAGAATATCAACGTCATCAATTTCATTTTATTTTGAACTATCAGCTGTGCACGATAACTTGAAACGCTTTTGGGGGCTGGCGAGATACGTTACTAGATGAAAGACCATCTCCACGTAAAGCTTGATCTTGTGAAGAAGCCCTAAGCCAGTGGTTCTCAAACCTGTTTAGACATGTCCCGCTTTATGATACTGAAAATTGTCGTCCCCCCTTATTGTCACATAAAAAAATGCATCCATAAAGCTAGCAATCCGCCCCGACGGATAGTTTAATGGCATGAATGGTTATGAATGTTGATGAGAGAGTTCTATAATATGAATTCGGGACTGTACACAGAGCAATAAGTATAAGTATGGACCGGAGGTAAATCGCGCGGAGCGCGAAAAATTTTTCAGTTGACTGCAGCTCCGCGCCCCTTTCAGATGCTTTCACGCCCCCACAAGGGGACGCGCCCCACAGTTTCAGAATCACTGCCCTAAGCCGTTTTCTAAGCGTATCGGTCTTGGCAGTATTTCGGCCATTGCAGGTCAATTTCAGCATTTGCAAAATGTTTTCTTAGCTTTCTTCCGAAATCTCAAATCGAGCCGCGGGCCGCAAAATATGACCTCGTGGGCCGCATGCGGCCCGCGGGCCGCGTGTTGGTGACCCCTGTCCTAAACGGTCTTTGCCACAGCTAAACGAATACTCGCGTTTAATGTTACTGTGAGAGTCTTGTGCCGTAATTACCTTATGCATTTTACAGTGTGGTCTGAACTTCAAGATTCAAAGAGTTGTTCTTAATTTAACAAATTCAAAACTAGATTTAGTGTTATGTGAGCTGTGACGTTAGGGATATTCCGGTAATTTATTTCCCAACCATTCCGAGATACTTAGGATAAGATTCAAGGATAAAATGACGTGATCCATTTAAATATTTATAGCATACGTAATTGTCGTTGTACGCCGTTCTTCTAAATGACCTTTGCAATAATTAATTTGCAGACTACGATGGATGGAGATTGTACGATTACATCACGCGGCATTTCTTTGCAACGCTGAGCTCCGATTGCGTGTACTTGCGGACTGAGGTGTCGTTTGCGATAGGCTCGGAAACTTTTCTGTGTTGCGGAAACGCCCCGTTGAAACCTGGTTACACCGAGGTAAATAGGATTGTAAATTCTTGTCCGCGTGGCTATGATGCATTTCAAAACTTGATGTGGAAATTGTCCTCATACACAAATTTAGACGAACGATACTGACCCCATCATATGCTTCTCGTTCACGTTGAATACAAGTAGTGTATTCAATGCATGCTATTTGATGAAACTTGCTAGGTTGGTGAAAAACATATTTTTTATCAAATTCTACTGGCTATTTGATAAAGTTTCTAGGTTGGTTAAAAGAAACGCTACACGCCCTACACATACACACCAAATTTGGCTCAAGGGGGGAGCGGGAGACTACCCCTCGAATTTAGAAACAGTGAAATGTCTATAACATGAAAACTAACGTCGGAGCTATCTATCTGAAATTCAGGCACAAGGTGTTTTGGTGGACATTCTAATTTTGATAAAAATTTGGCGTTATATGGCCGACGATTTTTTGATTTGTATCGAATTTTGTGATTCTTCATATCAAAAGTTTTCAATAAATTTGTTCCCTAATGCTCTTTAGGGATTTAAATAGATCTAATGCACGGGATAGTACTTTTTTACAGCCCAACTAGGGGTAACATATGAAAATAAAATCTTTTTTTTTTTAAATTGTAAAAATGGCATTTTTGGACTTGATCGAACAAATACGAATGGACCCCTTCCCCATACCCCGAAAAAAAAAAGTACTATCCCGTTCAGCATGCCAAGATATGTCTATTCTCAAGTTGATTGGATGATTTTTTCCGCTTCAAAAATGGTTATCTGGATATCTGTGGTTGTACTTTGCTACTAATTTCAGAACTAGATTAGATTCATATTACCTTTTCTCTGGTTGTCAGCTATTGTCTCGTTTTGTTGACTTTGATATGATGGACGGTGGAAATTGCATTTTTAATCCATCCAGCTCCGAGGAGCCATTGCCGGATCTATCTCATATTCAAGTTAATGGGATTAGGGCCGCTTTCAATTATTCATGCATTCTGCATTTCTGTCGTGAAGAAACTGTATAGATGTGGCTTTCTTCTGTAATTAGTCGGATATTTTATCAATCCATTCCTTTCTGAGTAATGACTCTTGGAAGTTCTGTCGTCAATGGTGGTTGCTGTGTAGTGGGTAGCCTTCGTAGGGTTTAGGCTGATCTATGTAGGTACAACTGCGGTGGTAAGTCTGGATTGGACTGGGCTGGACTGTTTGTTGTTTCGAGACATTTGACTGTTGTCATTGAATGCCACTGCTATCATATATAGTGGTGATAAAACAAGCGTTTTTAGGACTTTAATAAGCTATCCGGGCCCTACGATAGGCCCCGAGCTATCCAAAGCACCAGACAACCCATACAACCCTGTAGATTACTAGTCGAGTTACTACTATTTCTAGGGCTGAGCACTATGATTCAATTTCTTCCAGTACTAAAATTATATGCTCCTTGCCACTAACAGAGTTCATTTATCAAGGAGAATTATAGTTTCGATACTATTTTCCACTGTGAGAGCCTTAAAACCTCAATCGGGCGCACCGCAGCATATGAAACATGTATTACAAAGCTATTCCTGTTAGTGGAAATGACTTAATGACTTATTTTTGATGCTGTGATCGGACCACCGCATTGTCACAAAGTGCAACGAAGTAAGAATGATCAAAAAGAGATCAAATTACTTTAATGTGGCATGTAACTGGAATTGTTTTCTTTGTTGTTGCTAAAAGGTACGTTATCGAACTACCCAAACCATCCATATTGTTATTTCGTCATACTGAATTCAGAATCGAATCTCTCGGGTACTCGATTTTGCCCAGCCATAACAATGTCCAAGATCGTACTGGCCACGTAAAAACTGGCTGCCAATCTCCATCTTTCTGTCAGATCATGCCAGGGCAGTCTATTGATGGGAGCCAGAACGTGCCGACATTCCAAGTTGGGGAGGAGTGTCCAATCGCCAAAGTTGAGCTGCAGGAAAAGCAAACAGGTTGGGCTAAATACGGGATGCATATTCCGTTTTAAAATCGGCATATAATGGAACAGAGTCCAACTGCGTTACACATATATGTAGTGTGGATAATCTTCCCAATTTACATTCTCAAAAATAAGATATGAAGCGATGTACCATGAAATTATTTTGAGTCGTTTTTGGTATGTTGATGCTCTATCTGAACACGGAAGTGATTGTGGATTTGCTTGGAATTGAATTCCTCCATCTTGGCAACCACGGAAAGTACGGTAGCTTATAGATTATGTGTTATTGTGGGACTGACGATTACCCTGACGAGTGTTAGCCGAAAATATTCGGGTTTATTTAACCCTTTGTAACCGGCCAGCCTGCCGACCAAAATTTTACTGCATCCACATAAAAAACGATAAAATGTCATCCATATGGCTTAAATCGACGCCCAATATATTGCCGTGAACCTGAAGTAGCCGCCTAGCGGTCTGAGATACTCTCACGGCTCAGACGCCAGAGGGAATAGCGTTATGCGAGAAAATGTTCTCGATTTCTTGAAAATGAAATGCAATTTTGTTCTTCTATATCTCCTGACGTCATACCTAGGCCCTCTCTTAGTATATGACCACCTGATTGCCTTCCGCATGAATCTCTACGTTCCAACGAGACATTACAGGCTACTATAGCGCTTCATAGCCCAGCGCTATGATCTTGGAAAGGTAGAGATGATAAGCACAATCACGCGGCCGCCGCCGATGAGTAATCGATTACGTAATCTCGTATTCTCGCTGAAGGCAACGCGGGTCCATTTCTACATAATATAGTAACTGCCTCGGCAATTTTGCCGTTAGTATACATCTCCATGCTATTGAAGTGTTATCAACCCCAGTTGCTTGTTATATGTAACTTGCAACTGCAAGGGATCCGTAAGTATACACATATTGACTTATTCGACACTGTCCGGTGCCCATATACGCTCGGGAAGTCATTCCACGCGGTACATTGCTTTATTTTGCATCAATTTGAACTGTATTCTACACGGCTAATGTTCCATGAATGATCAACAGTAGTCATAGAAGCCAACAGTAACTTCGTTTGCCATCTGAAACAGATATATAACTGCCTCTATATGATGTTGTTATCACAGGCTCGGGCACAAAAATAGCCCAACTCGCACGCTCATTTGTGCGGTGTTAGGGCTGGTGTCGGCTTTCTTATACAAAACTAAGCTCCATGATAGGGATATTGATGAATATGCCAGGATAATGGCTAACCATATGTATAGTTTGCTATTGCCTAAAGCAATTCTACATCTGTTTGAAACCCCAACGAGTCAGGTCATCTTATGCAGCCATGATTTTTACGAAATAAGGTATGGTTCTTTCACGTCAATTTGAAACATCTTCTACGTGCTAATCTTCGACATAAGGACTGTCATAGAATAGTATGACCAACAAGTCATAGAAGATAACTGTAATAGGGTATATGACGTCTAGAACGGGAGATACAATGGTTTATATTTCAGGCGATCACTCACGCTAACATCATTACAAATTCCATCTTGCGGGAAACATTTTTCGTGTTCAATCTGCATTTCAAGCAGGATATACATTGCAACATTAGGTTATACATGGTCTGATGTATGCGTATTTATAAGAGCTATGCATACAAACCGATTGTAATCGTTTATGACCAATACAGGTCTAGCTATCTTGGATTAAATATCGACTCCGCTGCGTTAAACAGTCGCGGTCTAGTATACTAGACTGCCGGTCGCAAAGGGTTAAATACGTATGTATTATTCAAACATTTATTGTAGGGATTAGAGAATTTATCTGTTATTACAATCGATACACTTGTATTGTAAATACTATCACATCTCACAAAGCATGACGGCATGTGTAGAACATATTTAACATATTTCCCTCTGCAATAAGCAAAGTCGGATGCAGGAAATTGCCAAAACCATGAGCAACACTTACGTCATCCTAGAGACTAGAGCTAATCTATTACAATGTTACATCTGAATTGCAAAATTCAAGAAGTTGGACGCTTGTTCGTTAATTAGAGAAATGAAACGTCCAATCAATTGGAATGTATTTTTCTGCATTGTCTTGTATTTTTCATGATCTACTTTGGACTTACAGTACGTCACAATTCTGGAATTGTTGTGCCATACTGTTTAAAAGTAACCCACGATTTGTTTAATGTCAGTTATGTGTGAAAGCTAAGAAGATTTTGGTACTGAATCGTTGAATTTCAACAGTACAGTTTAGCGAGATTATGGCATTATAATAACTAGGCTAGCTAACTGCAAAGTTTCATTTCTTTCGAAGGAAACCGAACTATCAATGTCAAGTTATTGGTTGTTAACAGGACTTTTCCATGCAAAAACATCAATAGAATCACACATAACTCGGGCAATATCAAGACGGGGACAGCAACTTAGTCATTAAACTATACATTGGGTTTATTTTTATTTTTGAAGGTTCTGTGGTCTGCAGATTTGAAATTTTACAGGCCCCAAAAATAAAAAATTTGTGCATATCATGGCTCTAGGCAAAGTTGAACAGTTATTATTGGGCATATTTCAGGTCCGCCGGATTACCTGACCGAGAGCGAAGTGATAACGTTGATGGAAAAGCACGGCATCGGTACAGACGCCAGCATACCGACTCATATCAACAATATCTGTCAAAGGAATTACGTTTATGTCTCCTCCGGAAGGCGTCTGGTTCCTTCACCTCTTGGTAATAATCTACTTTGTTTCTTCGTTTGTTGGGCTATCGAGTTGTTTACGCCTGAGCGTTATGCATTTCCTTGATGGATGTGAGCAGAGATTCCTAAACTTGACGCTATCGGACACCAAGGGACGATTTTGATTTTGAAGATTGTGGAAATACTCGTGGGGCAATATAAGGGGCACTGAAGAAGAATGTTGTAGCAGACTAGCAGTATTCTATTGTAAATTAAATCTTCACATTTTGCATCCTATAACGTGCGAAACATGATGACTTTGAGCGATATATTTCCACGTATTCATTGGTGATTATGATTAGTGTATAACGTAACTTAAGTTCTTCATCCCCTAACAGCACACAGTTGCATTTACCATAGTTATAAAGACTAGGTGTTTTCTGAACAAGATAATCTTACAAGACGCAGCATTTCCAAATCTGAGAATTTGACCCATTACATATTTTGAAACCGAGAGGAAAATTTCAGTACTAGTGGCATTGTAGACCCCCTACTTTGAAGCTTTGGGACACACTAAGAGTTAATAACGTTATAGGCAGGTGTTACTAACGAAGCACTTTACTTTTTGAGGTACTCAAGTAAGTCTCGTCTACTTTCTCGTGTGGTCAGCTGTCTTGACTACTTTCACTTCTACTTGAAACTAGTTTTGTCGTGGAATTTTTATATCTACCTTTAATTGAGTTGAAATTGGTCACAATACTTGTACTTGAGTTGAAGCTGGCTACTTTGACCATCTCTGGTTATTGGACGCTTCAGTTGTGTGGTTTCATTATGACATCGAGAATTGCAGCTATCCTTGGAGTTCACTTTACGTAGACAAATTCAATTGGCATGGATGCCAAGTACTACAGATAGCTAATTTGAAAAGTGGCTTAGTCACTTGGACAATGGACAATGGACACTTGCCAGTTGATGCAAATTCCTCATGGCCCGATGACTATTCTCACCAGCAATTTACGATTCATATCATCGATGATGATGATTCACAAGCATTATTCATTGTGCAGGCACTTCCTTGCAGGACTGCACTATTGCAGATCGGGTGACTGGTTTGGATCCATGTAGGGAATTGCTGTCAGTAAAAGATTCATAATAAGAAAATTTGAAACTGTTCTTGTATAAAAGCCCAATTAAAATTATTCAGAGTATCGGTGGCCAATGCATATTATAAGTCGTGATGTGTCACAATTGTATATCACTCTCTGGCTAGGCGTTGTTTTCATAACATTCGTGATGCAATTGTTGAGACGCATTAATAACTGGAGCTTGGCTGACCCTTGTAAATTTTGCCGAAAAAATATGCCTAGTTTAGGTTGCTGCACACGCCGTGAGTCGAGGTGTTGGAAATATTCATCTTCGATCCCAGCCTGGAATCATTTCAATCGATACTCCACTGGGTCTAGTGCAGGGGTTTCCAAGCTGTGGTGCACATACCACTAGCAAATTGGGACAACTATATAATTCTAGTCTTTTTACACTAATTAGAGGGAAATGCCGGTATTCCAATTCTAATCTAATTTTAATTACTAGTTTTCTAGTTACCTGTCCACTTGTGGCACGAGAAGGATTTTCGGGTGGTACGCGAGTAGCTTCCGTTTTTGACACAAAAACCTGAATTCACGACTTTTTATTTTGTTTATGTGGGGTCGAATAATAATATATTCATATTGAAATAAACCCCAAAAATTTTCGGCTGACACGCGTCAGCGGTGATTGTCAAAATCTAGTAGAGAATTGGGAAGAACATGGTATATCAACAATCGCATCACAATGTGCAATGTTGTTTTCAACTCTCTAATACCAGTTGCCGGCGATTGGCCCAGACGAGTGTCAGCCGAAAATGTTGGGGTTTCTGAAATTTCAAATTTTCAGCAACCTGATAGGTCCGTGCGTTTTCAGGTATCGTGCTGGTCCACGGTTACAAAAAGATAGACGGAGACTTGGTGCTACCAACTATGAGAGCAGCCGTCGAAGAGCAATTGAATCTGATCGCTGCAGGTATGGCCTTTGATAGTTTAAGCTTTTTAAACTACTTTTAGCTTTTTGTGGCTTTTGAATACCGAGTTCTGGGACAGTTTTTATGCAAATCAGGGTTGTAGCCAAGTCACAAGGTTCCTAGTCATAAGTCAATCTCACTTTCATAGTTTCGACTAGAGTCGAATCGAGTCATTTTCAATTCACCACAGTGTCAAGTCCAAGTCAGCTAGTAGAGGGTCGAGTCCGATTCATAGTGTTTTGACTCGAGTCCCGAGTACAAGTCATTATGTTCAGTTTTCAGTTCAACCTACTTTTTCAACTTTGCTCGAGTGATATAGAATTGCTTGCGTACTGTACACGGTTTCTGGCACTATTTTCAAGTATCAGTCTGACTGATAGACGAAACACCAATAATGCGGTAACTTTACTATGACTCGAGTACAAGTCAAGTCAATATAAAAATTGACTCGAGTCGAGACATTTTACGCATTTGAAAAAATGACTCGAGTCAAGTCAAGTCACCAAAAAATCGGTTTTGCCCAGTTTTGGATATTATGCAATGGAACTTGATTTTCACTCATGCAACTACATGTTACTTTTGTGTTAATTGTTTTTATTGTGTCGTTCTGACTTTGTTTTGTTCTCTCTCCAGGCAAAGCCGAGTACGGGGAGGTTCTGAAGCACGCCATCAACATTTTTCGGCAAAAATTCCAGTTCTTTGTTGAGCAAATCGCAGGCATGGATCAACTGTTTGAAGTTTCTTTTTCGCCGCTGTCTGAAACCGGGAAGCCACTGTCAAGGTCGGTTGCGGCGTAGTGACAATTGGAATATCCTGGAATGTGATTGTCCCGATATGTCAATACCGAGAATGTAACTTTTATTCGACCACAAATAAAATAATTCCATTTCCACACCGCATTAAATGCAATTTGGCATCTTTCAAGCATTATGTCCATTATGGCTGTTCAAAAATAGCTTTTTTCATATTTTTGGTGGCTACACACCAATTTTGACTCAATTCCAACCTGTAGAAGCATTGCTATAATTAAGAGGAAGAAGTTTCAGGTTTGTTGAAAAATTGAAATTTTACTGGCTAGACCATGGAATTCGTTGTTAAGCTAAAATAAACAGTGGAAGCGAAGTTACTGCACTAAAAAGTTTTAATAGTATTTACGGTCACCAATTATGCAGTATCGATCTACTCACCATAAACACAATTTTATCAAATCCAAAATTTTCTACTGCGATAACCTAGCTTCCATTGGTTGGAATCGCGCCAAATTTTGTCTACATCGTTTTTCTGGGCAACCCAACAATTCCATGAGGGTAGACAGAAAACTTTTCTATAATATACCCAAAACTTTCATCTGTTGGTTGGAATTCAGCCAAATTTGGTGTACAAAGCTTTTTTTAGCAAACTTAACAATTTTATCAAGTTGTCAGGGAAATTTGAAAATTTGAACCGCCCTAATGACCAAACCTAGTGTTGGAGCTCAGGAGCTCCTATTTCTAAAGATTAAAATGAAGATGCTCCAGTTAAACCTTAAACTTGCGTGGTTGAACTTGTGAGCAGCCCGTAAGTCGGCGATCCGCACGTTATTAACAGTAGCGTCTTTCAGGTGTGGAAAGTGTCGTCGCTTTATGAAGCACATATCCGCGGCGCCGCCCCGGCTGCACTGCAACACCTGCGACGACACCTACAATCTGCCGCCGAAAACAAATGTGAAATTGTACCAGGAATTGAAGTGCCCGTTGGACGATTTCGAACTGCTGCTTTGCTCGACGGGTGGGGCTTTTGACTTTGGAATTTGATTGTTTTGCAAACTTTCCTTTACCCACCTCAAAAAATATTCAAGTGGAGGCAGTCTAAAATCATAACTACTCGAGTACGTGGTAAGAGTAGGCAAAATCTGCTTGAGTACTCCCCAAAAATTTGATGAACTGTAAGAGTGAGCATGAGACTTTGGGTGAGTATTCCAGTGTCACTCGTTATGACTTTAACAGTGTGAATGGTGTGGAGAGTTCAAATATATCACATTTATGCGACCATAAAGAATATAATTCCTGTTTTACATCGAATTTAAGATAATTTGGTATCTTTTCGACCGTACCTATTTCATCGCGCTTTGTGACAATGTTGTGGTTCGATCACGAATTTCCAGGTATGTCATTTCCAGTAACGTGTGCAGCATTGTTCGACATGTTTCTTAGGCTGCGATACGACCAATAGGGCTCTTCAAAAATGACTTTTTTTCTCAAATCGTACTGGCTACTTGATAAAATTGTTAGGTTACCTAATTCAAGCCTACACACCAAATTTGGTTCAATTCCAGCCAGTAACCGCTTTGCTACAGGAGAAGAAAGTTTCTATTTATTATATAATAATAAATAAATTTGAAAATTTTCTGTTCACCCCATGAAAGTGTTAGGCTGTCTATAGAAACGATGCTCACCAAATTTGGTTCAATTCCAACCAGTGGAAGCGGAGTTCTTGCCGGCGAAAAATTTGGATTTGAATAATATAGTATTTACGGTGAGCACAACTATAATAAATAAACAAAGAATTGGTCACCGTAAATACTATATTATTCAAATCCAAATTTTTCGACGGCAAGAACTCCGCTTCCACTGGTTGGAATTGAACCAAATTTGGTGAGCATCGTTTCTATAGACAGCCTAACACTTTCACGGGGTGAACAGAAAATTTTCAAATTTTTTATTATTTATTTTTATATAATAAATATAAACTTTCTTCTCCTGTAGCAAAGCGGTTACTAGCTGGAATTGAACCAAATTTGGTGTGTAGGCTTGAATTAGGTAACCTAACAATTTTATCAAGTAGCCAGTACGATTTGAGAAAAAAGGTCATTTTTGAAGAGCCCTAACGACCAAGCAAGGTTTCAAGGCTTTTACAGTGCGAAATGCTATCGAAACTATAATTTTTGTTGGTAAATTAACTCTTAGTGGGCAAGGAGCTTATCATTTTAGTATCAGTAACTTGACTCGGTAGGATTAATATTCGATTCAGATTCAAGTACTCAAATGATTGTGCCCAACCTTAGTGATAATGACTCGGCTGACTCAAATCACAGTATCACTTACTTTCAAGGAACTCAAGCGAAGACCTACTCGCTGTGCCCGTACTGTTTCAATCACCCCCCGTTTCGCGACATGAAAAAAGCCTCCGGCTGCAACGCTTGTACGCACCCGGCGTGCGTTCACTCTATGCTGTCTCTCGGCGTTACCGCGTGCACGGAATGCGAAACCGGGGTCATGGTGCTGGACCCCACTTCACGCCCGAAATGGAAATTGTGTTGCAATAACAGTCGGTGTGCTGCCGTGATAGCGCTTTTCAAGAACGCGCACAAGGTACGTACTCGAATCGGCGTGGAAAGTTTAGATTAAGTATCTCTACTTTGAAGGCATAAGTCAGTTTGATCGAATTTTGGCTTGAGTCCAGATATTGAACATCAGATTTTCAAAGTCACTCGACTCGAGTCTACTCCATCTCAAATTTTCCGATTTCAAGTCAATATTTTTGGTTTGTGTTGTTATATTTTAATGTGCATACTTGATGGAGACTCTCAGAACTTCGATATACTATTTATATGCGAAGAGCTTCTTGGCGGTACAGAACTTCAACATACAATTGAATGGTGTATTCATATTGAAATGAACCCGGATATTGTTGGCTGACACTCGTCAGGGGCAATCGTCAGCGACTAGTAGATATTTGAAAAGAACTTTGTATATCAAGAATCGTATCACCGAATATGACTTCACTGGCATGAAAATGCGAAAATTGGCAAACTGACAGAACGGATGTGCATATGCATATCCATAATTGCATGTACGCTAGACCTAGCCAAATTAGTCAGCCTTGGTGCCATGCCAATTCTACTGCAACTACTTGTGTGAGATAAGTCACGTCAGTTATTTTTGTAAATTGTTGAGAATACAACCGAAGAAATGATGCCCGAGTAAGGAGTCAGTGTTCCAGGCCTGGTTTTGCCTAAAAAACTGGAAGTCGTTAAGTAGAAGTAGTAGTCTTAAATCATGAAAACTCGATGAAGTAGCGCAAGTCTTGAGCATTTGACTGGGACTTGCTGCATACAAATCAGTACACGTTACATCAGTCATAGTGAGACGATATTTTGTTCAGGTGCGGGTTGCGGACTCCAAGTGCGGCCATTGTAATTCCTTCGAGATGGTCGTGGATTTTCATAAAGACACGACTCCGTTGGAAAACGGTGAAACAAAGCACACCGGTATGTGCTCGTTGAATTATTTCCTTGTGTAAAAGTGGAGCTGATGTTTTTTACCTGCTGCCTCCTACATCAGTGTTTAAGGGTGCTTTTAGGATGATCGTTAGTAGATTTAAATAACAGTAGTTCTGGTTTGCAAGACTGGACGAGTACCGGTACTCAAATTTATTGTAGTGACGAAATGAGGTACGATTTTACGAGCAGTGAAATTATGCCCTCCCCGTTGCCTAGGGTTGTCATATTTCGAGATTCGGAAAAAAGGACACTTTTCAAAAATTCTGAAAAATGCGGCACTGGAGAAGAAAACTCAACTTGTCGACCGATAGTACTGTGTGTACTAAAAAATATACAAAAAAGGTCATCACTTTGGCTAGACTCCCGAATTTTTTACGGTAATGTGTGGCGTCGGCTAGAAAAATAAAGAAAAGGTCATTAGTTCGGCTGCACGCCTGTTTTACCCGATTTTTTTTTTTTGGAAGTTTGACGTTCGCTGCGTCGGGTCGAGCTTTTGATCGCATTTTAACATCTTCTCTATATAAAGAAGACAAATTACCAAAAGAGAGTACATTTAGGCGTCCGAGGACACTTTCAGTTCATTGAAAAAAGAGGACGGATCCTCTTGAAAGAGGATGTACGGTAACCCTACCGTTGCCATAAAGAGTTGTTAATCAACTCGAATAACAGTATCGGTAATTTTTTTCCAAACCTGGACCTCTTAAAGTTACGATATTTTAAGATCTGAAAGCTCTAGTGACGGTATTTTCGCGATAGTTTTGTGGTGTTGACTAAAAAAAGGTGATTTTGATCGACTGCCGCTATTCTACAATTCTGCCCGGAAGTCTGCTTTTTTATGGCATTTTTAATACTTTTTCTGTAAAAGAGGACGTTTAGGCGTCCTCTCAAAAGAGGACAAAGCCTCTTAAAAGATGACGTAGGGTAACCCTACTTGAAACCATAGTAGCATCTGAAACATGTCATAGTAATCTACTCACGTTTGTAAAATTGACATATTGGTGAAGTCTTAATCAAAATTGATGTGAAGATGCACTCTGCAATATGAATTGCCCGCTTTTGATGAACCACTGCTACTTTCTTTTCTATATCGATCAATCCATTTCTCCCTTGTCAGGTTGCATTTTCTGCGACGAAATACTCTCCGGTTTGATTCAGGAGAAGAGGGCCAGGACCATGGCCAAGACGTCGGGCGGCCGCGGTCGAGGCAGGGGCAGGGGAAGGGGGCGAGGCAGAGGGAAACCGCGTCAGCCGAAAGACAAAATGTCGCTGCTTGCCGCGTACTTCGTTTGACGCGGAAATGTTTGTTGTCAATTGATGTGCCAATCGTAGTTTTGCGGGCCGATGGTTGGTTACAAATTCTTTATAGAATGTCTCTCGTGTTCAGTCGTGTAGGTTCGTGCTTGGTAGATAGCGGAGATTAGCAGTGGACAGCTAAATAATATTCAGCTTTATATTAGATTAGGTTAGAATTAGGATTATAGCGAGTTTTCTTCAAATTACCTTATATTTAGAACAGGGGTCACGAACACGCGGGCCACGAGGTCATATTTTGTGGCCCGCGACCTGGTTCGAAACTTCAGAAGAACGATTTTGAAACGCTGAAATTTATTTCAGTATAAACATATTGTTGTTGTTGTTGTTCAAAATATGCTATTATCATGTGCCCATTATCAATATTCCTCTCTTAGCTGATACGGCTTCTATGGAGGTAGAATTTACTGATGTGATGAGCAATTAGCATGTTGTCTTGACGTGCAATGGCCCATCACCGACCGAGCGAGATAGTGTAATGGTTATGCGTCCGGCTTCTCGATCGGTAGGTCGTGGGTTCGATCCCCGGCCGGGTCATACCAAAGACTCGAAAAATGGTATCCGCAGCTATCCTGCTAGGCGCTCAGCAATCACGGATAGCATGGAGGAGAAAAAACGGGGGCGCAGACTAGATGACCTCATAGGGCCGTATCATAACTCCGTCGCCAAAGCATCTCGATGGTGCAGGCGAGAAAGAATATCATATCTCTCTCTCTCACTGCCAAGACCGCGGCGCTTAAGAAAACGACATCGGGCTCCCCGAAAGACGAGGAGATAGTTTTCCAGCCAGTACCGTGTCTAGAGAGAGAGAGATATTGGATTTTCTTTCGCCTGCACCATCGAGATGCGATACGGCCATCTAGTCTGCACCCCCGGTTTTTTCTCCTCCATGCTATCCATGATTGCTGAGCGCCTAGCAGGATAGCCGCGGATACCAGTTTTCGAGTCTTTGGTCTGACCCGGCCGGGGATCGAACCCACGACCTACCGATCGAGAAGCCGGACGCACAACCATTACACTATCTCGCTCGGTAACCCCAATATCGATTCTTTAGTCCAGGCGTGGATAATCTGCGGCAGTAGAAGGAAAGTTACGCGGCCGTCGACACTTATTTCGAGCAGAATGTTTTGGCGGCCGTCAATATGCAAATTGAATGATCGAATTCACTCCCTAATTATTGTGAGGTTTCAATTATTCTTATTATCGCTACACGCGATTCAATACGAGTTGATTTTTGATTTCAATATTGTAGTGTCCTTCGTAATTTTAGCCCCACAGAACAGATGCGAACAGCAGAGGAATATGATGCGCCCCATGAAGAAATACCAATTTGTAATCGTGTTCTCTCCATCGCGAAGGAAATTTGTTTCTGGTAGGCCTACGTCTGACACCCCCGCATCAATTCCACCGGTCAATTTGATCACATGGGCGGAGAAAGGATAAATATTTGATACTAATATTAATGTCTAATTTCACCCCGGGATATGAAGACATTTTCGTGCTCGGAGCGCGTCGCCCCAGCTAGAGGCCACAGCGTTGTATTGACGTAGAGCTATCAAAACATGGTTGTTAAACTGCGTTGCCTATTTTTATATCGATATTGAAATCATGCGGCTCGCGGCCTCGACGAATTTGGAAAAGTGGCCCGCGACCCGTTTTGAGTTGGCGACCCCTAATTTAGAGTTATTGAATTCGCGGAAATTTAATCAAGTAGGGCCTACACTTCATATCAAATTCGAGTTCATTCAAATACGCACGAGACTGGCGAATGTCTGTACGCCAAACTTGGCTTCTGTACAGTAGGGTTGGTCAAAATTAGAGCCCGACCGATTATCGGCTTGCCGATAATATCGAGTCGATATCACGCTTGGAGAGAAATATCGGTATCGGCCATTGAAGGTAAAAAAATATCGGCCATTTTCGTGACGTCACAACATGGTGGCAGGGAGTCAGAGAAGTCGATAGAAGACGTGAGGACGGTAAATTATAAAAATAAATGGCCAAGCTGCATATAATGCATACTGCATACAGGCAGTAGGCGTGCCTATCTGAAAAATATTTTAGATAACTAGCCACCGTTATGCCCCACTGACTTCGTGGGAATCCCCCTGCAGTAATCGATCACCATGAAGACAGAGAGCAGCTGGATGGATAGTTGTCTGCAGAAGATTTCAATCAGTAAGAAAAATGAGAACTTCAATCATGCTGGACTGACCCTCGTGATGATAGAGAAAAGCGTCGCGTCGGAATGTTTCTCTGAAGATAGTGCTATTGGTTCGGTATCAAGACCAACAGAGCTATTTATACCAGTAATGTATGAAGTTCGTCTGACTGAGGCCTGCGGGGCCACCATGATAGGAAATATGCGAGCATAGAGGGAAAGAAAATCAAGCAAACGTGGAGTAAAGCCAATAATTGATACGAAAATATTTGATTCCATGCTGACATTGGCCAACTATTATTGATCAATTGATTGTTGAAATGCTGGTCATGGTCAAGGCCTAAGGGCAAGGGGATGGGTGGAGCAGTTGCAGATGTGGACAATTTGAGTTGATTTGGTCATCCTCTTTCAGCTATTTGTTAATGGTGTGCTGAAGGCTCCAGGTGCACTGCCAGAAGAATATCAATATTTAGTGAAACCTTGAAGGAAAGATCCCCTGCAAGGGAACGGTGGAACCGAAGTGAAGACAGATTTCCAATTCTTGCTGTGCCACTAACTATGGTACCAAGTGGAAGACTGTGTTTAGTACTATATACATCATTTATGGAAGACCACAGAAGTTCACTCCTTGGAGAAAGGGCCGAGAAATTGTGCTTTGTGAACTGTAATCTGCAACTGCTGGATTGGTGCTTTTTTGATATATTTTTATAGCCCCTAAATCATTTATTTCATGTTCAAGCATATCAATGGCTTTAAAGTTGTTGAAATAAATGCTCTGAGGTGTTAAATATGGGCCTTGAGCTAGATTCCACATATTTTGAATATCGGCTGAATATATCGGCGTTATCGGTGGAGGTACTGGATATCGGTGTTATCGGTATCGGCTCAGAAATCCAATATCGGTCGGGCTCTAGTCAAAATCAACTTTTTCTCCGGATCTCAGGGATTCATTGATTAAATTGTTAGGTTGCCTAAAAAAAACGCTGCACACCAAATTTGGCTCAAATTCCAACCAGTATACACCGACGCAAAGCCAATTGCAATTATTTTATGAAATAAAATTTCGAATTTAACTGTCAACCCCATAAAATAGTTTAGCTGTCTACAAAAACGGAGCAAAACAAATTTTACGCAATTCCAACCCGTGGAAGCTAAATTAATTGAGTTTTTCATTCATAATTCTGAGATTTTCCACCGTATATGCTATTTTTGCAAATCCAAAACTTTCAGCTGCAATAATAACTTCGTTTATACGTATACGGGTTAGAATTGCGTCAAATTTGTTTTTCATCGTTTTGTACAGAGCTCAAAAATGTCATGGGATTGACAGAAAAAGTTGAAAAATTTATTTTATATTTTTTATAGCAAATTTAAAAATTTCAATTGGCTCTGCCTCGGCTTATACTGGTTGGAATTGAGCCAAATTTCGTGTGCAGCGTTTTTTTTTAGGCAACCCAACAATTTAATCAGTGAATCCCCGGGATCCGGGAAAAAAACTATTTTTGAACAACCAGTCCTGTCGCATTTTCAGGGAAACCAGAAATTGGATTAGAAGTAAAATAAGAGCATGGGAACATTTTCAAAAATTAGAATTCGATCCATCTATAATCCAAGTCTTGTGATGAGCATGGATTTGAAAAAAGCAGTAGTAGCTAGATGATTCGGATCGGGTATGGACTCAAGAGCATTTTGAAGCAGGATTTGGTGTTGGAGGTGAAATTTCAAATACTTTTCCACTTTCATGGCTCTTGTGGACAAAAGTCAATCATCACCGGATTTCACAGACACAAGACAAAATTCGTTCTAGATTTGGGCTTAGATTTGTGTCTCAAATCCGACACAGAGTTTGGATTGAAAAATATTAAATCCCTTCATCTCTGGTTATTGAGACATAGGCTACAGTATAGGTATATGGTTTTATATGGTTATATAGTTTTCCCAGGCTACTTATAAGCCTTCTCCCATAAATCTAAAACAGATCGATAATATAGATGGCAAGGTACCAGACTTGAACAAACTACTGGATTTTTAAAAAGCGCAACTACAATTACTCAAAGGAGTCAATCCGGGTTCGCATATTACCCGACTGCCGGATTTGGCAGGATTGTAAATTTCTAGTGCATGAATGTGACTATATTTTCCTGTACCAGGGATCATTAACAAAGTACTACTTTTTTTTCAAGTAGGCATGAATCCAGTTGTCTTCTCTGTCCCTTATAAACTTTAACCTCACCAAATACGGCATTCTTGGCAGATTGAAACAACTGTACTATAACATCGCGACATTAAAGTGCTGCTACTTTACGGCTTTTACCAAGCTGGATAATGCGAGTTTGCGACCGCCAGTTTGAGGTCCCCCTGCCCTAATCAAACCGCCATCCTAACCTAGTGCCAATCCTAATCCCCAATCCAACCGAAGCCAACATGTAATTTGCTATTTACATACAGAACTGAATTGCAAATCTCACTTTATTCAATATGATCATAATCAACTTGGAGGTATTTTTAACGCCTATGATGGTAATGGTAATCCATGAAAGTTTGTGCCCTCCTCTGGTGCTTCATCTGCGTCAGGAGCATCGGAAAAATCAGTTTCAACTCTCCCGAATTTCAACCAAGGAAACAATCTCTCTCTCCAATTCACGGTTGCAGATATTATGCACAGAGAATTGGAAATTAGATTTATCTCATTGGGCAGGCGACTATGGAAGTGTGAAGAAAGACATATCGTTATGATATCAGTTAACAAGCATATTGCCGTGATTAGGGACACTCTTTTCATCATCGGCGCGTACTTGGAAGCGACTGCGCTGTTAGAGGAGATGTATTTCACTAACGGATGTAGAAACAAAATCATGAGGGATATTTGACTTAAGCAAGGATAGCATATTAATACTATCATAGCGTACTTTTGCCAGCACGTGTCATCGCAAAAGCTTGACATCAAAAGAAGTATGGATGCAATGGCCATTGCTACTCCTACAAATATGATGAGCGCTAGCAGGTATTTGCTGGCGAATCTCGTGTATTTGTTTGTCAGATGACGTAACGCTGTGTTATTGAATAGGCTCCGTTGTCTAACCCATAACACACAATACACCATTATCAGCGTGGCTGCGTACACAACCATGATGATATAAAGCAGAAGTAAATCCACAGCACGACTAGGAGCGCGGTTAAGAACGTAAGCAACTCTGGCTAAATCTACTGACACTTCCACAAGCTGAATTGATGTAGTTGCGAGCAACAATTGTGACAATTTCTTCCCCGCTTCTTTACTTGTGCCATCGCTGCTCGTGCATCGGTGTGCGCTGCAGTAGTACAGGAGTTGAGTAACGAAGAGATATGTAGCAAAACCCACCACTAATATTTGAGCACCGAATCTAATCATTGCATCCATTTCTCCGGATCTTTGTTGAGGAAATTAACAGTAACTCCACGCTACCGCCGAAAATTGATCAGTATTTCTATTCCCGAGCTCCAAAAGCTTATAAAGTATGCGTGTAATACCTACGAATCGTAGTGTAGTCAAGCTGGATTTCATCGGTTTGCTATAGGATTAAGTCCACGTTGAAATTAAATCCGGTGATCAGTGAAGGTTTTGTGTAAACATCCAGATTAGAGTCGCGTTACATAAACGCTATTTATTATTCGCGCAGGGTACATTTCATTGGTAGGGCTACGGGCACAATGATTCGAGTATCAATTCTAATGATTTTAGTCAACTATAGTAAAAATGATTTATTCAAGTAATGAAATTTTACGTTCCGTCACTAAAAGTTAATTTAACAACGAAAATTATAGTTCGGTTCGGTTTATTAGCAACTCTTATCAATTCAATACACCACAAAATTGCGATACAATGAAGAGATAGGAAGGTGTCGAAACGACTTGAAGTAGTCTTTGAAATCAGACACCCACATTGGCCTAGCCGATGTAAAGGTATGCACTTACACACTGAATGATGGTATTAGTATCGATAGTAGGGTGATTTCTAGGGATGGTGTGAACCTCTGAAAGGTTCAGGTTCGTGTGAACGCGAACCTTATTGAAAGGTTCTGTGTGAACACGAACGTGAACCTCGTGACGTCATATTGCTAATTCCAACCCTATCTTCCAATGAAGTGATAGCCTATATTAATGTACACGATACCTAGCGAAGACTCGGTCCACATAATGCCACAATGCTGAAGTACATATCGGCGTTTTAAACGTCGCTAAATGTATCAACAGCGGTAATCAAAGGATATAATAATTGCGTAAAATCAATACATTCCGTCGCTTTGCCAACAATTTCGACGAGGACTTATATATATTACCAAGGAATATAAGCTTACGCCTTAACGGTCTTAGCCACACCGAACAGTGTGTTCGTAGTCCGAGTATTGCTACATTGATATTGAGCAGAGTGTACAACGGGTTTCAATACTCGCTACCGATACCACAAACAACAACAAGTTATGCAGCAGTAGCAAGCACCTTAATCGCACGGATTTGGATTTAATGATGCAGTAAAGATATGAAGTCAAGATTGACCCAGTACGCCCGTTCGATTTTTTACATTAGAAGACGATATCAATATCATTGATTGGTTGAACAAGCATCATTCGCTGACTACGTATATCGCTCGTGATCTTGTGTGATTGCGGGTCAAGCTCACAGCAGATAGTCAATAAATATTCACAAACGGAAAGCTGGTTATTCCGAGAAAATTTTTGCAACAAAGCAACTAAAACTTTTAAGGTTGTCAAGGTGCATGGTGCATGCTCGTTAAGCGTTGATTTTTTATGCTGCCAGCACCATGCATGGAGTGGCCCGCAGTTGAAATGCAATAAATTTGAGCCAAAGATCTTATAATGGAGTGAAAATTACAATTTACCAAAAGGTTCACAGTGCAGAACCTACCAAGGTTCTGTTGTGAACACGAACCTCTAAATTTGCGAGGTTCACACACAGAACGCGAACGTGAACCTCACGTTCACACCATCCCTAGTGATTTCCAATGTGGTAGCTTTGAAAACCTAATTGGTCGTATCATAGCATAGAATATATTATTTTTACAATGCTTTTTATAAATTACATCATTATTATAAAGCTACAAAGTACATTTGCGGTGTACAACGGGTCATATATTCTTTGAGGTAACATAAAAGGAACATAAATGTGAAAATCGGACTCCGACGTACTGAGCGGCAGTGTTGGTTTTGAATAAAAAACTCAAAGTATGCCCCATTGGGTCGTTCGGGAGAGCTTGAACGGCAATTTTTTAAAAATCAACTCACCAATACTATACGTTTTAAAACGGGTAATGATGGAAGTCAAATCGGAAAAATTACCTTTTTTTAGTTAACCTAATAGTTTTCCAAGTTACCCGAATTCTTGTCCGCTAATACATTTTAAAACTTATAAAATGTGTCCTCAAAATATGGTAACCCTCGAACTAGATTACAATATATGTCACGAGCTCCACATTGTGTTATAATAGGGTTACCATATTTTCGAATCGAGAAAGGAAGACACTTCTTTCAAATCATTAAAGTTAGTTTACCGAAATTGAAAACGGCTGATTTTGAAATATTTACTGGAAATCCGGATGTGTTGCCTAGAAAAATAAGGTCATTTTTCAGATTTGACTCCCGAAATACCCGCTTTCACCTTATATTCTCACTGGTGACTGAATAAAATAAAATGAAAAAAGGTCATTTTTCAGATTTGACCCGTCGTCTATCTTTTAGGCCAAATTTAACGTCTTTCGTAGTCTTTTGGGGCGTTTTAGACTGAAAAGGAGGACATTAGGCGACGGGAGGACATTTCTTCAAAAAGGATGACAAATCCTCCTAAAGGAAGACGTATGGTAACCCCATGTTATAATCATGACTGTAGAGCCCGATCGATTATCGGTTCCCCGATATTATCGAGTCGATATCACACTTTGAATGAAATATCGGTATTTTGGCCGGGTTAAAATATCGGCAATTTTCGTGACTTCACAACGTGGTAGTAGGCGCGAGTCGGAGTACTATATAACATGCGACGCCTAAACTGGGAATACTGATCGATTTCTTATAGCTTACAAGCAATAATGGTCAAAGTAGTCATCGTTTTTACTCAAGTAGAAGTAGAAGTGTAGATTACCAAGTAAGCAAAAAGTAAACATTCCTGGCCTAGTTTTGCCTGAAAACTTTGAACTGTTATAAGTAGAGGAGTAATTTGTGCATGGATGGCAAAACCTACTTGAGTACTTCGGTTGCAGACGACCTCTGCTTCCAGGTGTTCAGGTGCAGTCTTTCTAGTTTATTTCGGGTCGAAGCACAGCGACGGCTGTAAAGATGTTCGTATAAATGCTCTGAAGTTTTGGAAATGCAAATCAAGCTAGATGCTATATCTTTTGAATATCGACCGAATATATCGGGATTATCGGTGAAAGTGCTATAGTTATCGATTTCATCGGTATCGGTTCAAAAATCCGATATCGGTATGGCTTTTATCATAACCTTAGTGATCGTATTTTGTTCATCTAATTGAGACAAAACAGTTTTAAATTCAATGGATTTTTGGTTTCATTTATAAGAACAGCCGAGAGCCATGTCCTATAACTTCTACATGGGCATCATTAGAACGTTTCAATTTTTGTGATATGCATTTGCCGTATTTTTGCTTGTTTGTGTGTCTGCGGTCAGTAAGCGTTACGACACAGTGAAGACCAACGTGATTTTTACGACAACGCAACTGCTCTCTGCAACACGTAAAGACCCGCTTCCTGCTCTTCAACAAGTACGAATTGTGATTGTGGCTACGTGGGAAGAACATCAAGGCGTTTGCAGGAACGCATACAGCAGCATGTCCCTAGATATATTTTAACACGCGCATCACGCTCGGAGGAAAGCTCACCCTTGATTCATCACCTGAAGCTTGATGCAGAGCAGTCAAAGGCCATAAATTCTGCCATTGGCAAACATTTGTTGGATAATCCCGTTTGTTCGAAATATTATCGCAACGACAGATTTCGCGTTGTCGGAAGGGACCGTTCACACTTTCATTCATGTTGATGACGTCATATTTTGTGATACGATTGTTGATATACAATGTTCTTGCCAATTCTCTACTAGTTGCTGACGATTACCCCTGCTGCCGAGTGTCAGACGAAAATATTCGGGTTCATTTCAATATGACTATACTATTAAATTGTTTGTTTGTGTGTGTGTGTGTGTGTGAAATTCGTGGTGTTTTTCGACATCGATGGTCGTTTACACCAGGTCGATTTTCTTCATTTTGATTCCGCAACCGCCGACTTATAGCACGGCCCACCTCTAAGCTTCTTCAAGACACCGCTTACACAGATCAGATGGCGAGGAGGAGCCAACATAAACCTCCAACAGGCTGTTGTGGAGTCGCTTTGCTGTACTTGACACCAAGTTCGCAACTGGCGATTATGCGCAAGAGCTAAATTTCAGAGGTGGTCAGTAACGAAGTACTTCTACTTTTTCGAAGTACTCAAGTAGTTTTCCTCTACTTCTGGTACTTACTCAAGTGGGTCTTTTTTTCGCTACTTCTACTTCTACTCCGTAATATTTTGTGAACCACTTACTTACTTTTCGCTATTTTCAGTTTGTCAAGTAGAAGTAGTTTAATCCCCCAATAAGAAAGATAGCCTAAGGAATTTCGGGGCTGTTTTCACGTAGTACCAACATCTAATTTTCATAAAAGTCATGTAATACCCAGAAATTTCGTTGCGCTTCGCGCACAGTAGATATGGAGTGACAGATATGTTTTAACCAAAGTATCGCTGAATATAATTTAGATACCGGGTTGCGTGGTTCCATTCACACCGCATTGTTCGCCCATATCTATTATTTCATCACAGTAAGTATGGCCCCCATAATGTTTGAAACTACCGTTTCGCAATCTAGCAATTACCTATTATACCTAGCAGCCCATGACGTGTCCTAACATATTTTCCGCTTTCTAAAAGTGGTATTTGAATTTTTCTTTCAAGTACTAGTATTATACGTGGAGTTCTAATTACAGTTTCAGTTCTTTCGTCTGGAGAACATACATGTTAAAGTATAAAAGCAAGTGTAGTAATGGCTTATTTTTTCCGAAAATAAAGCTACAAACACTATATGGCATTTTTACGATCCGCCATATTTTTAATTAACGTGTACTAATCGCGCATCAGAAGTGGTCAAAGTAGTCAAGAAAGCTACTCAAGTAGAAGTAGTGTCGAAAAAATCTGCTCAAGTACGAGTAGAAGTACTTTTTTCATAACCAACCTAAAACCACTTGAAGTAGAAGTAGAATTGACCGACTTTAAATCTACTCAAGTAAGTAAGTAGTTGTGAAAACGATCGTAAATAGTTCGCATGGACTGTCAAAAGCTGCAAATGGAGCTATGCGGAAGGTGTAGAGCAGGGGTGTCAAACTCAAGTTGTGTCGCGGGCCGGATTAAGACCTTCAAATCGATCGCGGGCCGGACCAGTCATATTTTTCCAAAATGTTAAATCGAAATCCGTGCCCGTGTTGTCCACTTGAATACTCAATTATACAGCGATCTATTCTGTCAACACCTTTATTCGAAAACAATGGAATTGGCAAAATCGCGATGATTGGTCGGTCGAATGCCGTTATATAAATTGCTAAAACAGTGACTGTGACGACGATCTGCGTTGACATATTGCCATGATGGCTTTGTTTTAGTCGTAATCTGGCAATAGTCCTGTATATGCGATATGAGGAATACACGAGATTTAACTGTAAACACAGACGTTTAAATTTGGTTCATTGGCCAGATGCGGCCCGCGGGCCGGATGTTTGACACCCCTGGTGTAGAGAGCTTGATTCATATTGATGCATCCCAGGAGGTGTCAACTTTGGACAGAATAAGCAGTCGTCCACATCATAGGATGTAAATGATAGTATTGATATGGAAATGCGATATTAATCCTTTGTTTACTCGAACACGCCGTTTTAGAAAATATCATGGCATGGTACCCTGCCCCATATTACGTCGTTAACAATTTGCGCGATTAGTATACGTTAATTAAAAATATGGCAGATCGTAAAAATAGCATATAGTGTATAGCTTTATTTTCGGAAAATATAAGGTATTACTATACTTGCTTTTATACTTCAACATGTATGTTCTCCAGACAAAAGAACTGAAGCTATAATTAGATCTCAACGTATATTACTCGTAATTGAAAGAAAAATACAAATACTACAGTAAAAAGCGGAAAATATATTTCATGTCTTTTGTACAGAAAGTTTCAACGGTGGTCTGCTAAAATATCAGGTCTAACGTTGAAAAAAGGTCAAAGTCCACTTTTCCAGATTAGGACACGTCGTGGGCTGCCAGTTATAATAGGTAATTGTTAGATTGCGAAACGGTAGTTTCAAACGTTATGGGGGGCCTCACTTACTGTGATGAAATATTTAATATAGGCGACAATGCAGTGTGAACGGAACTACGCACCCAGTATCTAAATTATATTCAGCGATACTTTCGGTAAAACGTATTTATCACTCCACATCTGTCGTGCGCGACGCGCAACGAAAATTATTGGGTATTACATGACTTTTATGAAAATTAAATGTTGGTACTACGTGAAAACAACCTCGAAATTCCTTAGGCTAACTTTCTTATTGGGGTATTGAACTACTTCTGACAAACTGAAAATAGCGAAAAGTATGTCAGTAGTTCACAAAATATTACGAAGTAGAAGTAGCGAAAAAAGATCTACTTGAATAACTACCAGAAGTAGAGGAAAACTACTTGAGTACTTCGAAAAAGTAGAAGTACTTCGTTACTGACCACCTCTGGTTAAAGTCGTATCCGACACAACTTCTCCGTATTGCTCTTGGACTGAACTAGGGGCTTATAATATGGGGACGGGCACCATGACATGATATTCTCTAAAACGGGGTGTTCGAGTAAACAAAGGAGTAGTATCTCATTTCCACATCAAAAATATCATTTACATCCTATGATGTGGCTGCTTATTACTATCGTTTTCACAACAACTACTTACTTATTTGAGTAGATTTAAAGTCAGTCAATTCTACTTCTACTTCAAGTAGTTTTAGGTTCCATATGTCAGAAGTACTTCTACTCGTACTTGAGTAGATTTTTTTCGTCGCTACTTCTACTTCTACTTGAGTAGCTTTCTTGACTACTTTGACCACCTCTGCTAAATTTCCACTATACAATCTCTTCTGTGCGCGTGGACAATCAGTACGTTTAATCGCAAATTAGTATCCGCAAGGTAGCGCGCATCGTCAAAGACAATATTATGCCTTTTTTGTTGTACTACGTTTTGTCAGTTCTAAGACGACCGCTTCAGTCACACTTGAACAAGGCCCGCGAAGAGCGATATGGGAATGCAGGTTATCTTGTTGCAACTGCTCTTGTGCGCTGTCCTAGCGCAGGGGCAAATTTGCCAAACGTCGGCGATATGTATGGTAGGGAAGATCTGGACTCCGATGTTCAAAGTCGTCCCGCAGAGAAGCGATTTTTTCCCCAAGGTATATGTTGTTGCAATTTCCTTGGAAACTATAAACTTTAACTTGTATATGATGTATTTAGCTCACTTCTTCAGTGACAAGCACAGGTAAGCTACTGTTAGATATACGTTTGTCAAACTATAAGTTTATTATGTATTTACTTTTGTTTAGGCTCTTCCTCGGGCTCAACAGACCGTAAGTGATTACGATAGCTACGCCGCGTGTCTATTTCTACGCGAAATTTTACCAAAACGCATTTCAGCATGCGTCAGACCTACTACGAATTGTGAAGTTGCAGTAGGGGGTGGATATCGTTACGAGTTCGTTTCTGAATTGTCAACATGGAATGCGGCCAACGAAGTTTGCGAATCCCGGGGTGCATCGTTGCCGCAAGCAGCTTTTCAAGGCAACAGTGCGGCGTTTTCGTAAGTGATTCAATTTGCACATCAATTGTGTGTGGCACAATTGTACGCGAATTAGTGTAGTTTGATGTGAAACACGTTTCAGAGCTTTAAAATCGGTGATGGACTGCAGAGGCGACTATCAAGGCTACTGGGTACCGGCCTCTGACAGAATGAACGAAGGACAGTGGAAATGGCGAAGCGGGCAGCCCTTAACCAACCAAGACAAGCAAAACTGGCAAGGCGGTCAGCCCGATAATTCGGGAGAGCAGGATTGCGCTTATGCTGGTCGCTGGAGCGGTTACAAATGGGATGATGGCGACTGCGCTGGCTTTTGGTCCGTTGTTTGTGAAAGCAATATTTAATTGCATTTTGATCAAATACACTACATTTCACGCAATAACGATTCCAGAAGTAATGTGTGTCGGGTGTTTGAGATTTAAAATAATATTGTGTTTCGGATTGGCGTGTGCGAATGTACTATCAGTATAGGAAGCGCGTTGGTTGAAACTTTCTAGTCTCGCAAAAAATTGCCTGACTTTAGTTTTTGTGATGGGAAGAAAGTAGGCGCGCTGCCTCAAAACAAGTATTTTGGCATGACATTTTGATATCTTCGTAACTCTGGGCTAATTAGCCTAAAGGCAATTTGACTATCAACAAGTTTGCAGCTTCAATTTGAGAGTGGACGGTGTTCAATCAAGCAGTACGGAGCGTACAGGAAGTTTACTGTTCTTCGATCTTACAGTATATGAGTGTGTCAGGATGAAGAGCTTGTGCGTATTTTTCCTGGTTATTGGTGCTGTTTCGCTATGTGAAGGCCAAACAAATTGTCGTGTGGCCGCATCATGCATGAGAGGTGAAAGGTCACTCGTAGGACTGCGACGCCTCCCCGTAGTTGCTGCCGCTCCGATGTCGGTGAGTGTTAGAGATATGTGTTTACAACGTACGTCAGGTTTCTAGAAAATGAATAAACTATTATAATGGATGCAAATCATTACAGGCTGCTCCGAAGCCAATGATCATGCCTGTCATGACTTTTCAGAGTAAGTGCCCATGAAAAGGCATTGGTTCTTCGGAACTTATAACAGAAAAGGTTCCTTTTTGTTTTGCAGAGGATTCAACAGCTTCACAAAGTAAGTGATCAGCAGTTTTTACTGGGATACATCTAGAACAGGTAGCACTATATTCAAATATCCACGAGTGCCAACCACATTCTTATACTGTAGCTCAGTGATCTGGGCTTCGTATAAATGATGGGGACACAGCAGTCGAGTCGAACAAAATCAAGCCAAGAGTGTCGCCCAACAACTTGCATAGGTAGACTATTTAAATAAGGTGTACTCTTCGACTTATTGATTGCGTAGATTGCAAAGCCCCGGGCTGGATCATTGGAGTCAACGGGTATCAGTATAAAATAGTGTCCAGCTTAGCAACATGGGAAGAAGCGAGAGACATATGTCGCGCGGTGGGCGGGAGCTTGCCCCGAAAAGCCTTTGACACGCCTGATTCATACGAGTAAGATACATTATGTATTTTAATACGCGAATTCTTATGCTTAGTGTATGTCATGTCATTAAGTCGGAATCTCTTTCTTACGTCAGGTTTCTCCTCGCACTCATGAAAAGCAATGGCGATAAGCCGGGATTTTGGCTGCCATTGTCTGACAGAGCTGTAGAACAACAATGGAGATGGGATGATAACACACCGGTCAACACCAATCAATATTGGGGTTGGAATCAACCGGACGGCTCAGGAGATTGCGGGTGGGTTGCGAGAGATCAAGGGTACAAATGGGATGATGGCGCATGCTCCTCTACGTTCACTGCTCTGTGCGAGAGAAAAGTTTAAATATATTTCGATCTTATGAAAGATTGTTGACACTGGATGTCGGGCTCTCCTGTTTCGTGAATGATACGTATGAGTAAATGGAAACGCAGTTACACACGCGGTATATTGCACCAGCTATATAACTTGAAAAGTGAACCTAGTCCTAGTCCCATTCAGAAGGCTGAAGAAGGTGACCGCAAAATATCGCTCTGATTGTATACGACGAGATGATTCATACAGATTGGATGGGGCTTAATTCTGATTCGGCATAACACACAACACAATCATAGAAGATGTGTTGATGTTGCAGAGATAATGGATTCAGTTTAGCTAAAGGATCATTCATCATATAAGACATCAGTGGTTTTTGACGTAGTAATTCAGAGTTAATAGGCCTATGATCTTTGCGTACAAAAATATATGAAATATTTCACGATATTTGATGCAATAATGCATAGCAAGGGGAGAATATACTTTTAACATTGCAGCTATTGTGGGAAGCAGTAGTCAATCCGTCATTATCCATAACTATCTGGGACGTCTGGAACAAATATATGTTTTCGAACTTGGCCACTACTCGGCCACTTTTCTTATATTTGGCTTTAAACTCGAAGTAATTTCGACAAGCCTTGAAACTCACTACTTGTAGGCCAACTTGAGTATAAATTTACGACCTATCAAACGCAGCTAGAAGTAACTGTTACGGCCGACAATCCTGAGCCTTGCTGATTGGATTTTGAGTGGAATGATAAGCTCCGAGTATTTGTCCAAACGACGCCATAACTACACGAATGACATCGACAGTTCGAATATGTACAAGTACATTGTACATTTCTACGTCCAATAGGAAAATAATAACAGTTATATGTCATCAATAATACATCAATATTAAATCAATAATAAGTCTGAGGTAAGATCTGGTTTCGTGTGACATGGGTGTATATTCACACCCGTACATCAGGGGTGGTAAACGCTGCTGGAAATGCACAGTGCACAGTGCACACCCTTTTCACTGAGAGTGTCTGATACGGCCAATCGACGTTTCAAAGGCTGCAACGGGGAAGAAGGTATTCGAATTCGAAACTACATCCATGACTATTACTATACTTGACTCGAATCATTACAATCATTGATATTAAACTCGGATTCAATTACTCGAATCGTTTTGCTCAACACCATCATTAAGTGAGCAGAGAAGCTTCGCGTATACAATACACCTATAGTCACGACGCCACACATACTGAAGTAAAAGTAGAATAAGCGCGTAGCCTATAAGATTCATATTACGGCAAATTGCCATTGGGGATGTTCATTATTCATGGCACTGTATCTCAGGCTAAATAATTTGCAATATCAGAGCAAAAGCTGTTTGTCAAAATATGCCATTACGATTTTGGGTGGTAGCTTTATGAACTTTCTGGGAGCACAATAGCGCTAGGGTTACCATATTTTGGGATCCGCAAAGTAGGACACTTTCACAAATCACGAAAGTTAGATTACCGGACTAGGATACTCCCTATTCTAAGTTTTTTTACGGGTAATCCTGTTCGCGTCAGTTATGGCGTTTTTTAGTTGTGTCTTTCCATCAGCCTAGCTGTCAAAGCTATGACAGAGGATCAATTCCCAAAAAGGAGGACGTATGGTAACCCTATCCTTAAAGGAGAACATATAGTAACCCTAAATAACGCAGACGCAGTCAGTGATATGATATAATTCTGCAGTGGCCTATTGCGTTAATTGCCTATATCGGGTCTAATTTAGCTCGTATTATCAGAAATTCAGCACAATTTAGAGAAGGGCCATTCTGCAAACAGGTGTACGTACCAGTTAGCGCTCATCGCCAATAATATCTTATTTTATCTCGAATAACACCAAACTTTACAACATAGTATAATTGTGGTTGCAATTTCGAATCGTGTTACCGTAAGCCTACATTATGTCTTGCCGATCGACGAAAACGTCTATGCAGTGGTTTTTAATCCTTTCTAGAAAATGAAAGTTTTTATGTCGTGCAAGTAGATTTGCTATTTGCACACCGCAGTTTCATTATCAAAACACGAATCAAATGTCACAATTTACGCGCGCTAAATGCTAATCAGCAATCCAGAATGTCAAGATTACAGGCACGTCCACCGCCTATGGGCACGACATAAATAAAAGAACTTTTACACAACCTGATTGGCTGCTTATACCGAATAATGATGCTCTGCAGAATCAATTGATGCTGCGGAAAATAACATTCCGCTAACGGCGGATAATAATTCACGCTTGGCTCGTCGATATAGCTTTTTACGAGATTTTCTTCGGAAGCAAAATGATCATGAGGTGGTTGGGCTTAGCTGCTTTCGTGTTTTCTATCAGTCTGTCAGTTGGTCAGGAAACTTGTGAAGTTCCGGTGACTTGCCAAAACTCGGATGGAAGCACCAATGTTAAGACCGTGGTGTTGCCAACGTTCAAAGACATAAGGGTGAGTGTCGAGTATAACGTACGATTAGTAATAATTTAGTGATAACATATAATTGTGACATTTTTGACTACCAATGCTAAAAAAAAGTATGTTATAGGAGTATCGACTATGACAATTTTTATATCTGTTTGAACAGACGTGGAGACAGGAAGGTGCAAACGCCAAGAAGGAACAAGACAAAGGTAGATAATATATAGTAGATATATAATCTGTTTGTGAGATTTCAAATCCAAGCCTAAATCCCGGGTATAATATATTTCAGCGCAGAGTCAAGGAGGCGGATCATCCACATCTCGTAAGGTCGAAATGAATGGCATTTATCAATTGATATTGCAGTCCTGTGTGTATTTGTTATCGAAGATTGCGACGAACCGGGATGGCTCACTGGACAGGGCGGCGAATGTCAATATAAAGTGATTGAAGCTACATTGAGTTGGGAAGACGCCAGAAAATCATGTATGCAGAAAGGGGCGGACTTGGCATACCGCTGCATCACCCAGGGAGACAATTTCAGGTAAGCGTCTTATGTTGTTTGCTACGCAGCACGCACCTTCTCTACTTCATTATAAATGCATGCAGATATCTTACTGATCGGCTAAAGGGGAGAAATATGAGAGGATTTTGGATCGGATTGAGCGATAGCGCGAAGGAGAAAACCTGGAAATGGTTGGACGGAAGTTCTGCGACGAATGCGAAATGGGGAAACAATCAGCCAGACGACCAGGACGGCAACCAAGACTGTGGTTGGATATCCCCGGGCATGGGTTACAATGTTGACGACGGGGATTGCGCCGCTCAGTTTTTCCCTCTTTGTGAAAGAATGATTTGAATGTTTCAATGAAATCGCTTGTAAAGTCGCAAATATTACAGTTTTGTTTGAAGTTGAAACATGTACCATATGCTAGCAGCAATGTTGCGCTGAAGCTAGTTCAGCATGTTAGTCACATTAGCACACAAACTTGAATCGAAAGTAGCTGAAGAGAGGTTAAAAGCGCGAAGTTATTTTTGGGTTAGTGACAGTGCTGGCTGCTTTGCGTATATAAATAAGGTAGAGACAGAAATGAGACGGAGAGATGCTTGATTTAGGCGTGCTATAAATGAAAACAAGGGTCACTTCAGAATACAGTCGGTTATCAAGACGTTCCTCGAATGCAGCAGAGGTGGTCAAAGTAGTCAAGGAAGCTACTCAAGTAGAAGTAGCGACGAAAAAAAAATCTACTCAAGTACAAGTACTTCTTACATAAGCAACCTAAAACTACTTGAAGTAGAATTGACTGACTTTAAATCTACTCAAGTAAGTAAGTAGTTGTGAAAACGGTCTTAGTTTGTTCGCATGGACTGTCAAAAGCTGCAAATGGAGCTTTGCGGAAGGTATAGAGAGCTTGATTCATATTGATGCATCCGAGGAGGTGTCAATTTTTGACTGAATAAGCAGTCGTCCACGATATGGGATGTAAATGATAATATTGATAGGGAAATGCGATACTAATCCTTTGTTTACTAGAACGCCCAATTTAAAGAATATCATGACATGGCGCCCTCCCCCATATTATAAGGCACCTATTTCAGTCGAAGATCAATACGGAGAAGCTTTGTCGGATACTTTTTTACCACTTTGGGCGATTAGTATACGTTAATTAAAAATATGGCAGTTCGTAAAAATGCCACATGGTGTATAGCTATATTTTCGGAAAATATAGGTTATTTCTACACTTGCTTTTATACTGCAACATGTATGTTCTTCAGACAAAAGAACTGAAACTATAAATAGGACTCAATGTATATTACTCGTAATTGAAAGAAAAATACAAATACTACTTCTAAAATTCGGAAAATATATTTCATGTCTTTTGTGCAGAAAGTTTCAACGGTGGTCTGCTAAAACAGGTCCAATGTTAAAAAAAGTCAAAGTCCACTTTTCCAGATTAGGACACGACATGGGCTGCTAGGTATGACAGGTAATGCCAGATTGCGAAACGGTTGTTTCAAATGTTACGGGGGCCATACTTACTGTGATGAAATATTTGATATAGGCGACGATGCTGTGTGAACGGCACCACGCAACCCGGTGTTTACATATATTCAGTGATACTTTCGTTCAAACATATTTGTCACTACATATCTACTGTACGCGAAGCGCAACGAAAATTCTGGGTATTACATGACTTTTATGCAAATGAAATGTTGGCACTACGTGAAAACAGCCCCGAAATTCCTTCGGCTATTTCTTATTGTAGTATTCCTTCTACTTGACAAACTGAAAATAGCGAAAAGTAAGTAAGTAGTTCACAAAATATTACGAAGTATAAGTAGAAGTTGCGAAAAAAATCTACTTGAGTAAGTACCAGAAGTAGAGGAAAACTACTTGAGTACTTCGAAAAAGTAGAATTACTTCGTTACTGACCACCTCTTCATGCAGTTGATTGACAATCTATTACTGATGATTAAATGGTCTGAGACGAATATATGGTGGCTTTCATTTTATTACAGCAATGCTAGTAAATTACTTGGGATGTCGACGGCATGATGTTTTTGCGTTTTGCTGTCCAGTGACCAGAAATGATGTGCATGGTAAGACGAAAATGCATTCAAATCAACAGTAATGATGAAAAAGATTACGATTTTTAGGAGATCAGGAGCTTAGCCGTGCCTTATTTGCTAAGTTTCCAACTGTTTTGTTCTGCAGACTATAGCCCGCATGTGATAAATCGACCACGGCCCACCAAAGGGAGCAGAATGCTTTTATCATCCTTTTATTAAAATTTTTGTCAAATCAAATACACCACACGATTGCGATATAATGAAAAGAATCAGTCACCCACTATGACTTATAAAGCATGCGTTCAGAATAGAATATAGGCTGTACAAATATATCAATGATGTGTCATTTATATTTGAAGAAATATCGTATATCTATATCAACGACAGCCCCGAGTTTGATCATCTGCAGATAAGTGAAGGCGCCATCTATGGTTAAGAGAAAAGACTGAAGATCAAATTAATTTCTTGCGTTCTCAACACGGGACACAGAGTAGGAAGTTTCCTTCAGTCACCGAGAACATACTTCTTCTCATTGTTGTTTTGTGGAAGAAAATGTCCTGCGCAATTCTGGAAGTCATTACTCCAGTCGAATTAGAATAATTTCGTGATATTAACAAAGCAGAAGTATAGCTATTTCAAAAATCTACCAGAACACTTCGAGTGAAAGTGACAACATAAGATATGAGAATGTAGCCTACTCAAGTAGTTTAAAAGTAGAATTTGAAAGTAGGCACCTTCGGCACCTTCCTGTACTTTCATTGCGTCGTAGTCTCGTGGTGCATGAGATGAAGATATTATTAATAAAATGAATTGAATGTCGGTATGGCGTGGTTTTACCAGCGTGTACTCAAAGGTGGTGTGGACACTCGGAAAATCACGTGACTGTCACGCCCAGATACCTTTGATGACTTTGTTATTGTCGATCCGTCTTCAACAGTAATTAAAGGCAAAGTCGCTATTGCTCTTCGTTGATTTTAACTATTTTCCATATCGAGTTGGGTGACAGAATTTCGTATGGTATATTTTGATGCTGTCATCTTGCGCTGTACCAAGTTTCAAGACTATGGCTTTATGACTAGCGTAGTAATTTCGCTGTCAAGTCGAGTATCTAGTAAATCAGCGCGTATCGATATATTGTCGACTTTGATAACGAAATTACTACGCTAATCATTGAGCAACGATACTAAAACCTACTGCGAAGCTGCATAACACAACCAAGATATACCATGTCGAATTTCGTCATCCATATCGGTATGAAACACTTTCAAAATTCAAATATACCAATATCAAATTTTTGCGAAAATTCATTTATGCGGTAGGCGCAATGCCAAACCAGCACACGCAGACCCTGGATACTCGAATTTGATAACGTACTTACCAGTGTTGGGATCAAGTCACTACCTTCGAGTCACGAGTCATCTCGAGTCATTGCACATTTTGACTCGAGTCAAGTCAAATCAATCGATTTTCAAAGGTGACTCGAGTCAAGTCAAGTCACTCGTTTTTTGGAGGTGACTCGAGTCAAGTCAAGTCAAGTCAAGTCAAGTCACGAGTCAAGTCACAATTCAAGTCAAATTGAATTTTCGAAGTATGAGTGATGCTTCAAATTCATCATGTTTTACTAGCTGTGTTAAAGAGATCAATTGGTCATTTATCTTGAATCAAATAACGAATATAAAGTTAAATATACATGCAAAAATGCGTTGTATCGCTCACGCACACGTAGAACTGCTAATAGAATATGTCAGTAACTGTATAGCTACATCAGGGGTGTCAAACATACGACCCGCCAAATAATTTCATTCGGCCCGCGAAGAAATTCCAAGTATATGTTGTAAATTGCGTAATTTTATCCAACACATCTCTCGAATTTGTAGTAATAAGAAATACTACTAATAAATATTTCCTTCAAGATAGCAAATTTCGATTATGTTCATTGTTCATAGGCCACATTATAACCACCCGAAAGCGGAGTTGTGATTGTAGTCATCCTCAGGAGAAGGTCGTTGACATTAACACCCAATTCCGAGAATGCGAAAAAGTGTATATATTGAGTTAAGAGTTAGTAATATTTTGGAATCATTTGACTGGTGCGGCCCGCGAGTGATCTAAATATTTGAATTCGACCCGCGACGTCAGTAGAGTTTGACAACACTGAGCTACGTGCTACATTCTCTTATTATGCCAGCCAAAATAGAGGATCGAATACGAAGCCTCGACAAGATAAAAGAAATTGATATCGTAAAATACACTAGCCATCTATAGACATCCGTGAGGATATAAATGCATAGAATATATTTGTTCGATTTAATTCATACAAGAGGGTGGGTAAAGGTGATCACCGTGTAATGTACGGACAGAGTCGTCCAATAAACAGCTATACGTTGCTATTAAATTAATCTGCTACTACGACAACGCAAAGTGTGATCATTTCGTTTGCGGTCAGTGTATTTGTGATGTAGCAATGTAGGATCGGTGAAACGTACAACCAGTAAATGACTGGTTGCTCTCACAAGTTACAACGGCGTATCGTGAATAATCCGAACGTGCACAAAATACATTGATTTAGTCGACACCGTTTACTTGATGACTTGAAATTGACTCGTAAATTTTGCTCCGAGTCACGAGTCAATCCACATTTTTGAAGCGCCGAGTCAAGTCAAGCCAAGTCATTTTAGCAAAGTGACTCGAGTCAAGTCAAGTCATTCGAAAAAGTTGACTCGAGTCTGACTCGAGTCAAGTCATGACTCGAGTCATTCCAACACTGGTACTTACTACTGTAATTATAGAGGTTCACCCTTGGTACAGTATTAGATTCCTTCATCAAGATATACGATACGAAATTTTATTATCCATAGCCGTATAAAATACATCTAAATTGTATACATACCAATACTGGCTTTTGCAATAAAATCTGCTATGCGGCAGGCTGAATGCCAAATCAGCGCGCACCCCGACATACGCGACTTTGATAACGAAATTGCTACCGTAATAATTGAGTCACAGCCTTAAAACTCGATACAGTGCTAGATGTCTCCATCAGAATATATAATACGATATTTTGTTATCCACCGCGGAATAAAACACATTCAAATCCTACATATAGCATTATAGCAATTTCGGCTTTTGTGAAAAATCTGCCATGCAGTAGGCTATGCGGGTCAGCGATGTAGGCCTACTTGATATACTCGACTAGGATAACGAAATTACTATCCTGATCACCGAGTTACACCCTCAAAAATTGGTTCAGTGTAAGATGCAATCATCTGACCTTCAGCATACCGCATAACTGATTTTTCACGAAAAACAGCATTGGTATGTGTAGATTTTGATTGTGTTCTATACGGCGATGGATAGCAAAATTTCGTACTACATATCTTCATGATGGCATCTAACACTGTACGAAGTTTTAAGGCTGTGACCTAATAATTACAGTAGTAAGTACGTTATCAAAGTCGAGTATCAAGGGTTCGCGTGCGCTGATGTCGTAATGAGCCTACCGCTTAATGGAATTTTCGCAAAATTGGATATTGGTATATGTGAGTTTTGAAAGTGCTGGATGACGAAATTTGGCACGGTATATCTTGGTTGTGTTATGCAGCTTCGTAGTAAGTTTCAGTATCGTCACTTAATGATTAGCATAATAATTCCGTTATCAAAGTCGACAATATATCGGTGCGAGCTGATTTACTAGATACTCGACTTCGACAGCGAAATTACTACGCTAGTCATAAAGCCATAGTCTTGAAACATGGTACAGCGCAAGATGACTGCATCAAAATATACCATACGAAATTCTGTCACCCAACTCGATATGGAACATAGTTATAATCAACGAAGAGCAATAGCGACTTTGCCTTTAATTACTGTTGCAGACTTGCAAAACTGGAGGAAAATCCTGAAAATGGTAAATTTTCCCTACTTCGTAGTCGGTTGACTAAAAAAAGGTCAACTTTCCGGCTCAACTCCCGAATTACAGTTTTTCTTTCACATTATCCGTCGGTTGACTAAAAAAAGGTCAACTCTCCGGCTCAGCTACCGAAATGCTCGCCGGAGCGTTACTTCAGTGCTGATATACTTTATCTCAGTCCCTATATTTAACTATTATTTCAAAAAAAAAGAAAAAGAGGACAAAATCTCAAGATAGAGGACATTTGGGCTTCCTCGGAGGATACTTTCAAAAAAGAGGACAAATCCTAACTCTAGTTTCAACACCTTCCTATCTTTTCGTTGTATCGCAATTTTGTGGTGTTTTGAAATGATACTGATATCGTATTTTGTTTTCTTTATTTCGTTGCTCGTTGATGTGCTACTCGACTGAGAGAAGAAATTGATTCATATATAGACTGCTCCTTGTCGCTTCGACACCTTCCTGTCTTTTCATTGTATCGCATTTTTTTTTGTGGTGTATTGAACTGATAAAATTGCTAATAAACCAATGATGATGATGATGATGATGATATACTGCCAAATATGCTTGGCAGCTTGGGTGACTACGGTCTAGAAGACTTCGGTCTCACAGTCTATACTGTGTAGAATATAGTTAGGAAAATATAAAAAGCATGTACCATTGGACGTGATTGTTTGTGGACATTGACTATACACTATTTCATTATAGGACACTATGATTTCATGGTTGCGAAAAAATTCTCTCTCTGGTTCAGCTATTTCGCTAGAGATAGTTCATAATTGAAGATACGTTTGGGGAAACCACCGAGATTTCAACTTTCAAAACATGTCGATGTCGGCTGCAGAGCAGTGGCTCGTGATTATTTGGTATTGGTCGATACGGTAGGGCTCTATTCCACACTTTGTTGTTAAGCCGCGTTCTTTTAATCTGACCAGTACAAAGCGTTACAAGATTGCGATACCATGAAAAGATAGCAGGAATCGTAACGGCTTGGTGGGTGAACTATAAATCGCCGATGAGATGAGCATTGACTCATTGTGCTATACCGTAGTCCTTGACTTGATACACCTTTACTTCACATATCCGTCGTCAAAGCACCTCACTGCTGCAGATCAAGATTTCATCATTTCCTACGTTGCTTATGGTAGCGTATATGAAGGAGTGATACCAACGAAGTTTAGTCTTGATGTACTGAATGACAGCTGAACAACTGCTCTGATTGCATATCCAATGTCAGTCACCATCACCAACCCTAATTTTGCAATCAACTCTCGATAAGTGATGTTTAATTACGTTTTGGAAGACTTCATTTCACCACCAGAACTATCTGTCAAGTTTTCACGTGCCATTTTTCGATCTGATGAATGGCAATTTCAGGTTTACACTTGCCGAAATGCCCATACTGCCAACCCATTCTATATCAAATGCTCCAGCAGATCTGATTTATAGCCTATCAAATATGAAGATCACGGGGATTTACAGAGAAAGACAACAACTATAATCCATATACAGGTCGATGCAATAGCTTTTCGTATCAATAGTAAGCACGACCAAAACATTTGGATCCATCTATGAAATCAAACTCCCTATTTTTCAATAAATGTATATATCCCTGACTCAGCGTTGTGCCTAACTGATATGGTAAAGCTGAAGCCGTATCTTTATAATCATGTGTATAATTGTGACACTGTAGTCTCGTGATATGGCAGTGGCTGGCACCTAAACAATGGCCAAGACCTTGGCTTTTTACTCCATAATAGATATGCAATATTTCTTCATTATAGGTATATCGTAGTGAAAAAGTTCCACATTGGCATCATGGATATTCGTACGGCCAGGTTGGATACTGAATTCAGTCATAGTCTGACTGAGATGAAGCCGTACGTTCTCCGTTTACCGCACAAGACCGAGAGACAGAGATGTGCTCTGTGGATCAAGAAACTTAGTGAGCCTCCGCTTACGTCGGATAATCGTAGAAATCGCGATTTGCACTCGAAATTACTGCTTCATATGCTAAAACGTGGTGTGTTGGACGGTCCATTTGTGGTAAACCCCGAAGAAGGTCCATTGAAAACACTTCCAACTTATATGTCGGTATTTTTTGAGAATCCCTCATCAGATGGGAACTACGAAGGAGAATTACGCGGTAGAAAAGCAGAATCGCCGAAAAATGGTTTGCCAGACTGGGTTTCACAAGAGTTGGATAGTACTGCATTTGCTTCTACCGGGATGAAAGAAAATCTCGATCCAAACGTGGATGATAGAAACATGTCTCCTGACATGCAGCAAATGAACTTATCCAGATCCGATAGTCACATCAATTTCGGACGTAGCGCCAGCGATCAAAACCTATGCAGGAACTGGAACCGCCACCCAAACGAAAGGAGTTCCGGTTTCAGAGACGAGACCAGTCTTATAAGAATGCACGAAAAAGAAATGGAAATGAACACCAAAGTAATGCAAGCTCAATTTCACGAGGAAAAGTTGAAGCTTCAACATAAGCACGATAAAGCGGTCCAAAAAATCTTGGACAGAAAAAACGGTGAAATTGAAGACCTGAAGCAGCATTACAGAAGTAAAGAGAAAGATTTTGAAGATGCTGTATCAAAGTCGGACAAAAGATCTCAAGGATTAATAAAAGAGTTGCAAATACTGCGTGAAACCAAAGAAAAGCAAATCGAAGAATTAAAAATCGTTATCGAAGAGACATCTCAAGCCACGAAAGCAGAGTATGAATCGAAATTAGAGGAAGCAGTAGGAAATTTCGAACGTGACAAATACGAGTTACAAAAAACGCACACTAAAAACATTCAGGAACTGTTGGACGACACTAATCAGCGTCTCATGAGAATGGAAGACGAATACAACGCACAAGGCACTGCGACTAAGATGGTAACAAGCGAGTTGGAAGTCCGCGTGTCGCAATTAACGCAAGAAACAGAATCGTTGTCTATGGCAAAGCATTCGCTTCAAAATGATAAGGATCACACTGAAAGATTGCTGGAAAATGCGAAAAAAGACATCAGCAAATTGGAAGAGAAATGCAAAGCCTTGGAAAAAGAAATAAAGGCAGACCGCGAAGACCATGACTTACAAATGAAGTCTGTACTCAGTAAACACGCGGCTAACGCCGAGTTTATGAAAGAAGAAAACACGCATTACATCACCAAAGCTCAGGAGACGGCGAGAGATTTGGAAAATCAAATCCAAAGCTTAAAACACGCACTACAAGACAGCGAACAACAGCGTATGAGAGAGATTAGAGAAAGGGAATCGTTACACCAGCAAGACATCACCAGCGTGCAGAGACTACACGAGAAACAAATACATCAGCTGCAGTGCGAGTGGGATAACGAAAAAGCGCATCACGCTAAAGAAATCAGGAGCTTAGAGAATATCGTTCACGAACGTGATGAACAAATAGCCAAACTAAACACGCAAATGAAACAGAGCGCGGAGGAAGCGGAAAAAGCTCTCGACAATTATAAGCAACACATGAGCGATTCTCAGAAGAAGATTTTCGACGAAATGCAGACTCAGATTAACCGAGTCACCGCAGACATGGAGGAAAGCCGTAAACAAAAAGAGAAAGTGAAACAAGAATATGAGAGAGCGATCGAGGACTTAAACTTGAAACATCACGACGAGATCAATGAGATGCGCCTGAAATGTGAACAAGATAAGGGTATGATTACAAGACAAGCAATCGCGGATCGTGACCAGCTTACGCAGACTCACGAAAGACAGCTTGACGATATGGAACAAAAAATGAAGAATGCGGTCGAGGAGAAAGAGAATGTTGAAGAAGAAAGGAAAAAGCAGCATCGTGAAGATATAATGTCGATGGAAACACAAATCAGAGAGCTTCGTGAAGAATTAGTGTCCGCGAACGCGCTACGGCGTAAACAATTGGTCGAGCTTGGATTGCTAAGAGAAGAGGAGAGACAGAAAGCAGCCCGTGAACATGATGCCGTGGTCAATAAATTAGAAGCAGAAATGGATAGACAGAGGCTAACTATGCATCAACAGCACGCAGCCGAATTGCATAAACAATCCATAAAAACGAAGACACGTTTGGAAGCCCTGGAAAAAGATTATCAACAACGTCTGGAGCGGGCGTACGATCGTATCGGTGAGCTGCAGCAGAAAGAGAATAACTTACGAGACGAGTTGAACAAGACACACGCAGATACCGAGCATCAACTGACTGAATATAATGCAAGAAAAGACGAGGATGCGAAAAAACTGCGGTTTCAATTTGATAGCAAAAACGCTGTGCTGGCGGCCGAGCTGGAATCGGCAAGGGAGAAATTACATTCCGTCCAAAGACAATTCCAAAAAGTCGAATTCGACTTGAAAGACAAAGTCACAAAAGTCCGTATGGAATACGAGGAGAGAATCAAAGGGATGTTACCGGCAGCCTTGAAAAAGGATATGGAAGACACGATCGGTTGTCTGAGATCGCAAGTGTCGTCCTTGCAGCAAAGGATCTCGATACTTCAGGAAGAGGTGGATGAGAATCAGCAATTTTTCGAACCGCTGTCGAAAAGATCCGGGCTGACTACCACCGAGCTATCATGACCTGTGATTAGTTTTTTGTATTTTAGTGTGGCTGGTTTTGGAATGTTATATTAGTGATACACAGAATATATATATCTTAGCATTGTAGTGGATGATGTTTGCAGATGTGTATGATAGCAGTTTTGAGTGGTGAGTAGACTTCAACCATTTGATATTAATATAATAAGAGGTAGCCGTCACTAGTTGTAACACATTTAATTTTTACCTTGGTATAAGTAGAGATGTCCAGCTATGTAAAAGAGTAAGTAGGCCTACTCATTTTGCCAAGTCAAGTACAGGTAGAAGTAGTTCCACTCAAGGTAGTGTGAGCAGGCAAAATCTACTTAAAAAACTCTGAATATAATATTCTTCTAGATGTTCTTTATTCCAATCACAAGAAATCACGCCATTGCAAGTGAAACGGAAAGAAAGAATATGATCTGGAAAAATGATGAAAGCTCTATATAGTGAATAAAATTTCATTTAGCGGTGGTGTGCATTAACTGTGGTCTATAGTTCCGACTTTTTCTTCTCATCAAACTTTAGAGATGCGCTATTGATACAATATCTTTGTCCAGTCGGATTAGGCCCATCATCGAAGACATGTCCCAGGTGACTTCCACACTGCAAGATAATTTTCTAATTAGCAAGCTGATCAAGTGAACACCGAACATCAGTATCTGTCCATGTTTGAAATATTTATAAATATCAGCCCTTTTGTACTCTCAGCATTGGTTGCGATTCTAACCAATTTATCTGGTAAAGCTGTATCGACCAAGCGATTGATCAATCAATCATGGATTTTATGGATTTTTATCCGCTCGAAGACACACAACTAACAATGCGATACACACAACATAATGTGATGTAATGATCAAGTAACCATCGCTAGTAGTGTCAGTAGAAGATTTCTACCCCAGTACAAGTAGAAATAGGGATTTGCAAGAAAGTAAAAGTAGCCTAGTTTTGATAAAAAAAAACTGAAAACTGTGAAGTAGGTACACATTTAAGCAGTCTAAAATTATACTTATAACCACTTAAGTACTGAAATTAGGCATTGAGAGCCATATTCTAGATTAGGGGTCAGCAATGCCGTGCCCACACCACAGGACCCAGGTAGCCCGCAAGGACCAGATGAATCGTCCGCGGCCCTGTTCTAAAAATAGATGGAGTAACAGCCCTTACCAGTGAGCTTTTACATAATGAGATTGATATATTTAGCTGTCACTGTGTAAATCACAATAACATGTAACATGGTTACTCCAGCCACTTACCCACATCAATATTGTTGTGTTTTTGGGCTGTAACTCATTTTGTGTTCACAATAGAGAAAACCTTCTTAAGACGGATAGAAACATGTTTTGTCAGCTTTTGAGCTATATACCATGACTCTAGGACCAGTGGTTATTGAGATGGGCAATTTTACCCCCTCTCGCGCAGAAATTGGGGGGGGGGGGCTTGCTGGTTGGAAAATGGGGGAATCCCCTAAAACCAATTTTCATCAAAGTTTTAGGTCATTTGTCGAGATTTAAGAACCCCCTTTTTTTGTTTAAAAAAAATGTTATCTTCACTCCATCCTATTAGGCAGACCACCTCTTGGGTGTCCAAACGACCAAGTGCAGTCTCCCATTCTGTCATCCACCTCGGACTAATGCCCGCATTAATGATGTATTCTGATTAGGTTGAAAAAAGCGGTATTATGCAGCGCTTTAATGAATGATGAGATTTTTAGCAAAAAACACTTCCATTTAATACTCCCTCTAAAGAGAAAATGTCGAGGGGTGTCTTTAATTTGTACATGTCGCCAATGCTGACATTGACTTTTTACACCCAATTCCGAGACGGCAAAAATGTGCATATAGATTTCAAAGTTTACGGAAAAATTGATCAAAAACTACACCGTCAGTGATGCGAAAACGCCAATGCGAAACCCTTATATGCAGGTTACATGGAGTTACACAGAAATACGATTGGAGTATCTGTGGTCGCACAACTGCATCACTTCTGACTGAGCAGGTCTCCGGCCTTGAGAAGTCCGTGTCGCGATACCATAATATGAAGCATATTCTAACGTGCGCGTTTGCAATTATATCTTTTTTTCTTCCTGACAACGCATGCACAGGGTTCAGGCCTGTATACGACTAAAAGGGTCAATGTTTTATCGGTTTAAAACTGTATTCGGTCGCCCAATCATCGTATTATTACCGATTTCTGTTTACTAAGAAAGGTGAAGCTAGAATAGAACTCCTACGATCAGTAATATATAATATAATATGCTACTGTCTATATAGGCTTGATAATAAAGTATTGATAGGGAAAACAAGGGGATGAGTTTTTGGATTTTGGAATCGTTTGACTGGTGCGGCCCGCGAGCGATTTGCAGGTATGAATCCTGCCCACGACATCAGTTGAGTTTGACACTCCTGATGTAGATCTTTCAAACTATGAAATTTCAGAATCATGCTTCAGGCAGCAATTATGTATATGTAGGCCTACATCAACTGACCTTTTTACACGTTACTTCAACCCTTTTCATTCCATGGCTTGTATCAGTATGCTTTTGAACCGCTTCAGAGTTCATGACCTCATAAAACGACGGCCAGCCTGATCCAGAGTCAAATTTATGATCCGATCTACAATACCACAAACTTTAAGATCTAAATTTCAACTGCATAATATTTGGTGCTCACTTGAAGAGATTTTCGCCACACACAACACAGCTGTAAATGCCCGTATTCTTGTTGTAAGTTAATTCTCCGGTAAATGCTCTATTCAAAAAGATAAGGCTGTGATTATTATTAATGTCAATACCAAACATGAAAAGAGTCATACCTTTCAGTACCTTTTTCTTGAGTTACATGATATTGCATGGGAGTCAGTCTCTTTCTTAACTCTTCCTCAGAAAATTTGACTTCAGCAGAAGAGGCTTGATATGCAAATAAAATCAAAATGTAGCCCACAATATCCATAACTGCTATATAATTCTATGTCATATTTTTGATGAAATATCTGCTAGGGTAATATAAAATTAACTCAATGTGAAGTCGCACTTCATGTAGTAGCCAGTTTAATATAGTAGATATATAATACTTACGAGCTGTGGTACCGGTAGATGTACTGGTTGTATTAGACATTGCAGATCCCATTGAAACGAAAAATGAGCGATTAGAAGAGATGCAATAGCGAGTAGGCGACACCGACCGAATAATTAACCGTGACGACCACGAAAAACTTGCTCTGAAGACTTTAGCGAACATTTAATAGCGACGTCAGTTATGTAATTGCAATTGAAGCGCTGGCATATGATGATGTTAATTTTTTATTTTCGCTGCTTGGATTGCATAATGTTTTTCTTGGAGCTACGAGCTAGGGAAGTGAGACGGACAGAAGGGCTTCAACGATGAAACGGGCTCGACGGCATTGTTTTGATTTCGTTCCTGATGATTGCAAAACCGGATTTCGGATATGGATTCGGATTTTTTACGAGACTTTTGACCATTTTCAAGCCAGACTTGATTGGATTTAGATTTGGACTGGAAGCGGCAATTCGGCAGCGACACTTTTGCTCTCCGGCTCGTTCACTGAGCTAGATGTCTTAATCTAAGTTCAAACCACAACAATTTGCAACGTTGTAAATTGCTATGGTCAAAAGCTCGTTTGTCATCGAATACGCAGAGCTGCATAAATAGAGTGGCAGGAGCTTTCTATTTTCAAATCTAAATCCTGTTCCAGATATTAGATTCAAGTCCAAATCTAATCCGGATGTGTCTGATTTCGAAAACTACTCCAAGTTTCGACACCTTCCTATCTTTTAGTTGTATAGCAATCTTAGGTGAGGTTTTTAATAATATACTATAGCCTTCATATAAAGGCTATGAATATACTGAAATGAATATCCGGGCCCAAATTAGGCAATGACTGAATTTAGCTCAAAAGAAGCACGGAAATTAATTGTTACGAAAAATGTTTACGTCTGTCTGTTTGTTCTGTATTTCGGTTGAATTAAAATGAAGACTCCCGCCCTCTCTCTCTCTTTCTCTCCGTATCCGAATCCAGCGTCGCAATAATCATTTCGTCCACTCCAAACTAACGAAATGATCCGCTGGGGCCGATAAATCCGGTAAACATTGTTATCTTTAGACATTGCGGTAAAAACAGTGCTAAAATTCGACGTTTGAAACAATTTTCTCTAAGCTAAAAGTAAGTACCGAACCGGATCATGATCTGGTTACATTACAAATCGCTGTTATTATATTTGATTGACAGCTGTCACTAGACGTTTCAGTGATTGCCCTGTCCACAGAGATGAGCATGGATTAGGATTAGGTTTTGAAAAAACAGGATTTGTGAAATTTTGTCGGATTTGGATTGGATTTGGATTAGACATTTTTTTCAGAACGGATTAGGATTTGGATTGGATTTACCTATTTTCTGGGAGATTGAAATATCGTGTGGCGAATGGCGACAAACTATATTCAGATCAGTTATTAATGTAATTATGGTTACTAGGTTACCTTGAATCAATGGAATCGTTGGTTGTGAAAGAAAATTTTCGAATCATTCCATTGCATAAATTAGTTTTTTTTCTGAATTTCCAGTTGGAATCGGATTAGGATTGGACTTGGACTTGAATGTGAAAAAGTTATGGATTAGGTTTTGGATTTGGATTTGAAGGTTCGGATTTGGATTGGATTAGGACATAGAAATTTCAAATCCGCTCATCTCTGCCTGTCCACTGTCCAGTAATATACTGTCAGCAAGCAAGTAACTGGTACCGTTGGCTATGACCTTTCTACCGCCCTACCGGCTGTGTTGCAAATAGTATTATATACTCCCAGCCGCGTTTATCCTTACCTACATTGCGGAGTGATTTTGTGTGGAATTATATACGCAGAAATGTGGATTGCACATCAACGACATGCAACAGCAACCGATTCGTCCTCGAAACTCACTCATTTTCGATCTCCTGTTTTTCAAATGTCGTTCGAAGCGGAAAATACGCAAGGCGAGTGGGCGAGGGGACGTTGTCGTATCCATGACAGCCGGAGAGAAATTAGTGATTGGTAATTATGTGAATACTGGTGTAATCAGATTCTCCATCGGACCATCAACAAGCTCAAGCTGGAGTCTTATAAGTGAGTTTGATATTTCGGTCGCTCCATCAAATCTTCATTTTCATGCTTAATTTAATCTTGAATTATGTTGGTAGTGGGGTTGCACCAACTTTGACTGCATTTCTTTTATTTAGGACCACCCTTTGACCCTGTCCATTGCTGTTCAATATTAAGACAGATTTATCAATTATCACCACATATTGCAACTTTGATGTAAAAATTGAATCATTTTGTCTCTGACATGTTTGGTCGTATTATTATGGCTTTACCAGATTTCTCTAGACAGCTACCATTATTGATAAATGATAGTTTCATGACATAGCCTATAAATATTCGAGTTTTTAGCTTTGTATAGGGTCTAGAAATAATGACTATACACCTGCAGTATCCCCATGTGAATAATATTTGCATTGTATTGATAAACATATGTATTGATAAACCATATGATTGCCTAATTGACCATAATATACATTTCCTTCACAATTATTTCATAACTTGTATTGTAAAATATGCATAAGCCAGCATTTTAGCTGTGGTAGAATAATCTCTTTATCTGAGATGGTTTGGAGATCACTATTAAGTGGATAACATATTCGGTAAACTTAGACTTTCATTGCAAATGTAAACGCTGTTTGATAGCCGTATTTCAGCACTCAATGTGCATCAACTATTGTCGTGCTTGGGGTTTTCATATCTTATTATGAATATATCAATAAAATGTACGTATGTTGAAGTTAGAATTTGCTGTAAAATTCTGTTTCATTGAACTTTGTAACAAAGGTAATTCAGTCATAATCTTGGTGACAGTATCATACTATCAATATCGACTTGATTAATTTCTGGTTTAGAAACGGGCTAATAAATACATTTATTTTTGACTTCTTATCCTGGTGATTAATACTGACTTGAGTAATACTCACTACTTGCTTGATGATTCAACTTAGGAAACTTTATTGGTCAATGGAGTATCATATTGAGATACCACTTCTTTTTGTTGTTCTCTTTGAATGTTTCAGTTTTTTCCGTATGATAACCGTCTCACTTTAATTAATTCACGAGGAATTCCGTGAATATTTTATTAATAATTATATCGCGGTGATCGATAATTTTGAGTAATCTGGCCAGCTTTCAAAATTCCTATGCATTTAGTAGTTATAGTCTTGTTTGTTATGCTTCAGGAACAAAATATCATCGAATATATACTTCCGACAATAGTGATACTTTCAGTCAAGATTTTAGCCAATACAAGCTGTGTAAAAATTTGTGCAATGAAAATTGATATATTGGGTTGGGATACCATATGTCCTGGCTTTCTGCACAATTGACGCGAAGGTTTCCGAGGGAACTGGTTTTTAGAAGCACGAAAAATTACCTTTTTTCAAGTCGAGCCATGACTGATAAACCATTTTTAGCAGAGATCTCCCATTTCAATGTCTGCTAATATCACTTGTAAAAAGCGTATCCTTCTCAGATCTCTAAACATGTTAGCCCTAATCTTGGGCATCTGGAACCAAAGATCAGAGATATGGGACCCTTCTTCTGTTATTGATGTTTTTCAACGATTATGTTAGAAATTTGTCTCTTGAAAGAATCAATTGTGTAATCTTAGAAATTGTAATAAATGTGAAAAGTACCTAATTTTGTTTTCTAGATGGATGAAGATACTTAATGAATCTGATCATTTCGAAGTAAAGGTAAGACAGACCTTGATTTTCATGTTCATCGAACCACAATGTAGGCAAATATCTTGCTGAAAATACTTGACAGTCGTTCCATCCTTTTCCATGTGTATGTGTATTGTGTATATGCAGTCAGTAATTCATTTAGTTTTAGAGACTTTTGATTAGGTCAGGTGGGAAACTTTTGGCCCATTGGCGTTTTTAATGTGATCATCATCACAAATTTGATGAAGTAGACAACATAAGTTATAAATAGACACAGGCCCACGTACAAAATGTCATATAAAATTAGAAGTAGGGAAGCAAGCTCACCAACATGTGCAGCCTCTGTATAGGCTAGCCGTCACAAATGAAAAGAAAATAATTCTGCACTGGTTACAATTATTCCACTCTTTGAAATTATATCTGTACTTGAATTATTATGTGGAATGGGAAAAGTGGACCACCCAAAATGGTATTGAGTCCATGCAACCTGCACTTTAGTTGATTGAACTAAGCTGAGTGTTGGTTCTTGAGTTTGAGAGCTCAGTGGTGGTTTAAAAAGATTGTGACACTGTAATTTAATATATTGTGGGGATTTCAGACAATATCCCTTTAGCCTCGGGGTAACTAAACGTAAAATCTATCATGATTGTGGTGATAAAAGTTTTGATAATCTGATATTCTGATTATTGCTGAACTCTTCCCACTATTTCATGCTGTAATCTATGGATATTGTGGTTTATTCGGCCATATTATTTAACCATTATGACTCTCCATAGGCTGGAAATGAGTCACCTGATGATATATCTAATCTGTTTTGTCATTCTCCATTTACCATTCTTCTTGTGATATCATCTTGTAACTAGATTTGTGAAGCAAGACATTTTATTATTGTTGAGGAAATGTCTTCTAGCTGCAGTTTAGTGATGATGAATTGAGATGCAGTTTCGAGCAGATGTGTAATTTAGATCTGTTTAATGACCTCGGCGTGTAGCCATATGTACTACATATAGATTTCTAGGATCTTGCTTCCAATTGTAATCAATAATTCATGACTATGCTTGGCTGCTAAAAATCTATTCTTTGTAGTTCATTCTTACCACTGAAACGAGATATTTGTGCTGTTATTCTAATCTCTTCTTATGCATAGACTGCAACAGTTGCTTTTTAGTCAGTCCGTTAGTTTTAGCAGTGCATATGGTGTGCTTACCGGCTTTAGGAAGTAACGAGAAGAGGCATTTCCTGATAGTTTGCATCGCAATTTTTTTGCTGGTAGATGGCGTGTTTGCTGCATTTCTTACGCGGCCCAGTTTGAGTTATGGCACGTCTTCATTCAGGAAATAATCGCGTTTCTCATGCAGACGCAGTCGCTTTCATTGTCATCAAAGCTGGCGAGCTGCAAGATGTGACTTTTCAGCAGAAAGATCCTGTATCACCAGTATCGGATATGGCTTTGAGTATCTTGGCTTTACATGACTGGCAATGTAGTATGTGAGACAATATTTATGTAACATATGAGGTCATTAGCGCAAATATTTATGTTTATTAATAATAGTAAGTCGTTTTCGGACATTTCTGCAAGATAACCTTAGGGTATGTTTTGAAGGAAATTCCATGTTGGGAAATTGCTGAGTTTTGTATGAGCAATAATGTAAAATAGTAGGCTATTGTTTGGTAATATGCTGCTCAGTGTTACTTAGTTACCAGTTTCGTGTAGGTGGAGGGCTATACTCTGTTGGAAAACATACAGTTCTCATGTTTAGATAGAGGTGGTATCACAACAAAATAGCATGATCCGGTGTGTTATTATAACATTCCTGAATCTTTGGTAAGATTAGTAAGTAAGCACCGTGTTCTTCATTCATGGATGGTAGGCTGTCAATATGCTGACAGGTTTCGTGAAGGAAGATCAAAGTGACTTTGACACAGAGGTTTTTGTCTCATTTATTACTGCCTTGAGATGAGAGATGGTATTCGACTCAGTAATTAGAGAAGCATGTGCGTTATTTTGAAAACCGTTTAATTATACGTTGATAAGAGGCAGAGTACTGTCTATGTTGTAATTATGGTGGTTATGAAGCTCGAGGAACTGTAGCAGTGTGTTTATCTATTTCAAGGTACCATTCTGAGTTATTGCGGTATGCATGGGAGATATTTATAGTGCTGTTTAATAGTAGATTTGAATTTGAGAAAATTCACACCTATCCAGAGATGCTTTATTCATAACATGTGTTAAGGATTCTGTTGGTGTGTCAGCGTGCTAGTCTCCAGGGAAAACAGTGCATAACTAACAGTAGGTACCTTATAGACAGAAGTATCATTGATACATTGCAGATTAGTCTATACTGCAGTATATATTTGAGACTGCTGGCTCAACTTTTCACTGGACATAGTAAATTAGGCCAAATCATAATAAGAATAGGTTAATTGCAGGCTGTTACAGGGAAAAAGTAGGTCAGTGCCATGCTGAGAGATGTAAATGGCCAGTTGGTGCGACATGAGTATTGCTGTCTCTTGAGAATTTGTCTGATCATGTCTTTTTAGTAGGGCAATGCATAATTTTGATATTTATGTCGAATTTCACATAGCATAGTCGTGTTAGATATCTATCTGGGGAAGGATAACACAATGAGCCTTAGTAATATCTTATTCAAGCAGCTTATATGTATTCTGAATACGCTTATGCAAGGATGCACTAGCACAGCTTCCCTAGCATTTCAATCTCATCTTGATTGACAATAGTTTATTGTAACATATGTTGAATGGTGCTACTGCTGCCTGCTTCAAGGTAATACATCTAATCACATCTATTACCAACAGACTTGTGGACAATGTTGCCATGCAATTAGATGTCTTTTTATGAGATAGAGATACACTAATTAGATGGTCATCTAAAGTGAATGAGTCTGCGGGAAGCTGGCCAGTGCAAATGTGAAAATGCATCGGAGAGTCAAGAAAGTAGAGAGGGCGTTGTCGCTGAAAAACAGAAAGAAAGTGTCGTTATCTGAGGAGATACCGCTGCCACGGCCGCAATTCGAATTTGAAGATACTCTGGGTAAGGGCACAGATGAATGTAATGCAAAATTTCAAAAATATTATCTGAAATCTGGATGCAGTACATATTCTCAGTGTATCGATTTGTGTTTTTTAGTAGGATATACTGATTATTATTCAAATTTGGGAAATTGTATAAATTTCCTATCAAATATTCATCTGATCTGGTGAACTGAATTTGTTGGTAAGATTTTTGTAATCTATCTGCAGTGATATTGCCCAATCAACAGTCCCGATATTTTTTCAGAAGTATACATTTGCAATGATTGCTAATTGTAAACTTACGCTAAATTATCATAAGGCTATGTTTACTGGATATTCCAGCCTAGTGCTGCACTGCTTTAATCACAGATATTCCCAGGTTTTTGCAAAATAGATTCCTTGAAGATATCCATATGTTTACATTTAAAACATCGCAACTTTGGCCTTGGCATTTCCGGAGTGTTTGAGGAATATTCTATTGTACTATGGCTCGAACAAATGTATTGTTGGCCGCTCCTATTGTTATTATTTTCTCGTAACATTTCAAGACACAATGCTCTGCAGTGCTCTGCCTTTCTCATGGCCAACAACAGACCTGTTTTTAAACTGGCTGGAGTCACGTTAGCTCTCAATTACCTGGTAGAATGACATGATGTTAATTACAGCTCATTTGGTAATGATTTCCATGCATATTTGTTGGTCCGAGTGCAGAGCGCTGAGATTGCGGGGCCCTTTTCCACTAAGACTTGTATTGTCAACGGTAATTATAGTTGGATAATAGTTAATAGACTAGGATTATAATTATAGCTACACAGTTTTTTTTTTTCAAGTAGGATTAGAATTAGAAGCATGACTCAAGTTCGGTTCGTGTCAAATCAGAGGTCGTACTCTAAGAAAGAGACTGCCAAGTGTCTGTATGGCAAGCTTGGCTCAATCCACCCCAATATAGAGTTTCCTTGTATTTTTTAAGGAAAACAGGAAATTAAAATTGAAGCATATGAACATTTCACAAATTAGATTAGATCGGGTACTAGATTTTGCCCAGCCCTGCATATTTGTCGTCGATTTTCATTTCTCAAGCTCACCCATTTCGCAGTCAGCCAGCTCCGGGCTTCTGACGTTCTTTCCAACTGCTATGACGAGTACGTCGTCACTCAAGACGGGGAGTTTAGAATCGACCAATCTCCAAAGAGGTCGGTTATCAGGAAACATCCGTTTCATTTCGACGGCAATCTGATGCCGGTGTGGCAAGCTTATTACAGTCTTGACAAGAGAGCGTCTGGAAGTGTACTACTCGGTAGACTCATGGTAAGTTTGTAAAAATGAATGGCTTCCTATCAAATGAGGTCACAGGAAATTGAAGTGTTAGTAGGCTTCTTTACACTTAGTAAAAATACAGATCCAATTCATCAAGGCATCAAGTCTGTTGAGAATTTTGCTTCTTTGATCTGTGGGTGTAAGTGCGATCTTCACATCCTAAATTCATACAGTTTAGCAGGGTTGTAGCGAAGTAAAAAGGTTCCGAGTCACAAGTCAATCTCACTTTTATAGTTTTGGCTGAGTCAAATCAAGTCACTTTAAGTTCACCACGAGTCGATCGGTAGGTCGTGGGTTCGATCCCCGGCCGGGTCAGACCAAAGACCTGATTGGTAACACTGGTATCCATGTCTTCCCTGCTTGGCGCTCATGCATTACTGGGATAGCATGGAGGGGTGGTGCATGACTTAGAATGCCGTAATAGGCTATATCTGCACCTTCCTTGTCCTGCGGCATATGCACATCATGCACTCATGATACGCATATGCGCAGATCGTGTGTATGTATATCATGAGTCGGTCTATATGCCGCAAAAACATCAAGGACAAAAAATAAACTACGTCCTTTCCTTACTACGTGTTTGGGACGCTGTCATAAGTTTAAACTTCTTTATTTCCAGACTCTCACCACACTTATCGGGGATCTCCTGAATCCGAGGAATCTCACTGAAAAATCAATACACGCTCGATTTATCGGGACTTCTCACGTGCCTTTTAACGAATTCAAATCATTTATAGAGGTATGTGTATTATAGAGTGTTTTGATCAATAATGCGATGTATTTATATTCCCAGGTAGCTGAACAATGTTATTTTGTAGGTATAGATATTTGATGACATTGATACAATTGTTGATACACAAAGTTATTTCCAATTCTCTTGTAGTTGCTGACGATTACCCCTGACGAGTGTCAGCCGAAAATATGCAAGTTTATTTCAACATGACTGTAGTAGGCCTATTCAATTGTATATTGAAGTTCTGTACCTCCAAGAGTCTTTCTATAGATTTAACCATAATCCTATTTGAGAAGGGCCTTCCAGTGCTATCATTTCAGCAAGTTTTCTTACATACGGTTTGTAGAAATATACAATGTTGTGGTTGTGATTGCAATATTGTAGCTCTAATATTGGTGTTTTTCTTGTGTATTTCTGGAGATTTGCTGCATCATGTGTTGTTGTTTATTTTTAGCGAGCTGTGTCACAGAATATATTGTCATCGATTATTGATTGGAAGCGCGTACGGGCAGTGTGCTGGTCGCAATGCGAAAGTTGGCATTTACAGGTATGACGGATTTTTTGGTCATTACTAAATAGAGGTTTTCGTATGCGGAAATGAAAATTTCAACCTTTACACCCACTGTAATCATGCCATGCAAATGAGAGATCTGAATCTGAACGCCGTATATTTTGTATTGTTGCATAATGCACACGGAAGCAAGCCAAATCATTGCACTCTTGAAAGAATTTGCTACATATGTAACTCTGAAACTTGCTATGGATATTGGGGTCTCTTCAAATCGTAGATATTATAAAACTGACAAATATGTCTATTCTGAGGCGAGGTGAAAAAATTGATGAAATAGCTGTAGCCTGTCTATTGATATATTTCAGTATGACGTCACTGGAGATTGTTAACCTGATTTTCATCACGAAAATACATGTTTTTGATGCACTCCGCTGAAATTCCCAATCTGAAATCATTTTATGAGCTTGAAGCTATTAATTGGCATGCCTAGACTGTTGATTTTGAATGTGGACCACATATTACACTGGTCAACAAATTTTTTTTCGTTTCGAGTTGCATGAGATTTTTTAACTGATTCTACACAATTTTAGGATGCTGATTTCAAATCTGCAATCAGTTTCTTTATGAATGCTCTAGTTTTCATGCATTCGACAATTTAATTTTTTTTCGTTTGTGGCACATATTTAGTGCATAAATCTGATCTGCATCGAACACTTTTTATCTATCCAGCCCTTTTTCTTTTTGTATACATCATCTGAACCATTGTGAACATTTGCTAGTCATTGCTGACTGACTTGCACATGGTGGAGGAGTATTTTTGCAGGCCTGCTTGCTCAACAGCATGTTTTACTGCTACTCAGTTAGGCTATATGTGTGTGCGTTGTCCCTGTACTATGGTACAGTACCAGTGTTTCAGATAGAAACTTTCAGCTCTTTTAAGTTGTAGCCTACTGCTGTTTATGGGCATTTGAAGAAGTTAGGCAACTTGATTATAGTGAGGTATTGCGGATAGATGCTGTAGGATATTCTATAAGCTCTATTTAACACTCGTCTGCTGGTAGCCTTAATTAGAACCATGGTTTTTTATTCTTTTTGGTTGTGTTAAGCACATAGATATCACCAGACTTTCTTTCGATTCTGAACTTTTTTCAGATTTGGTCATGGCTTCTTCTAGTAGATTTTAATGCAAAAATAAACCTGATTCATTTTGTTATATCTGTGGTGTGTACACGCTTTCTCGTCAAAGACGAAATATAACATCGTTCGTGAAGCGTGCGTACAGAGCTTACTTTGGCATCCATCTTGGCAATCAAGATAAGAAATGGTCTCCACATGTTGTGAGCCATAACTGCGAAGAAATGCTCAGAGACTGGACAAAAGGAAAGCGGAAGAGTCTGCCTTTTGGCATTCCAATGGTGTGGCGTGAACCCCAAGATCACACGACTGACTGCTACTTTTGCATGGTAAAGACAAAAGGTGTTGGCAGGAAGAGCCGACAAATGCTTTCTTATCCAAGTATACCATCAGCTATACGACCTGTTCCGCACTCTGATAGATTCCCTCCTCCAGTCTTTAGTGGTTTTACATTTTCTGAAGATGAGGAAACTGAATCGCAAAGGGAAGAGGTTATGGAAATGGAGTATAAAAGAACAGATTATACAGGATCTGAATCTGAACACTCTTCTTGTGAAACCAGAGTAGCTGTTCAGCAGTTTAATCAATCAGAACTGAATGACTTAGTACGTGATTTAGATTTGTCCAAGCAAGCAGCTGAGCTCTTAGCCTCCAGACTCGAGGACAACAGGTTCTGGATCAATCTGTAAAGGTATCCTTTTTCGAAAAAGAGAAGAACTCTTTCTTCCCTATTTTTCAGAGGAAAATAAGCTGGTATTTTGCAACGATATACCTGGTCTTCTCGGACAATTGGGTATCTCCTCGTATGATCCAGGAGAATGGCGATTGTTTTTGGACAGTTCCAAGCGCATCCTCAAGTGTGTCCTTTTACACAATGGAAATGTTTATGGAGCTGTTCCAGTTGGTCACTCCACTGTCTTGAAGGAACGGCATGATGACATTAAAACTGTTATGGGTTCGCTCAGATATCATGAGCACAACTGGATCATTTGTGTTGACCTCAAAATGGTTAGTTTTCTGCTAGGTCAGCAAAAAGGATACACTAAATTTCCATGTTATCTATGCATGTGGGACAGCAGAGCACGTGAAAAACATTGGACACAGAAGGAGTGGCCCTTACGCGAAACATTTCAAGCTGGCATGCCTAATGTAACACACAACCCAATCGTAAGCAGAGACAAAATTGTTTTTCCGCCCCTGCACATCAAACTAGGTCTCATGACACAGTTTGTTAAAGCTCTAAATCCTGACAATGAATCCTTTCTTCATCTTCTTCATACTTTCCCTGCTTTGTCATATGATAAAATTAAAGCAGGAGTGTTTAATGGACCACAGATTTTTTGCATCTTTCCATCGATAGCTTTAAGTTTATACTGTGGATTGTCATCATTCTTTTCAATGTCATTTTGCAACAAAAATTCGCTTATTACATGTATTTTACCAGCAAAAATGTTCTTTGTTACATTTTTTCAAACATTTGGTGCCTAATTGTCTGTAAATACAATTTCTAGTGGTAACACAATAATTTCTGGGAACCTATTATTGTTTTGAGGTTGGTTATTCGACTATAAGCAAGAACGTCATTTGACAAATCATGTAATTTTTCAGAAAATTTGAATTTAGTAAAAATAAAATAAAATATCTCGATTTGCAAAAATCTAGACCTTGCAGAAAAAAACTAAGGTCAGATTCGGATTCAGCGCCCCCAAATTAGGTAAGAACAAGTGTTGGTAGAAATGCAACAAAATTTTTGTTGACCAGTGTTATTAATGGAACAACTTGCCAAGACAAAACGGTGTAGGCTACCAGTATAGAAATTGTTGGTATCAAATTCGGTTTTGGCTGCGGCTCACGATTTGGTTAGGAATATCAACGATAATTTTGATGCTTGAAGTTGGATTAAAATATGTCGGCATAGTTTGGCTTGTTCTCCCGGAAACATTTCCGTCATGACTAATCAAAAATTATTCAGTAATCAATACTAAATATCACGTGTTTTTTTGGTATCAAGTTGACTGTTACAATGTATATTTTTTTCCAATTGCTACGAACTCTGAAAACCAATATTTTGTTTAGTCAATTCCCTTTGACTTACCCGGAAATGGAGACATGACGCAGGATCTTTACCACTCGTTATATTGGCTGTGGTGTACGTTCAATCAGGTAGCTGAAACTGACACCTATCCGCCTAGCGCAGATTATGAAGAGGTAAGTGTTGGTTTGGCGTGCATATCTTAATTGCTTGCATGCCGGAAAACCTTTTTCAATGTGAAGGGTTAACAAAAGGGTTGTTGAAAAATAATGGGGTTGACAACAAAATTTGAAAACTAAATTTCTAATTTTTTTTTCATAAATTAAAAATTTCCAAAATATTTGGTACCAAGTTGACCATGGATTCTGGAAACGTATAAATTCATTGTTCTGCTGCAGATCGAACTTCTGCTTCGAAAATTGTTTTCGAGTCTCGGTATTCTGTGGGAGGACTTCGATGATAATGCGTCGTCAAGTTCATCTTCTATTTCGTCTCACAACGTCCAGAATGGGCACACAGGTCGGGGCAGCCTCAAATCTTCTGACGGGCTCGGGTCCAGTTTAACAAGGTAAGTCAATCTATTGATCAGTTTGAAGTAAAATTAAATGAGTATAGACTCTATACTAGGGTTGTCCATAATTTGGAAAATCTCAAAATTTATGCGTATCCATGTCTCATTCTACAGATTATAGTTAAAAAAACGTCAATAGACCTGCAATAAGCTCACAGGAACATCGTTAACATTTGTCTAAATGCGTTCGAAAGTAGCTGCCGTAGAGTGGGCGTGTCAGCGACCATAGAACGGCAAGCAGACTAGTAATCACGAAATCATGGCGTTTTATTGGCTAATCTGCTATGCTTCAATGATCACGGCGTTGGCGGCTTGTCGATCTGCTGGTCAAGGAGTCGGCTAACGGCGGTGATTCTGTAAGCGCATTGTAGATTGGTCCGCAAATAATGATTTAGGATTAATTCAGAACATGTTGAGTTACGAAATACATGATGAACAAAGAACAGCTGCTTCACAATCGCTTCAAATACATGACTGGATGGCTTATTGTGAAGGTAACCGTTGTGGCCCGTACGCATTTATTTCATTCATGGAAAGATATTGGAAAGGCGCTTATGCAAGTGGCAAACGAATTTCTAGTTTCAGAGAGGATGTACCATCATTGAATACAAATATAAAACTTGACATTGACACTACTTTGTCTGATCTTATTAGGCTGTTGTCGTGGTATATAATTGAAGTCTTGAATGCTGTAAGGGCTGAATTAATCTGTCATTTATGCTTGGCACTTGTCAGATTACTGCAGCATAATGAATCATACCCGCAATGCCGCGCATGAGGTCTATAGACGAGCACAGACTATGCTGGCAGGACCAGCAAAAAGACAGTTTGCTTGCATTGCCTAGCATGTCCTTGAAGAATCTTAGATCATTACCGGCTGCATCACAACTAATGCTTGAATGAAACCAGACATGGACATAAAAAGGATGTATTAAAGCGGTATGGTAGTTAATCTTCTTCATAAATCCAATGTAAGCTACCTGGTCGGCCCAAATATCTTCTGAGCATACAGGATTGTGTCCAGAATCCATCTCACATGGCATGCTGCACCAGTTTGGCGATGTGTAAAATGCCTTACCTGCACCCAGAAAAGCAGGACCACTTGGCGTAATCTCAGGCATATCAGGTAGATATTTTCGGGATCTATACTTAGTTCTATAAGTTAACAATCATTCGCTGTTTCATCTCCGTCATGCTTGCAAGAGGCTATTGTTGCGCTAAATCTATCGGTGCCTAGTTCTAACATTAAAACATTCAATGACCAGATGTCTCATTTTATTATCAAATCATCAACGTACAATAATGCGCTTACAGAATCATTGCCGTTATCGAACGTCTTGAACTAGTAGAAGCACATAATCAGCAAGCCGCTGTGATAGTGATCATTCAAGCATAGCTGATTATCCAATCAAGAGACGTGATTTCGTGATTACTAGTCTTCTCGCCGTTCTATGGTCGCTAACACGCCCACTCTATGGCAGCTACTTTCAAACACATTTAGACAAATGTTAACGACTTTTCTATGAGCTTATTGCAGGTTCATCGACGTTTTTATCAATTATCTACAGAATGAGACATGGATACGCATATTTTTTGAGATTTTCCTAATTATGGACAACCCTACTCTATACTGATAAACTAGCATAGGAGTGTAGCCAGGGTTGTGATGACTTGAATTCCAATCTTTCTTTGTCATATGACTTGACACATTCTATACCACGTATTCAAGTGAATAATTGTTATTGAAAAATAGGCCCAGAAACTGTCTTTTATCTGTTTGAATAAACATGTTTAGAGTGATAAGAATGAGTATATTATGTATCTGAGGCCTTCGATATCACCTACGAATTTCACGGAAGTGAGTTGAATCTGGTTAGTTAGAATTAGTGGTGTATTGAAATGACTCGAATTGACTCGAGTCAAATTTTTTTAATTCAAATTGACTTGTGACTCGGAATCTTGTGACTTGTTTACAACCCTGTGTGCAACATGCGACGAAGTGGACCCCATTTTTTATTCAAACTTGACATTCATTTAGAAAAAAAATCTATGCACACGCTGACGCGCAATTTACTATTGAAGCGAAAGTTGGCTTGATGTTCTTACTCGGAAAATATCCAAAAATTACCTAAAATTGAGTTGCGGCTATTTTTGACCTACCTTCACATGTAAAATTGTCAGTAATCGATAAGCATTTTATTTCTGCCTATAAATTGTTATCATATAAATTAAAAGATTGCTGGAATTCCATAACAACTAAAAACAGCCCTCTGTGACATATTTAATAGAAAACTACAACATTTAAAAATGCTACGCGAACCCACTGGTTGGGAAGCGCTGATATAGGCTACGTCTTTTTCTCACATTGTAATTCTCACTATGGTGAAATTTTTTAGTTTTCAACTGTAACAATTTGCGAACAAAGATTCCATTTTAATACGTTACATGCCTGTATTATAGAAAATCATCATGTATCAACTATTGTTTATGATCAATTAATAATCACATCACACACAAGTTACAATCGCAAGTATTGTGTTTCTGAACTGCTCATTAAATTGTTCATTTGTTCTCATTGACATTTATAACCAGCTCCGTTATTGCATAACACCAATTCATCGATCTACCATATATTACTTTATTCGTGATCATTATTTCGCTTTTTGATTGTTCTTCAACTATTTGCTAGAGCATCAACAATAAGGAAAAACTCCTTTGTAAGGTAACGTTATGTTTCTAGACGGTAGTTTTTGCCAATTTTGTTGACTGTGGATGATTCTTTCCGAAGCATGATATCATGAGTTTAATGTGTAGGCTTTTGTCTGATACGCATTATGATTGAATACAAATCAACCGAAATCAATACAATCAAATTGCTAGTCATGGCTTGTGGTATGCCTGATCTCATTCCTGCGATTATCATATTGTTTGTGCCCACGTCAATTTTTAGTTCAATATATTGAAGTAAGAATATGTCCTTACAACCTTACTCCATTGGTAATGTGTGCCGAATCTTGATAATCATAATCATTATTTTCATTTGTGCAAGTCACACAATGCACAATTTGATGTACAAAACACAACGCATTGCAACGCGTTGAACGCAATGTAATGAATATATAGGAGTCCTGATGTCAAAGCGACCAAGTATTATCTCTCAATCTAACACAGACCCCTAACACAGTGGGCCTATTTCATTTTGAACTTTTGGCTGTCATTCCATATCCATCCGATTGTCCCTCTTTCATAAAGTTATTTTTCACTGTTTGATATAATGATAGTGTTTTTAATGCGCTAGAATCGTACTTGTAGCCAATTTAATGCATGGTGCCGTAGCTAATTGCAGATATCCCGAGCACACAATTGTTTTTGTGGATTGCCGGAAAGCCTATATGCTTGCGCATTTTTTCAAAGATTTTACCTTATCTAGACATACAATACTTTTATTCAAGTATCACAGGGACTTTGACCAGTGACCACCCATGTTCTGTTCACAGGTTACTCGAAGACGGCAACACAACTGATGACGAGGAAAATGGTCCGGCGACCGCCGAGACGTTATTGGTTACGTTCCAACAGCTGTTGTCGATTCTCTCCGATATGTTGGGAACCGACACCGTCGTTTCTCCGTCCTTTAACCGAGCCGTCACGCAGGTCTACCTCAGCGAAGTTGAGGAGATTGTCAAGACGGTAACTCTTTCCCATTGTCGATCAGGTTGTATCTGTGATTTCTGTATGCGAGTTCATGCTGCCATTGTATGTTCCTCGCTATTGAAATGATGAGCCTTGCAGCAATTCGTACCAAGATTATGTTTTTCTATGTTGATATCTTCTGCGTGCTTTACATATGAGTATGCGACATAATGAAAAACGACAGTTGGGCATAGGACACTTTAGCATGCGTCACTTCGGCATGTGACTTTATAACTAACCTTAACCCCAACCATTATCGTAACCTAACCCTAAATCCAACTCTGACCCAACCTTAACGCGAATTTTTACCCACATGGTCATGTCTCGCATGCCCAATTACCGCATACTGATGTGTCGGTGTCGCATCACATGTCATTATGTCGCATGTTCATTAGGGCTGTTCAAAAATAACTATTTTTTCAAATTTTACTGGCTACTTGATGCAATTTGGATTTATAACTTGATAGTATATTCGTTATCACATTGCTATTATAAAGCATGAACTTGTGGTAATGACTTTTCTTGACTTCTTCAGGGGTGGATGTATTTGAAAAAGCCTGGCACGGACACGTGGAGAAAGCGTTGGACCGTACTTCGCCGGCAATGCCTCGAGTTTTATTCCGATCAACTGTGCGACCCTATGAAGTATCAGATCGTGCTGAATAACAGAATGCATATCGAGGTAACTAGGGCGGGTTATCAGTAAGGGCTACGTAATATCGACTATCTAACTGATTCAATTTCAAATCGAGGTTTCACCTTTGAGTCGAGCAGAATAATATGCATTTTGATGTCATACATGTTGGCAGTTACAATTACTGAAACCATTATTTTCATATTTATTAACCTCATCTACACCTATAGCCTTTTTTTTGCTACAGAAAATGTTGTTTCAATGAACATGAACTGAACATGCGTAGTTTTCTATACTGTGTTAACGCCAATCTTGGTTTCGGAGCTTTGACAGTTGAAAAAAGAGTCGAAATGATAATTCCCGCTGATAAAATAGTTCCTTGTCACGAGTTTGGTACTCGGAAAGCCAGGCTTATATTCAGGGTTGCCGTACCATTCATAAGATAAGTCCTTACTTTGAAGGGTGATGTCATAAACTGCATTTTCCTTATTTATAAGATTTTTCCTTACATTTGACTGGTGTCGTTGGTTAGACTTAAGCACTGGGCAAAAGTGATTCCTTTTTTTAGTCATCCGTTTGTGAAGTTTTTCGACTGTCCTTGGTTTTTGATCCATGCCAATAGCAACTCTGCGTATACTACAAGACGTCGCTGCGTAGTGAAAGCTCACTTTTTTCAGAGTCTGCCGGCGTTGTCGTCTCACAAGCATCGTTTCAGGCTTGTCGAGAGAGAGGGCGACTTCAATATCGCGTGGGAAGCCGAGATGAGCTGCATGGATTCGCAGCACGCCCATTCCTGGATGCTCGTTATCAATTTATCAATCAAGATTAATCCCACAGGTAATAACTCAATTGCAGTACATTAGTACAATTCTACTCAAGTCAAAATTAGAGTATTGTCATGCATAAATAGAAGTAGCAATTCCAAGTTAGTAAAAAATCCTGCTTGAGTGCTAAGAAATAATACAACTAATTTGATTCTTACCATCTCTGCAAGGTAATAATAGTTTAATCAGGCAAAACGTTTCAGTAATAGGATTTGTTGCTGACCACTTCTGTACTTAGGAAGCAGTGTAGGTATGCAAAACCTGCTTTAGTCCTACGAAAAAGTAGTACTTCTTGTCTGGAGCGCATTTCGCTGCGGTTGACACTTTGTGATATTTTTATTTTGGATGTATAATTTTTTTGTTTCATTCAGGTCTCAGCGCCAAGAGAGTGGAACTCGCGGAACGCAAGCTCGAACGTCACAGGCGTCGCGAAAGCGAATTCAGCGCCATCGAAAAACGCCGGGAAGCCAAGAAAACGCGGAAAAAACTAGATGACGTCAAGGAGGTGAGTTACAATTACCAAGCTCTCTTTGCAACGTAGCGCTAACTTGTCTGTGTGACGCAGAGATGGGCCGTGATGCAAGATAAGCTGCAGGAGAGGGCCGCGGCCAGGGAACGTGCGATGGAGACTGTGCTGAAAATGGATGAAATTTACGATAAACTGCAGTCGGTCACCAAGAAGCAGTCGCTCATCAGAAAGACGAATTTCAGAATAAGGTAGAAACTCTTAAAAGTCTAAGCTTCATGTGTGCTTTATAACAGCGGTTCCCAACATGTTTTTGAGACCACCCATATAAAAATAATTCAGATCGGCCAAATTTTGCAACCCAAACAAACAAATGTAATGTTTCTACCAACCAAATTCATGCGCAATTTTGATGTAAATTGAGTTTGAGCATGGAGTGACATTTCTTTTTCAAGTTTTGTGATCTCTTCATCTTTTCAATTATATTTATTGTTATTTTTTCACCTTGGATACAAATGCCCATATGTTGTGTGCCACTGTCTTGTTTAGTGCTTTGAAATTATTTTAGTTTTTGAAACTACTTCGCGAAGCGCTTTTGACATGTCTTGGAAAGAGCCACCACAGTTCGCAGTTGAGTAGAAATGCGTTGTGTTACATCTGCTCGTACTTGAGTAGCAACACCGACCACTTTAACCAGCTCTGACTCCCTGCCAGCCAAGTTTATTCGGTCTCAAAAGTTTTTTTGTGTGTATTCGTTGCCCATCGTCATGCTGTTATTATTATTTATTCATGATGCGGTGTTAAAATGTTTGTTCCGGCATTTCAGGAGCGCGTTTCCCAGCATGTCGAGCGACAGCGGCGTGGAGATGACTAAAGACGAGAGAGACTTGTTGAAAACGAGAGACGAAAAGCTGCAGGAGCAGGAAGAAAAAATGGAGAAACTGGAGGAGGAAAAGAGAGCTCTACAGCAACAGCTAGTGGTCAGTGTGGATTTTTTCAAATACGAAATTTTGTACTCTGATAACTTGGCTTCTGCCGGTTGGAATTGAGCGAGATTTGTTATGCATCGTTTTTTAGACAGCTTGACAATTTCATGTGGTCGACAGTAAAATTTGTAAAGTTTTAAAAACATTTTCTAAAATTTTTTCAACTCTCATAGTCTCGCTGCTACAGTTTGGAATTGACCCAAATTTGATGTGCAGCATTTGTTTTTCAGCCAACTAACAATTTTGTGGAATAGCCTGCAAAATTTGAAGAAAAAAGTTACTTTAGAACAACTCTACTGACCAGTAACAAGACATATTTAGTCGAACACTTCATCAAAATTTTTGATATTCGCAGGAACTGCAAGCATCGGCGATTTTATCGGACGACACTGACAAGACCCTAATACTAGTGTACGGACCTGAAAACGACTTGGACAACGAACGAAACGTACGTATATCAACACAGTAGCGGTCAAACTATTTCATGATTAAATCTATTTCCAGCCGCTGTCCAAGGCCCGAGCAAACAGCCTAGCTCCCGCATACTACCCGTCGAGACACTTCGCAAAGAAGCGCACCAACACGTACAACAGCCCTTACGTGTCGAGGAAAAACGGCCACGTTCCCGCCATCTCCATATCGACGTCAGCGCTGGCTGGCAGCCCGTCTTCCATATCTAGTTTAAGCTCTTTGAAACTCAGCACCGCGCATTCGCAATCGCACCCTGAACTTCACAACGGACAAAACGGCGGGAATATGAATAGTAGTCGGCACGATAGCACTTTGACAGACAGTCCTAGATCTTTGAAAAGCGGCGTGGGTCATCATTCTGATCAGATCGACGTGACTTTGACTTGTTCGTCTGTAGATTCGGAGGGGTCTTCTGTTGCTAGCCGTGAGAAGCTAGTATGATACCGTCGATATGACCCGCCACTGCGTGGTACGAATATTGTTCACAGTGTTTTAGTATAGGTAACTGACTTACGGATAGATTCGCAACTCGTGACTAGGGCTGCTCAAAATAGAGTACCTCTGAATTTGAACAAAAAATCACAGATTTTCAACTTTCAAGTGCAATTTTGGGATAGTTGCAGTGCCCTGACAAGATTACAATACATATTTTCGTAATCGGTGCGACAGCAGTTTTTGTTCAGTTTTAATATACCATATTTAATAAATTTTGCGTTTTGCAACCTACGAAGCTACGTGAAATTTATGGTTATCTCTGATTGTCCAACCGTGCAGTCACGTGTTTTGCGTCTATCCGTAGTTTAGTTATCTATGGTCTCGGCGAGGTCTTGAATTCTGTAATTTTGATTTCCACACCGCGTTTGCTATTTGTGAGTAACAGCTACCTGTTGAATGTCGGTGACGTAGTAAAAATCACCTGTAACGCGAGGCTATTTTCGGTTTTACGACTTTTCTATTTTTGGGATTTGTATCTTATTCTTATCCGTTCAATTTCAGTAATAAAATGTGCTGCACCGAGGTACGAGTTTATTAGCGACCACACGCACGGATGTGGTGTTTACGGAATGGCGTTCCTGCCCGTGTTTAGGGTGGTTTAGGTGAGGACCAAGTCGATGTGAACTAGGCCTACCATATTCCCAGCACCTAGACAATTGGACTAACTTTTTCCAATAAGGAATGACCATTTTTATAGGGTCCGTGAAATTTGTTCACCCGAAGTACCATGGATATTAGATACAACCGTCAAGATGCTCGACACTGATCCAACTTGTTATAGGACTGTTGAGTTCGCTCTTGGACCAGATAAATTTGCAACAGATGTTCGTATGTCAAAAGGTCCAGATTAGGGTTAGTTCGGATACCAATAATTTTCACTATCCGGATAACGGATATATCCGTATATTTGGAAATTAGCTAACCGGATAATAACTGCTAAGTGAGAAAATCGATTTCACGAGGTCTGCATGAAAAATGGATCGCAAAATCATTACACAGTGTTGTTGTAGATTTATACGTACACGCGCAGTACGAGCGAATACGAGAAAAATCACGCAAATTTAATGTTCAATGCTTCTGCAACGCCCGCCTTATAAAGCACACTGCATCAATTGTGGCATCCTGTAGCCGGGACCGGAGTTTTGTAACAAAGAGTCCACATGTAGTGAATGCTCATTCTGCTACCACAAAATGGGCTGAATATAGTAAGCAGCGCTTCCTTTTTGCCCATTCTTCTGTTTAGGTGTCCAGTACTAGAAGGACGAGTAGCCGATACTGGAATTTATGCCGATATGATAGCTCGTTTCAATTCCTTCTTGAGAAATTCACGTGATCAGGCGCGTAGCCAGCCGAAAAATAGGGGGGTGTTTTGAATAATATGAGGTGGTTTCGATTTTTTTGAATTAAGTCTCAGCGGAAATCAAGTACGCTTACACGCACGAACATGTTTGCGAAATGAGTACATTCGATGTCATTCAGTTTCGCGATGTCGCTCATCAATCACAATCGCTCCAAGCCACCAAGAGATAGGAGCCAACGCATGCCAGGCCCGAGACGCGATTGTTACGCCAGCGATGATCGTGCCATGCCTATTGCATTGCAGATGCGATTGTGTAGGCCAGCGATAATATCGTAAGCACAAAGCCGATGCAGATGCGATTCTGCAGGCCAGTGACGGTATTGTATCCACAGGGTCTATTGCAGATGCGATTCTTCAAGCCAGTGGAACTATACGCTTGTTGAAGACTCGATAAATCAGGCCAAAAACGATAGCCGCGCTCGCGGCAATCAAAGGCCTAATTTGGCGATCTTCTCGGAAGGAGATTGCGTCGCGTGTGCACAGGCGTATCTCGCTAATTGGCAACACGCTTTTCGCTAATTGACCGCGCGCAACACTGATAATACGACTTATTCAAACTTACTAAAAAGTGTAAAACGCATTATCAACGATACTATTTTATCCGGTTAACCGGCAGAATTATATCAGGATATCAGATAATGAAAAAACCTGCGGTTAACCGGTTATCCGGTTAACCGTTATCCGGTTAATCTAACCCTAGTCCAGATGTTAGAGAGAACGACAAACAATCGAGAAGGGAGGACAATTTGTTGAAAACCGTTTTTAAGCCAACTATTCAGCAGTCTTTCATGGCTGCAGAATTTTATTGAGATTGACTAGAACGTCTCTCCTGAATGTATTGTTGAAAGTATAAGCGACTAAACTCGAAGTATGAAAAAGAGGAGATTTGAGCATTGTAGAGCGTCATCGGAGGACCATTCACTTGGCTTGACAAAAGAGGACAAACGGTAGGCCTATGTAAACTACTATTTCCCGTTTGCATATAGGGTTATGTAGGCCTATATTGTATATGTCATTCGGTTAGCACTTCAGGCGTCTGGCTGAATGAACGGCTGTCTGCGGCCCGGCACGACATGAAGGAACTGGGGGCTTCAGGCATGATGCGCGCTCTTTAATAAGGAGGGACAGGCTATAATTTATGCCTAGCTATAACGTAGATTTGTAGAATATATAGCAGAACTAGCAACATGAAAGAAACGTTGAAGTTTATTCATATCCGGATGTGGTAAAGGGTTTCGAGGTTTTCCGCTCATAAATATAATCTTAATGTCGTGCTAAAAGTCAGCTACCATAATAAGCAAAATCGGCCTTGTGTAAATGACCATGATTCGAACTACCAAAAATACCAACAACACTGATATTCAATTCTATAGCGGGACAGACGCTAGGTCATAGATATCTGTGCTGGATCGACAAATAGATCATAAAATTACTATTCGCGTTTTGCTTGTGTGGGAAATTATCGTGACCCAGTGCTCCGCAACCTTTGACTTATGACATGCTTTATAAACTGACTCCTAAACTAAAAACATTTGGAGTAAACAAACATGATTTATTACGATGAGATATTGTATCGCTGAATTTGACTCATCAGTGCTCGAGAAGAGAAACTGCAAGATTAAAATGTGTGAAGGTGAGCCCAGCCAAAAAGTCGTAACAAAGACTGAAGATTACGGACGCACGAAAAACGAGAGTGAGCGAAGGCGCGAGAGCGCGAGAACGGACGACGTCCGTAATATGACAAGAAAAGATCGCAAAGAAATGAAATTAATGAAATCACCGTGCTGGGCGCGAATGACCTTGTAGGCGATAAGTGCCAATGTTGTGAATAAAACAAACAAGCAAACAAACAAATGAGTTCTGTAGGTATGGTCTAAACCTGCCTTCGAAAGTGATATGCCGGTTGTGTTGGGTGCATTATCTGGATCATTATATCTTGTTCTGGTTGTGCTCTTCAAGGATTGATCCATAAGATATTGAAAATTCCAGCTAGCTGAAAATTTTTACGTGTTCATCTTGATGCAAACTAAGTACTGAAAACGCACTGACTAGCACGTACTGCAAAACGTCATTTGTGCCGTTAAGTGTGTCAAAAATGAAAAACAACCATTCTGAGATTTGGACTTGGTAATTATCTCGCTGTCTTCTCGAGTGTAAAAAGTGTATTCAAATCTTTGAGTTACACGATGAATAATAACCTTGCGATTGCGGCACGCCGGGTTAAACTATAATATGAACAATTGAGCAAGTGCTTTATGCACGTATGCAATGCTCGAACGGAACTCATGTTCTATCGTACCACATACTGACGAAAATATGTAATTAAGTAATCACTCAAACAAAAATTCACCGACGTATTTCAAGGACGTGCCTCTGAAACGTGTGCCCCACTCGTCACTAACGATGGACTATACCTAGCAAGCTTCAGTTAATTTACTGATGATGGATACCAACCAGTTACCGCGAGATCGACCACTTGTAGTTCAGTAAAGTCGAATCACGATTTTCGGTCAAAAATATAAAACTGGGTCGCGCCATACCCGATTTATCGTAGCCTTATATGGGGAACTCATTGACTATAAAGCCAATTAACATCGAATGTTTGTATTTCGGGGATACTATTGCAGTCACGAAGTTACGTGTAGAATTCTTAATGTTTTGTTATTTCAACAGCTCTCCATAACATACATGCATCGTGGAGGTTCACACACGTAACGTTCGCCTTGAAGAATTTTGTTATGTTTTCGGTGTTGATTCGTCTTACCTCAGTATTTAAATGCAGATATAGATTCCATTTTGTCCCTGTTTAAATGGATAATATTTATTGTATATATCCATTCCGATCAGTTGCAAACAGCAAATTAAAAGCAACATCATGATTTAACTCTCATGTTGAAGTAAATATATTCATGGGTGTATACCGTATAAACAAACGTGCGATATGGGTGACAGAACTGTTTGAGTCGACGTTTCCGAATGGGACAATCCGCATTGCGCATGTATATTTAATTACATGACATTAACATCGATCAAAAGGAGATGTAATTTTCGGAGGTTTCCGTCGATTAGCTTGATAGTCAATAATTTGATCGTTTCAAAAACACCACAAGATTGCTGTACAATGAAAAGATAGGAAGGTGTCGAAACGACGTGGAGTGAACACACACCCACCTTCCTGGGCCTATGGGAAGGCGAATTTCGATTTGTGTTTGGAGATCATAATCGTAATCAGCGATTCTGCTATTTTCATCGGCTTAAGCGATACGGTGGACGATTCGATGCAATCGACAGATAGGATGTCGAAACGAAGGTGTACACTGTCCACTGTACATACACTGTACATAGTACAGTGTACAGTAGGCCTACATTAATTGAACAATAACCATCTCGGCCTACCGATATGGCCCGACATTTCCTCTCTTACACTTTCCTGTTCTCAAATTCTCTCATATTCGATAGGATAAGAGAGAACCCGAGACTAATGTTCTAAGACACGGGTTCCCAACCTTTTTATGGTCGTGATCCCAAAATTCGATTTGAAAATGTTTCGCGACCCACCTCTCAATCTGGCGTGTTTATTATCTAGATCAGTGGTTCTCAACTGCCGGTCCGCGGACCGGTGCCGGTCCGCGACGACATTCCGGCCGGTCCGCAAGGCATATTACAATTTTATACCTTGATTTCAAGATGCAATGTTGAAGGCTCGTCCATTGATAAAATAAATAAAACATCAACTTTTAAAATAATTCAGAACTTCATGAGGTAACACTAGGACAGGAAACATATTCAATTTGACTTAAAGTTCAAGACATGTCATTTGACGACATGTGAGCGAGAAGTACAGAGCAGATACGAGCTAACTCGTCGCTAAACAGCGCAGTCTGCGTGATCATTCGTTTTCGATTCATTCATTTTATGCAGGACCGTAACTGGGGCACCAAAACCCAATTGGAGAGGGGCCGATTGAAAAGAGCCCAAAATTATTTTGCAAATGAATATAAATCATAGTGTATTTTTCTGAAACTTTTCCCAACATTTTTCAATTTCTTTTCGCGCTTTGCGCGATTTAGTATCACTGAATGTCTTGCTTATATTAGGTGCCCTTCTCCGAGAAATACGCATGGTTTATAGAAATAGGCATTTCGGCGTCAGCCATTACCATGCCACGACGTATCAACCCATAATGAAGTTTAGGCTAACATGGGACTCCAAAAGGTGTGCCAAAAATTCGGCAGCGAGAAAACCGATTCAATCATGAATGATCAATAATTTTCACTATTGGCGCGATTAAGCTGGATAAACTCTCTGCTTACACTGAGTAGAATGATTGTGCTCACAAGTAGGTACAGATGAAAACATCCACGCAACTGTAGGGTCTGGGGGCGAAGCCCCGGAAGTTGGGATTATCGCACTGTGGGGCCCAAGATCAACGTTTTTTGGGGTGGGCTAACGAAGTGCTTTTGCGGCCCGGATTTGCGGACGGCCGGTATAGTTTGCTGCAAGGTTTTTTCTTGCGGAAGCATTGTATTCGTAGTTGCCAGAGTAGCCTATGCGTCTGGTGGCAGTAGGCAATGAGCAAGGTAGCACGACAAGGTGCTTTGGTTCGACTTGGTTCGAGTTGGCGGGGTCGGTTAAACCCACGGCCTTCGATGCAAAAGACTGTAAACGACTCTCGGCGGTAGCACGTTCATCTGGATAAGGCAATTTTACCTCGACTCTGCAGACTGACCATCATAAAATCACATGGATGCCATCATGAAGATAATCAATTACGATCAAAACCCTCTAAATGTCACTCCCTAGCACCATATAATTGCAAAAAACGGCTGCATACTTTACATTTTGGCTTCATTTCAATTTTCAAAGTTCACCGGTCCGCCAGACATTTTTTGAAATTTTACCGGTCCGCGAGGTGAAAAAGGTTGAGAATCACTGATCTAGATAACGGTCAACACCTTGGCCCGAACCTACACCAGACCAATGTAGGAAGCTGGCGACTGTGTGCGCGGTAGGGCGGAGCATGGACCGTAGCGGGATCGGATTTCGGGCCGGATTTTTTAATTTTGGGCCGGAGTCGGTTCGGAGCCGAATCAGTACTTTTTCTGATACGGCCGCAGTCGGATCAGAGCCGGATTAGTACTTTTTTCCAAGAATATGACAGCCTCACCCTCTTCCACCCTCGAATCAATAGTTAAAGTGAAACGTTCATGGAAATAAACCACATGTCAACTCCAAGTTGGCATAATTACTTCAGATAAAGATTGGGTTTGATCTGTGAGTTTTTAATTTCCTGTTTGCACTGTTTCAATCTGTATTCGTTACCATTCTGTGAGTTGGCACGGCCCATTTCTAGGCTTTTTCTAAGGTACCGCTTACGCGGATGAGATGGCGAGATGGAGCCTAGATAAACCTCCAACATTTAGGTAGGAATTCTGGAGTCGACCTCAGTCGGACTCGAACCCACAACCCATTAGTGTTGTAGCTGTGGATTATGCCAACACGCTAACTCGCCACTGCGCGATTTGAGGGGTGTAGTAAGTGGAATATTTCTATTGAATGCGCGGATGAGAAATTGAACATGGGTTGTACAGCGGTGTCGCCACACGCATTATATTGACCGGATAATCAATTAGCCCAGTTCATTGAAAACCAGATGTTTGAATACAGTAGCCTACTGCATATACCCATTACGTATTCTCGGAGGTACATATATATAGGAGAATTCCCTTGAAGGAGTATATGAAACGATCAATGCAACGCGTAACCATCCCGTAGAGATACGAAGCAATGCATTAAATGTGTTCAAGTTCGTGTTCATAGGCGTCTAATAGAGTGGAACACGTGTGGAAGGTATAGATGCAGTACATGGATATCATTTCGATTAGGTAATAAAACATGTGATCCGGTAAGGGACGCGTCTTTACGCGAAATATCACATTACCAACATTTCTGTTCTCTTTCATTTAGTAAAATAGTGTGTCAGTTCTTGCTGCATGGTGTAGTACGGTAAATGAAGAATTACCGTACTATTTTAACCCTACATCAGTGTTGAATCCTTTGCTTTTAAGATACTGTACAATACAACTAACCTGAAGGTATAACTCTTGCACTTTCTGCCATCGATTCCAATGCCAACTACTGCGGGTGTCCGTCTACTTTGTACATGTGGACTATGTCGGCTATGTCAACTATGTTGGCTATGTCGACTATGTCGAATATGTCTGCTATGTCGGCTATGGCGCAGCTATGCAGTATAACGTAGCTGCAATTCATTCATTAATTACGCAACCGTATTTGTGATGCGTTGTCCTGCCTTTACGCATGGTCATGTAACGAACAACAATTGATGTTCCTGTTAATCTGGACAAAGCCATTCCTGCGGTCAATAGTGAACGGAACTAAAGTGACCGAGATATGCGGAGTCGACTGAAAGTTGTTTGATCATGTATCGAAAGTTTTTAGAGCGACACAATACAGGCAAGTCGATAATCACTGCGCCCTGCGGGTATGCAGGGATTGCAGGGTTGACCAAACGTCCACGTCACTGCTGAGCTAAACCAATTATAATGTCGGCTTTTGCCTTCTGATACGCGCTCAACTGGTGTTGAATGTGTTGATACAATACTTCTGAATAACAGCATTCTTGTGGTTATCTGCCACTACAAGTGATTGTCTACACGCGACTTCGAGAGCAAGCAGACGTCCAGATGCAACGTTGACCCCTGAGTATGTGTTGTGAATTTGGTTGAACACCCCCGGATTGCAAATCAGATATCACCGCTCCTTAACCCCCTTCTACCCCTGGCAAAACGTTTTTGTTTCATTGCAAGCCACTATACACTATCTTGTAAACTTTTTGTGTTGATCTAGTTTATTGGCAGTCCGATATATGTTATGTAGGCCTACTTTATGTCAGATTCACATTTTTGTGGGAATTCTAGGGCAGAAACAATCAGTGAAAACAATCGTACAAGGCAATTTCTCTTCAAATTATGGTACTTCGATGTGGTGCGATATGCGCTTAAAACTTCATCGTCCTCGCAGTATATGTGTTTGTTTGTTTGTTTGTTTGTGGTATTCATGGTGTTTGTCGACTACTATGGTCATTTACAACAGGCCAATTTCTTCATTTTCCCGTAGCTGCCGACTTGTAGCACGGCCCGCTGCTAGGCTTATGTAAGACAACGCTTACACATTTGTTTGAATGAGTGATCACAACTTGCGTTCGTTTCGCGTCACAGAATGATTAGTCTATATTCGTTGTTTGATTGATTGTCTGTTTAGTTAGTGAACTGAAAGTTGCCAAACAATGAATATCTGCGGAGAACGTTGTCGAGTGTCGACGATATCGATTAATTGCACCTTGTACGAATTGCCACCATAATATATTGTGAAGTAGCCAGGAATGTCCCTGGTATCGCTTAAGGCCGTCAGGATACTTTAGTCTAGTGGTGTGTCTGTGTTAGTCCGGAGCGGATCGACAAATACTCTTGTCCGACTCCGACCCTGTTTTTCAATTCACTGGTCCGGCTCCGAGCGTATCAGGAAAAGTGCTGATCCGGCCAAAAGTGAAAAAGTCCAACCGGATATCCAATCCGGCTCCGGTCCATGCTCCATCCACCCTACACGGTACGGTGGTTCCGTGAATTTATAAATACGGCTCGTTTATTTTCGCACTGGCTTTGGCGGTTACTTCGGGTGAGGTTGGTCGCTAGTCATTTAGTTACAAAATTCATGCTTATCAATAAAAAGTATAGCCGGATCAAAAAAGTACTGATCCTGCTCCGGCCGTATCAGAAAAAGTACTGGTCCGGATCCAGCCAAAATTGAACAAATCCAGCCGGATATCCAACCCGCCTCCGGACCCTGCTCCACACTGGTCTGTGTAGCCCGCGATATCAGTATTTCGGCGCCAGCCATCTCCGAGCCATGACACAATAAAAGATATAAAACGTCAGTAAACCTGCGACTTTGCAAGTAAGCTCCCAGACTGATTGTCGATTACGAAACCTTGGCGCAATATGAATGAAACCTTCGATATTGATATGTCCAAGCGCCGAATACTGCTGTCCTTGAAATTTGGGCGTTACAGTACAAATGCGACCGCACTATCTGCAATTACAAATAATATTTGTTGTTGTTTGCGGTGTTGATGGTGTTTGTCGACTACTATGGTCATTTACACCAGGTTAATTTTCTTCATTTTTATTCCGTAGCTGCCGACTTGTAGTACGGCCCACTTCTAGATAAACCACCAACACTCGGATAGAAATTCTGGAGTCGACCGAGATAAACCAATAATAATATTTGATCGAAGGAATTCGTTTGCTGCCAAATAGTTTCGTCCTTTTCACGACCAGAACATGACTGCACACTGCACAGTAGCACACTGATTTTCCATGACATAAATATATGAGCAATTCTGGTTCATAGTAAGATAGGTCTGGCGTTCATTGTTACCTAATCCGTCTCATGTAGGACGACTAAAAAAAGGTAATCAATATTCCAGTGGCCCGCGCAATGGTTTACAAAACGCATGTGGCGCTTTGCCCCAACAGGTTGACCACCCCTGTACTATACGAACTAGTGAGCATGTTCGACATTTATTGTCTTGAGAGATTATTTTCGTGTATATTCCGAGCCGGACGACATCGAAATCGGACCCGGCCCGCTGGTCGTATGTTTGACACTCTTGGCCTAGTGCCTACTGCCTAGACGTGATGCGGGCCCGTCGTTAAATTCAGACATGCTCGAGTGTGTCGCATGCCGAAATATCGCATTCTTAAGTGTCATACGTGCTGAAATATCGCATGCTATTGATTGTGTCGCATGCTTATTTGTCCACGGGCCGTTCTCGATACGTCGACGTGACGTTCTCACGTACCGTATATACTGGAACGCACGGTCGCAGCGTTGATAAAATCTATACACGAGGGATCGAAACAAACATAGCCGTGAAAATCAGTCGGTATGACGCATCAATATCTGACGAGTACGTTTTGCTGACTCAAACGCTGCAGAGATTTCTAAGTGTGATTTTAGTCATCCATGGTGTTATCATTGAATCTGCGAGATAGCGATCGCTGATTTAGCTACACACAAATGAATGCGAAAATCTCTGTGATTACTGCCAGTCAGATATCGGCCACCATCAAAATAGAAGATTGTGATTGATTGCTGCCTTTGACCGCGTTAGTCAGCACGATCGGTCAGAACCGAGCAATTCATTTCCAATATTCACATCGGACTAGGCTATTCATCCCGAACAATGATTGATAGTACCAAAGAATATAGATGAACTAGTTATCTATAATTCAAGGCCGGTGATTATCACATTTCAGAGGCCGACACCATACTACTGTCTCTATTATTTCAGTTTTGATGGCGATCCAAGACAGTCGCGAATGATATTTCGCTCTAATGTTTCCATCCAATAAACTAACCAGCTTTTCTTGCACAGTATCAGTACATCAATTCAACCACAAGACTGCCACTGCCAAAACCACTGCCAACGCCACAAGACTGCGGTATAATGAAGAGATAAGTCGATGTTGAAACGACTCGGAATCGTCTTTGAAATCAGACACCCACCTGGGCCTAGGCGATGTAAATAAGAGTCATGCACTGCACACTGCACAGCAGCCTGGATGGAAACAAATAAGGGATAACATAAAATGACTAGTGATGAGAATGAATGAGGCATGTGTTGATTGACGAGCTTGATATGTCAGATGGAGGTCCGGTATTCTTGAGGGCTGACTAGTAGCCTACTGGAGGCGCACTATATATTTTGAGAGTCTGTGTTCACTGTTGTGTGACCACGCTAGATCTGGTTAATTTGACGCATATATTTCCATATTGGTAATTAACCAAGCCGCAACGTAACGGTTTAGTAATAGCATTGAAGTAGGGTTGCGTCGTACGCCCCGGTTGCATTGAAAGTAGGCTTACCATATTCTGGAAATATGAAAAGAGGACACTTTTTCATAATTTTCAGACTTACAATATCGAAGGAAAATCCTGAAAAAATGATAAATTTTTCGCACCTCGTGGTCGGTTGACTAAAATAAATAAAAAATTAGGTCAACTTTCCGGCTCAGCTCACGAAATAGCTGTCGGAGCGTTACTACAGTGCTGATTTAATATGTCTCAGTCGAATTTTGCCCTATATTTAACCGAAATTCTCAAAAAAAGAGGACCTAATCTCAAAAAAGAGGACATTTGGGCATCCTCCGAGGACACTTTCAAAAACGTCAAAAAAGAGGACAAATCCTCTTAAAAAAAGTACGTATGGTAATCCTAATTTAAAGCAACAGGTGTTTTAAGCAGTGTTTAACACATGTCGTTTCATATATAACAACATTGTTTTGTTTTAAAAGTCGTATAATTATACCATAATATTGCAGCGAGCAATAAGTTCATATTGTCAAATATATTCCACTCAAAGCATTTACTGACGTTCGCTCCTGATGAGAGTCTGTCGAAAAGCTTCGAGTGGAATAAATTTGGCAATATGAACGTATTGTTTGCTGCAATATTGAAGTTCTGCAATTCTAATAGCATAAATATGCCATATTCGTGTAAATAGTCTCGGAAAAACATGCAGCATGAGCCTTGGGACGACTTGCACTAGTTATCGTCAACGTATGCGATATGGAATGGTTGGATTGGAACCCTCGAAATTGGTTCAACAGTTATAGCACGTATAGTTATATATAACTGGAACGGAATGGATGTTCTGATTATGATGGCCGCCGACCGTAAATATGCTGCAAAAATGCAACCCTAGTTCTAAGTCCTCACAAATAAAGGTGATATAATCTCCATGTAAGCAGTATGAACACAACCTTGGGGGAATTGTGCTTAAAACTCAATCGACGTCATCGCTGCTAACATTGTAAACGCCTAAGAACCGCCATTTTCTCGCCGATCTTTTGAATATTGCATTATACAGAGTCATGCAAGTTCACAATTGTTGTATGTTGCTATTCATCTTTCCCCATATAGACAGCGTTTGAATTTCATTCATTTTTCAAGTTATGAAGATTATGAACTGCGGTGTGAATAATTATGAACGCATTGTCAATGGAGCGCACAGCAACAAAAACTCACTGATAAACTGCAAAGCTTGCATTTGAAAATTTGATCCCTGCTTCTAATTTATATTGATATTTATAACAATTGATCGATATGATTATTGCGGGATCTTTTTCAACGGCCGCACGTAGCATAGAACTATTTTAGTGTATAATCTTAGTGCTTCGGATACATTCAAACGTTAAACACGCACGGGATGATTCCATATTCCTTGTTATAGGCCTATTTAGTAAGCGCCTTACGCTAATTTACGCCAGAATAAGAATTCTGATCGCGTAATGTGTTTTTGTATATTTTGCGATGATGTAACAATATCGCTTGGAATGCGGTTTGTAGACCGGTGCTCCTTTCTGTGTTGTTTTATGACCCATACACCAGTCTTTGGAATGGATAATAATGGACTCGCCGTGTGTATCAGAATCCGGCTTTATTTTAGTAGGTTTGACTAATAGCACGTAGTGCACTGCTACAAAATTAAGTTATCGAATTTAAATCGACGCGTTAACGATTTTCGTTTTCTTCATTCTTCTTACTTCCGGCGATTAAAAGGCTGCATTCTTCTATATTTGTAGTCATATAGCTTCATTCAAACCATTTTCTACTCACGGTAATAATTATGATTCATTTCGATCCATGATACAACGCCATTTTTTCGCAAACTGAACATTGCATTATTAATTTTTGCACCGGGTCTTCTAATGCAAAAGTTATATGTATTAGTAATATCTGAGGTATTACAGCTGTATATCATCTTTCATCCACGATATGCAGTCCAAATCAGACTATTCGCAATGCAGTGAGATGCAATAAAGAATTGGATTCAATCTTTTTCTGCAAATTTCAAAGACACCGGTTTATGATAAAGTATATATTGTATATTTAAAACAGTTTCATTTCATTCCTCACATTAATTTGTCTGCCTTCAACCCGAAACCCAGAAAGGGATAATGATTACTCGTTATCAAGTCATCTTCACAATGTACAGAATATTATACTGTACAGTGTACAAACATGACATGATCGTATCTTCATACGGATATATAATCACGGTTATATACTCTTGAGAGTTCCAAACATCGGTAGCAGTAAATATCGGGTACAATTGACTGTGAGCTCGTGGGTATTTGTGTTTAGATGAACGCAGAGTCATTTCTCATGAATAATCTTATATCAATCGTCGGTTCAGGGTACGTTTGACAGCTACAGGATTTATACACATCTATCGAATGTCGAGTGAATGTCGGCTCTAATCGCACCTCAAGAGAAAAGGGTGCTGAGTCATGGTAACGTTGGTGATCGATTACGCATATTAGCTTTTTTAACCTTTGAAGATGAAGACTCATTTCCCTGCAATGGTGTTATCCTCATTCCATGCTTATCATAATAATTCAACATATATGATGAGCTCCGACGAATAGTTCAGCTATACTAGAATGTGTATTACATTATCTTCCAACCCTGCATTCAATTCCTAGGATGTCTTTACTTACAAATATATAGCTATTAATACATTTAGCTTGGATACCGAGCAAATGAAGTCGTTTTTTGAAAACCTGATTCCACCAAGTCGCGCCACTCGTGACATTCTATATGACTTGACTCAAGTCATATATTTTAATATATTTTCTCGTCTGTCCCATATAGTCTCTCACTCTCATATCACACTGGTGTAGACACGCGATAACCCTACAGTCGTTGTATAACAAAGGAAGTTTCAGGGTTACTAACACACAGCATGAGCTGTTGAGCAAGATTTTGTGCATTAACAGGTTTATCAATTTTCATCGGCGTGCCATAGTAACCAACGAACGTGATAGGGTTTGTTAAAATTCGCGCAATAATTTGTACTGAATAAATCAGTGTTTTCTCTTTTTAAAAACACACTGGAATGATATATCGGCCTTATAAACCTATCTGTGGTGGCAGTATGATTTTCAAACTCCGTAAGCAGAATGCTAGTGGCTGGGTGTACCGATACCGGTGCCGCCAAGCTTACGGCGTGGGTACCACTATGCTACGTTTCGGGGTTGATAATTCGCAGATGATGCATATTCCATCATATCCATCGTGAAATCCCTGAAATAATCGAATCAAAATGTATATATGAAACAATGAAAGCAATGTATTATCCAGCAATTATAAATGGCAGAAATAACAATATAATAATAATACTAAAACTAATAATAAAACGCTTGAAAATTATGACTTGGATTCGGACTAGGACCTGGCCTCTCGCATCGTGACTTGATTCGGTGACAAAATGAAAATGACTCGACTTGACTCGAGACAAGTGTGAACATCAGAGAATGACATGTTACTCGGAACCGGTCTTGACTTAGTTATGACTCTGTCGATTCCATATCTGCGGTGACCTAACAATTGTAGCAACGCGTCACCAATGTTGCAGGCCTCTGGTACAAGACACCTTATTCCAGGTGCATTTCGCAATCAGCGGTATAATTCGATATGAATACTCATTTTTTCCATCCTTTTATCGGAGCATTTTGTATTGTTATTATTTTGTGAGTTGACTAACGCCATCTTTGCTTAATTGAGCCTAACGAGCTCATTATTGCAGCAACATCGTCTGAACGGGAAAAACAAATGACTCAAATTATAATCTTCACAAGTCGTAAGATGTAAGGATAGCCAGACGTTCGTCGGTCATGAAGGCGTTCTTCAGCGATGGCGTAATGTGCGATCCCACACCGCGCTGCGCGTAAACACAATAATTTGCTGTGATTTAGTGGAGTACCCTAAATACACTGGCACGGCCAGCTCATTGCCAATCTAATCGCACATTTGTATGGAATACAGCCACCAAAATTGTCTGGTACGAATTCTACCACATCGTGGCCGGGGATTCCAATTTCTTTCAAACTTTCTGATTGCAAATATAATGTTTCAAAGTATGCGTGCATAAGTATTATCTGTTGCTAATAATTTGTTTATTCCGACCTAAAAACGGTTAGTGAAAACACTTTGATTGAAAAGCTACACGCGTAACTCGATTCCCCGTATACCGGTAATGGTAAGTCGACGATGGTTGGTGATTTTTCGAATCGCAATAAGCGGCTTGATTATTCCGAACACAGATCGTGGCCCTCGAAAATTCGACTGCATGCGGTCTGGGTCCCAGGGATTGGACCACCCAGATCTATGAACTTACCGTACCGTTACTGCGTACGTTTTCCCCAGCAATATATTACCAGTTTTCGAAGCGCATTCACTCGCGTGGTATCTGGCGACAACAATGTACGCATTATATATATATATTATATATATATAGTCCTTCAACATGACATTTATAATACTACTTTCACTATTTGAAAAGATTCCTTAATTAATTAACATAATTCACCGCCCTTATCATGCCCTCTTTACTGTGGCCAGTAAGCGTATGTGTTCTTGAATGTTTCAGAGCATCTTCTTTAAAGCACCAGTCGCCAGCTAATAATTAATCAGTCACCAGCACCATTCTATTTTGAAGAAATATCGCATCTCCCGAATGTTCGGTTCGTAGTAATGATTACTAATTTAGCAATCACCAGCTTCTGTGACCCGCGTGAAACCGAGTTCGTCTCGCGGTTTAAAAATAGCACTGACTTGCATTCGCTATTCTGTAGTCAAACTGACGCATACGTTGCGGTTGCACATGACGTATTTATATCACGATGTGACTGTGTGCATCCAGTCGGTTACCAACCTTTCTAAATACACCCATTTGCAGACAATTCGAGTAGTCAGCTGTTCAAGGAAAACAAGTCTCACCGAAGACAAGATCTGTAGAAAAGATAAGAAGATTCACATCAACCACATGAAAGTGGCGGCGCCTGAATGATTGTAACGAAGCATAGTGTCGCATTCATTTTCAGACATTTAACCCCTGCATGGGTCAGTCGATGTGATACGAAGTTTTCGAACAAGTAACAATCGTGCTCTAAACAGATTTAAGATGCTGTGCTACCGAATAACACGTGTTCTCTTAACCTTTTTCTTTAGAGTCTCGATTGACCTTGAAACACCTGATGGTTTAATCTTCTTTACCATGACTATTATGCATCTGCAATGCTGTTAGTTACAATGCAATTTTGACACATAATGTCTTTTAGGAGATTTCACTTTGAACATAGCTTTTTTGATTCGATTGCAGAAAATGTATCAGTTAGGACCTTTGACTCTTCGAGACACACGTTTAATTCCATGTTACATTTTAGTATGCGGTGTTATCGAAGTATTTTGTATAACTGTTCCCAGGATATCGGCGATGGTCCTTGATGCTAACGCTCGTTCCGCTAAATTCGCACATCGCGTTCGATACAATCAGGCATTGTCGGAAGCCCCATTACGCGCTTGTGAAATGAGTAGGGTGTTTGATTAGTACTGGCATTGCAAGATGATCCTCAAGAGGCTTAAGTCTGGTGTCGACAATCTCGACACCCTATCTCTTGTAAACAAGTGTCGGTCAACATTCGCTCCAAGTTTAGAAATTGTCAGGGCACGTTTTCAATGTTTACCTTGCAGTATACTGGGAATTTAAAAATGTGCACCCACTTAATCCAAGAAATCTCGCTGGATTTCGTAATCTCGTGCATTCGGTTTTGCAGAAAAAACGTGCGATCTCGCCACTATAGCTATTAACCATAGACGTGAAACATATATATCGCATTACGATTCCATGTCACATTACGATTCCAACTGCATTATATGTGACCGTTCGATAACATCAACTATCCTCGTATTACATTACAGGAGCTTGCGCGACAGCGTATACGTTCATGTGGTGGTATATAACGTGTACGCTGCTAATAGTGTTGACCTGGAAATAATTTCGAATGATTTCACAGCCGCGCGAGATATTATAAGTTATTTTGGAGTAATATAATTAAAGTTCATAACAGTTGATTTCATAGTAAAATATACTTATATCGGCAGTTAAGTAGACCTATGTCTCCAATACCGAGTTGGTACACTAGAAAACTTTCAGCTTTTCCAAATTTAATTGTTATGATTATAATTACTGAATTCGTGAAAACTAGGAAAGTGAATTGAAATGCGTAATACAACGAAAAGCAAGTCCGGTTCATATCAAATCAGACTCATATTCATGAGAATGGCAAATGTCTGTACACTTGTACAGCAAGCTTGGCTCGTTCTGCACTACACAGTTCTCCTGTAGCTTTTTCCGGGATCTATAAATTAGATTAGAATTGATATTAAAGCGTAGAAACACTTTAAAAATTAGATCAGAATTACCGGCATTTGTAATCAGCAAACTATAATTATTTAGGTGTCCAAATCTGTACTTCAATATATTAATAGTCTCAAAACGTTTCAACCATACTATTCGTTCATCCCGTATAGTAATCCTGTCTACAATTTATTTCGGATCAACGCCCTCGCTGTAGTTATTAATAGAAAATGCAATTGCATCCGGATCGTTGCAGTATTTGGGAAAACGTGTCGGTTAAATGCACGAAACGTGAGAATTACTCGGCTGATTAACCTTAACCTTCAGCTGTCAACCGATTAGTATTATGCTACGCGATACTCATCACCGTCGTCCAAGTCGATGTACTGTCTATCCCCGGTCACTTTTCCGCAGATCTGGAGATAACATCTCTGAGATTCATGACTCGATCAACCGTCTTTCTTGAAAATCAAATACTATTTGTCACTAAAATAAATCATCTGCACCAGGGATATCTAGATATCCCTGATATACACACACCGTAGCATTGAGGAGAGAATTGTAAGTTTTCTGTGAGTTCGTTTGTCTCGAGAGAGCATCGCATCTCATTATACCCCTGTTCTTGGTCGTACCGGCCTCGTTACAGCACATATGCGATCACTAGATTGATACAAAGATAATCGAAGGACTCTGCAGAACCGACACTGCATAGAAAGCGCTGTCGTTTAGCATCGCGCGCACACCAAACAATATGGTACAGTCAGGAATCAACTGCTTCGAAACAGACGTATAGTACCGATGTGGCTGGGCATTACGATCAAGTAATCGAATCCGAATGGGGTATCAGTTTCGATGATTAGATTCGAGTATGGTAGTGAGAATCGATGCTTTCGAATATCGAAATCATACAACAATTGCTACAAAGACACATTTTTGAAGTCAATCGGGGCCTACGAAATCGTAGGCCCGAGTCAACGTTTCGATACTTTCTTCTCGCTGTCCGGACCGTGAACTCGCGATTGCTATACTGTTTGAGTTGAGAGCAGTGCAGTTTCTATGATCGACGCAATGAAGTATTTTTTGTATATAGTTCGAGTTCAGTCGAAGCTGACGCGTCAGATTCAAGGATGGTGAACTTGACAGTACTTTCGTTTCTAGCAACACACCACGGCCATGAGTAGGGTTGCATATAAGACAAAAATCAATTTAAAACAAAGATGTTTTCAACTCCACAGAATGATCGTATAAAGTGGGTAATGCGGGAGTTGCGAGAGCTGTTTTCAATTTCGGTAAACTAACTTTTTATGATTTTTAAAAAGTTTCCTCCTTTCCAGATTCCAAACTGTGGTACCTATAGTATAAGTCGACTGCATATTGGTTGCAAATCGTCCTATAGGCATACTACATGTTTTTTCGAAAGTATTTACACAATTATGGCATAATTATACGCTTGAAAAAACACAATTTTATTTTTCAAAAAGGAATTTTTTAAAACATTATTTGTTTTAAATGCAACCCCAGCCCTAAGACGCCCTTCTGAAAATTTGAATTGGACCTCGTCTGCATTATATTTTGATCCGTCTCTTTTGTTGGAACGCCGTTTCCTTATGAAGTGGAAATAAAATAGTATAGTATACAGTACATCCATTTAATAATATACTCTTATTGAAATAAACCGGAATATTTTCGGCTGACAATTCGTATATCGACAGCGGTATATCACCAAATATGAAGGGCATAAAAATCGGATGATCGAATATAGCTAGGGTCAAAATTTGGGCGGATCGTATGTAGGTATTTTTGAGGAATATGGTCTATTTTGTATGACGTGACGTCACGAGTCCATTGTGATGCGATGAAAATACGAATCGCGATGCCCGGGTTGAAATTTCACGGGGGTCTACGCCTGTGATATATACCCAAACTGCCGGGTATATGTGTATTATACGGATCTGTTGACTCGCGTGACCTCTTTTTACACTACACAACCCTCATTTTGCAACGAAATTGTCGATATCGTATATGGCAATTGAGTTTACCTCCTGGGTTCCCAATCTCGCATGATTCAGGTCAACTCACGAATGTATAATTCATCGGAATTTGATCGACCCTAGAGAGCTACTTCATACAACCAGAAATCCATCATGCGCGCGACAGTAATATGCGGCTTTAGAGTCTGAAATGAACGACCTCAATAGCTCTAATACAAGATAATTAATCGCGATACCCATACCATCAAAATTGATTTCAGCCACACTTACCCCATTTTTCACATTCGGCTTTGAATTTCGGTCGTTAGACACATTACGAAACTATTCAGATCGGAAAAAGAGATCCTTCAACAACTATATATGCCTCGGTCATAAAATTAAATTCACAGAGATGATCCGATATATCGTAGATGGTAGTTTCTTTTATCGACTGTGCAACAGTTAACTTGCTCGTCTGTTGGTTATTGGACTGACGTATACCAATGAAAATTAGCAGGGAAACGGTTTTGTCACCCCGACTGTAGCATATCGTTGTCTGTATACGGGAAGTATACTATTCATCATCAAAAACGGTTTCGAAGTATGGTTAGGTTTGGGCGTGCCACATCCGTTACACATTCAAAGTTCCCAATGACATAATCATGGATTCTTTTTCTTATCAATCATGCATGCTTTGGTGAAGAATTAACACACAATTTAGATTCGCGAATCAAGAAGTTGCGCCATTCTACCACAAATTTCCAGTTGAAATGTCTTGAAACCTAATGTTTATGTATCGCAAACCCGTCACTAAATACATACTGTAAAAGTAAAGTTGACATGCCTCTAAAACTGTTGTGGCTTCTAAAATAATTCATCAAATATATCTCTTCTAGGGTTACAATATAGGCCTATAGTATTCACAGAGGTTTGACCACCTCTGAGTATTCATCGTGATACAGCATCATCTAATTGGTTGGCATGGCTGCATTAGCGGTTACGGTAAAGCACAGGAGAAATGGTCTAGCTAGACCCCCGTCTTAAGTAAACAAAGTATCTAAAATATTCAGTGATCAATAATCATCTTCGGCTGTTCCTGACTATATTACGTCTCGCAGGTGTAGTGTATGGGTGTCGTATCTCAACAAATCAATGAAGATTTCCTAATACGATAAACTCATGTCACTATGGTTGTTGGCGTCAATTCATTGCGTAATCATATATTTTGTCCTATGCTTGTGTTACCGTGCAAAAATAATATTCGATGTTCTTTCAATTCTCTACTAGATTCTGACGATTACCCCTGAGAGTTTCAGTCGAAAATATTCGGTTTTATTTCAATGTGAATGTATTATTCAATTGTATATTGAAGCTCTGTACCTCCAAGAAGCTCTTCAAAAATATAATTATTATTCATGTTACAAAACATTCCGAAAGATCTGTCTTGGCAACCGAATTGTCGACAGAATGTGCCATCTTTCGATTCATGAAGTTTTAAATACTTGTACGTGTGCTGAATGAATCCTATATATATATATAAGTAACAGAGAAATTCTGCATGTGATAGAAAGTAAATATAACATAGTTAAAATCATATATTTACATTTAGCTTCAAACCCAACAGCTAATGAAAAGATGTTAGATGCTTGCGTTGCGTAGCATATACAATACATCATATTCGTTGACAAGCGACAAATTAAAATCGGATGGTCAGGATGTTTTAAATATGTCTAAACGTGGTTCTTTACATCCTTGGTTTTGATATACATTTTGTCCATTGTTTGAGAGTAACTTATCTTCCAGTATCTAGAATAGCTTGTCTTCGTCAAATTTCCACAGGAAACTTTTTATAAACCTCGGAATCCATTGAATAATTCGAAAAATAATCAATGTACCGTCTGTTGCAATTACACAGTAGTATGTATTTGCGATAGTATTCGTATACAAAATTCGATTTTACCGTTGATCGCGAACCGCGAACCGCAGAGACCAGTAGCCATAGACGAGAAATGTCTGAAGAAAAAAAAATACAAAATATCTAGGGGATATTTTTTCGTTTCTGAATGATAAGAGAAAATACAAGAATCGTTCGGGAAAAAATATGCACGAATTTCGCATAAATTCAGCTTCGCTTGGTTTGGTGAGTTACAACCAGCAGGCTGTCTCGTGCTGGAACGATTTCAAGCATTTGTATATATATATGTTCATATACGTATGAAATATATATGCGCTTCACATTTAATGGTAGTGATTTATCCAGTATAGAATAGTTCACGAATTTTATATAGTCTCTCCGTTCTGTTTTCAAACGATATGTTCATTACGATTTAGAAACTCGAAAATTCTTACATTATTCATTCACAATATAAACACCATGATGGGCAATATTATCAACGCTATCATCTTGATGGGAATGCTACTGTGTTGCGCTACGTCATCGCCAGTTCCCCGAAAAACGAACGATCTGACATTCACCACAGGAAATGAAGATATTCTTTCACGGTAAGCTTTGTCAACTCTACGCGCTGAATTATTCAACTAATAAAACTTATTTTTATTATCTATAGCGACCGGAGGTCACCGAACGCCGATATCGGATTCACCCACGCGCGGATGCGAGGGAGACAAGAACTGCTTCGTCGTCTTCTCTTGGCAGCGTTGCTTGAAAGAGTGAAGGGAAAGAGATCTGGTCATCAATATGGCAGCGACATCGACTACCAACGGATTGCCGGTAAGTGTTAAACACATAGGCTATACATTATATATATATATATTGATACAGGCAGCATATACTTGGACAATTAGATAATTCCTGTTGTCTCATAAGACAATAATTAATGTGCCGTTAATCTAATTCTAATTTAATGGCTGAAATGTTTCTATTATCTAATTTTAATTTTGTTCTAATTTCTGGGTTATCTTGAAATGATACAGAAGAACTATAGTGCGAAACAAGCGAAGCTTTGTGTACAGACATTTGCCGTTCTTGTGCTTATGATGAGAATCAAACTATGATTTGATGTTAACTTCACTTGTTTTTTGTTTGTAATACGGACTTAATTTCAATCACCTTGTTTTTTTTCGAATTCACTAATTCTAGCCATATCCTGATTTAGAAAAATATGTGTAGCTATAATTCCAACTCTAATCAAATTTTATTCGTTCAGGTATCATATTGAGAAACGAGCGCTCGAAACGACCTTGGTACGTGTCTGACATGAAAAGAGACGTTATGCCCGAGAACGGTGAGTTATCATAACATTTAGCTGAAGCATTTCCATTCTTATGTTCTTATGATTTTGCAGAAAATCGTTTGCAAACGCAATTTGGAGTGGACTTAACATTCAGAAGTCCGGCTGAACTCACAGAGTCGGATGCTTTCGTTGAAGGATTACCTTTTTCCTCGTTGCTAAGTGCGAAGCAATCATCGTTTGGGGAACAGGTGGAAGATCAAGGGCCTGTAGATGAGAGCATAGATCTCAGGCAATTCCTCGCCGCATAAGTTGTTCTCGCAGACTTTTTTCATAAAACCCCAATTCAGACGATTCTATATATTCCTATTTATGACTGTAATGTACTGAATTTTTGTTACGTTTCTTGCTCACTGTGTTTTAAAATTTTCTTGTTCTATCTAAGAAAAACTGTTTTCGCCGGTTATTTTCTACTATTTTGTGTTAGCTGTTTTGTGACGCATAGGCCTATATATTTTATTTGTCTGTCTTTGTATTTATGATGTCACCATATAATATACGAATTATTGCAAGATTCGTATGTTTGTAGATGCTGAGGCCAGATATATGTAGCCTATAGCTTACATATTTACACGACCAGGCGATGACGTCAAAACAAATCAAAAATTTAAGTGGGCAGCCGTCTTTTGGCCCCTGGCATAGAACTGTCGATTTATTGTCTTCTGGCTGCATAGTAACCAGCGGTCGCACGGTTACTGAGTCCATAATGTCTTGCCGGCGTTTGTTAAGTAACGGTCATCATCTCGCTATTAGCAAAAATGATATTGGCTATTATTAATTATAAAGGTGTGACTTTTGCTCGTGACTTTTACTACATCCTATTGCTGCATAATACGCAATGAATGCCGTTAAGAACACGTTAAAGGGATTCGCACCTGTTTTGGCACTTGATCAGATGATATCAAGCATCGCAGATGAGCCTATACGTTTGGAATAAGGTTAAAATATTAATGAGTACATGTTTTCTATGAGTATAGCCCGCCAATGATTAGAATATAAGCTTCAAATAACGCCGTGTAGTGCAGCTATAATGCTGGGAGCACTAATCATGCAATCTTTATTAAATTAAGCTTCCGTGAATAACTACTCAAGTGGGAATGTTTCAGATTTTATCAGCTAAAACGTTGTCAAACGTTTAGGATTTCTTTTGCTAGATCGTTGACAACTGGGCATCATTATCATTATATTAATATATTTTTTATTAAATCAATACACCACACGATTGCGATATAATGAAAAGATAGGCGGGTGCCGCAACGACTTGGAGTAGGCTATTCCGTTAATCAGACACCCATATTGGCCTATATAGCATGTATACGAGACATGCACATTGCACACCGGATACAAGAAAGGATAACATAAAAGTAAGCAACAGAAATGAAAGCTGCATGTGTCGGTAGGCGAGGTCGATATGTCAGATTGTCGTCCGGTAATCTTGAGGGCCCTAGCCCTATAGTTGCCGTAGATGCCTATATACTTCATGTTATGTCTTGAAGACATCATTCTGCAGACATCATTTACTGCGGTCTCAATATATTTAAATTCCAGCTCGCAATTTCCTTGAGCCTGTAGCATATCAGGTTGTTAAGTTTCCAGAATGTTCTTTCATGTTTTGATATTGTGCAGCAAGGCAGTTACGATAAATCATATAAGCTACATTTTTCTTCAAGTTTGATTCAAGAAGTGAAATATTTTACAGCATATATAGAGAGCAAAAATTTTCCACTTTTCGTATTTCAGATTGCTTTCAATACGTCATCATGGAGGAGTTCAAATTAAAATTAGGTATTTCCAAATCCAAACCGCTTACCCGCATTTGCTATAGGCTACATTCGCTACATGATCTCGATCTTACATTTTAACCGGACTGGAATCCGGCATGTTTTTCTGAAACACGATTGGATACGATTGGTATACTTGTCACTGAGCTATATAAACATCGACTGCCGGATCCGGAATTGTAGTTCGTTTGTCTTCTTTATTGGACTTAGCGGTGCATCACAGCTTTTTAGCATAGCAATGATCAATAGTCGCCAGATTATATTCATTTCATCTCATCAATACACACACAATAGACAATGCGATAAGACACAACGTGATGTAATGAACAGATAGAAGGGTGTCGAACGAACAGCGGTGCTCTTAAACTGGCATCCACCTCGATTTAGTATAGTGCCGATGTTACAATATTTTTGATGTTAATCTCTATTCCGCGGCTCTTTCTTGCACTTTCCATTCCTTGTGAGTGTGTTCTCTTCTTTCATCGGGTCTTTTTTGTCGCTGTTGGATCAGCGATGCGGGGGAAGAGGAGCCCGAGCCGCCCGCGTAGCAGGCGCCTATCGTCACCACTAAGCTAACTTCCCTACAATTCCATGGCATGGTCTCAATTAGAGTTCCATATTTCGGTGATAATTTATTATCTATAGAGACTGAATATGATTCTTCCAGGATTCCCCGAGATATTTGGCATTTTCTGTGTTGTAAACGGGCTGACCAGCGATGTTAACGGTTAGGTTATTTTTTGAATTTACTATCAGCAATTGGGATTTCGAGGCGTTTATGCTACGGTTATTTTGGGCCGTCCACTCGTTCACTTTGGTCAGTTGGTCACTAGTCAGGGCTAGGGTTAGTTCGGATATCCATAATTTTCACTATCCGGATAACGGATATATCCGAACATTTGGAATTTAGTAAACCGGTTAACCGGATAGTGAATCCTAAGTGAGATAATCGATTTCACGAGGTCTGCATGAAAAATGGATCGCAAAATCATTACATAGTGTAATTGCAGCTCCCTCCTTATAAAGCACATCGCATCAATAGTGGCATCCTGTAGCCGGAACCGGAGTTTTGTAACAAAGAGTCCACACGTATTTAAGGCTCTTTCTGCTTCCACAAAATGGGCTGAATTATAATAAGCAACGCTTCCTTTTTGCCCATTCTTCTGTTTAGGTGTCCACTACTGGAAGGACGAGGAGTAGCTGATACCGGAATCATGATAGCTCGCTCTAATTCCTCCATGAGAAATTCACATCTGGCCCGTAGCCAGCCGAAAAATAAGGGGGTGTTTTAAATAAAACGAGGTGGTTTCGATTTTTTTCGAATTTAGTATCAGCGGAAATCAATTACGCTTGCACGCACGAGCAACGAACATATTTCCGGAATGCGAACATTCGATGTCATTCAGTTTCGCAATGTCACTCATTAATCACAATCGCTGATCATAATAATCTCAGCGGCATATTGTCTCCAAGCCAGCAAGAGATATGAGCCAACGCATGCCAGGCCCAAGACTATGGTTACGCCAGCGATGATATCGTTCGTACCATGCCTGTTGCAGATGCGATTCGGCAGGCCAGAGATAATATCGTGAGCACCAAGCCAATGCAGAATTGCAGATGCGATTATGTAGGTCAGTGATGGTATAATGTCCACATAGCCTATTGCAGATGTGATTCTGACAGCGGAACTAGGCTTGTTGAAGACTCAAAAAATCAGGCCAGCAACGATAGCCGAGTTCGCGGCGGTCAACGACCTAATTTGGCGATTTTCTCAGCGGGAGATTGCTTCGCGTTACACAGTGCATTGACGTTCCCGCTAATTGGCGACACGCTTCTCGCTAATTGGCCGCGCGAAACACTCATAATACGACTTATTGAAGCTTCCTACAAGTTTAAAACACATTATTAACGATACTATTTTATCCGGTTAACCGGCGGATTTATATCCGGATATCGGATAATAAAAAAACATGCGGTTAACCGTTATCCGGATAATCCAACCCTAGTCAGGGCATCCAGCTCTGCCGTCGAAGATGCGGAAGAGAGGAGGTGAGTATCGTCAGCGAACAAAGTGGTGTTCAATGAGGAGGTATCAAAAATGTCGTTGACATATAAGGTGAAGAGGACAGGCCGGAGGTTTATCTGGGTTCCTCTTCCCCCGCCGTTGCCGTTCTTACGGCGATAAAAACGCCCAGAAAAAGACCCGACGAAAGAAAGCGCTCACAAGGAATGGAAAGAACTAGTAGAAAGGGGCGCGGCTTCAAAAAGATCAACATCGAAAAGAACTGTGACATCGGGCACAGTGGTAGAGTAAAGGATCGCTATTGATGCGTGTCGTTCGACATCCTCCATCCCTTTTATCTGTTCAAGATATCGCATTGTGTCTTATCGCATTGTAAATTTGTGTGTGACTTGTTCAGATGAAAAATATAACTAAACGATTGTATTATAGATTACTAACCTCCGTAGGCTGTACTTTGTTTATATAGCTCAGTGTTTGTATGTACTTTAATTTATTTTCGGTAGTTCCCCTTTCATTGATACAATTATATTCGGCCTTCGCAGCACAGTTGAGTGACTTTGCTTCGCAGCTGATTGAGCTGAATCCAGTTGCCGATTGCCTTTGCCGGACTCGCGGACTGCATGTAACGATGACTGAAGCCATTAAAGCAGAAGATTCCGTTACTGTAAGAAAACTTGTGAGCGAAACAGAAGCCTTTCTGTTTGATTGCGATGGTGTTCTATGGGGATCTGGCAAAATTTACCCGGGAGTTTCCGATACGTTAAATAAGTTACAGAGCCAAGGGAAAAAGATAATATACGTCACAAACAACAGTACAAAATCACGACTCCAGTATCTGGAGAAAATTAGAGGTTACGGCCTGCAAGCAAAAATCAACGAAGTCTACTGTACTGCATACACGTGCGCAAAATATCTACAACACAAAGTAGGTCAAGATGAAGAAGTTTATGTGGTCGGAAATCCGTCCATTGGAACTGAATTGGACAAAGTCGGTGTTAATCACTTTGGTATTGGCCCTGATGATACAATCAAAAATGCGAACGAAGCTCACAAACTGGTGGATCCGCTCAAGAAGAATGTGAAAGCCGTCATTGTAGGATTTGATGATTACTTCAATTATTCAAAGATTACGAAAGTGAGTTGTAAAACATTTGTAACCCTAACTCAATATTTAAACCTATCATCTGGAATCATTACCATCACATATCCGTGAATTGCCTTATAATAGATTCTAAAAAGCCCTACCTGATCACCTCTTGTCATTACACTAACACTGTTGCCCTACCTCGCCCAGACATTGCTTCATTGATCATTTGCTACTATCGTTGAATTTTTCTTCTATTTTATTTTTTTAACTACTGCAACATTTTTTACAGCCAGACTGTTCAGAGTCAAGTGTACCTGTTTGATGCTGGTGTGATCAGACTAGATGACCTTCACGGTCTTATCGATCATTCCTATCTAATAATACCGAATACTGTGCATGCATATTTTCTGTACCACCACCACTGCCGTGTGTTATGTATTTTGGTTGGATGAAAATAAAGACTCTCTCTCTCACTCTCTCTCTTTATGAAATTATCCGATTGAGTCATTGTTGATGTCGGCAATAACAGTTTAATTACTGTGTTATATGAGTCTTCTGTCATCTACTATGCAATCTTTTCCCGACATTAGTTCTTACTTGCTGGTATGAAATTTTTGATCCAAGTAAACCAGACTTATATACAAACTACTGGATTTTGAAAAGGCTCTCTAGAACTAAATATAGAACTAAAACGACCTTTGAAAATCCGCAACTGATTAACTAAAGCACCACCAACTACAACAATCTATAATTGATTTGATATACCTGCCTATAGATACTTTGGCCTCTCCAGCTCTTGGTCTTGGGCATTGTCTTTTTTTGTCACAATAAATCTGTTTGATGTTCTGGCCCTGCCTTCAATACTTAACATTCAGTAGGAAATGACATACAAACTTGATGGATTTTAACCTTTAATGGAACTCAAAATGATTGTATTTTTTAGGCAATTTCCTACCTCGCAAACCCAGAAACAATATTCGTCGCAACGAATATGGATTCAAATTTTCCAGTAACAAATTCAGAATATATGATGCCCGGTACAGGTGCACTGATCACAGCGGTAGCATTTGCAGCAGGAAGACAACCAGATGTTATCTGTGGAAAGCCCGACTCAGTGATGATGGATTACGTAAAGGTAGGAATTCGTTTTTGGTGTTTCTCTGTCTTCGTTGAAGTTTTTCATTAATATGTGTCATGCTGTATCAAAAGCGAAACAGTAGCTATTCCGGCATATGTGTATTTTATTTACTACCATAGGGCAGGGTTGTAAGCAATCACAAGGTTCCGAGTCACAAGTCAATCTCACTTTGATAGTTTGACTCGAGTCAAGTCGAGTCATTGTCAATTCAGCACCGAGTCAAGTCCGAGTCCAAGTCACGAAGTGTGTTGTCGAGTCGGAGTCATAGCGTTTTGACTCGAGTCCGAGTCCAAGTCATTGTGTTGACTGTTCAGTTCCTAGTTAATGTCATGTGGAATCCAATTTTTACAACTCTGCTCTGTGATATCGAATGCTTCGCATTCATAGGGACTAATTTTCCTTGCTTGGGTAGCATTTCCAAGTACCAGTACTGATAGACGAAATAATAATAGTGTGATAACTTCACTATTCTTCAAAATTACAATGACATGCCTGTCTTGGTAGACCCAGTCTCGAGTCATATGACTTGGTCCGAGACATGCGCAATAACTCGAGTACAAGTCGAGTCAATACACAAATTCACTCGAGTCATTACTCATTTTTAAGAAAATGACTCCAGTCAAGTCGAGTCACCAAAAAATCGCGACTCATTACAACCCTGCCATACGGTACCAATCATAGTCAGACTTGCCCAATCACTATTGTCTTAGCTGGACTGTCAGCCAAATATATTGCTGTGGAGAATGGCTGGAGTAATTGTACTAAGTGCCTCTGGAAGGTACAGAACTTCAACACACAGTTAAATATGAATATATCATTCAATTATTGGACTGGGAAATGTTGAGTACCTGAGTGATTTGAATCAGAGTCGATTACCGCTTATTATGATGTCAGAATAGAGGGTTACCGTATGCCGTCCCGAATTTGTCGTCCTTTTTCAGGAAATCGAAGCAGAGGACGCCTAAATATCCTCCTTTTGGGAATTCATCCTCCTTTATAGCATTGGCAGCCACGCTAATGCACATTGCACAGGCACAACTAAAAACACGTCATAAATGACGCGAAATCTGTAATGGGGATGTTCGAGCGGGTGTTTAGGGAGTGGTCAATACCACAGCAGTACAACAGCAGTACTATCATAAAGTGGGTGATTAGGGAGTCAAGTCGGAAAAATTACTCTTTTTCGTTTTAGTCAACACAACAGGATTTCCCGTAAGAATTTTACAATCCTTTTGTGATTTGTATAATGTGTCCTCCTTCCCGGATCCCAAAATAGGGTAACTCTACATAACAGTAATAGTGATTTAAAGTTCCAATATGCATGTTTTGTGGCAACATGGAAAATGATGCCATTAGTGCGCTATCCAAACAAACTTTGTACTTGTGAACCATGACTATTTTGTTGCGCTTCATGACCATTGTGATGGTCAATCACTACTTACCGCAACCGCCGTCGCAGTATTTTCGTATAGCGTACTTGCACAACGCGATTTTTGGTGCTAAGAAACGGGCAATCGTGATTTTGAAGCTCCAACAGCCGAAATGAAGTATCGGAATCAATATTTTTAGTTGTTAAAATATTACTTTGGTGGTGTGAAAGTGTATATTTTCATAACTAGAAAAAAATTGGCTTGGATCATTAGTACTAATTACCAATGACACTAATTTGTTGCTAAATATCAAAGGACAAAACTAGACAACGTCCTATTACTATATTCCAATAAAGCATGGTACAAGTAAAAGCGGTATACCATAACCTGTAGTTCCATTTTATTTCATCTTGGTGTGTTGTAGCTCGTCATCATGATATGTTAAATGAATGAAAGTGTCTAATCAGTATCTGTATATTTTTATTTCAGGAAGAATGTGAATTTGATCAGTCACATGCAGTAATGGTCGGTGATAGGCTTGACACGGACATTCAATTTGGGAACAAAAATGGTTTGAAGACTCTCCTGGTTCTAAGTGGCGTCACAAGTACAAAGACACTTGAAGATGTGTTTCGTAACAATGACAAAGAAAAGCAACCAACCTATTATGCCAAATCCCTCTCTGAATTCGGTCAATATCTTTAGTGTTTCAAATGCGACGCGTAGTTTGTTTTACATGTAAGGTGCATTGCATGATAAGAAATTGTAGATTTTTTCCACCATCTATCGGCATTGTAATCGCGCATTGCTGCATGTCTATTATTGTGCCAAATTTAAGATCCAAAATTGATAATATATATTTCTATTATATTGATATGTGTGGAAACAACTTATATTAATTATTTGCACTTCGGGAACTTCATGTATACTTGATTTCAGTAACCTTTTTATCAGTTTGAGCACTCACAAGATAACAAAATTACAAAAGAATAAAAGAAGAGGTCGAAATTACTGGTTGAAGAATATTATTGATGTGCATTGTGCAATTATAGTGAAATCAGAACAAATACATGCATATTGCATACATACTGTACCATCAAATCAGCGCCACAACTATTCCAGTGAAGATAGTAAAGCAGTGGTTCCCAACCTTTTTCATCTCGTGCCTCCCTTGGCCGAAATTTCAGCCAAAATTCCCCCCTTAGGATAAATCTGCCCAATGATTAAAAATGGTCATTTTTACCGCGCAAACATCTGTTGACTGAAAGAATAAGACGGATGGTACCGAGTGTTTGTTTCTAGCAGTGCTGTAATAACACTTTGTAGACCGCCAAAAACCATGGTCTTGGTCCCAATCACACAAATTCTGGAAGGCTTGACTCAACAAACCCACACGCTTCCATTTGTGTTTTCGGCTTACCATGCACCAATCGCTAATATGACTGCTTTTAGAAAGTCAGTATCCATAAATTTACTGGTCTCGAGATTTTTTTCTCAAGTTTGCGTATGCATTTGGCCAACAATAGTGGTACTTTCATTTCATATATAGCAGAGTTGACCAGATTCTAGTTTGACTCGAGTCACCATTTTCTGATAACTCGACTTGACTCGAGTCATTTTCTCAAAATACGGAAACGACTCGACTCGTCTCGATACAATCTGGGTATTGACTCGACTTGGACTCGAGTCATTGTTCATGACTCGAACCAAGCCATATGATTCAAGACTATAAAACGGCCAAGACCGACATTTCATTGTAATTTCGAAGAACAGTAAAGTGACCACCCTGTTGGAATTTCGTCTATTGATCCTGCGTACCTGACAATGCGACAAAAAACTGCTCAAAGTGAGGAAAATTAGTATGTCATAAATCCAAATCATTCAATATCACCAAACAGTGTTGACTTGAGTGTGACTTGAACTCGTACTCGACTCATAATACCATGACTCGGACTCGACCGTCTTTTCGGTGACTTGGACTCAGACTTGACTCAATGGTGAATTGAAAATGACTCGACTTGACTCGAGTCAAAACTATGAAAGTGATATATTGACTTGTGGCTCGGAGCCTCGTGACTCGGTTACAACCCTGATATATAACATACACGTGATCAGATTCCCTGCTGGAGCTCTTTGCAATTTAGGACACCCATTACGTTTCGGCAACATTGCACCAAGTTTACCATGTCTATTTTCGATCGGGTTCACTAAAAATAAAGCAACGCTAGCGATCTCTTTGACTTGAATCGATGACGTTGGAATATTTAGTCACTGTCTGAAAATGTTTACTTACAAATATAAGATAAATACTTACACAAGAGGCTTTGTTGTGACAGATTCGGCACGACATTTACTCGCTTAGGAAATATTTGATTGAGAGGCCGTCGCTGGCCTACAAAATTGTCTTGCGAACTGCAGCACATCTGAACGAGTTAAAAAAGGGGTGGGGGGATTTGTATGTGAAAAATAAATTTCAAATAGCATTTGAACATACTTTCAGCAAACAAAGAAACAGCCATAATAAGGAGCATACGTTGGAATATAACTGGTTGATTACGTGACAGTTCGAACATGAACAATTTGGGAAATTCGTTACAATTCTAAAGTCGAATTCCTCCCTAAAAATTGAAAAATTCCCCCCAAGGGAGGAATTCCTCCCCGGTTGGGAAACACTGGCCTAGGCCAAGGTGGGTGTCCGATTCCATAGACAACTCCTAGTCGCTTCGACATCTTCCTTTCTTTTCATCGTATCGCATTTTTGTTGTGTATTGAACTGATAAAATTGCTATAATAAACCAATGATGATGATACTTAATCTTATTTTAAAGGCTTAGTGAAGCGAGTCCGGACGAACAGGAAATGTTCTACGAGCAACAGCGCCTGAATCATCCAATTGGGAGGATTGGAACCGTGGAAGAAATTGCGAGTGCGATATTGTTTTTGACATCAGAAGAGTCAGCTTGGACGACAGGAAATTGTTTCGTGGTGGATGGTGGAAGGTCACTCGTAGTGAGATAAATCCAGCCGCCGCCAATATAACAATATCGTCATAGATTTTGACTCGCAAATTCCAACTATCATCCCTCATAATCGCGTAAGCACTCACAGCAGAAATCGGGGCTTCGCTCAAATGTGTGTGATATATATTATGTTATTATAGTTAATCCACACTTCTAATGAAAGAAGTCAGAATAAAGCAAACATGTCGTTTTGATGTCGACACCTACGTGCATCAGTTGCAGAGGTGGTCGAAGTAGTCATCGTCGCTACTCAAGTAGACGTATAAGTAACGCCGGTATTTCTACTCAAGTAGAAGTAGGAATAGTGGTTCACAAGTAAGTAGGTATTTTGCGCATATTTTTGCCTACAAAACTGAAAACTGTCAAGTAGAAGTAGTCAAAAATCATAACTACTTAGAAAGTAGTGTGAGTAGGCAAAATCTACTTAAGTACTTCAAAAAGTAGAAGTACTTCGTTACTGACCACCTCTGATCAGTTGATAAGCAATTTGCCGAAGAAATGGCCGTATTATTCCAACATAGTGGCATCATATAAATTATAACAACGCATACATTCGGCTGTATTGCGCGAATTTGCTCGTATTACTAACACCCGTATACATCGACTTCCCCTGGACGGTTGTACTATAGAATGTAATTGGTGGATAATCCGATGATTATCAACGAAAAACTGAAATAACTCCGCTTCTACTAGTTGGAATTGAGTCAAATTTGTTTTGCATCGTCTTCGAAGACAGCTCAACAATTTCATGGGGTTGGCGCAAAAATTTGATTTTTTTTTCAATTTTTCCTAATAAATTAGAAGAGCTTCTTGGAGGTACAGAACTTCAATATACAATTAAATAGTATATTCATATTGAAATGAACCCGAATATTTTCGGCTGACACTCGTCAGGGGTAATCGTCAGCAACTAGTAGAGAATTGGAAAGAACATTGTATATCAACAATCGTATCACAAAATATGACGTCACCAGCATGAAATTTCGAATGAGAGAGCGTTCAATGTACTATTTTTAGGTGATACACGAACTCCTTTTGTTGGCAGAGTTTTGGTTGATGTATTTTGATAAAAGTTGATTCCAAGGCACACAAATGGAATTGTGAACGGCCTCGACCTACGATTCGAAATCGGTCGTCTCGATAATTATTCGCACAAATCGGATTATCTAACAGATGTTTGCCGATGGCAGAATTAATGGCTTTTGATCGATCAGCATCAATCTTAAGTGGATGAGTTAAGGGTGAGCTTTTCACATCGCGTGACGCACGTGTTCTGATAAATCTGGGGACATGTTGGTTTATGCGGTCCTGCAGACGTCTTGACGTTCTTCCCACGTAGCCACAATCACAGTGGCACCTATATTCGTACACTACATTACTTTGTTGAAGTGCAGGAAGCACGTCTTTGCGTGTTGAAGGGAGCAGTTGTGTTGTTGTAAAAATCACATTGGTTTTGACTGTATCGTAACATTTACCGACAGCAGAAATCAATTGTTTTTCGAAGCGGGTGGAAATGGGGCCAATCCAAGGTAGATGGATATAAACATCTTTTATTGTTCGTGCGGTGGGCTCTGTTCGTTTTTCCGCGTTGAATTGTGTTAATTTCCTCTCCATGCCGCGGCTGATGACGTGTTCAGGGTAACCGTTATCAAGTAAGATTTTTCGGATGCAGTCAAGTTCTAAACTCAGTTTGTTACCCGAACATATCATCAACGCTCTATGCACGAGTGTGCCTATGAGGTTAATTTTTCTGCGTCGAGGACTGAATGAATTCCAGCGAAGGTATTGGCCTGTGAATGTCGGTTTTCTGAAAACAGACGTTTCAAATTTGTTGGTATTGCGCTTTTCAACTAATACGTCCAGAAATGATAATGAGTTATTGCGTTCTTTTTCTATTGTGAATTGCAAGGCCGGGTGAAGCGAGTTTAAGCGAATGAGAAATTGGTCACACTCCGATTCATTCCTGAAAATGACAAATGTATCATCTACGTATCGGCGGTACAATAGTGGTTTGGCGGACTCACGCTGGGACAGAAGCTCGCCCTCGTAATACCCTACGAAAATGTTGGCCAAAATAGGTCCCAGGGGACTACCCATGGCTAAGCCGTCAATTTGGCGAAACATGACCTCGTTAAAGCTAAATTCCACGGAGCCAGTTGCCGCTTGTAAAAGTTCAACAAAGACGTTACGCGGGATTGATGGTGGTGGTAGCTTACCACCGTACAGCGCGTTGGCACAAATATCAATAGTCTCATGCAGCGGAACGTTCGTAAAAAGACTAGAGATATCAAATGAGCTCAGAAACACGTCTGGATTCGGCAAATCCAGGTTTCGTATTTCACCAGCGAACGTGAACGAATCGCGAACACATTCCGCGCCGTACAATTCCCGAACCGGTTCCAAAATGTCAATAAGCCATTTTGCCAGCTGATGGTGAGCAGACCCGATCATGGAAAGTATAGGTCTCACTGGGACACTGCCCGGTCGACAAGGCGGACTTCCTGATGAACAAAGAGTGTTTCCTAGCCATCAAAGCATTGCGATCCAACCCTGAAATTCACATCACCAAACCAGACAAAGGATCCGGTGTTGTCATTCTGAACAAAGCTGACTACATTTCGAAAATGGAATCAATATTGCATGACAAAACCAAATTTATCACGCTTGGTTCGGTTTCGGAATTTGATAATACACCTAAAATTGAAAGACGACTGACCAACCGTTTGCTGACATTGAAGAAAAACGGTGTCCTAACGGCAGAAACATACAGCGCCATCAGACCGACGGGATCGCAAAGACCACGCATGTACGGACTGCCAAAAACTCACAAAGACAATGTCCCAGTGAGACCTATACTTTCCATGATCGGGTCTGCTCACCATCAGCTGGCAAAATGGCTTATTGACATTTTGGAACCGGTTCGGGAATTGTACGGCGCGGAATGTGTTCGCGATTCGTTCACGTTCGCTGGTGAAATACGAAACCTGGATTTGCCGAATCCAGACGTGTTTCTGAGCTCATTTGATATCTCTAGTCTTTTTACGAACGTTCCGCTGCATGAGACTATTGATATTTGTGCCAACGCGCTGTACGGTGGTAAGCTACCACCACCATCAATCCCGCGTAACGTCTTTGTTGAACTTTTACAAGCGGCAACTGGCTCCGTGGAATTTAGCTTTAACGAGGTCATGTTTCGCCAAATTGACGGCTTAGCCATGGGTAGTCCCCTGGGACCTATTTTGGCCAACATTTTCGTAGGGTATTACGAGGGCGAGCTTCTGTCCCAGCGTGAGTCCGCCAAACCACTATTGTACCGCCGATACGTAGATGATACATTTGTCATTTTCAGGAATGAATCGGAGTGTGACCAATTTCTCATTCGCTTAAACTCGCTTCACCCGGCCTTGCAATTCACAATAGAAAAAGAACGCAATAACTCATTATCATTTCTGGACGTATTAGTTGAAAAGCGCAATACCAACAAATTTGAAACGTCTGTTTTCAGAAAACCGACATTCACAGGCCAATACCTTCGCTGGAATTCATTCAGTCCTCGACGCAGAAAAATTAACCTCATAGGCACACTCGTGCATAGAGCGTTGATGATATGTTCGGGTAACAAACTGAGTTTAGAACTTGACTGCATCCGAAAAATCTTACTTGATAACGGTTACCCTGAACACGTCATCAGCCGCGGCATGGAGAGGAAATTAACACAATTCAACGCGGAAAAACGAACAGAGCCCACCGCACGAACAATAAAAGATGTTTATATCCATCTACCTTGGATTGGCCCCATTTCCACCCGCTTCGAAAAACAATTGATTTCTGCTGTCGGTAAATGTTACGATACAGTCAAAACCAATGTGATTTTTACAACAACACAACTGCTCCCTTCAACACGCAAAGACGTGCTTCCTGCACTTCAACAAAGTAATGTAGTGTACGAATATAGGTGCCACTGTGATTGTGGCTACGTGGGAAGAACGTCAAGACGTCTGCAGGACCGCATAAACCAACATGTCCCCAGATTTATCAGAACACGTGCGTCACGCGATGTGAAAAGCTCACCCTTAACTCATCCACTTAAGATTGATGCTGATCGATCAAAAGCCATTAATTCTGCCATCGGCAAACATCTGTTAGATAATCCGATTTGTGCGAATAATTATCGAGACGACCGATTTCGAATCGTAGGTCGAGGCCGTTCACAATTCCATTTGTGTGCCTTGGAATCAACTTTTATCAAAATACATCAACCAAAACTCTGCCAACAAAAGGAGTTCGTGTATCACCTAAAAATAGTACATTGAACGCTCTCTCATTCGAAATTTCATGCTGGTGACGTCATATTTTGTGATACGATTGTTGATATACAATGTTCTTTCCAATTCTCTACTAGTTGCTGACGATTACCCCTGACGAGTGTCAGCCGAAAATATTCGGGTTCATTTCAATATGAATATACTATTTAATTGTATAATAAATTAGAAATTTCAATAGGATCTGCGGAGTTCCATACTTGTTAGAATCAGGGATATCTTGGTTAGAATTTAACTAAATTTGGTGTGCAGTGATTTTTAGGGTAATCTGAATATTTAATTAGTGAGAGAGAGAGATGATATTCTTTTTCGCCTGCACCATCGAGATGCTTTGACGACGGAGTTGCGATACGGCCCCATGAGGTCATCTAGTCTGCGCCCCAGTTTTTTTTTCTCCTCCTTGCTATCCGTGATTGCTGAGCGCCTAGCAGGATAGCTGCGGATACCATTTTTCGAGTCTTTGGTATGACCCGGCCGGGAATCGAACCCACGACCTACCGCTCGAGAAGCCGGACGAAAATAGTTATTTTTGAACAGCCCTAGTGCACGTGCAATGTGCTTGTGCAATGTGCATGCCTCTTACAAGCACAACACGATATTCCCTCTTTACCGGAGTTGTAGGTCATACGGTGGAAATCTGACTGATCGACTTCATCAAAATACATCACAGCTGCCTCGGAGGACCGATGTTGTCGCAAATCACAGAACTCGCTGATGAACGCGATTAAAACAGTAGCTAACCGGGAGAAACGCTGCAACGCGCATTGGGTTGCTGATTTAGAAACGAGCAACAGTTAGAAAACTAATTACCTGTAATCTCGAAAGTGAGAGTGAAACTCGACACATGAACGCCCCTCGCCTGCATACAGCACCAAAGCCTTTAAAATATGTCTATAAAGACAGACACTGATAAATAAAATTCTATATTTCCTTCCCATAGAATTTAAACATTCATGCACAGAACATTGAATCACGTAAATGCACTAGAAAGTGCGAGTACACTAGCTGAGATTCGCCCCTTTTTGAGCGAGGCAGTGTGCTTTTCTTATGCCGTCACACGCATCACTACGATACTGAAATTCGACCCTCACACGCAGCAGATCATCACAGAGTCTTTTCAGCATATCCTGGTTTTTGACAGGTCGCCCGGTTGCTAGTGAAACCCAATTATTCGCTTTCCATCTTGGCAGATAGCATGTAAATATATCCACAATAAGTTTGGAATCCGTCCGTAAGCAGAGTTCAGAAATCCTGGCTGATTTTGCTAGCAATACGGCCGCATGCGCGGAAGCTATTTCCGCACGAACACTTGTCAATCTGCTACCGCCGTGTGGAATCGCTAAATTAAACGGGTGATTATCGCTACCCCAATAAACACCTATACCACTTTTTCGGATATTAACATTATTGCTATTATTACTCAAACAGCTACCATCAGTGTATACAACAGTTTGGCCGCTTGCTGTTCTTTCCAACTGTACATCGTGAGTGTTTTTCAGCAAGTGATTAATGTGCGACTTCAGGTTTAGGAAGGTCACAAAAGTTCGCCTTTTCCCACAATCTTTGACATCATTGATAGTATCAACAGATGAACAATCTTTCTTGATTTCTCGGAAATGTTGACTTTGTCGATTCCGAAAGTATAGAACATGATGCTTTGATTGCCTCACACTGCAATTTATACAGTAAGTTATAGGTCTCATGTTAGCCCCACAACTTCATTGCCCACTCAATTAACCCTTGGAGAGTGTAAAAACAAAACAAACAAACATTTAGTGAAACACAAAGGCTCATTCATAGCTTATCAAGCTGCAAATATAGTATGGTTATTCTTATGCGTCTAGTCACAAACACAATACCGGACGCGATGGATTGAAATACCATGCTATGCAAGAGCGAATGTAGTTCTTTTACCTAACGCCATGGCATAGGATCGGTTCAATCTTCTCATTGCTCTTACTAAGTAAAGACACAAGCAAAAAGAAAACAGAAGTCAATAAATATGGATGACTATTATCATCACAGAATATCAAACATTCACAACTTGGTGATGAATTTCAAAAAGATTAGTTTCAACGATACTAGTTATCACATGGGCGAATCCAAGGTGCCTCGGCCGTGAGCAGTTTGTCTAATTGAGATCCTCATCATCAAATAAGTCTTCAAACTTGTTATAGAAGTCAGCGTGCACCATCTTCTCATTGGCACTCAGTTCGGATATTTGCATCGCTGATGACGATTCAGCAACTGCCTCGTCAGAAATTTCGTTATCGGGAAACATTTCGTCGGCAACTGGCACGGGCATCGTCAAATTGGGCTTCATACTTTTGACTGGAAAATTACTTGAGACTTTTACTCTAAACTGCGGAACAAATAATTCTCAATTAAGATCGGAAGGAGTCGTTAGTTGAAGCCAGTGTTACTTGGGGTTCCAAATCGATGTCCGTAGCGAAACTTTGTTAATTAAACGATATTACATTATTGTTGAAATTTATGATGAAATTATAGCATATGCTCTTTAAGGCCTATAGTATAAACTATGATGTAAAATACATATTGTTTGACACAGGGTATAGAAATACAAATTTTTGATACCAAAGTACAGTCGATCTGAAATATATGCCTTGCATTTGAAATAAAGGACCTTAAAACACAGGCAGACAAGAGTATATTCGTTTTCAGCATTAGTCACAAAATCATTGACAAACACTGTGGTATGTTGGCGATCTGTATGTATATGTTAGAACACTATAATTCAATGTACTGAACTCACAATGTCATATATATCATATACTGCTTCTGGATTAATTTTAGCAAAAAGTGTAGGCCTGCTATATCTAATATACACTACCAGTACACTGTTCAGTGCACGGTGAATTCTGTAACATATCTCAATTAGCGTTGGGACCCCTGGAAATCCCGATGAAATCCCGGGATTTGTGAACAGCATCTACCAAGCCTTATGTAGCTCCATATCTCTTATTTTGGTAATAAAGCCGTGTCACAAACTCAGCTGATTGTCTAGAACAGTGGCCTCAAACACGCGGCCGGCCAAAACTATTTTTGCGGCCCACGTCGGCGTTTTGACTTTCCAAGCATTCGACAATATTAAACTCGAAAATTTCAGATTTCGGATTTGAGAACTTGAAATTTCATTCTGAAACCACTCCAAAAACCTGAATCGCTATCACACATCAAACGCCCATTAGCTGCTAAATTATAATGCGACAGCTTTTACAATGACACGATGCATTTGACGTCTCGCATGGTTTCTAACTGTCTATATAACTCGTTATGTCGCCAAATTATGTCAAGCACAACAATATTTTTAAAAAATATTGAAAAATATGACTTTTTTGTGACAACCGTGAATATTACAAGTGTATTACATTTTCACAATGTATGTATGGAATGCCAATCTGCAAGGTCCGACAAAAAAGGCGTACTGGGAAATACATATTATAGGCTACCCCTATTTGGAGCTGCTGCCCGCCGCGTCATCAAAAACTACGAAATTGGCGTTTCGGACCCCTGATCTAAACCAGTGGTTCTCAACCGCTGGTCCGCGGACCGGTGCCGGTCTGCGACGTCATTCCTGCCGGTCCGCCAGGGATATTACAATTTTATACCTCAAGTTCAAGATGCAATGTTGAAGGCTTGTCCATTGATGAAATGATTAAAATATCAAATTTTAAACTGATTCAGAACTTCGTGAGGTAACAACATTATGTCTGAAAACATGTTCGATTCGACTTATTAAGTTCAAGAGGTGTCATTTGACGACATGCGAGCGACAAGTACAGAACAGATACGAGCCGACTCATCGCTAAACAGAACAGTTCGCGTGATACTTCGTTTTTGATTTATTCATTCTGTGCAGGACCGTAACTGGGGCACCCCAAACCGCCCAGTTAGAGAGGGGCCGAGCTTCAGGAGAGCCCAAAATTATTTTCAAATGAACATAAATGATAGCGTATTCAAAAAAAATTTCCAACATTTGCCATTTTTTTTTCGCGCTTAACGCGATTTATTGCCACTAAATGTCTTGCTTATTCGGTGCCCGTCTCCGAAAAATACGCATGATTAATAGAAATAGGCATTTTGGCGTCAGTCATTACCGCACCATGACGTACCAACACATAATCAAGTTTAGGCAGCGAGAAAACCGATTTAGTCATGATCGAAAATTATCGCCATTGGCGCCTTATGGGCCCAAGGCCAACGTTTTGGGGAGTGGGCCGACGAAGTGCTTTTTCGGCGCGGATTGCATGTATAGGGAGGCATTTTCTCCCGGCGCGCATTGTATCCGTAGTTGGCAGAGTAGCCTATGCGTTCGGTCGCAGTGGATAATGAGCAAAGGTAGCACGAGAAGGTGCTTGGTTCGACTCCGAAACACTTCTAAACTCGATATTGTCAAAGAAAAAAATATTATTCGAGTTGACGTGGTCGGTTAAACCCACGACCTTTGGCGCGAAAGACCGTAAACGACTCACGGCGGTAGTACATTTATCTGGACGAGGCAGTTTTACCTCAACTCAGCAGACTGACTACCATAGACTCACATGGATGCCATCATGAAGATAATTAATTACGATCAAAACAGTCTTAATGTCACTCTTTATAGCACCATATAATTGCAAAAAACGGTTGCATACTTCACATTTTGATTTTGGCTTCATTTCAATTTTGAAAGTTCACCGGTCCACCAGACATTTTTTGAAATTTTGCCGGTCCGCGAGATGAAAAAGGTTGAGAACCACTGATCTAAACGATGTCTTGATGCTCTTATGTTTTGCTTCAATTCAATATCACAAGGACTAAATGTTATTTGTGTAACTTGTAAGTGTAGGCTATTTTACTACTTTTCTAATCCCGGGGAATCCCGGGATTGAGGAGCGAAAATCCCGGGAAATCCCGATCCCGGGATTTCAAATTTGATCCCGAAGTCCCAACCCTAATCTCAATGTCAACATGACATTCTTTGTTGGGGTACCGACAGTAAGAATCTACTTGATCCACTCTAAAAACTACAACCCCACAAACAATGACGGGCTCTCTGTATCATCACTAGGGACCTAAAATGGCCTGGATGTGTAACTGAGAAACTAAATAAAGATTTGGTGTTCTAGACATAGAAGATATGAGGATAGTAATTATTGTCAAGTTTATGTATCAGTTATATAGTGCGGTCACTGTCCCACCAAATTGAAAATTCAACAACAGAATGAAGAGCGCATCGAGTACACTACAAGCCTGATTGGAATCTCCGTCCTTTTTTTGAAATAAATCCTGCGTGATAGCAGCTTTTTTCGCGTGACAGGGTCAACTTAGTGGCGTGACAAGCAAGGTTACTGACTTCAAATGACTGTGTTAAGCCGGTGAGAGGAGATCAGATGCTAATGGTTAGCAACTGGTAAGGTGCAAGTACTTTACCAACAGACAGTAATCAACAGATCCTGGATAGAGGATTAGGTCAAAACATTATATACCACATACTAACTGGAATATAGCATTTCGGGTGGCTGAGAACATTGACTTTTTTTCAATTTTTTTTTTAATTTTTTTTTTTTAATGAAATCAACGACCCGTGACGGCGTGATCGCGTGCAACTGGCGACCAAGTCGGCGTGATCCCGCGTGCCTTGGACACCGATTCCATACTGGACTACAAGTGCAACACAATCACACCAACCCCGTAGCCGCGTCGTCCAACTAATATATTTTGTTCAGCTCGAGTTACATGAGAACACACACACACACACACACACACATCATTTTCCGCTCTTTTCATCTGGGACACCCGTGGGTCGTGTAAAATTAAAAGACTAAGACTGCGGTACTCCATATTGTTTCGACACCCTCCTATCTTTTCATTATCGCAATCTTGTGGCCGTTTTGAATGGATAAAAATATAAATAAACGACTGACTGACAATCATCAACATCATTATTATACAACTAGTCTCAGATTTGTTTTGGTCTTCTGGATACATCGACGAAGTACCGTATAGGTCAGCTGTATATACATGAAACGAATAACCGCAACACTCTCCCAGCAGTCCCTCCATAGTTCAATTATAGAACATCTACAATCTCTACATACCACAATTGCAGCCTCAATTAACTATCGCCTATTGGTACTTCCTCGTAATCTTTGAAGATTTTGAACCAATGGAAAACTGAACAGGACCTTTCCACTCCAGCTTTCCGTGGTGAGCTATTATGATTTATGAGGATCCAATTTAATGCTTGGTCGCAGCTGAATCCAATGTATCGTCGGATTTGCGATCTATCGCCGCATCCCGCAAAGATGAACGAATTTATTAATTTATAAATACAAGCCCTATTTGGAATTTGAGCTTCTACATCAAACTCAAAAGCAACATAGCAGTTATATTGCAGATCGTAAACTCGAATGCCGACCGTGAGACCTTGCCGGGTGGACTTTGACATCGCATGTGCCCTGTGGACCGGGCTGTAACACGCCTCTTCATGGAGTTCCCAGCAAATCTACTTCACTTTTGTCAAGTAGCTTAACATCTGTGTTGCAACTTAAATATAGCCTATCGGCATGTACTTTTGAAATTGTACGGATGTACCTTTGAGTTGAGTCAGGCTTCTCAGAACCACTTACTAGAATGTTTTAAACCTTACTTTACTACAGTGTTTCCCAACCGGGGAGGAATTCCTCCCTTGGGGGGAATTTTTCAATTTTTAGGGAGGAATTCGACTTTAGAATTGTAACGAATTTCCCAAATTGTTCATGTTCGAACTGTCACGTAATCAACCAGTTATATTCCAACGTATGCTCCTTATTATGGCTGTTTCTTTGTTTGCTGAAAGTATGTTCAAATGCTATTTGAAATTTATTTTTCACATACAAATCCCCCCACCCCTTTTTTAACTCGTTCAGATGTGCTGCAGTTCGCAAGACAATTTTGTAGGCCAGCGACGGCCTCTCAATCAAATATTTCCTAAGCGAGTAAATGTCGTGCCGAATCTGTCACAACAAAGCCTCTTGTGTAAGTATTTATCTTATATTTGTAAGTAAACATTTTCAGACAGTGACTAAATATTCCAACGTCATCGATTCAAGTCAAAGAGATCGCTAGCGTTGCTTTATTTTTAGTGAACCCGATCGAAAATAGACATGGTAAACTTGGTGCAATGTTGCCGAAACGTAATGGGTGTCCTAAATTGCAAAGAGCTCCAGCAGGGAATCTGATCACGTCAGCGGCGGCTCGTGACAATATCGGGTGGTGGGGCAAGGGATGCAAGCGACATCAACATGACGTCACAATGGTGTTTTCCAACGTAAACAAGTAACTTGGTGGTACGGTAACACGAACGATAACAGTGATTTTAACGTATGTGCCGCGAGAGGTCTGCTGGTGAGCTGTTACTTGAAGTGTGGCAACTGCGTAAACGGCGTGCGGAACAAAGATTCGACACGGTTCATGTTCGCACTACACCTGACTAATTATCTGCAGAAATGGAAATGACTATAACTCGAGAGATTGCGAAAGCCTAACTGCAAAGGTCAACGAGTTCGGACACATACGCAATTGTTATCTCACAGATTGGACATGTCATATTGAATCCAAAACATCATTCTGAAGAACTACGGATAGCAGCCTCGGAAATTCGGTCCCGGTACAGCATAGGAGATTTTGGCCTTGAAGCTGGAGACTGTCACACGACACATACGGCTTACGGTCTATTCTATAGTGTCTATATGTCTGCTGCAAAATCGCCTTTGGAAAATATATTACCGAATAAATACGTGATTGAAAGCCGAAAACTTGGTACACTGTTACATGAAATCATCGAGAAGTAGCCTCATGACCCAGGGATATCCCTGTCATGACCGTTTTCGGTATGGTACACTGTCATAATTAATACGAACAGACCAACACCGAATTTTGCGTAAAATTTACTGAGGAATAGGCTGATCAAGCGATCAGCTGTTAGCCGCCATCGAAAACGAAACAGCTATCGCGCTTGACAGGGGTTGTAATTGTGAGCAAATGGCCCGAAGGCCACCATTCCACGGTGAAATTGACATTGGAGAATATAAAATAAAACTAAATATTTGAATGCAAACCGAGGATGTTAGTAAACTGTTTCATGATATCATCATCTCATCACCTATCTCAGTATGGAACACAGATACACCGGCTTTTGCGTGAAATCCGCAATGCGTTATGGGTAGGCTAAGTGTCAGATCAGCGCACATCTCTACCATACTCGAACTTAATAACGAAATTGCTGCCCTAATCATTGAGTGTCAACCTTGAGACTTGGCACAGCGTTCGATACTAAAATCAAGACATACCATGTAAAAGTTCATGACGGATCTAGCTAAGGAGAATCGTTAAAATCAATGGAGACCAATACCGGCTTTGCGTGAAATATGTTTGCGATACATGACCGATCAGCACACACTCGACTTTGGAAACGGAATTACTACCCTAAACTTTGAGTAGAAACCCTGAAACTTAGGACAGTGTTAAATACCACCATCACGACATGACATACCAAGTTTCAAGAATTATCATGGTGTGAAACACCATCAAAATCGACCTGTACCAGCAACGGTCGACTCAACGCATATCACGGTATCCGAGTTCAGATATAGATACGATTGTTACATCACACCTTAGGGGCGAGCAAGCATATTTGCCCCGGTTGCTCGGCCATTTTACGAATAGGAGAGAGTAAAGCAACGTTTCTTAATTGTGCGCAGCTTTGAGAGAATAGATAGTGAAAGCTTGTTATGAGCGCTACCGGGGCAAGCCCCGGCTAGGCATTCACAAAGCGAAAACACAGAAGAGAATTCGATTTTCGCGGAGACTTCGCTATGTATGGGCATTTGCAAGCGAAAGCACAAGAAGAACGCGGGTTTCGCTGTGATCTCGATATATCTTGAGCGCTGTGCGTCTATAAATGGTTAAATTGTTATTGAACAGAATTTTAGGTGGGGCAATGCCCCAGTTGCCCTATAGGACGAGCCGCCACTGGATCACGGGTATGTTATAAATCAGGGTTGTAACCGAGTCACGAGGCTCCGAGCCACAAGTCAATATATCACTTTCATAGTTTTGACTCGAGTCAAGTCGAGTCATTTTCAATTCACCATTGAGTCAAGTCTGAGTCCAAGTCACCGAGAAGACGGTCGAGTCCGAGTCATGGTATTATGAGTCGAGTACGAGTTCAAGTCACACTCAAGTCAACACTGTTTGGTGATATTGAATGATTTGGATTTATGACATACTATAATTTTCCTCACTTTGAGCAGTTTTTTGTCGCATTGTCAGGTACGCAGGATCAATAGACGAAATTCCAACAGGGTGGTCACTTTACTGTTCTTCGAAATTACAATGAAATGTCGGTCTTGGCCGTTTTATAGTCTTGAATCATATGGCTTGGTTCGAGTCATGAACAATGACTCGAGTCCAAGTCGAGTCAATACCCAGATTGTATCGAGACGAGTCGAGTCGTTTCCGTATTTTGAGAAAATGACTCGAGTCAAGTCGAGTTATCAGAAAATGGTGACTCGAGTCAAACTAGAATCTGGTCAACTCTGCTATATATGAAATGAAAGTACCACTATTGTTGGCCAAATGCATACGCAAACTTGAGAAAAAAATCTCGAGACCAGTAAATTTATGGATACTGACTTTCTAAAAGCAGTCATATTAGCGATTGGTGCATGGTAAGCCGAAAACACAAATGGAAGCGTGTGGGTTTGTTGAGTCAAGCCTTCCAGAATTTGTGTGATTGGGACCAAGACCATGGTTTTTGGCGGTCTACAAAGTGTTATTACAGCACTGCTAGAAACAAACACTCGGTACCATCCGTCTTATTCTTTCAGTCAACAGATGTTTGCGCGGTAAAAATGACCATTTTTAATCATTGGGCAGATTTATCCTAAGGGGGGAATTTTGGCTGAAATTTCGGCCAAGGGAGGCACGAGATGAAAAAGGTTGGGAACCACTGGCCTAGGCGATGTAAAGAGGAGGCATGATATGCACACTGAATGAAAGTAAAGAAGATAGTATAGAAAAAGGAAGCGACAAGAAATAGTTATGTAAAAGCGTTATGTAAGTTGTATTGTACGGTATCGCATAAAACAGTGTGATGCGAATTTCCCTGTCTTGCGAATACTTTCTGTCGACCAGGATCATCACTATATCGGCTATATCCGTCTTTGTTCAAATTGTTCACTATATTGAACTGGAAATCCACGAGGAAAAGCTGAACGTTTATACTTCTTGCAAGGCTTTTATATGTGCCAGCCTATTAGGGTAGTTAGGCTATTTGAATGTCACCGTAACGTTCAGTCGGACGTGAGTCAATTATGGGCTGCATTTTCAACATTTTGATCTGAACTTGATAGTTTTTAGTTCCCAGTCATTTTCGAGGTTTGCGGTCAGACCCATATTTAAACTATGTTTACCAAACACGTGAACATGATTGTGCACTGTGCAGTGCAGTAACCTATCCCTATGCCAATTACCTGCCAATGTTGGTCCTGACGACTGATGGATTCACGGAATTAACACGCACATTTTTGTGTGCGTATTCTCGCGCTGTAGACCTCGTGAAATAATCTACTGAAGCTTTGCTCATTCCGTACATCAGTAGGTTGTCTATAACGCACGGTCCTGCAACACTCGAAACATTTACTATGTTTCCGCGCGAGGCCTCCAAATACGGAATTGCGCATTTGGACAGAATGAACATTGCTTTCACGTTGACAATAAAATGAAAATCGAAATCTTCAGCGGAAGATGTCGTTAAATTCCCAGATTTGGAAGTTCCGGCGTTGTTGATGAGAATGTCCAGCCTCTTAAAATTCGCCACCACTTTTGGCACTACAACTTCCACTGCAGCTATATCGTGGAAATCAACCAGTATTGGAAGAACTTCTCCGGTCTATTCTCTTGGCAATAGTCCTTTACTTTATACAGATTTGTTTGGTTTCTGCCGGTAATGGCTAAATGTGCGCCGCGTTTCGCAAATCCTTCGGCTACTGCACGACCGATTCCACTCGAAGCCCCCGTGACCAAAACGACTTTGTCTTTGAAACTCATAGCGAATGACAATCAGGCCTACCTATAGTTTAGGTTCTGATTTGCGATGATGCAGCAGGAGTAGGCTTGTGTTTTTCGATTAATCACGTTAGGCAGTCACGTTAACTCCACTTTCTGCATTGAGAGCAGGCCTATGTCGAACTGTCGTGACAGTATATGCTTATTATTGCGTATCGATCGATTCGGTAACCCGACCAAGCCTTTCTCAGTGAGTACAAATATTCTCCTCAATTGGTCATCATATTCGGTGACACATTGCGTGTTTAGGATATGGTTTCTGCGTGCTTGTACATGTACAAGTTCCATCTACTCAAATCAAGGCTCAGGGATCAAGAGAATCGTATAGATTCAAACCCTGGTATACAAACTGTTCTTCAAATATGAGCCATTATTTACGCATTGAGCTTGTCCGAGGTCCTTCGAAACAGGGATTGCAAGGCAAGGTGTTTGAATAATATAATGTGAAATGTGCGCCGCGAAGAATGCGCCTATTTATTAACTATTCAGTGAACTGCATAATAGCTGACGCACTTGCACGTATGTATATATATATATGCGGAGACTGGAAATCGCCAAATTCGGTCATTGCTCCGAATATTTCATAATGACTTCTCTACCTCGGAATCAAAAGCGCACAAGTAGGCTACAATACACGCCCGTCCACGTCGTCCAAATGTTAGGGTTACCATGTATTTTGGAAATCTGACAAGAGGACACTTTTTCAGACTTGCAAAACAGGATGAAAATCCTGAAATAATGGTAAATTTTCCACACTTCGTGGTCGGTTGACTAAAAAATAGGTAAACTTCCTCGCTCTGTGACCAGAATACCGTTTTTCTCTTCACATAGTCAGGTGGTTGACTAAAAAGGTCAACTTACTCTCTCGGCGCCCAAATTACAGTGTTTTCCTTCACATTATAAGGTGGTTGACTTTAAAAAAAGGTCATCTCCGGCTCAGCTCCCGCAATACCCGCCTCAGCATTACTTTAGTGCTGTTTTACGGCATCTCAGGCGATTTTGGCCGTAAATTTGACCAAAATTCTCAAAAAAGAGGACAAGATCTCAAAAAAGAGGTCAAAAGGGCGTCCTCCGCTTTCAAAAAAGTATAAAAAGAGGACAAAATCCTCTTAAAAGAGGACGTATGGTAATCCTAGTGTGCATGTGCCTGCCTCCTCTTTACATCGCCTATAGGCCCGCGGGTGGCCAGCAACCTTTTCGGCCAAAGGGCCACATGAGATTTACGAATCATTTCGCGGACCACTTGAATGTTAGAAACCATTTTTAGTCGTCCGAAAGGAGTGAACCGGACTAGATAACCGTGAAATCAAGACTTATATTACCACGCATCAAAATCGATGGAAACTCTGAGTGCATCCACGTCCTGGCCGCATGAAGCGCTAAATTTTTTCTAAGGTAATGAATAAATTTGGTCAAAAATAATGTTATTTGCATATATTGCGGGTCGCCTCTATATACCGCTGGGCTAATTTGCCTTGACGTATCAATATCGAAGATTTCGGCGAATAATATGTATTATCTTTTTGTGCAAAGGTTTCATCGCTGTCGATGTTTCGGCGAGTGCAGACGCGAATTCGCATGTTGGACGAACGTTCTCTCATAATTGCGAATACAGTTCTGTCAATTGTGCGTATTTTTAATTTTCGATTTCGTGGACACCAATACTAAAAGAATGGTATCAAATAAATATGTCACAAAATCTTATACTTTTTGGTCATACGACGATCCATGCAAAAATGTCGCTGGTCCCTGGCAACACAAATGCGTCGGAACTAATATTTTTGTCATCAATAGTCCAGGTCGTTTCGACACCTTCCTGACTTGTCATTGTATCGCAATTTTAGTGGTGTATTGAACTGATAAGAATTGCTAATAAACTGAGCCGATATGTCGGTATCAAAACACCATATCGCCTATTTACTTCATTGGCCTGTCTCTCATTTATTTGAAGTGTGGATGACTAACAATACTGACCTCTTGTCGAATGCGATCGACATGGCTTGTACTCGGACTAGACTCTACTCTAGAGCACTGGACTCAATAGCAGCAATTTTAAAGTGCCAACGACTCCAGTAAAAAATTAAAATTAGTGAATGACTTGTGACTCGGAACTTCGTGACTCAGTTACAGCCCTGCCCTGGAGTAATATCAGGCTTGTAATGACTCGAGTCATGACTCGACTGGAGTCAGACTCGAGTCACGATTTTTTTATGACTCGACTTGACTCGAGTCATTTTTTTGAAATGGGAAAATGACTCGACTCGACTCGAGTCAATATTTGGATTGACTCGACTTGTACTCGAGTCATTACGAATGACTCGACCCAAGTCATTGACTCGCCGTATTTTATATGACTTGAAGATGAAGAAATTTGCGAAAATTTGCGAATCATAATGGCTAGATCAACGCATCCGACGAATTCTGCAGACATCGCTATTTGTCACCACTGCTTTCGTTGCACTTGTCTGATATCAGATATGCCGCCGTAAAAACAACAGAAAATGATACGTAGTAGCAATGCATTGTACAAAATCGTCCAGTGATGAAGAGGTAATAGATCCTCCGATATTAAAGTACTCAAGACTTTTCAAATATAGGCTACAAGCAAACAATTGAATCAAAGTTCAATTAGAGCCAATGAAATGACTCAGATGGTGAAGTGACTGATAAGCTCATGTGTAGATTTGAAGGCGATGATTCTTTGCATTTTTGAGCGACTAGGAAGAATGAGTATTCAATGCTCTTCAGTGTGGTTCAAAAATGCTTGTCAATTCCTGCATCTAGTGCACTAGTGGAACGTGTACTCAGTAGATGTGGATTCATTCTACGGCCATGCCGCTTTAACATATTTGAGGATCTCCTTTCCACATTAGTATTTTTGAGGTGTAACTCATTGATTTGATCTGCTGTATCTGTGAAAATACACAATGCCCCTCGTCCATTTGACGTTTTGTTAGGTATGTGCATTGTGCACGTGAGTGATAATGAATGGCTAATGTTGTGTGATGTTTGTACAATATGGCTGTTCTAAAATAACTTCTTTTTTATTTTACTGGATGGTTACATGATAAAATTGTTATGTTGCATAAAAGGAACACTGAATCTGGCTTAATTTGAAAAAAGTGGAATCAATGATCTGAGAGGAAAATATTTTGGATTTGAAAATAAATGGAGTATTTTAGTGAGAAATTCATTCATATAATATAATTACATAGTAGTAAGCCGACTATTTTTTCATATCCAAAACATTCTACTTTATTTAACTTCACTTTTTCTAGTTGGAATCGAGTCAAATTTGCTATGAATCATATTTTTACACAATGTAACAATATCATGAGATAGTCGGTAAAATTCGAAAATCTCTATTTGTAATTAGTCAAAAATTTTCTTTCATAGCATTGCTTTCTACTGGTTGGAATTGAGCCAAATTTGATTTTTAGGCAATCTAGCAATTTTAAGAAGTAGCCGGAAAATTTGAAAAAATGTTTTTGAACAGCCCCATTGTACAATTATTTCTCCAATGCTGTAACTGCGATGTAGTCGGTAATGCAATTGGGAAAACCTTTAGTATAATCAAAAGGTATCTGTTCTGTTGTCACTGCACAATGCACATAGTTGCATGCACGCTTTTACAGCATGCTGACCTGTTGTAAATACCTCTACATAAACATTCATCTTTTGATTCTCTATCAACTAGTATCTTGACGTGAATTTGTTGGTTCTCTATCAGATAGTATGTAGACGTGAATTCGTTCGTTCTCTATCAGCTATTCGTGAGCTATCGTCGATGTGTTCATAATAAATACTGAATGCTTGTATTGGTGATGTATCAGACTGACAAGAGAGATATTTGATTTTAAGTTCTCAGATTAGTAAAGTTATCTTCAGCAAACTTTACTGAGTCCAGGATCTGTCCTTATCTGCCTAAATAAACACGTGCCAAGACTCTGATTGGGACAAAATGAGCATGTTTCGCAAACAGGGAATTCGATATCACCCAAGCAGGATTGAAAACATGAGTTGAACATGACTTCAATACTGTGACTTGGACTCGACTCGAGTCATAACACCATGACTCGGACTTGACCCTTTAAACGGTGACTTGGACTCGGACTCGAGTCTGTGATGAATTGAAAATGACTCGACTCGACTCGAGTCAAAACCACAAAAGTATGATTGACTCGTGACTCGGAACCATGTGACTTGGTTACAACCCTGAGTAATATATTTAAATCTGCTATCTATCTATCTACAAATTATCGAATGTGTAATACAAATATAGTAGGGAAAGAGACGGAGGATCCTCTTTACAAATCACAAAATTTATAATATCGGACAATAAAACGGGTAATTTCAAACTCTTTACAGCAAATATACTGTTGTGCTGCTACCGTTCTCCTATAATTGCGACCACAATTAGGCTTATTCCAGTAAATGAAGGTTGTTTTTATTTATATTTTATTGCAGTTTTTGCGAGGGTTTGGTAGTCTTCATACCAAAATCAACAAATGAGATGGTGAATCGCGCGCAGCGCGAAGAAACATATCATGCATTAGCATAAATATTCCCCAAAATAATGTTTTTATGTTGATTTACGAAAAAATTATGAGCCTATGTCGTCAAATCTTCAAAATTCCGGACATTTGGCATATTTTAGAAATTCCTCCCGGACGCTAGTTTGAACAGTGAAATTCCGGACATGTCCGGGAAATTCCGGACGTATGGCAACCCTAGCCTTTACGCACGACCAGACCATGAAACGAGATTTCCACTTAACTCGGACAAAGTCGTTTATCGATCCTCCTAATTCGGCCAAATTATGCGGAGTCGACAATATAGTGTATACATCCACATTATGATACCTTTCTAGCGGTAATATTGAATGATTCAGGAAGTAGTAGCGGGAAGGCGATAGATAGGCCTATATACCTCCTGTGACCGGAGTTTTTCTGAAGTGGAAAAATAAATCACTCAGTCCATAACATAATAAATATAATTATTGCATAAATGCCTACTTTTGACGAACTATTCATTCTCAAACGGTACGTCGAAAAGTTCGTCAGACATTTCCTCCACCATCGCTCTCTTGTTCCCCGAGTCTGTGACACGAACAAAAAGCGACCAATTTTTGATCTAAACTATCATTTGCACCTCATGATGCGGCCAGGAAATTTATACCTTCTGTGATGCATCGATATGCATTGTACAATGTACATGAAGCTCTCTGCACCTACCGTATAGCTCAATTTGCAGCTTGTGCAAGTCCATGCGAAAGTATTATGACCGTTTTTAAAACTACTTACTTACTTGAATAGATTTAAAGCCAGCAAATTCTACTTCAGGTAGTTTTAGGTTGCTTATGGAAGAAGTACTTCTACTCGCACTTGAGTAGATTTTTTCGTCGCTACTTCTACTTCTACTTGAGTAGCTTTCTTGACTACTTTGACCACCTCTGGGTAATCGCCAGTAAATAGTAGAGAATTGAAAAGGACATTGCGTATAGGCCTATGTACGTTGCTGACGAGCGTCAGTCAAAAATATTCAGGTTTATTTCAATCTGTACATATCATTCAATTGTATACTGAAAATCTGTCGGCCTACTTCTAAGACTATCTCAAAGTTTATAAAGCCTATTAGTCTAAGGTTATCATATTTCTGTGAACCAGATTCCGGGCACTCTTTAGCACCCACTAGTGGATTTTAAAATGAGTTATGAGCACACTGTCCGTCAATATGACGTCACACTAGCAAAGCTTTGCTTATAGACAAGAGGTGGTCACGATCCGGTTCAGGAGTATGTGACTGTGTGTTGTGTAACCGCGGGACCGAAACCACATGTTTCCAGCCCCTTCCCGTCCAAATAAACAATGATTTTGGGCTCACCATAGGGTAATCGATGCAGCTTCTAAGGGGCTTGCTATATGCATCTGGTTTCAATATGCATCTGGTCGTTAAATTTTTTGAATAGTATTATTTCTTCCATATTGCTATATAGTTTGATCCTCTCTCCGCCTACATGATCAGAGTAAGCGGTAGAGCATAATGACCTGGAAAATACATGGAGCGTAATTGTACATCGCTAAGTCATGTTCAATTGTTCATGTCACACCGATAAGATTGCTTATGAGCCTTATGCCGGTGCGCACCACGGAGCTCTATAAACACCCCACATCCAATGGTTTCCAACATTTTATGGTCGCGACTCCCATCTCCAATTTGAAAATGTTCAGTGACCCGGATCAAAATTTGACGAGCTGATTACTAAAAGAAGTCAGCACTTTTGCCCAGACTTACTCACGGGCTATTCTGGAAGCTGATTACGTTTAGCATCTTCGCGAACCCCAGATTAACGACAAACAACCCCCACGTTGGGAACCAACTATCTCTGATCCAAGCATTTAAACGGCCTAATTGTTATGTCCGTGCATTTTCCGTTGGTATCGTTTGTCTCTTATTTGTCTAGGATTAGTAATTACCGCCAATCATTATTTCCTCGTGTGTCGTGCTTTGTATTTATACCCTGGGTTCTGTTGTCTACTCGTCTTTCGTTTAACTGAGCTCTGGATCGTGTCGCTTGTTTCAAAGTTGTTCTGCTGATAATACACTGATTTGATATTGCAACCTCGTCGTATTGAGTTATTGTTCAAACAAGATCAAGAACATAACAATTGGTGTCAGAAGTGGGATTCGAACCCACGCCTCCATTGTTATGTTTTTGATCTTGTTTGAACAATAACTCAATACGACGAGGTTGCAATATCAAATCAGTGTATTGTCAGCAGAATAACTTTAAGACAAGCGACTGAAAGTGAAAGGTATTTGCACTGTAACCGTGCAGGTGGGTTCAGGAGTTCGAGTTGGCTTAAAATTGGTAGTTCTCGACGAACACCGCGGGCAAAACATTTTTGGTCTTGATTGGAGCGATGCTTTCTCCATGACCGCTAAGCGAACGTCTGCTTTGGATGCAATTTCCTCGCAGATGGTCAAATCGCATAATACTATTGACATTTCTGATTCGAACGACAAATTGGTATCTTTTCAGTTCAAAATTCCCTCCGTTTTCTCTAATGTATTAGGACGTTGCACCAAGACAAATATGACAATTCACTTGAAACCTAATGCCAAGCCCGTATTCAACAATCCACGTCCTTTGCCTTTCGCAAGGCAAATCGCTGTTCAAACCGAATTGGATAGATTAGTCGATCAAGGTATTCTCGAACAAATCAACTACAGTGATTGGGCAGCACCAACTGTTGCCGTCACTAAATCTAATGGATCAGTACACATTTGTGGTGACTTCAAAGCATTGAATCAACAAATTCAGATAGATCAACATCCCCTGCCCTCCTTAGATGAAATCATTCACAAGTTATAGGGTGGTTGTATTTTCTCGAAAATTGATCTGGCCGATGCTCATTTTCAGCGAGAATTAGATGATGATGCGAAGAATTTGTGTGTCGTCAACACGCAATTCGGTCTATTCCGTTATCGGCGCATGTGTTTCGGAGTCGCATCTAGTCCCGCAAATTTTCAACGTTGTATTGATGCCATGATCGCCGGCTTACCCGGTGTTGCTAGTTTTATCGATGACATAATCGTTACTGGCATTGATGAACGCGATCATTTTAGCAACTTATCGCTACTCTTTGAGCGCCTCACCGAATATGGTTCCACCGTCAACTTCGCTAAATGTGAATTTTTCAAAAGTAGTATCGAGTATCTTGGTCACATAATTGACAAGGACGGCAAACGCCCGTCTAACAAATCCGTGGAAGCAATCAGACAGTTGCCTAAACCTCAGGATGTTCGCCAGCTACAGGCATACGTGGGCAAAGGCAAAGTCAATTATTATCGCGCGTTTATTCCTAATTTCACAAATAAAGCCGCTGCATTGTAGGCCTACCGTCTTCTTCAAAAAGACGCGGAATTCATTTGGAATACGGACTGTGACGCAGCTTTTCGCATTCTCAAAAACGACGTAATCGACGCTACGCAGTTAGCTCATAATGATGTGGACAAGCATCTCATTTTGTCAACGGATGCTTCTCAATTCGAAATCGGCGCTGTCCTATCAATCGGGCACAATTGCGAAGAGAGACCGATCGCGCACGCATCGAAAACGCTTTCCGATTCGCAAAAATCCTACTCTCAAATAAAGAAGGAAGCTCTGTCAATCATTTACGGAGTCACTAAATTTCGTCAATTCTTGTATGGTAAAAAATTTACGCTCGTAACGGACCACGAACCGCTTTTAGCTATTTTCTCGCCAGACAAGAAAATTCCTGTGATTACAGCGCAACGCTTACAGCGATGGGCACTACCGCTCACGGCTTATCAATATGACATACGCTATAAACCGACTAATCAGCACGGAAACGCCGACGGTTTATCTCGCTTACCAAAGGGTCCAGACCCAGAGTTTGACGAACTGGAAATTCGTGAAAACGCGGAGATCGTTCACGCCATTAATATGGCATTCGATGGCTGACTGTTAACTCGCAATGAAATTCGCCACGCGACGCTGAAGGACAAAACCATGAAACTAGTAAAATTATCTGTCACTCGTGGTAATTGGAATCCAAAGACGCACATTGATGATTTTCTTGGTTTTCAGCGCGTAGTAATTCCGCAGTCGCTTCGCTTGCAAGCCTCATCATTGTTGCACGAAGGACATTGGGGCATCGCGAAAATGAAACAGATGGCTCGACGTTACATCGCATGGCCTTCCATGAATCGCGACTTTAAAAATCTCGTTAAGAGTTGCGACGCTTGCCGTAAGGTAATGAAAACGCCTGTACGTCAGTATCGCGAATGGCCTAAAACGTCTGAAAGCTTTGAACGGATTCACTTGAATTTCGCAGGTCCAATAAAAAATAAATTGTTTCTTGTCATCGTCGATGCGCATTCGTAATATCCCTTCGTTAAAGTAATGAATGTCCGATCTACCACAACCTTGTGTGTAGTCAACGCTTTGAGGGAAGTCTTTTCTATCGAAGGCTTACCCATAACAATTGTTACGCATGGCGGACCTCAATTCACATCAAATGAATTCGATACGTTTTGTTCGAATTGGGCAATCAGCCATATAGTATCACCGTCTTTTCACCCTGCCTCGAACGGAGAAGCGAAGCGTTTCGTCCAGACTCTAAAAGCTGGATTGATAAAAAATTGCGACGGGGGAAAAGATCTCAACTTCGCGCTCCAAACACTTCTCGCTACTTGCCGATGTGCACCGCACACGGGCATAGACTGGAAACGCCTGCTGAGATTTTACACGGTCGGCAGCGGCGCAATTTGTCAAGTTTGTGCTCGCCCTTCGATAAATCGAAACCCGTTACGCCTGGACAATCAGTCACTCATGTCGAGATTGGTTCCTCGGTTTACGCTCGCAGTTACCGACGCGGACCAAAGTGGGTTGCTGGCGTGGTGGCGGAAATACTGGGACGTGTTGTGTACATTATAAAAACAGATCATGGGTATTGGAGGAAGCACAAAAACCTACCCCAACCACGCTTGATTTCCACGGTTCATGATACAGCCACACAGGAAGTTGCTCAGCCGCAACAGTCACAAGCTGAGCAACCATCGGTCAGACATAGGGCACAACGTCCTGCAGCTAGTCCTGCTCGAACGTCGGGCAGACGTTATACGCTTAGAATGAGAAAGCAAACTGAATTCTATCGGCCAACGTAAACTACCTTGTACTCTCTACTTACAGGGGAGGACTGTTATGTTCGTGCACTTTACGTTGGTATCGTTTGTTTCTTCTTTATCCAGGATTAGTAATTACCGCCAATCATTATTTCCTCGTGTGTCGTGCTTTGTATTTATACCCTGTGTTCTGTTGTCTACTCGTCTTTCGTTTACCTGAACTCTGGATCGTGTCGCTTGTCTTGAAGTTGTTCTGCTGATAATACACTGATTTCATATTGCAACCTCTTCGTATTGAGTAATTGTTCAAACAAGACCAAGAACATAACACTAATCATCTCAAGTAACACACCGTTCTCTTATAATTGCTATTACAGGTAGGCTTATTTCAGCAAATGAAGGTTATTTTAATTGATGATTTATTGCAGTTTTTGCGAGGGTGGCAGTCCCCATATAAAAAAACAATAAATGTGATAGTAAATCGCGCGAACAAGAATATCATGTAGCACAAATATTCCCAAAAATAATATTATTATGTTGATTTACGGAAAAATTATGAGCCTACATCAAGTCTTCAAAATTCAGGACATTTAGGCATATTTGGAAATTGCTCCCGGACGCCAGTTCGAACAGTGAAATTCCGGACATATGGCAACCCTATATTAGTCGTCGTACTCGGCCACGGATAGCAAGATAAGGATACAGATTTTGCAATTAACTTCCGCATATGCAAGGTATGCTTTCTAACCCAGCGTTCAGAGTAAGATTCAACCCAGACTGCACCCAAAATACGAGCCATTCCACTACGCACATTTATTTGCCACCAAAAAGATTACAGACGATCAAGAAGCAATATAATACAACAACGGTTTCATTCGCTATCACTGAGCGCTTCGTATTGCGGACGATTTATGATTTGCCTGCCTTGCGCTTGGCCGACGTCCTGAGGCGCCGGCGACTGCGAGGCCGCGGGCATAGCGTGTACGGGCCTTGCTGGTGGCTGGTAAAACTGTTGGTCGTGCCTGGCTGGTGCGGGAGGCCTTGCCTGTCGAATGCAATTATGGCAGTTGGCGGAGACAGCGATGCCAGAAGTAAACCGAAATATAGGAATAACAGGGGTTGCAACCAAGTCACAAGGCACAAGTCAATCTCACTTTTATAGTTTTGACCCAAGTCAATTCGAGTCATTTTCAATTCACCACCGAGTCAAGTCCGAGTCCAAGTCAGTTAGCAGAGTTCGAGTCATGGTATCATGAATCGTCTGAGTCCGAGTCATTCTGTGGACTGCTCAGTTTCCAGATAAAGTCTGGGTAAACCCACTTTTTATAACTCTGTTTGGTGATATCGAATGGTTCGCATTCATAATAGACTAATTTACCTCACTTTTAGCAGTTTCTGGTCGCATTTTCAAGTACCAGTACCAATAGACGAAATCACAATAGTGGGGTTGCTTTACTATTCTTCGAAATTACAATGAAATGTCGGTCTGGGTCGTCTCAGTCTCGAGCCATAGGACTTGGTTCGAGTCATGCGCAATGACTCGAGTCCAAGTCGAGACAATACACAGATTCGAGTCATTACAACCCTGGGAATAACAAGCGGTTGCATATTACAAATCAGACTTGGACAGTACATCAGCCTTGTCTAATCGAACAAGTATGACATTTCATTACTGACCCCCCTCTGCATGAGGTTCGCTTCTCGGTACATTGTGACAATCAAATCAACTTCTGTATAGTGTAATTAAACACACTGTGTGTACTCGGCAGGAATGCGAAACAACGAGTTACCTGTGACGGCGAAGATCTGAACATCAGCGCGCTCATGTATTTCTCCGATCCACCTGAAAAGACAACGGTCAAGTAGGGCGAGTTTTTGCAAATTTTGCAACTTTTTTTACAGCTTCCGGCAGCTTCCTAAATACTCAGAAGTTATGCAGCATGGCGTTTTAAGCTGTTGGGAGGATTCTTATGTTGCAACTTTTCTCCTTTTTTTCACGCAACTTTTTGTATCTTTTTCGATTTTTCATGCCGCTTGTTGCAATTTTCTCCCATTTTTCACGCAACCAACTTTTTACCGGAAATATTCGGCGCTATATGTCCACAGATCACTTGATTATTCCGCTTTCGTTCGGATTTGAGGTCCTTTCTGATTTGACGTACATTCAGGCTAGACGGCCGAAAATTGTTTTTTCATTTGGTCGATTTTTTCAGGCTATAGATTCTGTTGAAGTCGCCAACATTGAGTTTTGCTACAGTGCCTAGGATACGGATCGATTCGAGTATCTCGTACCCTAATCATTTCAAGGAACCTGTCCATCAACGCAGCTTTTTAGCGCAACTTTTGTGAAAAATCAGTGCATCTTTCCACGGATTTGACTGCAACAAAAACTTGCCCTGGTAATTAGCATAGCGAGTTCTGTCATCTACGTAACGGATAGAGAGTTATCAACCCTCAACTACGCAGTACTAAACCAATTGGCACAGGTTGAACGTGGCCTACAACCAGAGGTGGTCAAAGTAGTCACCAGGGGCGTATCTAGCCGGAAAAAATGGGGGGGTACCTTTAGAAAAGGGGGGTGTTTTTAAAAGGAGAGGGTGTTCCTCGTTCTAACCGATTGATCAGGATAAATGCAAGCACAAATGCAGACATTACCATGGTCAGATAATCTTACTCGTGTTTGTGACTTCTTCATTCGCATATACAAAACTAAGTACAACTAAACATATCATTATAACCCGTAAGTGATGGTAACAGCGGAAAGAGAGACAGCCAGATATCTTGACCTTAATTACCAAAGCGAGGATGTTATCACGACAGTGCGCGCAGATCATATTACAGCACAGCGGGAGATCTCTCCATTCGCGCTCAAATACGAACACTCGACCGTAAAGACTCGCAAATGAATTATAGTATGTTTTCGTTTGTGTCAACTGTTCAGCCTGTTCTTACACATGATCTGGATTAATTTTGTTCTAAATCAATATGATATCTACTGTCTGTCAAGATAGTGTAGTATTTTTGGTGTGTGGAGATGGTAAACGTCACGTGAATAACAGCGGCCCGGCGCAGGCTTAGGCTCGCGATCAAAATGCACTCCTAAATGCGTTTGCGGTGCAAAAGTGACAATTGCGAATTGTCAAGGCAAAGACTATAACTTCTCGTTATTACAACATTACATTGAACATTGCCTGCGCTAGGGACGCTTGCTTGATTTATCGCGTCTCCAACAAGCCTAGTTTCACTCGCTTGAACAATCACATCAGCAGTAGGCCCGGTGCGTACTGTACCATCGCTGCCTGCACTATCGCATCTGCATTGGCGCACAAGGGCGTAGCCAGAAAAAATATTTGGGGGGGGCGAAAAATTCGATGACGTAAATGAACCCCTCCCCTAAAGGTTAGGAGAAAATACGTAAAAGACGATGGTCTTAGGGCCCTTATTGGATGATTAACACAACATCTGCATGGGGCGATCGTTACACATATATTACACTCACAGACATAAACTGCTAGTTATAATATAATGATTGTGGAAAACTCAGGCGTCAACACTTTCGCGCGAAGCGCGAAAATTTTTCATGGTTAATGAATGAAATTGGTTCATTATATTGTTACTTGCATATTGCAAATACGTTTTCCTTTTCAGATTTACCGGTATGGCTAATAGAAGTGGTGTCATCGAACATTCAGGGGACATTTAATTATATACATCTTGAACTATGTTCATACAACACGGCAAGACTATTTATGAGTTTCTTTTTTCGACACGCCCCCCTTTATGACAGTGGAAAATTTCGCGTCCCCCTTATCGTCATATCACAAAATGCAACAAGAATGCGAGCAATCCCAACGGATTGTTTGATGGCATGGAAGGTTATATGACTGTTGATGAGAGAATTCACAAATTTGAAATTCGGACTATACACATAGCAATAACCACGAATCGGAGACAAATCGCGCCGAGCGCGAAATTTTTTTCAGTTGACCGAAGCTTCGTGCCCCCCTTCATTCATTTTATTTTCATTTATTGCTGTTACTTCATGACTTACGGAGAAAGCAGTCATCACTCAAAAGATCGCTCACATGCAAGGTTGTAGCCAGAAAAAACTTTTTTTTTTGGAGGGGGCAGTTTAGCGAAGCTCTCTTGTGGCAACACCTCGCAGAACTGTATATCCTTCCATGGGCAATTTCATCACTACCCTTTATACATACGATTCTTAGACGCACACACACACACACACACACACACATACCCTATAGAAGCTCCCTGTTGCCAACTATAGCTTATTGGGCGATCGTTTCACGGACGAGCCCAAATCGCTGACACTAGGTGACGAACAATCAGTGTGGAGCGGAAATTTTTTTCAATAGATGGAAGAATTTGATCAATAATATTGGAGCGTGTATATGAGCAGCAAGTGGCGTCCATTGTTATTACTTTACTTCGTTGAAGCACGGTTATTTAGTAACCCCTGGTAAAGATTGGCGCTACTTTCAAGATTGGAATCGCTGATACATACCAGACCAATTAAAAAAACTCCTTTGATCAGACTCGTGCGATTTCAAATTAGCACTTTTTAACGGGGTGGTGATATTTTCCTGTGCCAGTCGCATTAATGTCGGAGGGGTCTAATTGCAGGGACAGGATGATTAGGCGCCAGCCATTTAAGCACCCGAAAATACATACCTTGGGCTTCTGAATACATGCGTCGGTTTTATGACCGTCACTTTACGGAAGCGCGTGTGGCCTACTTTACATGTCTTCGTGTGTCCCGGAACGGAAATTGCCGGAACTAACATTCCCCAACTCCCATACTGAACTGACAACCCTGGACTCAATCAACCCAACGACCTCTGGCTACTCTAGTGTATCTGCTTGTACTGTTGTATTCTCATAATTGAAGACGCAGCTAAATCTAATTATAGGTATTTGGTATTTGCAGAAGAAATTTCTTTCGGGATAACGATAACGAAATCAAGACATATACGGACACTGAATCGCGCGAAGCGCGAAGAAAAATTTTAGGTTGCATTCATCTGCCCAAAATACTCTAATATATCTATTGATTTCACGAAAATTTTCCAAAAATTTGGGGGGGGCGATCGCCCCTTTCGCCCCTCTCTGGCTACGCCAGTGTTGGCGCACACGATATTATCGCTTGCCCACACAATCGCATCTGCAACAGGCCTGGTACGAAAGAAATCATCGCTGGCCATGTGGCCAACTATCGCGTCTCGAGCCTAGCATGCGGTGGCTCCGATCTCTCGAGCCTAGCATGCGTTGGCTCCAATCCAGGGATAGATATCCCTGGCTGCAATCTCTCGATGGCTTGGTGACAATGCCGTTAGGTGTTCGCTGATTAGTGATTGTAATTAGAGTGACATTGCTGAACTGAATGACATCGAAGGTCTGCAGACATGTGCGATTGTGCGTGCGCCGTGCGTGCGTAAGTGAATTCCGCTAATATCTAAACATAACCATCAGAAGATGTGTGTCAACGGTCAAGGCTTGAGTTGTAAAAGACGAGAAAGGTTTGAACAACCTGAAACCTGTGCCATTATAGAACAGAGTCTAACTCGGACATTTTGCCTGCGCAAATCGTCGCCGAGGTTACGTAATACGCCTTGATAAGCGGCGTATTTAATTGTTCGCTAGCGATCAGGGACTCGCTAATTGACAGCACTTCCGTTCTAAACATTTGTTGATAGTAAACTAACACGAAAAACCAACTCGCGCGGCATCGAAATTTCATGGCGTCTAATGCGAGCGCTATGTAACTGGATAATAGAGCTCAGATGAGGCGAGAGAGCCATGCGACGATACGCTTTTCGGGCTTCCGTAGACGAGAGAACAATACGAGAAAAACGCATCACCGCACTGCGTTGTTTGCTCGGTCGCTGGCGTGATGATGCTGCGCGGCAATACGGGGATTACCGATTTAGTAGAATAAGAAATATTGGATCAATGGAAATAGATTTAGGAAGGGGGATAATCGAGCTTGGAAACGGGGGGGGGGGGGTACCGGACACCGATTACCCCCCTGAATACGCCCCTGGTAGTCACCATCGCTACTCAAGTAGAAGTAGAAGTAAAGCTGGAATTTCTACTCAAGTAGAAGTAGAAGTGTTGGTTCACAAGTAAGTAAGTAGGTATAAGGTATTCTACGCTTATTTTTGCCTACAAAACTGAAAACTGTCAAGTAGAAGTAGAAGTAGTCTAAAATCATAACTACTTAAAAAGTAGTGTGAGTAGGCAAAATCTACTTCAAGTACTTCAAAAAGTAGAAGTACTTCGTTACTGACCACCTCTGCCTACAACTGCTTGGTGATCCCAGAATAAAACTCATGGCTCCCGGGATTCTAATATAGATGCAATTACTCAACCTGTTATGCTACCACAAAGAATGTAATGCCATCGCATTAAGTACAATTTGGTATTTTACAACGCCTATTTTATTGTACTTTGTGCAAATTCTGAGGGTTTCGTATGCTTTCATAGTGGAAATAACTATTGAAACTGGAATTCGCGTTGATAAATTACCTCTCAAGTGGCAAGGAGCGTATAACACGAGTACTACCCATTGCAATTTATACTCGGTTCAGAATAGAGTAGAGCCTAGCCATGATTAAGAAAGCCCACGTCAGACAACTCATCCTTACTTTGTGCTTGACCATTGCCGGCTTGGCTTTTCCGCTCTTCTGCGTGGGAAGGCTTGCTTGCCGGAATAACACCGCCGGGAGCCGCGTGCATGGCCGCAGCGATATGATGTCGGGGGAGAGACGCAAACGCAGCATGAGACAGGAACATATCATTCATCGAGTACCTGGGAATAACATCAAGTGATACAGCGGTTCATAACGCATGGGATGCCTGTTCTCGGACACAAGTACCCCAGGGGTACGTGGTGGGCAACGTTATGTTTCCGGCACTGGGATAATTTTCTGCAACATCGACTTACGGGTCAACCACGACCTAAGTTTAAAATCATCAAATTCAGCGTTTAGTAAGACTGAATACCACCAAAATTTAACATCGCCATGAAATGTTACTCGCCTCATCTATATTATCGCTAGTAAACTGTTGCGGTGATGAGTTACTTCATAGCGTAATTTAGATCTCAGATTATTTCTATCTTCAGATCCAGTATCAACTGCTTAATATGAAGGGTACTTGATTAGCGCTACTGTAATCTTCAGCGTATAGCTCATTAACGATGATGAGCCGGCTATAGTTTATGGGACTGGTCTAGTATGGCAAAGCTGCATCTTTTGATCTTTGCTATCTCAGCGGAATGTTTGAAAGTGTAAATACATTTGTCATTCAGTTGTGCACACTTTATACAACATCATTTTTAAGGGGTACGCATTGGAAAAAAGTTTGAGAACCCCCGGGTTAGATTAAGATAAGAGGTAGGTTAGTGTTAGGATTAGCGGCCGCTAAGTGCCGAATTCACTCATGGTGAGCAAAACACTTGGTTCCAGAGAGATAAACGCTGAAACCGTCCGAGAAGTACACATACCAACCTGAAATTGGCCCCTTTATGAGCGGAATGCACTTCCGACGACCCTTCCGTGGTCAGCAAAGCTTCCCGAATGATGTCCTCGAGAGAGGCCCGCGAAGTCCCGGCGCCGAGTTCGGCCGCGGCCGCCGGCGGGGGAGGTGGAGGGACCGGGGCACGGACCGTCGGAGAGCGGACGCTCTCGGGACGCATCTCGTGGCGAGCTGATAAACGGGTATATTAAGTTCCGACGAAAAAGAACGATAAAAATTTGAAACAGAAAAATTTAGGCGACCTGATAAAATGAAAAAAGAAGCCGGAAAACGAATTCCGACAATTTGAAATAATAAATAAACAAAATTAAAAATAAAATACAAATAAAAAATGGACTCCCACAATTTAAAATGACAAATTGCGAAAATTGCGAATAACTCGATTACCTTGTAAGGTGATGAGGTCTGAAAGCTACCAAAATCTGAATACCATCGGTTTCAAAAAAATATAAGAAAACTAAAATCATTAAATTTGTAAATTGACGTATCTCGTGGTGGGCCGATAAATCCAAGAATGAATCCTGACAATTTCATATGACAAATAATAAATGTAATTAAAAATTAAAAATAACATTACGAGGTCTACTTTGCAAGCGGATATATCTTGTGATGAGCTGGTACGCGGCAAAATAAATTCCGATAACTTTCAATAGGTAAAACGGAAAAAAATAATAAAACTGAAATTATGACTCGGTAAGTGAACAAGTTCGAGGTACAGAACTTCAATATACAATTGAATAGTATATGCATATTGAAATGAACCTGAATATTTTCGGCTGACACTCGTCAGGGGCGATCGTCAGCAACTGGTAGTAGTGGTAATAGTACATTGAACGTTCTCGTATCCGACATTTCGTGCTGGCGACGTCATATTTTGTGTTACGATTGTTGATATACGATGTTCTTTCGAATTCTGTACTAGTTGCTGACGCTTACTCCTGACGAGTGTCAGCCGAAAATATTCGAGTTCATTTCAATATGAATATACTATTCAATTTCATATGAACTTGGTAAGTGTACGTGGACCAAGATCTGAATTAGGACAATTTAAAACACGCAGCTATTCATTGAGCTTACGTCTCGATTCGGCGGGCTGGGCATATCTCTGCGGCTGATGCTGCTGCTGCATAGGCGGCGGCTTCGATTGCGGTTTGGCTTCCGGCTTGCCTGGGTGCTTGTCGGCCGGAATGGGCTCGGACCTGACTGGGTTTGGTTTGGACGCGGCGGCGGTTGGACGGTTTGCAGCAGATTCTTGCTTGTCCTGCCTGTAACACGTCGCGTGCATGAAGTAACATCACTGGGGTTCTTAACTGTCACGGTGTCGCAGCTTAGATTGCTACGTTGCATAAAAAAATTTGGTTTGAACCCAACCAGTAGAAATAGAACCAAACCAAATTGAAATTTCGACCATTTTCAGAAATAACATTTATTTACATTTTTTATTCTAAACTTCCCGGTTTCTTAGATTGAATTGTTAGGCTGCAGACCAAATTTGGCTCATTCCATCCAGTAGCAACAGAACCAAAGCAAATTGAAATTCGACCGTTATCAGAAATAATAGTATTTACATTTTTTTTCTAAATTTCCCGGTTTCGCTGATTCAACTCTTTATTTCCAGTTCAATATGAGTGTTACGATTTCACAAAAGGTGTTACTCAAATCACCCAGGTGTACGCCGGAATAGGCTATATCGTCTAATACAGCGTTGGCTTCAACCTGGGGTCGATTGCCTTTTTGATGGGGGGTCCCTTTCTTAGTAGGTCCCCTTACAAAACTTGGAGGTGGGTGGGCCACGGGTCATTTTCAAGGCTTAAATCGGACCGCGACCGTAAAAGTCAAGGAATCATTTCCACAATGATTATGACTTGCAGCGCGCAGATTTTGTCCAAGTTTACATTGTAGAAAAAGAAGTTGGCTGCTAACGTAATTTTCTATGCAGAACACGCAGAATTTTATCAATTTTTTTGTCCTAAAATAGCGGATGCGTATTATGCATGGGTACAGGGTTTTTTCCAGTATTGACATGCTGTTTTCAAGGTGGAAAATGGAAAATGGAATGAAAAATTACGGTATGTTCTCAATCGTACTTACATGTAAAACCGGTCGATGAGCTCGGCGGAATGTTTTGCCAGGGTCATGCCTTCCGGCCCAGCCAGCGAGTATAGCAAAGGCGGTCGGTCCTTATCCTGCATGTGCCGCGCGGCTTGCGGCGGAATCTGCGCTGGCACGAACGGCCTTTCCGGTGGCATCGTCTGTCTCGGTCCGGCGCTCGTCTGAAAAAAAAGTATAAAAATAACGACCAGAAAAAAATTTGACCAACCACAGAACACTATACTCACCGCCTCGACCCTCGCGTGCGCCACGTCTGGCGTCCTGCGGTGTTCCGGTCCGGCGCTCCTCATTCGTTCGTGGTCCTGCCCCGGCGAGGGTGCCTGATTCGGACCCCCGGCGTTGGCCGGAAAATTGAGGTTGATGATGTGGTCGATCAGGGTCCCGGCCTTCATTTTGGTTCGTCCGCACGTTTTCAAATCTTCTCCGGGATTGGAAGAGTCCACGTCCTAGGCGTTCGGGTGTTAAGAATTTAGTAAGCCGGACCAGAAGGTGAGCAGTTTGAGAAAGTAGATTTTGTCGAAAGGTGACATGCTTTTCGAAAAGTTAGCACTTTTGCCTAAAAATTGTGATGCAGAAGGTATAGTGATGTGACAGCAGTGAAGTTTCTGCAATGCGAATCCTGTTAAATTCCACTAACTAGATTGAGATTGTTCGGTACTGTTTGAAAGTATATTGCTGTTTGCTATAACCTAAATTATACAGTCAAGAGTAGCTTGATTGCATAACTTAACCTCTCCGTCTCTGAAGCTTTTCCAATTCCCATATACCTTGTTGGAAACAAGTTGTAGACTGCTTTAAACAATTTCATACGGCACCCAAACTAGACCATGAACTCTCTCTATTGCGACACCTTGCAGAAAATACATTCCAAACTTCTCGGTCAATTTAGGATTTGACGTTTCATTTGTGTAATTAATGGACAAGCTTCTTGCATTTTGGAACTGAGATACTGAGACACTGGTCTAGACGCCGCTTACTGCAACCATCTGTACTTTGTTCTGCAGAATCTGTCCGTTACTCAGTTGCTTGCGCCTGTGCTTGGTAGTGCGTGACTGCGTGTCTTATTCTTTGCAGTTGATTGCAGACGAATTTTAGTTCATAAAAACAGAGAAAGCTATCAAGCACATTCGTCTATGCTCTCTACGCCACCGAAGGTTTATTAACTAAAACCTATTTGAGCACTCCAAAAAGTAGAAGTGCTTCGTTACCGACCATCTCTCTCGACCCAAAACGTGGTTCGATCACAAGCCAGCAGTTCGACTGATGCGCAGGCCCGAGTCCGACAAAAACAGCTCAAGTGCCGACACCCAAACACGCACGTGGTCTAGGTATGTGGAGTGAAAATCAAAAAAAAAAAATTGAATTTTAAAATGCGGTCTCGATATATGGTGCCAAATATCAAATAAAACGCTTGCGTCATGATTTTGGGTTCGTGCGCTCTCCGGTGTCCGTGCAAATTCACAGAACGGGCCGAAAAAAGTTCGTTTTGCCATTACTCGAAAACTGCTTACACGAGAACGCTAGCTTCGGAATTAAAAGACGCAGATGTAACATGCTTCTATCTCACTTCCATAGAACTTATAAATGAATAAAAAAACGTCACATTAAGCAAATTAGTGATTTTTTTGAAGTAAAATTAGACACTGGCTATTTTTGGCTTGTTCGGTGAATTTGCACAGCCGGTGCACAAACCCAAAATCATGACGGAAGTATTTTATTTGATAACTGGCACCATTTAACAAGACCACGTTTTGAAATTCATATTTTTTTCATTCCACCCTACGGTGTAGTGACGCGTGCTCTCAATTTCCACACCAGACCAGCCTATACCTTCTTCCACTTAGCCAAATCCGTTTGATACATCTTGACGGCCCGCTCTAGTTCGGACAGCAGACAAGACAAGGCGTACTCATCGAGAGATTGTCTCACTTCGTGCATGCGGCTGCTCCTGGAGCTGGGCCGGCTGTGTTCCTTCGGTGTAGGAGTGTCCTTTCGGTAAGGGGAGTGCGTGTCGCGTTTCGGAGAGCCGTAATGCGCCGGGTAGGTCGGGTTCATGAGAATCGCCGACTGTTGCCTGCGACATGATTGGCGTTAAAATGATGTAAATTAACGATGTTACTATACTGGACTGCACGCAATTTCGGACATGAATTTTAATACTTTGAAAATGGGGGTTCCGAGATCCTAAACCCCAACGATAAGCCACTGTTCTGATCTCAGACATGTTTCAGCAACCACAAGAATGATTATGATTCTGGGCGTTATCAAAATTTACGAACAAGCTGCAACATCATTGATAAATAAGATGCTAATTAAGTGCCAGATTAAAAATTTATAGGAGAGCCATAGGTTCCCGACTCCTGGTATAGTGGATGAGCTGTGATGAATTTGGAATGTTGTAAAGTTGTTCATTTTGAAACCGGTTCACAGAGCAAAACAGTTTACAGACCCCTGCTATTTCATGTAGCATTGGAATTTATCGGTTAAAGTATTAACAGTTAAACAGTGTGCAAAGCATCCATTTTCAGTCCCTACAGGCTTCAAGAACACCGACTAAACCAACAATAACGCCGTCAAAGCTAGTTTGAAGAGAATCGTGGACGTAGAAAACCTCAATTTACAATTGAATCAAGACATTTATATCGAAATATCCCCCAAATATATTTGGCTGTCAGTAACCTGCAGAAAATTCAAAAGAACACGGCATATCAACAATCCTATCATATTCAGGTTCCTTTCAATATGAATATATCCTTTAACTGTGTACCAAAGCAAGTTGATCGCGACAGATTTCGCAAAAAAAAAACATTCGCAAGCGTCTCACGGCATCCACCTTTGTTCGTTCCTTGCGTCAGAGACATGCTTCGGTGGGCGCGGGCTTCCTCTACGTGGCGGACCGTCATGGTGACCGACCGGCAACCTGTCCTCCTGAAAGCGAACATGCCAGCTCATTTCGGACAGGAATTTGAACAAATAATTCGACAACCGATTACGGTTGTGTGAATTATCAACCATGTCACAAGGTTCCGAGTTTCAAGTCAATTGGACTTTTATAGCTTTGACTCGAGTCAAGTCGAGTCGTTTTCAATTCACCACCGAGTCAAGTCCGAGTCCATGTCATTGCGTTCAATGATCAGTTCCGTCCGTCTTGGCCGAGTAATGTGACTTGGATCGAGTCGTGCACAATGACACAGTGTTTTACTGTCGCGAATGTATCGCACACAAGCATTTCATGTACAGCACATCAAATAAGATATTTGAGAACAGTGCATTTTGTAATCCAACAAAAAATTTAGAAATTAGCCCTAGTCACAACATATAAGAAATCCTGTTGGGGGGCATCGAAGTAATCCATATACACTACTATCACTTTAACGAAACTCACCCTGGTTTGACCCCTCTGTTCATACTGGCGAGAATCGTGCTTTGGCTCTGTCCTAAAACCATCCGAGTGCTGCCGCGAATGCCTGTGCTTCATCTGAGACTCCGCATGCTCGCCGGGGCTCTGCGTGCGCGGCCTGTAAGGTCCTTGGTCCATTTTGGCCGCCCCTGGACTATCTATAGACCCACAGCGGCCTGATTTCGCAGCATACGCTGCCGGGTCCATGTACGCGTGCGGGGGCATATTCTGGTACACGTGCGGTGATTTTGTAGCTTGTCGAGCGGGAGAGTGGGGGTAATGCGGGTGCGGGTAGGGTTTCCCACCCGGGGCTTGCGTGGGGCTAGGCTGCGAAGTAACGGGCGGGTGACGGTGGGGCGATCCCGAGCTGCGTTGCTGGTGGAATGGGCTTGCGGGCGAGTTACGACCTTTGACTGCGGGGTGATTTGCGAATTCGCGGCCGTCTCCGGACCCGCTGCGGCGCCGAGACGCGTCCGGGCTGGATGGTTTTTGGGAGGGGGAGTGGCGGCTTTCGGTGGAGCTGCGGCCTCCCGGAGATGGGGCAAACTGCGGGGAGAACGGGGGGCCGGCACGGGCCATGGTAGGGTGGCTCGGGATGAAGTTGATTCTTTCCACGGGCAAGCCGGCGGCTAAAGAATGTAACATTGCAATTACAGGGGGTCAGTAATGACGTACTTCTACTTTTAGGAGTGCTCAAGTAGGTTTTCCTATTTGCAGTAATTACTCAAGTAGTTATGTTTTTTCCCCACTTCCACTGTGCAGCTTTTAAGGCAAAGCCATTTACTACAATCAGCCATATCACAGCGTCAGTAAAACCAACTCACCTTGACAGGCCAGTTGGTATGGGCCAGGGGCGCTGACAACCAACTGAGGAAATCCCTGTGGCATACCTGTTCCTGAAAAGAGAAACAAGTCAAGTCAGGTAACCGTCACCACCGGTCTTGTACAAAATATCGGATTTTCAAAATGCGCCCGTAAAAATAAAAATCCGCCATTTACCAGATTCAATTCGGAAGCAACTAACTAACTAACATTTTTAGTTTGTCTGAATCTTGTCCGTTTTCCACACGAACATCAGTACAAGTTTGAAACGGGACCACTAAATGACTCTGAGCTAGCAATGTCCGCTGATATTCACCAACGGCAATCGCAGACACTGTGTATTGACACAAACACATTACCTCTAGACCTTAAATCAAGCCATTTTGGATGCGGAAATTTAACACAATGACACAAAACAATAACTTCGTATTGTTAATTTATTCACTAAAAGCTTTTAAACAATTAAGATAAAATCGTAAGACCCTGCTGTAATTCGAAATGTTGGAATTACTACGTCTGTGTGACATTACAATATCTAAAAGATATTAAAAATAATAACAAGTTCAATTAAATCACTTATTTAAAATAATTATAATGAAATTGTAATGCAAAATGTAGGTAATATTATGTATGCGAGACGTAATAATACATAAAATACAATATCAAATTATATTAATTGATGAAATTAGGTAACTAAAACAAATTATAATTTTGTTATTATTATCTCACACAGACAAAATGTTTCAAACATTTCAAATTATAATTTTATCATAATTCATCAACAAAATCAGTTGATTAAAACAAATTATAATGATGTTTGCTATCACACAGACATAATATTTCCAACATTTCACATAATAATTTTATTACAATTTCATTATAACTTTATCATAATTCATATAAAATACAATTTCAAATTATAATAATTACTAAAGTTATTTGAATAAAACAAATTATAATATGTTTGTTATTATTACATCACACAGACATGATATATCCTACATTTCGAATTTGAGTCCCCATATGATCAACATTCACTACGGATGAGAATCAGACAAATAAACTAACAATATCAAGTTATTGTATCTTGTAAACCTTGAATCTTTATTTGTCGCAAAGCAGCATTAAACAAATACAAAACAATTAAACAAAACGTTTCACCTCCAGGAATACCCGATGGCGGCTTGTTCAACATGAGCTGCGCAGTCTTGAAATCTTGATTGAGCAATTTCGACGTGTCGTCACTCTGCGGGCTGCCGACCGCGCCAGGCTGATGCATCGCGCTCAGAGTAGGCAGCAAGCCTGGCGGGTAACCCAGCCCCGGGACTATGAATGGGTACAGGGGAGGGCCGCCGATCCCGGCGCCCCGGCCATACTGGCGGATCACCTCAAACAAGTCGGAGCTGAGTCCGGGGGAGGTGAGAGGAATGTGGGGCAGACGGAGTCGGGCAAAATCTGGATGCGCCCCTGCTAGGCCTGGAAGAGAATAGATATGTAATATATTTATTATATACTTCTGAATTCCATCGACAATTGTATTCTTTTGTGAACGCAAGTATTGAAAACTATGCGGATTGAATGGTATAAATTCATTTTCATTTACCAGTGATCTTCAATACTCCTACATAGAGTGAGAGAGATGCAACGTTAGAACTACTACAGTTTAACGATGCTACTTATGCACTTCCTCATATACGTTATGGTTTATGTAGCTTCAACCATCGTATATTTGCACTTGATCGAGATTTAATTAATTGTAATTCCTTACAATGTTCGACTCGCTATTCGCACTACTCATGATATTCACTATTTACTGTTATCTTAAAAGTAGACAATACCGATCCAATCACTCTAAACTATAAGCATAATTATGTATATTATAACCCTACTATAATCATTTTATATCTTTCATGGACTACTTTCGCATACCGTGTCCAATTGGGTTGTTCGAACATAAATTTTTCTTCTAATTTCACTGGCCATTTGATAAAATCTAGTATTCATGCAGGATAGTTCTATAATGAATATTTAGAATACTTCTCACCGTAAAGACTATTTACTCATATTTTATACTGCCACAACTTCACTTCTATCGGTTGGAATCGAATCGAATTTGCTATGAATCGTTTTTTTTTAGACGACTGAACAATTTCACGAGGTTGCGAGTAAAATTTGAAAAACATTTCAGTAGCTTCACCCCTACAGGTTGGAATTGAGTCAAATTTGGTGTACAGCGTTATTTTTACCAACCCAAAGATTCTATCGAATGGCTAGTAAAATTTGAAGAAAAAAATCGTTTTTGAACTGAACAACTCTAGTGTCCAGACGCACAGATCGTGTGTATGTATCTCATGAGTCGGTGTACATGCCGCAAAAACGTCAAGGACGAATTCGATATTTGGTAAACAACCGAGTTAAGTGCTAAAATTCGCTAGAGTCCGTTACCTTGCATGGAATACATATCCAACGGTAGCGCAGCCAGCTGTCGGCGTATAAGCTCTTCCGTAACTTGCGGGCTCGGGATTTCCTTCTTGATTTGAGGATGCTGAGGAAGATGACTAGCTTGCGAGTATCGCAAGGAAGACTGGACACAGAAAGAAACATATTAGGAACATGCCTTTTTTCAAAAAAGTTCAAAGTCAAACAGTGTAAAAAGTTACCGATTGGTGCGAAGGCTCTCTCGATTTATCCGGCGTCCTACGGTGAGTCTGGTGCAGTTCTGAAAAAAATTACAGATTATTTCACTTACTATTTGCGGCAAAATATTCAAAACGAATAGTTTTTAACCCACTTGGAAGGCAAGCCCTTGTTTTTGACAAGTCGAATTCAAACGACAAAATGCGGCGTCTTATATGCGGCCGTAAATCTAACAATTTCGGTCAGCATCATATCAAGTTAATGGCACAAAACATGAAACAAAAAGTCTTCCAGTTGAAAAATTACGCTGCAATGAATGCAGTACAGAAAGCAATATTCCAATTTAGTGCCGTCAGTCACCCGTTCAAGCAATTGAAGATAAGGTACAATGCATTTCGGATTGAGAAATCCGACAATCTAGATATATCGTTAAAAATACTAGGTCTAAAAGCAGACTTGTACAAATTACCAATCTAGATAGTTGGAGGTCGGTTAACTACCGTTTTTTTAGTAGTTCTAGTTCTAACAGTGGTGTAGCCAGGCATCGGGTTTAGGGGCTCAAATCCCCTTCCATTTCACACTCAGAACCCCTGTTCTGTACTGATGTTCGTGTGGAAAGTCAATTTGATTCTGATAAAAACGGAGTTGCTTCGGAGTCAAATCTAAATAGTTGCGTTTTAGTTCGTTGTGGATTTGGAAGGTTGGTTAGTTCTAGTTCTAGTTGCAATTATTGAAAATTGAGTAGTTGTAGTTCTAGTTCTTGTTGCGAATTTTGAAAAATGAGCAGTTCTAGTTGCCATTTTTGAAATGCGAGTAGTTCTAGTTCTAGTTGCGATTTTTGAAATGCGAGTAGTTGTAGTTGTAGTTCTAGTTGCGATTTTTGAAATGCGAGTAGTTGTAGTTCTAGTTCTTGTTACGAATTTTGAAAAATGAGTTCTAGTTCCGTAAACCGGGGTAACTTTGGACAATTTTCAACAATTCCGCTTTCTATCTTGGAAATGCTAGGGTGCAGGGGAGGCAAGTTTTGTGTTTTTCAGGGGTCATGGAGCAAAGATTAGAATTACCTAATCCAAAATCTTCATGGTCATAAATAAGTATCTTATTTTTGTAGATTATCCGTGTCCAAAGTTACCCCTGCATGTGGGGTAACTTTGGACAATGTAGTTTTTTGTATGCCTTTACACTCTATTGTTTATGAAACCTCGTAAATGAGGCGTATTTGGTAAGAGTTGATGAGAGCAGTGGCTAAAACTGAAAGAAAATAGTATATGTCTGGCCTATTACATGATTTTTACCTAATCCCCCCCCCCACCCCCAAAAATATAAATTTGGTAGTTTATGAAGGCTAATGCCCCCTTAGTCATCCCTTATCTCAATTTTCCCTTGTGCCATCACCAATTGGAACTTATAAATAATATATGGTGATAAGGGGTATCCCACTGGCAGTGTCAGCAATCGACAGCAAACATTAAGCATGTTACCGTGATTTATTGCCGATTTCAAATATATTACTGTTCCTTTAAAGATCCACTTTCCCTTTCCTATGTCCTCTGATGGATATATTTGTGGTAATTTACGATATACCATATTCAGCAGGCGCATCTTTAGGAGTGTGTGATAGGTTTTTGAAGTAGCTTACACCCGATTACAATCTCTCGGCTCATTGCCTACCCATTTTTTCATATTTTGGCAAACTCTTAATTTATTGACCTTCTCATTCCATTTTAAGAAGCCATCAGGCCTGTCATAAGGAATATAGTTGACGATACACTTCGACACAGATGAAGCAGCCCTTTCCAGAGCTCTAAATATCACATTTTTCACTGTCCAAAGTTACCCCGTTCTGATAAAATTTGACAGGGTAACTTTGAACATCACATTTTCTTGTATTGATCTAAGGGTGAGCCCACTGAGATTTTTGCCATAGTTAAGACTACTTAGAGGTATCTGCTGCCAAGTTTTGAATCTATGAATCACATGCTATCTATGTTAGGTTGGAAAAAGTTTAATGGCCATCAATTTTGATGAAATTGACCCCCGCCATTAATTTATCAATGTCGGGTCAAGTTTATCTGGTAGTGAAATGAATCCACCTTTTATTGAGACTACTTGTGGTACTGTTGCCTCATGAAAAAGAATTGGACATCCAACGGCAACCCTTTTCCATTAATAACCATTTAAATCTTTTACTGCTTAGTGTCCAAAGTTACCCCGGTTTACGGTTGCGATTTTTGAAATGCGAGTAGCTCTGGTTCTAGATGCGCATTTTGAAAATACACCAGTTAGTACAAATCTTACCAAAATTGCTCAAAAACGTAAAATCACCTTCGCTCTTCATAGCATCCTGGCTCATATACTGATACGCCCTCTGCGCATCCGAGCCCCGTTCCACGTCAGTAGGGGTACGCCTGTCCACGTGCTTAGGCGCCGGACTATGCCGGGACATCATAGACGAGTAAGGCGCCCCCGACGGAGACATACTACGATTCGAATCATCGCTATGTTTACGCTGCACAACCGGGGTGCCTTCAAGTATGGAACCCATGCGTTTTTGCTGTGTCCCAGGGTGCCGGACCTCGGCCTGGCCAGGGTAACGCATGCCGTGGGCGTGGACCTGGTCTGAGACGGGCGACGCCCTCGGGTGTGGCTTAACCACCACTCTTTTTCCTAGTATAGTCTCAGTGCGTTCTACACGATCGTCTTGCGGGCGCTGCATAGGCTGGCCTGTCATGATAGACCCTTGCGGCGGGGCACCTCTTCTCATATCCTCAACCGGGGATACTTCTGTGGATGGTGGGACCATTTTAACGATGGATGTTCTTGGCGGGTGGACCGGTCTCACTGCCGGGGCGTTTTCAGACCCCGGGACACGCGCATACTGGAGACCTTGCCCAGGTCCGGTGATAGTGGCACGGTGGGTGTCTGACGGTGCTTGGTGGACGAGATGGGCCGGCACTGACGTGGCGGACACGAATTTTGTCGGGACTGAGCTGGTGGTGAGGATGGGCCGGCTCAGGTGGGTCTGGACAGAGGCGGGTGGCTGCGACGGGCGTGCGGGTGGGTTTTTGGGGTGGGATGTGTACTCCGGGCGGTATACTTCCTTCTGAAAGAAAAAAACGCAGGAAAATTTCCAAAATTTTTTCTTAAAAACAATGTCTCCGCGATTTTAAAGTGAGCCGTAGCTACCATGATGTCACAAAGCGTTAGCGGATGTGAGCATGTGACCCTTCGTCACAGGGAGTAAAATTATGGTTGGGGGTGGGACAATTCTTAATTTTTGGGTTAGCGGATTTGTGGTTATAAAGTCAAATTATGCTCCAGCTCGCATGCTCCATTTTTTTCGTCATTATGTCGCATTCTCAGAATAATGTCGGGCAACAGTCGCAAAATTCAACCGATCGGAACATCGCATTGAGGCAGCTAGCAAATTCACAAAGGCGATTCTGTAGCATTTGAAGGAAAAAGCTCATCGTCATAGATATCATGAGGTTATAGATAAGCTGAAGCACTCACTCTCACTCCACCCTATCAGCGAGTACAGCGTAATAACTATATACGTTTTTCTTACCTTGACATTATGCTCCAGATTAGGTGGTTCCTTACGCATAGTGCTGTAAAATTTGAGGAAATATCTCAAACCGTTACAGAATACAGAACACAGAATACGTAACATAATCAAACAGTTTCATTCACACAGACAGCTATATTGGAAAAGGGCCAACAGATATATACTGGTTTCACAGCCAAATACGACCCAGATCAAGCCGGGATATCGCTTGTAATAATCGTCCGAAACACGAAATCCGGTAATATTATCCACCAAACTGCAGGGGTTGTATGCACAAAACTTAGACGAAGCCTTTTACCTCTGCATCGGCGCGCGCAACGACGAAACCGGTATGACGGCTGTAGACGGAATGACGGCGGCCCGCGAAGCCATCGCGTCCAAATCGCTTTGCGTGTATATCCGAGGATGGGAGACGGGCATTTCTGCAGGTCCTGTAACAACCAAAGGATGATTTCGATAAGAAAGACGACCAAATCCTTGCCTCGAGCCGAGAGATATGATTTTTCAAGCACTGAGATTTTAGTTTCAATACCATTTTCCTCGTGAAAGCTTTGGAACCTCGATCGAAAGGACACGTATTTAGCGGTCAATCAAAGGTGGCTACTCTTGAATGTTGAGCCTAATGTTCGCCAATGTGAAGCACATTTATTCCTAAACTACGTTCTACTTTACAAAATATAAAGTGTAAAAAGCCATTTTGTCCTTGAAAAAACTGTTCCAGAAGTGGAAAGAAGCCACTTGAGTTGTGAAGGTAGGCAAAAGCCGCGGAAGTAGGCTGCTTTGTCACTGAAAACTAGAGTTATTCAAAAATAGATTTTTTCTTCAAATTTCACTGGCTAGTTCTTAAAATTGTTAGGTCGGCTAAAAAAGAACGCTGCACACCAGCTGTGGCTCAATTCCCACCCGTAGAACGAAAATATTAAAGTCGGAAAATTTTGTATTAGAAAAAGTTTTTTTTTTCAACTTTCACCGACTGTCCCATGTAATTGTTGAGTTGTCTCGCAAAAAACGATGCACAGCACATTTGGCTGGATTCCAACCGGTGGAAGCTAAATTTTTGGATTTGAATAGCATTTACGATGGATAGCTCTGTAATTAATAAGGATTTCCAGTCGTAAACAGTATATTTTACAATCCAAACTTGCGCACACCTTCCGGACTACATTGTCGGGTTATATTTACCCTTTGGATAGCCGGACTTGATCGGGGCGAAATCTTTCTGCAGAGACGAGGCGTGCGACGCCACGGGGTGATAATGCGGCGGAATGTGAAACGCTTGCGGCTGTCTTGATTGTACGGTGTCTAAATAAGCAGGGTAAGATTAGTCGGAACGAAATTACATAACATTGAAGAGTTTCTTGGAGGTACAGAACTTCCAATATACATTTGTATAATATGTTTATATTCAAATATGTACTAAGCTTAAGCGATCTCTTTGCCTCGATTATTCAAAATTTTATGCCGGTGACGTCACATGTGGTGATACGATTGTTGACATACGCTGTTCTTTTGAATTCTCTACTACTTGCTGACGATTACCCCTGACGAGCGTCAACTGAAAATATATCAATATATCATTCAATTAAATATAATGGCTTGTTTCGCAAATTGCTAATTTCGCTGTCAAAGTAATTACTAGCTGAAATAACGATTTCCAAGACGTCGCAAAACTATTTCTCGAAATAGCACAAATTGAAAGTCTGACAAATACTCAACTATGCAGCTTTGAAAAGTAGATTTGGCAAAATGTCACATGGAATGACCGCAAACAAAAATGACCGACGACTCCGCTAATACAGAAATTTTAGAAAATTTATTCCGCTACTGCGATGATACAGCGGTTATTACAATTTCACCCGCCAACCAGAAAAAAAACTTTCTACCAGGATTGCAGCCAAGGCACAAAGGTCCCGAGTCACGCGAGTTAATTCTACATTTATAGTTTTACCTCGAGTCGAGTGAAGTCATTTTCAATTCACAACCGAGTCAAAGTCAGGGTTCAAAGGTTCGAGTATGAGTCACAGTGTCCAAGTCATTGTTTTCACTGTTCATTTCCGATTCCAGTCCGTTTCAATTCCCTTTTTTACAACTCTCTTCGGGTGACATTGAATTTAGTAGTAATTTTACTCACTTTACCCAGATTTTGACCCTATTTCACAAATACCAGTACTCGCAGACAAAATATGTATAATGTGGTAGCGTTACTATTCTTCACATTGAAATGAACCCGAATTTTTCCGGCTGACACTCTTCGTGGGTTATCGTCAGCAGCTAGTAGAGAATTGGAAAGAACATTCTATATCAATAATCATATTACAATCGGCTTGATCGCCAATCCTATTCGCCATCGCGAGAGAAGACACTGCAGAATACGCATAATTATTGACTTATGTTACGTAAGCAAAGAAGCAAGCTGCTACAAATTGCGATAAAAGGCGCAGTCAACCATTACCCGTGTTCTCCAACTTTCCGGCGCCAGTCAGGTCAATCGTTCGATGTAAGTCGCTCGCGGTTTTCGCGTGTTGATACGGCGTCGGATGTGCCACTTGGCTTGCGACGGAGACGTGCGGCCTTTCGAGCCGCACAGGACGAACTTCGGGCTGCGCGGAAACCGTTTTGACGATGTGCGCTGACAAATTGACAGGAAACGACGATAAACATCCAGAAACGCGACTGTTTTTGAACGCGTCACAAAATTCTTTCAAATCAGGAATGAACAGCTTCTTGGAGATACAGAACTTCAATATACAATCGAATAGTATATTCATATTGAAATGAATTCGCTGAATTCGGGTTCATTTCAATATGAATATACTATTCAAATCGGGAAAGATATTACAAATTTTCAACAACATTATAACTAGACAAAAGTCGATGCAGCCAACGTCACTAGAAGCACAAATTTCAAAGACAAAAACTGCTGGAAAACAGGGTTGTAATGACTGAAGACAACTTTTTATTGACTCGACTTGGCCGAGTCATTTTTTTAAACGAGTAAAATGATTCGACTCGAGTCAATTTTTGTGTTGACTTGCACTCGAGTCATTGTGCGCGACTCGAACCAAGTCATACGACTCGAGACTAGGACGGCCAAGACCGACATTTCACTTCAACTTCGAAAAATAGTAAAGTTTTACCATATTATTGGTATTTCTTCCATCAGTCCTGATACTTGGGAAATAGGGCCAGAAACTGTTAGAGCTGAGGTAAATTACGATATTATGAATGTGAGTTACTGTATGTCACTCGAGCACCGGATTGAACAGTGAACATAATGACTTGCCTCGGACTCGAGTCAAAACACTCTGACTCGGACTCGACCATCTGCTAGCCGACTTGGACTCGACTCGGTGGTGAATGGAAAATGACCCGACTTGTCTCGAGGCAAAACTACCAAAGTGAAATTGACTTGCGACTCGGAACCTTGTGATACAAACCATGGAGGCTTCCAAAGTGGAACACAGTACCGAAACTATGACCCTAGTTGTTAAATTGACTTTTAGTGCATTTTCAGTACTTGAAAAAAATCATATCTCGCTAATCTGCTTGAACCATCACAATTAATACTCGCTTCAGATTGGAGTACTTACTAGTTTATTTCAATTAAATAATATGTGGATATTGAAATAAACCCGAATATTTTCGGCTGACACTCGTCAGGGGTAATCGTGAGCGACTAGTAGCGAATTGCAAAGATCATTTCAGGTAAACCCATTCTTAAAATTCTACCTGTTTTGTTGTTAGACGAGGCTGGATTGAAGGTTAGCGTCGCGATAGGTACAGCGCCTGGCGGAGGAGGCAACGATTGTGGCCGTTGCGTGTCTTGCTTTGTGTTGTTCAACTGTTCGGGCGCGTGGGTCGATGCCGGACGGCTCACTGGACAATAGAAAGTGCGACAATGAAACGTTACAATCGGTTTGCTGACAATATCGAGTAATCATTAGCTAGTGCGAGTTTTTTGCAACTTTTTTTTACAGTTTCCGGCAGCTTCCTAAATACTCGGAAGTTATGTAGCATGTTGTTTTAAGCCGTTTGGCGGAATCTTATACCGCAACTTTTTGGAACTTATTCGATATTTCAGTAAACTTTTTTGCAATTTTCATTTGCATTTTCATGCAACTCACTTTTTACTTGAAATGTTCGGCACCATATGTAAATAGATCGCTCGATCATTTCACTGTCGTTTAAATTCGAGGTACTTTCTGATTTGACGTACGTTCACGTAGGGCTGTTCAAAAATAACCCTTTTTCCTGAATCTTGCTGGCTACGTGATTAAATCGTTAGGTTGCCTCGAAAAACGACGCACACCAAATTTGAATTCATTCCAACCAATATTCGCGGATTTCGTACAGTTTGAAAATTTTGAATTTGCCCAAGAATGCAAAAAAAAATTTTTTCAAATTTTTCTGCCAACCCCATGAAATTGTTGCGCTGTCTTCAAAAACGATGCAAAACAAATTTGACTCAATTCCAAGCTGTAGAAGTGGAGTTATTTCAGTTTTTATTTGATAATTCTGGGATAATCCTTGATCGGTGGATCATCCTCAGAATTATCATCGAAAAACTTGAATAACTCCGCTTCTACAGCTTGGAATTGAGTCAAATTTGTTTTGCAACGTTTTTGAAGACAGAGCAACTAACAATTTCATAGGTTTGGAAGGAAAATTTGAAAAAAAAAATTGTTTGCATTTATCGGCAAATTGAAAATTTTCAAACTGTACGAAACCCGCGAATATTGGTTGGAATGAATTGAAATTTGGCACGCGTCGTTTTTTAAGGCAACCTCACGATTTAATCACGTAGCCAGCAAGATTCAGGAAAAAAGGTTATTTTTCAACAGCCCTGTGACGTTCAGGCTAGACCGCCGAAAATTACATTTTCATCGGGTCATTTTTTTCAGGCTATACATTTTGTTGAAGTCGCCAACACTGTGTTTTGCTGCAGTGCCTCGGATACGGATAGATTCGCGTATCTCATACCCTAACAATTTCAAGGAACTTGTCCATAAACGCAACTTTTGTGAAAAATAGGTGCTACTTTCAACGGTTTTGACTGCAACAAAAACTTACCCTAAATTACACTTTGAAAGAAATATCGGTATCAATCATTAGAGGTGAAAAATCTCTCGGCAATTGGCGCTAGTGGCGATGCTGCGAAGTGTTGCACCGAACTGCCTACTGTTCAATTGAGACGAGCTATAGACATGAAAGCTAAGAAGGCTTCTTAAACAAAATTCATTTCGACATCACAGTTTAGGTACTTTTGCCAGTGTAAAGGCTAGCAAGCAGCAAGGTGCAGTTCTTCAAAATTGACCGAAGTGGTTGGTGATTTGTAATAATGTAGGTAATATGAAAAAGGCAGCATGGAAATTCTCATCAAGTGGAAATTTCCAATATTTGCTTTCGAGTCGCAATACTTGCATACATTTGTCCTACTTACGTTCAGGGTTCACCGGTCTGCGAAATTTGTGAAACTAAAAATGTCGGGATCCACTGATCAACAAAAGGCGGCGGTCTCAGTACCTTCGACTTCCCTGGTCACCGGCGTGGGTCGTTTTATGACGTCGGCGATGGTCGGGACCGGCTGCATCGTGGGCCGCGTGGTCTCCAGCTTTATGGAATCGGAAAAGTCGTCTTCGAACGCGTACGGGGAACCGGCGACTTTCCTAGTAGCGACCTTGGACTCCTGACAAGTTGGACGCTTTGAAAATTTTCAGTTTTTCCACGTTAGATTGGAATTAGAACTGCTGCTACGCCGTTATTTTTTAAAATTAGATCAAAATTAGAATTATAGCTACACAGTTTATTCTAAACAAATTTTTTATAAATTAGATTAGAAGTAGAGACTAGAACTAAATTGAGGGCATAGAAACATCTCACACATTAGATTACCGGCGTCTCGCTCTTATTAGTCCAAGTAGACTAATCCAGTTGCCCAAGTCTGCCCTAAAAGCACTCACCACATCGTGCATGTTAGGTTCCTCATCGGCGCTGCACGTAGCCGAGCTGTCGCCATCGGTGTCTTTACGAGCGTGAATTTTCCCGGCGGGCTTCGGCTGGGCCTTGCTCCACGCCACTTTAGGCTTGGGCTCAGACGTAGCGGACATCAACGGCGTCGTCGTCACCAGACTCTCACTCGTGGCGGCAGCCAGTTGGGAGATAACCGACACTGGCGAAGAAATAGGGGTAGTCGCCGACGATTCCGGAGCTGTTTTTGGACTTTCTGCCGAAACTGAACGGAGGAACAGGCACAGTCGTTAATATCGAATTTGAAAATTGAAATGAGGATCTTCTTGGGGGATGCAGAACTTCAATTTACCGTTGAATGGTTTATTCATATTGAAATGAGCCCGAATATTTACGGCTGACACTCGTCAGGGGTAAACGTTAGCAACTAGTAGAGAATTGGAAAGAACTTCGTATATTAACAATCGTATCACAAAATATGACGTCACGGGCATGAAAATTTGCATAATCGAGGCGAGGAGATCGATTAAGCCCAATGTGCTATATTAGATGGTACACAAGCTCTTTCTCTTGGCAGACTTGGTTGGCGTACTTAGATAAAAGTCGACTCCAAGGCGCACTAGTTAAAGAGTTGATGGCCTCTCGCAACGGACAGACAGAGACAGACAGACAGACAGAATTACGTAAAAAATGTTTGCCAATGGAAGAATTTATGGCCTTTGCCTGTTCAGTGCAGATTTCATTTGTGACTGCAGAAGTTATTCAATATGAATATAGAATTGAAATGAATGTACGAGTACAGGGTGAGCATTATGATACAAGTAATTGAATCCGAATCCAGTAATAATTGTAATGATGGAGTCGTGCAGTGAAATGCGTTTTTTTTTTCGAGTACTGAAATTACATGTCCCTTTCTACCGAGAGTCATGGTACCAACGAGAATTATAGTTTCAATCACAGCCGATGACTAGCCCCAACGACAGTGGTTCTCAACCGGGGGGTCCACGGACCCCTAGGAATCGGCGAAGCATTTTCAGGGGGTCCGCAAAACCTTTAAATTTGCAAAACGGTTGACAGCATATTGACTCGGAAACGTTACGCCTTATTCTAAAATTCTTCACCACCTAGATTTGCGGCACTCGTTCATGTCAAATCGAAGGGGCGGGTTTTCAAGACACTGTCGCGTATTTCAGGAAATGCAGCTACATAAATCGCTTTGAAAAAATAATAAAGGACCACCCAATTTCTACATAAATAGCAAGATGTGATTTTCAAAAAAAGACATTTTGTTGCTGTTTATCACTAACGTACAGTTGATATTCGCACAAGGCAGATGAAGGTTGCTCGGAAATTGAGCTTTAATTTGAACGAAAACTTTCAGGGAGGGGGGAGGGGGGGGGGGGCTGTGACGATTCAAAAGGAGTCCACGAAGACAAAGGCTGAGAACGACTTCCCTAAGAGTTAATTCATCTTCGAAAATTATACTTTCTGCACTTATTTTCCTTCCATTCCTCCTATAACAGCACCTGAACACGTAGCATAATGTACATATTCCTGTTGCAGCATTGTCTAAAAGTCCAACGATGAAAGTATTGTCAGAAAACACAAAATTATCTCCGTGTCTTGTAGAGCTGGCATTCTTTGCTTTGTGGTAACATAAAAGTTTGGCATATTTCAATATATTCAACATATTTGAACTTTTCATACCGACCACACTCTTACAACGTCATAATTAGTGATCATTGTTACTCGATTGTCACAAGCCCTAGTGACATTTCATACCGTTCGACTCCTCGGCAGGTTCGGAAATGGAAACTTCTTTTCTCTCTTCTTGGCTTATAACCGCTTCATCGTTTTCCTGAAATAGTTGTTGCAAAAGCTGTAGTGATGGCTGATGATAGTCAGAAGAGAGAGAGAGAGAGACATGGTACTGATCATAGCAGCTATTCTGCTTGTCAAATACCGAGCCGGTTCCTATCGAGAGCTTAACTGCGTCCATATCTCAAGAGGATAACAGGGTTGGATTGCTCAGTAGCATCACAAAAAGGGTGCAGCCACCAAATCAATGTAGACAAACGCAGTCCTATCTCAAGACATGATAATAAAGATAGTTAGCTCGGATATGAAATAGATTAATTTCCAGCTTGTCCCCTGTCAATATTTACGGCATTCGAGAGATTTAGCACAAACCCACTTTTTGATATTACCCAGGAGGTAGGAATTTGCAATCAAATTTGATTATGAAATGATTAAGATCACTCGTTTGGCACAAAAATACGATGCCTCACTATGATAGCGATTGCCATCGTTGCAAATATTACCTCGAGAGGTTTCTGTTGTCCAGGCTGAGACTCTGGACCAGACGACGAATCTGCGTCGGCATCCTTTGTTTCCGCGTCTGACAAATTATTATCTTCATCATTTGCTTCCCAGTTCTTCTCTGATTTACCGTCCTTTGCCGATTTGGTTTTCTATAGAAAACGAATTCATTGCAAACTTAAACTTATCCAACATGACCCATGTCAGATTTACCGGTTAATCACACATATTTTCTAATAGCACCCTTTGAGACAATGAATGTTTTTAAAGAATTTCCTCAAAGTACCCCGTCAAAACATGACTTTCCCGATATTAAATTCAATCAAATCTCCTTCACAACTTTGACACCGCCCAGCTGTGCGCTATACGGCAGACAGCTAGCGTTTCCAAATAGGATTTGTATTAGAATTATAGCTACACAGTTTGTTATTTCAAATTCGCACAGAATTCGCGAAAACTTGGACATTTTATCGAGTTCAGTTCATATCATATCACAGTCCATTCTGATGATCACGAGAATAAGTTGATTTAAAATACTGAAATCAACTCCCAACTCAACAACCTTGCACCCGCATAACACCTGACACATTTCCTATTTATAACTTTGAAAAAATTTCATCACATTTGAGCTCTGTAAAGCTGAATCCGCATCATACCTTTGCCTTTTTCTCAGCCGGTTCGTCCGAAGCGGTAGATTCGACGGCACGTTTGGCGGCCTGACCTGCAAGTGGAATCGACACGCGTACAACCTGCTGTCAGAGAGTGCGTCGACCAGAATTGAACTAGAGAATTTTCTGCTGCTCCAAATCAGATTACAATTACAAAGTGTGAATCGGCGAAAATCGATTGAATTAAAATTCAGAATTATGGACAAATACGACAGAAAGTAATTTCAGATCACATCAAACCCAAGGTAAATCGCGTAAGCACGAGAATAGCAAATGTCTGTACAGCGAGCTTGGCTCGATAAAGTTCTCGAGCGTGGAAACATTTCACAAATTAAATTAGCATTAGATTACCGCCATTTTTCTGTAATTAGCCGACTAGAATTAACCCTCGAGTCTGCCGTCGACTAAGCTTACGCTTGGCGTGTTTTCAGAGTCGGAGGGGGGGGGGAAAGATGGGTATTTGTTGCGATCCATTCGCTTACTATTTGCGGTGAGAATACTGCGAGAATACAGAATGAATATTTTTTAAACGACGTGGAATGCCCAAGAATTTCACAGATTGGATTTGAATCATATTACCGCCATTCGCTTTAATTAGTCTATTCGACAACTAGAATTATCTAGGATTCGAAATCTGGTATCGATAATGTCTGTGATTCCTACTTTTACTGGGGTCCGCGGCCGATCTCCTGGTTCGAATTTGAGAAGTAGCGGAGGACGACGAACGGTTCGATTCCACTTCTTCAGACGCGACCGCGGTTTCAACCTGGGTGGAAGAAAAAACGAAATTGAAGGCATCGCAGCTAGCATAGTCCCATATGCATATACAGTTGAATAATATATTCATTAGGGCTCTTCAAAAATGACTTTTTTTCTCAAATCGTACAGTCTACTTGATGAAATTGTTAGGTTACCTGATTTGAGCCTACACACCAAATTTGGTTCAATTCCAACCAGTAGCCGCATTGCTACAGGAGAAGAAAGTTTCTATTTATTACATAAAAATAAATTTCAAAAAATTTGAAAATTTTCTGTTCACCCCATGAAAGTTTGTAAGGTTGTCTAAAGAAACGATGTTCACCAAATTTGGTTCAATTTCAACCAGTGGCAGCGGAGTTATTACCGTTGAAAAATTTGGATTATGAATAAAATAGTATTAACGGTGACCAATTCTTTAATTATATATTATAATGGTGCTCACCGTAAATACTATTTTATTCAAATCCGAATTTTTCGACAGCAATAACTCCGCTTCCACCGTTTGGAATTGAACCAAATTTGACGAACATCGTTTCTATAGACAACCTAACACTTTCGTGGGGTGAACAGAAAATTTTCAAATTTTTTGAAATTTATTTCTATATAATAAATAGAGACTTTCTTCTCCTGTAGCAATGCGGCTACTGGCTGGAATTGAACCAAATTTGGTGTGTAGGCTTACATTAGGTAACCTAACGATTTTATCAAGTAGCCAGCACGATTTGAGAGAAAAAGTCATTTTTGAAGAGCCCCAATATTCATATTAAAATAAAACTGAATGTATTCGGCAGGGTAATTGCCAGTAACTAGTGGAGATTTCAAAAGGAATTTGTATCAGAATAGGACAACCGAGAAATTTTCAGCTGATACAAATTAGATTAGAATTATAGCTACAAACACAGGGTTTTTCAAGATTGACTAGAATTTAAATTTGCAAACTCGCAAAAACTTGAAAATTGAAGTAAATTCCAGTAAGCTGTTTTGAGGAATCCTACATTGCAACTTTCCTTCATTCTTTTACGCAACTTTTTACAACTTTTTCGATTTTCCATGCAAAACCTTCCGCGATTTTTCAAGAAACTTTTTTCGATTTCTTATGCTGCCAACTTTCTACTGGAAATAATTGGCGGTGTAAGTAAATAGATCGCTCGTTTAAATTAGAGGTCCTTTCTGATTTGACGTACGTTCAGGCCGGACCGCCGAAAATTATATCTTCACTGGGTCTATTTTTGCAGGCTATTGATTTTGTTGAAGTCGCCAACATTGAGTTTCGCTACAGCGCCTTGGATAGGGATTGAGTATCTCATACCCTAATAATTTCAAGGAACTTGTCCATAAACGCAACTTTTTAGTGCAACTTTAGTGAAAAGTAAGTGCAACTTTCAACGGATTTGACTGCTACAAAAACTTGCCCTACTAATTAGACAACTAAGCAATTATCTGATCTTCCAAGTATGCTTTGTATATCAACAGTCGTATCATCAAATATAACATCACTAGCATAAAAACTTTGTTGTTGAAAATATTAGGGTTTATATCGATATGAATACAGTATACAAGTGTGCATTGAATTATGTACCTCCACCGAGAGGCTCTTATCACACGAAAACACTATGAAACGGGCTCAGTCATTTCGGTTCTCATTTGTTTTCGAAGTCTTGGAGAGCTTTTGCAATAAAAACGGCGAATGTTTGCTTCTTTGTTACTCCTAGTTGATAACGCTCCAACCAACTCGGCGCGAAATACATAGAAGCGAATGATATAAGTTTGTAAAGTTGTCGGCGTGAAAAATCTCGAGACACGCCAGTCCGTAACCAAACTATTGAGAGCTCACCAAGACGACGACACATCAAACCTTTTACTTTACCATCATCGCCCTTTAGGGTTGTTCAAAATTGACTTTACATTGCGGATTCGAGGGATTTGTTGATTAAATTGTTAGGTTGCCTTGAAAAAAAAACGCTGCAGACCAAATTTGACTCGATTCCAACTGGTAGATGTGAACGTACTGATTTTGAAATTTTGAATTTACTGTCAGCCCCTTGAAATTGTTCAGCTGTCTAGTAATTTTTGCTCACTACCAACCGGTAGAAGCGAAGTTTGTGAAGTTGAATATGAATAGCCGGTACGGTGGATAACCCCAGAATTATCAATGAAAAATTCAAATAACCTCGCTTCGAGCGGGCTGGAATCGCGTCAATTTGTTTAAAGGGGCACTGCACTCTAAAAATGATGTGGTCTCAAATTGAAGGGCAAAACGAAAGAAAAATGTTGGCCGCAGCCGTTTTCTTCAGAACGCCACCGTAATGGAGCTGTAATGTATTGAAATTTCCTCAGATGCATCACGCTCCAGCAGTCACGCAGAGACCCAACTTTATACAGTTGTCAGCCGATGTTATGAAGGAAATATGTCGTACACGCCAAGGTCGCTTAGATACCGCGTTCAACGGAAGATGTCCAGTCAGGAAATTTATGTCAAAATCAGGCCTAGTGTTGTCTATTTCCTTCATAACATCGGCTGACAACTACATAAAGTTCGATCTCTGCGTGACTGCTGGAGCGTGATGCATCTGTGGAAATTTCGATACAGTACAGCTCCATTACGGTGGCGTTCTGAAGAAAACGGATGCGGCCAAAATTTTTCTTTCGTTTCGCCCTTCAATTTGAGACCACATCATTTTTAGAGTGCAGTGCCCCTTTAAAGTCGTTTTTGTAGACAACTCAACAATTTCACGGGGCTGACAGTAACAGGTACATATTTGAGCTTTTCATACCATGTATCCTCTAATGATGCCATAACGAATGATACTGGAACACTAGCCCGAAATCCAATTACGTAACGTGCGAAACAAACAACCTTTCGTCCGTCGCCGCTTTTTGAATCTTCCTTCTTCTCGTTCTCGTTTTCCTTCCGCCGTTTTCTGGGTGTTTCTAGATTTTCAGTAGCGTCCGATTCAGGATCAACGGCCTTCGCCTGACCTTCATCTTTAGCGGACCCTTCGTCGCTGGCCGAAATATCGGAAGACGGAGTCACCGTCTGTGTCCTCGTTCTGCGGCTGCCGTCCGGCTGAACAAGTAAAGGTTGACTGTCACATACATTTGAAGAGACTAATTGGGGTAGAGAACTACAAGCCTAATATACATTGTACAATTGAATAGTTTATTAATATTTAAATGAACAAAATATTTTCGGCTGATACTCGTCAGGGGTAATCGTCAGCAACTAGTAGATAATTGGAAAGAGCATTGCATAGGCTAGCAACAATTGTATCACAAGATATGACATCACCGGCATGAGATTTCAAGCTCAATGTACTATGTCTAGATGGTACACAAACTACATCTGAAGCCAAGGCTTGGTTGCCGCATTTTGATATAGGTGCAATTTTTGAAAATAGCTTCAGTACCGCGATACAGGAGCTATTTCAGCCAGTTGTTACAATTGCACATGCACACGTAAAGCTGATACAAACATACCGTAAAACTACTTTGCTAATAAAAATTGGAAGAGGTAAGCAGTTCTGCCTTAAATACTGAAAGTATAAGCAAGTGGAAATATAGTCTAAAAACATAAATACTTGACTGACTTCAGTACTTAGTTACTGAAGATGGATGATCAATATGATCATAATCCAAAAATCATGAACGGACAGGCAAATGAAGACAGGTCAAAATGATAAAATCATAATGGCTTGAACCTCATTTCAGAACATCTATCCAGAGCGGGATAGTTGCAGCAACTTTAACAGCATATCCACAGTATCGATATTTTACAGCTAATTTCTTACAGTAGACCTATATCACAACGTGCGTCAGTGCGAATCAAACGATTAGTGGTTAGCTGAACGGTGGTGCGCCGCTGGTTCACAAAACTTGGTCTCATAATTCGGAAAATTGAATTATATGACACTTGGCCAGCTAGCAAGGAACAGTCTATCAGTATCCGAATTTCTAATGAAAGCCAATACCAATAGCGAGAATAGTACTGTGTGGGGACGATTGTTCCACCATTGCAGCAAATGATCAGTACTGAGGTAGCAAAAATGAGATTTTCTATCAACCAAAACGCTAGGCCTACGCTACGCTCTTTAAGATTCACAACTGATTCTGAACCTCAACAGATTCTTCCAACTACCTGAATTATATGACCATGGCCATTGACCAATGCTTATAATAACAGAAATTCCTTCATGATTTCTCCAACCCCCACTGAATGATGCAAATCAATCAAAACATGACCATTTTATGTATAAAGGCAATTACCGAGGAGCCAACTCAAATCTCAGACGTCTCAGTGATTATGCTCATGCTACCACATAGAAACAATAGTATTGACATCATTGTAACTGTAAGCATTTAGTACCATACCATCCATAACGATGCCTTAACTAACAAGCTCTAGGCTCGAAATACAGTTAGCTCTATCCATCTATGAATCTATCTGAAAAAAAGCAATAACAAATTTTACGATATAGCATCAACAATATTTCTTTTGCAAGCAAGTACAAACATATTCAATTAGCAGACCTTGTGTCTACATTATGTCTGATGACAATGTAAGATGCATATAGCCTCTATCTTTCACAAATCCTTACTGCTACATGGAATTGAACGAATTGGCTCGACAAGGTAGCGACTAATGCATATTGAATTATCACAAAACTAGCCAAAGAATCTTTGAAACCGCAACAAAAGCGAGCATCTCCACAAACATAATCCCTGACCGTTACATAGACTTGTGATTTCTGCAATTCATTAGTGGATAAGTAAGCGCCTCACCTCGTCCAAAATTAACGACGGAATCCACTTCCCAATAGCTTCTGTCATTCTTATTCAGCTGACTCTTCAAATCAATCTATCACTACACACCATTGCAAAATAGCACACGAATGAACCCTCAGCACAAATTCTCAGGAGCAGAATACCAAGCGAAGCAGTTTTTTTTTATATTGAAATAGGTTAATGATCATCAAAACCACAACCAGCCTAAATAACAGGTAAACCGGTATAACCCTCAATGACGGAGATCGACAAAACGCCAAATGCACTCAACGTAAGGTCACAGACAAACCAATAGTCGGCAATATATACTGTAAATACAGCTGAGATCATCTCCATACCAAAACAAACGGCCCTGTCTACCAGTGCTAATACACAAGAATGACAAATTCCAATTACTACTGAAGGATTATCTATCTGACAAACTCTAATTACCCTGAAACAATGTACTACATGGTCTATCTGTGCGCTAATGAATAAATTTGCTTTTACAAGTGTTATGGTGCGATCTGGCCAGGTTTGTAAAACGATCTCATCTACATATCCAAATTAGATACAGTCCAATACTCGTAACAACATGGGATTATTCTTAATCATATATTTGAGGGGAATTCAGCCGATGATCAAAGGTTTCATAAATTACCCCAGAGATATGGAGGGCCGGAAGGAAACCAAAGTATCAATGTTAAGTGACTCAAGGGACTTTGTTCAATACTCACTTAATATTACTGTCGATAATAATTAGAAATGAGCAAACATTTGTACGTGTATTCGCAAATCAATTCACACAACACAGACAGCAAGTGTCAAAACCGCGGTAATCTCAAGCGATAACGTTATATGCAAATAGTCAGAACATTGTTTTGTTTTGATTATCATGCTTAGACTCAGACTCCCCCCATGGTTAACCAGCGAGGCGAAAAGCAAGTATTGCAGATAGCTGCAGAAATTATCTCCGCCATGATCAGCGTAGCGCGCCAACAAAATCAGGTCTGCGCCAGAATAACCCTTGTAAATATGCTGATGTAGACATTTAGGCGAGGCAAGACGCACGTGTGAAAAGCCCTAAAATGTCACCAAGGTATTTGCTACCAGTGAATTTCTTGCGGAGTGAGTATCTTCGACAACAGGAAAAGTTATCGCAGCGTATTCACAATAAGTTTACGCCGATAATTAGAAAAAGGAAAAATATAGCCTGTCAATGTCAACATTTGCTCATGAGAGCGCTCACCAGAGACAGTCATGTAGTCAGCATTGCTACTCAAGTAGAACTAGAAGTAACATCACAAATTTCAATGTAATTCAACAAGTAAAAGTGCATATTTCAAAAATGTGACAAAACCACTTCAAGCGGAAGTTGACCACGGAAGTTTTGGAAAGTGTCCGAGAAAAGCAGTTTCGAAAATTGATTTTGGTGGAGGGGTCACATATTGTTGTACCAGGGTTGCAATGACTCAAGTCACGATTTTTTGACTTGACTCGAGTCATTTTCTCAAAATACGGAAACAACTCGGCTCGAGTCAATCTGCGTATTGACTCGACTTGGACTCGAGTCATTGGGCATGGTTCGAACCAAGTCATATGACTCGAGACTCGGACGGCCAAGACCGAAATTTCATTGCGATTTCGAAGAATAGTAAGTAACCAAACTATTGGGATTTCGTCTATTGGTACTGGTACTTGAAAATGCGATCAGAGACTGCTGAAAACGAGGAAAATTAGTTTATTATAAAAGCGAGCCATTCGATATCACCAAACGGAGTTATAAAAAGTGGATTTACCAAGACTTTAACTGGAAAACTGGTCAGTCAACACAATGACTTGGACTCTACTCGAGTCATGATACCATGACTCGGACTTGACTCGGTAGTGAATCCAAAATGACTCGACTTGACTCGAGTCAAAACTATAAAAGTGAGGTTGACTTGACCCTTCTTGGTTACAACCCTGGAGTTGAAAGAGTGGGTTGAACCGGATTGAACTGAAAACTGAGCAGTGAACAGAATGACTTGGACTCGGACTCGAGTCAAACACTATGACTCGGACTCGACCCTCTACTAGCCGACTCGGACTTGACTCGGTGGTGAATGGAAAATGACTCGACTTGACTCGAGTCAAAACGATACAAGTGAGATTGACTCGTGACTCGGAACCTGGATTGTCAGAAACTTCCTACCTTCTTTTTCTTCCCGTCCCCTATCAGCTGATCCAAGCTGTGTTTCTTCTTGTAATTTTGGTAGAAATGCTTGATTTGCTGCTCCGTCTTGTTCGCAAACAGCCGTGAGATGGCGGCAAAGTCTTTTCCGTGCTTCCCGAAGCCTTCCTTCGCCGTCGCGATGTCGTCGTCGTTCCAGTTTAAGTTCTTTCGAGATCCTAATTTTGAATCGGTCGTTTAAAATCGATATCAACGCGAGGTTTAGCGGATAGCTGTTGACCATTCCGTGTCCTGGGTAGGGTTGGCCACCACTTGGGCAACTAGAAAACTTTCAGCTTTACTAAATCAGATTATCATTGTAATTATGGCCGTAGTTTTTCTCCAAAATTGTACTAGAATTAGAATTACCAGGAGAATTTTGGTGGTCAGTAGGGTTTTTCAAAATTTTTATTTTCCAGATTCCGGGGACTCACCGATTTAACTGTCAGGTTGCATAAAAAACGCTGTAAATTTGGCTCGACTACGACTGGTAGATGTGAACGCACAGGAGTTTGAAAATTTTGAATTTACGATGTAAAATTTAAAAAAAAACTGTAAATTTTTCTGCCAACCCCATGAAATTGTTGAGCTGTCTTCAAAGACGAAGCAAAACATATTTGACTCAATTCCGACCAGAAGCTGAGTTATGTGAGTTTTTCGTTGATAATTCTCAGATTATCCACCGATCAAGGATAATCCGTGGATTAGCATCGAAAAACTGACATAAATCCGCTTCTACTGGTCGGAATTGAGTCAAATTTGTTTTGCATCGTCTTTGAAGACAGCTCAACAATTTCATGGGGTTGGCAGAAAAATTTGAAATTTTTTTTTTTCAATTTTCCCTAATAAATTAAAAATTTTAATTGGATCTGTGGAGTCCTATACTTGTTAGAATTGACCCAAATTTGGTAAGCAGCGTTTTTTAGGGTAACCTGACAACTCAATCAGTGAATGGCTGGAATCCGGGAAAAGAAGTTATTTTTGAACAGCCCCAATGCACAGTCATATAAAATAATGCCGTCGCTTTTGGGACACATACTTGTCATACGAGGTGAAGGCGGCCGATCGATTCTGTCTATTTCGTCCTCTTTCACGCCCATTTCCAGAGACACTCCTCCTTTCAGCTCGGAATCTTTGTCCAGTCTTAAAGAATGGAGTTTCCTCATTAAAACCCACACGACGACTCAAAATAACTAGTCATTGTAGACTTTAAAACATGTTTTAAAAAGATTTTTGGGGGTTACAAAACTTCAATATAACAGGAATTTCAAAAACTAGCGGCTAATTACACTGCGCCCATCTGAGCGAATCGTGACATCATAATCATAATCATATCATAACCGGACGCACACAAATGTAGTTAAAGGCACGTTTTTGAAATTTCTCATTTGCTGACGATCGTGCCTGTCTCAAAATTTTTTACGTTACAATATATTGTCATAAAGAACACACCATTGAAACGTGTATCAAAACGTGTTTTGCGATGTGCCAAGAAAACAGCTTGCCCCAAATCAAGTCTCACTGCTGAGGGTATCCTACATTTGTCATGCCACCGAGAAATTGTCTGAATTAAAAACGAAAAAAGAAACAGCTTACCTTTTATCGCCAAGTTGTCCCGACTTTGAAGCATCTTGATTGGAGCTAGCGGACTGCAACGGTAATAAAAAGTTTAATACGGTCTGAGGTTAAAAAGTAGTCAACGTCGTAACTCAGTAGAAGTAGGACTTTCAAAGATTTGTTTAGCGACTTGAAGTATATAATAAATATATGAAAAATTCAAAAGTAGTTTGAAACAATATGATTTTGTTCATGGGTCTCATACTTTTCGCATTTATTGGAGGTGGGTTTTAAAAATATCAGCTACAAACCCAAAGTGACCAACGACACAAATAGGCACGATATCCGAAAATATAGTCAGTTACAAAATAGTGATGAAGGCATATCCCTAAACTAGTTTTACAGAATCCTAAGTGCAAAAAGTAAGTGGTTTTGCCAAAAACAGGCACGCATAAGAGATAGTAGTTAAGACAACAGAACTTAAATAAGTAATACAACTAGGATAATCCACTCAAGTATTCAGAAAAAGTAGATGGTACTTTATTACTGACCAATGCCCACTAGGGATGTCCATAATTTGGAAAATCTCAAAATTTATGCGTATCCATGTCTCATTCTATAGATTATAGTTAAAAAACGTCACTGAACCTGCATTAAGCTCACAGGAAAGTCGTTAACATTTATCTAAATACGTTTGAAAGTAGCTGCTGTAGATTGGGCGTGTCAGCGACCATAGAACGGCAAGCAGAGTATTAATCAAGAAATCACGCCGTTTGATTGGCTAATCTGCTATACTTCAATGATCACGACGTTGGCGGCTTGTTGATCAGCTGGTCAAGGAGGCGGCTGACGGCGGTAATTCTGTAAGTGCATTGTAGGTTGGTCCGCAACTAATGATTTAGGATTAATTCAGAACATGTTAAGTTACGAAATACATGATGAACTATAAGAACAGCTGCTTCAAAATCTTTAAATACATGACTGGATGGCTTATTGTGAAGGTAACCGGTGTAGCCTGTATGCCTTGATTTCATTGATGGAAAGCACAAAAACATGCGGAAAAGTACTGGAAAGGCGCTTATGCAAGTGGCAAACGAATTTCTAGTTTCAGAGGGGATGTACCATCAATGAATACAAATATAAAGCTTGACATTGACACTACTTTGTCTGATCTTATTAGGCTGTTGCCGTGGTACATAATTGAAGTCTTGAATGCTGAAAGGGCTGGATGAATCAGTCATTTATGCTTGGCACTTGTCAGATTCTTGCAGCATAATGAATCATACCCGCAAATGCTGTCAAAGTCCTCAATGATGCCGGGCAAAGAGGTCTAAAGATAAGCACAGACTGTGCTGGTAGGACCAGCAAAAAGACAATTTGCTTGCATTGCTTAGCATGTCCTTAATGAATGTTAGATCATTACAGGCTGCATAACGACTAATGCTTGAATCAAACCAGACATGGACAAAAAAGGATGGATTGAAGCGGTGTGTTAGTTACACTCTTCTTCAGAAATCCAATGTAAGCTACCTGGTCGGCCCACATATCTTCTGAGCATACAGGATCGTGTCCAGCATCCATCTCACAGGTTATGCTGCACCAGTTTGGTGATGTCTAATATGCCTTACCTGCACCCAGAAAAGCAGGACCACTTGGCGGGATCTCAACCATATCATATATGTATTTCTTGGATCTATACTTAGTTCTATAAGTTCACAATCATTCGCTGTTTCACCTCTGTCATGCCTGTACTAAACCTATCGTTACCTAGTTTTAGCACTAAAACATTCATTGACCAGATGTCTCATTTTAATATTAAATCACTAATGTACAATGCGCTTACATAATCATTGCCGTTAGCGATCTCCTTGGACTAATAGAAGCACATAATCAGCAAGCCGCTGTGGTCGTGATCATTCAGGCATAGCTGAATAACCAATCAAGAGACGTGATTTCGTGATTACTAGTCTTCTCGTCGTTCTATGGTCGCTAACACGCCCGCTCTACGGCAGCTACTTTCAAACGCATTTAGACAAATGTTAACGACTTTACTATGAGCTTATTGCAGGTTCATTGACGTTTTTTATCACTAATCTACAGAATGAGAGATGGATACGCATCTTTTTTGAGATTTTCCAAATTATGGACAACCCTAATGCCCACGTCCGAATACTATTGACAGCTCAAACTGTGCCGCTAATTTCCAGTCAATCACTAGTCGGGGTTTTCGCAGAAGACAAGGGCTTTGTTACCTGCTGGCCGCGCCCCGGTTTGACCTTCCGCGATTTCAGCGAGTTTTTCCGCACCAAGCTCTTGTAGCCCACGCTTTTCTTCGACAAGTAATAGAACAGCACGCAGTCGTTTACGCTCTGAAAAATCGCATTAGACATGAAATAACTATTATTTTATGAAAAGAGATGTACAAATACTGTATTACTAGTTTCGAAAATGAATATTTCACGGAATATGAGGGTCAATTGCGATAGCTGGCACTTGGTGGAGTCGGAATGTTGAATTCGGCCCTCGGCGTTTGGTACTTATGAATCAATGTATTCAGGTTAGTAGTTAACTTATGGTAAGAGCAGGGGTTACCAAATCTGAACGTCTCGCGGCCACTTTTTAAATTTAGTAGATAGACAAAATAGGCCGCAAAGTTTAACAACCATGTTTTTAAAACTTTACCTCAGTAATACGCTGTGCTCCCTACCATGGGCGACGAGCATAGTTAACAAAATAGAAATAACAGTTTATTAAAGAAATACAAATACAACAAAACTATCATGATCATCACTTCTATTGCATTTTTACCTATGAGCTTCGCATGACACCTGGCAGCACTTTTCAGGGACTAAAAGGGTGAGCTAGAGAAATGGTATTTGCTGGAAAACTATCTCCTCGGAAAGCCTGAACTTGTTGGGAAGCCCAAAATCCTTTCGAACGTCTCGGTCTCGACAGTTTCTGGGCCATTGCACATCGAGGCAGTGCGCCCAATGCCCATTCATATCTGGTATTTCTTCCTACATAGAATGTTGTTAGCATCGCCGAAGACTAATCAGCTAGTGCCGAATAGTGATGTTGGGCACAGGAAAATGGCTTGTTTTGAACACCAGCAACAATATTTTAAAACTGGCATCAATTTCAGCATTTCTAAATGATTTACTGACCGCTCTTCCAAAATCTCGAATCAGGTCGCGGGTCGCAAAACGTGACCTTGTGGGCCGCGTGCTGGTCACCCCTGGGATAGAGTTAGGGGTTAAGAAGGGTTGGAGTTGGGGAGGGCTTACCTTTTTTTCCAGGAAAGACGCGATGACGTGGAAGTTTTTCGGATGTTGTACGAATTTTTCCTTGAAAACCTGCTTTTCGTGAGCGCTCCAGTGATCGAGCGATTGCCGTTTCTGGTAGACAACAAAAAAATGAACACAAATGCGGTACCGCTCAATATTACCAGACCTGAAAAAATTCATTTTCAGTTTATTTTCATTGCTGGCCCTTTTCACGTTAACCTCGGTGAGTTTTAATTCAGTGGACATGCCACGTATGTAGACTACATTAGGGATGTTCAAAAAAACTTTTTTTTTTTAAATTTTATTGGTTACTTGACAAAAATGTTAGTTTGCCTAAAAAAACGATGCACACCAGTTTTGGCTCATATCGCAGAAGTCTCGTCGATTTGTAGTAAATATTCATTATCATCTTCATGCATCGTGTAAAAACCTGTTTTAATGGATTCGTTCTCTCGAACTGTTACTGATGCACAGCTCATTTGTGTTCACCCGTATTTCATAGTAATATATTTGTCGTGTGGCAGATAATTATGAAATTATCAATAACTGAAGCCGGTGATATCAGGTCATTCATCAAATCGTAATGAACGCAACAAAATCACCCAGAAAATGAAAACCGTTCGAACCGCACGAGTGAACATGATTTTGCATTAATATTTCCACACTGTTCGCCTTCAGCCCTTGAATAGGTAAATATTACCAAATCCACTATGCATACTTTCAATAGGGTCCATCAAACCACTAGGTGTCGCCAGACTTTAGGTGGTAACCGCCGTTGTTACGTACGCGGTTGCCGTTATCAGAAACCTCTAGGTTACTTTCTCGATTGTGTAAGGGTATTTTATATGGAAAAATGGCTACAACATATTCTACGGGGACCGTGAGCTCGCTATAAAATGAACTAAAACTTCGAAAACTTCTGGTGCTGAGCTGGTAGCCGACATTTAGTTGACAATTTCACATTCTCACCTAGTTATCGAATCGGCCTTATTTCCTTCCGTAGAAGCTTTCCGAAGTTTTAGTTCATTTTATAGCGAGTTCACGGTCCCCGTAGAATATGTTGTAGCCATTTTTCCATATAAAATACCCTTACACGATCGAGAAAGTAACCTACAGGTTTCTGAATACGGCAACCGCATACGTAACAAAGGTGGATACCACCTAAAGTCTGGCGACATCTAGTGGTTTGATGGACCCTATTGGATTGATTATTACATGAAAATCAGTAATTGCTCGAGTATATGAATATTTCAATACCGTTTTGCATCGACCCCAATGACATCCCTTGAGATTCAATAGTTGTATCGTCATCAGGTGTGTATCGACACCAAATTCACTGTTTCATTCAATATTTCACATCGAATTCCTTATTGATTCCATGAAAATTAATCAGAGTGTTGGAATACTGAATAATATCCTTAAAATGACATCGAACCACTAATCAGTGCAGCTTTACGCCAACAGAACCATGTCGTTCACTCTGATAGACGCACATTTAACGCTGTCATAGTCAAAGCACTTGTTACCTTGTAATCTTCCATCGGCTCGGTGACGAGACCGTTATTGTTGATGAACTTCAACCTACGTTCCTCCCTGTCGAGAAGCATTGGCGGAACCACCGCCAGTTGACGCATATGCTGCTCGTGATGCTCCTGCGAAAGAATTTGTCATTCAGAGCACTTGGTTCTTTCAGGGTTTTGTCCACGTCAGACCTAGGCATTGTGCGGACCGCAAAACGTACCTTGGAATTTAGACTAGAAAATCTATTTATCGACGTTCCTGCGCGGGCAAAACTATACGGTGTATGAACAGAACTGGGAATGCATTTACTCTGAAGTCTGGTTTATTTATGCATACGAGTAACCGAGGTTGAAAATAAAGCTACTATAGCAAAGTATGCCGTAGCAAATAAAGTCGCAAGTCACTGTTTCCGGTTCAAGATCGAATCTTGTTTGTTACCAGGTCTGTTACGACATACATTTACAAATCCTAATTCGTAAAATAACGAAATCAGTGCGCACGATCAGTGGTCGTTAGAGGTGATGTCAAGCAATGGAAGATGAGGCTGAAGGCCGACATTTCTACAAGATTTGGAGCACTAAATGGTTCCCGATTCTCTACCAGTTGCTGACGACTACCCCTGACGAGTGTCAGCCGAAAATATTCGGGTTCATTTCGGTATGAATACACCATTCAATTGTATATTGAAGTTCTGTACTTCCAAAAAGCTCAGGCATTAAATTCCTAATTACACAGAAAGGCAAGAAAAAATCAAGTTCGGAGAACGGCAAATGTCTGTAACGCTAAGGCTGTTCAAAAACATTTTTTTCCTTTCAAATGTCACTGGCTACATGATAAAATTATTATGTTGGCTAAAACAACGCTACCTCCAAATTTGGCTCAAACCAACCCACCAGTAGACGCGAGATTCTTTTAGTAGAAAGTTTGGAATTGATCATATAAAAAATTAAAAATCAAATTTCCCAATTTTTCTGTCGACACCATAAAATTGTTAGGCTGTCAGTAGAGACCATGCACACCAAATTTGGCTCAATTCCAACTAGTAGAAGCGAAGTTATTGCAGCAGAAAAATTTCGATCCGACTAAAATATTATTCACGGTGTGGCTAACTCCTCAATTATTTATTATAAAATCATGGAATTAGAAATTTTGCTACTGCGATAACTTCCCTTCTAGTGGTTGGAATTGAGCCGAATTTGGTGTGCATCATCTCTACTGACCGCCTAACGATTTTATGGTGTCGGCAGAAAAATTCGGAAATTTCATTTTTTATTTTTTATATGATAAATTCAAAATTTTCTACTGCAAGAATCTCCCTTCTACCGATTGGAATTGAGCCAAATTTGGTGTGCAGCGTTGTTTTAGCCAACATAATGATTTTATCACGTGAAATTTGATAGAAAAAATTGTTTTTGAACAGCCCCACTGTACAGTGTACAGTACACCAAGGTCGACTCATTCCGCACTATACAGTTCTCAAGTAGCGTTTTCAAGAAAACCAGACGTTAGATTCGAATTAAAATGAGAACATAGAAACGTGACACAAATTAGATTAGAATCAGATTTCCGGCATTTCGCCCGAAATTAGACAATTAAAACGATTTTAAATCTGGTGCCGATACCTGCTCCGAAAGCCCGTCGACGATCTCGTTGAAATCCGCGTCGCTGCGACAGGCGTCGCCTCTCGTGCCGGATCGCGTGTATCGCTCGTTCTGCTCTCGCTGCTTGCGAATTTCCGGGAACTGCTTCTCGAAAAATTCGCGAACCTTCGCCTCTTTCGCTCTGCGAAGCGCAGGATATCCGCTCAGTACGAAAAGCACACACCGAAACCGGCCGGATGCGGCAGTACACCGTTTACCGCATGAGAGCTGACTTATTTAAAGTAATTGCAGCAAAAAAGCGCACCCATCCCTGGCGTCCCATTAAACCAGTTTCTTAACTTATATTCCATTTTAATATACTATTCAATTGTATATTGAAGTACTGAACCCACAAGAAACTCTTCAAACATTTATTCTAGCTCAGACACTTACATTTACCCTGGTGGTTGACTAGACCCCCTAACCGTCAACTTCGGGGAGCTGGTGACTAAAAAAGGTTCATCACGGCATCATATTACCGTCTGGTCTGCGTGTCGTGAAAAAAGCTACCCGATCACTAAAAAATGGTTATCACTAGGGCAAGTTTTTGGTACAGTTAAATCCGTGGAAAGTTGCATATATTTTTTCACAAAAGTTGCACTAAAAGACCACATTTTGGTCGCATGACTAAAAAAAGGTCAACGTTCCGGCTCAGCTCCCGAAATACCCGTTAGAGCGTTACTTCAGTGTGCTGATTACAGTCGGTATTTCAGTCGAATTATCAAGATTCTCAAAAAACAGTGACATAATTGCCAAATATTTCCAGTAAAATGTTGGTTGAATGAAAAATTGAAAAAACTTTCATGAAAAATCAAAAAAGTTGCATAAAGTTGGATGAAAAAAAAAAACGGGACAAAAGTTGCAGTATAAGATTCCTTCACACAGTTTAAAACAGCATTCTACATAACTTCCGGGTATTTAGGAAGCTGCCGGAAGCTGTAAAAAAAAGTTGCAAAAACTTGCCCTAGTTATCACATTTGCTGGCGTCCTGTGGTAATCGTTTAAAATGATAGCAAATAATCAAGACAATAATTAGGACGGATGCTATAAGGGACAATGTAGTCTAACAGTTGCAGTTTCAACATTGGCCTTTCACGGGCCCATTAAAACCAATCTGTGGGCCTACAACGCTAAGAACCCTGCATTCAAAGCTTGCTATGTTTTTCTCCAACACAGCATTCCGCGATTGTTCCAGGGTCACAAAATATCGAAACGATTGCAAAGGCCCCACCGGAAAAAATTTGTAAAACGTTAGGAACCGCTGCGTCAGGCCTACGCGGAAACACACGACATTTACTTCCGTTTGACGTTATCTTCCATTCTCGCGGTCCTTTTCTGCCATTCGCCCATCAGCAGATCGTATCTGGCGCAGAGATAACGTTCCCGTACGTTGGACAGTTGCCGGCGTCGCTGGAAGTACGCCAACAATTTCGGGCGCATTTCCTCGTTTCTGAACAAACCGGGGGGTATATCGAATGTCGCCGTGCTGAAAACTGCAGCGGTCATACTTTTTCAAGTTTTCGTGATACACTTTCGTGTCGCTGGGCTGGTTGTAAAGAGGCATGTCGTAGCGAGGTGCCATAGAGTCGAAAATTCCTTTCGCCGCTTCTGCCTTGCGCTGAATACGGATAAATTCGGATTTGACGAGACTCTCGGAGGTGCACATTGAAATAAACCTCACTATATTCGGCTGACACTCGTCAGGGGTGATCGCCAGCAAGTAGTAGGGAATTGGAAAGAGCATTGTATATCAACAATCGTATCACAATATATGACGTCACCAGCATGAGATTTTGAATAAGAGAGCGGTCAATGTACTATTTTTAGAGGAATATGATTTTTAGACGAATTCCTGTCATTTAGAAACCTGATTCCGACAACATTTCCACACTCTTCGAATAACATAACCGGTAAAACTCACCCTATTTTCCGCATATATCACCTGCCACAAATCTTTATGCTTGGTGTCGACCTTCTTGGGAGATTCCGTCCTCTCGGTTTGATGAGGCTTCTTGGCCGTTTCTTGAAGATGTTGTTGCTTTCGCTCCAACGACTTCACCTCGTTGGTCACCTGACGATCAAAATGAATGTGAAAGACCACACATAACTTGCGATACACTACAGCTACAACCGTGTATTAACTAACGCCGAATAGAAAATATCAATTGAGAAATCGTAACTATATATTACCTTCTGTATTTCTTTGTCCACTTTCTCCATGGCCTGCAGCAAAGAATCTTTGGACGGCATTGTCTCGGTCTCTGCTGATTCTGACTTGCCCGCACCGCCTGCTTCAAAACAAGACAATCAAAATCGAGGCTAACTGAAGAAGCACTCGCGATATAGATTGGATTACCGATGGAAGACAGAATTTCAAAAACAAGATGGTGGGAACTGGCAATACATTTTTGAACACAACACAAATAAGACTGGGTAAAATCTTGTACCCGAGCGATTGGATTTGGAATTTGAGTATTAGGCCTCGAGTCGAGCAGGGTTATAATGATTCGAGTCGCGATTTTTTGGTAACTCGACTTGACTCGAGTCAATTTTTGTACTGACTCGACTTGTAGGCCTACTCAAGTCATTGTGCATATGACTCAAACCTAGCCATATGACTCGAGACTAGAACAGCCAAGACAGATGTTTCATTGTAGCTTTGAAGAATAATAACTTTACCGCATGATTGGTATTTTTAGCCCTGTTTATCAGCCCTGAAATATGAAATAGGGCCAGAAACTGTTAAGACTTAGGAAAATTACTATATTATGAACACGGGCCATTCTATATCGCTCGAGCAGAGTTAAAAAAGTAGGTTGAACTGAAACCTGAACATAAAACTATGACTTGGAGTCGAGTAATCGAGTATCACTCATTGTGATGCCATAACAGATTGAAAGATCTTTCTTCACCGCACAGAATTTCAACATAGGCCTACTATTCCGTTGAAGAATGGAAGATGTGGAATGTGGAAATGTGTACGTTTTATGGTACCACAAAAAATACAATGCCAGAAACATCGCAATAAGGATAATTTGGTATTATTGCGACCAGGTATATAATTTCAGTACTCAAAAAAATCAACTCTCTGCACTAGATTCGGATCGTTATAATAAGTACACGAATCATTGCGCCCAGCCTAATAGATTCCAATTAAAAACGCACCTTGACTTTGGACTTGCATTCCAGTAAACTGAGACGAATGCATCAGTTGATTTGAATAATGTGATCCCATAGTGTGTGACGATGGTTTTAGCTCCTCCTTAATTGTGCTCTCGCTAACAGGCTCCTGGAAATGAAATGCAGAGCATATTTCTGATTTCCGACTTTCTCTATTAGATATGAAAAGCCTAAAAATATTCCCAACTTAGGTTTAATCATTGGTAGTGTTGAGCGAACGTTTCGCGTGGAACTTACTAATAGCAGGCTTATGCAAAATGTTTTGATGCAATACCTCAGTGCCAATACCAATTAGAACACCACAAACAATTTGCTAGTACATCAAGCCTCTTACCGATTTAATTGTTGTCGGTCCCGGTAATAAGAAAGTCCCAGAAGCTGCATGATATGGGTGAATCGCGGAAGGCCTCGAGTGTTGGCCTGTCGGCGCGGACATGACCCGGTGCTGGTTACTGGATGGTGGCTGGAATTTCGAAACAAGAAAGTCACAACCGATACTTCTAGAATAAAACCGTGTTCAGCAATTCAGTATCAAGTAAGAGCTTCTTGGAGGTACAGAACTACAATATGCAACGGAATAGTATGTTCATAGCTGGAAAGATTATAGTATATCAAAAATCGTATCACCAAACCAAATCTGACGACACCGGCATGAAATTTCAAATAATAGGGGCCAAAAAATCGCATACGCTCAACGCACTATTTTTAGACTTTCAGCAATCACTGCGGGTAAAAATGGATGTTACTAGCAAAATTAATTGAGATGTAACATGTATTAATTGAGATGTAACATGTAAAGTGAATTAACCAGTCCGTCTAATAAACCAGGAAACTTCCTTCCAGTTAATAAATACATGAGTAGCCTAGATATTGGTCAGTTATCAATATGTTCTAAAAAGGTCCTTAAAAGTTAATTTTTGTCTGCACCATCAAGGAGGTGGATATTCTGGATAACCAGTTTTACAAGCAAGTATTTGGTTCGATCTGACAGGGGCTTGAACCTATAACCTAGGAATCCCAGAAGCCGGATTCACTACAACTACGACTGTAAACTCGTCGGAATTGTACATAATGTACATTGTACAAGTACGGTATCAGTGCTATGTCAACCAATCCCTAGATATCCAGCACAAGATCACAAAATTAATCCATTAATTGATGTGATTGCGACATTTGAAAAGCACAATACAACACAGCGTATTCCTACTGATTACCTGAGGGGGTCCAGCAGAACTTGGTTTTTGCATGTGCGGAAGCCCGACCATGGAGCTCATCATAGTCATCGCGGGTCTGCCTCCGTAAACCATGGGAGTCGCATTGATTTGGGACAAGCCAGCTGGAAATTTCACAAGTCAAACGTTATTGTCTGTATTAACACATTATGAAATGTATGGCACGGAATGATCATGGCACACATAATTCCTATAAAAAGTGATTGAAAGAAATCACAACCGTCTCACCTGGATTATCATAACCATGAGCAATACTTGAGTTTATTGAAGACTCAGCTCTATCTCTCTCTCCAGCAACACCAATATCCCGTAATAATGAAAGACGTCCAGAAGTCCTTGACAAATGAACGAATATGATTTCATTTATATATGCTGAGAGCAATCTTCTATAAACATGCAAATAGCCAACCTTCTCCGCCCCATACCAGCCGGGTGCAGCTGTTGATGGGTCCCAATGGCGCCAGGTTGGAGATCTCCATGCTGAATGTGTGGATTATGGAAATCGCGACTACCATGATGCGCGCCACCCACCGAACCTTGCCCTCCGTATCCAGGAGATTGATGATGTGGCGTTAAATATACCAGGTGTGGGTTGGGTTGGGCACTCATCCCGCCGACATGCGGATTACTGCCCCTGAATAAAATTTAATTATGGTTTGAGCAACTAGGGTGAATTTCAGATGTCAATTCAACATTAACACTGCATGCAGACTAGCGCTAACTACTGGATGTTCAAAATGCGCAACTAGAACTACTCACTTTTCAAAACTGGCAACTGTGACTAGAACTTCAAAACTCGCAACGAGAATTGGAGCATGGGTGGCCAACCGGAAGTGGTCATTTTCCAAATTATTTCTATTATCCGAAAATGAATTGCCCAGATTGTGAAGTTGCAAGGCTATCCGACAGTTGTCGAGCTTGTCCACATTCAAGTCGAAATACAAGCAATTTCTACTGAATCGACACTACTCAAGATTACTGGACCACAATCTGACATAGGCCTATCGACCTTGCCTACCGACACATGCAGCATATATTTTTGTCGCTTCCTTTTTTTGTTATCCTTTCTTGAATCCAGTGTGCATGCCTCTTATTAAAGGGGCACTGCATTCTAAAAATGATGTGGTCTCAAATTGAAGGGCCAAACGAAAAAAAAATTTGGCCGCAGCCGTTTTCTTCAGAACGCCACCGTAATGGAGCTGCAATTTATCGAAATTTCCACAGAGGCTTCACGCTCCAGCAGTCACGTAGAGATTTGGCTGCAACACTGTTTAGTAGCGACGACTGGCAATGGCTACAAGAACATCACACTGGTATCACAATTAATGCCAAACGACGATATGTGTTTTTTAGTTACTCATACAACTAAATCTTTTTAATGCGCAACTAGAATTAGAGCTAGAGCTCATCAAAAAACAGTAAAAAAACTGTAAAAAACAGTTAATGGTCCACTATACAGATTGGTATTTTGTACAAGTCCGACTCCATCACACAAACTATACATTGCGACTATTTCACAGAATGGTTGTTGGAACCCTTCATTGCTACACACTTTTGGATGTCTAGAGGCATTTAGGACGATTATCGCACTTCGTTGGAATCACATTACACATGAATCATTGCAAGTTACAACCTATCAAATATTATACTACATGTGCGGACATGAAAGCCTAAAATCAATGCATAATATACAAGACTTGAAATGCTCCAAGCCAGACTGGAATCAGTGGTTGTTTTCGACAACATGTTGTGCGTGACAGACGGATTTCTCGCGTGATTGGAAAATTTCATCCGCGTGACGGAAATATTTTTCGCTCTGATTCAATACTGAATTACTTATCAAACGACACAATGTGCTAAAATAGACCTGGTATACGCCGGACTAGGGCTACGCCGTATATTCGCTGTTTCGCAAATGCCACGCTTGCTTGAGTTCATTTGAAAGCGCAAGCGCCTTATTCTGGATCTGGACCCTGGTATCGATTTGTGACGTCAGCATAATTCATTAATCGGCGTGATAAGATATAAATGCTCGCGTGACGTTGCGCGTGCCGTTGCCACCGATTCCACTCTGGGCTCCAAGTTATAAATGTTATATAGGGCTTAATGAACGCTATAATAGCTCTCAGCGTAATATAGTTGATAGCTTGCTTAGTGCTTACCTTTGCATTGATGAATGATCCTGCCCCTCATTTCTGTACTGTGAAGATGGCTTCATCTGATGAAGTTCATCCGTTTGAACTGAACTATGTTATTTTAATTTATAATAACACGGGCTTAAGTATATCATAGCTACAAGATATCCGGCATAGAACAAAATCAATTAGATGCAGCTTAGCCATAATAGGGGAATTAGTTAGAGAATGCTCCTGGTTTTTATGTTCACTTATAAACATAGTGTCGTAGCAGAGGCCCAAGAGCCGCAAGAGGCAACACCATAGTTTGAATATACAAAATAGATGAAATTCAGGCAATTGCAATATCTATCAACCTAAAATTGCAATGAATATTGTTCAATACCTTCCTTTTTAGCAAGGCAATACTGAGAGTACCTAACGATGACAACAAACGTCGCAAATATGCATAACATCGTTCAGATTGTTTGGGATCGCAGTCAAAAGCCCAGCTGAGTAAAAATAAAACGTAAGCCGGAGGATTCTCTCATTGAAGCACGAATTTTATGTAAACGGAAATAAAAACTGATGCATCAATCGTAAATGCAATATATGTAAATATTGGAAGCTTTTAGAACTTGATTCTCACATACCATAGGCTACAACTTCCTCGATCCATATCTATCCATATCCCACTCGTCAATACAAAATAGTTGCTTAAATATACCGTCACGCGATCGTTCTATATTATTGCAATCTTGTAGTGTTCTTACTGGATAAAATCACCAATAAATGACCAGATTGTCTGAATCCGAATTTATTGGGCTCCGGCTGGCAATTTGAAATTCAGAGTCCAAAGCAATCCTGCTAATATCATGTAATTTTTCATAATTCAGTGGAAATATCCTGCTAAAACCCGAGTTTCATTCAAACCAAATTCAAAATCCGGATCCAGTTCGGCTACATTAAAGATCAATCAAACCCTGCTCCTACTCCGGCTCCTGTACTGGAACGGGGCCGGTGGTCCTAATGGCTTAGACCACAGATGGTTGGATTCCCAAATTTAAGGATCCGAATCTATCCGGATCCGGCTGGCAATTGGAATCCGAAAAAATCCGGCTGGTGAATGTCCGTAGTCCAATTCGGAATACAAAATAATCCTGCCAGAACAATGCTAATTATTAATATTACAGCAGAAAAATCCTACAGGGTTGGTGCGATGACATGCAAAATAAGGTCAAAAACATGCAAAATAAGGTCAGTCGCGACATGCAAAATAAGGTCAGTCACATGCAAAATAAGGTCAGTCGCGACATGCAAAATAAGGTCAGTCCGCGCATAAATCCAAATCTATATTTCAATTCCAAATCCAACTCTTTTTCTTATGAAAACGAAATTCAAAATATCTTTCCTGTATAGTAGCCTACGTTCAACAGTGAAATTCCTTATCTATATCCTAAGTCTTAGGATGTTTCAATCAAAAGATAACCATGATTACCTTGATTACGAAGTCAGTCGCATGTAAAATATTATTATCAGTCGGCGCGTAAATCCAAATTCATATTTCAATTTGAAGTCCAAGTCTTTCTCTTATGAAAAACAAATTTAAAATATCTTTCCTATATAGTAATTTCATGATTGAGATTCCTCATCTATATACTAAAGGTGAAGATGTTTAAATAAAACATGATCAGACGATTATTATGATTACGAGGTGATTAGTCGCATCTAGAATATTAACAGTCCGTGTATAAATCCAAATACTCACTTCAAATCCGACTTTTTTCTTGTGCCACTGACCTTACAGTCTGCAATCTGCATGTGGCGACTGACCGTATTTCGCATGCGACTGACCTTATTTTGCATGCGACTGACCTTATTTTGCATGTGACTGACCTTATTTTGCATGTCGCGACTGACCTTATTTTGCATGTGACTGACCTTATTTTGCATGTGACTGACCTTATTTTGCATGTGACTGACCTTATTTTGCATGTCGCGACTGACTTTATTTTGCATGTGACTGTCCTTATTTTGCATGTGACTGACCTTATTTTGCATGTCGCGACTGACCTTATTTTGCATGTGACTGACCTTATTTTGCATGTGACTGACCTTATTTTGCATGTGACTGACCTTATTTTGCATGTCGCGACTGACCTTATTTTGCATGTGACTGTCCTTATTTTGCATGTGACTGACCTTATTTTGCATGTGACTGACCTTATTTTGCATGTCGCGACTGACCTTATTTTGCATGTGACTGACCTTATTTTGCATGTGACTGACCTTATTTTGCATGTCGCGACTGACCTTATTTTGCATGTGACTGTCCTTATTTTGCATGTGACTGACCTTATTTTGCATGTCGCGACTGACCTTATTTTGCATGTGACTGACCTTATTTTGCATGCGACTGACCTTATTTTGCATGTGACTGACCTTATTTTGCATGTCGCGACTGACCTTATTTTGCATGTGACTGACCTTATTTTGCATGTGACTGACCTTATTTTGCATGTGACTGACCTTATTTTGCATGTCGCGACTGACCTTATTTTGCATGTGACTGTCCTTATTTTGCATGTGACTGACCTTATTTTGCATGTCGCGACTGACCTTATTTTGCATGTGACTGACCTTATTTTGCATGTGACTGACCTTATTTTGCATGGACTGACCTTATTTTGCATTTGACTGACCTTATATTCTGCATACAGTCCGCGCATAAAGCATAATTTCAAATCCAACTTTTTTCTACTTGAAATCAAAATATATATTTTGCTACCCACCCTACTTTCAACATTGAAATTGCAAAATTCGAATGAAAATTCAGGTATATGTCCTCGCGAAAATTAAAACGTTCTATTTGTTTCCTTTGGTGATTTTAAAATCAAAATCCTATTTTGCTTTTCTGCAAATTGCATGCCTACATTATGATTTAAATTTCATATCCAAATATAGGGGAAGATCGGGAGTAAAGTTACAGCGGCGGGCTCTTCCAGCCATTACTAAAAAAGTGCTTGATTCAGGATGTATATCGTCAGGTCATTATGTCTTTACTGCCGGCGCCAGAAAATCTGAATTGTTTGCTTCTTATGCATGGATTGTAAGTTGAAGAGGTGGTTTGAGACCGCTGTCATCTTCGGCCGGACGGTCACTGTATAATGTAAATTGATGTCCGGGCTCCTCGTCGCAGACATGATGTTACGTCAGTATTCATATACAGCGTCTTTTGAAAAAAGACCTGGTGAATGACGAATACAAAGTTATACAAAATATAAAGTAAATAAAGAGAGCAAGGAGAAGCGTCAAAAGATATATTGCGAACAGTTTTATATCGGGCATTGGGCCAGGGCATATCGTTTCAGCAATCTTCTATCCGTTCATTATATCGGGTGTGTCATATGTATTGCATACTGCATTGTGTGTCTTGAGCGGATAAAAATAAATTTATTAGGCTAGAAATTTATATCAAAGGATATAAAAATGAAAAATACACGATGGCGATCTCAGTATAAACTAACACATACTATAAATAACTACTTAAAACTCGTTTAAAGGTCGAGTGAGCGATTCGCAAGTTGCACAGGACCTTTTTGGGGCCTTGGCAATGACACGGAGATACGATTAATGTCAGAAGAGATCATATTCCACTTGAAAAATCAAACAGTCATTCATTTTTACTAGGGCCATTTTTATATGACCTTAAAAAATCAATAATATGACTTTAATTTTTGGAAAATATGACTTTGTATGACTTTATGTGAAAATTGCGTATTTTTACTCACGGAATTACGGAGTAAAACATACGCAACATAACAGTAATAGACATCCATTTTTATTTTAACCCACTGTTGTAGTACAGTTTCATCCTAGTGTGGAATGTTAGAGTCTCTGAAGTTACGATTTGGACGTAAAATGATTTCACAGACACTGATGAGGGTTGACACTTCTGCAGTTTTGCATACAGCGCTGGCGAATTACTACTATATAAATACAGTCCATCCTCAAGATTACCGGACCAAGACTGACCTATCGATCTCGCTTCCCATGACATGCCGCCCTATTTATTGTCGCTTTCTTTTTCTATACTATCTTCTTTACTTTCATTCAGTGTGCATGCCTCCTCTTTACATCGCCTAGGCCATAGGTGGGTGTCAGATTCCATAGACTACTCCTTGTCGCTTCGACATCTTCCTGTCTTTTCATTGTATCGCATTTTTTTGTGGTGTATTGAACTGATAAAATTGCTAATAAACCAATGATGATGATGAAATGTCTTGTCGTTGTAGCTCCATAATTTGTTTCCCATCGTTTTTGTCGAATCGCTTCTTCATGTAATTTCTGAGCTCACGCAGTTCTTTTCCGAAATCAAGGGTATTTAGATCGGCATGAGCCTCTTTGATGATGTACGTACAACTTTCCATTTTGAGTATAAATTTTGAAATATTGTTCTAGTCGAGGCATATTTCTGTTAACTGAATGGCCCTAACAATTACGTTATCGCTGTGGTCTAACGTATTGGCAATAATAAACAATAATGGCAAGACTAGATTCCCGAAATGGCATTGACTTCAAGTAGCCTACTTCTATAATAATTTAGCCATAGGCCTACTATAATATTATATATTTAATTAAAGTCGGATATTTCTCGGAACGACACGTTGTACGAATTGAACTTTGCAATTAGCCTATCTTTATGCGTGAATTGCGTTGAACGAGTAGCATATGCGTATATCTTCCAGTGTTGGGATCAAGTCACTACCTTCGAGTCCCGAGTCATTTCGAGTCATGGCACATTTTGACTCGAGTCAAGTCAAGTCAATCGATTTTCGAAGGTGACTCGAGTCAAGTCAAGTCACTCGTTTTTTAGAGGTGACTGGAGTCAAATCGAGTGAAGTCAAGTCAAGTCATACGAAAAAGTTGACTCGAGTCTGACTTGGGTCAATTCATGACTCGAGTGATCCCAACACTGATATCTTCTTTAAATTAAATCAACAAATCCAGGGATATCTAGATATCCCTAAGCAACTTATAGGACACATTCCAGAGGACTTTTTTTGGATATTGATCATACAAAATGTACAATTGAACTCTGAAAAAGTCTGCATTATATAGATCGTCGGCTGTTATAAGGAAAAGACAAAATTGGACCGTAACGTGTTTCGACAAACCTTCAGCACGATCGTTCCTATAATCAATTCATTTTTCTGACACCTCCGTGTACTTACGAGCTTTAAAAGCGTCGTAACTGCAAAGGTTCTTAGTCACAATTGATCTGCGTAATCCAGAATCAAAATAATGTCAATGTAGCAAATTAAGCCGTGACAATTATTGTCACCAGAAGTCACCAAACCTTCCTTATCACCATTCTCATATCCCGAAACCGAATTACACGGTATGTGCTTAATATTCATAAATGAAGTCAATCAGTGGCGTCAATACTATGTGTCATTATCACCCATAAAGGACGAGCTGGCCTGTCATAAATAGGAAGCCCAAAGTTCAAAGAAGGTTTGTAAAACTAAATATTTGCTTACTGGAGTCAGGGGTAAACCCGTAATTTAGTAGTTAGTGCCGAGCGGGTTGCCGCGTTCAAGAAGCATAATTGAAGTCGGTCTTATGCAGGGTCGCGATTTTTTGGTGACTCGAGTCATTTTCTTTAAAATTAAAAATGACTCTACTCATTGACTCGACTTATTTTGCATGACTCGGACCAAGTCAAATGACTCGAGACTGGGTCTAACAAAAAACAGGCGTTTTTTACGAGTAGAAGTTCTTTTCGAAGCAGCCAAAAACATCCTTAAGTAGAATTAGGTGACTATGAAAACTACTCAAGTGAGTAGTTTTAAATAGCACTTATAAATGTGCTCTCGTTGCCCGTCAAAATCTGGAAACCGACATATGCTTGAACGAAGAAAAACTACCATATGATCAGGGCGGAATACAAGAAAACGCGTAGCGCTATCAAGTTGCCGGACCTGTAGTGGTGAAACAGCATCTCCCGACTATGCGACAATCGCCGAGCATGTCCGCATTCAAGTCGAAATACAAGCAATTTCTTCTAGATGAATAGGCCTACTATCGATCTCGCCAGCCGCCATCATGCCACCCCATTTTTTCTATATTATCTACTTTTACTTTTCATTTAGTGTGCATGCCTCTTCTCTACTTCGGCTAGGTTAAGGCGGGTGCCTGATCTCAAAGACTAGCCCACTCCAAGTCGTTTCGACACCTATTCCTATCTTCTCATTGTATCGCAGTTTTAAAATGATGAAAATAAGCGGAATGTGCAGAGAGCTTGGTTTATTTTCCCACGCAGAAATGTATTTCAAACAGCTTGACGACTCGCCGCAACATGTTATATAAATAACTTTTACTAGTTTGCTTGCGAGTGGCGTAGTTGGTTAAGCACCAAGGGGAGTGGTTCGAATCCCGGTTCGGACTAACTTATATGTGTCGGAGGTTACATGGGCTCCTTATCACCGACCTCACTGCAATTGCGGTGACTTAAAAGGCCCAGATATGACAGTGGATCGAGCTATAAGCTATGAGTCGAAAATAACGAACCGATGAAAGCCTTGAAGATACAGAGACTGCTCAGCTCATGAAGAAATGCATTAAACTGTGTGATAAAATGTGATGTCGTGGACCACAAAGCCCTAATCGGGCTATAAGCATCACTGTTGTGTTGTGAGCTGTAATAATGATAATAATATACCAGTCCCTGAATTTATAGGTCTTCGTGATATGTAAAATAAGGTCGCAATAAGTCGCTACACGCAGAATATGGTCAGTCACATGCAAAATAAGGTCAATCGCTACATGCAGAATAAGGTCAGTCACATGCAAAATAAGGTCAGTCACATGCAAAATAAGGTCAGTCGCGACATGCAAAATAAGGTCAGTCACATGCAAAATAAGGTCAGTCACATGCAAAATAAGGTCAGTCGCGACATGCAGAATAAGGTCAGTCACATGCAAAATAAGGTCAGTCACATGCAAAATAAGGTCAGTCACATGCAAAATAAGGTCAGTCGCATGCAAAATAAGGTCAGTCACATGCAAAATAAGGTCAGATGCATGCGAAATACGGTCAGTCGCCACATGCAGATTGCGGACTATAAGGTCAGTGGCACAAGAAAAAAGTCGGATTTGAAGTAAATATTTGGATTTATACACGGACTGTTAATATTCTAGATGCGACTAATCACCTCGTAATCGAAATAATCGTCTGATTATGTTTTGTTTTAAACATCTTCACCTTTAGTATATAGATGAGGAATCTCAATCATGAAATTACTATATAGGAAAGATATTTTAAATTTATTTTTCATATGAGCAAGACTTGGATTTCTAATTAAAATATGGATTTGGATTTACGCGCCGACTGATAATAATATTCTACATGCGACTGACTTCGTAATCAAGATAATCATGATTATCTTTTGATTGAAACATCTTAAGACTTATGATATAGATAAGGAATTTCACTGTTGAAAGTAGGCTACTATACAGGAAAGATATTTTGAATTTCGTTTTCATAAGAAAAAGAGTTGGATTTGGAGTTGAAGTATAGATTTGGATTTATGCGCGGACTGACCTTATTTTGCATGTCGCGACTGACCTTATTTTGCATGTGACTGACCTTATTTTGCATGTCGCGACTGACCTTATTTTGCATGTTTTTGACCTTATTTTGCATGTCATCGCACCAACCCTCCTCGAAAAATCGGGCTAAAATACGACCGTCACCGCAAATTCAAAATCCGGATCCAGTCCAACTTTATATAGCTCAGTGGTCCAACTAGGTAAAAAAATCAATGAAATCTTGCTTCGGCTCCGGCTTCTGAACCGGAGTCTGGCCATCCCTGGTTTAGACTGCGAACCAGGTCTGAGTTTTATTGGGATCACGGGACCAGTTCTATACCAATACCGAGAAAACCATTACCGAGGATGGACATTACCGAGAATGAACATTACCGAGATTGGTCATTACCGAGAATGGCCAATGGCAATAATCTAACTTAGCCTCCTGAGACGGCGCTGTCGAGAAATTTATATCTGAGAATCGACACCGAATGTAGCAAAGCCATCATGCACGTACACACGATCTGTACAGAGCCTATGTATAGCATGCCTGCATTGCATACCTTTCACTTCCGGTAATGTCCATTCTCGGTGTTGTCCATTCCAGAGGTGGTCAAAGTAGTCAAAAAAAGCTACTCATGTAGAAGTAGAAGTAGCGACGAAAAAATATACTCAAGTACGAGTAGAAGTACTTCTTCCGTAAGCAACCTAAAACTACCTGTAGTATAAGTAGAATTGACTGACTTTAAATCCACTCAAGTAAGTAAGTAGTTGTGAAAACGATCCTAATTCGTTCACATGGATTGTCAAAAGGTGCAAATTGAGCTATGCGAATGGTGCCGAGCTCGATTCATATTGATGTATATACCAGGAGGTATCCAATTTTCAACAGCATAAGCATTCGTCCTCATCATGGGATGAAATAGGCCTATTGAATATGATATGGAAATACGATACTAATCCTCTGTTTTCTCGAACAGCACGTTTTAGAAAATATCATGGTATGGCACCCTCCCCACATTATAAGGCCCGCCGTTTAGTCGAAGAGCAATGCGGAGAAGTTGTTTAGGATACGGTGTAAACACTTTGCGCGATTAGTAAACGTTAATAAAAAATATGATGGACCGTAAAAATGCCATATTGTGTAGCTTATATTTCCGGAAATTAAATGCATTACCACACTTGCTTTTATACTTCAACATGTATATTATCCAGACAAAAGAACCGATATTGATTAGAACTCAAAGTGTATGATACTGGGGTTTTGAGTAGCCCGCGAGCTAATTTCCCATTATATTATCGAAATTCTGTTATATTATCGAAATTGAATTGCTCAGATTGTGAACTTGCAAGGCCAACCAAAAATATGATTAGTCTGGCCGCGACACTTGGGATGTTGATGACTAAAATATCAGTTCCGACGCATTGGCAGATCCAGGGTCCAGCAGTCACATTTTTAGTAAATCGTCGTACATTACAATAACCTAAAAAGTAGCAAAATTTTTCTTCACCCTTCGCGTGTTTGATTGTCACACGATTTCTTGCTTTGTAGCCTACCCCCACCTGAAAATGAAAAAACGCCTGATTTAGCCGATTGAGTCTAACTATATTCGCAATTACGGAATTACTCAATTCCGACCAGTAGAAGATTATTTTTCGTTTTAGTAGGCCTACGCTGCTGTTAGTTTTGTGTAGGCCTATTGTTGGTCGCATCCATCTTAGTCCTACGCAGCGCATTCTGCACATTACACGAAGGCAGAATTTGGTGACCATACTTTTTAAGCATTGGTCCAGGAGTCTCTTAAAATATACAGGCTGTAGCAACCTTTGTGAAGGTGATTTTATGTCGCGATCTCGCCTGTTGCTGCACAAACCTAATCAGACTGTATTGAGGATGTGTTCAATATCGATGCCGTGCTACGATGAGCAATGAGCATTATATTACAACAGTCAACGTATATGTTATAGGCCCACTTTCTTTTCAAATCTACTTTTTGGAAGTACTCAAGTAGTTTTCCTCTACTTCTGATACGTACTCAAGTAGATCTGATTTTCCCTACTTCTACTTCATGATATTTTGTGATCTACTTACTTACTTTTCGCTATTTTCAGTTTGTCAAGTAGAATTAGTTTAATCCCCTAATACGAAAGATAGCCCGAGAAATTTCGGGGCTGTTTTCACGGAGTACCAACATTTAATATTAATAAAAGTCAAGTAAAGCCCCGAAATTTTGTTGCACTTCGCGCACAGTAGTTATGGAGTGACGAATATGCTTTCACGAAAGTATCAGTGAATATAATTTAGATACCGGATTGCTTGGTTCCGCTCACACTGCATTGTCGTACATATCAAATATTTCATCATAGTAATTATGGCCCACCATAACGTTTGGAACTACCGTTTCGCAATCTAGCAATTACCTGTCATATCGTAATCTAGCAGCCCACGAAGTGTCCTGCTAATCTGGAAAATCCGGCTTTTTTTAACGTTACATCTGTTTTGGCAGATCACCTTTGAAGCTTTATGGACAAAAGACCTGAAATATATTTTCCGCTGTTTAGAAGTGGTATTTGTATTTCACTTTCAATTCCGAGTATCATACTTTGAGTTCTGATTACTTTCAGTTCTATTGTCTGCAGAACATACATGTTGAAGCATAAAAGCAAATGCCTTTATTTTCCGAAAATAAAGCTACATTAAATAAAAATTTTACGATCCACAATATTTGTTATTAACGTATTCTAATCGCGCAAAGTGTTGAAACCATACCCGATACAACTTCTCCGTATTTGTCCTCGCCTAAACTTGGGGCCTTATAAAATGGGGTAGGGCGCCATGCCATGATATTCTCTAAAACGGGCTCTTCTAGTTAACATAGGGTTAGTATCGCATTTTCATATCAATACTATAACTTGCATCCCATGATGCGAAAGAATGCTTATTCTGTCGAAAATTGATACCTCCTGGGATGCATCAATACGAATCAAGCCATTTGCGCCTTCCACATAGCTCAATTTGCAGCTTTTGACAGTCCATGTGAACGAATTAAGACTGTTTTCATAACTACTTACCAACTTGAGTAGATTTAAAGTGTGTCAAATTTACTTCTACTTCAAGTAGTTTTAGGTGGCTCATGGAAGAAGTACTTCTACTACTTGTACTTGAGTAGATTTTTTCGTCGCTACTTCTACTTGAGTAGCTTTCTTGACTACTTTGATCACCTCTGCATAATTGCGTAAATACTTTCCAAAAAACACGTTGTATGAGCCTACCCGCCTACGGGCAATTCCCACCCGATTAAGACGGACAGATTCTTTATTTGTACGATGAGAGTTTACACAAATATGTAAAAAAGACAAACACAGCGATACGACCACAACAAGATGTGTAGTCTTCAAGTCAGCTGTAGTCAAGGCGTAATGATAGTACATTTATATCATGCAACTGTCACCGTCAGTCAGCAGTAACACTTCAGAAATACCAAAACGCAAACGGACAACAGTAAAAGTAAAAAAGAATAAAAAACAAAAACAGCAACACTAGTTCAAAATAAATACCAGACCATACTCTCAAGTCTCAATATGTAGAAATGAGCTGAGACTTAAAATTCCGACAGAATGACGCAAATGGCAAACCTCTGAGCTCCATTGATAAGGAGTTCCAAATCCTTGGACCAACAAAAGTTAAGGATCTCTGTCACACATTAGCGGCTAAATTCTGTATATAGATATTTCCAGATGTGGCTGATCTAGTTCTGTAGGAGGGGATACCAGTGAGCTATATAAACACCAGGCACCGGCAGATGGCGTAAAGATGCGGCTAAAAGCAGAAAGGAATTCACCATGATGATACCGGTACATGGTCTTAGCAGAGGTCGCGCACTTTCAATACCCCTAGGGATTTATATCTTGCCTTGGAGAAAGACGGTCATATCGGCCCATGCCACTTATCAAACGGATAGCCCTATTTTGGAGAACTGCGATGTGATTCAAGCAGGTATCGTAGGTTAACCCGACGTATATTGATATGGGATGTTTGGAACCCTCAAATTAGTCGGTTCAACAGTTAGAGTACAGATACTTCGTCAAAGGAGCTATATTTACCCTACATTTTTCTTTATCAATGTCAATCCATTATGACGTCATAATTGGATAGTCGTAACGTCATGGATTGAAAAAACACAAAAAAAGCCCATGTTTTAAATTAGAGCCTTGTTTTAGACATGTTTGTTTATAATTGATTTTTGTTTTTAATGCAACCCTAGGCATAGATGTGTCTTTCAAGTGTATCATGAGTAATCGAATGCCATCGCCTTGTGTCCGGGAATTCAATCGTTTGGCTATCCATTTCTTGGATCGGAAAACATCACAAGATTTCGAGACTAGCTCAACAGTCAACACACGTCGTTGGATCTAATCTGGCGCACACATCGTTGCAATGGTTTAGGTTCGGTTTGTATCAGTCTTGAACAGGGCTGCCTATACTCAACGTAAAATCCCGGTCATTCTAAGGAAATCTGGTTTAACCAGCAGTAGGAAGTTGTCACGAATGTTACTCATACAGAAATATCACAGGGTCGTAAAATTCTAGTCAATAGATACGTGAAGTCATGTTCGAATATAGTACTTAATCGTATTAGCTAATACCTAAGTACGGTACCAATGGTCCGCGACATCTCCCAAAATTACCATTGCACGCCCTTAATTAAGGCGGAAACTACGATATGGTGCCTCTGACGGTTATGTTTACCAAAATAGTTCCTGTGAGTAGCACGGGCACGCCAAGCCTATTCGCACTTCAACGCAGAGGTAGTTCATAGATTTTATTACAAAATATTCGCATCACATCTTCTCCGATAGAAACGACCAAAGAAAGCAGAATAATTCTACAGCTTGAAAATAGCAATGCCATCCCGCATTCAATACGAATCGTTTTTTCGCTAATAATATGTCTCCGCGAAACGACTTACGAAACCGTCAATCAATAATTAAAGAATGTGTTATTACCGTCATACATGCTACAAATCTGATCGATACCTCGTATGGTCCGTGTGCTGTAAATTTATGGGGGGGAAATAGGTGCATTTATCAGATGTCCACCATAGCGCGTGGTGTAAATCATGTTAACGACTCTTTCAGATACCTATAATTGTGTTGTCACACCCCTTGCAATGAGTGGAAATTAGTAAACACAACAATCCTAATGAAGATATATCCCAGGGGTGTGTTCACGTGGAGCACCTTTTCGGAATTTCTTGGTTGATACAGTAGAAGAGAACGCACTACACCCCTGTGATACATAACTCTAAGAAATGGTGTATTTGACTCATATTCACCCATTTAAATGGCGTGAAAGCACAATTGCTACCAGAAAGTGATGTTTACCTGGATATACACCCTATCGTAAGGATGCGGTTTAAGTAAGGCTTAGATTTACGGTGGGGGTTAGGCTTCGGGAAATCGTAAATTTCTGGGTTAGGGTTTGGATTAGCTGTGGGGTAGGGTAGTTGAAAAAATAACAAAACGGCACACTCTTCCGAAGAAACGTAGGCATGTCAGCGTTCAACCAAACCCAGCAAATGGATCCCATTCAAAGACCATGCTTGGATAAGGTCGTTTCGTACGCAAATCAAAGCAAGAAAGCCGGCGGCGGGTCAGTCAATGCCGGCGCCGACTACCAAAAATTGAGAGAAGAGACAGACAATAGATTATAAAAGTGTACGCTGTCACGGGCCCTAAAACGTTTCCAGAAATGCAATTTAGAGAGCCAGATCTCGATCAAGATTCGATTGAAGATTTTTAATCAATTGTTACACAGTTGCGTTCTCGATTTCAATCAGGGACTGTCGTCAAAAGTCACAACTGATTTTTGCTTCACTTGATATTATGCCTAGCCCTGGTGCCACATGAATAGAACTCAATAAATAGTGATAAATTCCGACACATTCCACGCTGAGCAAATCATCAGAAAAATCGCAAGTATCTAGCATGCCAGCGCTAGCTGTCAGCCGCAAAACGGCAAGGCTCTCATGACGTTGATTCGTCCGCGTCCGCGGGTTTCCAAGTCGACCTGCCGGATAGGACGTCGCTCAGCTTCTGTAACTGGTCTGTAGCGGGCGGCGCTTTTCCTTTGTCGGCGACAGTGTTGCGTATGTGCTCGGGAACAGACTCCCTGGCCGACTGCATGCGCTTTCTCGCTCGCAGAAACGCGTCTGATTGAAGAAAGGTTGCGAATCATACTAACGCTATATCGTACATGGAGTTATATATATACATTATGCATATGCTTATACACACATTACGTATATGCGTAGAGCCGGAGCTGCGTTCATTGCGAGCGATTTTAGTAACTGCGACCAAAACTACCGCGACATGTACACAATACATTGAAAAGGCAACGGATAGAAGCGCTAATTGGTTATCAAGCCAATCAAATGATCAACCGAGAAGAGCGCACCCTGGAGAGTCGCTACAATGCAAATATACCCTAACTCTACATCCTACTTTACCAAATAAAAGTACAAGAAGCGAGTTATTTTACCTTTGAGAAGTGTTAAACCGAAGTGGGAGTAATCTACTTCCATGTCTACTTAACAGTTTTCGGTTTTTGACGCAAAACTATGCCTAGAATACTTTTATACTCACTTGGAATATGACACTAGATATATTCATATCGAAATAAAACAGAATATTTTCGGTTGACATACGTCAGGGCCGTCAGGGGTCATCGTCAACGACTAGTAGAGAATCGGATTCAATTCAATTTGACTATGACCCGTGATGAGTGTCAGCCGAAAATATTCTGGTTGATTTCAATACGAATATATTATTCAATTGTAGTAGTTCTGTACCGACACTACAAGACGCACTTCTACTTGATTTCCAAATATGACTACTTTGCCGACCTCTGCGCGCGATCATGAACAGCAGTCGCAGTCCTTACCCATGACATTGTGGATAGCTTCGTTGGCCGCTTTCCCCTTGGCGAGTTGCAACGCGGTTTGTTGCTTGCGCTTCCTAACGTGGTCGGTTACCACGTCGCTGGCGACCGCGTCCGGCTGTTTTTGCGTGATGCAGTTGATCCTGATTGTAACCGAACCGGTGGACTCCGTTCGCACGCCGTACTTGTTCAAAACCTTGCCCTGAAACAGAGCGAAAAGCTATCTTAGACAAGTGACACAAACGGAAAGACATTCATTTACAATTGAACAACATATTGATGTTGAAGAGCTTCTTGGAGGTACAGAACTTCAATATACAATGAAATAGTATATTCATATTGAAATGAACCCGAATATTTTCGGCTGACACTCGTCAGGGGTAATCGTCAGCAACTAGTAGAGAATTGGAAATAACATAGTATATCAACAATCGTATCACAAAATATGACGTCACCAGCATGAAATTTCGAATGAGATAGCGTTCAATTTACTATTTTTAGGTGGTACACGAACTCCTTTTGTTGACAGAGTTTTGGTTGGTGTATTTTGATAAAAGTTGATTCCAAGGCACACAAATGGAATTGATGTTGGAATAAACCCGAATATTTTCGGCTGGGATTCGTCGGGGGTGATCGTCAGCAACTACTTGCGAACTGGAAAAAACAGTGTATATCAACAATCATGATCCGATCATCCCTGACGAGTGTCAACCGAAAATATCCGGGTTTATATCAGAATAAATAAACTATTTAAATGCATATTGAAGTACTGCACCTCGAAGAGTCTCTTCAGACATTAGTTTCGAGAATAAGAGCAACGATACGACCGGCCGGTCTCGAGGGAATCAAAATCGTCTCGGAAATATGTAGGCAGGGATACGCAACACAGCATTTTAGACTGGCATCACTGGACTACGGGCTCTTATCGCTAGCACGAAAGGCCTTATTTCGGTTTGGTTCAGTTAAGTACAGTTTATTATTAAGAATTTCACACAATCAACACATACCACAAGATTGCGATGCAATGAAAAGATAAGTAGGTGTCGAAACGACGTGGAGTAGTCCTTGAAATCAGACACAGCAATGAAATTGTTGAAATAGCAGATAGCTTAAGATTGATGCTGATCGATCAAAGGCCATTAATCCAGCCATCGGCAAATATCTGTTCGATAATCCGATTTGTGCGAATAATTATCGAGACGACCGATTTCGAATCGTTGGGCGGGGCCGTTCACAATTCCATTTGTGTGCCTTGGAGTCGACTTTTATCAAAATACACCAACCAAAACTATGTCAACAATAGGAGTTAGTGTACCATCTAAAAATAGTACATTGAACGCTCTCTCATTTGAAATTTCATGCTGGTGACGTCATATTTTGTGATTCGATTGTTGATATACAATGTTCTTTCCAATTCTCTACTAGTAGCTGACGATTACCCCTGACGAGTGTCAGCCGAAAATATTCGGGTTCATTTCAATATATCGATATGGGATTGTTGTAACCCTCAAAATAGTCGGTTCAACATTTTTAGTACAGATATTTCGTCTGAGGAGCTATATTTACCCTATATTTTCAATTGTCAATGTCAATCCACTATGACGTCACACTTGAAAATTCGTGACGTCATGGCTTAAAAAAACAATAAAAAACATGTTTTAAATAAAGGCGTTGTTTTAAACAGTTTTGTTTTAAATGCAACCCTAATTGTTGTTATGCAGCACGAATTCCACTACCTATATTTAGGACACATTATGAAATTACTTGAACGTAATATAAAAATCACGAGCAATTACCAAACACCCAAAGCAGGGATATTTCCAGAAAAGCGAAGTGTCTCGTAGAGTAAAACAATACCTCAAACGTGCTCGGCACAGCCGAGTACGTGCTGTCTTCCAACTCGGCCGCGCTGCCAATGAAAAACCTTCTCAGCTCGTACGTCACCGCTTCTTGGCCGGCGTTACCGATTGGTCGCCAGCACTGCGCCTTCACTACGTGATGTCCGGGCGCGGTAGGCACCGTGATATACCCGTAACCCTCGGCCCTGCGTCGGCCCCACGTATCGGAAGATATCACTTGGACGAAGATCTTCGGCCATTCTTGTGGCGCCTCTGCGTGAGAGCGACGTTTAGAGCTTTCAACCATTGTCGGACGACTAGAAAATTTTCAGCTTTTCAAAGTTAGATCTGAATAGGAATTATAGCTACACAGATTTTTTCCAAGGTAGATTTGAATTGGTATAGCCGCACATTTTTTCGATATCGGATTAGAATTAGAATTGCTGAATTCGCAAAAATTAGAAAATCGAACCAAATTCCGAATGAGAAAGAAATACAACAAATAAAATAGTATTTACGGTGACCGATTCTTTGTTTATTTATTATAATTGTGCTCACCGTAAATACTATTTTACTCAAATCCAAATTTTTGGCTGGCAATAACTCCGCTTCCACTGGTTGGAATTGAACCAAATTTGGTGAGCATCGTTTCTATAGACAGCCTAACACTTTCATGGGGTGAACAGAAAATTTTCAAATTTTTCATTATATATTTTTATATATTAAATAGAAACTTTCTTCTCCTGTAGCAAAGCGGTTACTGGCTGGAATTGAACCAAATTTTGTGTGTAGGCTTGAATTAGGTAACCTAACAATTTTATCAAGTAGCCAGTACGATTTGAGAAAAAAAGTCATTTTTGAAGAGCCCTACTGTACAGCAAGCTTGGTTCGTTTCGCACTATACAGTTTTCCTGTAGCGTTTTCAGGCGAACCAGAAATTTGTTTTGAATTAAAATGAGTGCATAGACACATTTCACAGATTAGATTTGAATCAGACCTAGAAATATCTGGTCGTGCAATTGAACAGATGCGAAAAATCATACCGTCGTCAGACTGATCTAGTACGAGATACGCGTCGTAACTGAACGGGTGGCAGAAGTACGCGACTTCGATATTCCTGTCGAGTTTCGTCTCACAGGAATGCGTGCACCCGGCCAGGTTGTTGGCTGAGAATGAAACAGATAACAGTTACGAGCATAGGCGCCGAACCTGGGTATGCAAGGTATGCCACGCATACCTAGACATTTTTTTTAGGTATGCGGCATACCTAGAATTCGGTTTGGCATGTATCTGCATAATCCCCGATTGTGTTATTTAGAACGAATCGCAATGTATTTCCGTTTACGACATTACCTGCTACCGCTTACGTGAGCGAGGTAACCCGTTGCGGGCGGCCAATTAGCGACAAGCGCGTCGCCAATTAGCGAGATTTGTCTGTGCACAATGTAACGCGACGCGACCTCCCGCTGAGATGATCGCGAAATTATGTCATTGATTGCCGTGCGCTCGGCAATCATCGCTTGGGACGCTTGCCTGATTTATCGCGTCTCCAACAAGCCTAGTTTCACTCACATCAGCAGTAGGCCCGGTCCGAACTGTACCATCGCCGCCTGCACTATCGCATCTGCATTGGCGCACACGATATTATCGCTTGCCTACGAGATCGCATCTGCCACAGGCCTGGTACGAAAGATATCATCGCGGCCAACTATCGCGTCTAGAGCCTAGCATGCGTTGGCTCCGATCTCTCGATGGCTTGGTGACAATGCCGTTAGGTGTTTGCTGGTTAGCGATTGTAATTAAAGAGTGACATCGCTGTTCAAACTGAATGACATCGAATGTCCGCAGCAGACATGGGGTAATCGCGATTAGTAATCGTAATCGATTACGACGATTACAGCATTTTCAAGTAATCGTAATCGCAATCGATTACATTCGAAAAAAATCCAAAGTAATCGTAATCGTAATCGACTACTTCACATATCTAATCGATTTTTTGGTGAAAGAACGATTACTTTTTATTTGTACAAGGAATATGACATAACCGAACATTCGTGAACAAGGAATAGATATTAGACCAGGTTATTGATAGCGCAAACGGTTGATTTTCAAACGCCACTGCTCATTATTACGTCAGAAGTATTAGCTTTGCTAGTCCTTGCGTAAGAAGTATCCACACGTAGTAAATATATATTCGATGTAGATTGTTTTGTGTTTGTTAGAACAGTGTAAGCCATGCTGTATATCAGGTTATCAATACACTCCAGACGCCCCTACCTCGCAGCAAGATAATAATCACCACTCTGCCTAGTTTCAAATAGTAACTTATGTATTTATGTTTGCTTATGTTTAGTTAAACGCAGTTTGACCGCTGCTGCTTGGCGAGTAGTAGGCCTATCTATGTAGTATACGTATGTATTGTGTACATTTTGTACTCGTCAAATAAAACATTACGATGGTTAAAATCAGCAGCTGCTGATATATATCATACCCGATTTTCCCTCTAATTTTGACAAGTCTGCGCACACTTACCAAGTCACTGCACAGACACTTGAACAACAGTGCGTTACGACTAAAAAAAGGTCATCACTTCGGATTTTTTGTGCGCAACTTAGATTTTCTGTGCGCAGAGACCGTGTCAGCAATGCGCATTTGCGCACGTGCGCAGCTTAGAGGGAACACTGATCATAACCGAGTCGTTCTTTGCCGTTTCTCGTAACCGTAGCTTGCGGTATATGTATTAAGTGAAAGGTAGAATTTTAAGCTTTCGTTATCTTATTCTCATATGACTCTACTTGAAACGGGCGCCAATCGTTATTTCACAATTCTTCACTCGACATTTCTACGTGTCGCCACAGCCAACCGCTTCTACACCATGTTAGCGTGTGCTGTAGGTACAATCAGGACCAAAACAGCAATTCGTCCCCCACTCCAAACGTTCGTATTGGTAGGGTTGTAACCAAGTCACAATGTTCCGAGTCACAAGTCAATCTCACTTTTATAGTTCAGACTCGAGTCAAGTCGAGGCATTTTCAATTCACCCTCGAATCAAGTCCGAGTCCAAGTCAGCTAGTATAGGGTCGAGTCCGAGTCATAGTGTTTGATTCGAGTACGAGTCCAAGTCGTTATGTTCACAGATCAGTTTTCATATCAATCCGGTTCAGCCCACTTTTTTCAACTCTGCCCGAGTGATATAGAATGGCTCGTATTCATATTATAGTAATTTTCATCAGTTTTCACAGTTTTCGGCCCTATTTCCAAGTATCAGGACTGATAGACGAAATACAAATAATGTGGTAAATTTACTATTCTTCGAAGTTACATGAAATGTCTGTCATGGCCGTTATAGTCTCAAGTCATATGACTTGGTTCGAGTCATGCAAATGACTCGAGTACAAGTCGAGTCAATACAAAAATTGACTCGAGTCGAGTCAATTTACGCATTTGAAAAATGACTCGAGTCAAGTCTAGTCACCGAAAAATCGCAACTCGAGTCGAGTCATGACTCGAGTCATTACAACCCTGGGTATTGGGACCCCATGGGGTGGTCAGTTTTCAAGTTGATGACTGAATTTCGTCAATAATATTGGTATATAATTGCATTATATTGCTATTCATCCAGATTTACCGGTAGAGCTGGGGCACGTAATTCATAATTATAGTATCTAGTATGTTGTTACAATTAATTTATTGTATGTTGTTAATTCGTGAACTAACGTCGTTTATATAATCAAAAGATACTGTAGTCGCCCAAACGTAGCAGACTAAAGGAAAACTTTCGTGAGACGCACGCAAAATTGTCACGTCTTCATTCCTCTGTGAGTGCCCCGGGTGGCATTTGCATTGTTGGGGCTCTGATTGGAAGGACCGGACTATTCGTTACGCCCACAGAGCGCGGTTACTGACAATAGACACATACCCATGGCGCACTTTGTGGAGTTGCATGTTGGCCGAAATTGCATACGTCTTTTGGTGTGTCGTGGCGGGGTAATGACCACCACCGAAATGCCCATTCCTATAAATTATGCATGCTTTTTTTCTTGAGGGGAGAGGTATGCATTTCAAAATCAAGCTATTTAGAGACATTAAATCCGGAAGCTCGAAGAAAATTTTCAAGTTAATTAACTGTCTTGAAAATATTCTATAATAATTTATGTTGATTTCCGAAATACTTTTGAGTCCCCTTATAGCTCGCTCCTGGTCCTATTGGGGAGTTTGGGTTGTGGCAGTTACGGACCTGGCAAGAATGCAAATCGTTGGGTGCGACGAATACTCCTGTATAGAGTTGGGCAATAGGTGCATTATGACGTAACAAGCAAATAACGTATGATTTATAAGGAAAGTTGTTATCTCATTAGATCTTTTCATTGTAAGCCTTATATTGTATTCCAATATCTCTTCTGAAATTAGTTCTAGGAGCAAAACAAATGTAATCGTGAGTAATCGTGACTACTTTTGAAATGTAATCGTAATCGTAATCGACTACTTCCTGATTTTGCTGTAATCGTAATCGTAATCGTAATCGCGGGATTCACAAGTAATCGTAATCGCAATCGATTACATTCGTGAAGTAATCACCCCATGTCTGGTCCGCAGACATGTGCGATTGTTCGTGCGCCGTGCATGCGTAAGTGAATCCCGCTAATACCCAAACACAACCATCAGAAGATGTGTGTCGACTGTCAAGGCTTGAGTTGTAAAAGACGAGAAAGGTTTGAACAACCTGAAATCGGTGCCATTATAGAACAGATTCCATAACAACTCTGGCATTTTGCCTTGCGCAAATCGTCGCCGAGGTTACGTAATACGCGTTGATAAGCAGCGTATTTAATTGTTCGCTAGCGATCAGGGATTCGCTAATTGATAGCACTTCCGGACTCGTTGACGAGCTTATCATACGCGCAAGTTTGTTAACACGAAGATATTGCGTAATCGGCATTTATGCATGCACTTGACCCTCATGAATTGATGCTATTGATCCTAATTATCAATTCCGTCCGATCATGACGTCATTTCATTGTGACGTCATCGAACCCGCATACCGAAGGAAAATTAGCGTTCGGCGCCTGTGGTTACGAGGCACAACGGTCACTTCAAATGCACACTAGCGGCTTGTTATGATTGGTAATTCTGTTAGGTTACGTGCAGTGGTTGTCAGGAACGAAGTACTACCATTTTTCGCCGTGCCCTCTTGCGCTTAAACAGCAACAAATATATTTTAGAACTAAATATGACCGCGGGCCGCTTGTTGGTGACCCCTGATTTAATTGTATATGGCATCTATGACGTTAGTTATGCTTGGGTAACAACGCCGCGTACTCTAACGTTCTTCGTGCAGACATTATAGATTGCCTGGTTTATTATCTCCATTACTTGACACATCGGCGTTAAGTATCACTTTCGACAGACAAGTGATAAGTAGATAATACTTGTCAGCATAACACTAAATACTGCGCATCACGCGAATGAGCCGCAATGGCATATCTCGCATTCAAAGCAGTCATCGTTGGTAGTTTATCAGAAGCAGAAATAACGTTTTGAATAGTATATTCATATATAACGTTGGCAGTTATGGACGATTAATCCTGACGAGTGTCAGCCGAAAATATTCGGGTTCAATATACGATTTCATAGCATATTGATATTGAGATGGACCCATCGTATATGCAATGTAGCTTACACAATATACAATATATACAATGTTCTTCCCAATTCTCTACTAGGGTTGTAATGACTCGAGTCACGATTTTTGGTGACTCTACTTGACTCGAGTCATTCTTTCAAATGAGTACAATGACTTGACTCGAGTCAATTTGTGTGTTGACTCGACTTGTACCAGAGTAATTGCGCGTGACTCGAACCAAGTCATATGACTCGAGACTAGGACGGCCAAGACCGACATTTCATTGTAACTTCGAAGAATAGTAAAGTCACCACATGACTGGTATTTCGTCTATCAGTCCTGATACTTGGAAAATAGGGCCAGAAACTGTTAGGTCTGAGGAAAATTACGATATTATGAATGCGAGCCATTCTATATCACTCGAGCAGAGATGAAAAAGTGGGTTGAAACGGATTGAACTCAAAACTGAACAGTGAATTGTACTCGGACTCGCGTCACAACACTGCGACTTGGACCAACCCTCTACTCACTGACTTGGATTTGACTCGGTGGTGAATTGAAAACGACTCGACTTGAGACCCTGTGTGGCTGACCTCTTATTGTCGCGAGTATAACTTAGCATGTAAAACACGACTTACTCGCCCCGCAAGACCAATTTCTGGGCAGGTCCAAAAAGTACTCCACGTGCAGGTGGTCGTATTCGAAAGACTGCGCCGACACGATTTCTCCGTTCAGCACAAGACGCACGATGCCGTTTTTCACGTTTTCAAATTCTTGCCCGACGAGCTCGGTGAGATATTGCTGGTGCTTGTTGTACAGCTAAAACGAATCAAAACAAAAATGAATTATATAATTAATACTTACAATTATACAGTTAATTATAAAGTACATAATTACGACAATATCGTCCACAGGCATTTCAACATAGAAAGCATCTTTTATAATCTTCGTAAAGTATTATAAAATCTGCGTCTTTCACAGTTCATTTTAAATCAAATTTGTAAACTTGTAGTAATAAACAGGTTTCATGCATAAGTCAACAACAAAAATGATCAGTAGGTTTGTTCAAAAATAATGTTTTTTTTTTATAGATTCCGGGAATTCATCGAAGAGATTGTTTGGTTGCCAGAAAAAAAACGCTTCACACCAAATTTGGCTCGATTCCAACTGGTAGATGTGAACGCACAGGAGTTTGAAAATTTTGAATTTATTACAAAACAAATGAAAAAATAAATTTCATGGGGTTGACACTAAAATTTGAAAATTTTATTTTTATGATAAATTCAAAATTTTCCCATCTACCAGTTGGAATCAGGCCAAATTTGGTGCGCGGTACACCTAAAAATTTAATCAGTGAATCCCCGGAATCCGAAAAAATAAGTTATTTTCGAACAACCCTTTGCGACCCCTCGACCGAATCTATTTTTTAAAACTAGTTACTTGAGCAGCCCACTTTTCAGACTACAATTTTCAACTTCAACTTGCAGTAGTTTTGACATGTCTCGAAAATCGCTACTTCTTCTTGTAATTGAATAAAAGTGTACGGCATTACTTCAACTTTTACCTGAGTAGCAACGCTGACTACTTTCACCACCTCTGAGTATATGCATTTGCATGTATTGTATATGTATAATGTATAAGTATCACTCAATCTACGGCAGGGGTGTCAAACATATGGCCCGCGGGCCGCATCCGGCCCGCCAGACGATTTCATCCGGCCCGCGAAGCAATTCTGAAAAATGGCTGAATTACCCAGCACATTTATGACAAATGTTGTAAATTTTAGTACGAAATAGCCTACTGTCATTTATTAATCCCTAAAGACACAAAATGTTGAGTCTGCTCATATGCCACACTATAACCAGCCGACAGTGGTGTTGTGTAATCACCATCAGAAACAAGTCGCTGCCATTGACACACAATTCCGAGAAGAAAAAACGTGCACACTGAGCACAGAGTTTTGTGGAAAAATGTAGTTATTCACAGAAGTGAAAACGCCAGGTATAGAAACTGAGTTATGCAGGCTACATGGAGAACAAAATTGCAACAAAAATGTCTATTTAAAATAGTTGTGGACGCACTTCATTCACGCTGAGGACTTGGCAGCTCCTCAACTTCCAGAAACACCCGAATAGCAACATAATAACATAGGACCAAATTTCAACGTTTACAGTTAAATCTCGTGTATTCCTCACAACGCCTACAGTACGGGATGTTTGTCAGATTACGACTAGAACAAAGCAATCATAGCAATATACCAACGTATATCGGCGTTGAAGTAACTGTTTTAGCAATATACCTGTATTCAACCTACCAATCATCGACAATTTGCCAACTCCATTGTTTGCAAATAAAGGTGTTGATAGAATAGAACCCTATGATTCGTAGGCTGGATAATTGAGTATTCAAGTGGGCAACACGGGTATGGATTTTCAGGTAATATTTTGGCATATTTTGACTGGTGCGGCCCGCGAGCTATTTGAAGGTTTGAATCCGGCCCGCGACGCAACTTGAGTTTGACTAGCCTGATCTACGGTATAGCTTTAGTACGATTTGCTACGATTCCTATACCCTACCTGTGTTAATACTTTGGCTTCCTTCTGTATATCCATCCGGCTCATTGCGGTGGAGACATTGTCGATTTTGTACAGCCAGATGTCCCTCGTCAATCTCGTCTCCGCTCTGTTTGTAAACAGTAAACGAGATCATCGAGAGAACGCAATTTTAACATAAAAGAGACTTTCTGGGGTTCAGAACTTGAATAGATCATTAAAAAATGTACGCTTTTAACATAAGCAAACTCGCGACAATGTCACCTGTACGGGAGCTTGTTGCGCGTGAAGTCAGGGGTCACACTCAACACTCCGTTTTCGTCATATTCAATCTCGCACAGGCACGTCTCAAAGGTCTGGTCTTGTCCGAGCCTTGCAAACAAGAAAGAAAATCGTACAAGCTTGCGGTATGACCCGGAAAAAAAGTCGGTACGAATGGCTGGGTTCGTTGTTACAAAGAAGCATTGTTCGCAATGATTTTCTAGGCTGTAAACTACGATGTGTACATGATGCCAAGTAAAAGATGTACCAGTATTCTAGGCCTAGTTTCGCCAGAAAAACTGAAAACTGTGCGGTAGAAGCAGTGTAGTTAAGTCATAACCGTAAAATTTGAAGTACTTAGCTACTGGGCACCTCTGGTATATCTTATATATCACACATATATCCCATATATATCACATTTGTTTCATATATATCACAACCGAAAGGGAACTTAACTCACTGGCCTTCTGGGCTTAAATCCGCCATGATGAGCATCCTGTGCACGGGAGTGGTGATCACGTGATTGTGCTGACGAAACTCATCGCTCGGTTCTTCCACGACTATCTTCAGGCCTCTCGCGCTTTGACCTCTGTAGTTACATACTTATGTGGTGGCCAACATATATTGATACAGAGAAGTGCATACAACTAGGCTACGTTGAGTTTAAAGTATATCTATATTTAGTGCTTGCTACTCTACATGTTTGCGGCTTAGTATCGTGGTTTGCATGACCGTAAATTGGAAAAGAGTGCGGCTCACTGCTCAGTGCAGAGTTGAAGAACTATAAATTGCCAGCTTTTCCAAATTAGATAAGAATTAGAACTACTGAATTTGCAAAAAAAGTGGAAATTTAATTATATTCCGAATGGGAAAGAAACACAACATAAATCAAGTTCTGTTCATATCAAATTAGGGTTCATCCTCGTAAACACGAGATGGCAAATGTCTGTGTGTACACCGAGCTTGGCTTGTTTCGCTTGGGTTGTTCAAAAATAACGATTTTTTTTGCAAATTTCACTCGCTTAGTGATCAAATTGTCAGGTTGCCTAAAAAAACGCTACGCACCAAATTTGGGTCAATTCCGACCGGTAAAGGCCGTGCAATCTTAAATTGAAATTTCGACCATTGTCGAATTTATAGTATTTACGGTGAAAAATTTCGACACTTCGATATGACCAAATATCGTGTTGCAGGCATGCCTGAAGGGAAAGCGATGCTTTTTTCACGGGTTTACATCTTGATACTGGGCTGTGATAGAGTTGAGACAGTGAAATTGCTAATTAATGAAAAATTAATTTGACACTGATTTGCTGGAAATGAGTCAACGACATTGAAGTAGTCTCGTTGAAACGATGGTAATATATTAGCAAATAAACTACTTTCAAGGCTGAAATCGGGCACCATGAAGAGAAAATTAACTGACACATAGGTAAAATACATCAAAATATATTTCCCAGGTCAATATCGATACCTGAAGGTATCTTTTGACGTGCCGATGTAGATTTAACGACGTTTTGGCTGTTTTCTTCGCAAAGCGTTATGATATTTGCTTTTCACGACTCCTATATACCTCCACAAGGCGCATTACCAATGCTGCGGCATTATTTTCGAATTTTAGCGGATCTGCATCATCATAGGCCATTTATATGTACCGTAGTGAACTCGCGCCGACCAATAATGGGATGCTTGAGGCATGTCATGTTACCAGTTGGTTGATAATAATGATGATATATCTTCCCTATCTATAATTCTTCTGAACCACTTCATATCATCCTCGAGATTTGGTGAAAAAAGACCAGATGAAAGAAAGCACTTGCAAGGAATGGGACATTGAAAAAGGAACTGTGACATTGGGCACTAGGCCGTGGTGGATGTCAGTTTAAGAGGCCGCGCGTCGTTCTGCACCTTCCTATGTTCGTTACATCGCATGGTGTCTTATCGCATTGTGTGTGTCTTGATCGGATGAAAATATTATATCCAGATTATTGATTATTGTCTTTCCATACAATTGTCTTCACTTAGCCTAATAATACGGCAATGCGCTTTATTGCGGAGTGCTGTTACCCGAAAGCTCATTTGCTCTGATTACGTGAAATTCACACAAGTGCGACAAAAGATATCGCATCTAGTCTGGGAAATATATTTTACTGTATTTTACCTGTTTGGCAATTTATTTTCTCTTTATGGTCCCGGATTTCAGTGACGAAAGTATTCACATGTGATGTATATCACTATCGTTTTCACGGGGCTCTTCCAATATAGTTCCAGTTCCAGGTTATCAGTGACGTATTCATTTTTCATATATTAGCAATTTCATCGTCCAAACTCGATCACAGGCGTTTATCAAGATACAAACGCGTGAAAAATGCATCGCTTTCCCTTCAGGCATGCCTGGAACCCGATATTTGGTCATATCAAAGTGTCGAAATTTTTCACCGTAAATACTATAACTTAAAAAATGATTGAAATTTCAATTTAAGATTGCACGGCCTTTACTGCTCGGAATCGACCCAAATTTGGTGTCTAGCATTTTTTTAGGCAACTGGACAATTTTATCATTGAGCGAGAGAAATTTGAAAAAAAAAAAAATTTTCAGTAAAATCAGGAATCAGATTAGAATTGTATTAAAGGGGCACTGCGCTCTAAAAATGATGTGGTCTCAAATTGAAGGTAAAAATGAACAAAAATTTTTGGCCGCGGCCATTTCCTTCAGAACGCCACCGTAATGGAGCTGCAATTTATTGAAATTTTCTGCAAGACCAGCTGCCGCGGCTGCTTAACCCGTTACATGGCACGATATCTTCACCGTCGCACTTGCTCGACGCGATTAAGCAGTAACGCAGAGAACGAAATTTAGATAGTTGTTAGCTGATGTTATGAAGGAAATGTGTCTAAGTTTCGTTCTCTGCGTGACTGCCTTATCGCGCCGAGCAAGTGCGACGATGAAGACATCGTGCCATGTAACGGGTTAAGCAGCCGCGGCAGGTGGTCTTGTAGAAATTTCAATAAATTGCAGCTCCATTACGGTGGCGTTCTGAAGGAAATGGCTGGGGCCAAAAATTTTTGTTCGCTTTTACCTTCAATTTGAGACCACATCATTTTTAGAGCGCAGTGCCCCTTTAAGAGTATAGAAACATTTCACAAATTAGATTATAGAATCGCTTACCGGCATTTCGCACTAATTAGTTCAATTAGACAGCTTGAATTATTATCCAGTTATCTAAGTTTCTTCTGTGACGTATGTGGATTGGAATCGTAGTTTGCATAACCCTAATTTGGAAAGAGTGTGCGCTGCTTGATGATCAAGTTAATCCTTGAAGCGTATGTGTGGAGCGGAAGCTCTATTTGATCATCGCCGAATTTGTCGCGCGCAGCATATGCTGACGGTATAACTTCACGGTCAGCAAAAGCAAGATTTGCTTAAGCATTGCGGATAAGACCTGCGAGTTTAGCGCCGGGACGTTGGCCAACGTATTTACCGTTGCCGTATTGTTGATAGGCGAGTGTTTGCGGTATAGGTCGATCATTAACGGGCGACTTGAAAAGCAATTGCGTGCGCCGAAGATATTTTGCAGAAAGCAATTCGCTGCACGACAGCAAGGGATTTCCTACGAGGCAGGAAATAATGGTCACTATTGCGTTGCGAATATGTGCGTCTCCTTAACAACCTAGCATGTTTAATAGCTTGTGTGTCAAAGCGCGGTTTAAAAATTCCGTTACGCTGGATTGTTTGGCGTGAGTTGTGTCGCCAGGCAGGCAGACTTGACATAATTCAAGGTATCTAATTAGACTAATTACAGCGAAATACTCGCAATCTAATTCTAATCTAATTTGTGATGTGCCTACGCTCTCATTTTAATTCAAATCTAATTTCTTGATTTCCGGGAAATGCTACAGGAGATATGTATGGCTCGAAGCGAGTCAAGCTAGCTGTGCAATGTACATCATTTGCTATTCTCGTGCCGTGCTCATGAGAAGGCATAGAATTGACTTTACCGCAAATATCTAAGAACTGGATTAAACTCGGATAGCCACGAATGTACTCGATAAACATCGATGTCGGTTCGGCTGGTTAATATTGTGATGATATGGGTTGGTGTATTTCCCGTTACTAAGTTGTGTCAATATCAATCCGCCGTATCGCACAGTTCTGGTTAGGTGACACAGTAAGCGAGATTCGCTATTGTGAACTAGTATCCAATTTCGCCATTGAAGAAGTGCGGAAATCGCGGAGACAATGGACAGCCAGGCTTATATACGCCGCGAAGACCCAAACAATAAGCTCGATTTGCGGTTCTTAGTTGGCAGCAACAGGCCGGTGCTGAGGGCTTTTGCAGATGTTTCGCGGTTTGATACTCAAATCTGAGCCTAGTATTACTTCTAATCTAAAGGTGCATCTTTGAACTTCCCACATCTTTCTTACTGTTGTGACATTATTCAGTGATACTCGAACACTGGATTCATAATCGAATCACTGAGGTATGTTCGATGTTGCCAAGCTGCGGTCGCGGCATGTGACAATTGTGACATGCATAATTACGCTGACGAAGGAAAACTGAGCATTGAGCAAAGTCCGATGTCGAAAATCGACTGCAGTGTCACCACAATGTCGAAGTGATAACTTGATATAGCCTTAACGTGAGACGAGAGTCTTGATAAAATGGAGGCGTGTCGCAGTTTCAGTTCTGGTCCTAACTGTAAGTTGCTATTCAATCGCAGGCTATATCTCCTCCGCCTCCTCTCTCCTTCACGGAGTCGGACAACGAAAAGTTAAGTTGCGATCATGCGCCGCAGTCAGCGATTTGCATTACTAGCGGCATATTTAAGGTAACCCGTGATAAGGATTTTTGCAAACATAGCAGCACAGGCTGCATACTGCGCATTGCGCAAGCTGCGTCGAGTCTCGATATAAGGCTACCACTTCCACAGCCGGGCCGGGAGCCGCATGTTACTTTTCGTGGAAATCATGTAATGGAAGTCAATAGGTGGAATTATGAACTATTTGCGAAAACAAACATAGCCTGTGGTCACTAAAATGGTAGATAGGCTTACAGAGCTAACTTCTGTGACACAGCGTGTATTATAAAGCTTTACGTGCCATTCGGCTGTCATCGTATTAACCCGGAATTTGAATAATTCCGTTCAGTTTAATTTTATCATATATTTCTCGTTAAATGCATATGCTACCGGTCTATATGAGGAGATATGTAGATTGTAGACATGCAGAGGTATTCAAAGATCGATTAAGCCTGTCGTAGTTTATACATGATGGGCTAGCTCACGTATCTACCTAGAGTAGCAAAAAAGCATCACTATTCCTCCGTTTGATAGATATCACGACTTCACGAGAAATCATCATGACAACCTTCCGAAGGTAAATGTGACGAATGTCTTCGTAAGTAGTATCGAGCTGATTGCACAGGGTAAATGGGTTTCAGTTTGCTTGGTTTCCGAATTTCGAAGTACATAGATGTGAACATGTGATGTAATCGGAGATTTATTGCGTCACAATTGTCGTGCTGATAGGGATTTCTAGGTATTCAACTCATTAAGTAGAAAGAATCGATCCCAGTGTCTGTATATATTTCAGGTGTGATGGTAAAATAGGCTGGCAATACAATGCCCGTTACTAACGATTTGAGCAAAGATTTACCAGATATTGAGAGCATACTAGCACTCAATCCCCGAAAGACCGAACACGCCAAGCTAACAACGACTGTCGCTACAAAACGCGCCAGAACGCACTGGAAGCGAAACTCGGACAAGAATTGTTCAACATGCAAGCCGTTGCAGAACGACTTCGATGACATCAAGCATACTACTCTCAGCGAAAGAGGCGCTTTGAAAGAAGCAGCTCGATGTTTAAAATGCGCAGACGCGCCTTGCCAGAAAAGCTGTCCAACTCAGCTTGACATCAAGGCGTTCATCACCAGCATCGCCAACAAGAACTACTACGGTGCTGCGAAACAAATTTTCTCAGACAACCCACTCGGTTTGACTTGCGGAATGGTATGTCCCACAAGTGATCTTTGCGTGGGCGGCTGTAACTTGTTTGGAACGGAGGAAGGTCCGATCAATATAGGCGGGTTGCAGCAGTTTGCCACCGAGATATTTCGTGATATGGGAATTCGACAGGCTCGCGATCCTAAGATTGAAGCGCAAACCCGCGACGATCCCACGTACAAGCGTAAAATAGCTCTTATGGGCTGCGGGCCGGCGAGTATCAGCTGTGCTACGTTTCTGGCGAGGTTGGGTTACTCAAACGTAACTATATATGAAAAGATGGACTACATAGGCGGATTGAGCACTTCGGAAATACCGCAATTTCGGCTGCCTTACGATGTCGTGAATTTTGAGATCGAACAGATGAAAGACTTGGGCGTGAAGATTGAGCTTGGAAAGCCACTGATGGAAGGATCGATTACTTTAAAGTCTCTTGAAGAAGACAAATACTCTGCCGTATTTCTCGGGATAGGCTTGCCAGAGCCTAAAACTATACCGGTATTCGAGGGTCTGACTAAAGACAACGGCTACTATACCTCAAAGGAATTTCTTCCTTTAGTTGCTAAAGGGTCAAAACCTGGAATGTGCGCTTGCAGTCAAAAACTACCATCGTTTATCGGTGGAACAGTTATTGTACTAGGGTCCGGTGATACTGCATTCGACTGTGCCACCTCTGCGTTGCGTTGTGGAGCAAAAAGAGTATTCGTCGTCTTCCGTAAAGGATTCTGCAACATCCGTGCCGTTCCGGAGGAAATGGAGCTTGCTAGGGAAGAAAAGTGTGAATTTCTTCCGTTTTTATCACCTCTCAAGGTCATGAAGGGTGAAGACGGTAGGATTACAGGGATGGAATTCGCCCGTACCACACAAGATGATGAAGGTAACTGGATCGTGGATGAAGATCAGACTACAAAGTTGAAGACAAACTACATCTTGTCTGCTTTCGGCTCCACTCTCATTGATGAGAAAGTGTGTCACGCACTCAAACCAGTCGAATTCAACTCGTACGGCCTTCCTCGTGTCGACAATGACACGATGGGAACTAATCTACCTTGGGTGTTCTGTGGTGGAGATTTGGCAGGTCAGGCAAATACTACAGTTGAATCTGTGAACGACGGAAAAACTGCATCATGGTTCATGCATAAATACCTTCAAAAGTTGGATGGCAAAGAAGTGTCTGACAAGCCTGCCCTACCTAATTATTTCACTGACATTGACTCGGTAGACATCAGCGTTACAATGTGTGGGTTGAAATTCGAGAATCCGTTTGGCTTGGCTAGCGCTCCCCCTACGACTACATCTGCAATGATTCGAAGAGCCTTCATAGAAGGATGGGGATTCGCGTTGACAAAGACCTATTCACTCGAGAAAGATATAGTAACAAATGTATCACCACGCATCGTCCGCGGCACCACCTCTGGCCATCTTTACGGACCTGGTCAAGGATCGTTTTTGAACATCGAATTGATCAGTGAAAAAACTTGCAAATACTGGTGCAGGAGCATCACTGAATTGAAAAGAGATTTTCCAGAGAAAATCCTCATCGCCAGCATTATGTGCGGCTACAGTGAAGATGACTGGACTTTGCTAACACGCATGTCCGTCGATGCCGGTGCGGATGCTCTTGAGCTCAACTTGTCCTGTCCTCATGGTATGGGGGAGAGAGGCATGGGGTTAGCATGCGGTCAGGACCCTGAATTGGTTCGTAACATATGCAAATGGGTGCGCAATGCTACAAAAATACCGTTCTTTGCCAAACTGACTCCGAACGTGACTAATATCGTGAATATTGCGACAGCCGCAAAAGAAGGCGGTGCTGATGGGGTAACGGCCACTAATACAGTATCCGGATTAATGGGTCTCCATTCCAATGGAAGTGCGTGGCCAAGGGTTGGATCTGCCAAACGTACAACCTACGGTGGGGTGTCAGGGAACGCAATCAGGCCCATAGCTCTTCGAGCAGTGTCAGCAATTGGCCGTGCATTGCCCGGCTATCCGATATTAGCAACAGGCGGCATAGATTCTGCAGATGCTGGGCTACAATATCTCCATGCTGGAGCCAGTGTACTTCAAGTCTGCAGCGCTGTTCAAAACCAAGACTTTACTGTAGTTCAAGATTACATATCAGGATTGAAGACGCTGCTATACCTTGGCTCCTCCCCTGAATTCAAGGCATGGGACGGCCAATCACCGCCGACGCCAGTACATCAGCTTGGCAAAAATGTGAAACGAATCTCTGATGTTATCGGTAAAGATCTTCCAAATTTTGGTTCATACAAAAAGGAGCGCGACAGAATAATCGCGGCAGAAAAAAAAGCAGTGGATCCTGGGCAGTTACCCAGCGTTGAAAGACCTCTAACTGCAGCAGTGAGAAGAGTAGTGTCTGTTACAGACGTCATCGGTAAAGCTCTTCCCATGATAGGAACTTACAATGACTTGAGCAACAAGGAACAAGTCGTCGCGCTGATTGACCCGGAGATGTGCATCAACTGCGGAAAGTGCTACATGGTCTGCAACGACTCGGGATATCAAGCGATTGAGTTCGACCCGCTAACGCATCTGCCTAAAATCAACGAATCATGCACCGGTTGTACCCTGTGCACCAGTGTCTGTCCGATTATTGACTGCATCAAGATGGTGGAGCGTGCAACACCGTACGAGCCAAACAGAGGTGTACCGCTGAGTGTGGCAGTGCTAACATAAATGGTACAAGACCTATAAGGATACCGATAAATTGAGTTGGGTTGGTGCAGTATGAAGTGATGATCACCAGTTCACCTTTAATTGGATAGAATCACATAAATTTGTGGAGTGTTATGATCATTTTTGTGTTTATATCTGCATCCATAGGCGCTGACTTACAAGGTTACGAGGTGGCGCAGTCTGCATCACATAGTCATAGAGTTCCAATAACATTCCATACGTTTGTAGTAAATCAATTATTTTGCAGCCAGCTCTGTGATCTAGCCATTTAGTTTTGTGGAAATCCATTATTATGCATTGACGAAAATGTAATACTACCTCTTGCAGTTATAAAAATAAGTAGCATTATTTTTGTCCATCGAGTCATGCCACACAGAATTTTACAAACTGCATTTAATTCTGGTTGTTCTGGTAGTGTTGTTTACTGAAACCACAACATTTGCTTGTAGCCTATATACTCAATACTGTACATTAAACTTCATGATTATGCAAGAGTGGCGAGTTTACTGACAGACTTGAATTCGGACGATTGACTAAGACAGAACTCTTGAAAGGGGGGCTTGAAAAGTCATAGAGTTTAATAAATGTGTTATTGTACCGTACTGCAATGGATGTTGTCGTGAAAGCAATATTTATGACAGGAATAGTAAGCCTCTTGCAAGACACCGTCACAGCCATTGTATGCATTTACGTCGTTGATGATAATCAGTTTACACGGCTACATCAATCCAATTTATTTTACGGCTAATACTAATAGTCCAACTGATGAATTCACTTACTGTTTCAACTTCGATGATAATGCATTTCCAACACCTGACGCTGGTTTTCGCTTACGCAGTCCCTCAATATTGGTTGCTAGGTACGTCGGAACTTCAGTTTCAGAATTTGTCATGGCTGGGATGTTTTCGTTAGATGGTGCGAATGCATCTTCATCACAGAACGTAAATAACCGATTGTTGGGTCTGCCTCGTCTATTCTGGAAATGTATGTGATTTTGGAAAGATAAATTTCAGATATACGGAGGTATCGTGATGACTTTCAAATTCAGTAAAGGTATACTGAAAGATCTAATGATTTTTTCCAGTATATGTACCAGCATCTTGCCTGTCATGAGAATATCATGTGCCGGTAACAATGTTTCATTATATCAAATGATGTGTGGCCTGGTATTCTTTGTGGTCATTTCGGGTTCATTTTCTACACACAAGCGGTACTCCAATGCTTGGTAGGAAGTAGTCAATTTGGAACTAAACCTTCACATAATGGTGAGGTGAATAATTTTTCTTAGCACCAATCTTAATACATCTTGAACACGACCTAAAACATGACATACATTCTCACAGCAGTATTAAATTATTGAGCCAAGATAATATCTATTCGTAGCACAGAAATGGACCCAAATTATCCGCAAAACTGACAGTTTAAAATCGCCAGCGGAAATTGAATGCGAAATTACTTCCAAGATATCTAGGGCCCTGTACATTTAATATGATGTGACATGGTATCATCATATCAATTTTAGACTTTCAATGTTACCTTGAGCTTTTGAACTTCTCCAAAATATTTGATGTCTTGCACAGAGCCTCTTGCAGGAGCGGTGCTGTAGTGGGTAAATTCTCTCTAAGAGTAGAAAAGGAGCTCAAATTAAGACAATTGAATAGTCTCAAAATTTCATGCAGGTTTAGTCTACCCCCACTAATTATGACTTTAGACTATTTCTACTTGGTAGCGTTAAATTTTCAGGCAAAACCGGGCCTTGAATACTTCCGCTTGTACTTGAGTAGAAACTTACAATGTTACTTCTACATCTACTTGGTTACCGACGATGACTACATGGACCAACTACAGCTAATGCTGATAAAATAATTTAGGGGCAAGTGGTATATCATTTTGTAACTCAAAAAATCATAATTTCTACTTATTCGACTTGAATTATAGCAATTGATACTATATTCGAATTCGATTACTTGACTCGATTTGCCCATCCCTAATAAGGAACAGTGTTTCATAAGCAGGGATATCGATCCCTGTTCATAAGACAAGCATCTCTAACACTCCCAATCAGCGGCAATCAACAACCTATTTTTACCACTCCCACTTAACCCATAGGCCAATGCGCGACAGCCTGCAAGCCGGTTGAGATGTTATACATATACTGGACAGTGGACACCAATCCCATAATGGGTGAAATGCACTGCACAACTACCATGACAAATGTGATGAAAACTACTCGACATAATAATGACACTCACAGCAGAAAAATGCTTTTGCTGCCAGCTGCAAAGAAGCTTCTCTTCATCCAATATCATTTGCCCGTGTTCATTTAATTTAGTAGAATTCGGAGTGGATTGTGATTCATTTCCGGTTGAGGAATCTTCACCAGAGCTGTTAGTCTTTGATGTCAGGAACCCCAAGATCGCAGGGCTAACACGTTGCAGAGTAATGCTGTCAAAAGTCAATACATAATAGGCTGATTTGCATCAGACAATGTATAAGCCTATTATGGTTGCGGCACATCAGGATTTTTAAAGGTATGTGTACTGTACATTGAGCATTCAAATCTTGATGCAGCAGAAATTTTCATTTCGCTTCATTAATTTTAGACCGTGTCTTTCTTTTCAGCCTTTATGTGTCCCGAACAGCTCATCAAAATTGAAACCCAATTAAATTCATTGCTAATAGTTTCATTATTTCAATACACAACAAGACTGCGACACAATGAAAGATAGGAAGGTGTCGAAACAACTTGGAGTTAGTCTTCGATATCAGACACCCACCTAGCCAAGGCGATATAAAAAAGGAGGCATGCACACTGAATGAAAAGTAAAGGAAAATAATATAAAAGAAAAGATGATGAAAAAGGTGGCAGGTGTCAGAAGACGAGATCAATATGTCAGGTCGTGGTTCGGTAAAATAGAGGGCAAACTAGTATTGATTCAGTACAAAATGTTTATATGTTGACTTGACATGAATTTTTATCACAGCTTGCACAATCGATTAAAGCCATTGTGACGATTACCTCTTAAATGGATAGGTTTATAACCTAAGAGGAGAAGGAACATATCTGATCAATGATCATATATTATGTGCCAAATCTAAAAGTATTAGTGTTATTGGTAAAATGAAGAAAATGTAAAAGTGTATACCGGTAGACTAGTATGGGTAAAAGTTGGTCAGATTCAGATTCAGTATGCTGAAATTTTCATAAGATCGAATCACTACAAGACTGCGATAAAATGAAAAGATAAGAGGTTGACGAAACTACTCGAAGCTCCTTTTAATCAGACAACCACATTGGCCCAGATCACGTAAATAGGACTAAAGGAGGCATGCACACTGAATAAAAAGAAATAAAGAATAGCATAGGAATAGCGGTGGCAATGAATGTGGCATAGGTCAGTAGGCACAGTCAGCACATCAAAATCGTGGTCTGGTATTCAGTGGAAGTGTTTAGTAGTCAAATGATATAAATTTGTCAGATTTTTCACTTTCAAATACTGCAATTTTTATGTATACGAGCTGGAATAATTGAAATAAATATCTCATGATGAGGAATATGTATAATAAACATGTGGAGGAAGACTAGGATGGGAAATTTAAATGCTGCAAACAACACTCTCACTCTTCTTACTATATTAGCAGTCAATACCTCATGCGAAGATTTTTGATAGAGTCTCCAGACCGATAGGTAGCCCCACCCGCATCTTTTTCATAGAACTTATCCATGATTTCAGAGTATCGTCTCAAAAATCTTCTAACGTCATTACACTGAAACAAAATAAGGGTTCGCTGGTTATAAACTATAGCATCTCCGACAAGTTAGGCGTTTTTAATATCATCTACTTGAGTCATCTCATATAACATATTTCTGGGCATTTACTCCATCCTTCCCTGGTTCCCATTCTGACCCAGAATATTAGTAGTTTAGTATCGAATGTCACCTTTTTAAATTCGATAATATACGCCAGGCTACAAATCCAAAGTTGTTTTGAGTGATTGCTTTTCTTTATTTCAAGCTGCGTGGTGATCTGTGAACGATAGCAGTGACGTCAAACACTATTTACTTTCGCAAAGGTAATATTTTTATAACTGCTGTGAAATAACATGATTAGTACGTCGACTGTCAAAAATTATGTATTGCAGTTGTATTCCCAACAAATGTCTTGTCTCATATCCAATTTGAATCATTGAAAGTATCTGATTTACAATTCGCAGCTATGAGAAATAGTGATGTCATTGAAAATATGCTGATTCATGTAAGAGGTTATGTAATCAGAGTGTACTCTGATGTAATGCAGTAACAAAGTTCATTTCGAAGCATTATCGCTGCACTTACTACTGCGAGTATATCATGAACGAAAGAACCGAAGTTTCGAGCACAGGCTCTCAATCTCAGGTTGAAAGGTAAGGTTAATTTTCCAAATATATGACCAACATGTTATCAACGTTACTCGTATAGGCGGACCCAGACGATCTCCATATTCCTGGGTTATATTAGCCCCGTTTACCGACGCTCCCATTGTTAAGAACAATGCTGGTTTCAGACTTTGAGGTCAATTTTCGGGAGGTTCCAGTACATGAACTAAATTTTCATTTTTATTTTTGGGATCAGTGCTAAAGTAGCTTTCGATTGAGACCATTTTGATTAAATCCCTTCGTATACACTTTGCTTGAGCTACTGGTTTTGCAAGTAGTTGAAGATGTTCTAGTTCCGGATTCTTAAAAAGAACTGAGAATGAAATAAAACTCTAAAATATTTGTGATTGGCAACATATTTTTTATGTTACCATTACATATTACTCACATCAGGGCTAATTGTGATGAAGGATGGTTCAGCTGGCTGCGATGGAGACCTACATCGTTAAATCTCTTGATAAAAGCTGAAGAAAGAATGCTTTCAAGTACATGATTACCTTCATCGTTCATATAATGCAATTTAATTGCTTCATCTCTGAGACATTGAACTGTATCATTTTTTTCAGTTGTCAAATCAATTTACGATAAGAAATTCATTGACTTGAAGTCTGGAAATAGAATATGGACTTTGATATTTAACAAAGAGATAAGGCAAAAAACGCCACTCGTTATTGTGCATGGAATGGCAGGGGGTGTTGGCTTGTGGGTGAGTGAACTGCTACTGTGTGTTCTGTTATAGTTTGTTTCATCAGCAATTTTCTGTAATCTGCTACTGTGATCATGAAAACGTGCTATTTTGATTATTTCTTTACAATGTAAGTATGGTACTGTACTCATTCCAGGACTTGAGCTTTCTGTATTTGAAAATGATTTTTGTGCCTACTGATCAAGGTGGGCGTTGCATTATTAGAGTTCGATAAGCCATTAGGATTCCTTTGTGCCATATCACATACAATAAGTAGTTTCAATTTTGACTTGAATTGGATAATTTCACCTGACCCTGCTGAAAAACTTGCCCACTTTCCACAAAATCAATGTATATTTTGAGAGAGCATAGGCATACCATCGAAAAATTGAACCATGCATAAATTGCATAACACTTATTAAAGATCACTGGCACACCCTGCTTTTATATCACACTTGACACATGAAATAGGAAGTATAGTTTTTAAAATATTATCATCTGTAGCGGGTAGCCTTCCTGTATAAATGTTTTTATCTAACCATTATCAGGCACTCAACTATGATGCAATAACCGGTAAACGTCCGGTGTACGCCTTCGATCTTCTTGGATTCGGCCGGAGCAGTCATCCACAGTAATATACAACATTCAAAATTTTGATCTTCCAATAATTGTGCTCGACGATACAAAATTAGGTTTGCTGAAGATGCGATGGAATCCGAATGTCAATTCATGGAATCCATAGAGGAATGGAGAGAGGCAGTCGGACTGGATAAAATGATTCTGATGGGCCACAGTTTTGGCGGGTATCTTGCTAGCAGTTACGCTCTCAAATATCCAAGTAGGTAAGAAAAAGTCCTTCAAGTGTTATATTTCCAGCTTTATAGTCAATGAAATTGTGTTTTATGCATGACTAGTGAACCACGAATGTCATTTATGCGGCTGAAATTGCTTTAGAGTTGCCACTCTACTGTGTCACAAAATGAATGTTGTAAAATTTCAATACTACATCCTTGATGGTTTTATTCGCTGTGCGCGTTTTTACCTTGTCCGAAGACCATACCGGGATGTGGTTTGTAGTAGTTCTTGCGTTCATCTGACGGATTGACCAGTATCACCCTGTGCAATTTTGTCTTTCAGGGTGAAACACCTGATATTGGCTGATCCGTGGGGATTTCCCGAGTGGAAAGAAGACCCAGATAGGTTGCGGCGGCTACCGTTTTGGGCAAGGGGCTTGGTGAAGGTGCTCAGCCCATTCCTCCCATTGGCTGCAGTTCGAGGTGCTGGTCCTTTAGGTATGATTACCGAATTCCCGACGTGGTGTTTCTCAGTTTAACTTGAAATTTTGGCCGTTGTAATTCAGGACCGAGCCTTGTTCGTTTACGGGGTGATTTGGGAGCCAAGTTTGTAGATCTGAAAGATGAGAGTGGAACCTCCCCTATTTTCGACTACATTTATCATTGCAACGCCCAAAATCCAAGGTGTGGTAAACCTCAACTCTAACTAGCTTAGATTAGAATGAAGTGGACTTACTGAAGTATTCTAAATTGGTCATTACTCAGGGATGCTAATCATTTCCTAGATAAAATATTGGAATCATTTTCATTTCTTGAGCACCTTGCTCATCTACCCTTGTAATAACCAAACTTGCTGTTTGTTCGGAGTGCCGTGTTCTTCTGTATAAAAGCTGAGACGCGTAATTAGAATCTTGACCTTATAGTCGCCTCAATTTCATTCATTTCGAAGGTGTATGGACGACGGTCAGATTTGTACAAACCACTAGATTTTCGAAAAGCGCAACTAGAACTAAAAACTGCCGACTTTTGAAAATCCGCAACTGGAACTGGAACTACTCGATTTTCAAAATCTGCAACTAGAACTAGAACTACTCACTTTTCAATACGCGCAACTAGAACTAGAACTAAAACTGTTGACCTTTCAAAATCTGCAACTAAAACTAGAACTACTCAATTTTGAAAATCCGCAACTAGAACTGGAACTACTCGATTTTCAAAATCTGCTACTAGAACTAGAACTACTCCCTTTTCAATATGCGCAGCTAGAACTAGAACTAGAACTGCTGACTTTTCAAAATCCGCAACTAAAACTAGAACTACTCAATTTTCAAAATCTGCAACTAGATGTAGAACTACTAAAAAAATACGTTAGTTAGAAGACTGCCAACTAACTAAATGGGAGTGTGTACAAGTCTGACGACGGACGTTCAAGCATGCTGTGATTTAGGTTTGAGCACCGGCTACCGTAGCTCATCTTTGCTGCCACTGTTACGAAATTTCCCAATGAAAAATATCTAGTTTGATTGACTGCAACCCGGTGATTGATGTTTTTTTGTTGTTGACCTATCTGACCATACGGTCTTTCACAGTGGGGAGTGCGGTTTCAAGAATCTGAGCTTTAAAATCGGCTTTGCGAGAAATGCTATGATAAAACGAATCGGTAAGTAATCGATCATACACAGAACTGTAATTTGTTTTTCTGCAGCACTTGACGATGTCAATTGCCCATTTCAGGTAATCTGCAGCCGGGGCTCCCCGTCAGTTTTATTTACGGAGCGAGGACGTGGATGGACAAAGACTGTGGGAATCAGGCTCAAAATTTACTAACTGAAAATGATGTTAAAGTTTATGTAAGTTATTGTTACATTTATCTGTAAACTTTATAACTCTCAAATTCCCCCCATGCGTATTGTCTGTTTTTTACATGTGATATGTAATTATCTAGATTCTAGAAGGTCTTGTTAGTAGGGTAGAGATCAGGATTAGAATTAAGTCACAAGGTTCCAAGTCACAAGTTGGTTTGATTTTTATAGTTTTGACTCGAGTCATTTTCACTACATTACCGAGTCAAGCCTAAGTCAGGGAGGAATGGTTCAAGTTCAAGTCACAGTGTTAAGACTTGAGTCTGAGTCACAGTCAAGGTGTTTAGTTTTGAATATCGAGTTCAAGTCAGGCTCAACTCACTCCTGCGAAACTCTTGTGTGATATCGAAGGCCAGTTTTTGGCCCTATTTTTTAATTATCGGTCCTGATGTACGAGACGTTAATAAGTCATATGGAATGTATCGAATCATACAACCCTGGGAGAAATATAGGTTTATCTCGGCTCCAAGATACCACCAATAACCAGGAAAGATTATCAGAATGTATAACTGGGAACAAGTCGTGTTTATAAAAGATGACTCGAGCTCCTCTCGCATCAATTTACTTCCAATTTACAAAATAATGATCGATATGGAAAAGATAATTAATAAGAACTGCGGTTAGTTTCAATTTGGACGAGGAAACCAATTGGTGGATTTTGGGATGACCATATGCTGTCCATGACCAGAACTATGATATCGGTCACTGCTGAGTTTATTTGTAGGCTGTGTCTTTTCCAGACCTAATTTGACTGCCCCAGTTGGATCAGGTTGTGGCTGCGATAAAATTTAGTAACACAACCGAATGTCAGTGATATACTTCCTCCTCACAATGATTTTTAGTGCATGAATTTGGTTTGTCTATTTTAGTCGATTAAAGCTGCCGGTCATCATCTGTATGCGGATCAACCAGAGAATTTTCATCAAGTCGTCAATTCTATTTGTGATGATATAGAATGATGGTTTTCAAGAATTTGGTTCAGACTGTTCCAAATTACATACCTCTGAGCAATTTCAGCGATTCATGACTTTCTGCCGGCACATGCGATCGAATGTGTTCATCCCGTTTGAATCCTTTTGTTTCTATTTTCCTGCATTTATACGTGTATCTTTGATAAGAATTTAAATTAGAATATCTATGTTTGCCGACCGTGATGCGCTGCAAGATGTTCTGTTGCGACAGAAAAGTTCCTAAATCGAATGAAATTTCGTTTCCACACTGCTGCAGAATGACTATCAGTAATCAAGCATTCACCAACTTGGGACTGCCTTTATTTTATCTGTGTTGAATGAACTATTTTCTGCCTATTTCCACGATATTCTGAAAGTTTCACCCTGGGTTTATCCAAAGAGGGCGCTGTAGTTGAGAGAATTTTCCAAATTGTAGACGCAATCGCATTTGCTCGGTACGAGATGCGTATGACACGTCTTACATCTTCGCAAATTTTCATTTGAGCTCCTGACTTTCTTCATCAAGTTTTTCTTCAGATGGAACTAAACTAACTCGCAATCCCGAGTTTTCGGTACCGTGTCTTAATCTTTGGACAACCGTCAGACGAGGTCTGTCCTCCCTTGTACTGTGGATTCGGACAAGGCGATAAAGTTCGAGATAGCTACTAATCGCCTCACTGATACCTTACCATAGTCCAGATATTGTAATTTATAATAAATCAGATTTTCGCAGTGAATGTGTGTGTACTGTTTAGTCTAATAATCTTGCTGTACACAGTGTGCAGGGTGCGCTCGTAACGGGGTGTTGCCACCCAAGCAAATTACGTAGCCCAATTGAATATGTGCGCTACAGTGACGGGACGCGCGTTTCGTACATCGCTTTGGGGTACGGAATCGTATTTGCGACTACTCCAGCTAGGGTCGGCAGGAATCATTGGCAACCAAACTTTTGTTTGGGCTGAACGCGAATTTATTGGTCAAGATGGCGTATTCTGACTGAAAATGTTACTCAATGGTGGTCACACCAGTCCTAAAGAGAGCAGACAGTGTTTGGCCGCTGGCCTGTAGTTTCCACGATTTCAATGGCGAAATTGGATACATACTATAGTTCCCAATACCAAATTTCGAAACCAGAATCGTGCGATAAGGTGGACTGACATTGACAAGGCCAACGTAGGATTACATTTTCAGCTACGCAGTGACCTATGATAGAGACAAGTACGCTACGGTAAAGCCGTAGGCTACTACTATCTTTCACACAAACAGAGAGAATCTTTATTTGTCAACCCTCAACAAGAATACAAATGAGTGAAATGTCATGTAGCCCAGTGCTTCTCAACCGGTGGGCCGCGAAGCCATTTCAGGTGGGCCGCGAAGACATTTTAAACGATCATAGATCCCAATTTGTAGGTCTGTTCTCTACCACGCAAGTCGAAAATTAACGAAAAATGCCAAAATTTTCAACAATTTCTTCCACTTTCGGATGATGATTCCGGAACATGTAATTGACGGACCTGCGGGGCTCGTGCACTTTCGGACCGAATTCACTACAGCCTTACGGAGAAAATGTGTTTTTGGTCCGAAAGTGCACGAGTCCCGTACTAGTCCGGTCTCGTCAAATTCAGATTTGAGAATTAGGCTGCGTGATTCGCAAAATACCAGTTTTGAAATGTTAGTCACCTTTATAGCTCTCAGAGAAATGCAGAGATAGGCTACCTCAAATATGTGACTGGCGGTACTGAACTTGAATAGTGCTTTCGGAACTACATTGATTGCAGTTGAATTTGTTACCTCAAATAATTTTCATGGGACCTCAAATAATTTTCGTGGGCCCCTTATCAAATTCCCAAATATTCCAAACACTTTATATTCTCAAGATTAGAAAAGTAATTTCACATTCTCCTCCTCCAAATTAAATTGTTTTGCGCCACAAGCTGCGTCGCCGTGCTCACAATTCGGGAGTCAGATTTTCGTCACGATCATATTGATTGGAGCGTGAAATCCGACAGTGCGTTATTGTTGATGCGTGAGATTGAAATTCATTCTTTCTTCAAAGTCTTTGCGAACGTTGATCGGGAAATGCAGCAATCCAGCCCAATTACCGCAAATCAAGCTCCTCATAACCCGTTAATTCGACGTAATAGACGAATTGCTGATTGGATATTCGCTTTTTTGTCTGTGGCATTCATGATGTTTTTGTACTACTAGGCGCGACGAGATGACTGTACCGCACTGAAAACATAAAAACTGGCGCCCATTAGCAGTGGTTTGAACGTTTGTCGCGAAAGGGTGTCTGGTGGGCCGCGCAATGAAATTTGGATGAAAAGTGGGACGCGATCTGAAAAAGGTTGAGAAGCACTGATTGTAGCCTATAGCCTACATACAGATAAGCAAGGTATAGACGAGGCTCGGTATTACCAAAGCCGCGCCACACCGGGGATGAGCATCTCACTACAAAGATTCAGATTAAACACCAAAAATGAACAAAACGCACGGAAAAATTATGTAGGCCTATTGCCGTCGTTATTCCAATAAAATATATTGTGCCATATCTAATTTGAATCATTGAAATAGTCTGATTCACAGACTATTCGCAGCTATATATTAGAAATAGTGATGACATTGGAAACATGCTGATTCACGCAGTCGGTTATGCAATATAAGAAATGTTTACACAGTAATGTTGCGTAACGTTCGCGTTCAAGCGAAGATCGCCCGTACAGTTACTACCAGCGGAACATGAACGAAAGAAGCGGAGTCTCGAGCATAGGTGCTCAGGTTGAAAGGTAACCTTAATTTTTTAAATATATGACCAACATGTCACCAACGTTAGTTGTACCAGACTAACCGAAATGTTTTCCCTATTCCTTCGTTCTAGCCTCGTTCGTTATTGGTGATTAATGTTCCATCGTGCACTTTGTCTGAGCTGTGTGCGATGTGCTTATATTGAACAAACTCTATTCTGATTCTATTAGTCGTTACTCCTATTGAGCGCATACAACCAAGCGTTTATTTCATTTCTTTATAGCACCGTATTCTGTTTGATTTAGTGATACAAGAGTGATATCTCGAGGAAGGAAATAATGCTCTACAATATTTCTTGAGACGGACAGCTATTTTATTTTCTGTTGTCAATACAAATGTCTTCATTCAGGGCTAATTGTGACGAAGGATGGTTCAGCTGGCTGCGATGGATACCTACATCAACAAATCTGTTGATAAAATCCGAAGAAAGAATGCTTTCAAGTATGCTGATTAGGTCTGCCTATACCGTTCATATTTTCCAATTTTCTTGCTTCACCTCTCAGAAATCAAACTATATCTTGTTTTTTTTTCAGTTGTCAAATCAAATTACAAAAGCGAATTCATTGACCTGAAGTCTGGCAATAGAATTCGGACTTTAATATTTAACGAAGAGATTAAACAAAAAACGCCACTGGTTATGGTGCACGGTATGGGAGGCGGGGTTGGCCTTTGGGTGGGTATTGAGTATACTTCGCGTTCTGTTATAGTTTGTTTCATCCTGATTGTGTTATTAAGATCTGCTACATCGATAATGAAAATGTGCTATTTCGATAATTTTACCATGTGATTTGAGTACGGTTGTTATTGCTCCCCGTTAGCTGAGACAAATTCAAAGGCTGAAACATTCACCGATGCTGAACCTATAATTCATTTTTGTCGGTATTTATTGATCAAGGTGGGGGTGGGATTATTAGACTTGGATAAGCTGTTAGGAAGATCCTTAATGGATACCATCTCAACAAATAGCTTAAATCCCGACTTAAACTGGATCATTTCTATGAAATCTTCATAATTAATAATTTCACCCTACCCCGCTTCAAAAATTGACCCATTCTCTCTGAAATCACGTTGGTACGTTTTAAATATCGTAGGTATGCCATGGGAAAATTGAACCATGCACAAAGTGCACATATCCTTATTTTAGATCACTGCAATATCCTTTCTTGACACATATAGATTTTATAACACTATAATAGCATGTATACCCATATTTTTTAATCTCTCATTACCAGGCTCTCAACTACGATGCAATAACTGGTAAACGACCGGTGTACTCGTTCGATCTTCTTGGATTCGGTCGGAGTAGTCATCCACAGTAATATACTGCATTCGGAATTTTGATCTTCCAATAACTCTGGTACATGATCCAAAAGTATAGGTTTCCCGATGATGCTATGGAATCCGAATGTCAGTTCGTGGCATCAATCGAGGAATGGCGGGAGGCAGTTGGGCTGGATAAAATGATTCTGATGGGCCACAGTTTTGGCGGGTATCTTGCTGCCTGTTATGCTCTCAAATATCCAAGTAGGTAAGAAAAAGTCCTGTAGGTGAAGGTAATCTATTGTTAGTTTTATAGCCAATGATACTGTGCTTTATGGATGATCCACCAACGTTGTTTATGCGGCTACAATCGCTTTCGAATTGCCACTATGCTGTGGCACAGAATGAATGTTGAAAAACGTCAATTCTGTATTCTTGATTGTTCTATTCAATGTACGTATTTCACCCTGCAAAGTATGACTGCTAAGCCCGAAGACCATACCAGGATGTGGTCTGTGATAGTTCTTGCATTCATTTGATGGATCGTCCGTCCAGTATCAGTCCGCGAAATTTTGTCATGCAGTGTGAAACATCTAATATTGGTTGATCCTTGGGGATTTCCGGAGTATAAAGAAGACCCAGAGAGGATGCGACGGATACCAATTTGGGTGAAGGGCTTGACGAAGATACTCAGTCCATTCCTCCCGTTGGCTGTAGTTCGAGGTGCTGGTCATTTGGGTAAGGTTGTCTACTCTAGTAGTATCGCCACAACTTAGTTGTTATTATTATATGTTTGATTCGGAATTCTATCTGGTGCGATTCAGGGCCGAGGCTTGTTCATTCAACTAAGGACTTGGGAGCAAAGTTTGTAGATCTGAAAGATGAAAATGGAGTTCCCCTTATTTTCGACTACATCTATCACTGCAACGCCCAAAATCCAAGGTGAGTTAAACCGCAACTCCACTATAGATTAAAATGAAATGTATTCCAAATTATTCCTTAAATACTGAAAAAAAATCGGGTATGTCACATTGTCGCTATCATTTCCATCTGTTTTACGAAGACTTTTCCCAGATGAAATAGTACAATCAACTATGCCTTTCATTCCCATTTGCTGATATACCTTTTCTCTATGACCCTATGAAACGTTTCACGATTCTAAACATAGCTTATAGAAAGGTCTAATAATGCACAAAACCGGCTCTTCTGTGTTGGTCTCATATTTTAAAAGTTTATTGCATTTATTTGGGTGAAGGAGTACCCATATTAAAATCACAAAAGGTAAAGGCACTAAAACGCGCGAAGAAAAATTCCAGGTTAAATAAATATGCAAAAATATACTAGGCCAGTGGTTCTTAACTGCCAGTTTCCTGCCTGACAGGTATATTACAATTTCATATCTCAATTCCCAAATGCACGAAGTTGACTGATTGTCCATTATTAGAGAAATAGACATCAAAGTTTCAATTTATTGATAAGTGTTGAACGTATTTTTTGCATGGTTTTGCAATAGACCAGGGGTGTCAAACTCAAATTGAGTCGCGGGCCGGATTCAAACCCTAAGATCACTGGCGGGCCGGACCAATTATACGACTCCATATGTTACCTCATACCCTTGTTTTTCACTTGAACAGGGTACCGTTCTAGCAAAACCTTTATTCGTGAATAATGGAATTGGCACAAAAACGGTAATCGGCAGACATGAAACGCTAAAACAGTGGCGCTAACGACGATACAAGTTGGCATATTTCTATGCTCTCTTGGATTCAGTCGAAATCTGGCGTCAGCTTGCGTAGGCGTCGTGAGGAATACATGAGATTTAACCGTAAACTCGGACATTTGGATGTGGCGTATCATTATTGAATCGCGATTCGACTTTCTCTTGCGACCTTTTGAGTCGTAATTGGCACAGCAGTACGACCACAGATTGGAATAATATTTTTGCGGAACTTATATATTATCCGTGTAACCCGCATATAATGGTTCCATAGTGGCGTTTTCGCCTTTCTGAATGACACGTTTTAATTGATTCTTCCAGAAAACTTGGAAATCGGTGTGCACTTTTTTACCTTCTCAAAATTGGGTGTCAATGTCACCGACCTGTTCCTGATGGTAACTAGAGTGAAACCACAACACCGCAGTTGGGTGAATATAATATGACCTATGAACAAATTGGACATGCTCAACATTTGCTGTATTGAAGGATTACTTAATGAAAGTATTTCCTATATGCCAACATTTGTTACAAATTTGCTGAATGAATCAAGCCTTTTTTAAACTACTCAGAATTGCTTCGCGGGCCGGGTGAAATCGTCTGGCGGGTCGGATGCGGCCCGCGGGCCGTATGTTTGACACCCCTGCAATAGACAGTTCATGGTCACGGTCAGGCGTTCGGACAATGGTACAAGTGTTATAAGAAACTGACAAAAAGTAGCCTATAACTCGTTTCGGACAGTATAATAGAGCCTACAGCAAATAGCAAAGTCAGATTTCTTCCAAAGGACACCGAACAATCAAGTTAATGGTATTTAACAGGACTTCGCGAATCTCGCCCTGCAGAAACTTAAATAGAACCACATATAAATATCTAGTATCAAAAAGTCATCAATAAATTTTTCCAATATTACACCCAAGTTATCGTAACTATATTTAGGGTGAATTTTAGATTATTAAGGTTCACCGGTCCGCAAGATTTTTGGTTAAGTTTTACCTGTCCGCGAAGTCAAAATATTGAGAACCACTTCTCTAGGCTACTTTATGTTTAGCGAAATAATCTTGTGTACATATCCAGCTAGTCCCCTACCGGGGGATCAAAGTACGGAAGTTACTGTCCAGGCTATAAGAATCCGGACATTCACTTCAATATACTTAATTTCTATGGCTTTATAGAACACACGTTCAAGTCCACTGCAGAAAACAGAAACTCATCTGTGGTGTTACTGTTACAATATCTCTCTCGCTTGACTGATTGCATGCATTGCAACCAGGATAACCATTATTTTTGTTTGTCGATCTATCTCATCACGCAGTCTTTCACAGTGGGGAGTGTGGTTTCAAGAACCTGACCACGAAAGTCACTTTTGCGAGGTACCCCTTGATGAAACGTATCGGTAAGTAATGGATCACATGAACTCCATTTTTTTGTTCTGTAGCACGTGATTATTCAGTTGCTTATTTCAGGCAATCTGCAGCAGGGGATCCCAGTTAGCTTTATTTATGGAGCTAGGACATGGATGGACAAAGACTGTGGAAATCAGTCACAAAATTTACTTCCTGAAAATGATGTTCATGTTTATGTAAGTATTCATGCATATTAATTCTTATAAAGTGTCTGTTTATCCCAGATACCGAATCGACGGAAGTATGTTTAGGCTGTGTCTTCTCAAGACCTATAGTGCACCTACATTCGAGTAGATATATTTTGTCATCACAATCATTTCTAGTGCATTAAATGATTTCATTTGTTAATTCTAGTCGATCAAAGCGGCCGGTCATAATCTTTTTGCGGATCAACCGGAGAAGTTTCAACAAGTTGTCAATGCGATATGCGCTGAAATCGAATGATATGGTTCCCAAACCTGTGATACAGTATCATATTGTACCAAATTATACGCCATGGCCATTGGCCGAATAAATGTCTGGGATTTCAGTGATTCTTTACTTTCTGTGAACATGTTCTCTTAAATATGTGGCAAAAGGCATTACTATATTAATATCCTATGCTTTTTTTCCCGCTTGTATCTTGTTTATTTCTGCTTTGCTTCATTTATATATAGGTAATCTTTGATAATATAATTTAAAGTCGAATATATAAGAATATGTAATATCTTTGCCGATGATAAATCGTTGAAAAATGTACTGTTGGGTTAGAGAGAAAGTCCCTAACATCAAATAAAATCTCGTTTCCACCTTATACTGCAGAATTATTGTATTCGTAATCAACCATCCGTGATATATATATGACTGCCGCTATTTCATCTGATATTTGATGGGGTTGAGTGGTGATTGAGCTAATTTATGCCTATTTCCATCCTATTCTGGAAGTTTCTTCCCCAGATTAGCAAGGAGGACACTGTAATATGTGGTGTTTCCACACTTCCCTTCTAGGCACAATCGCTCCACGATAACTATGACACACCGCAATCAGAAATTTTTATTTGAACTGTGACTTTTTCAGGAGATCCACTTGCAATACCAACCTTGCATGGACTACCTTTCAGCACATTTTTGATGTTTGTAATGTATAGTCGCTAGAATGGGTATGTCCTCGTCTCTGCAGGCTACTCTTTAGTGGATTCGGACGAGCGCGGGGGGGGGCTCGAATTGCCTCAATGATAACCTACCAAATTGCATTTATCGTGTTTTATAATAAATCAGATTTTCGTAATATAGGGACGTTGTTACTGAAATTACGTAATTGAATACACGCGTTTCAGTGAGGGCTGCGTATTCCACACATTGCATAAGAGTACAGACCATTGGTGATTAATGTAGGGTTGGTCCGATAAATTGAACCGTGTTTGGAGCTGATGCGACGTACAACAGGCACGGGTGTAACTGCCCGGAATCTTCATGTGACTCGATCAGTAGGCGGATGTATTTGGGGGGGAGCGATTCTTGATGTTACTGTACGCAGGGTAGTCTAATGTCGTGAATTTATATTAGGGAAGTATAGCATCAGTAAAGAAAACCAAGGAAACACAGAACTATTGACAGTAGTGCTACAAAATTATAGGGAAACGTATATGTGTTGGTCGTGTGGCAGCCGATCTCGGGCGACAACTTCCATCACTGAAGGATATATCTTCGCGATCAATTACAAATGTCTAACGATAAAAAAAAAACGAGCGTGATTTCTAGACCTATCCCTTGGTCGTTTCAACGAATGCTCCGATTATATCCTATATACCTAATGATTAGCAGCCGTGCTCTGCACAGCCCCCTATGACAGTTGCAGTAGCGGTGCCACGAGCTTTAACGTGCTCTTTGGTATGTAGCCGCATCGGCGGTCGCACGGTTAATAAAGTCTCTGCGGCAGTTGCTGTATCGTTGATCATCAGTTACATGAGGAGGTCTTCAGCACTCGCAAATAAACATATGGTTAGTTATATTAGTAGCTCTGCTACTAACATCAAAGTAATAAATACAGTGTATATCGGATATAAATTAAGGTTACCAAATTTCTGTGACCCGAATTCCGGTCACTTTTAGCGCCCTCTAGTGGATTTCAAAATGAGGTATGAGCACATTGTGTGTCGATATGACGTCACACTAGCAAAGCTTTGCTTATAGACCTGAAATGGTCACGATCCGGTTCAGCAGGAGTATGTGACTGTGTGTTGCGTAACCTGGACCGAAACCACATTTTTTCAGCCCATTTCCGCCCAAATAAAACACTGATTTTGGGCCCGCCATAGGGTAATCTATGCAACTTCTGGGGGACTTGCTATATGCATCTGGTTTCTCTATGCATCTGGCAGTGTTGGGATCAAGTCACACTACCTTCGAGTCACGAGTCATTTCGAGTCATTGCACATTTTGACTCGAGTCAAGTCAAGTCAATCGATTTTTCGAGGTGACTCGAGTCAAGTCGAGTCAAGTCAAGTCAAGTCACAATTCAAGTCAAGTTGCATTTTCGAAGTATGAGGCATGATTACGTCATTGGATTTTGCTAGCTGCCTGAAATACAGATTGAGTGGTCATTGATTCTGAACCAATGAACGAATATAGAGTTAAATATACACGCAAGAAGGCGCTGTATCGTTCACATATACGTAGAACTGGTAAACTACGTAAGTAATTGCATAGCCTCAGTTTACCAGCAAGAATAGAGAATAGAGAAACGAATTGTTAAGATGCAATACATAACCCATTTACAAATTGATATGATACAATTCGAGCCTGCGCCAATGGTTGATGCCAATATAAACTATATTCGAATTCAATTTCAATAAAACAAGAGGTTAGGTTAAGGTAAGAACAGAAAACAGAAATATACATTTTGCTATTACATTACTTTACAATACTAGTTTACGACATCGTAAGCTTTAAGCTTCGATCACTTCGTTTGCGGACAATTTATTTGTGAAAGAACAATGGAGGCACAGTGAAACGCACGATCATTGAATGATTATAGTCGCTCTCACGGGTTACACGAGCGTTTCGCGAGCAATCCGACCATATGCAAGGTACAGTAATTTTTATCGACACCGATTCCTTGATGACTTGAAATTGACTCCTGAATTTTGCTCCGAGTCACGAGTCAATCCACATTTTTGATACGCCGGGTCAAGTCAAGTCATTTTAGCAAAGTGACTCGAGTCAAGTCAAGTCATACGAAAAAGGTGACTCGAGTCTGACTCGAGTCATCCCAACACTGCCATCTAGTCGTTCAATTTTTTGAATGAATTCTGTCAATAATATTGGTTCTTCCATATATTAATATATAGTTTGATCCTCTCTCGACCCACATGATCAGAGTTAGCGGTAGAGCTGGTGGAGGATGATGACTTCGACAATACAGGGAGCGTAATTGTACATCGTTACACCCCATATCCAGTGGTTTCCAATCTCTTATGGTTGCGACTTCATCTCCAATGGGAAAATGTTCCGTGGTCCAGATCATAATTTTTCGAGCTGATTACTAAAGGAAATCAGCGCCTTTGCCCAGACTTATTCACGGTTTATTTTGGAAGCTGATTACGCGCCACATCTTCGCAAACGCCAGAATGAAAACACAACAAACCGACCCGCGCGTTTGGAACCACTATCTTTGAATAAAGCATTTTAACGGCCTTAACTATGTCTAGGAATATACCATTCTCCTATAATTGCGATTAGAATTAGGCTTACTTCAATAAATGAAGGTTATTTTTAATTATATTTAATTGCAGTTTTTGCGAGGGTGGTAGTCCCCATATTAAAATCAATAAATGTCATAGTAAATCACGCGCAACGGGAAGAAAAATATCATGCAGCATAAATATCACTAAAATTAATGTTATTATGATGATTTACGAAACAATTATAGGCCTACGTCAAGCCTTCAAAATTCCTGACATTTAGGTATTTTTTAGAAATTCCTCCCGGACGCAAGTTTAAACAGTGGAATTCCGGACGTATGGCAACCCTAATATAAATTCTGATGACCTGCCAGCAAATATAAATACTACTGCTCATTGCTATATGGCTCATTTTGATGATGCCCAGAAATGGCGACGCCAAAATTTTTCGCAAGAGGCTTTTGCGGGAGAGAAAGGCGACCAACCTTTTTGAGCTGGATCGTTATGGTTCTGTAACTACCCGTCATGCACAAGATGACTTCACATATATCTTCACGGATATTTCATTTCCACTAACGTGCATAGCTTTGAACCATATGTTTCGTGTGCTGCGATGTGACTAATCTCTGTCCCCTACAGTATAAAATAGTATTCAAACTGTACTTTCATTGATAAATCAACTCTTAATGACGAAGAGCGTATCATCTCAGTCCTCGAAAAAACAAACTACTCGACACAAATCAAAAAAAAAAATACTTCACAAGCAAACAGTGATGGCACAGAAACCACCAGGGCCGGGCGCGATGCAAAGTCCCCCAGTAGCAAATTGCACGTGTAGACTTGGCGTAGGGCTACATGTGGTCCTTCACGGCTATCTGTTGGCTATAGAAGTAATAGAAATGCGACCCTGAATAGCATAAACGTCGGACACCCCTGGGTTAAAGTGATGACCCTACTAATAATAGAAACGACTATAGATTCATAGCCTACTTTATTGATCATTACAATTGAACACAAAATCCCGCAAGAAAAATCATTTGAAAAATCTCGAAAGTGAAATCACGACGGTTATGCACAAATTTTTCGCAGTTTCATTACCGACTATAGTGCATGCCTGCACAATTACTGCAGTCGGTTGATATACGAAAATGTCAATGTCTCGTCCTGACACATTCGATCCAGTGCCTCAAAGAGTAAGAGCATGCACCGCCCAAACAGATTAAAGTTTAATTTTCCATAATATATCAGCTTCCACAATATCGCTGCACATCGTCTTTCGTCGTACACAACGCAATTTACCGCGAAATTAAAAATTTGCGAATACCGATCGCTGCACCGATGATAAAATGAAGAAAGTTGAAAGGAAGAATCCAATATATAATATTCTCTGTTGTCTTCGAGATCAGCGCCTTGTAGCCACAGAGATTGCATGAGAGACATTTCGCGACATATTGTTAAATGCGGAAAAGGTTTTTCTCTTTTCCTCACGATCATGACAGTGTAAACCACTGTTAGAAAAAGTTCTAACAAGGTTTCATGATGATCGATGTCGACGGCATGAAGCTGAAGTATTTTCCACAAAATGTTGGCACTTTTGCTGAACTCCAAATTCGTGTAGAGCATAATTGCATCATTCACAGTGAGGTTATAGGAAGCTTTAGTCAGTAGGTTCGAATGAAAAATATATCGGAACAGTACACTTTGATTCTCAATAATTTTCAAATCAGAAGCAGGGTGCGTCACGTACTCTACAAAGAAACCGTAAATAAATGGCTGTAAAATCTTTAACATTGTTATGATATCGGGCGAGTTTATCAATAATTCCGCGCACTCCGGAAGATCCCGACATTTCACGGTTTCACAGAGCACCATGATAGCAATTGATTTAGCCAGTAAACTTTTTTTCGGATATTCTTCGAAAACGTTTCGGAGATATTTTGTATCATGATCTTCCGGCTCCTGCGAAAACCTGACCAAGGGCAGTATATCATCATAACGAACCGAGGAAACAATCATTGAGGCATGCCTCATTTTGACGCTTAACATCATCAGTACAAGCGGATACTTATCATCATAATCGATTTGCATAAAAGTGAAATTTGCGTATCTGCCGACGTTGTATGTTCGTCCGAAATTATATCTGTAATGGTTCTGAGTATTGAGCTTGGCGACCTGGTCTACTTGACCTGGAAATTCACCTGCTACGTTGGGATCCATTACCGAAAACTTCAGATCTAGTACGCCTTCCTGGTATTTCGTGTTCTTGACGTCGGAAAACGCATCTCCAAGCAAATCCAAAATAATCTTGTACTCCTCGCGCGAAAGCTCTTTCGCATCATAAAAAACATCCGTCGCCAAAGTTTGTAATTCCTCATTTGCTTGATGTTCCAATCCTTGCAGCCAGCGCGACTTGGCTATTCCGATTTCGTACAAATAAATCATATACAGCGTGATTTCGTTTCCTTTTAAGGCATTTTGAAAATATTGGATTGCATCACTCGGTTCCAACGCCGCATATTTTATCTGCACTTCAATGTGCACGTAACGTTGCCAAGAACATTCTGACCAGTTTGATAGCGAATCACGGAGTTCAATGGCCTTGTCAAAAACTCGATTCGCCTCATCATTCTTAGGGAAGCCATATTTGTGTAAAACATATGCTCTCGTGGTGAAGTAAACCAGTTTCTCTGACAAACCCAAGCCAAAGTTTTCAGCTGTCTCATTGGCCCAAGTATAAAGTTTTGCGATATCATTATCTGACAAAACTGACCATATTATCTCATCACCAACTTGTGATCTGGTCATTAATTGATGAAAAGACTCACACAGACATTTGAAATAGATCTCCGTGTAGTAGCACACCTGCGAAATCTCAATACTACCGTGCTGGTAATTGCTGATTACACCATCGATTAATTTTAACAGTTCTAAAATAGTTTTTTCTTGATCGCCAGAAAAGTAAAAAGAAGATTTTAACATCTCGCATTTCCATATCTCGTCTTGTATCGATGGAAAAGTCAAAGTATTGTAGTCTTTCTTCAGTTTAAACCTGCGATAAGCAAAATCCTGTACGGCGATCACAAAAAAGTGCATGGTTACCGTGTAGGTTGCGAGGCAATGTTGTCCAACCTTCTGTGGCAAATCACGGTATGATATTGCGCTTCGTTGGCGATGCTTGGTTTGGTAGCAGCGCATTCGAAGTTCCAAAGCGATCGCAACAGAGAAGGATATCAGGTGGTGGGTACTTTTGTCAATAATTCCGCGAGATTTCAACGCATCCACTATGCCAAAACTACTCTGTGAACGCAAACGAAAATGAGAGGCCAGAAAATGCAAAAGAACTGTGATGGGTCTGTACAGAGTCTTCTTAACGTTTATGAATCGCAGGGCATCGCTTTGACTAGACTTCCACTTTTCCACTAGGTCTTTCAACACGTCTTGTTGCTGCGAAAACAATTTTTCTTGTGAGAACGCATTCTTTATTGTTTCACACTCTCCCAGAAAGCTTTTATATATCTCCTCACTTCCATAGACCAAGCAAGTTGTCCCTAGAACATCGTTAAGCATGTAGCCATGTTTAAGCTGTTCCTTTTCCGTAAGAAAACTTGCCATCACCGACGATGTTTGTATCAACTCCACGGCATTATCAAAGTTCTTTGTTGGCCGAGACCTTCCAAGCGGGCATTTGCAAGCGTGCGGCATCATGCCATCAAACGCAATTCCGCAGGGAGTGTAAAAGTCTTTGAACCAATTGTTCGCGGTGTCTGGAGAATACGGATCACATAGGTATGGTATGTCAACTCCTGGAACGATCGTTTCTTCGAATCCGATGATTAGTACGTGAAAGATTACCGTGAACCACCGAAAGTATTCGCGTATATTTTCTGTATCAGGTGTACCGTCGGGCAGCATGATAACATGCTCAAAATCAGACGAGAGTGTTATTTCCTCTCTAGCCAAAGAACCGAGACCGACAATGGAAAACTCACAAGGTGGATCCACCATGACTCCAAGGCATTCTTGAGTAATCTCATTCATTAATCGAATGTAATTTTGCGTGTTGGCTGTTGCAATTTGTTTCACTGTGGATGTAATTTTCATTTCGTCGTCCAACGAGCATGCCTTGGTCGAGATTTGTTTCCTGATTGTCTCGATATGCTTCAGTTTTTTGTGCTCTTCCAGACGAAGATCCGCTATCTGACTTCTTTTTCTCTGGCAAAATTCTATGAAATCTGTGACTTTCTTTACATATATAGTCGACTTGAAAATAGTCTCGTGCAGTCCTTTTAGAGATCCCATTGCTTTTTTGTAGTCTTTGCCTTCAGGTGACGTGATTCGAAATCTGGCAATTGCAGCGTTTATTAGCGTTGCGGCGCGAATGAAATTTAACTTTTGGTCCATCTCATCCTCATGTTCTTTTGTAGCGTACCAGTTTCCATGCTCAAGGAGAAGCCCATCAGAAGTTGTCAATTTGTTTTGAAATTCCCTACCGAAAACATCACAACAGTCTCCAACGTCGGCCGAAAATTGTGTTTCTTTATTATTTCTAACGTCTTCATTTTCCTCTGACGGCGACTGTTCTTCGTCATCGGTATCAGAACAATCCCCATTTTGATATTCTTCAACGTCCACGGTGTCCATACTGCGGTCATCGGATGATTCGTGTCTTTTTGCCTCCTCAAAGAATTCAAAGTTTTTCGACGCCATCAGAGCTTTAACCATGACACCAGAAACACCGATTTCACTGTAAATAGCATATTCTCCTTCCGTTCGAACTAGATCGGTCGCATGTTTCCAAAGATTTTCCAAAACGTGTCCACTCGATCGTATTTTATCATATACCTTCAAATAGTCATCCGCGGTGAGTTCGATACTTTCCGAGCGCTTTGATAGCGGGCTGCTCATATTGTCTGTACTGTATGAATATGCCAAGCTAACGCATGAAATCGTTACTACCTTTGCTTGCCTTGCGAACTTGATTCCGTTACCGATACCATGCATATAATCTGAATCATATTCAATCATCAAATCAATTATAAAACGATTCTAGTGCGCAATTTCAGTGCGCAATTATATACAAACGGCTCAAAGCATGTAGTTCACGTAGGCTAAGTGCACTTACGATGCCAACCATGCAAGGAAGAACATTGAGGACATTTGTCTCGTGATCCAAGTATAGATCGCTTCAACAGTATTTATTACTTACTGTTCGAGAATACAAACGTATGTTTGCCATACCACACAAGTGTAGATATCAGTTCACTTAACACTAAAACAGAATAGACAAGAACGATGTAGGTAGCTGCACAATATTAGCATAACAAACATTTATCCGTGCGTTGATAGAGAAGTATATGCGACTTGTTATGGAAGCACGCACTATAGGCTACCCATTCGGTTCTGTCCTTTTCGAAGCATGGATGCTTGGCTTGCATTTAATCACCGTATCTATATTGCCGTTTCAACGTTTTATACAGTTTAATATTAACAACGTAACTTTCAGCAACGTAAGTAATTCGGCTCAAGCCGAAGAGTCATTAATGATGTTTAACTCAATGGGAACTAAATGACTGGACGGACGTAGTAAACCTGTTGCACACATCTCCGAAACCGTGCAAGATTGTAGATGCGGTATATTAATCGATCTCAAGATTCCCTTCAACACATCTGTAAACTATTCGTTCTATTATTCCATAATTAACAGCTACAGTAGCGATGTGCTAATTTACCTTTATGGTTTTATTGTTAGTTTCTTTTAATCCCTTTTAGTCCCTTCAATGAATGTAATGTATTGGTCCAACAGCGACCTCTCGGCATACCGTTCATCGGTACCAGTCATATTAGAAACGGGTGTTATTGATACTAAATTAAAGAGATTATGCCCAAGTGCGAGTCAAACTAACAGCAAACGAGCCATAGAGTGCGGAAGTGTGGTGTAATTAGGATGAAGCGGGAGTATCTATTTTTGTTACTAAGCAGTTTGGTGGATCGAGGTGACAACTATCGCCAGATAGTGAGCACTCATGCGTCCTGCTTTAGTTCATCGCTTTTCTAAGCCTCGCACATACATACCTAGCTTGCAATGTCAGATTCCACCATCGTGACTTCATTCAAGTCAATTGAACACTGAACAGTGACATTTTGTCTTTAACATTTCTTATTGTCTTACGTTGTTTTCTAATGAATATGTTCGAAAAATATGACTTCGATCAATTGAATGTTTTTCAAATCTTACGCAGGTACATGATTTGTACAACACTGCCCTGTGATTGGTCTGCTTAAAATAGAATAGTATATTCGTATTGAAACGAGACCGAATATTTTCGGCTGCCACTCGTCAGGGGTAATCGTCAGCAACTGACGAGTGTCAGCCGAAAATATTCGGGTTCATATTAATATTAATATACTATTCCATTGTATATTGAAGTTCTGTACCTCCAAGAAGCCCTTAAATAGAATGTACGATCCCGTCGTTTTTGATATATCTTGCAATCAGGAAGTATGATCTCAAAATATTCCATCTCAAACAGTGCGACAACGCCAATATGTGTACTGCACATTAGGGATGGTGTGAACCTCTGAAAGGTTCAGGTTCGTATGAACGCGAACCTTTTTGAAAGGTTCTGTGTGAACGCGAACGTGAACCTCATGACGTCACGTGACGTCATATTGGCAATTCCAACCCTACATTTCAGTGAAGTGATAGCCTATATTAATGTCCAGGATACCTAGTGACGACTCGGGCCACGTAGTGCCACCATGCTGAAGTACATAGTGACGTTTTAAACGTCACCAAATGTAATAACTGGGGCAATCAAATTATATATTAATCCCATAAAATCAACATCTTCTGTAGTTTTGCCTACAATTTCGACAAGGGCTTGCAAGGGAATATAGGCTTACGCGGTAAAGGTCTCGGCCATCATATGAAGTCAACATTGACGCCGTACACCAACTAGATTTTTTACATCAGACAGCGATAGCAATTCCATTGATTGATAAAAATCGTTCAGCTGACTACATGTAGTGTATTTTGCTCTTGATGTTGTGTCATGTCGGTCAAGCTCACAGCCGAAAGTCACTAAACATTCACGAATGGAAAGCTGAATATTTCGATTAAATTTTTGCAACAGAGTAGGTAAACTTTTTGAGATTATCAAGGTGCATGCTCGTTTAGTGTTGATTTTTTTTATGCTTCCAGCGCCATGCATAGAGTGGCCCGCAGCTGAAATGCAATAAATTTCAATCGAAGACGGTATAATGAAGTGAAAATGGTAATATATGAAAAAGATTCACAGTGCAGAACCTTCCAAGGTTCGTTTGTGAACGTGAACCTCAAAATATCTGAGGTTCACACACAAAACGCGAACATGAACCTCATGTTCACCCCATCCCTACTGCACATTATACATATATCTGTACTTAGGGATGGATATTGACGTAGAATACGACGAAAGTTGTCCCTGTTCTCGACCGTTAAGTGCTCACTCTTATGTCAACCTATCACAAGAACAGCATCACCAAGCTGCAACGTAAATGGGTCGCGGCCTCGCGGTTCGAGTCCAACCGAGGGCGATTCCAGAAATCATTTCCACGTGTTTGGAGGTTTATAGCTGCGCTCGGCCTCGTCATCCGATCCGCGTAAGCGGTGTCCGTGCTACAATTCGGCAGATACGGAATTACGATAAAGAATATCTGCCTGCTGTAAATGACCATTGTATAATGTACAGTCGAAAGACACAATGAATACCACAAACAACAAAGAGCGTGAATGGCGTGTGGCCGCTAAGAAACTCGCTCGTATTCATATTCACGTTTATAAGGGCTGCTAAGAATTGTCATCAGTTTGTGACGTGGGTGAGAATTGTAGTCAGATTAGGATTATATTGTCATTCTGGAGGTCATTCGGTAGACATACAGCGAGGATGAGCTGGGATGAAATGAAGTCATTGTAACAGAGCGATCACGGTCAGCCATCAATACCGCACTGTCTTTGGCTTGTGTGATATCATATAGGCCGAAACAGCACTGCGTCAGCCCCCAAACGTTGGCCTTGGGTCCCCATAGGGGGATACCCCCCCCCATCAGCCTGTACCTTTTTGCCGCTACTTATCAGCGAGATCTGTTATAGGCCTACTGTTTACTGAATCTGGTTATAACGCCTCTACACACTACACGCAGGAAGCGCGAAAATTTTTGAATATCAGTGCATTGAGATTTAATTTAATTAATTTTCCATTGAGTTAAAACATCATTACCGTTTGACTCAGCGGTGCGAGTTGAATTCGCTACGTTGCTGAAATTTATGTTGTTATTATTAAACTGTATAACACGTCAACGCGGCGATATGGACTCTGCAAGCTATGATCTGCAAGCAACGCATCCGTGCGTCGGGAAAGGATGGAAATAAATGGGTAGTGAGTACATCAACGATATATGCTGGAGAATGCATATATTTTTTTGGATAAACGTATTGTTGAAATTATAAGATACACTGTCGAAATGCAATAAACGGAAGTTTTGGGCATTTTTAAGAGTCGTCATATGACCATTCACTTTTCTTGAGAAAAGGGGACAAATGCCTCTAAAAGAGGAAATATTGCGGGCCTAGTAGTGAGTGCTTCGTGGGCAAATTACACATATACCCTATTATCTGTAATATAATGTAAACTGTTATGCATAGGCTCGATAAAAAATCCTTCTAGGGAAAAACGTAGCTATGGATTTTGAGGTGACATTTTGGAATTATTTAACTGGTCCGGCCCGCCAGCGATCCAAGCGATGGAATCCGGCGCGCGATCCAAGTTGAGTTCAACACCCCTGCTTTAGATTATATGTATGTTATCAGTAATCAATCAAATTATCGTATCATGTATGGTAACGGTAATCAAGTTCGCAAGGCAAGGAAAGGCACAAACGATTTCATGTGTTGTATATAGGCTACTTAACATATAATAAGAATATCATTCATACATTTAAAAGTGCGGACAATATGAACTGCCAGCTATCAAGCAGCTCGGAAAATATCGAAATCCCTGTGGATGACTATTTGGAAATATATGATAGAATACGATCGCGTGGAGACGTGTTGGAAAATCTTTGGCGACATGCAAGCGATCTAGTTCGAACGGATGGAGAATACGGCATCTACAGTGAAATCGGCGGTCCTGATGTCATGATTAAAGCTCTGATGGCGTCGAAAGACTTCGAATTTTTTGAGGAGGAAAATAGACACGAATCATCTGATAACCGTAGTATGGGCCCCATGGACGTTGAAGAATATCAAAATGAGGATAGTTCTGATACCGATGACGAAGAAGTCTCTTTGTCAGTGGAAAATGAAGATGGTAATAATAATCGAGCAAAACAATTTTCGGACGACATCGGAAACTGCTGTGACGTTTTTGGCAGAGAATATCGACACAAATTAGGGAATTCTGCTGGAGTTCTCCTCGAGTATGGAAACTGGTACGCTGCAAAAGAACATGAGGATAGCATGGATCAAAAATTAAATTTTATTCGTGCCGCAACGCTAATAAATGCAGCAATTGAGAGATATCGTATCACGTCACCAGAAGGCAAAGACTACGAAAAAGCAATGGAATCATTAAAAGAACTGCACGGGACTATCTCAAATGCGAGCATGTTTGTAAAGAAAGAAAATAATTTCATAGAATTTTGCCAGAGCAAAAGAGCTCAGATAGCAGAGCTTCGACTGGAAGAGCATAAAAAACTAAAGCATATCGAGAAAATCAGAAAACAAATGTCAGTCGAAGCATGCTCCGTTGACGACGAAAAAAAACTTATAACCATTGTGAAGCAAATTGCAACAGCCAACACGCAAAATTACATTCGATTGATGAATGATATTACTCAAGAATGCCTTGGAGTCATGGTGGATCCACCGTGTGAGTTTGTTATTGTCGGACTCGGTTCTTTGGCTAGAGAGGAAATAACACTCTCGTCTGATTTTGAGCATGTTATCATCCTGCCTGATGAAACACCTGATGCAGAAGAAATACGCGAATACTTTCGGTGGTTCACGGTCATCTTTCACGTAATAATCATCGGACTCGGAGAAACGATCGTTCCAGGAGTTGACATACCGTACCTATGTGATCCTTATTCAGCGGACACCGCGAACAATTGGTTCGAAGACTTTTACACGCCCTGTGGAATTGCGTTTGATGGCATGATGCCGCACGCTTGCAAATGCCCGCTTGGAAGGTCTCGACCAACAAAGAACTTTGATAATGTTGTGGAGTTAATACAAACATCGTCGGTAATGGGGAGCTTTCTCACAGAAAAGGAGCAGCTTAAACATGGCTACATGCTTAACGATGTTCTCGGGACAACTTGCCTTGTTTATGGAAGTGAAGAGATATATAGGAGCTTTCTTGGAGAATGTGAAACAATAAAGAATGCGTTCTCACAGGAAATATTGTTTTCTCAGCAACAAGGCGTTTTGAAAGACCTTGTGGAAAAATGGAAGTCAAGTCAAAGCGATGCCCTGCGATTCATAAACGTTAAGAAGACTCTGTACAGACCCATCACAGTTCTTTTGCATTTTCTGGCCTCTCATTTTCATTTGCGTTCACAGAGTAGTTTTGACATAGTCGACGCGTTGAAATCCCGCGGAGTTATTGACCGAAGTACTCACCACCTGCTTTCATTTTCTGTTGCGATCGCTCTGGAACTTCGTATGCGCTGCTACCAAACCAAGCATCGCCAACGAAACGCAATATCATACCGCGATTTGCCACTGAAGGTTGGAGTAGATTGCCTCGCAACCTACACGGTCACCATGCATTTTTTTGTCATCGCCGTACAGGATTTTGCTTATCGCAGGTTTAAGCTGAAGAAAGATTACAATACATTGACTTTTCCATCTATACAAGACGAGATCTGGAAATGTGAGATGTTAAAATCTTCTTTTTATTTTTCCGGCGATCAAGAAAAAACTATTTTAGAACTTTTAAAAGCAATAGATGATGTAATCAACAATTATCAGCACGGTAGTGTTGTGATTTCGCAAGCGTGCTACTATATGGATATCTATTTCAAATGCATTTGTGAGTCTTTCCATCAATCAATTACCAGATCGCAAGTTGGTGATACTGATGGGATTTGGTCCTTTGTGTCACATATTGATATCGCAAAACTATATATTTGGGCGAATGAGATAGCTGAAAACTTTGGATTAGATTCGTCAACAAAACTGGTTTACTTCACCATGAGAGCATACGTTCTATACAAACATTTCTTTTTTAAGAATGATGAAGCGAATCGACTTTTTGACAGGGCCATTCAGCTTCGTGATTCACTATCAAACTGGTCGAAATATCCATGGCAGCGTTACGCGCATATTGAAGTTCAGATAAAATGTGCCGCGTTGGAACCGAGTGATGCGATCCGGTATTTTGAAAAAACCTTGAAAGGAAACGAAATCACGATGTACATGACTTATTTATACAAAATAGGAATTGCTAAGTCGCGCTGGTTGCAAGGATTAGAACATCAAGCAAATGAGGAATTACAAGATTTGACGTCAGAGCTCTTTTATGATTCTCAAGAGCTTTCGCGTGAGGAGTATAAACTCATTTTGGATTTGCTTGGAGATGCGTTTTCTGATTTCAAAAACACGAAATACCAGGAAGGTGTACTAGATATGAAATATGAGATTCTGGATCATAATCTACCAGGTGAATTTCCTGGCCAATCCGACCTGGTCGCCAAGCTCAACACTCAGAACCATTACAGGTATAATTTCGGGCGAACATACAACTTCGGTAGATACGCAAATTTTACATTCATGCAAAGTGATTATGATGATAAGCTTCCGCTTTTATTGATGATGTTAAATGTCAAAATGGTGCACACCTCAATGATTATTTCCTCGGTTCGTTATGATGATATACTGCCCTTGGTCAAGTTTTCGCAGGAGCCGAAAGATCTTAATACAAGCTATTTGCGAAATGTTGTCGGAGAATATCCGAAAAAATGTTTACTGACTAAATCAATTGCTATCATGGTGCTCTGTGAAAGCGTAGAATATCGGGATCTTCCGGAGTGCGCAGAATTATTATTAAAATCACCTGATATCATAATAATGTTAAAGATTTTGCAGCCATTTATTTATGGTTTCTTTGTAGGGTACGCGACGCACCCTGCGTCTGATTTGAAAATTATTGATAATCAAAGTGTATTGTTCCGATATATTTTTCAAACGAGCCTACCGACTGATGCTTCATATAACATCACGGCGAATAAGGCTATCACGCTTTACACGAATTTGGAGTTCAGCAAAAGTGCCAACATTCTGTGGAATCTACTTCAGCTGCATGCCGTCGATATCGATAACCATGAAATCTTGGAAGAACTTTTTCTAACGGTTGTTTACACCGTAATGATCTTGAGGAAAAGAGAAAAACCTTTTCCGCATTTGGCAAAATGTCGTGAAATGTCTCTTATGCAGTCTCTATGGCTAAGAGGCGCCGATCTCGGAGAAAACAGAGAATATTATCTATTCGATCCATGCTTTCAACTTTCTTCATTTTATCATCGGTGCAGTGATCGGTTTTCGCAAATTTATAATTTCGCTGTGAATTGTGTCGTTTACGACGAAAGAGCATGTGCAGCGATATTGTGGAAGCTGATATATTCCGGAAAATTGAACTTCAATCTGTGCGGACGGTGCATGCTTTTGCTCTTTGAGGCACTAGATCGACTGTGTGAGGAAACATTGACATTTTCGTATATCCACCGGTTGTAGTAGCCTAATTGACGGTAATAAACTGCAAACTATTTGAGTTATTGCACAAGCGCATACTGCGTACCCGTCGCAACTTATGAAATATGAAAATAATTGAGGTTCCATTTTCCATTTGAAAATACTTTGTATGTAACAGAATGAAAGTATTATAAATTATAGGCAAACTGTAAAGCTAAATTGCAGCTGGACTTTGAAAATCTATATGAATTCGACAAAAATATCGCAATTATTAAAAATATTTTTGCTCATATACAACTCTGTGGTGACAGAAATTTTATGACGTTGATGCTACTTTTCGTATCATCCTCTTTTCCTCCGTCAAGAAATACAGTATCTCCTGCATAGAAAAAATGTCACTATCATATTAAACGCTATTTTGAAAGTTTGATACAAAATATGTACCTGACTTAAAGAGTTGAGTAGTTAGTACCTACAATACAAGGTGATCCAAACTCTCTTGCAACCGTTGCAGCGTGAGAAATCAATCCTCCGATTTCTGTTACCAAATCAGAGATCAACGGGTAATATGGTGTCCAACTGTCCATACAACGTCAGTATAGTTCGTACAATAGCACATCTCCTTTGTAAAGCACAGATATGGAACATTGCGTAGAGATGAGCACATGGGATGGATCCCGAATAAAAAACAAACATCCATCAATTCATTCGGGCATTCATCAACGTCGATGGATCAGGGGATGGTTATCAACTACAAGTGTCACATTCAACGTTGAAGGGGCGTGACCAAAGAAACACATTGGTGGTACTCAGCGTTGCATTTACAACGAGAATAAATTTAAAACAAAAATGTTTTTTATGGTTTTTTTTTTAGTCATGAAGCCACGAATCTTTAATTGTGGCTTCACATTGGTTTGACATTGACAACTGAAAATATTCGGTAAATATTTCTCCTTCGACGAAAAAGGCCGCGGTCATAAATAGACCAAAATTAACTCTAACCAGGACTACATCATTATGCAGCATTTTACGGTCGACGGTCATCATTATCAGATCAGAACAGCCATTCTGTACCGATATCTCTTATATACATGCTATAACTGTTGAGCCGTCGACGATTTCGAAGATACAGCCACTCTATATCGTATACGTCGACTGCGTTGGGTGCAAATCCTCCGTAGGCTCATACTACATGCATGCATATTGCATACTACATGAAATCTTATTGGCACCCAATTATAGCTATAAGTGCTGCGACGACTCAATTGGAATATTACAAAAATAAAAATTGACAATTTGGAAGGTATGAGGGTATAGTATACGGTATAGACCAGTGGTTCCAACGTGGTCGATATCTCCCCCAGTGGACAATTTAGAGAAACAGGGTGGCGAGAATATAGAAGTCGACGATTGGAGGGCGAAAACGTTAGCACGGCTATAGTTAACTAACCGGCACGAAATGCACGTGAAAAACGGGTTGTTATAGACCTGCCTCGAAAGTTGACTGAAAAAAGGTAAACTTCCACCGATCATACGCGGAGACGGGTGTTTCGGGGATAATGTTGAAAAGCTGTATACATTTTCCCGTTTATATGTCCTCTTTTTCGGTTTCGAAAATATGTGGGGCGAAATGTCGATTTTGATACGGGCGATGAGTCGAAAAAGGTTGGGAACCACTGATAGACTATCGTCAAGATGTCTCTTCTCTCGCAATTTCACAGCACGAGCCCTCTACTTAGGATTTGATAACTTTACTGGTAGTTAATATCAAATACAGGCAGGGGCGTAACAGCACTTCGTCAGGCCCCCCTAAAACTTTGGTCTCGGGCCCCCCATAAGGTTATAGGCCGAACTTCTGGGGGGCGTGCCCCCTCCGCCGATACCCTTTTTACCGCTGTCTATCAAATTGTTGGGAGTTTGTTTAGTGAATCAGCTGATGTCACCTCAGCGCGTGAAGCGCGGAAAATTTCTAGAATTCATGATTGAATCGCTCAGTATGATAGGGAATTGCATATATATTGTTATCAATTTTTATCTTCTCTCTGCTCACGTAATCAGATTTGCCAGTAGAGCTGAGTGAGGTGTGTTTGAAAAGGTAGGACGACTCAATAATAATTAAACATCTTCGGGCGTATACACATTGGCAGGAACGAAACAGTACCTCGTCAGGTCCCCCAAAACGTGGGTCTTGGGCTCCCATAGGGTGTAAAACGACCCCCCCCGCCATCACGTTGCTCGCGTTTGTCACGAAATCATCTGTACTGTATTGTGAGGCAGCGCGATGCGCGAAAATTTTCGATAATTTATGATAAAATCGGTCAATCAGATCGGCGATTGCATATTATGCTATCAATTTATTGTCCTCTCTACTCACGTAATTAGATTCACCGGTAGAGCCGAGTGAAGTGTCTTGCAAACGGGAGGGCCCGCAAGTAAAAATTAAACATCTTCGGCGGGCGGACCCGTTGATATGACTTCGTTACATGATGTTATTTCGTGACTTCCAGTCTGCTATAACAAAAAATATAGAATCGTCCAAACGTGAGCTTCTAAACTAAGAGACGCACACGATTTCAAATTGGTATTTCTTCACTGGCATAAAATTTTTCCCAGCGGGATGGTATTTGTTTTGTGAGGTTCAGATTGCAAAGACAGCAACATTCGGCGCCAGTCATTTAGGCGCCTATGGACAATTAAACCTATATGTATGTTGTATATATAACGAAGTCCTCGACCAGCATAAAGGCATAGACCTTTTCGGCCAAGGTTTTCTCACTGCCGATCGTTCTGGCACACTTCTTGGAGTCGCATGTTATATGGCCCAAAACTTGATTGTATGTCTTGGTGGATCGTGGCGCGGTAATGGCCCAATACCCAATAATAAAGACAAATGGGTACTTGAATTCGCGCGCAGCGCGAAAAAATTTTGAAAAAATTGCATAAATTTTCAAAAAATACTCTATGATTTATGCTAATTCACGAAATAATTTTGGGCCCCCTTCGAGCTCGCCCCCCCCCAATTAGGGGGTTTGGGGTGCGGCAGTTACGGTGCTGAATACAGGCAATGCTTCATTCAATCAGAGGTGGTTAAAGTATCGCCAACCTGCTACACAAGAATAAGTCTCGCCGTAAATTTTTACTCAATTAGAGTGCAAGTAGAAGCAGCGATTTTCAAAACAATTTAAAACTATACTTTACGTGGAAGCTGAACATGACAGTCTTCACAGTACTCAGGTTAGTAGTTTCGAAAAATAGTTTTGGATGAGAGGTCGTATATGCTCTTAGCAGTTAATTGGACGTGTCTTGTCGGAGTTACAGGGCAAATACTGGCGATTTACGCGAAATAACAAATGACACTGAAAATAGGTGGAAAATTCGAAAATATATTCAGTTAAGGCTATTGAAATTCAATTTTCATAAGTCGTTGTAAAATCGCTTGCGCTTGTTCGCCCTGTACACTAACATTGCGATAATACTTGGATAACTATAGATTGTTCTTGTTGTCTAATTTGAGCGAAATGTTCGGCAATCAAACAACGTCAAGGGGAAGTAGAAAATAAGAGGACTGACTGGTAGTCGAGTAAGTTGTTGTCAAATTGGGGGCGTGGAATCGTCTGATGGGGGCGCTAAGCCGGCTGAGAGAAATGATCTTCCTTGAACTCGGAATGAGATTAATTTGTACCCGTGTTGGGATGCCTCGAGTGATGACTTGACTCGAGTCAAGTTTTTCAGATGACTTGACTTGACTCGAGTCACTTTGCAAAAATGACCTGACTTGGGTTGACTCGTGGCTCGAATCAAACTTTTCGAGTCACTTTCAAGTCATCAAGTAATCGGTGTCAAATAGCCTACGTCACTGTGCCTCTGTGCGTTCATGTTCTCGGCACCCTGATATGACCTGTGTGAGCAACCAGTCGTTCAACGATTGCACAGCCTGGTTTTACTCAGCCTCCGTCGCTAATTCACAAATAAATTGAGCGCAAAAGTAGAGATTATTTTCGTTAAACTGCATTTTCTTTACGGTGGCTTTCTGAAGGAAATGACTTCGACCAAAGTTTTTTCCCCCATTTTATCATTAATTTGAGACCACATCATATTTAGAGTGCAGTGCTTCTTCAACTACGGCTAATCATTATTCATATGCAATAGCTGTGATCTGTGATCCTGATCCCCCAGTCTTGCTGAGCATCGGATGATAGCTATGAGCTACATATAACGCATGCAACACATTCATCATCATTTTTATTAATCAAATCAGTACAATAGAAGATTGCGATATCATGGAGAGACATCGGTTTATTGGTGCTCTTGGAAGTGTGGAAAATTACCGTTTTCAACAGATACTTTATGGAAAGGATTTCGAACTGCACATCTGACGGCACCGAGGCTAAAGCCACCTCTTTGATAAAAGTACCTATCGAACACAATCAACGCATGGCTATGGAGCTATAAAATCAAATTCTTCGATATATATACCCATGTCACATATGCTATAGTTATATAGTACGATGAACATTCGGAATTACGTAATGGATTGCACGAGCACATATGTATTCCAGCATAGATATATGAATTAAGTTAGGCCTCATCAATATACAGAAACATGTCCCACAATTTTTCGCGGTGTTACTAATCTGGAATTCAAATTTTTAGATGAAAGAGATCTTCCAATTGCAAAAAAATTCTTGTTATACACAGATCTGGTGTATGAAGGGTATTATGCCAGTTCTAATTTTCAAGCCTGCAACAATTTACAAAAATTTGTATCGAGCTCGAAGCCAAAGTCATATCATCCTGTTTGCATAAGAGAATTCCAGAGTACCCTCGCAGATTTTTCCAACCGATTCATAAATCAAATAAACTGCACGGCGCCTCAAAGCAGCATTCAACCGCCCAGAAAAGAGCAGTTTCCATATTAAAGCTGCACTCGACCTCTGATCGTATATCACAAAGTCCACTGCCATATTGTACAATAGAGTACTCCGCGAACGGTGATGATAGTAAAATGATGCATGCCTTCGAAATAAGGTAGAAGCGTACACTCTCTTCGATTCTATAACTTGAAACGCTTCCATCCATACGGACTGTTTTAACGAAAGCTCTCGACAATTCCGCATTTCATAGTCAGGATTGCTGCGCTTTCCGGCAATGATAACTGTCATCACGATTGTTAAGAAAAGCTCCGTTATGCTGTCTGATACATTATGCTCTTCACTTACAGCGATCGCACAGTGCAGTCCTCGCCAAGTTATTTTTGCAGCCGTCTCAAATTCGAACTTCATGAATTTGGATACAACCGTAGGCAGCATATATTTTTCGTTGGTGAGCACGGTTGAGAAGGTACCACGAAAAATGTCGCGTTGGGAAGAGACAATCATGAAATCCGCTTCGGGACGTGTCGTGTATTCTTTGAAGGTTGCATAGAAGAAAGGTTGCAGCAACTTAATTGCCCTCACGCAATGGGATGTAGCACCGATCAACTTACCAAATAATTCAAAATCTTCTACTTTGACGCATTCGCATAATGCTAGCAACGCAATAGTCTGGGTATGTTTCCATAGCTCTGGGAATCCGGGTAGCACGAGGATCGAGCCCCCCAGCACATCTCCAAGAGTGTATTTTATCATTGTGATCATATCCTCGTAACTGACCGACGAGAAAATTTGTAATGAGTGAGAATATTTTATTAATTGCATGTTTCTGGCCAGGGATCGTTGCAGCTGCAAGCTGTTGTATGTGTAATTGGCATATTTTCCTACGTTCCAAGAAGGACCAAAATTGTATCTGTAATCGTTTGTTAAGTGTATATTAACAAACAGCTCATTCTCCGCTGGATAACTTCCTACGATTTTCATATCCAATGTTTCACATCGCAGTTCTAGAACGTTAATCGAGTATCCAAGATTTCCACTTTTTCCAAACACCTCGCTTATAAGTCTCAGTAACATGCTGTACCCATCCTTCGTGACATCAAAGGAATTAGTCGTGAGATCAGAAATGAGATTTTGCAGTAACTTTGTACCACTTTCAGTATCGCCTTTTTGCAATAGTGATTGTCCGATCCCAATTTTATACAAGCATCTTTGGTACGCTGTTAGCTCCGATGCTTGAGAGGCCTGCCGACAATGTTGCACCGCTTCGTCAGCTGAAAACATTTTTTCAATTAACTTAACCTCGAACTCTATAAAAGGATTTAGATGCTCTTTATCCACGCCTTTTGAACTCATGCATAGTTTCTTGGACTTTTCTAAAAGATCTCTAGCCTCTCTATACCTTTCCCGGTGAAAAAGTAAATAACACTGATCACAAAGGAAATTAATTTTCGTGGAGACGCCAATACCGAATCTCACCATGATATAGCAAGACCAAAAGTACATGTCTTGGAGATCATGCTCCACCAGAAGCTCACGATTATGCGAACAGAAGGCATCGTTTTGAATCAAGCAGCGCAAAGAGTCCGACAGCAGCTCCACGTATGTTTCGATGAAATATTTCGCCTTTGAAGTTGATAATTGGCCGTCCGTATAACGAGATAAAAGAATCCTGATTGAAGAAAGCGAATCCTCAATCACTTCCCCGTAATTTTCGTTGAAATAAAAAGACGAAAGAGCAACTTCTCGATTCCAAATATCGCCAATCCGCGTAGGAAACACTAAGTAAGAAACGTCGCTTTTTTCTTGAAATTTCCGGTACGCGAGAAAACGCACAGCGCGCAGTAAAGTCAAAATGGTTACACGGTAATGAACTGCGCACTCTTTTCCGACCATCTTACAGATGTCCCTGTTGATGATGACATTACGCTGTCCGTGTTTGGTCTGATAACAGCGCATCCTCAGCTCAAGTGCGATCGCAACTGAGTACGACAGAGCATGATGCGATTCGTCGCTGATGATGCCGTGGTTTCTGAGATCGTCCACAATGCCCAAACTGGATCGCGATGGCAGATCAAAAATAACGGCGAGAAAATGGAGTAAAACTGTTATCGGTCTGTATACAGATTTCTTGACATCGACGAATTGCAGTCCTGCAGTGCGACTGGATTTCCAATTCTTCACTAAATCAGTCAACAAGTACCGATGCTGCTCGAACAATTCTGTCGGATTAAACGATCTTCGTATTTCTGCGCATTTCTCGACGAATTTATCATAAACACCTTTACTACCGTATACAAAGCAAGATACACTCAAAACGTCATGTAACATATAGCCGTCTTTTATTTGTTCTTCCCTTGTAAGGAATTTAGCCATCCCCGATGCTGTCTGTATTAACTCGACGGTGTTGTTGAACTTTTTCGTTGGCCGCTGCCTTCCAAGCGGACATTTACACGCATGGGGCATCATGCCATCAAAAGATATTCCGCAAGGAGTATAATAGTCTTTGAACCAATTCTTCTTCTTGTCATACGAATAATGATCGCAGATATAGTCAATATCAACGCTTGGAACTATCGTTTCTCCAAGTCCGATTATAATGACATGAAATATGATAGTAAACCAACGAAAGTACTCTTTTATTTCGGAGCTGTCCGGCGTTCCGTCTTTAAGAAGGATTACGTGCTCGAAATCCGACGACAGGGTGATCTCCTCTCTAGCCAAAGACCCGAGACCCGCGATTGCAAATTCACACGGAGGCTTCCCCATAACTTCGAGACATTCTTTGGCGATATCTGACATGAAACTGCGATAGGTACGGGAGTTTTCTGACACAATTTCTCTTATTTCATTTATTACAGCTGTTTCCACTAATTCAGTGTCAGAGCAAGGTGATTGTTTGGTTCTCATTCGCTTCACTTTACTCAAGGTCGCCAATTCTCTCTTTCTGAGATTTTCTAATCGACATTTTATGTCGGAGGAAAGTAGGATGAAGTTGTTTCCTCCGACTTGCGATGAACTAGCTCGCAGAAGTTGCTGGTGAAGAAAGGCCAACACTTCAATTGAAGAAACGTATTCACCGATATTATCTTCAGCGCTATACCGTACAATGGCAGCATTCACTAGGACTGCGGCACGAATGAAATGCAGTTTTTGTTCCATTTCGCAACTCTGCATACCTCGTAGTATATAAATACGGCCCATCAGTATTAGGCAGTTGGCGCTTTCCGATAAATTCCTCAGCATTTCTCTTCCGTGAGGATCGCAGCAACTTCGCAATCGTTTCGCCAGTCCTTTAAGCGTTTTGTTATCATCGCTGTTAGCAGCATCATGATTTTGAATAACAGTTAAGTGTGCTTTATATTCTACGACCCGTGATTCCTCGTAATAATTATTGATATCCGACGCAAAAAATGCATCAATTTCAGCGGTTGTGAAGCCCATATCTCTATAAATCGCCCACTTCTCCTGTCGACATTTCTGATTAGCCTCGTTTATTAGCATATCGAAATGATTGTCCCTCTGACGAATCGCGGCATAGACCGATTTTAGATGCTCGAAAAAATCCATATTGACTGCTTCATGTGGTGTTGCGCATTCGCGATAATCATCCGAAAAAATCCAGCGAGAGGTATCCGTATTGGACAATGACAATTATATGATTGTTGATATGCAATGATCTTTCCAATTCTCTACTAGTTGCTGACGATTGCCCCTGACGAGTGTCAGCCGAAAATATTGGGGTTCATTTCAATATGAGTAATTGAATATACTGTACTTCCAAGAAGCTCTTCAATGGCGTGAAAATACACTATAACGCCACCACTAACATGTCGAACGAAACATAAATTTGCTTTATCATTTCTTTTAACCTTCACCATTAAAATAACACAACAGCTTTACTCCCCTGAACAAACAATAGCCTGCTGGTTAGTGGAGTCTATCACTATACATACTGATGGACGAGTAAAAGAAGTCAGTCAGTCAGTCATTAATTGAAATTACGCTGTGTGTGTACTGCGTAATGACCTTCACAATGACAATAATATGATATGATCCGAATCCTACTGCAGTTCTTACCCACCTTCACAAGCTGATAAACCTTAGCCCTGCTCAACGTGTTTGTGAATACGAGCGAGACCCTGTCAGGTAGCAGTCACACATCGATGGGCACCAATGATTCGACATTATTGTCATCTCCTGTCCAATTCTTTACTCACAACAAATAACTACACTACACTACAGTATTGAGATTGACGCTTTCTATCGTATCTCATAGCTTTGGTAGGTAAGTGTCGTTTCGGGATTGGATAACAGCGAGTACTTAACTATACTACCCTTCCGGGCCTGCTGACTAAAAAATGGTAAAAATGTGACCCATACGACCTAATTTTACCGCACTACGGCTTTTATGCGGCCAGTTTAGGACTTTGGATTATACATTGGCCTTAATAATGGCAATAAAACCCGTGGGAAAAGAAATAACGAGTAATATAGTACGACAGGAATAAATGCTATTGGCAGATTAATATGAATCTCAGTATCTTGATCTTCGAAACATAGTTAGGTTTGCATGTTGCAGACGCCTTCGAAGTCAGCTTTCGTATTTAGCGGTCGTCGTTCTGCCTCGATATCCCTGCATAATGGCGCCATGGAAATGTATGTGGATTTTTATTTTCTGCTTTTGTGTTGATCATTAGATCAAGTGGAAGCAGGTATATGCCATACAGTGACGTGCGGTGAGGTAAGGCACTGAGCCCCTCCCCCATCACACACACACATACACACACACATGTAAAGTAGCCTACCTGATAAAGATACACAAATATGTGAATAACAACAGCAGCAGGAGAAGCGTGTAGGCGAGAGCGTTTTCTCTGCGCCCTGTTAGCCGTTAATGAAGTAGCCTATTGAGTTATTTAATACAGATATAGCTAACAGCTTCTTTGAGGTACAGAACTTCAATATACAATTGAATAGTATATTCATATTGAAATGAACCCGAATATTTTCGGCTGACACTCGTCAGGGGTAATCGTCAGCAACTAGTAGAGAATTCGAAAGAACAGCGTATATCAACAATCGTAACACAAAATATGACGTCACCAGCACGAAATCTCGAATACGAGAGCGTTCAATGTACTATTTTTAGATGATACACGAACTCTTTTTGTTGACACAGCCTTGGCTGGTGTATTTTGATAAAAGTCGACTCCAAGGCACACAAATGAAAGTGTGAGCGACCCTTTCCGAGTATGCGAAATCTGCCGTCTCGATAATTTTTCGCACAGGCGGGATTATCCAACAAGTGTTTGCCAATTGCAGAATTTATGGCCTTTGATTGCTCCGCATCAATCTTGAGCGGATGAGTTAAGGGTGAGCTTTTCACCGAGCGTGTTCTAATGAATCTAGGGACATGCTGATTTATGCGTTCCTGCAAGCGCTTTGACGTTCTTCCCACGTAGCCAAAATCACAGTGACACTTAAATTCGTAAACTACATTGCTTTGCTGAAGTGCGGGTAGCACGTCTTTACGTGTTGCAGGGAGCAGTTGCGTTGTCGTGAAAATCACGTTGGTCTTCACTGTGTCGATATAGCTAAACGAAAAAGAGGAAACGAAAAGCATGAAAATATTTTATTTGAGGTCCTAATTTCGGTTTCAAATTATCCATTGCCCTTCGCTCGTCCAATCTCCTTGTTTGCAAGATTGAAATGGAAACTGCATCAGCAAAACTAAATATGTCACTCGCCAACATCAAACTTGGTTGAAGACATCATTAAGACTCTGGAAAATCGGGGTTCAATTCATGATTTTGATTGGGGATGCAGATTTCCTTGGATTAACATTCGCAAATATATAAAACCTACTAGATTAGCTGATTGATTTGGCGTCCTGTTTCTTTCACATTAGCCATCTTCACACGCAGGCTATCTAGGCTACTCCTGGCCATCTGTTCCATGCAAGCAGTGTCTTGCAAAAACCTCGAAGTGGGCCGTGCTACAAGTTGGCAGATATGGAATCAAAGATAGAATATCGGCTATTACAGTCGATAACACCATAAAGGCCACAAACAATGACAACGCAGGCTATGTACGTAGCTTTCACATACCACAATTTGACGTAGCTTTTGATGGAAAACACATAACAGCTATATCAGTGAGGGAATGTATTTGCTCCGCATTACGTATTAGCCATCGCTTGTGCGTTATGAAATAATTGGCATGCGGCATAAGCTCCGAACATCGAAATGAAAACCTGCTGTACGCATATACCCATACCCATGAAGACGAAAACATTTATATATTTTCTTTGAATTATTGCATCACATTTGTTAAAGCTGATGGAATATAAAAAATAATTGAGGCTTCATTTGAAAATACTATGTATGTAGCAGAATGGAAGGATTATAAATTATAGGCAAACTTTAAAGCGAAATTGCAGCTGAACTTTGAAAAATCTATATGAATTCGATAAAAATATCTCAATTATAAAAAACATATTTGCTCAGATAAATTTCCGTGGATGACATAACTTCTACGACGTCGATTCCACTTTTCGTATTATTCCTTTTCCGCCGTCAAGAAATACAAGATCTCCTGCGTATAAAAATAACTTTGATATTATACGCTAATAGAGGAAAATGATTGAAAATCCGTACCTGAATTAAAGAGTTGAGTAGCTCTTTTAGCACCTACGATACATGGCAATCCAAACTCTCTGGCTACCGTTGCACCATGAGAAATTAATCCTCCGATTTCGGTTACCAAACCAGATATCAAAGGGAAGTATGGTGTCCATCCAACGTCTGTAGTTCGTACAATGAGCACGTCTCCTTTCTAAAGCACAGATACGTTACATTAATGGAAGAGTGGACATATCGGTGAAGCACTCGGATAATAATTAACTTCAAAACTTCAATTCACCCCGACGGAACGTCGAGAGACAAGGGGACCAGTAGGGCTGTTCAAAAATAACTTTTCTTCTGGATTCCAGCCAGTCACGCATTAAATTGTCAGGTTACCCTGAAAAACGCTGCTCACCAAATTTGGTTCAATTCTATCAAGTATAAGGCTCCGCAAATCCAATTAAAATTTTTAATTTATAATGAAAAATTAAAAAAAAAATTTCAAATTTTTCTGTCGACCCCACGAAATTGTTGAGCTGTCTTCAAAGACGATGCAAAACAAATTTGAGTCAATTCCAACTAGTAGAAGCGGAGTTATTGGAGTTTTTCGTTGATAATCCTCGGATTATCACCAATCTAGGATAATCCGAGAATTATCAATGAAAAACTCCAATAACTCCGCCTCTAATAAGTGTTAATAAGTATTCTGAGGACTCAATTGGAACATAACACAAATCAAAATTGACAATTTGGAAGGCTTGAGTGTATTAGGGCTCTTCAAAAATGACTTTTTTCCCCAAATCCTACTGGCTACTTGATAAAATTGTTAGGTTACCTAATTTAAGCCTACACACAAAATTTTGTTCAATTCCAGCCAGTAACCGCTTTGCTACCGGAGAAGAAAGTTTCTATTCATTATATAAAAATAAATAATAAAAAATTTGAAAATTTTCTGTTCACCCCATGAAAGTGTTAGGCTGTCTATAAAAACGATCCTCACCAAATTTGTTTCAATTCCAACCAGCGGAAGCGGAGTTATTACCGTCGAAAAATTTGGATTTGAATAGAATAGTATTTACGGTGAGCACAACTATAATAAATAAACAAAGAATCGGTCACCGTAAATACTATTTTATTTAAATCCAAATTTTTCGACGGTAATTACTTCGCTTCCACTGGTTGGAATTGAACCAAATTTGGTGAGGATCGTTTCTATAGACAGCCTAACACTTTCATGGGGTGAACAGAAAATTTTCAAATTTTTTATTATTTATTTTTATATAATGAATAGAAACTTTCTTCTCCTGTAGCAAAGCGGTTACTAGCTGGAATTGAGCCAAATTTTGTGTGTAGGCTTAAATTAGGTAACCTAACAATTTTATCAAGTAGCCAGTACGATTTGACAAAAAAGTCATTTTTGAAGAGCCCTAGGTATACGGTACGTGGATACGGTACGGTACGATTATCGAGACCGATATTTGGAACTTTCCCGATCATCGATATCGGCCTATGAAGGCCGATACCGCGGCGATATTTTATATATATTTTTTTTAATATTGGAAATTTAATGCTCCGTGTTCTCAAACTCAAGACATCGACGACGCAAAGGGCGATGTGATAGATTTACCCTTGCAGGACGAGTTTAACTGGGTGATTATGCAGAGAAAGTATGCTTCCTGCATTACCATCTAGCTCTACTTGACTGATCTGCAATTCTATATCACGTTTTGCTTTGTGGGTTATCATCCCAAATTTCAATGAATGTGCACAATTAAGCAATAATTATTTTTAATTTCAGTTTTCTCGTTTGTTGTTCAGTTTTCTGTGACATGTACAAGTGCCATCTTGCCTAATACATAATATTTTTGGCGAAATGGTTCTCTGCTCCTTTCATACTAATATCGGCCTATGATATCGGTTATGGGCCTTGTGAGCGTGTCGATAATCGGTATCGGTATCGGCCTGCAAAAATCAATATCGGTCGACCTCTACTCCCCATTCGTAATATCACAGCGCGAGCCTTCTACCTAAGGTTTGGTACTTTACTATCTGGGCATATCAAATACAGGCATCATTCCATCCGAAGAAGTTAAAGTAGTCAACTTGGATCTCCAGTATAAGCAACGCCGTCAATTTCTACTCAATTACAAGAATAGAAGCAGCGATTTCCGAAACATTTCAAAGCTACTTCAAGTGAGAGTACAATGTAAAGGTATTCGAAGCACTCATGTCAGTAGCTTCAGAAAGTAGTTTTGGATGGGGGGTCGTATACTGTTAACAATTGATTGGAGTTGCAGGATGCATCTTCGCGACTTACGTAAAATATGAAAAGACCCCAAGAAATAGGTGCAATATTCGAAAATATATTCAGTCCCGGTGATATATGGTCTATTACGCCCAGTGAATTCCTCTCATAAAATGATGCTCGTCTAAAATCTATATATTTGGTGTGTAGCGTTTTTTAGGCAACCAGACAATTTTGTCACTAAGCGAGTGAAATTTAAAAAAAGTTATTTTTGAACAACCCTTGTATTTATGCGTCGAAAAAATCAAAGTGTAAAGTCACGTTAACAGTGCATAAGGAACTCTTAGAGGTTCAGAACCTCAACAAACAATCGAATAATATATTCATATTGAGATAAACCCGAATATATTCAGATGACATTCGTCACGGGCAATCGTCAGCAACTACAGTAAATAATTCAAACGAACATTGTACATCAACAATCATAAGAACATAAGGGACACGCGGAAATGCATACCAAACCAAGATCCAGTTTTGCTCACCTGAATCTCATGCGCATCCTCCAGGCTCAAAACGATCCTGGCCTGACCTTTCACCGTCCCGTGGCTAACCGGAAATCCGTTCACGACAATGTCCCCGATCATCATAGGGATTTCGTCCTCGTCATTAATCGGTCGCGGTGGGTAAATAGAGTAGAACTCATCGAAATTCAACTTTCTCGAGTCGTTGTAAAATCTCCTGCGCTTGTTCGCCCTGTACCAACGTTGCGATCAGATTCGGACAACTAGATAAGCGTTGTCGTCTATAATTAGTCCTATTAGAGCGAGATGTCGGCAATCAAACAACATGAAGGCAAAGTAGAAAATAAATGGGGGAAAGGTAGTAGTTTGTAGCTTCAAAAAGTTGATTTGATCGGGTTTTCGAATGCGGATTTGTCCCTCTTTTTCAGGAAATTGAAAATGTCCTCCGAGGACGCCTGACTGTCCTCCCTTTGGCAATTCGACCTTCTTCACAGCTTTTAGAGCTAGACTAATGGACTGAAAATAGGCATAAATGACGCGAAATAGGTAATGGGGATGTTCGAGCGGGTCATTCGGGAGTCAAATCAGTGTGATGATCAGTTTTTATTATTCAGAACCACAGAAGTATTGTAAAAAGTGGGTAATTCGAGAGTCGAGTCAAAGTGAGTTTTTAGTCAACTCACCGAGATTTGCAGTATTTATATCAAAATCAGCTGTTTTCAATTTAGATAAATTAACCTTTCGGAATTCCAAAATATGTTAACCCTATCTGAGTACATGGCGTATGATGTATCAGCTGGCCACACAACCATATTATTTAGTTCATTTTTTTCGACTCACCTCCCGACCAACAAAGCAGACCGAGTCCTAAGCAGTCTTCCGATTTCTCCGTGAGTCAAGAAAAATGTAAGATCCGCTTCAGGCAGATAGCCCTGTAGTAGGATAATGTATCGTATGCTGAAAATTGAATCCCTCACCTCGGTGCATATTCATATGACTTACCTCTTTCACCAGCAAGCCCGCGAGTTTCCAATAGCCGCGTTTGAATCCGTCGCAGATCTTGATCATTCTCGACTTGCCGTTTTCGCGGCCCGCGACGGATTTTCTTGCTTTTGGAATTGCCAGTTTCAAAATATTCCTAAAGTCAGACAAAGGTGGCATCAGAGTAAACTTGCATCCGATAGTTTTGCCTGTCGTACTGATGCATTCGACTGACGATGGTGCAACTGAACAAACTCGAACACCGATCTCGGCATAAATGTATAGTTGCGAAGTATGTTAAGACAAAAATATTCAGAAAAAGGAACAAAAATAATAACGTTTGTTTATAAGGTAATGTACTAAAATTAGTTGATCAAAATATTTATAAATGGAAACCAAATTCAAGGCTGGAAGCATTTTTACAAGAAGCAATGCGGATTATCGTGTTATAGGTTCCACAGATGGACTATACTTAATCTAGCGGTACTATATTCTGAGATCCAGAAACGATGACACTTTTGACAAATCATAACAAAACTTACAAAATCGGACGACGTAACGGGTAATTTGACAATTTTTACTAGAAATACTTTTGTGTTGACTAAAAAACAAATTTTAAAAAAGTCATTTAAAAAAAATCTACTCCCGGTAGACCCGCTCCAACGCTAGTTTGTTTTGTCAACCTTGCCGTCTTTGTCGTCGAAATCTGTTTTTTGCGCGCCATTTTTGACGTTGTTATGACTGTGCTTGTGCAATCGCCTGCCTGCCAAAGCTATACGGATTCCCAAATAGGAAGGCATTTTCGATTTCTTCAAAAATGAGGACAAATCCTCCCAAAGGAGAACGTATGCTAACCCTACTTAATCTCTATGTTGCTTTGACTCTAATAGCCATAATGTGCGAGAACATACCTTGCGAGAAAGGAAAGGGGAGTCTTTATCTTTGAGATACTGTCTGCAACGGATATCAAATCCTTTGGTTTCTTTGCGACGTAATTTCTGACCGACGCCTGCATTTTTAAACCATATGTTATAATATCGCACGAACATATTCATATACATTAAAAGTGTTATAAGGAGAGCTATAGTAAGAATTTATTTGTTCGAGAATACATACTGTAACGTGTTAATCACTGAAATCATACGTTATGACAATAGTCTCATTTGAATTACCACAAAAGCCATGAGTGCGAGGTAAAATGCAAGGTATAGACACTAAGTCGAAGACGGATCATTCCTTGGTAGAGAGTCACTGCCCCAGGACTAGATCATGTCACAAAAGGATCACGGGCTGCCGTGGGTCGATAGCCTCTGGTCCCATCATACTGTATAAGCACATGCGTGGGACATATATCATGTGCGATGCACCTGAGCATATAGTTCTAGATGTAGCCGAATATTTAAACGAATCGGTAAGTGCATGATATTAATAAGTGATTGTACAATGTACTACATCTTAGTTTCTAATTTATCGCAGCATTTTGAACAATTTACGAGGTAGACAGTAACAAAGCTCACTTGCAGCGAAGCGCCTAGTTTGTTTGGATCACTCTCCCAAGATGCTTCTCGCAACTCAGCTTCCCGAATGCACCGGTGACCGCAATTCTGAAGGAATTCCTGAAACTTTATCCCTGCCTCACCCTTGTGAGATCTCAACCAATTGATAGCACCCTGAAATTGACAAGATCTACATTTATTATTGGTTACCACTGGGCGTTTCTATTCATATACGGATATTACTAAAATAATGAAATGTGTTCTAATTGGTGGAAAAGTTTTTGAGTTGATTGTAGTATTGTATTTAACCTCTGGTGTTTCCTTAAGAAATGCATCTCTGTCATCGCTTTTGTAAATAAGTTCCGAGATTTTCTCAATCAAGGTCGGCGCGTCCACTGACTCCATCAGATTTTCGCAGCTTCCATAAATCATCGCTACGTCCGAATAGTGTTCCGTTTTCCATTCTGTGAAATATTGAGCAAGAGTTGATAAAAACATTACCAAAACATATCCATGACGGGTTGCCGACCGCACCTGATTTTCCTTGGCTCAGTATCATCATCAATACAGTGGTTGAAGTTCCCGACGCAGCGGCATATCCAAGATAATTCCGCCACGCCTGGGTATAAATATCGGGCAACTGATCCGATATAGACCTGAGCGAGGAGACGTGGTATAATTTTCAGCGATTTTCAAATCGATTTGTAGCTTACTTGTAAAGAGACTTCGCATTATCGCCGTTCAACTGGAAATCTTCTTTGCAGCGCTGTACAAGGCGGTCGAAGTCGCGTTCTGCGTTGTACATATGCTGAATATAAAATATTGTGATTTAAACTGACGAGTACGACCAATATTTTATGACTTATCAAAAAATCCAAAAAGTCGTCAATTTTATAACGTTTGTAAAAAAATTTTAAAACTGCAAAATTTCTTTACAAAGTCAAAACTGTTCACAAACTGGATTGTAAGAGGTTGTACTGTACTTTTCATTACATTTTATACCGTGTAGTCACTTTCTACTGTTGTCTGGTTTGGAAGACTACTCAAAGTGGTTCCAAATCTTCCTATCTTTTCATTGTATCGAAATCTTCAAATTGAAGAAATCCGCCCAATAATACTCAAGGTTTTGTGCCCGACGAAATAATTTCGAGCCCCATTCGAAGTCTCGTCTACATTAGCAGGTCTGTGAAGCGTTAGTTAAAACCTCGGGGGTATAGTGGATTACGATTCACCCTGACAGAAAACATTCAATCTCGGCTGATTCTACCAGAATATGTACTTTTCACTCTCGTGTAGTTCAAATGTGTTGATGTTTATATCTTTATGATCCCGCGATGCTCACCCGATAGAACCTGACCGAGTTGATGATTCTCTGCAGAAATCCCGATCGTCCATGGTACTTCGCTATGTGTTCAAGTGAGACTTCGGTACGGACTTTCCCAAATAGATTCACGTCCAGGGAATCTTTGCTCACGAGAGCCACATGATACTCGTTTGTCTTCAACATTTCCTGCAGCACAAAAACGTTCAGAATGAAAATTAACGAATGCAGTGATAATTCGTTGTTTTGGAATCAATACGCTACACAATTTTCAGACGTGCGCGGACCCAAGAAAACTGAAACGGGAATACTTCACGGAAAAAGAATCTTGTCAACACACATATTTTATTGTTTGTATATTCGCCAGTTGTATTGCCTCATCGCAAAATTTGCAAAAATCTGTCTCGCAGTGATAACACATCACTTACCGTATAGTTTATAAATAGATGGCCATTCCAACACACGATAAACACATCGTTGGACCAAAACGGACCTCTGGGTACAGCAGGTTCGTAAAGCATCTGAAATAGATTATAGAACTTTGAATAGTGGGGGAGAAACTGCAGAGGAAGTTGTTATAGAGATATCTGAAGTTCAGGAGAATAGTTACAGTTCCATCTAGTTGTTACTGCGATCACTCGATCGTGTTACAAATATAACGTGGTCGTCTTTGGTTGTGGTTTACAGTACACCAGGGTTGTAACCGAGTCACAAGTCAATCTCACTTTTATAGTTTTGACTCGAGTCAAGTCGAGTCATTTTCAATTCACCACCGAGTCAAGTCCGAGTCCAAGTCAGCGAGCAGGGCAGAGGGTCGAGTCCGAGTCCACGTCATTGAGTTGACTGATCAGTTTCGAGTTAAAGTCTTCTTAAACCCACTTTTTATAACTCTGTTTGGTGATATCGAGCGGTTCGCATCTATATTATAGTCTACTAGTTTCCCCCCTTTTAGCAGTTTCTGGTCGCATTTCATAGTGCCAGTACCAATAGACGAAATCCCAATAATGTGGTTACTTTACTATTATTCGAATATACAATTAAATATCGGTCTTGACCGTCTGAGTCTCGAGTTATATGACTTTGATCTAGTCATGCGCAATGACAAGAGTCCAAGTCGAGTCAATGCACAGATTGACTCGAGTCGAGTCGGGTCATTTCCGTATTTTGAGAGAATGACTCGAGTCCTTACAACCCTACAGTACACCAAAGATTCTTAAGTATATGAAGTGATGAACATAGGCTGTGCAAATGTGCATTGTGTAATGTACAGATCACCGCCGACGAACCATTGTTTGAAACAAATCCACCATTTAATTTAAAGTGGATTGATGAGATCACGAAATACATAGCACTTCAAGTTATTACCAGATACGTCGTCGATTAATAGCTTTGGAAATATTTAGGTATGCGACAATATACATACATTTGGAGTGAAATCGAAAATTTCGATCATATACTGAACATTTCTGACATATATCATATATAGACGCATGTATATATACCGCACAGTATATATGCCAAAATGAACTTTTTGCTAGATAATATGGAAGATTGTTCCACCTGCATCGAGTATTCCAAACTCCTTAGAAACACTGATCCAGTAAGGGGTGTAACTGGCCCAGGCATCATTTCACTGAAAGTAAACAAAAGACTCATTGGGCAAGGTAGGCTGTCCGTCTTTCCTCTATCTTTTAATTGGGCTCGTAGCAGTGACGGCAGTGCCCGTACCATCGGGAGGTGATTAGTGAGTATCAATGACTTAATATAATATTCGACAATTATGTAACCATGTATCAATCAAGTTGGGGCACGAGACCGTATAACCAAATCATGAGTACCATCCATAAAAGTGAGTGCATCTTACCCTATGTTTGCAGTAGTGTAGAAATAATTGTTGTTGGATATGGCAGAATCAAATTCGTGCATCATCTCGTAATCTGTCTCTGTCGGGTCACCAGTCACTGGCCTGCTTTGCAACAGGCTGATCTGATTTCAAAGATAAAATTCGCATAAACATTCCCTATAGGATTGTCAAATAAACCGGATTGTTGTTATGATTTATGCGTTCCCAAGTAATGAATATGATGTATAAGGGATTGTGTTCATATTGTTGCAAGGTATAAGTGACTATTGGGACTTGTAAGATAATTGTAGGTTTAATTTACGTCGGCTGTTCAGACAATAATTTATCAAATGATAAGTAGGGCGATTTTTTTTGACATGTCAAAAAAAGTCAAAATTAGGTCAAAATTGTAGCGTTAGGTCAAAATTTGTCAAAATTGTTTACAAAATCAAACATTTTTTGACCTCTACATTTAGTTTGTATCGTAGATTTTGCGCTGTCTGTGAACTTATCATTTAATAATTTACAGCCTGTAGCCTACTTTATAGGCCTACCGTTGTAAGCGGCCCATCGTCTGCTCATTGTGAATCATAAACGGTCAAATGAAACAAATAGGGACATGGTTTTATGATCATTGTACCGCAATATCCTAACTGAAGCAAGACTGCTTGGGCATTGCATGGTTCTTACATCAAGAAGCGCAAGCTGAAAAATTGTGATATAGACAACATTGTCAGAATGAAGCAACACGGTGCATCACCAGCAAGCAGTGTGCACACAACTTCTGTGTTGTCAGCTAACAACTGCTGCTGTTGAACGTTCTTTCTCCATTCTTGACAAGCTACTTAGTAAGAACAGACACTTTCTACCCGAGATAGCGCAGTGGTATAATCCGGGGCTGCAACACCAATGGGTGTGGGTTCGATTCCGACCGAGGTCGACTTCATAATTCCGATAGCTAAGTGTTGGAGGTTTACCTAGGCTCCTCCTCGCCACCTCATCCGCGTAAGCGGTGTCTTACAAAAAAGCCTGGAGGTGGGCCATGCTATATGTTGGCAGTTACGGAAAAAAATGAAGAATATCGGCCTGGTGTAAATGACCATAGTAGTTAACAAACACCATGAATACCACTAAACAAACAAACAAAACAAACACTTTCTACCCGAGAATGTAGGAAAGTATCTTTCGTTGTACTACAACAAATTTTAATTATTCCACCATAATACGTAATGTAACTACTGCAATCCTTCATAGGGCCAGCTTTCGTTGCAATACTAGTTTTTTCATGTAAAAATTTGTCAGTTTTTGAGCCAAAAACGTTCTTTCAGGCCAATCTACTTTGTAAGAACAGACAGTTCCAACCAGAAATGAAGATAAGTAGTACAATTTTAACATTATGTGCGAAAACACCTAATTTGCATACGTGAGGTCAAAATTTGGTCAAATTTCAGTTTTTTTAGGTCAAAAAAAGTCAAAATTTAGATTTTCTAGGTCAAAATCTTCCGTTTTTTAGGTAAAAAAAAATCGCCCTAATGATAAGTAATGATTGAATAATATGTAGCATTATCACCTTCCCATCGATTGAAATTGCCCACTCGATGTCTCTGGCCGATCCCGAAAATCTTTGAACTATATCACCAACATCCACCAGGTTGAATATCTCCTGATCAGATAAACAAGACGCTGATGCCTCGTCCGGTGTCACGTCAAGCTCTTCCACAGTGCCATTTCCTGAATGAGAGTTCCATGTCAGTTATGGACTTCCACCACAAATCAAAATCATCACACGAGTATCAAATGTATGATTGACTGAAGATTCTTCGACAAATAACACACATCAGCTTGCAACATATCTTCAAATCTGCCCCCAAAACAGTTTCCATTGTATCTCTTGTCTAAGGACTCACCAATTTCCTTCATCATGGTTTTCTTAGATCCGATGTCTTTCTGGATGATTTTCTTGTTGTTGTTTTGACTGTGATGAACAACAATCGTGTCGGGCTCTGCAGACCCGGAAACTACAGTCTGTGAAATGAGAAAATTGCTATCATTCGCAAAGACCATACAGTTCATAACAGATAATAATTTGGCAACAATGATTGCCCTTAAATCATCCAATGTTAACGGTACTATATATAGTGTAAACGGAAAGAAGACCTATATCTTTCTGTATCTCACCTCTCCCAGGCCATAATTGCAATTTATCATTACATGCATTGGGTGTCCAGTAACGGGGTGCTGAGTGAACATAACCCCAGCGGCCTTGACCTGCTGTGCGAGGCATTGCACAAGCACACCCATTGTAGACAACGTCGGCTGTCCGTGTTGCCTGAAGTAAATCCACGTTATCGAAGGTTATTGCAATCAAAAGATAAAGGATGCAAACCGTCGATATTCCACTGCATTGTAGCAATACTGGCACGCCCAGCACTTTTTGATGTACGTCCTCACCTTTAAATGTATACAATTCACAGTTTTTCAGCCGTTTTCGAGGCTCAATTCACACAACTGTCATTTTATACTCACATTTTCCAAACCTGTGACTCCGAGGAAAGTTTCTAACTGACCGGCTGCTGATATGTCGACTCCATCTTCTCCGATAGCAGAGGACCGTACTGCCACCTGTGATGAATCTATTACTTTTACATTTGCAGATTATGTCTTGTCTCAAATAACTTCAACTTACTGATGTGGATGTGCTTTTATTCAATTCTGTGTACCGTTGCTCAATTAGCGAGGCCAACTCGTCACTCATTTTTGCCTTTTCGATTGCTTGCATTATTCTGAATAGCAAGAAGACACGTTAAGCGTGACAGAGATGCGTACTCGACGGACGGCAATACCTTGAGCACATATCTTTCAATTGTTCTGTTGAATATGTTGATATTTCCTTCTCTAGGACTTCAAATAAGTTCCCCAATTCTTTGTTTTGCTGAGCATAAATTTACGTCGTCATTTTAATCCAGTTTAAAACATTATTCGTAACCGTCTCATTCTATAATCATGGAATGTTTTTTTCAGGTGATTGAAAAATGCCACATTGCCAGTTTTTAAATATTTATTGGCCTACTCTTAATGATGGACTCTACATCGTATGCGACCACAATTAATTGTTGATACATACCTCCACGAAATTTCGATAAGCGTTGGTAGTGAGACAAAATCCAGAGGGAACTACGAACTGAAATACAAGTAATACCTGTATATAAATATTTATGTGATTGCAAATCTATGTTGAAACTATCTATCACCTTATCCGTTTCTTTCGACCAGTTCGTAAGGCTTGCAACTTGGGATCCTTTTCCGCCAACCAATGACTCTTTTTGGCACAAGTTCTCTTCCAGAGTTAACGCAAGGATTTGGGATTGATCTGTTCGGTGACTAGTCGAGTCTTTGAAAATCTTTGTTTCTGACTTGGGGCAATCATCTATAGTACGCAGATCATGATCGTGTCTGCAATTTGAATTTATGGTCAATGTCATTGAAGAATTGCAAACCGTAATAATAATTAAACACCTTCGGGCGGGCGGACCCGTTGGTATGACTTAGTTACATGATGTTATTTCATAACCTCGGCAATATTAAAAAATGAAGAATCATATAAACTTACGATACCAGGGGAGTCAAACATACGGACCGCGGGCCGCATCCGGCCCGCCAGATGATTTCATCCGGCCCGCGAAGCAATTTCGAGTAGATTGAAAAATGCGTGCAAATTTCTAACAAACGTTGAGATTCTTACGAAGAAATAATTCAATTAAATAATCCCTCAAGACATTAAATGTCGAGTATGTTCATCGGTCACTTTATATAGCGAACAGACTGCAAAGTTGCGGTTTCTAGCCACCATTAGGAACAAGTTGTTACATTGACACCCAATTAGTAGAACGCAATAAATTGCATATTAAGATCAGAGCTTTTTGACAAACTGATCAAAAACGAGTTATTCACAGGAGCGAAAACGACAATGAGAAGCCCTTATGCAGGTTACATAGCGATTATAATAGTTACACATAAATATAAATTGAAATGAATGTGGTCGCACTACTGCTTCACTTCTGATTCACCCGAATCGCGATATATAATGATGAAGCTAATTGCAACGTTCGCGTTTACAGCTAAAACTTTTGTATTCCTTACAACGCATACGCACGGTCGACGACATTATACGACTAAAACAAAGGCGGTATAGAAGTATAAGAAAGATAAGCGTGAAATACGAGAAACGCTTATTTATCGTTGTTAGGGCCACTGTTCTATCGGTTTATAACTGTATTTAGCCGCCCAATCTTCGTATCATTGCCAATTTCATTGTTTGCAGATAAAAGTGTTGCTAGAATTAAACCGCTATGATCCGTAATCTAATGTCACATACTATGGTGTAGGACAAGTATTCAAATGAAAAACAATGACATTGATTTTGAGGTATTATTTTGGAATCCTTTAAATGCTGGTGTGGCCCGCAAGCTATCTGAAGGTTTCAATCCGGCCCGCGACGTCATTCGAGTTTGACACCCCTGTACTAAACTAAAAGAAGCACACGATTTCAAATTGGTATTTCTTCAGCGGCATATAATTTTTCAGTGCGGGATAGTATTTGTCTTGTGAGGTTCAGACCAGACATGGGGTGATTACTTCATGAATGTAATCAATTGCGATTACGATTACTTCTGAATCACGCGATTACGATTATGATTACAGCAAAATCGGGAAGTAGTCGATTACGATTACGATTACATTGGAAAAGTAATCATGATTACTCACGATTACATTTATTTTGCATCGTAGTAGTTATATTGGAAGACAATACATGGATTTCGCTGGAAAGGCCCAATGATATAACAACTGTCTTTAAAAAAGATGGGATATTTTCTTGTTACGTCATAATGTGCCCATTGCCCATTTTATAGAGGGCGGTCTATCGCACCCAATGATTTGCATTCTTGCCAGGTCCATAACTGCCGCACCCCCAATTACCCAATAGGGTGGGGAGCGTGGTTGGAGGGGACTCAAACGTATTTTGTAAACCAACATAAATTATAGAGTATTTTCGAGAGATTTCATTAACTTGGAATTTCTCTTTGAGCTTTGCGATTTAAATATCTCTAGATAGCTTGATTTCGAAATACATACGTCTCTGCTTCAAGAAATAAAGCATGCATAATTCATAGTAATAGGCATTTAGGTGCCAGTCAATACCGCTCCTCGACACATCAAAAGACATATGCAGTTTTGGTCAACTTGAGACTCCACGAAGTGTGCCATTAAAGAAAGACATTGGCCACAACTTGGGGTATGTGTCCATTGTTACATTCCTTCCAATCTGAGCTCACGATGCAAATGCCACCCAGGCACCCACAGAGCATTAGACATGACAATTTGTGTGTGCGTCTCACGCAAGTTTTTCTTTTGGTCTGCTGTTTGGGCCACTACAATCAATATCTTTTGGCGATATAACAGACCGGAGGTCACGAATTAACAACATACAATAAAGTAATTATTGCAAGATATCCGATGTTATAATTATGAATTACGCCCCCCCCCCCGCTCTTCAGGTAAATCTGACCATCGGGCGCTGAGATAGGATTAAAAATGCAATATAATGCAATTACCAATATTATTGACGAAATTAAATCTTCAACTTCAAAATTGACTACCCTATGGGGGCCCAAGACCAAAGTTTGGTTGGGGGACGCTTTTGCTGTTTTGATCCTGATTCTAGCTACAACCCGCGCTAACATGGTATATAAGCCGATGGCTATTGCGGCAAGTCCAAATCTTCAGTAAAGAATTGTGAAATAGCGATTGGCGCCCGTTTTGAGTAAAATAATATGGGCATTATCAGAAAGTGAACATAAAATTCTGCGTTCAACTTAATGCAGATAATGTAACGCAAGCTGCCATTACGAGAAACGGCAAAACAGCGGCCCAGTTATGATCTATATCAGCAGCTGTTGATTTTAATGTTTCGTCGTGGAAAACGTAATGTTTTATTTGACGAGTAAAAAATTTAAACCTTTGTCTGCTGTGCGTTCGTACCATATAGGCAGGGTTGCCATCGACATTGACCCAAAAATAAGGACAGTCGAAAAATTAGATTAGCATGAAAAAGCGTTTTTGTACATACGTTGTATTTATTCGATCCGTGGCATATCACATACCATACTTTTCGCCAGAAACAATCTGCTCCAGCAACACCTTGTTATTAGAAAGTGCTTCATGGATCTCACGACAGCTCATAGGTCTAGGTTTACTTGGGCCGAAACAGCATTGCACCGCTCACCTCCGTAGGGTGATAAACCAAACTTCTTCAACTCGTTGTGATTAGAGGCGTCAACCAAGATGGAAAAATGCCGTGCACCAAGTTTATACAAATTCATTTTTGAGCGCATGGAGCAAGAACTCCAGTAACAATGCTTGTACTGTTGGTCCTGGCCGAAGAAAACTTATTTGCGACGTTGGAGTCGGGGAATATTGTTTTGAACAATTACGATGTGCAATCGTTGGTGAGGAATGATTGCTGTTGTTTGACAGTATGGAATGCCCAGGTACCCTCTGCAGCAGCTGCCTTGTAGTTTGTGGTCGTTGGTGCTGATCGACTTATGGAAAAAGTATTCATAGACTGGCTCAAATTAATCATTATGACACAGTTCTTGTGTTTTGCGGTATCAATGTGAGTTGAAATAGCGGTCTTTCCTAGGGCCTCCAGGTTAATGTCACAATTGCAGATATTACAATGTGCGAAACCTTTCAAGTTTCGTTAGATACCTTTGAATTCTCTCTCATAATCGTCACGAAAAACGTTTTTGCGCCTGCTCATTTTAACTAACCAGATTTAGCCTTATTAGCAGCTAAAACTATATGCACAAGTGCAATATAATTTAGAAAAATTTATCAATGATTTATAGCTTTACTACTTTTTAACCAATGTGTCGACTGAACTGCGCCTTTTTTCACTACGCAATAAATGCGGCCTTCCCCACAGCTGGAGCTTATTCTGCTGTAGACCGAACAGCAGGAACCTGGTACTGGTGCTAAAATGACGTCCGCTGCGGTAGCTTGGTGCAGACGAAACTGCTATACCGCCACTCACTGCCCTAGCCCTCACCAGTTAGAAGTCAAATCTTGTGGTGTGTACGTCACGAGAGTTCCTATCATTTATGATGTCATAAAATCTCAACGTAAAAGCATAATTTTAGAATATTATGCAACACTACCAGAGAAAAACGATCGAAGTTTTTAAGCGGTTCAAAATAAGACAAAATAAGGACGCAAGTCGAAAATAAGGACATTTCTTAGAAATAAGGACAGTCGAATTTTCTAAGACGTGGCCCTTCAAAATAAGGACAAATCTTAGAAATAAGGACGGTATGGCAACCCTGCATATAGGCCTACTGCTCGCCAAGCAGCAACGGTGAAACTGCATTTAACTCTAGAATTAGAACTATTACATTCTATAGTTTAACTAAGCATAACCAAACATCAATACAAAAGTTGCTATTTTAACTTAGGCAGAGAGATGATTAAGAATAATTATCCTGATGCGAAGTAGTGGCGTCTGAAATGTATTGATAAACCGATATACAGCACGGTGGGCTTTCTTACAATCACACTAATGTACATCGAATATCTATTTACTACGTGTGGACACTTCCTACGCAAAGGCGAGCAAAGCTAATAGGCTACGTCTGACGTAATAATGAGCAGTGGCATTTGAAAATCAGACGTTTGTGCTAGAGGTCGACCGATATTGATTTTTACAGGCCGATACCGATACCGATATTTCGACGCTCACAAGGCCGATAACCGATATCATAGGCCGATATTAATATGGAAGGAGCAGAGAACAATTGCGCCAAAAATATTATATATTAGGCAAGATGGCACTTGTTCATGCCACAGAAAGCTGAACAACAAACGAGAAAACTGAAATTGAAAAGACTTATTGCTTAATTGTGAACATTCGTTGAAATTTGGGATTACCCGAAAATCAAAACATGATACAGAATTGCAAATCAGTTCAGAAAAGGTAGATTGTAATGCAGGAAGCAAAGTTTCTCTGCATGCTCACCAAATTAAACTCGTCATACAATGGTAAATCTGTCACATATTATCCTTTGCGTCGTCAAGTTCTTGAGATTGAGAACACGGGGCATTGAATTTCCAATATTTTTAATTTTTTTTAATATAAAATATCGGCCGCGATATCGGCCTTCATAGACCGATATCGATAATCGGACAAGCTCTAAATATCGGCCTCGATAATCGGCCATCTCGATAATCGGTCGACCTCTAGTTTGTGCTCTCAATAACTGGTATAATATCTCTTTCTTGTTCACGAGTGTTCAGTTTATGTCACAGTCCTTGTACAAATAACAAGTAATCGTTCTTTCACAAAGAAATCGATTAAATATGGGAAGTAGTCGATTACGATTACTTCGGGATTTTTTCGAATGTAATCGATTGCGATTACGATTACTTGAAAATGCTGTGATCGTCGTAATCGATTACGATTACTAATCGCGATTACCCGATGTCTGGTTCAGATTACCAAGACAGGAACATTCGTCGCCAGTCATTTAGGCGCCTATGGACAATTAAACCTATATGTATCAGCATAAGCGCAGTCCTTTTCGGCCAAGGTTTTCTCGCTGCCGATCGTTCTGGCACACCTCTTGGAGTCGCATGTTACATGGCCTCAAACTTTATATCTTGGTGCGTAGTGGCGCGGTAATCGCCAACGCCGATATGCCTATTTCTATAAATCTTGCGTATTTTTTCTTGGGTGAAGAGTACCCAATAATGAAGATATTTGGCAACGTGAAATCGCGCGGAGCGCGAAAAGTTTTTGAAAAAGTTGTATTAATTTCCAAAAAATACTCTATAATTTATGCTAATTCACGAAATAATTTTGGGCCCCCTTCGAGCTCGTCCCCCCCAATTGGGGGGTTTGGGGTGCGGCAGTTACGGTCCTGACCGCAACCCATTTTGAGCCCGACAGCAAGGTGAACGAGTGCAATTGGGCGATATGTTGAATTGCTGCACAAAATCTCTGTCAGCAGAAGCAACAAGATTACTGAATTTTGTCATACGTCACAACAGCTGCTTCCAGGATAGGCATCGGTCCATTAGAATAGTATTCCTACTTGGTGCGCGTAAGCAAAACTATACCTGTAAGTAAACTCAGCAACGCCTCTCCCAGGAACGCCGTTTACGTAGTAATCCGCCAATGATTCCACGATCTTTCCTTCCCACTCGAATCCGTTATAATATTCTGGGATAATTCGTATTTGGCAAACGACGTGATACTTCTTTCCTCCTGAAAAAGTCTCTTCGATTATAAAAAGGCCGAGAGATGACGAGAATATAAATTACTTGATTACCCGAAACTTCGGAAACGAAATGACCGGGACAATGAAAATACATACCAAGGGAACATTATATTTTTCCGGTACTAATATATGCAGAACATCGAGTTTCGCGCCCAATCTAATACCTGCGGTAAAGTTGCAGTACACTTCCCGCGGAATCTTCCCGTCTTCGCCGAATTCCCAGAGCCTGATGTCTACATGGTCGATAGCTTCTCTTTGGTGGTTCGGATGTACAATGTATCCCATTGTTAGTCTTTAAAGACGAATTCATATCGGATTAAACTGCGAATGTCAAAGGTTAGCAGTTTTGCTTTGGAATTAGATATTATCTTAGCCGCTAAGACCGCATTCGATCTGGTGTAGTACGTTGTGGTTTCCTCCGGTATATTGACAAGCGATGTTGTAAAAAATCACTCAGCCTATGTGTCGAGATGCCATGTTTGAATAGCAACGTTATCGCATCAACTTTGTAACACATTTCATCGGCGTGATCTGTGTACGCTTAATGATTAGTCCCCGGCCTACATAGGCTACTACCTATAACGTAGATATCGCGGTTGCGTAAGCAATAAGCATTGTAAGGGACACGTCGCTCGATGGTCTCTATAATAATTCATGCTATCAGTGGCCTACTGCGTTGTATAAATACTTGGTGGGACTTTACTAGGCTAGTTTAGTTATACCTATTGCGCGAATTTGCCAAGGCTTGCTAAAAGGCAACCACTAGCCTCGAAAAACATGAATATATACATTATACAATCATACATTTGCAAGCTTTTATTGCATGTTGTAGGTAGCCTATGTAGTGAATCATGCTGGATTGATACGGTATACCTTGATAGAGTGCGGTCCATGCATATCGAAGAAAGGCTAATGCTCGTGCCGTCTTCTAGATAGATCATACACATCAAGTATCGGTGAAATTGTCTCCATTCCCGTTTACTGAACGAATGATCTCTCAATCCCCTCATCAACAATTCTTTGGGTTCTTGGTTTTCAATCTGCAGCACCCCTTGAAGTTGGCCCCATTGCTCGTAGTGTGTCTGATGCGCATGGTCCCTGGTGACAATAATCATGAATATATAAGAGTATTCATATTTATGTGATGTGGTGCATGGAGACTAAGCTATCACTTGATTGCTTGAGAATTTGATCGTAATCAGTGTTGTGTATAATCAGTGCAGTGAGCTAGGCTTAGCCTTCCAGATATCCATATGCATGGAGTTTATGTCGCGACATTGCATGGAAGCTTGCAAACGGGGATTGAAGAAGAGGGTATTTCATTGCGTTGTTTGTTTGTATAAGTACTAGAGTTACGTTATATTGGCCGGTGGCACACCGGTTTTTAACGTATAATATCGGCCTATCGCAGCAATATATGTTGTTTTTCACTTTGAATAACTTAACCGCTTGACTCTATCAAAAAGTCGCTTGTCTAGTCTTCGCAAGCGAAAGCATTAGCTTATATAATATCGGCCTATCGCAGCAATATATGTTGTATTTCACTTTGAATAACTTACCGCTTGACTCTATCAAAAAAGTCGCTTGTCCAGTCTTCGCAAGCGAAAGCATTAGCCATGCAAGACGCACTGATATCCTTGTCGAAATTTATAACGGCAGAGTAGGACTTCCACCTGATTAAAGAGATTGCATGAATGAAATATATAATCCAATATGCGTGAGGCGCTCGGAAATGTAGTAAATAGTTCATAATAATTGAATGTTTGGGAACGGTGAGTGCTGGAGTCACTTTAATATGTCGCTATGATTCGTCTGCCTTGGCTTGCACTGTATCGGAGCATCTAGAGATGGAAAATGTGGCAATCACATTATATTCTCCATGGAATTTTGCTTGGCGGCGAACCAGTTTACAAAATATTAATATCGGTATATTTTCATACATTTAAACGACAGTAATCACTAATCATTTACCAAAAACAAGATGCACACGGCCGACACGCAATTGCATTGCATATCATTAACAATTATCATTGATCTGGGCTTATGTGGTCTCCGAATTGAAAGTTCAATAGTTGCATTATAGAGTCATACTCAATAGTTGCATACTATAATGTGCAGCATTTGTGTAAAATTGGCGACTCCCATCTAGGGCTGGGCACAATGATTCGAGTACTCGAATCTGAATCGAGTATTAATTTTAATGATTCGAGTCGAGTAGTAAAAGACGATATTTTCGAGTACTGAAATTACAAGCTCCTCGCCACTGAAAGTTAATTTATCAACGGGAATTATAGTTTTGATGCTAGTTTCCAATGTGGAAGGCTTAAAACACTGATTGGTGCATTGAAGCATACGAAACATAGTACAAAGCTACAAAGCTTACGTGAAATAACACATTTTCGAAGTCATAATCATCCCATAACCATGTCACGAAGTGCAATGAAATCGGTATGGTCAAAAAAATATCAAAGCATCTTTAATGTGGTGGATAACAGGCATTATATTCTTTGCTGTGGCATACAAGGTACATATTTGAACTTTGACATATTACATTCTGTCATGACGTCATAATGTGTGATACTCGAATACTCGACTCGACTCGAAGCATAATACGTGATTCAGAATCGAATCACTCAGGTACTCGATTTTGCCCAGCCCTACTCCCATCCCTTTGTTTGGGAAGCACCGATATAGGATATTGGCATGATGATTTATTCTTCAGAATAACTCACGTGAATGAAAATTTGACGTGGATCAATTTGTCGCTCGTTTTCGTCACATGCCGCCCATCCATGTCCATCAACCTGAAAATGCATTTTTATACGTAAAATCCCGTATGCATTGTTGTAAAAATGGATTTGAAATGACATTAATATGAGATGTTGACTTAGTTATATCTTCAAGGTTATTTCTTCATGTTATCAACAGAAATAGGTGAATGCGTATTCGCGTTCATTGAATAGGGATTGCTGCAATTACAAACAAAGTGTCCCAGAGTTTCACATCTCCGTAATTCTTATTTTTGCTTCCGGCGCGGTATTTATCCGATCGAATTGACGTTGCGCGCTCTGATTCATGTGTTTTTAGCTGTCTTTGTTGCTCAACACATGGTATCGCCAATGAGGATTACAATTATTACGCCCAATTTACGTACTATGTATAAACGCAATCTGATTTGTCGGTTCTTTGTACGGCTGAGCCGTTTACCGGATGATCTCGTCGACTGTAATCACAGCATCAAATGATTTTGTCAGGAGCGTTTATACGACGTGTTTGGTAGGATAATACTTCAGAATGAATTCAGAATTATTCAGATTTAATCTCAATAAATAATAATAAGTATTTCTTGTACTTCTTACAGCAGTAGTAGCCCATTTTTCGTTTTCAAAATATTCCAGGGCCCACCCACTGTTTAAATCTTGCTCAAAATCTTGATGGAGATCTTGTCTTTGTGGCGTACAGGTCTCAAGCAAACAAGCTTTCGAACATTGCCAGTAAAATAGGGCAGATATTATATTACGACAGTAAAACATTAAATTTACAGTATTAGCTGATAACAATTCACCTCATAAGTCCGTTATATTTTATTCGCCATCTTCTCATTGGCTCCAACATTTCCAAGGTCATTCCTTGCCCGTGATATTGATATTCGTCAGACGTGGAGTCGCATATGATTCTGTCAGGATGCGCCGGGTGCTATAAAGACACCGAATGATATTTGCTGAATCCTAACTGATCGGAATTACGTGAAATAACCCGATTGTGCTTAATAAAATGAGACTCACTTGTAAAAAGCCCACTCCTGGCACATTCACGAAGAACAGAATTTCTGCGTAGTCCTGGAATCTATTTGTAAAGCCCATTACGAGGGACACGTCTTCGCTTATAGTTGGACTGTTGACTTGAAATCCGTTGAAATACACGGCATCGATGGCCTGAATAAATACAAGCAGTTTAGATGTATAGATATATTTTGGGTCGATAGTCCAACCGCAGAAAATAGTTCGCGGAGTGAATTTTTCAATAGCCACTCATTTAATGCAGACCCCGCGTAGAGTTTTTTGTTCCGATTGTAGCGGATGTACCAATCGCTACTAGGTTGTTCAACGTTTTATCAGCGTTATTTATGTTCGCTTCGTTCATCTTCTGTAACACCGGATCCGAATTCACAGTTCACAGACTCTTTAGGGCAGGGATTCCCAACCGGGGTACGAACGTTAAGGGGTATGAAGATCCGTGGGTAACAGAGCAGCTTTTCTGATAGATTTCGCAATACAGTATTTTTTTGTAATTGTAAATGATATAATAAATGAATCAAAGTGAGAAGATTTTTGGATTGTTGCTATGAAAGCCTTACCTACCTAGTCTTGTTATGGAAGCCATGACAGTGTAAATTCCCGAGTCAATACTCTGAAAGTGGCTTTTGGATCATGATGCATATCAAGATATCAATGAAACAGCAACAAATATCTCATTGAGAACTGAGAAGGGGCAAGCAAGATAACTAATATTTAATTTTTATTTTTTTGGGATTTTTGTGTGAAATACCGGTTAAGCGTTAAATATAATGTCAATTCAACCTAACAATATATATTTGAAAAATTAAATCAGATATTTTGGGGTTCTTGAGCTGACAAAGGGTTCTGAAGTGCACAGCTACCGGTAATCGATGTTTTTGAGATTTAGCTAATTCCACGGGGATGTAGCTGTCTGTTGCGTCGTTATTTTGTAGTAGTAATCAATGTAATCATAGAATCATAGTCATAGAAGTGATAGTAATGACATACTTAATATTTGTGACCTTTCATATGATATCTACTCTATAAAAACGATGAGACTTCTGTAATTTTGTGCGATTGCAATAATAAACACTGCTGTTATATAAAACGCACCTGCAGTCGATTGAAGTTATTGTTCCAGTGATTCATTTTAAATATAATTTTATTACAATTTTACATTCGTCTGAGTTTCGCAAACTTATTGGTTTAGCAGCTGTCTCAAAAAATTCGGTGTTCCGTATGCTTGATAAATTTTCGAAAGGGGTGAGTGACTAACAAGGCGGAGCCACTGCTCCGTAACTTGTTACAGTTTGTCGCTACAACAGTGGATTCGAATTAGTCGCCGGCTGTTGTTGATTCATCGATGATTCAATTGTTATTCTCACACCATTACAACTTGTTCATTTTTTCGAGATCTGCTCCGAGTCGAATTTCACGCGAAAAGTGTTACAACCATAGTCGCAAACAAACATAGAACTGGGAAGAGTTTTCGAAACCTCGATCGACGGGCAGCGAGAGTTGAACAATTAGAATATTTTCATTTTTTCCAAATTAGATCAGAATTAGAGTTACAGTTACATAGTTTTTTTTTCTAATTAGATTATGATTAGTATCACTGAATTCGAAAAAATTGAATAAAATTCCGAAATGAAAAAAATACATCAAAATTCAAGTTCACTTCATATCAAATCAGAGCTCACTCCCGCAAGCACTAGAATGGCGAATGTCTGTACACACCAAGCTTGAGTCGTATCGCATTGTACAGTTCTGTAGCAATTTCAGGACAAACGGAAAATTGATTAGAATTAAAAGCACAGAGCACAGAAACATTTCACGAATTAGATTAGAATAAGATTACTGGCCATTCGCTCTAATTCTGTGGTCTTCAACCGCCGGTCCGTGTCAACTTTCCGGCCGATCCGGCAATTATTTCAGAATTTTATATGTCAATTTGAAAAGGGATGAAATCTGTGGCTTTCCATTAATAACAGAAATTTCATTCGAGATTTCGTGCTGGCGACGTCATATTTTGTGATACGATTGTTGATATACAATGTTCTTTCCAATTCTCTTCTAGTTGCTGACGATTACCGGTACTACGAATATACTACTCAATTGTATAATAACAGAAATGAAACACAAAACTTTAAATTGATTTAGAAATTTGGAACGTATTTTTCTACGTGGTTTCGCAATATATAGAGTTCGTGGTTTAATTTGTACTTAGCGTACGTAACGTTACAGGTGTTGATGGAAATTGCATAAAAGTAGCCTTGAATAAGCCCCGTTTAAGACAATAGTGATATGTGAAACCTAAGAATACTTTTTAAACAAACTGCGGTAATTTTCGATAGTAGAATTTAGCGACATTTTGCAATATAATAGCGGATAGCAAGCAACAGTCACATTTCTTTCAAAGAATCTAAACAATCAAAATCAAGTATTTTAACATGTCTTCGCCTTACAGAAACGTCAATAGAGCCACGTGTGACACGTGTAATATCAAAAAGGCAGTATGAAATGAAGTTATAATATTTACATCTGAGTTGCATCTTGCATGCATTTGTCGTAATTACATATTGGGTTAATTTGTAAGTATATTTAAGGTTCTTCGGTCCGCAACATTTGTTTTGCAGTTTTGCCGGTTCACCGAGTCAAAAAGGTTGAGAAGCGCTGCTCTAATTAGTCTCATTATACAGAATTATCTAGTTGACGAAGAGATTCGTATGTGTAATGTGTATGTGATCGACCAAAGGCAAACTTTGAGCGGAATCAATATAGCTTACAAATTTCGAATCTTTCACTGTCTGCGTTCTCTCCATCAAGTCCTTTCCCATGTTTGTTCTCACTCCCTGGCCGTTATCGACGAGCTCTGGCTTGATGACGGCGCCCTTGTCTTCGAGAAAACGTAGGTCCGAACCGTGATCATAGCGTTCGCTCTCTTCGTACACATTCCTCATTCGCCACCGGTGAATTGCGTAGTATATAATCCATTTTATGTGGTAAAACAAACCTGATAATATTCAGAAAAGTTACATTCGATAGAGGAAAGTGACGTATGCTGCCATATGGTTTTATTTGATTGCCACTGACGAGTGTCAGCCGAAAATATGCGTTTTTTTTTCAATATGAATATATTATTCAACTGTACATTGAAGTTGAAGTTCGTGTGTTTTGTGTTGCTTTTTCATGTTATTATATAATGGTGCTTAGCTGGGATAGTGTTTTATCACGATTTCAATGCATAAATGTGGGCTGGTTGATTGGGATGCCTCCGAAGTCTTCATTTTGAGTGTTAACAGTATCGATTGCCTCAAGCTTTGCAAGCCGATTGACGGTTAACCCGTACCAGTACATCGAATTTACAATTCACGACTCGCCGTTAACATCATTTAGGGTGGGTTGCATAGATGCTGATAAATCTGTGCTCTCCGATTAAACGTCATTGGTGGGCCTGTTTTCCTTGCACAGATGGTAAATATCCACTAATCGAGGGGTTGTTGAACGTACTCTTTGCGGCCCGCGGACTACTTTTGAGGGGCTACTGAAAGACCGGTGTTGAAACTACAACTATCAAACCACATTGACATCTATCTATAAGATATGTCCTTATTTTTGACTCATGTCCTTATTTTGTCAAATTTTCAGCTTTCACGAATTGACCATTCAAATTGAGGACTAGATATGGTAATTCTCAAAATTACTGGCTTTTTCAATTTTCCATTGGAAAGGAATCGGCCAGCATTGTCGAGTCCCGCTCTTGGAGGTTATAGCGAAGAAATGTGAATGTTGAATACGCGAATTGACAGTGATTTGGCCATGATTGCAATTATGCATTTCACCAATAATATCAATATTTTATCCATGTGAGTTGCCACATGAGTATACAGTATACACGTAATGAGTATATTGTAGACGACACGTAGACTCGTAGAGTACTATGTACACTGTACAGTGCCTGCTTGTGACAAATATTTATTTTCTGACAAATATTTCTTAGGTGCATTCTGATATGCAGGGTGACTGCTAATGTTGTGACTGATGCGTTCTCAGCTCATTCAATTGCGCCAATTATGTATCTTATTACTTCCGTATTTGTACGAATACAACTCTCGTAAACATTCGGCTCGTATTGATTTGGCCAATTTCGTTTTTCATGTTAGGTTTTCTTCGGGCGCGTTCAAGTTGACTAAATATATATTTAGTAATAAGTACAAGTTTGCAAAGGGTCCAATTTCCAAACAGCTACATATTCGATATTACTTTGAGCGGTTGAAGTATTTCAATAGTAGTTACATAGTTAATCTCCATCGCGATAAATATGTTGTCGTAAATCATGTTTCATAAAACTGCGTAGCCGTAACCTATACCGCAGTACAACTGGTTTTTCTGATGCTATCTAGTCTATTTCATATACACCCAAAAAACGTATCATGATGCACATTTTGAGGATGTGCGAGGTTTGTGTGACGGTATAGAAGTTTGGGATTCACTGGTGTCAACCATAACTATATAGTTGTGCACCATGTTTTCATCGAAAAAAGCACACAATACGTAATGCGACACGCACAATGCAGTGCGATACTTTGCAACATGCAATAGGAGTAGTGAAAATATTACATTGGTGTGGTCATTCCTCGGGATATGACACTATAATATTGATCGCGTTAATACATAAACCAGAACAATAAATCGGCTACTTACCAGGCTTTCTGTAAATATCCCTAGCGCCGTCATGCTTGTTTGTGATGGCCCGCAGTAGCAGGGCTAATACTATAGCTAGCCCTACCTCCAACAGCATTCTGAAATAGCATGAAATACCGTCGTCATTTCTGGCAACGAAATCGTTATTTTCGATTTATATGTTTTTCGCAATGCCTTCGGGCGTATTGGCTTTATGCGTACCTGCGCAAGCTAAGCTACCCTACTCAAGTTTCGTTTCATACTGTCGCTGCTGAGCGAGAGGAACGTGCAAATTGCGTTTACTTTGTTTTGTTTACATTATGGTAACCAAGCGTGTTCAAGAGTCATTTGTTTTCTCGGAGATGTTGGCCAAGTTTTGTTTCAATGCGGCATCATGTAATTTACGAGGATTTTCCTACCGTTTTAAAAACAACCTCAAGAACGAGGCTGCTTTACAAAATAGGGCAGCACCAAAATGAGAGACGATTTCTACCTGCAATATAATGAAGATATTCACAATGTTAAAAGTGGAATCACTAGTAATCCAATTTCTCAACGATTGGAACGCAGACTGCGATGGTGTGGAATGTTGGACCTCAAGTCTAATTATCATCAAACCTCGGCGCCTCGGTGCTTTTGTCTTACCACTAATATTGTTGGTTTTTCAATCTTTCCTGTTTGAGGTTAATTTAGGTGCTAAGTTTCCCTAACATGTTCAGGTAATGGGATTTCCTTCGTAGCCGCCGAATCCCAGAATAGAATTCTGCAGCGATGCGATGCGATGTGTACATAATGATTTTATGAAGTTGTCTTCTTCTATAATATCGGCTTTATTACGCCGCCTTCATTTATAATCCGCCTCCCGACGTACAAACACTATAACTGTTCAGTGCCAGATCTACAACACTGATCTAATGTCACATTACCCATACTACAGAATTTACTGCGGTTGTCATACTTGTTGAATCACATAAAGCTGGGGTTACCATATGTCCTCTTTTAGAAGGATTTGTCCAATTTTTTTGAGGAAATCGAAAATGTCCTCCGAGAACACCCAAATAACCTCCTTTTCGGGAGTTCGTCTTCCTTTATAGCTCTAACAGCCAGGCTGATGGACTGCCACATTTAAAAACGCCATAAATGACGGGAAATCTGTAAAATGGATTTTAGAGCGGGTCTTTTGGGAATAGGACTGGAAAATGACCTGTTTTATTTTTAGTCAACACAACAGGATATTCGTATTTCCGGATCCATAAATATGTTAACCTTACATAACGCGGCGCCTCCTTCTTGGTTATCGTATTCGTGCAGGGCCATTCGGTTACTATATTCGAGCTCGCCATTCATCTATTCACCCCCAGGAAATAATGCTCCAATTGCTTAACGTGTATTTCCGATTCAGCATTTATGAACAATAATCCACTATATAGCAAATTCGTTCAGAGTCAGATATTTTACATTGCTAACATATCTATTGCACGCTGCGACCCATGTGTTGGTTTTCGAAATACACCTGGCCAGGTTTTCATATGATTCTTCGGACCAAAGTTATGTTTCTATCATACTGTGATTTGACTCGTTGGAACAAACTTATTTGCGGCATTCAATCGAATCGTAAGACTATTTCACGGTGGGAAGTTGGCTCTTGTTGTAGTGGTTCCCATGTTTTAGTTCATTAGTCGCTTACTAATCCATATTTATATCAACATGATATCATGTCTGACCGAAATATATAAATAATATTTTGCGAACCAATCGCTTTATATTGCCAGCATCCGCTATAATGACTACGTTTTTGACATTGATGGATGTAGGTGTGTAGTACATTAAATTGATAGTTCCTATTCCCTGGTACAAACTTCAACCGGTCCTTTCCATCATGTTCTACAGTGGGTTACCATATTTTGGAATCGGGGAAGGGGACACTTCTACCAATTCATAAGAAACTGAAAGCATCCGGCTTTGCAATATTTTCGACCAATTTTGTTGAGTTGACTAAAAAATGTCATCATTTTCATTCGACTCCCGAATGACCCGCTCGTACGTCCGTATTACCTATCTCATGTCATTTATGCCGATTTTCAGTGTACTTTGTCCATTATCCAAACTGTAACATTTGTAAAGTAGGACGAATTGCCAAAAAAGGAGGACATTTAGGCATTTTCAATTTCCTTATAAAGAGGACAAATCCTCCTAATACAGGACGTATGGAAACCTTGTGTATCAGTGTTGTTTTACGTATGCGTATATAAGATCACAACCTTCATATGACCGTTATGTCAAGTTATTCTACAATTGGTCACGGGCAGTCGTTGTGCTCAAATTCGATGTAGGCTACTTCACATCGGTTGCATGTTGACTTTGGCTTTACTTGACGCCGGTGTGCAATATATGCAATATGCATATAAGAAAGCTAGCGTTCGCCAAGTCCTGAATTTTAAGCTGCGTGAACAACATGGTAATTAATCGCGAACTTTAGAGTATGGACTTCGCTAAGTCCAATGCATTCTGTGAGACCTGCTGCACTTCGTTTGTTTGCTTTTAAAACCGCTATTTTCGCACTCTACTGAGTAACGCATTTGAAAATCTTAACCCCGAGGTTGGATTCCTCTTAGAATGGCTAGCTGACCACGTTTACTTAATATTAATAGCCAATATGGACGAATGTTGATGCTAAAAAGCTGTAACCTCAATAAAATATTTTCTGAGGAATATATCTATCTGTCCTGTGCGAGGCTTGCCTTTCCAGTTCGTCAACAAGTCAATGAGCTTCCATCAACTAGTCCGCTGTAGTAACTCGAAACCACCGAACTCTTTCGGCATATCCCTTTAAACGCATACGTGATACGTACTGCAATTCCTGCTATAGCTGATTGATGATATTCTGTTTTGATGTGACGTGACAGTTTTCCTACCAGCGGTGTTTCGTATCTTAAAGTATTTATTACTTTCTCCTAACCGGATAGCCAAGGATTTCTGCATTGCGTGTTTTAGGCGTAGCGCAAACTCAAGTCATTTTTAATGTCTTATGTCGTGTGCATTCGTCACCTTTTGCTTCGACAATAACACTATGTAAGCGTGTCTGACCTCTCGGAATTTTGACAATGTTGTATGTGATTTAGGTCAGCTATGGGAACTTGAACTTTATGCTTGATAAAGTTCTGTTTGAAAAGCAAACACTGTAAATCACAGAATATGCTCCCACCGAGCCCCACATGTCTCGCTTTCGTCGACTAAGGTACAGTTTACATTGCGAGATGTAGGCTACCTCAAGATATACGATGTCGGTTGCTTATATCAACATATTTATTTACGAGTGCGAAATAAGACGACATGGATACCGTTAAATGTCAAACTTTTGATTCAAGATATAGCGGATTATTCATGGTTTACTGATTTACCAGTAAGTGGTATTTCTCGGTACCTGATGGACTACTCACTCGGTTCTAGAAATGCCATCTATTCATCCTCACTTGTACATTGTAAGCACTTTACCTGCTGTTTTTTCTAGCTGTAAGGTATCTTTGACGATGGCTCTGTGCTGAATTCTAAGTCAATTACATCAATCCACATTCGAACCACACAAAATAGAGGAATGATCTTTCATCGTGCTCTCGTAATGGTCTAAGTTGCTAGTCTTCTTTTTAGTATGCATTCTGATGTAGTCCTACAGGCTGCTTATTCTTGTCAATGATTGCAATGCAAGTTCGAATCGCGTTATTTCTTCACAGTCAACATGCCCTCGGTTAGCTATTTATTATTAGCCTGTTCAACAAAGGTAGCATAGTCTCGATTCTAGCATAGTCAGCGATATGTATGACCGTTTGGCACCAGCTGATATTGGCATGATGTCGGAGATAACGTATGGATCATCGGTAATCTAGTGTAGTCAAAATAAAACTGTAGAATAATTTGACTTGTGGGTTGATGGACCACAGATTTAGCAATCCGGAATGAACACCGAGTTTACGTAGTAATTATTCGGGACAAAATTATCGACAACAATCGCACATTAAGCTCATATTATCAACTACGGTATGTTAATTTTAGGAATATATTACTTTATGGACGCCGATGGACAATGGTATACCATAATCTGAAATTTGGTACAAATAGATAAAAGCAGAACTATACGATGTTGGTATAGCAGACTTGGACAACTCGAACATTTCCGGCTTTTCCAAATTAGATTAGCATTATAATTACGTGATTCTTCGCGAAAACCTAGCTAGACACTGTGCTGTTATCCTGTAGCATTTGCAGGAAAACCAGAATTTGAATTAAAATTAGAGCATAGAAATAAAAACATTTCACAAATTTTATTGCAATTAGATTACCGATATTTCGCGTTAATTGCTCTAAATAAACAACTAGAATTATTTAATTGCCAAGTCTGAAATGAAGATAGGTAATATAGGATTACCATATTTAGGAATCCGGAAAGGATGTCACTTTTTAAAAATCATAAAAGTTGGTTTACAGAAATTGAAAATAGATGATTTTGAAATATTTACTGGAAATCTTGCTGTGTTGACTAAAAAAAGGTCATAACTCTGATTCGACTTCCGAGTGACCCGTGCTAACGACCGCATTACCTATTTCGCGTCATTTATGCCGATTTACACTTGACCCAGTCCAATAACCTAGCTGTAAAAGCTGCGAAGGAGAACGAACTGCCAAAAAAGAGGACATTTAGGCGTCCTCTGAGGACATTTTTCAATTTCTTGAAATAGGAGGACAAATCCTCAAGGAGGACGCATGGTAACCCTACATAAAAGCTTAGCCGATCGCGACCACGGAACATCTGAAATACCGATCTTGATAATGCAAGTTTACTTTCTTCCAGCACGCTTTATATGCTGCCTTGAAAATGTGGAAGGTGTTTTCCTATCGTTAAAATGATTTACCACAATTCTTATTGGAGACAAGATAACAGAGTGTAAATGTGCTGATGCGGCATTCTATTTTGATAGATAAATAAATCAGTAGATCGGTATGGCGAAACAATGGGTAAATTATACGGCTATACCCATGCATTTCACAAGGGTGACGGGCAAGCAGAAGACCATGACGTTGTCTGAGTATTACATAGCATTCTTCAACGGCAAAGGGCTTCTAAACCTTCCCTGGTTGTGTGTTAGCTGTTACTTCCATTTGATTAATTGCACTTTAATGGTATTTGCTAGTGATTTTTACGGACCACTTGAAGTGCTGCGATTTCTTTGATTCTATTTGATTGATTTATATCTTTTATATTCGTAGGTCAAATCATTCGGACAACTGGATTCCTTCTCGTGGTCGCTGATGTAGCATTTTCTAACAGTACTTGATATCTAAACCTATCACGAATACATGACCACATTGTAGATTTTGTATTTAAAGTGGATTGAAGTAGAACACTTATGCATAATGACAATTTTCTTCGCAGCGGCTAATCGAGAAGCTCACTTGCTGCAGATACTCGAAATTCTATTGCCATCTGATAGGTGATGTCCGACACGTGAAAGACGTATTATTCCCCATTCAGGAATGCCTACAACACCATGTTTTGTCATGGAGAAGTGACAAAATATGCAACCGTGAATTTGATGATTATTAAAAAGAAATGATGGAAATTCTCACAATGTCGCATCCGCTGGCCGGAATACCGTGATTTTTTTCTTGCAACCTGACTTGACTATTTAATCAACTAGCGAGTTAACTACTAGAAAAAAAATACCTTTTAAAACCCCACCGACCCGGCACAGTTAGATTACGGTCATACCTTTGACACATATCGTTCTACCATCTATTTGTGATAAGATTACTACTGGACATCCCGAAGATTGCATTTGCACTATTGTGGTAAAGGTATTGATCAATTTTTTTCATCCATTTCATTAGAGACATCTCTTTTACTATAGGACGCCATTCGGATATCAGTTATCAAACAATGGCACTTTTAATGAATTAGTTGATGTTTTTGTCGTTTTGTAATTTCAAATCTTATCTACCAAAATAGAATTTCTCCTTTTTTTTTATCGCAGACGTTTTGGGTGAATATAGGGTTAGGTTTCTTTCGTGTGTTTAGTGTATAATATGTACTATCCCAGGGCTAATTTTCTTGCTGTGCTTATGATCTATAATGTCATATAATGCATACACACAAAAACATGTACCCGTTTGGAATGTCATGTGACAATCATTCACCCTACTTTCCGAAGCTATACTCAAGCCTGGTGCGAAAATAACAATTGTGCTCTGCAATATGCGTCATAAAATCACCCTTGGTAGTATCATAGACTGAGTATTTCCCTTTCGCATACATAATCCAATCATCGTTACAATGTAGATCGGCTAATACTCATTATAATTGAGTCAGGACCTGCGTACGAAAATATCGACATTAGCAAGCTTTCATGTAAAATAGCTATACTTCGCTCACTATATTGACGTTCGAAGATATATTATGCGTTTTGTTGTCCGCAGAAACCTGAATATCGTCTTCTCCTGCCTTACTTCGCTGATACTTGCCAATAAACCGAATTTCGTGGCACTCTAAGCTATTGATTGCACTGATATCGCCGACTCTAGTAAATAGACTGGATCTAGTTCTATTGGTTTCGATATGTCTTGGAATGCATTCAAAGTCTCGCAGACGCGTAGCGACATCATAATCTAATTATATTTGCTTTCGATCAGCAGTACCGGCATTATTTATCTGAATTGATAGTGACGTTCATACACAAGTCCCGGTAGAATACAGGAAATCATTCATCAAGAAAGCTATATTCTCGTACGGGATACGGTTATCAAACCGTAGTAACTGGCGTAGCATCGAGTGTATAGTGCTCATTGATGACAATTCAACAATGAATCGTGTCTCGGAAATTAATCAGCACCACTTCCAGATGCTTATGCATACGATTACACGACTAAAAGTTTTTTTTTAATTTACCAAGAAATGCTAAGAGACTGAAGTTTTCTCCACTTCTTTATTTGAAGAGCTTCTTGGAGTCACAGAACTTTAATATAGAATTGGCTAATACACTCATATTGAAATAAACCCGAATATTTTCGTCTGACCGCCGCTAGTAGTGAATTGGAAAGAACATATCAACAATCATATCACCAAATATGACATCACCGACAATGGTGATACGATAGTTGATATACAATGTCATTTTCTCTACTGCTCGTTGCTGACGATTACCCCTGACGAGTATCAGCCGAAAATATCCGGGTTTATTTCAATAAGGATATATTATTCAATTGTGTATTTCTTTATTTAAGTGCGTGTCAAATTCTGGTTTTCATATCCATCATTTTAGTTTCCATATTGCGAAGGACCTCGTTCGGAAGAAATTCGCATTACCGATATATTCGCAATATTTAAGTCGGGGCAGGTTTTCTAGGAATGAAATTTGAATGTAGCCTTGCGATAATTTTGCTTAGTTAATATAACGGATTGTATAACAACACGTGATGCGACTATAGCATGATGGATTCTCGCGTTTTGGCTTACTCGTATCGTCCGATTCAAGTGAACACCGGGTTCAGGAAGGGTCATGTTCGATGACACAATAATCAATTTTCTTGCGATGATTAATTTAAAAACTGTTGAATAACAACGACATTATTTGGTTTGCTGATCAAGTGAGATACAATCTTATCAAAACTGAATAGTCCGCGATATAACCGTGCTCGCTTGCAGAAATGTAATAGATATTCCTATGCATCCTATCCGGTGATAATACCGGTTGTGTGAAAGAGGATTGCATCTTTAATGTCTGTCAAACTGTGGTTTAAAAGTTGCGACCTATACATGTATAAGCCGCAATCGTTTCCACGAGGGGTTGAACCTGACAATGTCGCTGCTTTATTTTTGAAACCGGTGTAATCTTATCTGCATTGCCAATACATAGCTTAAACTATAATTCAATTGTGCCGTATAGGCAATTTTCGAATTCCATCGTGTGGTTAATATCGTGTTGCAATTATTTAGAGAGGTATGTACGTTGTGGCGAGAAGTACTTGAAGAATAGAACGTGACAAGACCACACAATCTGAATTGGTGTTGTTGCGTATTTAATATATCTATAATAGTGCGTGGTGCTATACCCGGTCGCGCAATTATGCGCGCTGTCATATTACATGAATATCATATTGTTTTGATAACTGAGATCTCCTGCGATTCAAATAGGATACAAATATTTCATTCTACGGATGATAATAATCTGCTAGTCAACCATATAATTTCAACCCATCTTTTCAGCGTGGAAAGGTGTTATGGTTCATTGGATGGCATGGCATCGTCCACGGCGCTGCCTGCAGGAAATGCGTAACAGTTATTAGTATTTTGAGTCCGAAAACGGATGTAAGGGGATGTCTTTGAATAGCTTTGTCCTGCATGAATGATAGGTGAGCACACGTCTAAACTTGCTTGTAATTTCTCTTACCACGATAATTACACGTGTTCAGGGTCACTTTTCAATATTCTTACGTAATCCCATAACTTTTCGCTATCTCTTGTTCTGGTGATCATGTACAACTGCGACCGGTTTCTTTGATAATATTTTTGTCTATACGCATGTTTAGGCAACTGCATTAATACTGGGTACCGTAGTATATGTGCGGTATAGGCATTTTTCTAGGCCAGGGTAGCATGCAAAACCGGTAGTGCAAAGCTACGTACGGTAGTGGAGATGACATATATGTGATGTCGTCATCAACGCACAGCATTATTGTCACAAAGTGCAACGAAATAAGTATGGTTAAACTTAATGATGTTTAATGTGATATAAAACTGGCATTATATACATTTTCGTCACATAGTAGGTAGATATTTGAACTCCTACGTCATTCATACTGTTGTGATGTGATAATGAGTAATACTTGAATACTCGACTTAACTCGAAGCTTATTACTCGATTCAGAATCGATTCACTCAGGTACTCGATTTTGCCAAGCCAAATAATCGTGGCCATTGAAACAGCTGACCAAGACATATAGTTATACGAGGAATCAATCAGTCTGCTCGCAGCATGCATCTTAGTTGAAAAACTTCATTGCTATGATCGACTTGTTACGCCCGCGCTTCGCTGAAAGATCAGGGTTACGGTTTCTACTCCTTATAACGCATAATCTTTTTCAACTAGCTTTATAGTCCTTGCTAGATATTTTGCCTATCGCGTTGCTTGATAATATGCGGAAATACGCAGTTGCTTAAGTTCATAAAAACAATCTATCTGCAGATTTTACGCGGCAACGGTTGTGTCGGTCAACGGAGCGTATAATTTAAGCTTTGGTATTGAAGCTTCGGCGTTTTGTTTTACGGTAATGCAGGATTTAGCGTTTGTTGGAGTGCATTTCATTAAACAATTCACCAAGAGGATGTTTGACGAATATACAATACGGGTGTTTAAAAATGACTTTTTTTCTCAAATTGTACTGGCTACTTGATAAAATTGTTAGGTTACCTAATTTAAGCCTACACACCAAATTTGATTCAATTCCAGCCAGCAGCCGAATTGCTACGGGAGAAGAAAGTTTCTATTTATTTTTAAAAAATCTCTGTAGACAACCTAACACTTTCATGGGGTGAACAGAATTTTTTATTTATTTTTTATTCATTTTTTTATAATAAATAGAAACTTTGTTCTCCTACTGGTTGGAATTGAACCAAATTTAGTGTGTAGGCTTAAATTAGGTAACCTAACAATTTTATCAAGTAGCGAGTACAATTTGAGAAAAAGTTATTTTTGAACACCTCTAATGTACTACCTATGAAACTAAACTAAAAGATTGCTATTTCAACATGCGAGACGGCATCGTGAAATAAGAGTCGATGAATGCCAGGTAAAGATTCGTGTTCTCCAACCAACCTGTGCGTTATTTGATACATTGTTTTTATAATACAGTAAGCATGGTTCTGAGGTCTCACTGCCGCCATACATGTTGCCGCATAGCTATAGTTCCACAGAAATATTGGAATTCGGGTCAAGTTTTTTGAACGTGTCCGGTCGTTGACTGACATCTGTTTCATGGCTGTGAAATCTTTACGATTGCAGTGGTTTGAATTTGAAGTATTATGAATATCCTCGAGGTTTTACTATTGTGGATACACAAAGTCGTATTTGCGCTGTGTGCGCAATCAAAGTCGATCTCATTAATCATCTCTGATTGATTAGGACTTTAGATCCTTTAGCCCCTCTCACGCCACAGGTAAGTGTTTCTAATATTATAAAGGGTCATTCTCTGTTTATGGGGGTTGGGGCGTAGCCCGCATCTAGTGTATTCAGACTAAAAAAATGACAGTTCCGTGCAAATATCTAATAGTGTATATGGCATGGTAGAGTTAGCTACATGATTTGCAATGCTGATCGACGATTTAGGATTTATTGTCGTGATGAAACAGTTTACCAACTACAAAACCGGCCGCTGTAAATCTGTCAGTCTGACTCTCGTTGCTATACACTATACAGCATTTGCAATTCATAGTTAAGACTCAGCAAACTGGATTCTTGCAAGATTTCGTAAATCATATTCATGTCACGTGGATACCGATGATATTATGCTACTTTACTTGTGGTTGTATAGTAATTAAAATGTCACTGCCGTAGATAAGTACATCACCGATTCACTATGACTATAATATGGATGGTTTCACGAATTAACTGGGGCCTGTTTCAATTTTAATGGCACTTCAGCCCTAATTGTGTAAGCAAGTCTGTGATCATTGAGATGCGAACCGTATGTCCTATTTGAACTGCGGATGTATTCTTGCCCAGTACTAGTTTGAGTTGCTATTCCTCGGAGTGTTTCAAGCTGGACAGACGTGGATCGTATGTATGTATAGTCCCTATTCAGCAATGTTTCCGTGTAGTCGGGAATAATGCGCATGGGCGCGAGGAGGTTCTGAAATTGAGACCATACGTTAACACATTGTCATCACTACTCATTATCCACCCTCACCCCCGACTCTGATGATGCAGCAATGAGCAATATGAGCTTATGAGTTTTGTCTACACGAGAGTTGAGCAATTATTTTCCTCCGCGGGCCAGCCAAATGAGAAGTAATAAATACGTTGGCGGGCCGAGTGAAAATTTTTAGCGATATTCTCCAGCGTATTTTAATTGCATTTCTAAATTACATTGTTAATAAATGCTGCTCAGTGTATGTGTTGATATTAGGGTAATGAGAAAGTGACGGTTAATTGAAAAATATATATTTGTCGTCATGATTCGAAACAATGTTAAATATGATACATTTAAACTCTCTTTAAACTCCTATCGACGTTCTTCTATTAAGACTCTAAAACAGTTGTTCTCGAACTTTTTAGGCACGCCTCCCTTTATGATAGTGAACAATTTCGCGTCCCTTATCATGATATCACAAAATATAAAAAAGTGCAACAAGAATGCTAGCAATCCCAACTGATAGTTTCATGTCGTGGAAGATTATGGCTTTTGACGAGAGAATTCTGAAATATCAAAGTCGGACAATACACATAGCCAAATCTATAAGCTGGGGGTAAATCGCGCGGAGCGCGATAAAAATGTTCATCAAACTTCAGCTTCGCCACCTCCCTTCTGATGCTTTCACGCCCCCAGTTTGGGAACCACTTCTCTGAAATGTATATGCAATAGTACAAAGCTTTTATTCTTGATCGCTGCCTTCCGAGCAGTGTGCAGACAGTAGCCTGTATTGAGCGAAGCTTGCAGTTTTTCTGAACTTCGCCATCCCTTGACCGAGTGTTTCGTGTTTTTGTCATACGACCGACTTTAATTAAAATCCTTTATCTCGGCGACATGCTCGGCAAAAGCTGAATAGACGGGTTTACTCGTGACTTCAGTATACGAATATTCAGTGCTCTAAATTCTAAACCTAAACCTTCTTTGAATTTCAGTTTTCGGTTTTCGTTTTTGGCATGCCCGTGAATTATTTATGGGTGATAGATATGATAAGTCATATAGTAATCAAGAGCACTGATTGGCTTGTTTTACGAATTAGGGATTTGGAAACGTATCACGTAACAAACTAACCACACAAACTGTATCATGCGTAATGTGACAATGGCAACAAGGATGGTTTGAACTAAACCAGTGGTTCCCAACGTGGGCGATATCGCCCCCCAGGGGGCGATTTGGCGGTCTAGGGGGGCGAAAATGACGAAGGGGGCGATAGGGCGGCGAAAATGGACAAAGGGGGAGACAGGGGGCGAAAATAGCGAAGAGGGCGATAGCGGGGGCGATGACGCCTCAAAACGGCTGACCTTTTTTTAGTCAACCCACGGAAATTTAGTTGCGAAGGTGTCAAATTCGACAACGAGCCGAAAAGCTGACCTTTTTTTTAGTCAACCCGCCGGTGATTACAGTTCGTATGCCCATTTTTCGGTACCCAAAATTTGGGGGGCGATAATCGGTGTATAGCTTGAAAAGGGGGCGATGGTCGAAAAAGGTTGGGGGAACCACTGAACTAAACTATGTGGAAAAAGTGATTTCTTGTGACTTCAATTACTACTCATACTTCGGTTCGGTTTATTAGAAATATTTATCAGTTCAATGCACCACAAAATTGTGATACAATGAAAAGATAGGAAGGTGTCGGAAACATTGACACATTACCTTTATTTTGAATGGATTACGCATGCCAGGTACGTAGGAAGCGTAATCATGGCATATTAATGAACACTGAACAGGCTTCAAAGTAAACGAATTTCCTGCTCATTTGATACAGCCCGTGGTTTTAGTCTTTCAAAAAGCAAGTTTTATGTTTTGAATTCCAAGTAACCTTACGCGGGCTGCATTTGGCCCGCGGGCCGCACTTTGCTCAGGTCTGCTCTACACACTCTCAAAACACCATACAGTTATTCAAAGACCAAAGTATATTTATAAATATTGGTATGTGACAATTGAAACATATACGAAACGGGGTAAACCTACGTGATATCAGTAAGATTACTTTCCGATATATAAAAGTCGGGTTTCTGGAACAAAATTTCCTGTCGACTCACAGTGAGATTTTATTTGAAGACCGGTACAGCACTGAATTCAATACGTATTAGGAAGGATGAATTTATTTTCACGGAATTTCAACATTCCTGTTGGAGATACTTCCCTTGTTTTCCTTTGTGGAAGACGAATCCTGCAAAACATGATCAGATGTCTGAAAGCCACTCAGAATCGCGCGCGAATGTGTAATCGTCTTCGAATTCAAGTTGAGCAATGGTTTGTAAAACGGCTACCTCTATACCTCTATTTTCATTTTCTACAACACGAAAGAAAAGTAAATCATGTGAGGAACATATCCCAATATAGCGATTAGCAACATGACTAAATCCAGAGGTGGCCAAAGTATTCGTCATTGGAAAGTAGAAGTCGAGCTAATGTCGTCAATTTTTGTTCAAGTACAAGTACGGAGTAGGGATTTCCAAGTGAGTAAAAAGTAAAAAAGTAAGTATTCCAAGGTCTAGTTTTTCCTGCGATTTTGAGAAACAAGGGGGCGAAACCACCAAATGGGGCGACCGGATGGCGATAGGGGTCGAAAATGTTAGAACATCCGGTGGGATGTGGTAATTAACACGGCCAAAAATGCACGTGATGACCGATAATTCTGCATATGACGCGAAAAAGGGTCAACTCAACGGAAAGTAGACGCGGAAACTGTTTCTACGAACACATACTCGGGAAAATGACACTTTTTAGTCAAGTCACCAGCGATCAGAGTTAGGTGAACCGGGGCCTATACTTATCGTAGGCCCCGGGTGAACAAATTTCCCGTTTATATGTCTTCTTTTTCGGATCCGTAAATATGGGGGCCGGAAAGGAAAGGGGGCGATGAGTCGAAAATGGTTTGGAACCAGTGATCTAATAAATGTATAGGTACCGTGTATCGCTTATCGGTGGCATATATAGAAATGTTAAGCCATTTTAAGACATTTGTATCCCATGGAAGTGAAGTTATCTTTGTTTTTTTTTATCAGTGTAGAATTGGTGTAGGCCTATATATGGGTTTACCTGAGTAATCACTCACCGAGTCTGGTGTACTTTGTTGGTGCCTTCGATTACTCGTGGTTCGTAAAATCTGAGCCTTTGTTAGGATAGGAATGTTTTGCGAAGTTGTTAAAGCTGGCTGCAGTTTTATTGTGTTGGGCGCATTTAATACGCTTTTTGCGGAGCTTTCTTTCGAGATGGCTCTTCGGGGTATTGACGTCGTACTCGGGGTCGCAATGTGAATATTCTCTTCGGAGCTGTAGTATTCATGGGCGTCTTTCACGATGCATTTCGCCTACCAATAGACAAATTGAAAGAGTAGCCACACATCGTAATGCGGTATTCTAAGCCCCGTCCTGGTAACCAGTTCCTATAATATACTGTTTTTTCGACTTTTGTTGCGTTCGACGTGTACTGATAACGTACAAAATGCAGAAGTTAATATTTGTTGTACCGTATATATCTAATTTCTTTCAAGATCACTTCAGAATAGTGATACGCTGTGATGATTTAAATAATGTAGCCAACACAGTGATACGTTTTCACTCTATAAGTAACATCCTTATAAATACTGTTAATTAGTGATCAGTTTTGATGTTGTGATACATCGATTAGCTTCTCAATAATTGTATGGGAGTTAATCGCATATCGCATAATACCCAATACTGCTTGATTGATATTCCGATCACAATGCGTATTCTCAGTTTTCCCACCTATGTTCATTGTTCAGTTTTAGTTGCAAGAATTAACTAACTGAAGTCATAATCAGAACCGTGTCTACAATAGACTTGCAGTATATCGAATATCTACGAGAAATCTTCTCCCAATTTCATTATACTTCTCTATTGAAATAATCTTTATCTGGTGTTCGAGGGCATCAACTCCTTAACCTGACTAACGAAGAAAATATTCTTCGCATACGTATTTTTAAGATTAATCAGTGTTGTAGTGGTCACTGAATCATGTCTGTTTTACGACCAATTCAGTATCGAGTAATCTTTAAATCCAGGTGGTTCATTAACTTCACATATTCACGTTTACCAAATGCTCACGAAACCTCTTATTAGCAGTTGTCAGTTGACCACAAAATCTACTAAAACAGACGACATCTGGCTCTTGAAAGTATCATCAATTGTTTCGAAATTCCATAGTATATGAGCAATGATCTCCGTGAATATGAGGACGGAAGCTTCTTTCTCAAAGTCCAGCCTTCTTAGTTCCTAATTTAAACCGTTGATATATAATCTATTTTTCGAAAAAGACCGCATTTAAAGGTAAACACCAATAAAATTTTTGATTGAAATTACAATCATAAAGTATCCGAATCGCACGACCCGTCATTGCATCCAACCTCAAAATCGTAAATATCATGCCGAAACGATACGACAAAAATCCCAATCGTGTCCAGCACGCGATATAAAGAGTTGATCTCTTGTAATTAGCATATAATTCCCGAAACGCCTATTTCTATGCATTACCTTTATGGTACCAACGAATAGCATGACATGCATTGCCACGGACTTACATCTTTGATGGCATGCTACATTAGATATTTAATTTTTAAATGTGGGTCAATTCGAATCCATGGATTAGCCGAATTATTCATGATTACCTTCACTAGTGACCGTACGAGTTTTTTAAGTAGTCTAATGACTTTTTAGTTTGACAACCAAAGAATTTTCAGTTTTCCAAAATTAGATTAGAACTAGAATTATAGCTACACACATTATACCAAATTAAACTAGAATGAGAATTATAGCAAGACAGTTTTTTCCTAATTAGAGCATATAATTAATATTATAGCTACAAAGTTTGTTCCAAATTAGATAAGTATTAGAATTAATGAATTCGCGAAAAATGGAAATTGAATCAAGGTCAGTGGATATCAAATCATAGCTCATTGTCGTGAGCATGAGAATGGCAACTCTCTGTAATCTGCACACCAAGCTATTGGGTCTTTTCGCAGTATACAGTTCTCCTGAATCATTTCAGGAAATCAAGAAATGAGTTTAGAATTTACATTAGATCACAGAAACATTTCGCAAATTGGATTCGAATTAGAGTATAAACAAGGAAACATTTCACGAATTAGATTAGAATTATATTATCGGCCTTTCGCTCTAATTGAGACAACTAGAATTACCTATCGGCCGTTTCTGCAACATATCGTTAGAGCATTACTCTTTGCTGCCAGCTACAGTGTTTGGTCACATCAGCCATATATATTATTTAGCGAAAAACAAACACTATTGTGAGAGTAGCGAGCAGCATTGGCGTGAATTGGGCCCTTCGGAATACTAACCCAAGCATACAGTGTCGCCGCCACGTTGCTGACCGATCTCACACCCTGCAAGGTCAAATCGCTCAGTATCAAGTCTGCTATTTCAGCTGCATCGCGGTGTAGTTCGCTTATCTGAAATCCTTCTACCCGCCGAATGAGGGAATTCTTGTCCATTCTGCACATCAGTCCACGGATTTTTTTCCAGTCCTGGTTAAATATATAACGAAATGCGAATTCGAGTGGCTCACGGGAGTACCGCCAGTTTAAATTTCAAACAATTACTATGCGATTGTGATGAAAACCGTTACCAGTATAAAATAATACTTGTACAGTAGGGCTCTTCAAAAATGACATTTTTTTCTCAAATCGTACTGGCTACTTGATAAAATTGTTAGGTTACCTAATTTAAGCCTACACACAAAATTTGGTTCAATTCCAGCCAGTAACCGCTTTGCTACAGGAGAAGAAAGTTTCTATTTATTAAATAAAAATAAATAATAAAAAATTTGAAAATTTTCTGTTCACCCCATGAAAGTGTTAGGCTGTCCATAGAAACGATGCTCACCAAATTTGGTTCAATTCCAACCAATGGAAGCGGAGTTATTGCCGTCGAAAAATTTTGATTTGAATAATATAGTATTTGCGGTGAGCACAACTATAATAAATAAACAAAGAATCGGTCACCGTAAATACTATTTTATTCAAATCCAAATTTTTCGACGGCAATAACTCCGCTTTCACTGGTTGGAATTGAACCAAATTTGGTGAGCCTCGTTTCTATAGACAGCCTAACACTTTCATGGGGTGAACAGAAAATTTTCAAATTTTTTATTGTTTATTTTTATATAGTAAATAGAAACTTTCTTCTCCTGTAGCAAAGCGGTTACTGGCTGGAATTGAACCAAATTTTGTGTGTAGGCTTAAATTAGGTAACCTAACAATTTTGTCAAGTAGCCAGTAAGATTCAAGAAAAAAAGTGATTTTTGAAGAGCCCTATTGTACAGGGCATCTCCAGAACTTCCCGAATTCATCACTAACGCGGTACTACTTGGGACTCGGGCTGGAGAAATTCGAGTACCTGGGTGATTTGATTCTGAATCGAGCATTCGAGTATCGCTCGTGATGACGTCACAATAGTGGATGATGTCAATCGTTCAAATATGTACCTTTTACGCGACCAAATAGAATATTATGCCAATAAGGATTATTTGGTAATATTTCGACCATACTTATTTCAATGCACTCTGAGACAATGAAGGCCGCTGTATTTCGGTCGCTACTACTATATGTGATTTTCATTAATGTGAGTCGCTCTTTATACTTGAAGTTTCCATATTTTGAGATCCGAAAAAGAGGACACTTTTTAAAAACTATGAAAGCTATATAATACCGGAAATAAAATTGGTTAATATTAAAAGTTCGACTCGACCTCCGTTTTGACGTTCGCTGCGTCGAGGTGGAGTTTTAGATGGCATTTTAATACTTTTTCTATAGAAAAAGAGGACAAATTTCCGAGGACTCTTTCAATTTATTGAATAATGAGGACGTATGGTAACTCTACTTTACTACATGTTTCGTATGCGGCGATACAACCAAACGTGGTCTACAGCCGGCCGCGGTCAAAAATAGCATCAAAACTATAATTCTCGTTGATAAATTAACTTTTAGTGTCAAGTAGCGTTTAATTTTCGTACACGACAATATCATCTATCACTACTCGACTTGAAACATTAGACTTAATACTCGATTCAGATTCAAGTAATCGAATCATCGTGCCCACCCTCTTAAGTCGTAACATCACCAACCCGAATCGGGACATAGTACGAAAAAAACGATCAATTAAAAAACAAATAGTATTTACTAATATCTAACTAAAACGACCAACTACATTTTTGTAGTGTAATGTTGATATGTAATGTATACGAATAAAGATTCTCCCTCTCTCTCTCTCTCTTTCCTTCTCATTGCAGTTTGCAACTAGTGATTGCGTTCAATGTAATACGGTATGTCTTATTTCAAATATTTTGAGCAACTCACTAAGCCTCCGGGAGATTCGCCCAAGATCGTAAAAACTGCTCTCATCACTTTCTCTATTGTAATCGGCGGTCTTGAATACGCATGGATCTCGGATATACGTCCCCGCGACATTTTTGTGATCTCTGCCCGTATTCTTTTCATATCTTCGTCGGAATCTGCCTCCACCGCGCCACTTCAGACGAAAGTAATCATTTCAATGACTCGACGTAAAAGGCACATATCACATGTGGAAGTTAGATCAAGGTATCTTCTGATTTCATTTGTTCCCGATTCCACTCATTGATATGTCGTTATTGGGATACACATTTTACGATTATAACTAAACAGTATACTTTATATATGCGCATATAGTTATCAGTATTTCAAAACTGATATTTACATAATTTTAGCGGTATTTACTGAACTCTATTGCATTCGTTCAGGTGCACGTAGGATTACTACTCCTGACGAAATATTTAATCAAACATTGGCGAAATGAAATGATCGCTGCTACAGGTAGGAATATATGATTATTATAGTGTTGTGATCTATTTACTTACTCATCAAGACTATCCGATATGCGCGTCTGAGACGTTTGATTGCTGTTAACCGTTGACGCTGTCTTGTTTTTCCATGTAGTGAGAACGTATTTGCCCTGGAATATGACGGATATCTTACAGTTATGTTTACCCTTACTCTTGTAAATGTCGTATCAATCTTCAACCAAATCCAGTAACATATGTAATAGATTATAAGCTAGGAATCCTAATGCAATTTCCTCTATATTTTACTGTAGAACATCTGTATCAAGTTCGATTATTCGCCATGTCATCGCATTGGGTACCTTCTAACTGCCTCATAACTCAAGTATCAATATTAAGGCAACTGCAGACTACCACAGATATGTACATTGTCCGTTGTCCATCGCCTCCCAATGCAAGTTGAATTTTGCAATACAGCTTCGTCAGCTTGCGAGTTAACTACAAGAAAGTCTGATGATATACCGTTGCGTCACGGGCTTGAGTTCATTTCGTGTGAATTGAAAGTGTTCATTGTTGATAAAGCCCATCGCGATTAGCTATAGTTCAAAGACTTCCATTTATGAAATGATTCTTACTTCCTATCTTCATGGCGATAAGTATCCTTGCATTGCCGGTTAATGTGCTTACCCAAGCGAAAAACGTTGCCGCCACGTTGCTAACAGTCTGTACTTTTTGAAACGTTAATTCGTCGAGTAACTGAGTCGCCACCCGCGCTCCTTCTGCAGTCAGATCGCGAATTCGGAAATTTTCAATTCTTTTCGTTAGCGAGCGTTTGTCCATTCTACTCATCAGGCCTCTCAGCTTTTTCCAAGTCTAACGAATAACATGTTATAGGATATAGAGCGGAGTTAGTTCTTATGTCAGTGAGGTCCCATTGAAAATACCCACAAGCCGACCTCGACTGTAGAATCGCGGATTAAGTGTTGGGGGTAACTCTTATAACGAAAATATACTCCTTTCCATCAACAGTAATATTTTATCAACGAAAAATGTAACTTCAATAGTGCATTTCCTCAGTTGTTGACTGGATACTCGTATAGTTAACATTAACGCAGCGATATTTCCGTCAGGTAGTGATCGACCCTTGCAAACGTCATAGTGCACACGTACGAAGCGCTTCGACATTGGCAATTATAGGCATGGTACAGACATACAAATTTATATTGGATGACGTGCACCCGTCATATTTCTTATGGTCGGGTAAAAGATATATATTGGAACCTTACAATCCATTATTATTATTACCAGTAGTCATACAACGTGATAATCGAACACTCAACTCGGAATCGAACCACCCAGATACTATATTTTGCTCGGCCATGTACCTACGAGGCGGCAGATAAATGATTCAATAACAATTGTATGTACCAGGGCCCGCAGGTGTAAACGGATCATTGATATTGAAACAAAATGAAATTCATACAGAACAGCAATGAGACCGACAAGCTGCGTAACGTATAGGCCTACGTATTATAGTTGCCTTACCAGATTGCTGAAGGGCTCTCCTAATATTGCAAAAATTGCTTTCATGACTTTTTCAACAACTACTGGCGGGTTGGAGTAGCTGTGCACTTCGGTGATGCGGATTCTCGTCATCTTTGTGATCTCCTTCTGAAACTGCACGATGTCTGGAGTTGGATCAATGTTTGACTGACCGTCCTTCCTGGGATGATATGAAAATTTATCATTCTTCCATTTTGTTTGTGCCTAGATCTGTTTAGATAGATATGGAGCTATCCGAGAAATAATTATACACAGCAACAGGGGCGTAGCCAGCCGAGGATAAAGGGGGGTGTTCTAAAGTAGAGGGGGGTGTTTCGTCAACAAAGGATGTTCTGAATTCTACCCGATTTATCGGGCTAATTGTATGCACAGATGCTTCTACTACAAGAATAGGATAATCTCGCCCGTGTTAACAACTCCATACGCTTATACATAGCCCTGTTATATTAAAATATAACGCCGATGTCGTACGCTACGATCGATAGCAGCCAGAGTACGCCTCTTCGTAGGCGCGCCTCTAATTACTAAGAGCGAGTTACGAAATCGACAACACGCGCGCGCAGATCATATTTCAATCAACGCAGCACCGGGAGATCTTATGATTTCGCATTCAGATAAGTAGCGGACTCGACTTGACACGTACCATAACCAGATTCACGAATGTTAATATATGCAATGCAGTCGGAATCTGATACATCGTGATGACTTGTGACATGATTCAGTTCAGTTTGATGTAACGTCTGTCCGACGTTCCGTTCTTTTTTGTTTCGGCCCGTAACTCATCCACATAACGCAGTTGTATTACTACGATATAGCATCCCAACTGGTAAGCCGACATAGCAGCCGAACCAGACATAACTTGCCCGCAATTACTAAAAGTGAGCAGTGTGATCAAGTTGCAGTACAGCCAGAGATATTGCCGTTTCGCGCTCACATAAGAACGCGACCTCGAGTCGGATATCATAACAGATTAAAAAAATGATAATGTAGAAAGCGGAATCTCTTATTTATTGATGAAATTGGCGATGAATTAGTTCGGTTGTTGGAGAAACGACTGCCCGTCTTGCTAATCGTTGCTTAGCCTCTAACACATCTCCTGATTGTCATTGGTTTAATATCCGCGCAATCACACCTTCACCTTAGCTATGAATTGTTCACAGATCGTTTCTGCGGATCCGGATTGATTCAAATTATGCACCACGAGTTTAGATTCAACATAATATCGTTCGCTAAATTGATGTAGCATTTTTCTATGTTAGTATTGTAAAGAGTAAAAACCAATATGTGCGGAAGTGCTATGCAATCGTTGATATCAGTAGTCCGTCTCAGGCCCAGGCTTAGGCTCAGGCTCGTAATCGAAAAACCATTCCTTAATTGGATTACGATGCATAAGAGACAAATGCGGATTATCCAGGACTATATATCGTCACGTTATTACCACATTACATCGAACACTTACAGTAATACATAGCTAATCGCTGAAATATCTAGTTTTTTGCGCCTCCGATGCCTCTATGATTATGATTATTTTTATTCTTGGCTGAATGTGTGAAAGCAGGACAAGAGATACCATAGCACTAAAAGGCGGGCAGTCGTTACTCACATAACCGAGTTGTATCAAATTCATTCATGTATCAAACAGATTCCGCATTCGGCATTTGATTAAAACATGGCAAGATAGCAAGCCGAGTCGCCAATTTATTTATAGCGAAATAGCGAGATCTCCCGCTGTGCTGTAATTGTAACATGACACCTGAAGCACTCTGGTTATCACAGACGAGAGAAGAATCGGAGAAAAAGGGCACATTGGCATCGATCGTTCAGTGAAAACACTCGCCGTGCATCAATTACGAATGCGTGATTATGGCATGAAATAATACCTCTAGATTTGGGATTAAAAAAGGGGGGATATTCTAGTTTGGAAAGGGGGGTGTTTGGACACCCAAAACACCCCCCCTGGCTACGCCCCTGCACAGCAATCATGTAAGTTAAGTAAACAGGGGCCTATACCAAACACGCGGGCTACTAGTGAACACATAGAAATCGTCGACTCCGGGTTATTCCGGTCACTCTCCAGTACCAACACCATCATCGCATCTAACTCTATTGCAGACAGCCGTTTAATTTTCTATATGGACTGGCCCAACCCGAATCTCAATATTGTATCAAAGTCCGTTACGCACTCGTTGTCGATCTTTGGCCTTTCGTAACCATCATTCTTATGATCGGCGACGTCATCATCGTCTTTTATGAACGTACGAACGTTATGCCATTTTCTAGGATTATCTGCTTCTCGTATCACGCATTTCACCTGCGATAGAAGACATGAAATTTGAATGTTCGTTTACATTTGCTTATTGTTTTTTTTTTCTTGTTTCTGGAGAACATAGGATCTCCCAAAACCTTATATATACCTAATTTAATTATGTTGAATTACATGCAGTGAGTAAACCAGATCCACATCAAACCGAACTTGCATGCAGAGGTGGTCGGTAACGATGTATACTTTTACTTTTTCGGAGTACTCAGAAGTAGGTTTTGCTGAGTGGATATGATATAAGACTATACTTCCACCTCTGCTTCACAGTTTTCAACTTTTGCGAGAAACTGTATCGAATACTTACGTACTTTTTACTTATTTGGAAGTCGCCAAGTCTGCTTGTTATTGAGTACAGACAATGATTACTTTGACCACATCTGTTTGCATGTTGTTGTTCTCAACTTACACATTTTCAGGACAGAGCAGGCTATATTCAATTTAGTATATTACACAGCACGAGACTTGAATATTCGTTGACATAATGTTTATCAAGTTCCCATTAACAAAGTAAGCAAGCCAGGGTGTCATTTTTTGCTAGTTGTGAGCGGCGTATGAGTAATTCTACTGCTGCGTCCACCCGACTGTCTACTAGATTCATGTAGTCACCTCACTGCACCTGCAGTGTCTTGGAAACCTATAGCAAAAGCTGACCACGACTATAAGCAATTAAGCATGCAGTATTGAGAGTTAGTAATCGTATACAAGATGGGTGTTCCGTGATCGCAAATGTCAAATCACCATGACGATTGGGCAGATAGAAGTTTCCTTACCCAAGAATAAAACAAAGCGGCCGCACTGCTAACGCTTTTGACGTCGTGCCACGTCAGTCCATCCAACGTTTCCTCGGCGTACTGTTTCGCACCCATCTGTAGATCGGCTATTTGAAATGCGCCGACTCTTCGGACGATTGAGTTGCTGTCTGTTTTGTTCATTAGCTTTCGTATTACGCGCCATTCCTGAAATGTTGACCAGCATCTTAGTAATAATAGTTAAATTGCTCTTAACAACTATATGTAATTTGTAGAATAGGCTACACGAACAGACTTTCAAATATACACTTACCAGCTCTGCTGGATTTTCTCCAAGCACAGTGAAGGTAGCTCGCATAACACGCTGTATCGTGATAGGAGGATGCCCGTACGCTTGTAGTTCCGACAGTTGTCCTCTCGTTATTCTTTGGATATTTTCCCTGATCCTAAGTGTTGTCAATCCGTCTTCTTCCTGGCTATGTTGTCTTTTGCTGTAGAAATGAATTATGAAATGGCCGTGATCATATCGTAGTAAAATTCGTCATATCAAAGTTTGTTGGGAGATCGGCTTCAGATTTGCAAGGTAGTAGGGATGGTGTGAACCTCTGAAAGGTTCAGGTTCGTGTGAACGCGAACCTTTTTGAAAGGTTCTATGTGAACACGAACGTGAACCTCATGACGTCACGTGACGTCATATTGCTAATTCCAACCCTACATTTAAATTAAGTGATAGCCTATATTAATGTACACGATACCGAGCGACGACCCGGGCCACATAATGACACAATGCTTACATACATATGGGCAGGCCGTGTTATTTTTGGCATTTCAGGAGCCAGATGCCAAAACTGCCAAAAATAAGAATTTGAAAATGCCAAAAATAAGCAATTTTTGGCATATGCCAAAAATAACACGGCCTGCCAAATAGTTTATTTCGTTCATGGTGTTGTGTTAACAGTATACCGCGTTACAAGCGAGAAGAGCGTTTGTGAAAGGCAGGTTTCTTATTCTGGGTCCAGCCCACCCATTAGGGGTGAAAGCATACTGTCCTAAATGGTGTGGGCACAGCGAGATTGAACGGCTGACTGCATTTATGGTTTACGTCATACTTTCCATTTTTCCAAAGGCAATCTTACGACCATTTTGACCGGCTTGTCGAGCGCTAAATTTGATAAAACGGGTATCAATGAGAGGCTGCCGCAGTAATGATTACTAAAATATAAATTATATTCTGCTCATGGAACTGGAACCCTCAAAATCAACCACAATTTTTGCATTGTGATCGAGTTGAACATTGTGACGCAACAAACTGTCTGGCTATTTCTGAGCTGCATAGTCTCGTTTTGCGAGACAGTCTTGTTGCGTCAATGTTCTTAAACAAGCTAACCTTCCCAGGACTCTTCCATGCGAGTAGGTAATAGCCACCTGAAGTGACAAAAGTCCTCCTAAAATATATGGGTAGACTGAAGGAGAAATGATAGTCGGGCTACTAAATAGAATGTGTTGAGAGACAACACAGGAAACTCCTAGAAAAGGATCGGGAAGAAAATTATTTCCGCGATGAGATCGATGGCACTGGCGAAGTGATCTCTTTTCATGATGCATGAAAGGCGGTTCGGCCCTCCAAAGATTATGACGCTCTGAAAACCTTTTGTGGATGACTGGCAACATTCTTTCCCTAAACGGCTACTGTTGAAGCCGATATTTCCCAAATTCGCTGGGCGAGAAATGAATTTAGGAGAAACTTAGCTGACCTGAGTTGGGAAGCACTGTTACAGTGCAAACGATTTAAGTCTATTCAACAGCTGTAACAATCAGCTGTTGAGCGTGTTTGTTAGGCTTTTTTTTTGCTTAGTGGCACCGCTTCCGATGGATACTGCACATTTTGTGGTTTCGTTTGATATTATTAACCTATGAAATCGTTAGGTTTTTTCTTCTTATTGTTTGTTGGCACTGATTATACGTGGATACTGCACATTTTGTGGTGTCTTTTGACAAACTAGCCCAAATAAAGCGTTCTTGTGACTAATTCGAGGCTGAAACTATCTATTTAGAGGACGATGCCAAAACTGCCAAAAATAAAAATCGAAAAATGCCAAAAATAAGTTATTTTTGGCAGTTTTGGCATATGCCAAAAATAACACGGCCTGCATATGGGCGTTTGAAACCTCGCTATATGTATCAACTGAGGCAGTCACATAATATGATACTCCAATAAAATCAATATCATCATTCACTTTGCCGACAATTTCGACGAGTAGTTGCCAGTGAATATAAGCTTACTCCTTCACGGTCTTCGCCAGACCGGAAAATGTATTCGGCGTCTGACTATTGCTACGTTGATAGTGGCAGAGCGTAAAACATGTTTTCATATTTGGTACGGATATTAGGCTACCCCACAAGTGATACAACCGTATCCAACGTTTCAATCGCACGGATTTTGTTTTAATGATACAGTAAACGTATTAAGTCAAGATTGACTTCTAGATTTATTACATCAAAAAGCGATATCAATCTCATTGATCGGTTGAATAAGCATCATCCGAGGACTACAGGTACTGCATATCGCTCGTGATGTTGCGTGATTGCGGGTCAAGCTCACAGCAGAGAGTCACTAAATATTCATATACGGGAAGCTGGATATTTCGTGCAAACTTTTGTAACAAAGCAAGTAAAATCTTTGAGATTGACAAGGTTGCTCGTTTTGTGTTGATTTTTTATGCTGCCAGCGTCATGCATAGAGTGGCCCGCAGTTGAAATGCAATAAATTCGAGCCAAAAATATCATAATGAAGTGAAAATTGTAATATATGAAAAAGGTTCACAGTGCAGAACCTACCAAGGTTCTTTTGTGAACGCGAACCTCTAAATTTCCGAGGTTCACACACAGAACGCGAACGTGAACCTCAAGTTCACACCATCCCTACAAGGTAGCATAAAACCATGTGTCTGGTTGCTCCGGCTTCTCAACTATCATGGATTTGATCACCAATTTAAGTATTGTCATTTATGTCGCTAGGGACGAAATTGTCTGGCCTATTTCTGTGTTTACCCACAGTCTTATGGTATCTGCGTGAGGGAATTGCTGATATAGAGTGCCATATCACATGCTGCAATTTCTAGCTAGTACAAGTGGACGTAACGATCAAGCTGCATATGGTCTTTCGATAAAAATCAATCCATTTTATGACATAATTACGCGATTGAAAACATTCAACGTTCTTGTTTAATACCTTTATTAAAAACATTTTTAAACAAGCGTGTTTAAAACAAATATTTTAAATTCAATCTCACCAACAGCAGTTGTTGCATTATTACCCTCAAATGATTTGACAATGAAAAACGTTCCGTATCATTGTCGTAATACATTGCCACGCTCTCCAATTTGTGGAGTGATGAAAGCCAATTTGGCCGATTGAGAAACTTATAATTCGTTGCATATGACGGCGGGTAAATTTAAAAAAGTTAGTGAGCTATCGATGGGCCTACACTAATAGTGGGATGAGTATATGCACTGTCGTTTCTAAATGGCCTCTGTCACTCACGCCCATGATTCGCCAACCTACGGTATTTCGACCCGGTTAGAACTGAGCGACGCGTTTGTGTTTACATTATGAAGAGAACACCGAAATCGTGAATCCTCGTCGTGTTTAGGCTGCTATCACAAACCAAGTATTATTTCGATGATTGGGTGTTTACGTATGGTTTGCCGCAGCCAGTATTCAGTACCACCGCATCGTTATATATGCTAGAAAAGTCATCGCATTCATTCACACTTTCTTTTAGGAATTTGCAAACAATATTTATTATCACCATAAATTTTGCAACATCAAGTATTTACATGCTAGTTACTATGCTAAGAAATATGTCATGCATTCATTCATTCATTCATACCTAAATTTCTTCGTCTTGGAGTAAGTTTGTTTTGACTTTTCTTGACCGATAATGTATTTCACGTTCTTACTCTTCTCTTCTTCCAGTTCTTTTTGAAAATACTTTTTCTTTATTATAGCAATATGGTTGACAGCTCTCAAAACATGTTTCACCTGTTTGAAAATATTAGGCTCAATGTACAAATCGATTTATCAGCATACCTTCCTATCGATTGCACAAATACGCCAGCAGCTCTTAACAACTACTGCTATTGCGTTACAAACAAAAACGGTTGTTGTCACGTGTACCAATCAAAAGTGCTTAACACATCGCTTATTTGACTGACATAACGGTCATTTTGATTGTGATTTCTTTACCGTGTCCTAATCCCAGCATCACGTGGGAGATCTGCTCGCGTGGCCAGAGGCACTCAAGTACTCAAGTAGAGGTATAAGTAACGTCGTAAATTTCGACTCAAGTGCAAATAGAATTACCGATTTCCATTGACTATTTTTGACGAAAAGAAAAACAGAAATACGGTTATCGTGACGATTTCACAGATAAAAGTGATGCCAACTTATCACCATACTACTTTCTACTGTTCAAATCTAAAGAGTAGAAGTAAGTTTTCGTAAGAAGCTGTTCAAATAGAAGTAGAAGTATTAAAAAATCATAATCAGTTGAGTAGGTGTAGTGCAAGTAGAGACAGTCTCCAAAAATGTAGAATTACTTCATTACTGACCACCTCTGTATATATCCCTGTTCTGAATGAAAACTTGTGGGATGAGTCGATGACCGTCAGGATCAAATTTTACTATCTCTACTGAAGTGTCAACTGTGGTTGGGTGCTTGGCACAATTTAATGACGCGAAAGGCCATTGCCCCATGTAACTCACTAAATAATATTATGGAAACTTACCCAAGCTAAAAGTAATGTCGCTACGTTGCTTATCATTTCAATGTCCCGCTTTTTCACGTCACGCATGATTTCTGTCGCATCCGCAATCGCTTCGGGTGTCAATTGGTTAACGTTGAAACGTCCCACTCGCTCCAAAAGAGAGTTCTTGTCTTTTTGATATAGTAAATGTCGCAATTTCTTCCACGTCTGAAATATTGAATTGGTGTAACGGTATTTCACTAACCGGAAGGATGTGATATATGTATTATTCGGCGCCAATTAATTAGTCGATAAACTTTCAATAATAATAATAATTATCATCATTACCAAGTCGGTGGTCATTTCCCCAAGCAAGGCAAAAACGGCAGTCAACAGTTTTTGTAACGGTTCTGGTGGTCTGCTGTAGCTTTGTGTTTCTGCAAAACGTGTCTTGGATAAATTAACAATGTCTCTCCGCAGTATTGATATTCTCGTCAGGTGCTCGTGAAGGAGCTTGGCGTCATCATATTCTTGTCTCATTCGATCGCTGTACCTGTCAAAAATGCGTATGCTCAACGCTGTGAACAGTCTCGTAGTTCAACTAACCAACCATTCCTGATGCAATTCTGTAATTCACTAGAATAGGATGTTTGAACTCGACCGACATCGGGCGTTATACCAGCTTTATATTTCATAAGATATGAATGAAGTATTATCAATCACGCCCCCATTATAATGAAATGGTACAGATAAGTGGGTCTAACCGGTGGTCAAGTTTGAACAAAGTCAGTATTTTAAGAATTGAATCGGATAGTGTCTTTAATTAACCTGATTCACGGTGTCATATAAATATTAATTATAATTATAATTATAATTATCAAGTCATGAGTCATAACTCATGACTCGCATAGAGCAGGAGTCATTGCGGCTTGCTAGCAGAGATGAGCATGGATTAGGATTAGGATTTGAAAAAACAGGATTTGTGAAATTTTGTCGGATTTGGATTGGATTAGGATTAGAGATTTTTTCTGAACGGATTAGGATTTGGATTTGCCGATTTTCTAGGAGATTGATATGTCGTCTGGCGAATGGCGACAAACTTTGTTCAGATCACTTGATAATGTACTTTTGGTACACTAGACTATGGTATACTCAGTGCCAATGAGCATGAGAGGTGCAGCCCAACGTTTGTTGGTTGTGAATGAAAAATTTCCTTGCAAAAATTAGCATCTTTTCTGAATTTCAAGTTGGAATCGGATTAGGATTGGACATGGACTTGAATAGACAAAAGTTATGGATTAGGATTTGGATTAGGATTTGATACTTCGGATTTGGATTGGATTAGGATATAGAAATTCCAAATCTGCTCATCTCTGCTTGCTGGTATTGGAATGCTATTGGAAAGTGAATACAACGTACCCGCCGTCTTGTGCATCGGCCAGTACTCGCGTCAAAATATCGAGGTTTCTGATTCTCATAGATTCCAACAACCGCAGCTTCATCCGGCGATCCTTCAGCAATATGAAAACAGTCTTATTGTTCGTTATCTCTGGAAGTCCGTTACCGTCGCTGTTCATGGTTTGATCTGGCATCTTCTATACTGGAACTGCGTTCGGACTTCCAATACTTCTACCGGGTGAGTTTATCTGTTTTTATCCTTCGGTCGATTGAGTTGTCAGATTAAGTTAGAACAAATCTCTGAAACGCGCTTGCTTCGGCGTTCTAGGTTAATCTGATCTTTTCCTAAAAGTTCCTAAAAATTCGAATGTAAGTGAAGCACTTTTCCAAATATACTGAATATTACCGGACCATGATCTGATACATCGACCTCGCCTTCCGACACATGCCACCTCATTTTGAATGCTTGTCCTTTTTATGTTATCTTCTATTACTTTTCATTCAGTGTGCAAACTGTGCATGCCTCATCTTTTACATCGTCTAGGCCCAGGTTGGAGCCTGATTTCAAAGTCTACGCCAAGTCGTTTCGACACCTTCTTATCTTTACATGGTATCGCAATCTTATGGTGTTTTTGAAATAATATTGTTATTAACAATAAACTCAACTCAACACATGCCATGTATCTCTTTATCTTTGAAAAGCCGTTTTAATAAAATTAGATCTGTGTATGATTTTAAACAATTTCACTAACGAAATGCGAATCAACACAAAATATAATATCTGTTCATCGATACCACTTATATGTCGTGTGGACGTAATTGCAGTGCAGCAATGTTTATATATATAGGCCTGTCACGGAAGCGCAAACCTATTTGTCTTGCCACTCGTCGTAATCCATGATCTGACTATACCTGGTCCTTACACGCCATTGTTGGCATTCCACAATTGGACATGTGGAACCAAGATACTTTTGAAGCTTACATCCCGCTATTGAATAATTTATTACTCCCATAGCATATCTTCATGAAAGACCACGCGAGTCAGGTGACAAAATATCTCAGCACACGTGCCGGTCAACGCAAGTCTGTCCACGAAGGCTTAGACGTGTGTCGTCATACTAATAATATTCCAGGTAGTTCAGATATTTAGTAACTCAGAATTGATAAAACAGCGATTGTTTTCAAACTTCTCTCTTGCTGTTACGAAGTCGCCTAAATCAATTTTTCTGTTTTGACTACGGTATCCGGTTATCTCTTACTTGTTTAGTTAATAAACGAGTCTGTAACTTTGTTTCGACATGACAAAAGTCGGGACCATCTCATCTGAATTTTCAGTCGCTTTTAGACTGGCATTGCTGGTATTTGCTATTACTACGTTACACAATTTCACATCACTTAGTGTGACTAACTTTATCCTACCCAAAGTTGTGTGTAACTTTACCTGTGCGGCTACGCACACTGTTCTACTGAACTGTACTGATGATCATTACATCGTTACATGTTGTCGGATCAGGTATTAATTATGACTAGAAGGTGTAACCGCACCCTCAATATTTCTGTTTGGTTCTGAGCAGTCGAAGGCCGAGATTAATTCTTTTGATGTATCATTACTTGTAGCCCCTCTTTTACCTCTTTTCGAATTGTTCATTTACGTACGAGCTGTACTTGGACTTATTACTCCTGAGAAATCCAAAACCTTATCTATTCGCGATTGCGATTGCAGTTTCCCGACGGATTTATTCCCCAATTCGACATTCATCCCCTTTCACTGATACTGCGCGTAATAAGCCCGGTTGCGAAACAGATATATCTTTGATTCCCGCGGCGCATCTATCGGAATAAATCCATAAAATCTAGTGTTTGCATCTCTTCGATGTTCAATAAGATTGTAGCACTTGTTGACATATTCCTCGCAATATTTAGCTGATAGTATAATTCATGTGAATTATTAATTCAAATCGAAGCTTTATCGCTGGTCTTAATAGCTCAGTAAACTATACAAGTTTACTCCACTCGATCTATCTGAATGGGGGTAAAGTTTTCTTAGCTAGCGACGGTGTGACATTGTACCGAGATCGGGGATCTCAATATCTCGTGTTTACATTGCCTACCTCGAGTTTGTTTCACGTTGTGATATTCCATGAACGGTTTTGATATTCCGATGACAGATTAACGTCTCAGAATTATGTTTACTGTACGACTCCTCATATTTACTTATTTCATCTTCACAATGGAATATCAATGTGTACGCGCCACACAGCCCATTCAACACTGGAGCTTAGAAATGGATACCTGCTTTATTAGGCGCATGTATCAATTGCGGTATTGGTTCGCGATTATTAGCCTTCGGTAAACCTTATCGTTCTATTTTGTCTTCGATTTGCTGCACTACACACTGATAATGGAATTGACGTCTGATACATGTGTTATAATTTAGAACCCGTGAATATATCTCGAAGTAGTATCCACGCTCAACATTTAAGGGCCTATATATTGGTATCCATAGGTGCATTGAGAATGTAAAATGTGTATTCCAACACTACTTTCTATCTGTTGGAGTATATGGCCCTGGCCATGGTCACTTATCGGATCTGGTCACTTGGTCTTTTTATATGTGTGTATTATTGGTCATGTGGCCGGTCGTGTGGCCTGTTTAAACAAAGAACGAGCAATGGGATTGGAAAACAGAATGATCGGCCCATGCGGTTTAAAGCACAAGAACGACTACTCTTTACCCGTGGGTCATCACGATATAATTATAAGCTGGCCAATTTCCATGCTCCGTCTGTTTTATTCGTGATTCGCGCTGTGTAATATGTAACTATGTATGCGTTGTGAGGAAAACAAGAGATATAGCTCTATTGTCTCATTATTAATATTAAATCACCATTAGGGCTTCCACGGAAATGATTTTGGTTCACGGGATATAAACAGGTATGGGACCGCGGCACTGAACTAACTGACCACACTATAGAAACTGTAAGATGCTAGAAACTTATTTTTTACCGCAGGTGACATCCTTCATAATAGTGCGCATTTGATGGATGAGAATTAGACCAATCGACTTTGTAACACTGGTTATTGAGTCAGAAGCTATGACACAGTGTGTCCACAGATATTTGCAGTATATTCTTCGAACACTTTAACTTACATATCACGATATAGTCTTGGCGTTTTCGCATCCGTGAATAGCTAGCTTTCAGTTCCTGCTTCCTTTCAAACTCTGCACTCTTATGTGCGCTCCTTTTGATATTCTCATGCGGATATCACAGGCTGGTTGCTAACGGCGACTACAGCGAAGATACTGCATTGTCGCTGTTGAAGGATTAATTGTTTTAAAGTATATCTTCTTAAAATCTTGCGGTTTGATAGAGACGCTAGAATATACTAGAATTTTCATTTACTCAGCATTGCGCCGACACTGATTAGAAAATTGAAACAAATTGAAAGCGCTTAGTATTATCGGGTTTGCATGGAGGGGTGGTGCAAGACTTAGAAAGCCTTATAAGGCTATTTCTGCACCTTCCTTGCCCAGCGTCATATGCACATCATGCACTCATGGTGTGCATATGCACAGATCGTGTGTTATGTATATCATGAGTCGGTGTATATGCCGCAAAAACATCTAGGACAAAAATATACAACGTCCTATTCCTAGTGAACTATACGGTGATACTGTCCCGTCGACGCGGTCGCTATGGAGATAGAACAATGCTTATTTACAAAAACAAGAAAATAGATATGGTACGATACGACAAATCGTTGATGAGCATTGGTCGTGCTGAAACTCAGTAATATCTATGGAGTTAGTTGGGTTCGTGTGTGATCACGACCAATCCATAACCGAACAATGCAGTCACGTGACACCATTCTTGGGATAAAGGGATGTTAGCCATTGTAATAACTTTGTGGCCGTTGTTACGTGAGCTGACTTCATGGTTACAGTTCGGCGCTATAAAGTCTAAAATCTACCTTTAGTTTCTAATCTATGTATGATGTAATTGTCCACCGGCCTCCGCGTGACAGGGAAGGGCTTGTGAAGTGAGAACCTTGCGCGACTGCGCGTGAATTCCCATACAGCTCTAATGTTTCACCAGTAGCGCGTGGCACAGACTTACTTTCTTTTTCTTTTCACACTGGCAATATTAATCAAGAAATGTTATGAAACTATGGATTGTAAATTGCGTTGCACTTTTCGATGTGGCATTTAAGCGACTGTGACACGTCACAGAAAATCCATCAGGGTATTTTGAAGATTTTATCACAACACCAGCATCTGGATCTCAACTTCACCAACCGAACTCGAAATGCACAGTCGTCCGACAATTATTCGGAACTGGTAGAATAACGTTCATTTACCGCGCGTGAAATCTGGTATATACAGACCTGCGAATGGCTATCGACGCTAAACCCGACGAAACCATGCGCAACGTATACGACGGACCACAAACTCCGACAATAACGAAAGCTATCCGATAGTGCGCGATAAATTGTACTTATCGACCGACAAAACCCAACCATTTCACCCAAAACCTATCCCAAGCATCCTAACCTCCCATCACATCCCATAATCCCAACCTTTCCCCTGCCTCTATCACTCCCCCGCTAATACCCACCCAAATTATCCACCAACCATCATAAACTTGATATGAACAATAAACGCATACGAACGCTAATTAGCGGCGCGGCTTCTACTACGACTTCAACTATAAATTCGCCTTCGACAATGACTGCGATGAGATGACCTAATGATGGGGACGAGCCAAACCGAAAGAATTGCATTTATGAAATTATTGCTATTTTATGTATAATAATTGAATAAAAATCACAAAAACGGTACGCCAAGCTTGCACAAATGCACAGTCACGCAAATTCACAGATAGGGGTAATATGGTTGAACATTCCGAAATGCATGATTTATTCACTATTGTGGGCCATGAAGCAGCATAAAGATATGTCATCGAAACGAATAATAAGGATATATCTCACGTATACACGGAATTGCGGTGCTGAGCGTGAGGTGTAAATCTGCGGCGAAAAAGGCAGTAATTAGGTAGATAGGTAAAGTCTTAAGATTGAAACACAACACTCTGCTCAGTCCGACACGATTATCAAGAACTCTATCACATGCGAATCAAAAGCTTTTCAGCTAATACGGCAATGATTTTTCTAAATTGCTTCATTGTCGTATGCTATACGAATTATAGTTCCGTTTAGTATCATGAAACGCAGCTCGTATCGCTGCTGTAGTCGACGTAATTCTCTAATTCTTCGTCGTCCGCCATTGCTTGGTCATCGTGGTTTCTCTTTCGTTGCTTTTCTTGCGTGTACTCCACTTCTTTCACGACAAATTTCGTCTAAACAGTTTCAAAGTACTATTATCCTCATGTCGCAGTTGGCTACATATCCTTATGACGAATAACCTACCCAAGCAAATATAGTTGCGGCCGCACTGCTCACGGCTTTCACTTGGCCAAAGTCCAAATCTTTCAGTAATCTTCTCGACATCTCAGCTTTTTCTACTGGCAATCTTTTAATGCGAAATCGCTTCACTCTTTTTGCGACCGAATTCCGGTCTAATTTCACCATCAGGTGCTGCATCCTCTCCCAGGTCTGTGATTATGAGAACAGTAAATGTCATCATAATATGAATATGGACACGGGGGATTTATCAGCATCCTGTTTATATAGGTCAAAACTAGTGCCCGACCGATATCGATAAACCGATAACTATAGCACCTTCACCGATAACCCCAATATATTCGGGCGATATTCAAAACTTTAGAACATATATTTTTATAGCCATTGCTATGAATGACATGACATAACCTAGAAAGTATGCATCTGGAAACCTGTAAGCTATAAGAAATATATCAATATTTCCAGTCTAACAGTCACAGATTATAGTTCTCTGACATGACGTCACGAATATTGTCGATCTATTTTACCTCTAATTACCAATACCGATGTTTCCTTCAAAGAATAATATCGACTCAGTGTTATCAGGGAACCGATAAATCGGCATGTCGATCTATTAAGGCTGATTTCTATCTTCGTAGTAATACCGATATCGGCCAACTCCAGCCGGTATTTATCGACGTGTCTAATGGCGTCAACATTTCACCCACCGTGCTTTTTGGTCATTGCGGTTGACTTTTATTTCATGTTATAAGCATCGTATATTGTTACCACTGTGAAATGTGGAGTCTATCGCTCCATTACTATGAAAATTGAACAGATCATTGCCTTGTTCAGATCGTGATTACCTGATGGTGTTTGAAAGGTTGAAGGTAATTTTCTACTATTAAATTGTCGGCAAAAATCAATGTATGGGAGTCCTATATTCCGTGCAATAGGACTGATCTATGGCGGTAATTGGAGTTCACTTATACGTGGACATGTTGGAAAGTTTTGTTTCATGAAATATTATTATGTGCCTAATGGAATGAAAATTCATAGTAAAATTCATTGTGAATAAAGAAAATTGATGTGGGATGTATTTTCCAAAAAAAATTATCACTAATTTGAAGTTATAATTGTTATATACCAGATTTTGGCGTCGGCCTAAGATATGGGTTTATCAACAAGAATATGTTACATCGGCATCGCTACAAGATCCTGCTGTCGGCTTGGCTGGTCATAGCAATGTTTTGAGTTGAGTATATTATGTGCTTTATTAAGTATAAAGCATTATGATAGAATATTTTACCAGTTCTTTTGGATCTTCTCCTAGAATGATGAAGAAAGCTTTCGTGACTTTTTTCACAACTTCGGGTGGTGCCTTATAAGATTGCATTTCGGTCATTGTTCCCGACATGTTAGAGCTTTCTTGTCGAAGTTTCGTCATCTCTATCAGGTGGATGAGTAAACTTTCAGCCTCTGCGTATTCTTCTTCCATGTATTTTTCAAACCTGTTCGGCGATGAATACAATACACCTAATATATTGAAGTAGGCTAATACAGACTTGGCTTCATTTTGGTACAGTCAACATTAGCTTGAATCATAGTGCCACAGAAACCACCACAATTGCTATCCGAAAGATTTTGTAAATGATAGAAATCGTACCCCTCGATGAAGCTACACGTACAATGACTCTCCACTGTAGCTTTACCAACGTGTATTGTCGCCTAACATACAACGTGGAAGTATAGGGATGCATTTTGGGGCTGCGATCTTCGCGTACTTTTTTCGATTGCAATCGTCTCCGTCTAAATACTTTCGGAAACATAAAGAAGATCAAGAGAGTAATTGCATCGTGCCAAGCCATCTATCAACATAGTGACAGTCCGCACATTCTACGACATAGATTTATGAGAGGTTTCACTAATTTCCAACGAATGGCGCTACTATGATTATTATAGTATTATGAAAGTCACTTGCCCTCCGCATTTGGCGTCCATTAGAGCTGCGTATAATAGTTGCGCATCACTTTTTTCGATTCCTTCATTCAGCCTTTCTCGCATACTTTCAATCCGTAATTCTGTTAAAACTTCTTTAGCTTTCGTAGAATTCGGAATCTCTTCCTCGGTAAAACCGCTGTTGTCCAAGTTGTTAACAGCTTTTTCGAGGCGCTTCAGATCACGAGATTGAACAGCTTTCTTTAGAGACCTGATTAGCTTCTCTAGTGATCTTTTATGCTTTGCTTCCGCGCGACTTTCGCGTCTCCTACGCTTTTCTTCGTGTCGAATTTTACATAAGCGACGTAGTTCGCTTACACCAGTATCAAATAGCTCGTCATCATCGATCCTTGCCTCCTTCATATCAAGCAAAGCTTCTTCGATCATTTCAATGTCTTGTTGTTCTATTGCATTGTCCAATGCAGCACACCTCCTCGCAGGATCTAAGAACATCATCAGATTTCTCGCCTCGATCAATTGCCCGTTCTTTACAGACGGGTCTTGAACTGCATCTTTTAAAGCATATTTCAATATCGTGAGATCGCGAGATTCAACAGCATTTTTCAACTTGCGCTTCGGCGATCCAGACTTTTTGACCTTTTCGTTCATTTCCTCCGAGTCTTGAGTCGGAGTTGAAATCTCGATTTTTGAGCGATCGCTGTATTCCGACCTAATCGACATATTCATCTGGAGGACTTGTCTCCGGTTATCTGGGCAGCTCCTTGAGAGGTTCGTCTTATGTCGTGTGCATAGTTTAGGCTATTTCTTTTGTAGTACGGCTGAGTGTAATTATTAGCCATTCTGTTATGTATAGGGGATGGTCAATGCTCTTCCCAGTTATCCAAACAACTCAAATCACGTGACTGTATTGTGCTGACTTGACAATGATTTCGCCTTTGTTGCGTATATTCGTATTACCGGTAGTTAAAACGTTTGCTGACCACTAAACTGTGGGTCATATAATCACCGACTATATACTACCTACCTTCTATGCTCCAATAGGAAGTGTAACATAGGGTCACCATATTTTGGAAATCTGACAAGAGGACACTTTTTCAAAATTTCAAAACCGGAGGAAAATATGGTAATTTTTCCCACGTCGGGGTCGGTTGGCTAAAATAAAAGACAGGTCAACTTTCTCTCCCAGCACCCGAAATTCTGTTTTTATTCATCACGTTGTATGGTGGTTGACTAAAAAATGGACAGATTATCGGCTGTTTTGAGTCTTGATCAACTAACTTTTCTGATTTGGTAAAGGTATCATCCTTTCCCGATTCCAAAGTATGGTCACCCTATGCAATAGTCACCTGACAGGCTCAGCTTCTCCACTATATCAGTTCTGTACAGGTACAACCATAAATACCTTGTGTGTGATATGCATATACGACTGCGGTGTTTTTGCTTATCTCCCTAGTTTCGCAAGTTTCTCACCAGAATAATCCCAAGCAAAATTGCATGAAAGCAATAGTAGGAGACCATGTTCCCAAATCCAAATAATGCTATATATTGATCATTCTATGTTTTGACCGTTAAATTGTCGGTTATTATTCTATCGATTAATACTACCTGTCAGTTGAATATCAAATATTACAAAACAATATATATAGCCTATATATCGATGATGTTATTACATGTCATTTGTATGGTCCAGACTGCTTACAGGGCAGTACATTATTATTTACAATTTATGTCATGGGGAAAATATCTTGATATGTGAGATTCATATCTCCAATATAGTCAATTGATAACCGGCAGCATTTCAAGCCTCTCATCCATCATCAGGATGTATATTTTTAAATCTACAATGTACCAAGGGTATCGCATCAATTTTAGATAATCTGAATTCTTTGCTTCACCAGCCTAAATCGAGCTTTATACTATATGAATATTGATAATACTGATAATATAATATAATATAATATAATATAATAATATGATAATACTGACTTGTCGACTTGACCTTAAATTTTTAAAATGGAGATCGATATCATATAGCTCTGTAGATGAAAAATAAGTATGTGATTCTGGCGCGTTCAGAGCAAGTTAGAATCACTTGCAGTGGAATGTATTTACTACACATGTTCACGATTATACTGTGTCATGTCTCACTAGGATCGATTTAAACTATACTTCTCATATCTATAGTGTGCAAGAAATAATGAAATATATTATAGGAGCACATCATCCACTCGTTAATCATCTTGGCCTGAATCAGAAGAGTCGTCGGAATCGGTGGCATTCTGCGGCGAGATGTTTTCTGGTTCGCTTATTTCGTTTTCATACAAAGCTACCTCTTCCTTGTCGTGCTGATCCTTGGAATCTTGTGCAGCTCTTTTCTGCTGATCAGCCAACTGATCGACTTCCGTAAGGACGAACCTCGCCTGAACATAGCGGAGAAATTTAAACAGCCTTACAGGGTATATAATATGTGCTCGAAGTTGCTGTGGGCAATTTCTGTCTGCATGGTTGCGATGGAATTACATTTTTTCAAGGACTCCAGTAAACATTCCAAGACACGTCACAATGTACCTTTTTGACACTTGAACTGTTTCCTGGCCTGACTAAAACTCCTGAGCGGCAATTTCAAATTGAGAACTAGAAAAAAATGGACCACCATTTACTTATTATTATGTCAGATATATCAGTGACATCCGTATAAGCACGCAGTCGACCGTAGGCCTTTAGGATACCACGTTGTTCAATTTCGATTGCGTTCATAAAAGAAAACACGGATTCGCACTTATATGTTGAATCCAATCTGAAATATTATCCACGTTCATACGCTCTTTTTTATTCTGCCGATATAAATATTAAACACGCTCTTCCAAGTCATAATCTACTGCTACCCGATCGACGTGTCAGCACCCCTACTATACCGTATTAGGGTCCTAATTAGTTTGGGGCTTCACGCGATATCTCTGATCAGCTTACCCATGCATACAATGTGGCGGCTACTTTGCTCACAACTTCGACTTCATCTAGCTTCAAGCCTTTTATCAATTTCGTGGCTTTTTCTGCCCTTTGCGACGGCAACTTATCGATGCGGAAACGGATTATCCGCTTTGTCATTGAATTGTTGCCCAACGTCCTCATCAAAGTCTGTAATTTCATCCAGGTCTGTGTAGAAAAGTGATTGGCGATCGATAATATGACACTCAAACTCATGTTCTTTTTTCAAAGTAACCGTTCTCGACAATTCCTTAGGCGATTTGGCCATTCAATCGTTATAGTTACTATTACTATAGGCTACACCAGAGAGGATAGTCTTTCATCCGATTTCACGCTGAATTTACTCATGTCACCATTTAGCAACCGGGTACTTCGTATAAGTCGACAGGAATATCATTATATAAATTTCCGAAGCTGAGGCACATTGCAATAATACATCTGTGTATATATTTGTCAAATAATAGCGGTCCAGTGTTGTAGTATACCCACCAGCCCTTTTAAATCTTCACCCAGAATGACGAATATCGCCTGCATGACAACCTTCACTACTTTTGGAGGCGCGCTGTAGGAATGAACTTCGGAAATTGTCGCTCGTGACATTTTGGCGATTTCCTTTCGAAGCTTGACCATCTCAAGGAGATAATTCATCAATGCCTCGGCCTCCTCGTATTCTTTTTTCACGTGCTGCTCTAAACTAAGAAATAATTCATAAAACGCTATTGAACACTATGTAGGAGATTACAACTGCGGTATGTAGGCAATAGTAGAAATTTAAAGCAAATACGGAAACGCAATGGAACTTGGCCATAATATTGTGATATATAATAAAATTTCATGTAAATTTCTGTTTGAGTTCCTATCTTCAGAACATGGATAGATCTTGATTTACGGTGCTCTACAACTATTGTCGAGTTCTTTTAAGCCGTAACGCCGGAGTTCTTTTGCGAAATTTGGTCAATGATGAGTGACATGACGATATTAATGACGATAATATACTGAGTCCGAAACTTAGACAGGTTGGATTCCAAAATATGATATCCGGGACTCTCACCTCCAATATCTTGCACCCATGACGGCATTCTCGAGTATTTCAGCATCCCGTTTCTTTATCCCTTTATTTAGTCTTTTCCGTATGTAAGATATCCTGAGCTCTTTTAAAACCGCCCTCGCTTCTACAGCCGCTTCAACATCTTCATCCGTAAAGTCACCGATATCAAGATTATTCACAGCTTTCTCAAGTCCAGCCAAGTCGTGTGCTTCCGTCGCTTCTGTAAGAGTCGCATTTAACTGGTCCAGCGCATTTTTGCGTTTTTCCGCCGCGCGTCCTTCCCGTCTTTGTTGTCGATCCTTGCGGCGCACATCTTTTCTGAGGTTGTGTATCGCATCATCTGCAGTTTTTACAAGCGAGACGTTCTCGACATTAGCTTCCTTCATTTCGAGCAATGCCTTTTCTATCATTTCAATATCTTCGTCCTCAATCGCGTTGGCTAAAGCCCCTTGTCGATTTTCGGGATTGAGAAATTCCACTAGCTTTTTTGCTTCCAATAGTTCATCGCTTTTAATCAATGGCGTTTTCTTCGCGCGGTTCAGCGCCTGTGTCAATTTTTCGAAATCGCGTGATTGTATCGCCTTGTCTAATTTTGCCCTTAATTTTGCAGCTTTCTCAGCATTGTCTTCGAGCTGCTCCAGACTATTTGTCACTTGGTACAATTCGGCCTCGTTAATTGATGTAAATACATCGTAACCTTCCGCTTCTATTTTCAACGCTTTCAATTTTTCAAGGGCTGCGTTTAAAGTATGTGCGTTTTCTGGTGTCGGAGGAAGTTTCAAATCAGCCGATAATCTTTGAATATCGTTGAGTATCTGCTGCTTTTTTTCCTTCAACGTGTCGCGATTGCAAATTGCCTGATTTAATATTCCCTCATATTCTTCGTGCATATTGTGGATTTTTAATTTTGGTAACATACGCTGCATTGCATCGATTCCTAGTGATAATTGGTCCAAGTTACATGGTAGCATCGCTAATTCTAACAGTGGGAGACATTCCTGGACATCTTTCCTCATGGCTTCTTCCTTTTCTGTTTGTGCAGCACGAAATACTTTTGCTTGCTTTATCGCTTCCTCGTCTCCATTATGAAAGCTCAGGCTTCCGTTTTTCTTCAATTCCTCGAGTTTTAATATCAGCTGTGACACAGACGCGACGTCTTCATTTTCAACTGCGGTTTCCAGATCCTTCTTTGTCTTTTCTAACTGTCGCCTATGCTTTATTTCTTCATCCAGATAGCGAAGGTATTCCTCATCTACCGTACCGAATAACTTCACAGCCTTCAGATCTACAAAACAATGATGAACACATTGACAAACGTATGTTTCATAGTAATTCATATTTGATCGGTGTAAGAAGTCACGATTATTGAGCTGCATGCATGTGGAATGGTTGCTATTCCTTGGTCTAGTCAGTCATAAATCACTGCATGTAACAAATATTATGGTAGTGTGGAGTGTGCTCAAACAGTTCAACGAATATTCCCTCACATAGAGATAACAACAGTCTAATTCAGCGGTTCTCAACCTTTTTTGACACGCGCCTCCCTTGGCGATGGTCAAAAATATCGCGCCCCCCTTGACCCCCCTTACATTTATCGTCATGTAAAAAAGAGCACATCATCTAATACAGAGGTGGGCAACCTTCCTGCTAATCATGGCCGCATTTCGATTACTTATGTAGCCTAAGGCCGCATTCCAGGGCATAGCCGCAATGAACGATCTGGATGTAAAATACCTATGGTAAATTGTGCATATCCATTCCCGGTGAACTCCGGACTATTCTACTTTTCACAACGGCCTATTGTACGCACCGAAATTGCGAGTGGCAATGTTATGAATAGTTGCTGTGAGTGCATATTGTCGCGCGGAGCGCGAAAATTTTGCAGAGCCGCGAATGAATTGTTATTTCTTGAGGATTCCCATTCCTGCTCCAATTAAGAAGGGCGCTACTGCATTAAAATCGAAAAATGAAGTCTTGTTGAATTGCGCGGAGCGCGAAGAAAATTTCAAGATTAAACAAAATCTCTCGAAAATTCGGGAGTGAATTCGTAATTGCAATTTGCAGGTCTACGGCTGCCAACACATACTAATTGAATTAGGCGTCGACGGTCGCACAAATTCCCTTCTACGGCCACATGCGGCCGTACGGGCTGCCCACCCCTGATATAATGGTATACATAAGGTATATCTTACGCCAATTTTGAATCCGCATTACAGTTGTTTAGTCTTTTACATGCTGACAAACTTCCCCAAACTTGTTTGAAAATAACAAAAAAACACTGAAAAGGACATCAATTAATTTCAAGGTAGGTTGCACTGAGAGTAATCCTGATGCTGGTAGTGACTACAGAGAGCACGGCGTCGTTCTGTTCTGCCATGCTAAATTTGATCAGTTTTGGAAATGAATTAAATTGTGTTGATTTATAGCCAAATTGAGGGCGAAACCGGGCAACCTATATTGCATCTAAGTCTGTCTTAGGCAGTGCAGTTCGTCAGCTATCAACAACAGCTACGTAGCACACAGAGCTTCAGGCTGCTGCCAAAGTTATAAAGTAACGAATGACTTGCACGTAGGAATTTCTCTAAATCTTCAAAGAATATCAAAAATTTGCTCAAATGAAGTTGAAGTCAGCCTATACTCCGTTGAGCGCGACTGCTGGAGTATGAGTTTGTCAAGCTTTCTAGAATACGAATTAAGTTTAGTCTTCAATAATCGTATCTTCAGAATGGTTGTGAAACACATGTTTAGTGAAAATTTATACAGACATTGACAAAATTGACAAAAATTTCTCGCGCGTCCCAGGTTGAGAACCCCTGGTCTAACTCTAAGGAAATAGCTCTCAATATTTTTCAAGTCCTGCATGGTTCCCTTTCAGAAATTATCAAGCTTACAGAACCATCGATTTTTCGGAAATTTCCACAACTACGATCGAATTTATACATGCACCGATCTTGGGATTAAAAAAATTAAATTGCTTCAAAATCAATGATCCTGCAATAACCATTTGTCGCTGGAATTTCAATTGTAACAACATAGGAATGTTATGGCCCATTACCTCATGTACGATGCCGGTCATCGTCATCATAGAACTTACCCTCATAGCAAGAATGCATCGTCTCGATATCACCGACTGGTACCGCCTTATCAGCCTTTTCCTTGACCACACTGTAATGACAGTAGTTAACTCAGTTAATATGTATATGCCATAAATTACAAGCAATTTCTGCTGAATGAATATTAGTCAGCCGGACCACGACCTGACATATCGATCTCGCCTTCCGTCACTTGTCATCTGATTTTATCTCTTGCCACCTTATATTATTTCTTTTACTTTCATTCCGTGTGCATGCCTCCTCTTTACATCGCCTAGGCACAGGTGGGTGTCTGATCTTAAGACTACTACTAGTCGTTTCGGCATCTTCCTATCATTCATTGTATTGCGGTCTTATGATGTTTTGAAGTGATGAAATTTTATGAATAAACTTGAACTTGAATTTACAATGAGAATTACTTACTTTATATCAATGTTTCCCTTTGTGTTTAGTCTTCTTACAGACTCAAGGTTCTGAGTGAAAAAATCAATGCATTAAAATAAAACTAACAGCATTACTTGAATGGAATCAAATCCAACAAGCAATCTGCACTCAACAAGTGTGCACTGTGCAGTACAGTCTACCTCTTTCTCTTCAGCTAGTTTACTTTTCATCGCTTCATTAACAAACGGTTGTTCGCCCTTGAATACCCCTCCCCCGACCGGACTTTCGGTTTCGATTGAACTTTCCATGCACGCAAGAATTGAGAAACTTCTGCCGCTGTAATTGGATTTCATTCTCGTCTGGACAACGAGTGTCATAATATCAAATTGCCTCGCAGTTTTGACACTCGATGTTTCGCACCGATGTCAAATATGCTTCCGACTTGACTAATAACTATACCCAACCAGGCATTCGATGGAATGACATAATTTCTTACTCTGCGGTCTGCAAGGTAACTTGGGCCTGGGCAATCCTCTCCGTCCACTCCTTGTGCAATATCGCGACGCGAGCAGCACGATCGCCATCTTGTGAAAGAATCGAGCTGACTTCCAATTTGAGTGCGTCCATTTCTCGGCAAGCTTGTTCCAATAGATGTTGTGGATTCTCTCTAAAACATATCAAGACGAAGTTCTACTGGGATTTTACTGTCAGAAAACCGCAAGCTATTTTAGTATAGTCTCTCTACAAAATTTTATACGTTCCAGGTGCATTAATTTCGATAGTACGCTACTGTTCACACGATGTGTAGCCTACTAGCCTACATCAAATTTAACGACCAAATTCTGAGTTCGGTTATGGTTTTGCAGTTCCCCATGTATATATAAGTGTTTATGGCATCGGTATGGTTATTTATTAAACTGGACCCGTGACACGTGAGCATTACTTTTGTAGCTCAACTGAACAATTTTGTATATCCCTCTTCATTCTGATAATATTCATACTTATACAGACCAATGACGAATTACGCTATAGGAATCTTGACCTAGAAAACTACCATTATACTAGTAAATTATAAGGTTTAGTGAACGCAATGTGTTTGTTAGCTAATAAAATTTATAGTGCCGCGGTATAATGGAAAAACGCACTTCAACTTAATCTTTGCCTCTGCTATGCAACCAATGCTTATGCTTTTGTATTTCTCTTCTGCAATCTTCACAATGGCGTCTTGGGCATCTGTCCAGGATGTTCCGATGCAGTTGTCGAGCATGAGGTACGCACAGCAGTTCGATAATTGCGCTTAAATTACGAATTGAAAGTAATAGTGAGGCGTGTAGGGTTGTATTTGAAACAAATGGTTGTTTAAAACACGTAAAACGCGTAAAATTATGCCATAATTGTGCAAATGCTTTCCAAAACACATGCTGTATGAGCCTACGGACAATGACCAACCGATATAGCCGACGTATACGATATGGCAGTGGTCGGGAACCTTTTTCGTCTGAAGAGCCGTGTTGGCTTTATATTTACCATTTTAACTTCCAAAGAGCCATACATGTCAATCCATTGTTACGTCACAAGCTAAAATTCGTGGCGCCGTATTTTTGCTGTAAAAGCTCATAGGGTGCTAGTCATCATGTGATAGCGCAATTCATGGTAAAGCTCATATTACTCTACTATAACTACAACACTGATTCCGAAAATGTAAATATTGATCGACCTCTCAATTCTCAAAGTATTCAGCGGTAACATGAACGTTGCACTACAGGCCTACTTCATTTTAACGGTAGTACTAGAAAGCTACTTACCAATCAAGAATGTGAATAGCTAAGCATTGTTTGTACTTTGGATTTGTAATTGTGATTGTCACTTCCAGGGCAGTTTATTTCTCGTCGTGATTCAGGAAGGCAATGTGTATTTGAAAACTAGATTTCCATTCTCTTCGATCAATCAAGATTACGCCGCACGCGATGTCATGTACATCGAATTCGCGAGCGATAGTTGTCGCTGGCGCCACAGTACCTGAACTTTGAGAATTTTATAGAGGGGTCCTAGCCCTTAACCCTGGATACGCCACTGTCTTGACCTCTGAAAGACATGTTTATGTTTCCACGAGAATAATTGTTCTGGTCGTTAAGAAAATTTACCAACAGGTTGCTGCAATATAGATAAAATTAGGTACAAAATTAAAAATATGTCAAAGAGCCATATCTTATACCCAAAAGAGCCATATATGGCTCGCGAGCCATAGTTTCTCGACCACTGTGATATGGGATGGTTGGAACTCTCAAAATAGTCGGTTCAGCAGCTATAGTACGTAGAGGTTTCGTCAAAATGAGTTATATTTACCCTATATTTTCAATTGTCAATGTCAATCCACCATCACGTCACAATTGAATATTCGTGACGTCATGGCTTCAAAAGAAAATAGAAAAAACAATAAAAAGCATCTTTTAAAAATGTTTATTTTTTATTGATATTTGTTTTAAATGCAACCCTAGAGACGTGCATATATTATCTGCAATTGAAGTATAGAATATATTCTTTATATTTGATATATTCTACGCGATCTCTAGTTCTGAAATCCCTGCTCAGGTCTAGGCAATTGTAAATTGGAAGAGATAGCAAAAACTGACGAGATCCTTTTGCAAGCACTTATCAGTTACTCTACGTCAGGGGCGGACAACATGCGGCCCTCGAAGGGATTTTGACCGGCCCGCAGAGAGTTTCTACTAGGGATGGTGTGAACCTCTGAAAGGTTCAGGTTCGTGTGAACGCGAACCTTTTTGAAAGGTTCTGTGTGAACGCGAACGTGAACCTCGTGACGTCACGTGACGTCATATTGCTAATTCCAACCCTATCTTTCAATGAAGTGATAGCCCATATTAATGTACATTGTACAATTGTACATGTACAGTACACGATACCTAGAGACGACTCGGGCAACATAATGCCATAATGCTGAAGTACATTTTGGCGATTTGAACGTCGCAAATGTGTCAACTGTGGGGAAATCATATGATATAATACTCCCATAAAATCAATATCATCCGTCGCTTTGCCAATCATTTCGAAGAGGTGTTGTCAGCTTACGCCTTAACGGCCTGGACCAGACCGGGCAATGTATTCGGTGTATGAGTATTGCTACATTGGTATTAGGCAGAGTGTAATGCAGGCTTTTATACTTGCTACCGATATTAGGCTACCCCAAAAGTTATAGACCTGTAGCCAACACCTCAATCGCACGGATTTGGTTTTAATGATACAGTCAACATATGAAGTGAAGATATACAGCTCTACGCTAGCTAGATTTGTTACATCCAAAAACTATATCAATCTCATTGATTGGTTGAATTGCTCTTTACATGTTTTGTATGTCGCTCGTGATGTTATGTGATTGCCGGTCAGCTCACAGCAGAGAGTCACTATATATTCACAAACGGAAAGTTGGATATTTAGAGCAAAATTTTTGTAACAAAGCAAGTAAAATCTTTGAGATTGTCAAAGTGCATGCTCGTTTTGAGTTTTTTTTTATGCTGCCAGCGCCATGCACAGAATGACCCGCAGTTGAAATGCAATAAATTGGAACCAAAGATTTATAATGAAGTGAAAATTGCAATATATGAAAAAGGTTCACAGTGCAGAACCTACCAAGGTTCTGTTGTGAACGCGAACCTCCAAATTCCCGAGGTTCACACACAGAACGCGAACGTGAACCTCGCGTTCACACCATCCCTAGTTTCTACCTTGAAAGTAAAATTCGATTCTGAAAGTATTGACAAATTTTATTCACAGAATGAATCCAAGTTATCCAACCCGAGGAAGATGGACATGAAACTATTTGCTCTGCTCGGGTGTACATATATTTTCGACCAAGACAAAGCTCCGCTCCAATCTGACTTATGTCCACGTGCAGTCTTTAATAAGGGTTTCTACATACGACATGCAGCCAGAGTTCAAAGAACTTGTTCAAAACTTTTACCGAACACAGATGTCTGATTGACTTCAACGGCTACTGCTAGTAAATTCATTAAATATTGTTTTTGATCTCTATGCTTTAATCTTGAAGTTTACATTAGATACGATTTATTCATTGTATAGGTGGATAAATACGCGATTAGAGTATATATTCTGTAATCCGGCCCGCCAAGTACTTCATTTTCTCATATCAGGCCCGCTGGGCGGAAAAGTTGCCCGCCCCTACGTCAATGTGACAGCCAAACATTGCATGTGAGAAAGAACACACCTTCGTCCGATATCATTACTCCCTCGGCATTCAGATTCTGCCTCAGCGATGTATTCAGCGGTATCGTACTGAGGAAAATGTGATCTTGGATTGTTTGTAGCGAGAGATTCGAATCAAGGTATCGGATTGTTAAGTCCGCGACTCGGTCATCGCTCAAATCCTAAAAATATAATTCAAGAACGTTCAAACTCGCTCAGTCATGCAAGCTGGAATGAAAGACAGACATTCCACCTACTAGGGCGCAGCGAAAAAGAAACCGATTGTGCCTATAGCTTATATAAGTAGCTATATACTTCAGTAAACTATGTAATCGATGCACCTGTAGATCCGATACTTGTAGATTGAAAGCCAGGTTCTTCTCATCCGGTAGTGAATGAATGAAAAAGTTTAGAATCGTTGGAGACTTGATCTTTCTACTCTTCTTGTTATCTTTTATTTCAACTTTATTGACTGAAACACCCTGAAAGTTGTTGAGGTTTGTGACTGGCATCTGATGTATTACTTTTACTACCAGCAACATAAATAAGAGTTACCGAATTTAGTAGTTCAATCACTAATACATCTAATATATATCTGCAATTGCGCACGAAGATATCTGCAAATAGATACGATAATACGTTAACCGAAGTTAACCGCAAATACATACGGTAAGGTATTTCGCTCGCATATTGACTGGCTCGAAGTAGCAGTTTGAAATTGCGGATATTCTGATGTCGACGTCACTAATGCTTGTCTGTTCTCTGAACAAGTTAGTTGGTGTCTTGATAGATCAATATTGTTATCGTGGCGATTACCTTAGGAATATAGGCACCAACATGTCCGTTTCAAAATCATATTCGTCGTTCAGCCAATAGAAGGACTCGCTTCCGAGCTTGCGGGCAATCTAAACGTATCTGTAGGTAATTATGTATACACGCTACTCTATTCAAGAAACCATTATATATGGACAGTCAAAAAATGTTTTATTAGTGATGATACCGTTCCAAAATATGGATCGAATTAAACTTTGTAATTAGGCGCAGATTTAGCTCGGTATGGAAATGGAATGATTGTTTCAAATTTACCTCGATCAACAGATCAGGACGGTAGCCTCCTATTGTCAAGGCTGATACGGGGATACATGATGTTCTTTTCATCTTTTTCTGCATTTTTCGGTATTTTCGTATCAGCTTCTCTGACTTCAATTCTCCCAAGTTCGCCACGCCGTCGGTGAACAGGATGATACAATCACGACATGGTCCATTTATCTTAGGCGCCCTGAGTTATCAGAAAGTAGAGCGCTACTTATTGAAGATCTACAGTTAGAATGGTGGTTTTGCTCTTTCCCAACCATATCGCGGGTTTCAGTCTACTATATATTCGAAAAACAACGCTCGATACAATGGAGAAGTTCTGCACCACAATATCATATATATGAATATCAGTAATAGCTAGATGTGGTCACGAAAATACTTGTAGTGTCTCGTAGTACTCACGTAAATTTTGCCTACTTCACTCAAAAGGTCATGATTTTAGACGACTTCCACTTCTGCGTCAGCTATTTTTAGGTCGAACTTCTTACTTTTTACGTTTTGTATTTTGAAAAGTAGAAAAAACAGTTTTGTCATAACTTCGCGCCACTTCTACGAGTGAAATTATCATAATATTCATGTCAAATATCCCATGAACCACGGTAACCGAATATATTTTCGAAGATTATGCCTATTTGTATAGTGGCATTAGTTATTTTGCGTTGATCGCGAAGACACATTTTGCAATTTTGAAAGTATCCATCTCCGATTTACTACTAAAAGTGTGCGATCCATCGACCCAATCCATAATTTGGAGGTAGGCTACTTCACGTAATCGTAACATGTCTTGGAAATTTTTACTTAGTTCTACTTGAGTTCCAACGCTGGCTTATTTGACCATCTCTAGTAATAGTGGCATAACAACAGGGAATATAGTGAGACTCGTGTCTGCAAAAGGCGATGATATTTTCCATGACCTATGAAACATTCTGTGAATCCTTTAGTCATTGGAATAACGCTGTTTATTGTCACCTTCGTATCGCTTTCAAGGCTTTAATGAGTCCTGCTTCTAAATTCGTGCAGCGTCTAGTTTGTAGCTTCTGAATTTCTTCTCGGGCCGATTGCTGTCAAGGAAGAATATTTCCATCATGTCGTATACGTCGTAGTCACGGGCTCAATTCTCTACTCTGTTTTGTCGAAGCATTTGCTGCATAGGAAAATCGATCTTCGCATCATCTGAAAATGTGACGATTGACAACCAATCGGTATCGTCAACTTTACGCGCCACCAACTCCGCGAACGTCTGAAAGCGGAGAAAATTGAAGTGGAGGCGAGATCACACAGTGACGCAATCCTTGGTTTAGGGTTAGGCTACTTTATCGCAGCCATGTATACTCCGTCTATTAGGTTGGATTTGCACACTATTCTATGTACACGTCACAATTTTAAAACAGGCAGAACATATGGATGTGTCGATATTTACCTGTACCCTCTGAAGCAATGTAATGTCTTGCTTCCCTATTTGTTTCTTCATGCTGGCACTCACGTCTATCAGCAGAACATATCGCAACGGGATTCTTCGACTATTACAGGGTTCCTTTCTTGAGTTCAGTTCCATGACGACATTCATGTTCTTGAAAGATATGAATAACCTGAGTTTAAAATTTACTATGTGTATGATTAGATGGATAACATGAATCTCAAGGTCTGCTCTTGAAAATGTTAATACATACATCATTTCAAAACATCACAGGAGTAGTGATAAATGAAAAGATAGCAAGCTGAATGACTTGGAGAGTAGTCTTCTAATCAAACGTCCACATAGGCCTCGAACATTAAAAAAAGGCATGTACTCCATACCGAATTAGGAGTAATTAAAGATAACAAAAGATGGCAAGCGATGAAAAGGAAGTAACATGAGCTGGCTGAAAGAATACATACCAATCTCGAGCGCAGGCTAGCATGTTGACTTAATCAAGCATATTTGACTTAGCATCGATAAAACCCAATTATTCAATCGAGGATCCATTATCGCTACAAGGTGTATAAAGATGCGCCGCACTGTGTAATACTTGATAAAACCACTAATATGGTTTCTAGTGTGACATAATCGTAATGCCAACGCGGGAAGATACGTGAAAATCGTAGATGAATAAATGATAAATGAAGAATCGTCAGTACATGACCTGACCAAATGGTAGCCTACTTCTATATGATGAGCCGGTACAGACGGTAATACATCAACATTTTTTATCCTTTATAATACTTTGTTAGACCGATTAATCGAGGTTACCTATAATTTGACGATGCTGATTTCTAATTTGCCGTCAGAATTCACTCGATCATCACGTCACAATTTTTGCAAAAATCGAATCGAATTTTACCCCAGAACGGCTGTATGAAGGGCGCTTACTCCCCATTACAGGCAAGAGGTCCGTCTATGATATGACACACATCCTATGAAGCTCTGAACTTACTTAATTAGGTTTGAGGTTTTATCATTTTAAACTATACGCTCCAAATAACCAGGATCCTTAGTATTTCGAAGAAATTTAAATGCAATGAAAGAGAGTCATGTATTTTTTCTAAATCTGTCTTGGTAATATGAAATAGGTGGTTTTTGGTGAGTGTTCTGATTTGAGGTCCAACAAATACACCCTCTTTTATTTTTATCGGCGCTCAAGTGACGAAACTTTTTACGAATGTATTTAGAACGTGCACACTCCTCGTTCAGAGCTTAAAAAAATCACGAGATCCAGTTTAATCAGCGTGCTGTGCATGTGCATGCATCTTTTTTTTTGCATAGCCTAGGCCCAGGTGGGTGTCTGATTTCAAAGACTACTCCAAGTCGTTTCGACGCCTATCTTTTCATTGTATCGCAGTCTTGCGATGGTGTGAAACGATGAAAAGATTAATAAACTGATACTGATGCCAAAAACTAGTGCTAGAATACTTACTTATAAATAGTTACTTTTTACTTTTAAATAGTTACTTTTTACCTTTTACTTTCTACTTGAGTATAAATTGACGCCGTTACTTCTACTTCTACATGAGTGCCTATCGTAAGTACTTTGACCACCTCTTATGATGTCACAATGGTTATAACTATGACCTCACAGCAACTGTTTTAGTTCTGACTTGCAAAATTTTATAAAAGATCTTGACGTGATAGAAAAAAGTGACTTCATATTTGTAATCAGCGTACGAAAATTGACTTCATAGTCACCATTTTGACCAGAAAGTAAAAATCATATTGACCGGTTTATATATATCATCAATTTCTGTACTCGGAATAAATGTGAAAGCAGTCGAATATTCTAATTTAACACGACATTGTACCATAGATGATTTATCCAGCTTGCAGTAGTACTTGGTTTGTAGGATCCCTCCACGCCCCGCATTACTTCCATCAGCCAGCGAACCCATGACTCGAGGCGCCTGGTAGTTGTCAGCAAGTATATCAATGCAATTCAATATTCTTGAAAACGGGCTTATATATACCGCCGATGTTTATCAATAAATATATATTACTTTAAATGCGTCATAAACGCGACTTCAACAAGAAATCGAATATAAAATTTTTTTGTAGGGCTGTAGGAGAGTAATGTATGCATTCAATAGTTTGCCTGATAACATGTATTACGAGACCCACAACACTTCGTCGTAAAATGTAGCATGAAACTGGTTTAATGCCCTGATATCGCAACTTTTTAATAATGTTTGATTGTACTTTTGTTCAACACATCATTGTAGCTGTATCATCCGTCATGAAATAAAAACTTATTGTCGCCGAAGCCATAGTTTAATACCTTGCAAGGCATTATAGCTGCACATGGAGTGCATTCACCTTTGAGAAAAATCCTTCAGCGAATCCTATCGACATTTATATTTCAATCATTTTTGCATGTAGACTAGGGTTGCATTTAAAACGAATTGGCAAAACAAAACACAAACAAAAATGCATTCGTTTAAAACACTATTTAAAACATGCTTTAAAAAAATGGCCTTTAAAAATTTGTGTTGTTAAAAAAAATTGTATAATTATGTCATAATTGTGTAAATACTCTCTAAAAACAGCCGACGGACGATTACCACCCGATATAGAAGGCGTATAGGATATGGGATGGTTGGAACCTCGAAATAGTCAGTTAACAGCTATAGTAAGTATGCTAGATCACCTGGTACGCATTGAATGCTCTGATGATGATAACCGCCACCGTAAAATGCTGCATGACGATGTATAGCCCTGGATTAATATATTTTTGGTCCGTATATGACAGGGGTTAGAGGCCTATTTCGTCATGGAACTATTTTTACGCTATATTTTCGATTGTGAATGTTAATCGAGTATGACGTCACAATTCGTGAAGTGATGGCTTTAAAAAACAAAACAAAAAACATGTTCGTTTTAAATGCAACCCTAATATAGACGGTGTTATAATACTCCAACGTAATCGGGGCGATATTTTCTAACCTTAAAGTGTTGATTTGAGACGGTTACTAATAGATCGCGCATTCCATGACTGTCATTTAATTTACTAATCCCAGATATGATTGCTGTTCGACAACTTAGTCCAGGGGTGTGCAATTATTTTCCTCCGCGTGCTAAATGAGAAGTAGAAAATACGTTGGCGGGCCGAGTGAAAATTTCAGCTATATTTTCCAGCGTAGCTTAATTTTATTTCCAAATTACATCGTTTTTAATGCTGCTCAGTGAATATGTTGAAGTTAGGTAATGAGAAAATGGCGGTTAATTAAAAAAATATATATCTATTTGTCGTCATGACTCGACACAATAACAAACATGATCCATTTTAAACTCTATTTAAACCCCTATCCCCGTTCATCTAATAAGACACTAGAACAGTGGTTGTCAAACTTTTTTGTGCACGCTTCCATAGATGATAGTGAAAAATTTAGACCCCCTATGTCATGATATCTCAAAATAATAAAAAGAGTAACGAGAATTCTAGCAATCCCAACGGATGGTTTGATATCATGAAAGGTGTTCATGGCTGATGATGAGGGAATTCTGAAATATCAAAGTCGGACAATACACAGAGCCATAACTATATCACCATAATAACTGGGTAAATCGCGCTGTGCGTGAAAAAAAAATTCATTAAACTTCGGCTTCGCGCCCCACTTCAGATGCTTTCACGCCACCCAGTTAGAGAACCACTGCACTGAAATGTATATGGCATAGTACAAAGTTTATTGTCTTGGTCGCTGCCTTCCGAGCAGTGTTCTGTTCACCTCAAATAGCCGTGGTGTTGAGCGAAGCTTGCAGTTTTTCTGAAATTCGCCTTCCCTTGACCAAATGTTTCGGGTTTTGTCATAATTAAAATCCTTAATCTCGGCGACATGCTCGGCAAAAACTAAAATGACGGGCTCACCTCTAACTCCAGTATACAAATATTTAATGCTCTAACCTTCTTTGAATTTCAGCTTTCTGCTTTTTTTTTTTGACATGCCCGTTCATCCTTTATGGGTGATGTATATGATGACTCATATAGTAATCGCGAGCACTGATTGACTTGTTTTACGAATTAGGGATTGGGAAACGCCTCACGTAACAATTTGAAACACATACCGTAAAATGCGTAATGCGGCAATGGCAGCAAAGAAAGTTTGACCTAAACTATTTGGAAAGAGTGATTTCTTATGACTTTAATTCCTACTCATACTTTGCCACATTGCCTTGATTTTGAGTCTCAATTATTCATGTGAGGTACGTAGGCAGCATAATCGTGGCGTATTAATGAACACGCTTCAAAGTAAACGAATTTCCTGTTTAGTTGATACAGTTGATATGGTTTTCGTCCACGCGTCAACGTTCAAAAAGCAGGTTTTATGTTATGAATTCCAAGCAACCTTTCGCGGGCCGCACAGAATGGATTCGCGGGCCGCATTTGGCCAACGGGCCGAACTTTGCCCAGGTCTGACTTAGTCTGTGCTGGTTTTAAGTGTCCAATACGATATTATTTGTGAGGCTCTGTTATAAAAGCACGACTTCAACAATAGCTAACGACAACCCTGTGCTCCAGGGCCTCGTAGACGGGGATCGCGTAGCAACAAACAAAAACTGGTATATGCCCGATTCATGACGGGTCCTAACGCGCGTGGATAGTGAACATCATAGCAACTGCTCCTTCAGATAATTAAGTATAGGCTACTCTGAAGGGATATGGACTTATCTCCTTCTTGTAAAAATGGAGGCCTCTTCTCATATTGCAATCGTGTTGGACTCCCCTACGTAAAGCTATTTTTTCTAAAATCCTATATCTTTTATTCCCTTACTATGCCTCCTGTATGCCGGTGTTATATATACTTGGGACTTTACACGGCGTTCTGTGAAATGTTGAGTTCTTCATTTTAATAGCCACCCCAAGATCATTTGTTTGCTGTATACCAACGTTTTCCGTTAATGAAATGGCTAGGCAAACTTTTTATGGGAGTGCCTTGTTTACGTATTTGCTAGTCTTTGCGGTCACTCAAAATCCAACACGAAGAGGTTTTAAAATATACAATAGTGACCTCTAATAGGAACTGTATTGCTACGGCAAACATGGAAAATATGTGCCCCCATGCCATGCCCATTGCCCATTACTGTTAAGGGCAACAGGCGACGGGAAACGCAATGAAATTCAAAGCACTAATGAGAACTTATTTTTTTGAAATTTGCGCAAAGTAGCAAATTCAATATAAGGATTCACTGGGAACAGTGAGAAACAAAAGTTTCAAAAATCAATATTGTCTCGAATTTGAAGCGATGTGTGCGTGTCTGATTCTTTCGTGCTCGGTTGAAACTTTCTTCGTATATCATCACCATCCCGCAGTGTTTGTTTGGTTTTGTGGTATTCATGGTGTTTTGTCGACTACTATGGTCATTTACACCAGGCCGATATTCTTCTTATATTCCGTAACTGCCGACTTATAGCACGGCCCACCTCTAGGCTTTTGTAAGACACCGCTGAAGCGGATGATGTGGCGAGGAGGAGCCTAGGTAAACCTCCAACACTTAGGTATCGGAATTCGGAAGTCGACCTCGGTCGGACTCGAACCCGCACCCATTGGTGTTGCAGCCGCGGATTATACCACTGCGCTATCTCGCCACCATCCCGCAGTGTATTTGCATTACTAACAGTCGGCAGGCGTTCGGCTATGATCCACTGAGGTATAGAAGCACGTGATTGCTTAACTCTTGTAAATTATAGTCTGTCTAGGTCTGAAGGTGTGACGCTTTTACTCGCAATACTGACATAACAAACGTGGGATACAGACTGCTGGTAATTTTAACGTGTTTTTTGTAAATGCAACATATTGTTAAACATCTCAGAATTCCACTCGCTGGTCACAGTAGTGTCCAACCTCTGGAATACGTGGTCATGCTGATCTGGTACCATATGATAAGGTAGGATTGCCATATTTTGAGATCCAGAAAGAGAGACAGTTTTCACAGGCTGCAAAGTTACTATGGCGGACGAGTAAACGGGTGATTTTTCGACTCGACTCCTGAAAAACGGTCATTTTTCCAACTCGACTCCCGAAATACCCGTCATTCGTCAGTTCGGCCAACATTTCGCGCAATTCGTGGTCTTTGAGGGCAGTTGAGGTTGAAACGGAAAACAAATTGTCAAAAAGGATGACATTTGGTCAAAGGCAGGGCATTTCTGGGAAAAGGACGTATGGTATTGGTAATCCTATGATAAGGCGATGACAGCGGTTTGTATCTATCTTTAATTATATCGGTCGGGTCGGATAACGTCACTGATATCCATCAGACGCCATCGTAATTCCACAGTAACTTTATTTAAAACTAAATACACGGATCTGCGAGGAAATGCTGTATTTATGATATACAATATACATTTAATTTGTTGCTCATAATGTACCAGGTAAAACCGTGAACTTGCACTCCCAGACACATAGCAATAGGTCTCTCTATCTCTCTATACAGGCTTAGTTGTTCTCGATCTATACATAAAGGATACTATCGTACTTGAAGTACCGGTGGGAAGATCATTATCATGAACTGCCGGGAATATATAAAATGACTTTGGTAAGATAAGATCAATCTCTGAAACAGTAGACGAAGTACCCAGTACCTTATTTGGTCTACACAAATCAATAAAGTGACGGTATGAACTGAGTAAGCATAGATTTGGGTTCAATTTCTACTAAATTTATAATATAAATTAATGAGGACATGCTTTCAGGATAAATCTAAGAAAATTGATGTTGTTGTTCTTCTATGACCTCATCTCATGTCAACGATGTCACGCCGCCGAATTATTTGCTAGATTTGAATCTGCAGAGTTTTGACGGTGAATGCCACTTTCGGACGGGGCACTTTCTGGTTTGCTTCCGTCGCTGTCACCATTCGCATCGTCTTCGAACTCTTCTTCTTCGTACTGATTCTCCAATCTCTCGTTTTCCGCTGATTTCCGCTCCCGTTTTTGCCGTTGCTCTTCTACATGTTCCACTTCCTTCACAACGAACTTCGCCTAAAATGGTCGGCCACGTAAGCTTATAATATTCCGTTATATCGTATTTCAATCGCGTAAGATTGTATTTGTTTCGGAAAACTACGAAGCGGCATAGATTGTTTCTCGATCTCGCAAAAACCGAATGTACAAGTACACATTTTTAGCTAACAGATTGTGTATTCACACCAAGATGCGTGATCAACTAGAATACGTACAAATATTGAACGAAGGAGCGTTGGTACATAGGATTTATAACGAAGTTTCAAATCATGAATTAAAGTCAACCGTTTCTTCCGCTCAGTAACCAACAGAACTACCGTAATTTTCCGAATATAGTGCGCCCCCTTGTATAATACGCACCCTTAAAATGGCGTGTAAATTCTGGGAAAAAGCCTGTGCCCAGGGCCGTAACAGCACTTCGCCAGCCCCCCCCCAAAACGTTGGTCTTAGGCCCCCCATGTGTTGATGAACCGAACTTTTGGGGGGCTTCGCCCCCCAGACCCCCCTCAGCCTGTTCGCTTAATACTGCTACGTACTTATCCTCTACGTTGGGTGCCGTTTAGTGGGTCAGCTTTTCTCGTCCCGAACGCGCAATGCGCGGAAAATTTCTATAATTCATGATTAAATAGGTCAATATGATCGGGAATTGCATATATGTTGCTATCAATTTTTGTCCTCTCTCTTGTCACGTAATCAGATTTGCAGGTAAAGCTGAGTGAGGTGTGTTTGAAAAGGTAGGACCCCTCAATATTATAATTAAACATATTCGGGCGTATACCCGTTGGCAGGAATGAAACAGTACTTCGTCTGACCCCGCAAAAATTTTAGGTCTGGGGCTCCCATAGGGTGATAAAACCTAACCCCCATCACCTTGTTCGCTTTTGCCACGAAAAGAGGTGTACTGCTTAGTGAGCCAGCGCGAAGCGCGAAAATTTTAGAAAATTCATGATAAAATCGGTCAATAAGATCGGGAATTGCATGTATATTGCTATCAACTTCTTATCCTCTCTGCTCACGTAATCAGATTTACCGGTAGAGCTGAGTGAGGTGTCTTGGACACTGTAGAGCCCGTCGGTATGACTCCTTAACATGATGTTATTTCGTGACCTCCTGACTGCTATATAAAAAATATAGAAGCGCCATAACGTAGGCTACGAAAATAAAAGACGCACACGATTTCAAATTGGTATTTCTTCAGTGGCATATAATTTTTCCCTGCGGGATGGTATTTGTCTTGTGAGGTTCAGAATGCCAAGACAGTATTTTGTATATAACGAAGTTTTCGGTCAGCATTAGGGCAGTCCTTTTCGGCCAAGGTTTTCTCGCTGCCGATCGTTCTGGCACCCTTCTTGGAGTCGCATGTTACATGGCCCACTTTATATGTCTTGGTGCGTCGTGGCGCGGTAATGGCCAACGCCAATATGCCCATTTCTATAAATGTTGCGTATTTTTTCTTGGGGGAAGAGAACCCCAAAATGAAGATAATTGGCAACTCGAAATCGGGGCTAGCGCGAAAATTTTTTGAAAAAGTTGCATAAAGTTTCAAAGAATACTATATAATTTATGCTAATTCACGAAATAATTTTGGGCCCCCTTCGAGCTCGGCCCCCCAATTGGGGGGTTTGGGGTGCGGCAGTTACGGGCCTGCCTGTGCCCATGTATAGTACGCATCCTGCATTCGAAGTACATGAATAGTTATGTTTCAGTATTCGATGTCATTCTGTTTTGCGATGTCACTGTTCAACTATCATGACATAACGATCGCTAATTATACACTTAACGGCATTGTCTCAAACGATAGTAGATAGCAGCCAAAGCCTGCGAGGCCCGCGACGCGATAGTTCAGGCCCGCAACAATATCTTGCGCACGAGGCCTATTATAGATGCGATTGCTCAGGCAAACGATTATGTCGTGCGCACCAGGCCTGTTGGAGATGCGATTATAGTGTTTAGGCCAGCGATTACATCTTGCGCACATAGCGTGCTGTTAATGCGATTGTTCAGGCCTGTAGTTGACGCGATAAATTAGCGAGAATTGCCGCGTGCGGGTGCAGCAATCCAGTGACCTAATTTCGCTCGCGTACAAACTAGAGGTCGACCGATTATCGGCTTGGCCGATTTTCGGCGCCGATATTTGGAACTTTCTCGAATATTGGTATCGGACAATCTAGGCCGATATCGCGACCGATATTTTATATCTAACTACAATCTACCTTTTCTGAACTGATCTGCAATTCTGTATCATGTTTTGATTTTCGGGTTATCCCAAATTTCAACGAATGTTCACAATTAAGCAATAAGTCTTTTCGATTTCAGTTTTCTCGTTTGTTGTTCACCTTTCTGTGGCATGAACAAGTGCCACCTTGCCTAATATATAATATTTTTGGCGAAATAGTTCTCTGCTCCTTCCATATTAATATCGGCCTATGATATCGGTTATCGGCCTTGTGAGCGTCGAAATATCGGTATCGGTATCGGCCTGTAAAAATCAATATCGGTCGACCTCTAGTACAAACGGCAACCAACTCAGCAGATCGCTTGCTGTTGTGCAGCGGAACAGCGCAGATGCTAATTGGCAACACGCTTCTCGCTAATTGGCAGCGCGTAACACTGATAATACGAATTACTGGGCATGATGGCTGAATGTGATGCGCGATTAAAAGAAACATGAAGAAAGGGTGATTTCAAGTTATGTTTCGAGGGAGATTTATTTCAAGGCTTGTTGTACCCATGCATAATACGCACCCCCGATTTTAGGCCAAAAAATCGGGAAAATTTTGCGCATTATACATGGAAAATTACGAGTACTGATTAAATATATACAGCGAAAGAAAAACTCTGATTCATAATTATGATTAGCTCAAATGGGCTCCAAATTGAAACACACAAATAAGGAAATGCTGGTCAGTCGCTAACAAGCCCGGTGAACTATTCGATAAACACTTAAACACCCCGAAAACTCGGTTTCTGAATTATGAAGTATAGGTAATAGTACAGCTGCTACGCTAAGATGCAGTATTTGCATTGTACTTTTTCCAAGATATTCTGTTCCGTTGCAATGTAGCTTGGTTTCAATAGATACTTCAATATCTGTAATCTACTTATGATTTGATATTGCATTTACACTTGACAAATCCTAATCCTGTGAAATGATGATCAGCATTCGGCACAGATAATGAATTCTGGGGCAGTATACTATATGAAAGTGACGGGCGTACTTGAGAAAGTTTCGCTACAGCAATGCTTTGTTTAGCACTGTATACCATTCTAACTGCTAAAACTATACTATTGTGGCAACCCGGTGTTTCCAGAATGTTATGTATTTGCCGTTTTGAAATTATGTTGCGTGTGGTATGGCTGGAGACCGCGTGTGGAGATAGTTGATTAAGGTGTTGGCTGAGAGCGTGGCTGAAGATGGATGTGAGTGAGTATGTATGTCTCTGTGTTTGGTATCGTGAAGTATGAGTTGAGTAGTCGGGAGAAGCAGCATGAAGTAGTTGTAGTATTAGACAGTTAAGGTGTGAAGTAGCAGGTAGTTGGCATTGTATTTGTACGCTAGAGGTGGATGTATCCTATCGGAATCTACGTTCCGATAGATTGACTGGGGCATGAAAAGATCACGGACGATGCTGTGCGAGCATCTAGCTAGGTAGTGATATTGTCCCGTAGTTAGTCTCTCGCCTGTAGATGGCAAGGCTGGTGGTGGTGTAGGTTTAGGTCTTGCTGTCGGAATATGGTTTGTGTGAACTAGTGTGCTGTGTGTAGGCCCGTGTCTCGTATTGTTAGGTCGTATGTGTACGTTATGCAGTTTGTGTGTATCGCTATGTATTATGAAAATGTGAGTCTAGTGTGAAACGCCGTTTTGAGTACTGTGTCGCAGAATATAATCTTAATATAACCGTATGGACTTGTGCACTGTGTTAGGCGTTTCGTGTGACAAGCGAGGAGCAGGTGGCGATCGCAGAGAGACGAGGTCCCGAGCCCAGGAACACAACCGCTTCCCCGTTAGGTACGTAACGCCGTATCGGGGTCGCTACACTATTTATTACATTTAAAAGGCAAAATTGAGTCAGGGATCCCTATTTTAGCAAATGTCGTTTCCGACCGCTAGGTACTTGATTGTAAGTAATTAAAACGAACAAAGCAAGGAATGGGCAACGGACTGAAAACAAGGACCTTTTAAAAGTTGGCATCCTCGTACTGTCCCCGTGACCTTCGCGTATATGGAAATGAATATACCAGAATGCAAATTTGGTTAAGGTCGAAAATAGCTTGCTTGATAGCAAGGATCTATATTGTTTCGTATAGTTGGAACAGATAATGTCAAAATGTGTAATGCAGGTTAATAATGCCCCAAAACATGCGTAATGTTTGCATCATAGACAGGATTATTATATGGATGGAATACGAGGTATATTATCTTGAACGTAGTGAAAGTGAAAGTGAACTTACCCAAGCAAATAACGTGGCAGCTACATTGCTGACTGGCTCGACATCATCAATTTCTAAACCTTTTAGCAACTTCCCCGACTTTTCCGCACCTTCCGGTGTCAAATGTTCTATGCGAAAACGCTTCACCCGTTTTGTCATCGAATAACGGTCCAATCGTCCCATCAAATTCTGTATCTTTACCCAAGTCTGTTTGAAAAATTGTACAACGTCAATTTTTGTATCATTCAAACATGACTTCCGGCTTGTTTTCCAAAGCATGTCACCGGGTTATTTTGACACTGCATTGTGCAAACACACTCCAACAAATGTGCGGCACCTAATTGTAACTATGTGTGTACAGGAAAATATATATAAGGTTATCGCAGTGCGTGTAACTCGAAAACAAGCAAATATAGTAGACATCTGAGGTGCATTATAGTAAATAGTTGCTATCGTACGTTAATTTCGTCACTTACTAGCTCTTTTGGGTCTTCTCCAAGAATCGTGAAAAATGCTTTCATGACTTTTTTCACTATTACCGGCGGATAGTTATACGAGTGCACTTCCGATATTGTCGCTCGTGACATTTTGGAGATTTCCTGTCGCAGTCTCAACATTTCAAGAAGATGAACCAGCATTGCTTCCGCTTCTGAATACTCTTCCTGCATATGCTCTTCATATCTGGGAATAAAAGAACCATTATACATATGCTTATATTATGGAAGGCAATGATTTAATAAGAAACTATGTTGGCTGCACCAGTAGAATTTAGTAAGCTGAATTTGTGCCTATTTGAATTCACATTCACAAATTTCTACCGCTTTGTCCAATTTTAGCATATATTCATACATCTGATTCCTGTGGGATTCTCACTTCTCGTCACCAATGTCATTTGGATATTTGTATCCCTTGGATATTTGGATCAACCAAAAACTGACATTTCAAGAATCTCGCTATAATGCAATAACATAATTTGAATCTGAAAATAATATTGAACATTGCTTCATACCCTCCATATTTCGCATCCATCAGAGCGTTATAAAGCGTTTCCACGTCTCTTTTTTCTATCCCATCGTTCAGTCTCTCCCGCATTCTCTCAATCTGTAGCTCTTTCAAAAGCTCTCTCGCTGCAAGGGCCGCTTCAACTTCTTCGTCTTTGAAGTCGCTTACATCCAAGTTATTCACAGCTTTTTGGAGAAGATCTAAATCCCGAGCTACCATTGCGTTGTCGAGACTTTCGTTCAGCTTATCCAATGCTCTCTTGCGTTTCGCCGCCGCCCGTTCTTCACGCCTTCTCTGTCTTTCTTTGCGGCGTTTATCTTTGCGTAAACGATGCAGTTCTCGGTTGGCAGTGTCTTGAAGCGCATCATTGGTAACATTTGCCTCCTTCATATCTAGCAAGGCTTCCTCAATCAGTTCAATGTCCTCTTCGTCGATCGCACTTTCTAAAGCCGCGCATCTGTTTTCCGCGTCCAGAAACGCGGCTAATTTTCTAGCCTCGATCAACTCCTCATTTTTTATGAACGGGGCTTTGCTCGCTTTGTCCAACGCATGCGTTAACCGAGCGAAATTTCGAGATTCAATCGCCTCTTCTAATCTGTAGCGTGCCTTAGCAGTTTTATCGGTTTGTTTCCTGAGCTGTTCTAAGTCATTTGTTGCTTGGTACAGATCTGATTCATTCGTTGATGTGAACACATTGCCATAACCTTCGGCTTCTTTCTTCAATAATTTCATTTTTTCCAAAGCCACGCTCAAGGTAGGGAGGTTTTCAGGTGTTAGAGAAACCTTTAAGTCGACCTTCAACACTTGAATGTCATTAAGTATCTGCTGCTTCTTTTCGTTTAAGACATCGCGATTGAACGTTGCTTGACTCATTAATCCTCCATATTCTTCTTTATACATACCATACCCTTTTAATTCTGGCTCTATTCTATTCATCGTGTCAACTCCTTTCGAAATTTGATTAAAATTATCGGCGATCATTGGTAATTGAAGCTGTGGAACACACTCTGTCACATCTTTTTCGATTTCATCTCTTTCAGCTTGTAAGATTTTCAGAGATTCTGTTCCGTGATATAGAATATGCTCGTGTTCCTTTGTGAAGACGTCCACGAAACCGTTTGCTTCCTGCTTTGCCACAGTTAATGTTTCAATCGAATCCTTCAATTTCTGATAATTGTTCGGTAATTTTGGCAAAGCGGCGTTTGCGATATGCAGATTGATCGTTTCGATTATATCTTCTCGTTTGGTCATCAATGTCGCTAGGTTTGCAGATGCTTGGGTGAATATCATTTCCCTGTCAGCAGTGAACACATCTTTGAATCCCATTGCTCTTTGCTTCAGGGTGCTCACTTCATCGACTGCTTCTTTGAGCGATGCGTAGTTTCTTGGAATAATGGGAAGCTCTAAAATAGGAAGAAGTTCGTCGAGCCTTTTTGTAATTGCTCTCTTCTCAGCGGTCAGGATGTCACTACTTTCGATTGCATACTTGAGAGCGTCTTCATCGCTTTCGGTGAGCATACCTTCGTAATGCTGATCAGCCTCTATTTTTATACTCTTCATTTGAGCTGTCGCCATGTTGATTGCCTCATAATTGACTGGCCGTCGTGGAAATCGTAAGATTGGCACAATATGGTCCATTTGATTTTTCAGTTCTTTCATTCTGGAAACGTATCGTTGGTGTTTTGCGATACTTTCGTTTAACTCGAGATCTTGTTGGTGTGTGAACACGCCTTCGTGATTCACTGAATTTTTCTTCAATCGGATTAAGATCTCAATTGCAGCTGTTTTGGCTGTGATGTTAGTTATTGTCGAAGGCAGATTTAAAATAGACAGTTGCTTAGCGATTTCCCCTCTCATGCTATGCTTCGTTTGCATCATCTCCACTGCGGCTTTTCCTCGTTTCATCATTTCTTCGTCCCCAGCATGGAAGGTCATGTCTCTGTTTTGTCTTAGCTCCCCGAGCTTTGCTAATTGCTGTGATACTGATGCAAGGTCCTCCATGCTAGCAGCTTTCTCCAATTCCCTTTTCGCCTTTTCCAATTGTTGTCTTTGGTTGATCTCATCGCCTACGTAACGTAAATATCGCTCATCGACAGAGCCGAACAGCTTGAGCGCCTTGAGGTCTGAAAAATAGACACATTTCGTTATCCTGTAAGAAACGTATTATCACAATGTCCTTGCTATTGGCACTTGACTCATCGTTACGTAAAAGAGTTGGAAGTATATGTAATTTGCTATAGACTACTTGCCTTACCTTCATAACAAGAACGCATTTTTTCCAAATCGCCACGCGCGATAGCATTACTAGCCGCATTCTTCACCACACTGAAAGACATGAGTTCATGAGTTCAGTTATGTAGAATTTGAAAATGTGATTATGTTTGAATATACTTAATATCAATATTTCCTCCGCCCACGTGCAGCCTTCTTATGCATCTTAGGTTCTGAATAAAAAGTACTTAAGTTAAGCGACATTGAGCCAGCGTTTGCATGAATCGAGTCATGACTTGACTACAGTGACGTATTTTGAACTAGAGTCACTGCCGTAAAATGACTCGACTTGACGCTGACTCGACAGTCGACATATCGGAAATGTGGAATGGCTTCTGACTCGAAGAAATATGTTCAATTCATCGAATAGTGTACATCGCAAAGCATTCTGAACCTCTCAGCCGCACTAAAAATGACCACGTCATCAATACCTATCGTTTAGTTAATGGATTCCATTACCATTTATTCTTCCAATAGGGTTAATTTTATCAATAGCGATATCACAGACAATCAGTTTCTGCTCGCGTCATCACTGCAGGCATAATATCATTACATTGTATACAGTCATTTAATCACTATCACTTGCGTGACAGTAACGCGCAGCTGAACCACTGTGTAGGATTTACGAGCACAAATAGTAATGATCGGCGACAGTTTTGGAATAGCGATGCAATTTGTGCCCTGTTTCGACATGCGGTCGTTACATCCCAATCCACACCGAAGGCCTGCGTTGATATATGACAAAGTCCCTAAGGCAGGGGTTCTCAACCTGGGGGCGCGGGAGGCTCTCAGGGGGGGGCGTGAGAGATTTTTGCCAATTTTGTCAATGTCTGTATAAATTGTGACTAAACATGTGTTTCACAACCATTCTGAAGATACGATTATTGAAGATTAAACTTAATTCGTGTTCTAGAAAGCTTAACAAACTCAAACTCCAGCAGTCGCGCTCAACGGAGTATAGGCTGACTTCAACTTCATTTGAGCAAATTTTTGATATTCTTTGAAGATTTAGAGAAATTCCTACGTGCAAGTCATTCATTACTTTAGCTTTGGCAGTAGCCTAAATCTCTGTGCGATAGGTAGCTGTTGTTGATAGCTGGCGAACTGCACTGCCTAAGACAGACTTAGATGCAATATAGGTTGCCCGGTTTCGCCCTCAATTTGACTATAAATCAACACGATTTAATTCATTGCCAAAACTGATCAAATTTAGCATGGCAGGACAGGACGACGCCGTGCTCTCTGTAGTCACTACCAGCATCAGGATTAGTCTCAGTGCAACCTACCTTGAAATTAATTGATGTCCTTTTCAATGTTTTTTTGTTATTTTCAAACAAGTTTGGGGAAGTTTGTCAGCAATGTAAAAGACTAAACAACTGTAATGCGGATTCAAAATTGGCGTAAGATATACCTTATGTATACTATTATATCAGGGGTGGGCAGCCCGTACGGCCGCATGCGGCCGTAGAAGGGAATTTGTGCGGCCGTCGACGCCTAATTCAATTAGTATGTGTTGGCAGCTGTAGACATGCAAATTGCAATTACGAATTCACTCCCGAATTTTAGAAGGATTTTATTTAATCTTGAGATTTTCTTCGCGCTCCGCGCAATTCAACAAGACTTCATTTTTCGATTTTAATGCAGTAGCGCCCTTCTTAATTGGAGCAGGAATGGGAATCCTCAAGTAATAACAATTCATTCGCGGCTCCGAAAAATTTTCGCGCTCCGCGCGACAATATGCATTCACAGCAACTATTCATAACATTGCCACTAGCGATTTCGGTGCGTACCATAGGCCGTTGTGAAAAGTAGAATAGTCCGGAGTTCACCGGGAATGGATATGGTCAGTTTACCATAGGCATTTTGCGTCCAGATTGTTCATTGCGGCTATGCCCTGGAATGCGGCCTTAGGCTACATAAGTAATCGAAATGCGGCCATGATTAGCAGGAAGGTTGCCCACCTCTGTATTAGATGATGTGCTCTTTTTGACATGACGATAAATGTAAGGGGGGCGCGCGATTTCTTTGACCCTCGCCAAGGGGGGCGCGTGTCAAAAAAGGTTGAGAACCGCTGCCCTAATGCATAAATATTCATCATTCAGCTATTTAGTGGTTGTTTAAGTCCAAAGTCCCAATGCATACAAAGCGAATACCTCTTTCTCTTCTTCGAGTTTGGCTTTCATAGAAGTACTCAGAAAAGGCTGCTCGCCCTTGAACACTCCTACCCCGATCGGGCTTTCGCTTTCTATGGAACTTTCCATACACGCGAGAATCGGGAAATTACGATTGCTGGAATTAAATATGTACACAACTTTGTTATGCATAGCAGTTCTAATGAAAATGTCATTACGAATTATTTATCAATACATAAGTTAAATTATATTAAGTTATTAAATCACGATTAGTCAACCTTCTGGTAAGTCATACCATGGGTATGAAAAAAAGCTTGCGGTGAAAAGATGTGTTAGATACAACATGTACTGATATACAGTTTAGACAAGCCATTGATCCTATTTGCTAATATAATGTATCAATTATACACCTGGACAGTTTAGTTATAGCCCATTAGTAATCATTGTAATAATTTTAACCAATCCTTACTCGGTTAGTTTCACCATTTCCTGCGCACGAGTAATTCGCTCTGTCCATTGCATATGTGACGTCATAACTCCAGCAGCAAGAGCGCTACCTTGTGGTAAGATGGAGGTTGCAGCAAACCTGATCTCGTTCAACTCTATGCAGGCTTGTTGAAATAAATGCTGGGGATTTTCTCTGTTGTATAAATAAAGATCCTGTTTACTTGGGTTGTGATGAAAGGCTATAACATACAATTTTAGTTGAAATTCATGTCTTCAAGTTGTAGTATCGTTCTAATACACGTGATCAATGAGTTCAGTAGTTGACTTCGCCATTTAATGCCAAATTTATTCACTTCAGACATTGACTTACCCAATTTGGTCCTTTGCTTGACCAATGTATGTGGCGCATACAGATTTGTATTTTTCATGTGCAACCTTCACGATAGCATCTTGGGCGTTCATCCAGGATATGCCAGTGTAATTGTTGAACGTAATGTAGGCACAGAATTCCAGTAATCGATCTGAAATCGTAAAGTCAACTATTGAATTTGCTGGTTTTTGTCACGAGATTTCATTAACGGTGCGTGCACTGTGCAGTTCACACACGCTCTTTGTTTGCATTTGCACTATGAATTTACTTCGCTTGCGTGTTTGAAAACAGATCGTACTGCCACTGCACCAAATCAGGTCAATCTGTACAAGCTATCTCCGCGCGTATAATCAAGCACGGCAACATTTTAAGCAACATACCTTCATCTGATATCGTTATATTCGACGCGTTTGGATCCTGCGCCAGCGACGTCTTCAACGACGCGGTGCTGAGTGAAATATTTTCTCGTATAACTTGAGCCTGGAGGTCGCAATCGAGGTACTGGATTGTTACGTCCACTATGCGTTCGTTGTGCAAATCCTAGAAATCGGTAATAGTTCCGTCGTTTTCAAACTAGCGAAAATGTCCGGCAACGATTATTCATAGATAGACCGCAATATCACGGTGTATCTTTGTATCGAGACATTTCTTGGTTAGCGATATCTCTAGAGCAGCGCTTCTTAAACAGGGGTCCACGGACCCCTTGGGTACGAAGCACCAATTATGGGGTATGAGATGCAGTGTGCAATTACACGCTATTTATTTATACATAATGTTTTACAAATTAGCATAAAATGGAATATTATTGGCCGTTGGCCGGATCTCTTCAACCCGTACCTTTTCTTCGCGCTCCGCGCGATTCCCTTTCAAGAGCATTCTTGCTTTGAATTTGGGTATGCAATTCCCTCCGATAAAATAATAGTATGCTTATAATAAAGAATACAACACAAGTTGCAGAAATTAGTCTAGACTTTTTTGCAATTATGAGAGCATGGTGCCTTAAGGCCGTTGGTTTTTTTCAATTCAATGCAATTTATTGCTGCGATTTTCATCATTTCATTACACCACAAGACTGCGATACAATGAAAGATAGGGAGGTGTCAAAACTACTTGGAGCAGTCTTCGAAATCAGACACTCACCTATGGCCTAGGCGATGTAAAAAAGTAGGCATGCACACTGAATGAGAAGTAAAAGAAGATATTATAAAAGGACAGGTGACAAAAAGGTGGCATGTGTCCAGGTGTGTAAAAAGTGCCGGGGTGGAACTGTCACACTCCACCATTTCGGCGTGGCCGTAACTTCCGCCCAAGAACACGCCAAGACCAGTAACATTTTGGTGCACCGCCGGCGGCGATCAACATTTGGATCCTAAACTCACTGCACATCGGCGAAACGTTGGATATTAATATCTTCAGTCATTGAAATGTCTGATGTCCATGAAATCCACATAAGTTGTGTTGAAAACATTATGGGGGCCCAATACGAGCCTTTGGGGTGGCTTGACAATGTGCTGTTTCGATCCTAGGTAGGGGTACGAGAAACATTTTATTACAGGTCAAGGGGTCCGAGCGCTGGAAAGTTCAAGAAACACTGCTCTAGAGTTATCATCTTATGACCTTACCCGTAAGTCTGATACTTGCAAATTAAAAGCCAAATTCTTTTCATCCGGTAGGGAATGAATGAAAAAGCTTTCAGTCGTCGGCGCTTTGATCTTTTTAGTCTTCGCTTTATGTCTGATTTTCACTTTACTGACAGAAATGTCCTGAAAAACCCAAACATATCAGCAAATACTGTTTTATACATTCAAATTTTAGATATGTTCTAATACAATTGAAAGACGTACTGTCAGATATTTTGCTTGCACATTGACAGGCTTGAAGTAGCAGTTTGCGTTGGCTGATATTTTAACGTTGACATCACTAATAGTGGTTTGTTCTCTGTGAAATGAAATCGCTTTTTCGGTAATACCAAATTCACCAATTCGATGATTGTGACTAACTTTAAAAATAAAGGAACAAACATGTCCACTTCGAAATCCTCTTCATCGTTCAGCCAATAAAAAGATTCGCTTCCCAGTTTCCGAGAAATCTGACAAAAATATATTTTGTTTAAGAATGTAATTAACTGACCTAATTGTGACTCGTGTAATTCTACGGTGAATAGCTTTTGACTCCACCGCAATGGATTCCTACGATCTCGCTGGTTATAACTCTGTTATTCGGATTTCAGACCTCGATCAGTAATTCAGGACGGTATCCTCCGATTGTCAACGCGGAAACCGGGATACAGGAAGTTCTGTTCATCTTTTTTTGCGCCTTTCGGTATTTTCCAATCAGTCGCTTCGGATCCGTTTCTCCCAAATTAGCTATTCCGTCGGTGAACAGGATAATACAGTCGCGACAAGGATGATGAAGCTTTGGCGCACTGAACATTTTGGAAATATCGGATAAATCCCCTCTAAAGTACTGTGCAGCCGTGATAGCCGATTCTCCCGACTTAAAATAATCATAAGCGCTTTCCCTATGTTTTCAACTTTTAAATGAATACAATATTTTGGTAGCTCTACCTTTCAAGCAATATCACGAAATGTGTCTATATCAGTGGTTGCCGACGTTTTTGATCTCACTGGCCGATGAAACCTCAAAACAAATGTTGTGGACCAGTGAACCTTCAAAAGTCAAAATTGACCCTAAATTAATTTACAACAAATTTATGCAACTCAAACGTAATATTTGAAACTTCATTGAATGATGCCTTTTTGATATGTACGTGGTTTTATTTAAGTTTCTGCGAGACGAAGCTTCCAAAGTCAGCTGTTAAAGACCACCAAAGGTCTGTTATTATTTTCGCGGTCCGGCGGTTGAGAACTACTGGTCTATATGATATTGTAATTTTATTCAATTTTCCAGAATGTTATGTCGTGTCACATGATTAAATATTTCCTTATCGAATCCGGTAACATTGTTAAGCTTTTGAACCCGAACATAATGCAATGTTGAGCCTTTTTCGATTCCAAATTATGGAAATAACCTAAACGTGGTTATGATATGAAAATGCGATACTGGTCACTTGTTGGTGTCCAGCACGACAGTGCACTTCATTCTGTTGAGCTCACGTCTCACCATGGTGATAGCAGAAAATTTGCCACACATTCGAATATGTTAATCTGTTCCAACTACAGAATCAGAATTCGAAAATTTTCTACTTTTTGCTGCTATACTATGGAAGAATCATCGCTGAGCGTTGCAGTTAACGAAGTACACTACGTCAAGTTATTTCAATAACTCACCTATCTATAACCTCCAAAGCTTTAATAAATCCGCTTTCTAAATTTGTATATGCCCTTGTGCAAAGATTCTGGATTTGAGCTCTTGCGATTTGCTGTCAGAGAAGTACAATTAAACGGCTTCTGATAGAAATTACGAACTAAATCTGATGTATACTTTGTTTTGCGGAATCATTCTCTGCATCGGAAAATCGACTTGTGCATCATCCGAAAACGTTACTATCGACAGCCAATCGTTTTCGTCAATTTTCCGCGTCGCAAGCTCGGCAAACATCTGAAAGTCATCATATCATTTGTAAATCCCAATAACAGACTTACGTTTGTAGTTTCCGTAGATTCATCGACTAACCTAATCTGTAAACTGGAAATGAAATGGGCATACAAATGTTTCCGTACCTGCACTCTTCGCAGCAATGATATGTTCTGCTTTCCAATCTTCTCATTCATGCTGTCGCTAACATCAATGAGTAGAACGTACCGCAACGGGAGTCTTTGTGTCGATTGTTGAGTTGTAGGGGTTAATTCCATGACCACATTCATATTCTTGGGAGAAGGTAAATAATTTGAAAGGCGTGATCAAAATCCAAATCATATATGATATGTCTATGTATGTTACTACCCTGCTATATGCTTCCTCGTGTCTATGAGGTGATGTAGTGGCAATATCGATATATATATTAGTCGCTGTATTGGTCACGCCATTCCAATTACGAGTAAGAGGATTTAAGATCAGTAGCTAGATTAGATTCATGTCAATTTCTGCAAATATACATACACAGCTACAAATGTATGTATTTTATTCATCAGTCGACGGAGAGAGATATAATAATAGTAACAATGAACAATACATATGGAACAAAAGAAAATATTCTGACCTCATAGCACGGTGTGCGCCAAAGACGTACTCTAAAACCCGCCCGTGAGAAACCTAACCAGGATTGCCTTTAATAGTTTACTTCGTCTGGCGACTATAGGTCTGGACACAACGATTCAAATAATCAAATCCGAATCGCGTACTAATTAGCGAGTTCAATAGTCAGAGTCGATGTTTTCGAGCACCAAGATGTAGCACCCTAGTGGTCACTTAGATCTTATCTCAGGAAAGATTATCGTTTTGATATTTTCCACTCTCGTGGGAGATTTGACAACTTGATCGCACGTTATTGGACACGATATGTCTGTGATCAAACTGCAGTATTGTCTAAGAGAGATATGTATTTATTATGTAACCATATTGAAAATAAACGTAAGACCTTGGTAGCTTCCACACCATATTTAACTTCCATTTGTAAATGAATATAACTTCATTGGTTACAGGAGCTTTCGGAGCTGTGTTTTGGGAGGATTTGAAAGTGGACGTTAAATAGGGTGTGCATGCTACCAAGGTCTTACATTTAAATATATCGTCTGCTATCGACGCAACAAAGTATTCATATTGAAAATGTAATTTTTGAATTAGTTTAGCTGGCATTTTTTACCTTGGGTCGCATAAATCGTGTATGTTTGAACTATTCGAATCGATCTTATTTTTATGGCGTCATAATGAGTCGTATTCAAATACTCCACCAGAAGCTTGATACTCTACTTGGAATTGAATCACCCTGGACTCGATTTTTTCGAGCCCAATTCGCGACATACCATGGAAGACTTATCCAATTTGCAGTAGTACTTGGTCTGCAAGGGCCCTCCAGGCTTGGTATCCGTTTGAACAATAGGCGAAGACATGTTGTCTAGATGATCCCGATGTCAAAAATACAGTATGGTGCAAATCTACCGTCCAGCTAACTAGAAATATCACATAATTCTTGTGTCTTGAAAGTGCAGCTGCAAGAAACAATACAATTATTAATTAAATCCCTCATCATTTTTGAACCGCTGCGATTACTAACCACGCCATTGCTAAAGCGTATAACTGTAAACTGCATATCGGGTAAGTACAATTTCTCAGCTCGGCAAACCACGTACAATATATGTGTTCGTCCACGCACTGGCGGCGCTCTATATTTTCTCGAACGATATGTTTATATGTTCTTTTGTAACTACACTGAAAGAGCAACACTAGAGCCTCAGCTTGAAAGTCTCTCTGATATTACAATCCAAAATAGCGATCCATGTATTGTCTGTATCGCGCTTTTATTCCAAACAATACGTTTACGTAGTGTTTTGTTTGTGGATATGTGACACAGATGAAGTTAACTCGATCATAGCATTATAGATATCACTACTACTACTCGTTGAAGTACTTGATAAACCTATGGTCTCAGATTTATAGATAACTCTCTCCGATGATAAATTTACAATCCAGTGTCTAAAACACTTACGCCTCGACAGTGATGCAGATATGGCTTCGAACGGTTCCGCCCACCTTCTATGTTTCGGGGGTTTATCGGTGTTGCTCATCGTCGATAGTCGAACGCAATGTGTGTTAAATCGCAGTGCGATATGTAGGCAGTAAAGTGGAGAATAGACACGGGAAAACTAGAAAGGCTAACGGTGAAGGTCATCCGAATGATCACGGGTTAAAGACACTCAACAGTACTAATGGTCATTGTCGCGATATGAGTGAATTTAATGGACGGAATTAGCCCATGTTGCATCTGCGAATAAACAAATATTTCAACTACTAGATATTGTAAACATAAACAATTAAACCTAAACAGTATGAGAACCCTTAAAATGCCTTCTCAATACGAGGGCTTGGATTCATCCCGACACACTTTGTTAAGGGCACTTAGCTTGTAAAGGAGCGTCGTGAGATGCCTGGTGGTTCATGTTTCTATTGTTGCTATTTAATTAAATTATACTCTATAAGACGTCTGCGGTATCAGTATTCAATTTACAGATACTTGATAACCGCATCATCATTCTTCATACCCGCCTATAATCTTTCACCAAGGAAATATTAATTGGTTAAATGCTAACAAATTAAGGGAGTGGTGCAATTTTATCATTCGCTGCAAAGATTCAACTCCAGACAATGGTGCATTGTTGTGCAATCCGTAGTTTTGTAACATCATGTGTTAGCGCCAATTTCAACGATTGAATTGATTCACTGCTTCATTAGCGTGAAAATTTCCTACGAGGTCCATGGTGAGAAACAGGTTGGAAACCGTTGGCGTATACATTTAGTGCACAATACAAAAGAGCCGTGCATAAATACCGCAAAGGATAAATGTCAGTGACATCAATGACTATGTTTTGTAATAATTCATGTTTCATAGTGCTGTGTAGAGTGCGTTGTCCAGACTTTCCCATACCACACTTGTCCATGAAAACGCAGCAAGATAACATTAAAAACACATTTCCTTCAATGCACGAGAATTGGGTCACGAGAGGTTATTAAAACTCAGGTTTGGGTCGGTTGGTAACCACTGGCGTACGCAAATCCGGCGGCTAAGAGCATTTCTCACAGTGTGAATTCAATGCACATTACACACCCTGGCACTGGATACTTTTGCGTTCCCTCGGCCCTATATATGGTAATTTGTGAAGAATTAGTGGACAACGGGCATTACAAGTAACGGCAAATTAAGATTGTTTAAAATAATCGATTTGTCGCGCGGTACATGGTCACATATGACGTACCTGTATTAGCAGGATTCAATTTCTCGAAGTATTTTCAATTTTAGTCATGTCGACGCGTGTGAATATACACTATACATCAGTATATGTATGATCGGCAGCCTTAAATATACTTGTACGCGCGTGTATACAATATACACTCCGATAACATATAGAGCCACTGCTAAGACCAAACGAGACAGATTGCATGTTATAAATCCTGTTCACACAATCAGACTTGTGATGTACAGTGTACACTGCCAGTACAGCTCACAAAAATTGCATATACGATGACAATCTGAACGTGCGACATGATAACGAGATCTCGTAGAGATGAGCATGAATTTCGGATATGAAGATTATGGAAGGATCGGATTCAAATTTATGAGTTTTTTTAGCTTGGATTTGCAGTTCTACATTGGATTTCTGATAATTCATTTTCTTGCGACTTCGTGTGAATAAAATCTCAGTCATCATCGTTTATGGAATTGGATATATGGGAGATGATGCAAAATGAATTGTGGAATGGAATCTGAAATCCGGAACAGTATTTCGATTTGCAAATATAAAATCCACTTATCGGGCTCTTGATTGTTTATCAATATTTTTATCAATTCGAAAGACCACAAGATTGCGATAAGTCGAGAAGATAGGAAGGTGTCGCAACGACTTGGAATAGAAATTTCAATCAGACATTCCCCTTGACCCATAACATGTAAGTAACAGGCATGCACATCGCACACTGAATGAAAAGGAACAGACGTTAACATAAAAAGGGGTCCGTGGACATATGAGCATGCGACATTACAGCATGCGAGACTTCGGCATGCGACAATTTGGCATGCGACACATGAGCATGTGGGTTAAATTACGGGTTAGGGGTAGGTTAGGGTTGGATTTATGGTTGGGTTAGGGTTAGGGTTTAGGTTAGGTTAGGCTAGGTTAGGTTAGGTTAGGCTATGTTTCGGGTTAGGGTAAGTTTTTGGGTTATACAGTCACATGCTGAAGTGACGCATGCTGATTTGTTCCATGCCGAACTGTCGTTTTCCATTGTGTCGCATGCTCATATGTCGGGCAACCATAAAAAGGACAAGCGATGAAACTGAAGTCGCATATGACTTACCCCAAAACGCAATAATCGCGAGAAAACGTGAACAATCTGCTTTACATGTGCCAGGGTACGAACCGCCCCGACATATTATAATAATGTTTTATGAACGCGCAAATGAATTATGCCTGCAGCAGGTAAAACAATAGATCACTAACCTACGGATAGATGCGCAACTCAGACTTCACACTTGAATACGCAGAGGTCTACTGCTGAGCAGGCTAAAACCAGCATAATTGGTAGTCACATAGCTGGCGATCCGAGCACTCAAATGTAATAAAACTGGTCTTGAGCGACAGCTAGTATCGCACAGATCACGAAAATACAAATTAAAATCTGGTCAGGACAATGGAAACACCCTGAAATAGCCGTCAAAGTCTGATAATTGGCATTGTTCTGAACAATCGATCGATGGAATTGGAGTTGTCCCATTACCCTGATCAGATTTTAATTTGCATTTTCGTAATCAGTGCGACAGTAGCTTGGGATTAAGACCAGATTTATTACATTTGAGAGCTCGGATCGCCCGCTATGTGACTACCAATTATGCTGGTTTTAGCCTGCGCTTAGCAGTATACCTCTCTGCGTACTCAAGTGTGACGACTGAGTTGCGCATCTAGGTTAGTAATCAATGGTAAAACATATTCACATCCTAAATCGCTCAATATTCCGACAAACGGGAGATGGGTCCAAAGACAGCGACAGTAAGTGCATGAATTCCGTTTCGACGAAAACTTGCTGTTGAAATTAGTGTCACGGAATAACCTTGTTTTGACCAATGGCTTCTTTTACGCCGTGGATGCCGGTAAGTCTGGTTCCATAACATGCCTCTCTACTTCAGACTTGTTATTGTACCAAAATCGTCTGTATTCTTTGTGTCTATAAATCCAGAATCCTCCGAGTACAAGCAATAGGACTGCAATGATGACCCCGATTACTATCCCAGCGATTGCTCCTCCACTCAATGCGGGGACTAAAAATTAAACGTGATTGATATATACGGCGACTTCTTCCACCGAGTGAATTCATATCTGTCACTCACTTTCTTCTGGTGGCTCTTCCTGCCGTTTTGTTGTCGTCGCTGCTTTAGTTGTTGTTTCACCATCAATAACCCCGCCTGCAAGCGAAATATGAGAGTATTCGAACTGTTAGATGAAATATTTGTGTCTGGCTTAGATTTACTTTTAATTATTCACAGAACAGTCTTTCCAAAATTTTTCGGGCGCGACCTAAACTCAGTTTTAGAAGCATATTAACATGCTGCGTTTTTCAGACATGTCTCAAATAGACAAAAGTATGGCGTGGACAACCGGTATAGGCCAATGTCTTCATAGTTCTATGAAACATGATTCATTACAAAATGAGTCAGTGTGGTTGGTGTCACTGAATTTTGTCCTCCATAATATTTTCAATGCACGTCCGTAAATGATTGATGCATTCGAAAGTGACTCCCAACCTTTCTCCAATCACTGACTCCTTGCACGAACTTCGCGGCTCACGGACCACTATCCTTACAATTTACTCGAAAACGTGTGTGACACTTTATAGCTGAGATCACGAGCAGACATAAAAGAAAATGGTTCTAACTGCGTGAAATACCAGAATTATAGCGTTGTCGCGATCGCTGTCGTAGAGCGAGCCGAAAAAAAAAACAGGGAAATGGCGAAGTAGCACTTCGTTTCAATAAAAACTGTAATGATGAATCAGGCATCTTGGAAGATTTTCACATCTTATTTTACAGTATGATGCCTCACAATTCGTATACCTGAAATGAGAAGCGATATATCATCTACTGCAAGATCTGCGAAATATAACCGTCCATCTTTCGTGACGTGTTCTATAATGAAACTGAAGTCTCCCCGCGGTTCGACTATATGTTTAAAATGGCGCCAGTCAGTTCTGTCTTCTCCTTTATCCAGGGAACTGATAATCCGCGGAGAATTTTGCGGGTCATCTAAAAATATATCATACAGAGAACTATTTCACATCTGAATTACGATTTCAGAAATGGTCAAAGTAGTCAGAGGTGGTCAAAGTAGTCAATAAATCTATTCAAGTAGAAGTAGCGACGAAAAAAATCTATTCAAGTACGAGTAGAAGTACTTCTTCCATAAGCAACCCAAAACTACAAAAGTTGAAGTAGAATTGGCTGTCTTTAAAAGTACTCAAGTAAGTAAGTAGTTGTGAAAACGACCCTAATTCGTTCACATGGATTGTAAAAAGGTGCAAATTGAGCTTGCGATAGGTGACGAGCTTGATTCATATTGATTTATACCAGCAGATATCCAATCTTCGATAGCATAAGCATTCGTCCACATCATGGGATCAATATGATAGTATTGACCAGAGTTGGATGAATTACAATATTTTATTTCAATTACAATTACTTCCTAGCATGTTTCAATTACATTACAATTACAATTACCCAATGCTAAAAATATCAAATTACAATTATAATTACTGTTAAACATGTATTTATTACAATTATAATTGCAATTACTTTTTTTAACAGGTAATTGATTCAGTAAAGAGGTGTTCTTTGACAACCGTAGCGACGGTATTAGCAGCAATCTCAAGCTATTCATGTTTCATTCCTGATATGTGGAATACCCTTTAATTAAAAAAACTCGAACCTATTCGAACTATTCCTAATCACGAGCACTGAAAACTACAAGCACAGAAAAATGTTTCAAGCGACTGTTAAGAACCAAAGGTTTGAGCGACTAACAGCGAATAGGCTACAGGACAGGAAATGAAATGTAATCAAACGATTAGGCATACTCAGAGCCGAGTCAGGATAATGAAATGTAATTGGTAAGGCGTCAGTGATAAGGATGATATCAATAAGGTGCGTAAAATTAAAATAAATGCAAAAGGAAAGAACCTCCTGATAACTAAGAATTACAATGTTTTGGTTCGCATTTACATTTTCACTTGCTCGGAAGCTGTTAGATTGCATTTGATGAACATTAGGGTGCCAAAAGTTTCTGGCCCCAGTAAATTTGGTCAAAATTGGAGGTAAGATTGGGATAACATCTCTACAAAAGGGTGATCAAGTTTGATGAAGCCTTGGGTGGAACTTGATTTTTTTTGCTATTGTTGCAACAAGCCTCAGTACGGGTCAGAGATTAAAAAAACTTTGACCGTGGTGTAGTAAATCGTTCAGCACAGGTTTCAGAAGAGTTTATTTGCTGTTCCTCGACTTTTGAAATATTAGGATTTAGTTTAGCCCACTGGTTCTCTAACTTTTTTAGACACGTCCCCCTTTATGACAGTGAATATTTTATGCCCCCCTTATCATCACAGCACACAATGAAACCAGAAAGTTAGCAATCCTTACAAATAGTTTGATGATATGGAAGGTTATGACTGTTGCTGAGAGAATTCTCCAACACGAAATTCAGACTATACACCGAGCAACAACCATAAAACGGAGATGAATCGGGCCAAGCGCGGAACAGATTTCTGTTCACTGGAGCGTCGCGCCCGTTCAGATGCTTTCACGCCGCCCAAAGGGGCACACTCTTAGTTTGAGAACCACTGGCTTAGCCTATATTGTAATTCACAAAGTTTTCTGTTGCTACTGAAGTATGAGAAACAGCTTAGCGTGATTGAATTATCTAGTTATAGCGCGGCACGCATAGAACACCGATGTAAATAGGCTAATTATTACACGTGGTGACTGTTTACTAAGGTCTCAAGGCCACTCGTCGTCATCCTGGTTCGTACCGGATTTTCACTGGTGCGACGGATAAATGATTGATTAAATGATTATTTTATGTTGCGATTGTCAGGTTTCCATGAAAGTGTAATTCATATTGTAATTGAGCAAAAATTTGATCAAATTACAATTACAATTAAGCAAAATAGAAATGCTTCAATTACAATTACAATTGCAATTACATGAAAAAATGTAATATATTACATTCAGCTCAATTACAAATTACAATTGATCCAACTCTGGTATTGACATAGAAATGCGATGCTAATCCTCTGTTTTCTCGAACAGCACGTTTTAGAAAATAGCATGGTATGGCGCCATTCGCCATATTATAAGGCCCGTAGTTTAGTCGAAGAGCAATAAGGAGAAGTTGTATAGAATACGATGTAAACACTTTGCGCGATTAGTAAACGTTAATAAAAAATATGGTAAACCGTAAAAATGCCAGATTGTGTAGCTTTATTTCCAAAAAATAAAGGCATTACAACACTTGCTTTTATACTACAACATGTATGTTATCCAGACAGAATAACTGATATCAATTATAACTCATAGTATATGATACTGGGAATTGAAAGTATAAATACTACTTCTAAAAGCAGAACATGTATTTCATGTTTTAGTCCAGAAAGTTTCAAAGGTGGTATGCTAAAACAGCTCTAAATCTAAAAAAAAAATCACAGTCCACTTTTCCAGATTTGGACACGCCATGGACATGCTAGATTACAATATGACATGTAAATGCTAGATTGCGAAACATTATGAACGTTATGGTAAGCCATATATACTGTGATGAATTATCTCATATAGGCGAAGGGTGACAACGTGGTGTGAACGGAACCACGCCAACCCTCTACCTAAATTATATTCAGCGATATTTTCGTGAAATCATACTTGTCACTCCGCATCCACTGCGCGCGAAGCGCGACGAATATTCTGGGTTTTACTAAACTTTTATGATTATTAAATGTTGATACTCCGTGAAAACAGCTCCGAAAATCCTCGGGCTATCTTCCTGATTGGAATATTAAACTACTTCCTACTTGACAAACTGAAGATAGCGAAAAGTAAGTAAGTAGATCACAAAATATTACGAAGTAGTAGTAGAAGTAGCGAAAATCAGATCTACTCGAGTAAGTACCAGAAGAAGAGGTAAACCACTTGAGCACTTCGAAAAAGTAGTACTTCGTTACTGACCACCTCTGGAAATCACCAACTATTGTATGAAGTTATACTGCAATTACGTACACAGCATTCAAGAACGCAATAGTTACCGAGTATGTAAACATTTAAAGTCCCGATTCCGGTCCCATACATATGGTAGTAGAATTCCAAAGACAAAATCTTTCCTGGTTCCACTACCTCCCTGGGGTAGACCGGAGACTGTAGTTGATATCTTGTGCCAGCTGGTGGCTGGTCCACGTAAACCTCGGTAAATATATAGAAGCCTGACGCTGTAAAGATATAGATATCCATGGTTTTATACCGATCTTCTATCTATAAAATGTTTCAAGATTTACTCAAATCAACATTTGTATCCTAGCACGATCTGCATGCCCAATAACACAGGGATATCCAAGTTTCAAATTTGCTCAAGTCCGTTATAACTCGCATTAACTAATTTACAACCATACAATTGTAATACAAAGGTACTTCTATACAAAATCCTGTCGTAGGTTTTGATAAAAAAAGTAAGTAAATACAGAGAAAATTACGGTTCGGTTTCACCACCGGAAAGGTCCCTCTTCGGACCGCGGTCGACCAGTTGAATAGCGTGTGCTATATTTTTTCAAGGGATACCTCTCCTTAGTTCGTCTAAGCGAACACGGGCGACAGACTTACCGTTTCCATAAGTATGATCGATGCGTGGGCCAGAAACCGGAAAGTTTGGTCCTGGGCCACTGTATCGCGTCCAGTCGTAAGTCGGATTCACCGCGTACCATTCGCACAAATCGTTTTCAAAATTGCAACCGCCTGCGACTGAATGAAACAAGTGTGGGTTAGGGTTTAAGGTCTGGATAAGGGGCAGAATATTTTATAGACTGCCGAGTTACTGTGAAAAAGAGATATCCTACCAGTGACGTGCGGTCCAATGTCGTCCGGGTGAGTAAGTGAAAATTGTGAAAACCCTTCATGAGTCGATGATTATTGGTGTTTTACATCGATGTTCATAAATATTTACATTTGAACCTATTTTTCACCCAACATCATCAATTTACATAATTATTATTCAAAAATACAGCGCGAAAGGAAAGGTGAGACAGAGACATACGTGAGGCACGGGCGGGTCGTGCCTCACCTGCGACAATGCAATTCATCATAAATAACTCGGAATTCATAATAACTGGTATCAATCAATTGCTATCGTCACACTGATTCCGAAAATCCAAATATTAACAGTGTCAGAGCACCATAAACCCCTCAAAATCACCAAGGAAGGTGATATTCGGCTTTATTACAGACAATGCCATCGCAGAGAAACAAGGGCCAAGTGAGGCACAAACGAATTTGCCTCATGCACTATTCGCTAACAATTGGACAATCGAAGCGCAGTGAAACGCGCTATCGATTTCGGAATACAACATTCTTGTAGCAATTGTATAGTAGCGACGACCAATACAGAGCCAATACATTCCCATACTTATGTAGCTGTTATGTGTTTTCCATCCATAACTACGTTAAATTGTGGTATGTGATAGCTACTTCCATAGGCTGCATTGTCGTTGTTTGTGTCCTTTATGCTGTGTTCGGCAGCAATACCTAGAACCCCTAATTGTGGTATGTGATAGCTATACCTACATAGACTGCGTTGTCGTTGTTTGTTGTCACTAGTGTAGGCCTATGTTGACTTGACCTAGTGTCCTTAGTCCATTTTCTTTCGAAAATCGCCAAATCTAATCTGTTTTTTTTACTAAAAAAAATTGTAACAGGATGCTATTTTCGTGTACTTCGAGCAATTAATACCGGTACTTGAAGAGATAGTAATTACTATCCGTATAAACTTGTCCAAATGTCCATTTAGCACAATAGCGACCAGTCCTACATGTATTGTAGAATATGGAATTGCAACGGCTATCAGTGTGCAGAGAAAATGCTCTCTATACCCGCTGCTATTGTTACGTGCGTGCATGCGTGTTTGTGTGTGTGTTTATGTGTGGATGGGGAGGCGTGCCTCACCAGCCATGAACCTCACCGCACGTCACTGTATCCTACTATTATGCTACTGTGACAGCCGTACTCTGTCACCTTATGGCAGTTGTAGTGATGCTCTTTTGTACCTGCCCGCTTCTGCGGTTGGACGCGTAATAAAGTCTCCGCCCGAGGCCTACGATATCGTAGGCCCCGCTCCGCCGCTTTTTATATATCTAATTTGTTAATCGTTATAACCGGATTTAATGAAGTTCGTTGCTGACGAGAGTAACTAGAAAAGCCGCGAGTGGAATTGATTTTGCAATATGAGCAATGAGCATGTTATTTGTTGCGATATTGAAGCTCTGCAGTTCTAGAAGCCTACTCCTATACAACTGCTCCAAATCAGAGGGGCATTTTTATGTACTGTTGGATTATTTTTTGTGTACCATGTGAGTTGATTTATTGATGGAAATGCTGAAAAGTTGTGTCATGAGCCGCAAGTACGTCTTTTGGACTGGGATTTATACAGCTCCGTTCTCATTCGAAGATTGATTGTAAATAGGCAAAGTTTTTATGTCAATACATTTTTTAAATTACTTCCTCCAATTCGAAACTCTAGTTCAAATATCTCACATTTTGATATCAGAAAAAAATATCTGATTCCAAGTCGTAGTCATAAGACGGCTATTATGTCCATAATGGCATTGAATGATTATGATTCTTACTTTCGCGACACGTTACACCAATATAAATTTCCTGGCATTGGCATTCATAAGAGTCAACCATGTCGATACACAATCCTCCATTTTGGCACGGTGTATCAGCACATTCGTCCACGTCGATCTGACATTTGTCTCCATCGTATCCCGGAACACACTCGCATTGAAATGTGGTGTCTTGGTAGCGAGTACATGTGCCCCCGTATTGACATGGGTTCGGCAAGCATGGGTCCTCTGCCAAAGTGTTATTATATCATGAAAACCTAATATTGGACTAGCATAGTTATATTGGCCTATGTAGGCCTACGTGTTATGGCCTAATTATTGTAACTGCCCGTCCGCGAGGCAGATCGGGCATGTGGCTGTTTTGCTTCGCAATTTAAGATCACTTTGGTTGGAATATGATATTATTCTCATCAGTACAGCGAGTATCATTGCACCTTATGACAGTGTCATACATAGACCGCTGACTATGAAGCAAAGAGTGTATTGGGTATAAAAATATAAGTTTTATCCTATTATTATCAAACTAAAAGCTGAGACTGTATGACGAGCAGAGAGCTATAATTAGTGTGTATGTGTTTGGTGGAATTCCGTTTAAAGCAGGGGTCTCAAACTCAAATGTGCTCGCGGGTCAATTTCCTAGTTTTTGATGACGCCGCGGGCCACATCAGCATCAATAATAGTAGTATTCAATGTATAATATCAAAGTAGGCCTTATTTGACGGGACCTTCCAGGCTTACATTCCACACACATCGTGAAAATGTGATTTACTATCGTGAGTTCACGCCTGGCACGAAAATATACTTTTTAGATATTTGAAAAAATTGTTGTTGTACTTGGCATATTTTGCCAAAATAATTAGTTATAGAGACCATGCGAACGTATACACATGCATCATGACATGGTAAAAGCAGTCACGTTATAATTGTGCAGCTACCGGACATTTGACATGCCACAATTAGGTGGAATATTTTAGAAATTACCAAAGACCATCTGATATCGAAGCATTTGAGCAGTGCAGCCTAATCCGGGTTTCCGGTATAGTCCTGATAAGTAGGCTTATGTTCATACCATTGCAAAAGTCAAATTAAATCATCGTTAGATTTGCTTTCGATTGGAATACTGATCAATAACAACTTAAGTATAATTATTGTGTCATAATGATATCAGTGGTTACTAATAGGGCTGGGCAAAATGATTCGAGTACTCGAATCTGAATCGAGTAGTAATTTTAATGATTGGAGTCGAGTAGTAAAAGACGATTTTTTCGAGTACTGAAATTATACGGTCCTCGCGACTGAAAATTAATTTACTGACGAGAATTATAGTTTTGATACTATTTTCCACTGAGGAAGTCGTGAAACCTTGATTGGCCGTGTTTGAGCATACCAGGCACAGTTTAAAGATACGAACGTGTCTGGAAATAACACATTTCCGAAGTCATTATCATCCAACAAAATTGTTAAGAAGTGCAATGAAATCGGTATGGTCGAAAAAATACCAAAGTATCTTTAATGTGATGGATAACAGGCTACGTTCTTTGTGGTGGCATAAAAGGTTCATATTTAGACTTCGACATAGTATATCCTGTCGTGACGTCATAATGAGTGATACGCGATTACTCGACTCGACTCGAAGCATATTACGTGATTCAGAATCGAATCACTCAGGTACTCGATTTTGCCCAGCCCTAGTTACTAACCTCTTTAGCGATCGTACCCCTTGTGCTTTCAATAAGATTTCTCGTGCACCCTGTTCATTTTCATCTCGATTTAGGATGGTACCTCATATTAAAATCAAAACAGAATGCGGGTGGTTTCCATACTGACTTGGTTAGATAGCTATATACGTTACGCAACTCAAGCTACGTTCTTTTGATGTATTACTATTCCAATCACAGTTTGATGGATTGTTGCGTCCGTGGTCGTACCAAGTCACGGCGTTGCCAGTCACAAGCCCTTCTATAATTTTAACGTTTAACCCAACTCGACTCAAGATATTTTTATTTCCGAATTCGAGTAATTTTCCCGGGGAATTTTGAAATTTTTAGGTAAGAATCTGGTTTTAGGGATGTATCGGAAGATACACACGGTTTTTAGATTTTTATGGTAGAACTGTTAAGTATGAAACTAGTTCTTTACAATGGTATGTTTCTTTAGCGGATTTTAAGCTAAATGCCTTCCGTAAATAGTACGCTCCTTGATAAAGTGAGGCTCGCGAGACGATTTCGTTGGACCCGTGACCAGGGCTTTGGAGCAGGCGTAAATTTGCATTGCTCCAGCTCCGGATCCGGAGCTTTCTTCTATCATACATTAACTCTGGCTCCAGCTCCGGAGCCGCATCATTACCACTGCTCCGGCCCCAGCTCCGGCTCCGGCTCTGAAAACTATCGAAGGTGTCTGTCTATATAAGTGGTGGGCAACCCGCGGCCTGCAGGCCATATGTGGCCCGCGACAAGGTTTTGAGACGCCCGCGAGCTAATGTCCCATTATATTATCGAAATTGTGTTATATTATCGAAATCGAATTGCTCTGATTGTGAACTTGCAAGGCCAACGAAAAATATGATTATAGTCTGGCCGCGACACTTCGGATATTGATGACTAAAATTTCAGTTCCGACGCATTATTGGCAGATCCGGGGTCCAGTCACATTTTTAGTAAATCGTCGTACCATAGTGTCCTATATGGTGTCGACACAAGCAAATCTCACGGCTCAGTGAAAGCTGACGCTGTACCGCTTGCGAAAATAAAAAATTCATTCCGCTCGTTGCCCCGGAACCCTCACAATCAGCCCCAAATTATTCATTGTTGAGGATATTGGCAGTGTGACGCAACTATGCTGTCTGGCGAAATGAGAGAGTAGCTCAGGTGCAAAGATGTGGCTGCGCGGCGAGAGTGAGATCAGGCATATAGGACACTATGGTCGTACCATAGCCTTTATAATAGGCTTACCATATTTTGGAAATCTAAAACGAGGACACTTTTTCAGAAAAACCGGAGTAGAGTTCTCACACAATTTGTGATCGGTTGACAAAGAAAAAAAGGTCATCTTTTCGGTCGAGCTCAAAATACCGTTTTTCTATCCACATTGCCAGGGGGATGACTAAAACAGAAGGTCATCTTACTCCGAAATACCCGCCGGAGCTTCACTTCTGTGCTCATTAGCGGCATATCACTCGCAATTTGCTCTAAATCTGACCTAATTTTCAAAAAAGAGGACAAAATCCCAAAAAAGACGACAAAAGGGCGTCCTCCGAGGACACTTTCAAAAAAGCCAAAAAAGAGGACAAATCCTCTTAAAAGAGGACGTATGGTAAGTCTACTTTATAAGGCTATGGTCGTACATTACAATAAACAAAAAAAGTAATAAAATTTTTCTTCTCGATCCGCGTGTTTAATTGTCACACGATTTCTTGCTTCGTAGCCTACCCCCTACACATTAACACTGTGCAATTTCGCGGCCCGATTAAAAAAATATCACGAAAGAACGAGTATTTGCTCATCCGCGATCCATAGCAGCGATGAGATGAGATTTCTCGGGGCGTGCTTGTCATATCGTCATGTGCAACGAAATCACGATTTTATCCTCTATCCCATAATGCATAGTGATCGTTATTTTCGCACCGTACAATTGGCCAACAAGTTTGTGCTGATGACGGAATTGCGTGTAAGCCGAATACCCACAATATTCACATGCATATCTAGCATACCGTGGTTGGGCACTCATGTATGAAAATTGAACATTGAACATTTGACTGCTCTGCTGTTAACTCCCCAGGAACATGGTTAGTCGGAAATGGTAGCGCCAAAGAGGAAAAGATTCTTAATTTCGCGAACGCCTGCTGTTGAATTATGTGAACTCAGCAGATATGGTTGTTGCATATATAATAGCATCTTATGAAATACGTCGGAGCCGGAGCTACCCCTCAAATAACTGGCTCCGGCTCCGGCTGAATTTTGTGTAGAGCTCCGGTTCCAGCTCCGGTAAAAATGCACGGCTCCGGGGCTCCGGCTCCGGGCTCCAGCTCCGGCTCCAAAGCCCTGCCCGTGACAGCCTCTCGAACAAATTGCTACTAAGCAGGAAAAAGTCAAGGCGAATTCAGCACAGGGCCGCTGGTGAAAATGTTTGCCTTTTTAAGCCAACATATGAGCTAACGTGAAAAAACATACCAAATTCATCGAGTCAACTGAATCGGACTTGGTGATTAATTTTTCGTCAGCGGCTACCCGACCGGCAAAAAACAAGTCAAATTTTGCTCAAATAGCTCAAATTTGCTCAAATAAAAAAATTTGCTCAATTTAGCTCAAATATCGGCCAAGGGGTCCACGAGACAAAAAGGTTGGGAACCACTGGTATAATGAATCAAAAGGAATTGCTTGTATTGTGTTGTGTTGCATAAGTTTAGGTCATCTTTCATGTGATTGTATTTTGTTGATTTCGATTTGGTCATAATTGTAAAGCCGAGACCAGAGAGTTAGCTGTTCCTAACCGATTGTGACTGTTATCTTGAAGTTGTGAACTTTCTTAGTAGTAAATTGTGATCCTATTCAGTAATTGATGATTACATTTGACCACATCTCAGGGATAGGCTCGGATAGTGGGGAGTATAGAAAGTGAGTTAGTATTCACAATCGAGTCAGCGGGCTACTCGACGAGACTAGATTGATATAGTCAAGTCTCTAATCAAACCGATATAACGCAATATCGGTTGAGTTAGGCAACGACTAAACATACGTTATCAGGGACAGTTAAATGGGCATTGTCGTTGTCATAGACAGGCATGGTGCTGTAAAACGTGAAGCGATTGATTCGTGTTCCGTGACTGTCTACACGAGACCCTGCTATTGATCTTGAAATCTGTAGTAGTTGAAAATCGCTTCAATATCATCACGATTTACTATAATATACCCATTGATGGCAAATGGAGGAATATTAGTTAAAGCGTGTATTTCTTTAACGTACTTGTCCCGCAATCGTCCCCAACCCAGCCTTCCTTACATAAGCAGCCCTCCTCGCCTTCACTGTCTATGATACAGAGTCCACCATTCCGGCAAGGACTTGGACTGCAGGCGGGAATGTTTTCACAGTCTTTTCCGTCGAATCCTTCCGCGCAATCGCATCTATATTCATCTTCATTGATGGCAATACACGTCCCGCCGTTTTGACAAGGCTGTGTAAAGCACTTATCATAATCTTAACAGAGAAAGAAAGTATGTATATAAAATATTGTATTGTCAGCATTATTTGATACCGCATGTCTCAAATCGTTCGTCAAATGCTTCTGTTGCATTTTCTAACATTTCCATAGAACTATATTATTTTCGACTTACTACAACTCCTGTCGAAATGGACGACGATGTCATCGAGAGAGATATCTCCTCTATTGTCTGGCTCCAACTGACTTTGTGGGATTACAGTTGCCTCAAATATCATCTTGAAATCGTTCGGAGCACTGTAAGGCAACAGGACGCTTTCGTTAGCGAATATGAATTAGGGGATCCTGAACAAATACTGTTCACATGGAACTGAAATCTCAAGGTGTTGGGATGACAAAGTCTACAATTACAGGTTTTATTATTTCACATTACAGATACTATACATCGGGGGTCACCAACGCGGGCACCAGTTCGCCCGTGTACCGAATAAGTCGCCTCTGGCCTGTTCTAAAAAGGTTTGTGGCTGACTGGTTGAAATGGGATATTGTGATTTTACAGGACTGTCTTAGATGTGATCATTTGAAAATGTTCAATTTGAAAAATGTGCACTTAGAGAAAATATAAAATCTCGGGGATGCATATTGATATTTTTCTGTTTGTGCATATATTTGTTGTGAGAAATCATGGAGATGATCAGTGTTTACACAAAGATAAATTATCAATACCAACAACATGGAGTTGAAGGTAAATTGAGTAAATCGGCTATTTCTGGTGATTTATTTATGCGTGTATCAAACTGATCGCCCTTCGCATTAATCAGTTGCTTACCCAAGATGTAACTCTTGTTGGCGACCCTTGCTACGTATACCATAGATGGTGATATGATCTTGGCGAGATAATGCTGTCGATGAGTGATTCAAGAACCTAACATGAACTATATTGCTGAGTCCGCACCCTCAAAATCCTGATCATATGGATAATAATCCTTTCATTGGAGCCTCCAAGACGTTTTTAAATTTGAGTGGCCACGTAGGCTATATATATGATAAATCTAACGCAGGATTATAAAGTGCGGAGAATTGAAACAATATGATATAGTGGATTATTGCACGGATAGAATAACCTATGGGCAATTGATATTTGCCAGCTTATTGCGTCAGCATGTTGCAGTATTTCCGAGTGAACATATTGAAATAGTTGGCGGCATTGTCTGTGCAGGCATACCTGCGTGTATGATACCAAATATTTACACGTCCTTCAGAACCAAATTACCGTAATTTCTCTAGGATTGCTGAGGAATAATAGTTGCATGAAAACATAGCGTGACATCCAACTCGATAGAATGTTGGCAAAATCCTCTGGTTGAAATATATTTGTTCTCGTGTTGAAGTGGGGTTGCATTCAAAGAAATCGTGTTTTAGAACGCACCTTTCAAAAAAGCATTCAGTTTTTTTTATATAACCGTGTAATTACGTCATATAGGCGAATGCAAAATTATTTCGGAAAAACGTGCAGCAAGATCGTAACGCCGTCTTGCACTACAAATTTTGGAAGTATGTGTTATGACACCGACTGGGGAAATATCTTGTTACCGGAATGTTAATATCACCGAAACTCTTGTTAGACACTCTGAGTTGGTCATCATACGCGAATATAGTTACATTGCACATTATGCTTGATTTTGCAAATCCGCTCATGACGGAAGATGACATGTTTGTGAATAACATTGAAGATCATTCATTCATTCATTCATTCATTCATTCATTCATTCATTCATTCATTCATTCATTCATTCATTCATTCATTCATTCATTCATTCATTCATTCATTCATTCATCCATCCATTCATTCATGCGTTTACTATAGTATTTTTGTCAATTCATTACAACATCACACATTTGCGATGAATGAAGCAATTACTGCTGCAGCTTAGTCTGCCGAACACGTGACAATATTTTCTGAATACATGTGGTACACTAACACTGTAAAGTTTGAGCATTATATGTCTTCCACATTCATATTTGAGTAAAACAATAAGATTTTAGATGTTTTCCTCATATGGTTAAATTTAAAAAAATAAACAATTAATTGAACGTGTTTTGAGAAGGGATTTTGATTTAAACACCACCCGATAGGTAGAAGACCCGGATTTCCTGATATCGAATACCGACTCACCTAATATTTAATTCTACCATTTTCCATCCGTTTCCTTGATCCCCATTCAAATTCCAAATGGGCGAGACAGGGACTTCGTCTTCGAACTGCACATAAAGCGCGAGCTCGCCGATGTCTCTTCCATTCATATGATACCTATAGACAACATATACGTTGAATAATATTGCAGGGTTTGAACATTGCCATATAGTCTTCCTTATATCCTGAACGACTCACCAGAAATCCAGACCTGTACACTGGGATCCGCTATTCGGGACTACAGGCGTGACGATACGAGCCACACTGAAATCAGTGATGCCAGTCGCTTCAACGTAAATATAATATCCGTCTTCAGATCCAAATGTATGATCTGCATTAGGCCCGGTTAAAGAGGTTGGTGTCGCCCCCTTGTACCTGGTCCATTGAAGCCCAGCTGAACGGGAATGCATTGTACGGCTCATTTGATTCTCGCTGATTGTGCAAAGACAAATAACTGATAAAGCAACTTACACGACTGATCTTCGTTCTTGTATTCACATAATGGTGCATCAGAATCGTCGAAGTCGCAACTTCCTTTAACATACTCGCAAATAGTCCCCACGTAATCCTGATGACAATCACAAACGAATCCCGGATCTTTATCGGTGCAAATACCTCCATTTTTACAGGCTGTAATCGGTTCCTGGCATTCATTCCTATCTTGAATAAAACATGATTATTCAGCACGCGAGTCTTGTAAGCACGTAGCTTATCGTATCATAATTACGAGCTCAAATATTGACATTTTCTGAACGCAGTGAAATATAGCAGCTTACAAAGACAAAAGTCAGAATAGTCGAACCAATGCAGTATACACGGTATAACAAAGATGCGATTATATATAATAAGTCACTACATAACATTTATGACCACCTTCGGTACAGTCTGGTCCGGTCCATGTTCCAACACATTCACAGAAGTATGAAGTCGCCTGGCTATAACAAATGCCGTCATTCTTGCATGGCGCCTCCGAACAGTAGTCATAATCTGATAAAAACAGTGCATAGGCATCCGTCATGTTTCTTAAAGAATATACCTTACATCGCTATCGGGGATCTATTCATCCCTGACCAGAGTGCCTGGCAGGCCCGAACACATGGCCATAGTTACGCATAGACTCAGCTACCGTGTTGGGTGCTTACGGTAGGTCTGTGATGGTATACATTATTGCGAATTTCCAGAAAAGTAGGATTTTTAAACACTCTTATTGTTGCTTCATAATATTTTGGCATCGATGATCAGTGTTCTTCTACATGATGCCGATAAATCTTAAATATAGCGCGCACTCTTTTGCTCAATCTTCTACGCCAGGGCCGGCCAACCTTTTCAGCCAACGGGCCACATTCGATTGACGAAATACTGCGCGGGCCACTTACTGCGCGAAGCGCGAAAAATTTTTGAAGTTCATAGGTCAATAATATTTTCACTTGACAATATTGCGGGCCTGCTGTATATCGCTGGGCTAAGTTTGCGAGGGCTATTCGGCGCATGGACATATAGATATCGAAAACTGCGACCAACATGCGTCAATCTTTCCGTGCCTAGGTTTCATAGTCAACGATCTTACTGCGAGCGCAAACGCAAAGTCGCATATGTTGAACGACACTTTGTCCCGTAATCGCGAGTATAGTTAGACTCAATCTGATACATCAGGCGTTCTTCCATTTTCACAAAAAGGGCAACAATATTAAAAACAAGGAATCGAGTGACAACATGTTGCGCTAAGCTTGCAGAAAATTTTTACTTTTGATAAATCTATCGCAAATTATTCTGCTTTATTGTAGTGTACGAAGATATACCAATATGTGACTGGCTGATGGATCTGTCAATGCGTCGGAACTGATATTTTAGTCATCACATCTCAAGTGTTGCGGCCAAACTAGTCAAATTTTTGGTTGGCCTTGCAAGTTCACAATCTGTGCAATCCATTTTTGATATTAGAAATTTCGGAAATGACCTCGCGGGCCACTCAAAACCTTCTCGCGGGCCACGGGTTGGCCGGCCCTGTTCTACGCCATACCTGTTGGCTCCACGTGACCCCGATTTTATGCAATTGCACTAAAGGCGGACAAATTTAGTGGCGAGATAGCGTAGTGATATAATCCACAGCTGCAACACCAATGGGTTGCGGGTTCGAGTCCGACTCCAGAATTCCTACCTAAGTGTTGGAGGTTTATCTAAGCTCCTTATCGCCACGTCATCCGCATAAGCTGTCTCTTATAAAAAAGCCTTGAAGTTGGCCTCACTATAAGTCGATAATTACGTAATCAAAAATAAAGAATACCGGCCTGGTGTAAGATGACCAACGTAGTCGAAAAATCATGAATATCAAAACAAACGAACGGACAATTTTAGTTCATGAAATCGATATGTTATTAGAAAAGCCGGGTATCCGGGGTGGGTCTCATTGCAATATGTCTATCAATATAAATACCACCAAATCATAAAATAAAACAAAGCTATGCACCGTAGTTAGTAAGGACAATGGGAATTTACCACACGAGTCCGGTTCCACGGTGACGTCGTCGATGGCAATGTAGTTATCTTGGAGCGCGACAATAGCAGGTTTGGATACGGAGTCAAAAACCACCTGAACGGATAAAACGCGAGGAAATCATACTTTGCAGATTTTCTGTCATATGTTTGACTTATAATTATATTATAGATCTGCATCGTTAAGTGAGCGCTGAGTAGTCGACAATTGCGACTCGGGGAATCCATATGGCTTCGATCTGTTAGCGTTGACTGTTGAGTTGATATTTCCCGCATTGATCTATGTAACCCATGTTCCGATAATCATCTACCTACGAAACAGAATTTTCCTCGTGTGTCTGTAAGCCTGTAAGCTTCAAGTCGGCAGCAGGGAACTCAAATAAGACGCGTGGTAGTGAGAGAGGTTAAAATGCTAATAAAACAGAAGTGTGTACGAGAATAATACTATAAGTTCCATTGCTTTGTGCGCATATAAAATATCATGTTAACATAACATCGGTGATTCGCAGGTTTTCGAGTTTCCCGACTCATTTCGGATGATGTAGACGAGATAAAAGTAAACAGACGTTACCTCGCGTGATTGGGCGAAGGAGATTGAAAATCACTGACTGAGAGGGGGAATGAAAAATAGCTATAGTTATAAGGAAAACTATAATTGATGTGAAGCTATATCTACTGTCATAGCGCGGAATACTGTGATTGATTTATATATAACCACTATTGCTTAGAGAATAAAAACCATTTCTATATGCTCGAACGTTTGTTTGCGTCGTCAACTGAGACATTTACCGATCATGGTTTTTCGGGATCTGGATCCGTTCCTGTTCAGTGAAATTGAATCCTGATCCAATCCGGAGCCACAAATACCCTGCACTAGGTTAAGCCTCTATTTGCTCCTGTCTTTGCTATATTTTTCTTATTATATCGCGGTAATGCATTAAAGTTTGTTATCAAGAATTCTTCGAATTTGTTTTGCAATGCAAAAACTAGCTGAGTCGAAGCTCGCATAATAATCAATCAATAATCGTCAGACTATGTTTTCATCTGAACAAAACATATACACAAAGCACTGAAGTAAACAGGCAGAAGACGCTGTTTTTGCCGTATAATTACCGATATTTAGATTCTTACCGAATAAGGTGTTGATGAACTTATCGGTATTGTCGCCTGTTTCCATTCGGGCCCTTGATCGCCAGTCAGATTGAAAATGGGAGCTTCTTGAGATCCTGATTGACTCTTCGCGTAAATAAACAGTGTACCAATCTCATCTCCATGCATGTAGTACCTGCGACGTACGTGTTGACATTGTGCGTGTATTTAAGTCGGGTTGGATATCAAACCCGATAACCGCTGCCGTAGTTCTGTGTTGGTATTAGGCCTGGGTGGATATAACTCATCCTATAGCATTAATGGAACATAATTGGATGGTCAAGTGAGCACTCACCAGAATCTAATCGTCGTGCAAGTATTGACAGATCGCTGTGGCAGCGTAGGGGTAACCAGTCTAGCTGTAGCACGAATTTCGTCCTCCTCTGTTTGATCCACCTCAGCGTAAACATAGAATCCTATGCAATAATTTTTCCATTCGAATTGGAGCCTATAGCAACATATCCAGGCCTACAGGGTTTCAAGATTCCGATGGCGCCTTATTAAGGTGAATACGATGTAATTGTTAGCACAGTAGAAATATGTTTTATCGACCTTATTGTGAATTTGTTGATGTCATACATATACTAATTATTCATTCATACGCCCGATTGCCGGGTTCGATAGGGCTGCGATAGTGACGTTTTTCACTTCTGATTTGTTTGAATACGGAAATAAAAACACCACAGTCATTCATTATAGTATGAAGTGAATGGGTCGCAGAACTAACACGCATGAAATAGGCCTACATACGTCGTTGTGTACATCAAGTTTTAACTATTATGGGGTAGCAATTGACTGTCAGAAGTGTCAGTTTTACTTCATTCGTTTCGTAAAATATTTTATCAGTTCAAAAGTCAAAACACTACAAGACCACAATGCAATGAAACTACTACGATATGACTTTTGAGATAGTTCATCAAGCAAACATCGACCTTGACCTACTGATAGTAATAAAATGAAAAACGTGTAAAATATGATGCATGCATGCAAAAGAAAAATCACTAGCAACTGCAATCAAATTGAAGAGACGCATATCTATATTAGCATCTTCACCTCCGCATATATATCTACCTTCGCCTGTTGTATGATCTTTGTCTGGCCCTACAGAGGGCAAAGGAGTTCTTCCTGTTCTCCTAATCCAGTCCAATGGATAGTAAACAGTAACGTCACCACTAGCGTATCCACAAGACGATAGTTCTTCTTCAAAGTCGCATGCTCCGGCAAGATATTGACAATTTCGTCCGTGGTAATCTGTCGAAAATTGTTTGCATTACATATGTTACTTCTTCGAAATTCGCATTGCACAATTTGCTTATTTCGTCCCTGTGTCATTCTTCAGGTAGCTCGACATATATTTTATATTATTCATGTATTGTGTTATATGTTAAATTCATAATTTGAGCCTATGGGTACGTATGAATATAAGCGATGGATTCCGCAAAATTGGAACAATTGATTTTTCCATTTAGTGTATATATATTTCCCGACTTACCTGTCTTGCACTCGCACGTGTAATCGTTCACTTGATCTAGGCATACTCCTTCATTTTTGCATGGCTGCGAAAAGCACTCGTCGAAGTTCGTTTCACAGACATTCCCAGTATATCCAGGTACACATGTGCAGTTGAAGCTATCACCGTTTCTGTTGCAAGTACCTCCATTTTGACAGGGATTTTTCTGGCAGTTGTCGACTGTAAAGATATAAGATACGTTAAACCACTTGACTATTATATACAGGATCGCGACTACTTTCATATCGACGAAGAGATAACATAGAGCTTACCGCACAACATTACCACCTCAGTTTATAGCAGTGGAAAAATGTAATTACAAAAACCTCCATACCGACATCTGCGACATTATAGATGAAATTACCTTCGCGCGAAATCCCGTGATCAAATTTCTGGCAGTCGACCTAATAAAGTCGACTAAGCGATCTCGCAAGATAAAAGTGCTTGATATTGCGTTATATTTTATTATTTATGTCAGTGGTTCCCAAAGTGTGCGCCAGTGCCCCCTGGTAGCGTTCGCGAGCGTGAAGGGGCGCTTGCGATAAAATGGGCGATTGGGGCCGCTGGCTATAAAATCGGTCGGCTGGGGGCGCTGAGAGCAAATGAGTGTGGTGTAGGCTTACAAGGCAACTGCTGCGTAGTGCTGAAACAGTTGATGTATAAAGCAGCTAAATATGTAGTAAAAAATCAAAATCGATTCACTCAGGGCAAGTTAGGGTCGTCCGTCCATATTTAATCAGCTGCACCGAAAAAGTTCATTGTTTCTTGACAATGTTGATCCTGTCATCAATGAACTAATTCTGCAGTCGGCAGAAACCATAGAAAGCGCGGTTCATTGTGTGCTGTGAAAACTACGAAGTAATTGAGCAGTTATTGCTCACTGCAAGGAGTGATGGCTTTTTGAGAGAAACTGTTTGTGTAATTTTAATCGTGAGCTATCCGCAGTGCTGCGACAAAGGCCTTCGACACGACGTTCTGGTTGCGAGAAGCGATATCTCTTCTAGGCCTACTTGACGGACAAATTCTCCAAAATTTATGAGTAGAATATTTTCGTTCTTATAAATAACGAAACCTGATAAAGACGAAATAGACACTATCTGGATTCAGTGATAAGCCCCTTATATTTCACCGAAATTTTGCGAGACGTTAACTGATGAAATTCTCAAGCTTACATGAGCTAGGGGCAGCTCGAATACCCGATTTTGACGGAGAAGCATAAATCAATCATCTTAGAAAACTGTACAACGATATGTTGGCTTGATTCCGGGATGTAATCCAATTATAAATTCCTTATCGAACTATCCATACATTATGTATAGTTTCCGAGCATGAAAAGATTGAGGAGCTCATTACATTGTAGAGCAGGTAGAAAAATTTGGAGTTCAAACTGAAGTTCAATATCTCGAATCAATCGTCCTGGATACACAATATATCTAATGGAAATACTCTCACTGGAGTCGGGTTGACTTTTTTGTCGTTGCCCTTCCCCGCTCATATTTGATAAAACGTGTCTTCAGTAGGCTACCGTTACACGGTTTCTGACTCAAATCAGAAACTGACCTGCCAGTACGGGACTTGGAGATGGGAGATTTTAGAATCAGATTGCTCTTATCAAAGCAGGAACAAGCTGTAAATCAAATTCCAACTACACTAATACAATTGTAACATGCTTACCAAATTGGCATTTGTCACCGTGATATCCAACGTAGCATGTACAAGTGTAACTGTTTAATTTATGATCGCAGACGCCGTTTTGACACGGAGAGGTCAAACATTCGTCGAAGTCATTTTCACAGTGCTCGCCCGTCCACCCTTCAGTACATTCGCATTTGAAACTGAAAGGGTCGCCTACTGCATTGGTAGATATGCACGACCCTCCATTCAGACATGTAACTCCTTGGTCACCGCAAGAGGACGTCCCTGAATATATAATAATTCCGTCGCGTCACTCTCAGCAATTGTACGACGGGGATGGTGCAACCATTCTGTGTCGAGCGAACCTCGAAATTTGAAAGGGTCGCATTCACAAACGAACTTTGGAAGCAAAATTGAAATAGCAAAATTGTACAGTATATATACTTTACTGTAAGATTATAATCTTAGCAGTGTTGGGATCAAGTCACTACCTTCGAGTCACGAGTCATTTCGAGTCATTGCACATTTTGATTCGAGTCAAGTCAAGTCAATCGATTTTCAAAGGTGACTCGAGTCAAGTCAAGTCACTCGACTTTTGGAGGTGACTCGAGTCAAGTCAAGTCAAGTCACGAGTCAAGTCACAATTCAAGTCAAGTTGCCTTTTCGAAGTATGAGGCATGATAAGGGTATTGCATTTTGCTAGCTGTCTGAAATACAGATGGAGGGGTCATTGATTTTGAACCGATGAGAACGAATATAGAGTTAAATATATACGCAAAAGGCGCTGTATCGCTCACATATAAGGACTGGAAAACCTCGGTTTATAGTTACCAACCAAGATAGAAAATAGATACGAATTGATAAGATGCAATACATTACAGATTTACAAATCGATATGATACAATGCAAGCCTGCGCCAATGGTTTAGGACTATATAAACTATATTCGAATTCAGTTTCAATATAACAATAGATTTGGTTAAGGTAAAAACGGAGAACAGAATTTACTTTACTACACTAGTTAACGACAACGCAAGCTGTAAGCTTTGATAACTTCATTTGCGGTCAATTTATTTGTGAGATAACAATGGAGACTCAGTGAAATGCACGATCAATAAATGATTGGTCGCTCTCACGGGTTACACCAGCGTATAGCGAACAATCCGAATATATGCAAGATACAGTGATTTTGATCGACACCGATTGCTTGATGACTTGAAATTGACTCGTGAATTTTGCTCCGAGTCACGAGTCAATCCACATTTCTGATACTCCGAGTCAAGTCAAGTCAAGTCATTTTAGCAAAGTGACTCGAGTCAAGTCAAGTCATGCGAAAAAGTTGACTCGAGTCTGACTCGAGTCAAGTCATGACTCGAGTCATCCCAACACCGAATCTTAGCAGAGACGTGCGGTGAGGTCCACGGCTGGTGAAGCACTGATACCTCCACCGCACACACACAAACGTAAACCTTCAGTCAAGTAATATCACGGTTCACTGAGCGGAGAGCACTAATCCGCTATCGGCCCAATACTCCTGAAAAGTCTGTAGGTCTTTCTCTCGTAAGTAGAAGTTGCAATAATTTTCGAGACATGCCTAAGTTACTTGAAGTAGAAGTTGAAAAGGCCAAGTATAGGTAGTTTGAAAATGTAGAGCAAGACGATACCTGTGATACTTTTCAAAATTTGAACACAGTCAAATATGGGTGGCATAACTTCCCATAAAATAAAATTCAAAATCTAACAGCGACGGTACAAGTAAGGTAATAAAGTTTGAGTAAACTACTCTGGGGAAGCTACGGACCTGGCTCCCTCTGAATACCGGTCGCGATTGAATCGAGCATTTTATAGATGATCACTTGAACACTACAATGATCATAAAGAACTTACCGCAAAGGGTACTAGTTTCGATTGATATGTCATCAATAGCCAGATCTCCCTTGTTGTCGGTCAATGCACGCCGGAATATCGCCTCAAATGCAAGCTATAGAATAAGTTTATGTGTAAGTACGTATGCGTCAGATGTAATCATTTCCATCATGCTTGAAACGGCATGATAGCGATTGAAATTTTGGTGATATTTGCTGTTCAGTGTGCAATCATGGAAACTTTCAAGCGAGATATTTCTATTGAGACTATTGAAACCAAATGCGGCATACATGGCAATGCTTCAGATGCGTGGTTGCCACGTTGCGCATGACTATATCGCAATTCTTCTGATATTTTGATTCCAAATAAATGTAGTAAATTATGAGTTTATGTACAGTCTTTTGCCTTGCAAATGTGCGGCTATAATCATTCAACGAGTTTATACAAACACCAGCAGCTATATGAAATCGGTTCGGGTTTTGGGGATTGCTGGTTCACAATATCAATTTGCTTAAAGCAGGGTTACCATATTTTGTAATCGGGAAGGGAGAACACTTCTTAAAAATTTTCAAACTCAGAAGACCGGAGGAAAATTCAGAAAAAATGATAAATTTTTTCTCATTTCGTGGTCGGTTGACTAAAAAAAAATTAAATTTCCGGCTCAACTCCAGAAATACACTTTTTCGTCCACCCTTTACGTTGGTTAACTAAAAAAAAGGTCGTCACTTTCGTTCGAACCACGAAGAATTTCCTATTTAGCGTCATTTATGCCCGTTTTCACTCGAATCCACCCACTATCTTCGCCCTAAAAGCTGTAAAGGAGGACAAATTTCCGAAAATGAAGACAGTTAGGCGTCCTCGGAGAACATTTCCAAAAACCTCAAAAAGAAGGACAAATCCTCCTAAAGGGGGGCGAATGGTAACGCTACTTAAAGACCCGTAGAGTAGGCTTTACGAAGCCTATAAAGTGTTTTTGTATATTTTCATAGTAGCAGTTCTACAGTTCGTAAATTGAAAAACATTCTACTTAAATTAAATTAAGGAGCATCTGACCTACGGATGCCTTTATTTTGTGCTAGGAAACTTATGACACATACGAAAACTTATGAACACTTATGAAACTTGTGAATCTTATGGAAACTAATGAAACTCAGGGAAACTTATGAAACTTATGAAACCGGAGGTGAATTAATTCAGATTCGAATTTTATTGTGAGACCATTGTCTCGGTATTCGATTCCTAATAGGGATTTTCAAATCATGATTGCAATAATGGCAATCCAGATTTACACAGACCATTGTCAAAATTTTCAACCTCGCGGCACCCTCTGTAAATGGAAAATAGTCAGCGGTACCCTAGCACATAATCCTTCCAAACGAAGTGGCAGCAAACCAGGACAAACTAAATGTAAACGAAAATTTCGGTGAGGTGTGAAATATAGCACTGTACGTACAATGTACATTCCGTGTTTATATTAGGTATAATATATACTAATGGCGGAAATTTTCTGGGGTTTCGATTTAGTGTCTGCCAAATAATGATAGCCGTGTTCGTATTGGCATCTTTCCGTTATTCGCCGTACCTTTCTGCAAACTTTCGTTCAGTAAAGTTTCGTTTTACATGGTTCTATATTTTCCAATACAATGTTTCGCTTACTTGTGATCTCACTAAAAACTGAAAATTATCCGAAAGGAGTCGAGGAGGTGATAGAGTAATTAAAATTCTCCCGAATTTGAAATTGCCTCAACGGACCGGTGATCCGCTAAATGAGTAGTGACCGATTTTCACGACGGATTTAGTTTGTGCCGCTACCCAATCCGTTTACCAGGGCTGGATATTGGTACTGGTGTTACACGCCTGTGTCTGGACTGCCAGGAGACAACGAGACTATACTCACTGGAGCAATGGTTCCAAACCTTTTTTAGACACGCCCCCTTTATGATAGTGACAAATTTCGCGCCCCCCTTATCGTCATATCACAAAATCCAAGCGGGATGCTAGCAACCCCAACAGATTTTCTGACGGCATGGAAGATTATAACTGTTGATGAGAGAAATTAAAAAATATGAAATTCGGTCTATATATAAAGAAACCCGTGTGAATTGGAGGTAAATCGTGCATTGCGAATTTTTTTTCATTTGACCGCTTCTTCGTGCCCCCTTCAGAGCTTTCACGCCCCCCCCCAGGTTGGGAACCACTGCACTAGAGGTTTAACCAGAGCAACGATAGATGGCAATGGGCAATTGCGCATCAGCGATGATTGGTCCATGTGTGGTGATTCTACCTATATATAATTTTTAAAATCATTATCATTGGGAACGATCAGTAACAACATATTCATAGTCATATATGAGTATATCACGAGTATTTTCAATAATATCGCGAACCGAAAAGGTTGACTTAAAGATTTAACTGGTAGCATAGTTTATCCAAATATTTGAGTGGCATTGACGTCGACTATTATTTCAAAGGTACCAATTCAGCGTCAATCAGCAAACGCGACTGTGTCACAATCGTCATATGCTAACGCGCGACCCAATTTGATTGCCGCGCGGGGAAAGCTCAAGATTGTGCAATGTGCACAATACTTAAGATGGCGCTGGTAGACGTCACATTGTTTTGATGTACTCTCTGTTCTTCACCACAGATTATATAAAAATGCTAACTCTCCGGACGAAGCTTTAATTCTTCCACAATTACGAACAATGTTTATGTAAATTGCAATATTAATTTAGGATAATACCAGATACCCTGATTCCGACATAATTGTCTACTTAGAGCGAAATGCTGGTAATCTTCTAATTTATTTCTGATATTTTCCAATGCTTTACAATTTTGAATCTAATCTACTTCTGGTTTTCCGGAAAATACTACAGAACTGTATAGTCCGAAACGAACCGAGCTTGCTGTACATACATTTGCCATTCCAGTGCGTATGACAAAGAGCTCTGATTTGGTATGAACTGAACTTATCTCAATTTCCAACTGGTCGCGAATCCAGTAATTCTAATTCCGATATATTTTGGAAAAACCTGTGTAACTAAAATTTCAATTCGAGTCAATTTTGAAAAAAATACTGTACAGCTATAGGTATAATTATATTCTAATTTGAAAAAAGCTGAAAATGTTCCGAATTATCCAACTTCACACTGACAATGCCCACGGTTTTCACTTGGCATTCGAAATAAATTCAAGCAAAGTAAAGGTGAATGAGTCCAGTATAATTCACGGTAATCAATTTTCTTTCCAGTCAGGTTTATAATAGGAGATAAAGCTGGTGTATGCATATACTGAACTCTCACCATTGCGCTATGAAATAGACTAAGTACCATTGGTGTGCGCGATGCCATGCGTTCATATCCAAAATTGACACAGCACATATATGCGATGACAATAAGGTACGACATATCTGGACGGTTTCAACTAAAATTGATTGGTTATTTATTTGCTTGTATTCATTATGTCATTGTCATTGCGATTGATGCTATAAAATTTTATTTTCAATTCTCTACTAGCTGCTGACGATTACCCCTGACGTGTTTCAGTCGAAAATATTCGGGTTCATTTCAATAGGAAGATATTTTTAAATTGTATATTGAACGACTCTTCCTACAAGAGTCTCTTTATCTTCATAAGTTCCGTAAGTGTCATAAGTTTCCTAGCACAAAATAAAGGCACCCGTAGGCTACGCCGATGGTTAGCTAAAAGACATTCATCACCAAAATGCGCCGTCTATTGTCAATAAATTTGAAATTTTCTATCCATACCGAATAGTTGAATGAAACCAAGATTGTAAGCTCCTTTTCCTGCCATTCGCCGTCCGATACTTCTTTCTGCTGCCAGATCGGAGTCGTGAAATAGTACGGTTCGTCTCCCAGAACGTACAAATTCAAGGTACCAGTGTCCTCGCCGTAAGAGTGTACAAAAAATCGAATCTTTGTGCACTGGTTTGCTGTCCCGATTATTTTCTGCGAGTAAATCCGCGCTATATCTCCTTCGGTGTATCCGGTTGCTTCAGCATATGCGTAATAGCCTTTTAATTGCAAAATTATCAATGTTAGCGACCGGATCGCGATAGGGATTGGTAGCCGAAGGTTAGTGTATAACATTGCAAATGAGGCATTACTGACATTCTATTTTATTCATCCCTTTTCTGCCACTGATGTTCACGATAATATGCGACCAATTCAGTGTTACCTGTTTTCGGCGTACAGGCAGTCTCATAGCGAAATTATACTGTTATAGCCTAATGCTGTTGATGATTACGGGTCATTGCAAGCGTAAGAGAAACGCTGTTTACATTTTGTATAAAGTAAAAGGAATAATTCAAGTATAAATGCATAATATACTCTAGAACGGCGCTTCTCAACCGGTGGGTCGCGGAGACGTTCTAAATATTACACTTTCGTATTCAATTTTCCATGTATTCCAAACACTTAATATTGCCAAGATTAGAAGAGTAAATGCACATTTTCCTCCTCCAAGTTAAATCGTTTTGCGCCCACAAGCGTCACAGGTCACGTTGCCGTACTCGCAACAATTCGTTATCCAGATTTGCGTCCCAGTGACATTGATTGGAGCCTAAGATCCAACATTGCGTTATTGTGTATACGAGAGATTGAAATTCCTTCCTTCCTCCAAAGCATTGTTTCCCAAACTGGGAAGACGTGCCCCCGTGGGGGGTGCGAAGCCGCAGTTAGCTGAAAAACTCTTCGCGATTTACATCCCGCTGACAGTATTTACTCAGTCTATTGTCCGAATTTCATATTCCAGGATTCTCTCATCAACAGCCATAACTTTCAATGCCATCGAACTATAACCGCTGGGATTGCTAGCATTGTGCTACCTCTCTTTAATGTTTTGTAGTATCACGATAAGGGGGCACGGATTGTTTCGCTATCAAAAAAAGTGGCGTGTCTAATAAAGTCTGAGAACCACTGCACCAAAGGCTTTGCGAACGCTGACCGGGAAATGCAGTTTCTTGGAGAACACTGGTTGGAGAATTGAACTTCTTTCAAATTTCCTTTGCGCTATGCGGGATTTAACATCGTTTGATATCTTGGTTTTAATAGGGGTACCCATCTCCCAGTGTTTCGGTGTCGGCCATTACCGCGCCACGACATACCAATTGAGACATATGAAGTTTCGGCCAACATGCGACAATGCAAAATGTGCTGCCAAAAAGATAAACAGTGAGAAAACCTCTGCCGAAAAGGATCGAAACCGTCGGTGTACTGCGGGGGTGTCAAACATACAGCCCGCGGGCCGCATCCGGCCCGCCAGACGATTTCATCCGACCCGCGAAGCTATTTTGAGTAGATTGAAAAATGCTTATTTCATCCACCACAGTTATTGTAACGAGTGTTGAATTCATTAAATAATCCCTCAAGACAGCAAATCCCACATTATGATCACCCGATTTCGGTGTTGTGGTTTCACTCTAGTTCAGGGCCGAAGCAGTACTTCGCCAGCCACCCCCTTCCCCATAAAAAAGAAGGGTTGGTACTGGGCCCACAGGATCATAAACCAAACTTCAGGGGCTTCGCCCCCAGACCCTGCATTCGCAGCGGGCCTTTTTACCTTGACCAGTAAGGCAGATTTTACTGTAGGGGTTCCGTGTATAATTTATGTAGTCACGCTCGGCGCGAACAAAATCATTTTCAAGATGGAATGTCTTCTATAATATTGATGATTGCATATAATGCTAATAATTTTTCATCCTCTCTCAGACCACGTGAAAAGATTTACTGATAGAACTGAAGGAGTTGGTAACTTCAGATAAGAAACGCAGGCCTATTCCGGTCCCATGGACAATGGGCAATATATAAATTGGTGTTGGTCAACATGCGGCTATTATTGTCTCTCAAGGTCTTATTTGATAACCCACTTCGCAAACTCGCAAAGTGGCCGAAACTTCAGAAGTCTTGCTCTGTCGAGGAACGATAATGACCAGCGCTGAAATGCCGATTTTTTTATTATAAATGATGCAGATTTTTTTCTCGCGGTGCTGTGAGTACGCATGTTAAAAAGTGGAAATTTAAGTACGGTAAATCGCGCCCAGCGCGAAGAAAATTATTGGAAATCTCCCACCAAATACTCTGTAATTTTTGTTGATTTGCGAAGTCACGGCTCTGCTCTAGTTGACACAAGGATCAAGCCGGTGACAATGACACCCAATTTCGAAAAGGCAAAAAAGTACACTGAGTTCAAAGTTTTATGCAAAAATGGACCATGAAGTAGTTATTCACAGAAAATAGAACGCCAATGCGGAACCATATATGCAGTTTACATGAAAAATATATTAGTTACACGAAAATTTAATTGATATATCTGTAGTTGCACTACCGTGTCCCTTACGATTCAGAAGACTCCAGAGAACTCCGAATCGAGAAATAAAACCTAATTCAAGCGTCCGCGTTTGCAGTTAAATCTATTGTATGCCTCACAACACAGACAAAGGTATAAGACCATATTACTACTAAAGCAAAAAGAGAATACAACTATGCCAACTTATGTCGTCGTTAGCACCACTGTTTTAGCGGTTCATAACTGGTCAATCATCGTTCAACAGGCCAATCATCGTATTTTGGCCAAATCCATTGTTCGCGAATAAACGTGTTGCCACTTGCAAGAATAATTCCCCTATGATCCGTTTCAATAGGTTTATCTTTATATGCTTGATAGTCAAGAAGTCAAGCAAATGGCAAGGGCATGAGGTAACATTTTGGAATCAGTTGACTGGTCCAGCCCGCGAGAGATTTTACGGCTTGAACCCGGCCCGCGACTCAATTTGAGTTTGACAACCCTGGTGTACTGTATATATGCCGAGTTGTCGATTGACTATACGCCTAAATGGCTGTCTCCAAATATTGCTGCCGAAAATATCCATACTAGTTTATGCAATAGTCAATATCATTGACCGGATGCCACCATGAATTTGGGAAAATATACACGCAGGGCGCAACCAGATAACTGAAACGGACTGACAACATGAAAACCGGCGCCCACAAGCGGTGGTTTGAACGTAAGTCGCCAAAGGGCGTCTGGTGGGTCGAAAAATGAAATCTGGATGAAAAGTGGGTCGCGAACTGTCAAAGGCTGGGAAGCACTGCTCTAGAATGTATCTGCTCGAAACTAGCATGACTGTAGCTTATGCGATATCAGATGACATGCCTGTCAGTTACGCGCATGATGGAAACCGATCTGGTAAGCGTCATGTGAGATATCGGTCAGAGCTGAATGCGGTGACAGGCCTATCCCGGGGACTATCATGCAGACTTGGACAACTAGTTGTCTGATTGGATTTAGTAAAGCGAGCTCTCGTTTCATAATTTTAATGGCATATCCGATATTCCGGCAAATGCTATTGGAGGATTGCACAGTGCGCAACTGGCTAAGCTTGGTTCGCTAACATTTGCTACTTTCGTGCTTACGAGAATGAGCCCCGGTTTGTTATGAACTGATGATAGACCGAAAAGATCATCGCTTCATCAAATATGCCGGACCTGACCTGCGGTACGGTATCCCGCAGGTCACCCGTCAGTCGACGAGCATGTCCACTAGGGCTCTTCAAAAATGACTTTTTTTCTCAAATCGTACTGGCTACTTGATAAAATTGTTAGGTTACCTAATTTAAGCCTACACACAAAATTTGGTTCAATTTCAGCCAGTAACCGCTTTGCTACAGGAGAAGAAAGTTTCTATTTATTATATAAAAATAAATAATAAAAAGTTTGAAAATTTTCTGTTCACCCCATGAAAGTGTTAGGCTGTCTAGTGTCTATAGAAACGATCCTCACCAAATTTGGTTCAATTCCAACCAGTGGAAGCGGAGGTATTGCCGTCAAAAAATTTTGATTTGAATAAAATAGTATTTACGGTGAGCACAATTATAATAAATAAACAAAGAATCGGTCACCGTAAATACTATTTTATTCAAATCCAAATTTTTCGACGGCAATAACTCCGCTTCCACTGGTTGGTATTGAGCCAAATTTGGTGAGCATCGTTTCTATAGACAGCCTAACACTTTCATGGGCTGAACAGAAAATTTCAAATTTTTTATCATTTATTTTTATATAATAAGTAGAATCTGTCTTCTCCTGTAGCAAAGCGGTTACTGGCGGGAATTGAACCAAATTTTGTGTGTAGGCTTAAATTAGGTAACAGAACAATTTTATCAAGTAGCCAGTACGATTTGAGAAAAAAAGTCATTTTTGAAGAGCCCTAATGTCCACCTTCAAGTCGAAATACAAACAATTACTACTAAATGAATAATAGTCTATCCTCAAGATTACCGGACCACGACCTGACCTATCGATCTCGCCTTCCATGACATGCCAGCCCATTTTGTCGCTAATTTTTTCTATACTATCTTCTTTTACTTTTCATTGAGTGTGCAATGTGCATGCCTCTTCTTTACATCGCCTAGGCCAAGGTTGGTGTCTGATTCCATAGACTATAACTCCAAGACGCTTCGACACCTTCCAATTGTATCGCATTTTGTGGTGTATTGAACTGATTAAATTGCTAATAAACCAATGATGGTGATGAACTGTACTTTATTTCTGTTATATATAATTCTAATTCGGAATTTCCAAGTTTATGCAAATTCAGTAATTGTAATCTAATTTTTAAAAAACACTATAAATACAGTTCTCTGATCTAATATGGAAGAGCTGAAAAATTCATAGCTGTCAAACTTTTCTATCATGCATGAATGCCTTATAATTTGGAATGACGATGCCCGATTTCGATGTGTTACGAAGATGGCAATTAATAATAAATATGCAATGCACCTGATTGAGTCGTGTGATCACTGTCAGGCCCTGTATTCCGTGATGGAGTGGGTCCCTTATTCAAAAGCCACTCTGCAGGCACGCCATCGTCGTTTTGAAAGCCGCACGAGTCTGTTGCGTCTGCGAACTGGCAGTCTAGCAGTGACGTTTGAGAATCCGCAGAAGGAAAATCTAAATTCCAAGCGACCGCTTTTCAGTTATTATCCTATTTATCAAAGTCTTGCAATGTCGATATGGGGTATGACAAATACTATGACAACTAAAGCAGATCGTGTTCGTGCTTTTAATATGTTGCCCGTGTATTGCAATTTGTTTTAGAGTACTACTTAGTGTCACTGATTATGTCGTGTTGTCTCTTGCATTCGTATTTATCACATATGCCCCGTGATCTGCCCGATTCACGTCAATCTGTTCTCTGAATAAGTAATCGTATTGTGCTCACATTTGATGGTGGTTCAGTTGTTAAAGAATGAATTCATTGGATTCATATTGAACGTTCACCGTATATATAGTCTACCCGATGTAGGCCCAGTGATTACTGTTGCAAACAGGCATAGAACGTAACAAATGTGAAAATGCATGAAGGTGGATAAATCCTGTATTGTATCTGTTTACACCGTGGATTGTAGAGCTTCTTGGAGCTACAGAACTTCAATATACAATTGAATAGTATATTCATATGAAATGAACCCGAATATTTTCGGCTGACACTCGTCAGGGGTAATCGTCAGCAACTAGTAGAGAATTGGAAAGAACATTGTATATCAACAATCGTATCACAAAATATTACGTCACCAGCATGAAATTTCGTGAATGAGAGAGCGTTCAATGTACTAGTTTAGGTGGTACACGAACTCCTTTTGTTGACAGAGTTTTGGTTGGTGTATTTTGATAAAAGTCGACTCTAAGGCACACAAATGGAATTGTGAACGGCCTCGCCCAACGATTCAAATCGGTCGTCTCGATAATTATTCGCACGAATCGGATTATCTAACAGATGTTTGCCGATGGCAGAATTAATGGCCTCACTCATCCGCTTAAGATTGATGCTGATCGATCGAATACGATTTGTGCGAATAATTATCGAGACGACCGATTTCGAATCGTTGGGCGAGGCCGTTCACAATTCTTCCATTTGTGTGCCTTAGAGTCGACTTTTATGAATATACTATTCAACTGTATACCGTGGATTGTATGTAATCTATGTAACTATTGTATTGTTACATGTAGAGGTACGGGATCACTTGTCTATACACTGATCTTCATAAATAACATGACGTAATACGTAATATAGAAATGAATGAAGCTTGCGAAGGGTGAGCTATGCTAAATTATTCCTTTGCAAATGAAGACTTAACGTCTATAAAGTGTCTTAAATATAATGGTCAAAGTTGCGCTTTCAAATTTAGTCAATATGATATACCAAGTCAAGAAGAACTGGCAAGTCATAGTCAAATCATAGGTCATCGTGGTAATTTTGCGATCTCGGATATTTGAAGTATATGCCAACGTTCATTAAGTGTTTAACTTGTTAATAGATTTGTGGTGTGAGTAGTGAGTGGGGCTGGGCAAAATCGAGTACCTGAGTGATTCGGTTCTGAGTCACGTATTTTGCATCGAGTCATTATGACGCCATAACAGAATGTAATATGTCAAAGTTCAAATATGCACCTTCTGTGCCACAACAATAATATAATGTCTGTTATCCATCACTTTAAAGATACTTTGGTAATTTTAGACCGTACTAATTTCATTGAACTTTGAGGCAATGTTGTGAGATAATCAATACTTCGGAAATGTGTTATAGCCAGCAACGTTCGTAGCTTTGTACTATATGATTCGTATGCTGCGACACGACTAGTCAAGGTTTCAAGGCTTCTACAATGGAAAATAGTATCGAAATTATAATCCTGCTTGATAAATTAACGTTCACTGACGAGGAACGTAAAATTCCAGTACTCGAAATAATCTTTTTTTACTACTCGACTCGAATCACCAAAATTAATACTCGATTCTGACTCGAGTACTGGAATCATTGTGCCCAGCCCTAGCAGTGAGTACAGAATCACTGCAGATCAAATGCTTTATTTTGGGTGTGTCAAAACTAATATAATCCCACGTTATAGTGCGCAACCTAGCCCCGCCGTCCATATAGTTTCCGATAAATGACTATACAGTGTACAAATGGACAATGCCCTTGTCTGGCAACAGCGTTTAACAAAAACCGATAGCTGCCACGATACCAAGATACAGTATACCGCGGCACCACCGCAATGACGGAGGCTTTTCTTTGCTATATATATGACAGTGGCGTGCCATGCGTAATATAATGCGTATTCACGGATATTTTGGGTAAAATTCATGATAGGCTACTTACTCGAAATCGTAACAAGTACAAATAGTATTTTCGCGATATGGCTATTCACTAATCTCTTCATTGTTGATTCTCACCCACGCCTATTTGTGAATTAAATCGGAAACCTGTTAACAAAACGTATGTATATAATTATTAAGCTTAACGATACTTCACTACATGTAGGGTCGCACATAAAACGAAAATGAATTTAAAACAATCATGTTTAAAACAAGGCCATTGTTTAAAACTTGTTTTTCATTTTTCCAAGTCACGAATATCCAATTGTGATGTCATAGTTAATTGTCATTGACATATGAAAATATAGGGTAAATATAGCTCCTTTGACGAAATATACACGTACTATAGCTGTGAAACCGACTGTTTTGAGGGTTCCACCCATCCCATATTGTATACGTTGGCTATATCGGATGGTAATTGTCCGTGCGCTCATACAAAATGTGTTTTTTGGGGGGAGCGTTTACACAATTAAGGCACAATTTTACAACTTGAAAAAAACATTATTCTCTTTAAATGCCTTTGTTTAAAACTCTGTTTAAAACGTACTAACTAGGAATGCTGTTAACTAACTGTTCAGTTTTCATGTTCGTGTTCGGTATGCGGAGCTCGATGATTCATAGGTTCGTGTTCCGAAGCGATCCTTGCAAGGTTCTCTATACAGTGACTATTTTTGTGAAATCGCACAACTGTACGCTGTAGAGTAGTCATCTCTCGTCTTTATGTCTTTTATTATCAATTGTTTCAAAATCACTTACTATTTCTCAAACCTCAACAGTTAAAATGTAAACTGACTTCACTCTGTGAAGTATAACTCATCTCGTACACGTTACGCCAAAAGCTTTTGCTATCCCAAGTTAGATTTATGTTTGTCATCATCAATGCTACGCGTATAATCACCAAAGAAGCATCAGTGATTATGGCGACGAGAAGATATATTTGCGTCATGTCCAACACCCTTTCATATAGCTTGGTGATTTTAATCGAGGTGTTGTAATTATTGACATGGCAAACAATTTAGCCATATGCGAACCGGCTTAATCGTATGATGCGATCAATGATTAATTAAAATTGCAATCATCTAATGTTATATTAGTGCAACCTTGATTATATAACGAGGCTGTATTAGTTTTTATTGACGTGAGCAGTCAAGTTTGCAAACTCGAATTTTGAGAATAGTTGTTTGCTGAATGTTGTTGCAGGATCCAATGACTATCGGTTAATGACAGAACCCTGTATGCATTGACGTCGCATATGCGGCCACAACAATTCGGCTGTCACGCATGTATACTAAGGCTGTTCAAAAATGACTATTTTCCTCAAATCATACTGGCTACTTGATAAAATTGTTAGGTTACCTAATTTAAGCCTACACACCAAATTTGGTTCAATTCCAGCCAGTAACCGCATTGCTACAGGAGAAGAAAGCTTCTATTTATTACATAAAAATAAATAAATTAAAAATTTGAAATTTTTTCGTTCACCCCATGAGAGTGTTAGGCTGTCTATAGAAACGATGTTCAACAAATTTGGTTAAATTCCAGCCAGTGGAAGCGGAGTTATTGCCGTCGAAAAACATGGATTTGAATAAAATAGTATTTACGGCACCACTATAATAAATAATTAAAGAATTGGTTTCCATAGACAACCTAACACTTTCATGGGGTGAACAGAAAGTTTTCAAATTTTTATTTATTTATTTTTATATAATAAATATAAACTTTCTTCTGTAGCAATGGGGCTACTGGCTGGAATCGTTGGGCGAGGCCGTTCACAATTCCATTTGTCTGCCTTGGAGGCGACTTTTATCAAAATACACCAACCAAAACTCTGTCAACAAAAGGAGTTTGTGTACCACCTAAATATAGTACATTGAACGCCCTCTCATTCACGAAATTTAATGCTGGTGACGTCATATTTTGTGATACGATTGTTGATATACAATGTTCTTTCCAATTCTCTACTAGTTGCTGACGATTACCCCTGACGAGTGTCAGCCGCAAATATTCGGGTTCATTTCAATATGAATATACTGTTCAATAACACCCTTAATGTATACATTGTATGCGAAAGGGCAATTTTGTGACAGTTGGTAAAACAATGTTATTACATGTATTTGTTACAGAAGTAACGTTGATAATTTGTCACGTCCAGACCAGAGTTGGGTCAATTACATTAATTCAGTTCAATTACAATGACAATTATAATTACTTCCTTGCATGTTTCAATTACATTACAATTACAATTACTGTTAAATATGTAAATAATTATAATTACAATTACAATTACTGTTAAACATGTAATTGAGTCGGTGGAGAAGTGCCCTTCGGCAGCCGTAGCGACGTAATTAGCAACAATCTCAAGCTATTCATGTTTCATTCATGATACGTAGAATAGCCTTTAACCAAAAAAAAAACTCGAATGTATTCGAACTATTCCTAATCATGAGTACTGAAACTACAAACACAGAAAAAATTTTCAAGCGTCTATTAACAAACAAAAGTCTGAGCGACTGGCAACGACTATCAGCGAATAGACTACAAGACAGGCAGTGAAATGTAATCAAACGAACATACACAAAGCTTAGTAAGGCAAATGAAATGTAATTGGTAAGGCATCGGTGATAAGGATGATACCGATAAGGTGTGTAAAATTAAATTAAATGCAAAAGGAAAGAAGCTCCTGATAACTACGAATTACAAAACTTTGGTTCGCATTTACATTTACACTTCCTCAAAAACTGTTAGATTGCATTTGATGAACATTAGGGCACGGAAACTTTCTGGCCCCAGTAAATTTGGCTGAGCTGCTGTTTTTTTTTGTTTAGTTCATACGCTGATGACACAAGGCCGGCTATATATAGTGAAGACTCCTCGCTTTTTGAGACGTTGCCATTTAACAGTAAAATTTGCACATTGCACCGGACGGTGTTGACTTACCTTGATATCTATGACGAGCTGGTTGAACTCACATTGACCTCTCACCTAACGCCGAACGCCTGCTGAATTCACGTGGACGTGATTGGATACGATATATAAATATAAACACTAGTTCTAAGCCAACCTATATCCTTCAATTATAATTTACGAATAAACATTTATGGCACCACAACCCAGGCGAGACCATTTTCTCCTACCGAACACCATGAATGCCGAAGTTTATCATTCATCGTCAATTGGATAGAGTGAGATGGCGCGTTCAAGGTGGCTAGAATGATGTTCGTCGCTTTGAGGTTAATGCACCAATATCCCGCAGTCAAATTATATCGTTATGATCTCTTTCGATTATATTCTCAACTCATTTCTAACGTTATAACATATCCCGTATATTTTAACAACTTACTCTACAGCTAAATATAATGAACGCGTTCCCTGAAGCCGTATTCATTAGCTGGATCAATCTCAGCACGTGTTTCATCTATATTTCGACTGTATAGCACAAATTTCCTTGCAAATGCATTGCTTGGAGGTAGCAGATATAAGCAACATTGATAAATAAAACGAAGACAAAACAAAATATCAGAGAAAAATACAATAAAGCTTTGGTGGTATTGAGTGTGAACTATATCGACTTCGCATATTGCACACGCATATTGTAATTCCACTAAGATACGGTCAGAATGCACGGAACGGCTGATAGGCAGTGGGGATTACTAGGTGGCATGTCAGTATATACCATTTACGATTAGAATTTTCCAATTTAAAGTTTTTGCGGTTCACTGTTTCTGTTATTTTTCCACATATAAACCAGACAGACGAACAAGCTTCGGACAAGACGACATATATCAAAGCACATATATCCATCTACTGTCTACGCTCCTGTGGCGATATCTTGCGGGTTACTCTTCCTTCTGCATGGCGAGCTTCAAGAAATCCATTGGCTCCACCATGAAGTCGAACTTGTTGTAGTATGCCCCAAGATTCTCTGCAAATTGCAATTTAATTTATAAATTTCTGATCATGGTGACGTCGGTTTGCTTGCTGCGGAAGTATACCTCGACACCATGGAAGCGCTATTACTAAGAGTCGAACCTGCAGCGGCTTAGTCTCTTGTGTCGTACCAGTTGCAATAGCCAACTACGTTGACTCACACACGTGCTGATTTTGGTATGTTGCATGTCTATTTGTATATACTCCCACGTAATGGGCTGGATCTTATAGCTTTATCAAACGGACAAACAAACAAAAATGCTTGGTTATTTCACTCACGTTCATAGCCCATGTATAACTCAACACCACGGAAATGTCAGCGCTACGATTCGTATATATGTAACGTCTTGTTTCACGGCCGTAAGATTATCCAACTATATGCATTCGCATCAACCCGTAAACTTCGGTACGTGTATATATTTCAATTCTAACGGCTGGATCTCTTCGAGAATTGTGACTTTTCCGTACATGTTTACGGAGAGACATGGATAGACAACTCACCGCACACGTATGAGAGTCCACATTGCACACACATGCTTCGACCGCCACGGGTAGTGCACTGGCAGCCATCTCTGCGACAGCAAGCACAGTCCTTCTTGGTAGGATCATGGTCGCAGGCGCATTTTCCTGGAAGGGTCCATCCGTTCAGGACGTGCGTGTTTTCTGCAATGCAAGGAATTATGGAACTAATCCAGATGGCACGCTACAACTAAAAATATGTGTGAAGTTATTATGAAGTAAGCTTGCAGTACGTAATGACGTTTTCATCAGGGTGCGAAACAACGAAAGAGGTGGAATTACAGCTCACTAGTACGTAAATACGATAGTATCGATCATTATATTCCAAACAATATGATTCAAAATCTATAGCAGTGGTTCTTAACCTCTACTAACTTAATTGGCGAACCTGTATGCTAATCTAGAAGCATTCGACGGACCCCAAATTGTCACATTACACATTGCCATACAATACTGTTGCACAATATGGACTGTGCATCACCATTCAACAACATTGTTAGAAGGACAAAACTATTTAAACACGCGATTACGCGCAAAACCAAAGGAATATAATGAATAGTTACTCCGAATCAGTTGATTTTTATACTGCGTATGCGTCGAGCGTCTTGACCTCCAGCGAACCCCCCTTAGTTAAAATCGGTTAAGAATCACCGATCTCTAGCTCCCAACAACATTATAGAGGCCCCAACAATCTTTAATTAAATATCTGCGAAAGTCTATCGCAATTGACATTGCTTTGATACACACCACACATTCCTTCTTCGGCTCCGTCAGAACCAGGAATCTTGAAGCCCCATCTGTTCACGCACCAACACTTCTCGTCATTGCATTGCATCGGCAAGTAGCGACCACGTCCGTCGCAATCTGCGGCCCTATTCATTCCGAGTCTTCCGAGTTTAGAATTGTTGAACAAGCAGGGTGAAGCGACCTCTGCAAGTTTCGTTTCATGAAGAATATCACCGGTCGCTCGTTAAGACAGATATCTCACCATCGATGGATGCAACGCAACTATCTCCATATCCGCACTGGACGCATCTGTTAGGGTTGACAGATCCGCATTGGCAGCCGCCGGGTATGCAACACGCGCAGTCGGTACGCGATGGATCAAAGTAGCATGAACAGGTTTTGCGACTAAGTGTCCATTCGTCAACAATTTCTGAAATATCACAGCGTCTCAGCGCGTCATTATGGTGTGACTGTGTATTCCTATTTGTACAACCTCCCATTGCACGAGCATATAGGTGAAAGTAAGTGAGTTTCCAAGTTCATATGCGAGATTCCTGTACATACGCCAAATTGACAAGAGGGTCGCTTCTTCAATTACATGACTTTTAATCTGTTGCGGGTATTTGTTGGCATGAACTAGTGGGTATGAACTGTCGTATGTGTTATTTACCAAACCGCATATTTTCTTTAAATGGATATTCTCGAAAGCCGTCATTCAGGAGTTGATTGTGTCAACGCAAAAGCAAATGACTTCGGAAGAGCAGTAAACGTTAAACTCGATGGGATAGGCTACATCACAGACGGCAGTGCCAAATCTGAACGCTAACCAATGACTATGTGAGATAAATCGAGGGCGCGCAAAGCGACAGTTTATCAAGAGGTTGGCCTATCAATGTTACTTCTTTCGCATGCATACAGCTTTAGTTATCGATGGCGCGTAACCTACCGTAGCAACTCTTGCCGTCTTCGCCCAAATAGTAGTGGTCGGCACAGTAGCAGAAGAATGATCCCACAACGTTGATGCAGTCATATTCACAGCCATGCTTTCCGCCCTTACATTCGTCGACGTCTGTACGGTCAGAGATTTGTTCGAATGCATAAGTCGACCGAAATTGAAAGCTATAGCTTACCTAGACAGCTTGAGGAATCATTCGCAAGAATGTAGCCGTTTTTACAACTGCACGAGTATGAACCTTCTTCATTGTGACAGCTGTGGTCGCAAGAATGTTCACCGCCGTCGCATTCGTTGATATCTGTAGATGAGTGTGCGTTTGTGAAAATTAAAATATGAAAGTTGCAGGAATTTGTCTCGGGTTGATAACTTTTTTCTAGTTTATACATAACACGCAGTTGCAACCGCCGTGGGTGTCACTCTACGATAGTGACCCAATCATTTTCATGAAAATATGCAAAATACCAAATCAGATCAGCTATACGGTAGCATATGAATATTCACCGAAGCAGCTTGTCTCGTCGTCGGCAAGAAGAAATCCCGCGTCGCAAGAACACACGAATGAACCGTCAGTGTTCTGACAGTTTTGAGAACACGGGGCATATATGGCGCACTCGTCAATATCTACTTCGCATCTGTATGAAAATTTACAGGATAGTGTCAATTCCTGGTTTCATACATGGGAGCGGCTTGCGATAATCACTAATTTGAAGTCGAATGACATTATAGTGTTGATCAACGGCCTCGCAAAAACGTACATAATATAAGTTCAGCCGAACAAGATATTTGACTTAAATCTGGACGGTTTCGAACTTGCACCAAGGTTCGTAGCACACACACTCACGACCACAACTTATCCATTCACGAGTCACACGAACATATGGTTACACTATTTCTAATTAGCGAGGTATCAAAGTTCCTCCGAATAGAAATAACATGTGATATCGATGCCCACGACGCCATCATATGATAAAGTGTTGTAAGCTATTCAACTTGTAGAATAAAGCCCTCACCCATCGCCTTCCCAGCCTTCATTGCATTCGCACGTATTGGAGAGTTCTCCTTGAGTACATTCGCCGTGGACGCATGACGGATAGCAGACGGCTGTGTATGGAGAACAAAATATTCGGCATATCCTTTTCATGAATTATGCTTGTTTCGGCGTGAAATCGCATCTCCAGTTCTTGACTAGCAAACTTGTGCTGTGTGTAATGATATTAAATTCAAATTAAATTGCTGACACTTACGGATGTCGCACAAATCTCCAGTAAAGTGTCTAGTACAGGTGCAGATCTCAGGCGCGGTGCATTCTCCTCCATTCATGCATCCATCCGGGCATACGGCTGTTAGATTTCAAAAATCGTTACTTGAAGTCTACCTATGCTGATTTCCTTCGATTCGTCTCACGTCTGCATGTAGTGGCGTCTTCATTCAAGGCGTATCCCGTCTCGCAAAGACAGGAGAAGCTACCAACTTCGTTCGCGCAAATCTGGTCGCAGTTGTGAGTTCCCAAGGCGCATTCATCGTTATCTGCAACGCGGCAAAATTTATTAATTCCGAATTATTGCAATTTCAGTTTATTACAAGGTATACATCTTTCGTATTTGAGCACTGTAGCGTATCTTACCAAAGCATCGCTTGCCCTGTGACGTGAAACCGGAATCGCAAGAGCATGTAAATGAGCCTTCATTGTTTGTACAAGTCTGGTCACATCCATCAGTGTCCAAGGCGCACTCATCAACATCTGTGATTTTGTCAATTCGTAAATTTAGCAGGTCCAACCCTTTGATAACAGTCTGAACTCTGAATCAACCGGGAGCTTTAGTCGTACAGTAAGGCAAATTTTGAAGACGATTTTTTGAAACGGGCCAACGATTCAAATACTTGAAATATGGCAAATATTCAATACGAATGTTGGGCCTATTTTAATAACAACGTAAAATGCGACCAATATTTTGTCACGTTCTTTCTTACCAAGACAGTTGAAGCCGTCGACATCATAACCTTCGTTGCAGCTGCATACAAATGATCCTGGATTGTTGGTGCAGATTTGCTGGCACCCGCCGTTGTCGGTTGCGCATTCGTCAATGTCTGAAACGATACACCGTTAAAGTGCGACAATCCCAGGGCCGTCTTTAGGGATTTTCCAGCAGTAAAATTGCGAGTGTACCGTAGTTTATAAGAATCGCAATATTTACAAAAAACTCATGGAGTGATGTGATTCTTATGAGAGTGCCATCGATGAGCATAAATTAACATATTACGTAGTAAACTTTTGTTGTGGAATTCCAATCATTTCAAACTTTCAGTACCAGATACAGACATCGAATCTAGGATTTGTGTCTACACCTGGATACCTAAAATCTTGAACAATATTTGGATAGGAAAATATTTGATCTGCTGAGCTCTGAAAAGACCAGCATTATTTGAAATTTGAATATGCGCAACTGCGAAAATCTTTTCTATGCATAATGCGATACCAAATATTTTTCTAATGGGCTTTTTGCTACAGGGCTATTGCATAGACTACGATACTCTTACCGTGGCATCTGAATCCGTCAAGGGTGTATCCCGGATTGCATGAGCAGGAATAAGATCCTTCCGAGTTGACGCAGTTATGTTCGCAGCCGTGTTCGCCATTGCACTCGTTGATATCTGAGCGAAGTAATCACTTCCATGAGAAAACTCTTTGTATTTGTGAGCTTGGTTCGTTTGCTACGTACCGTTGCAGCTTGCTCCGTCAGTGGTGTATCCTTCGTTGCAACTGCACTGTGACGATCCCGGCAAGTTGATGCAAATCTGGGCGCATCCACCATTGTCCGTTGTGCATTCATTGATATCTGAAAGCAAACATGAAACTAAAAAACGTGGAATGGTGCAATGATAAAGACAACTGCAACGTGTTAGCAATTTCTTCAAAGTTGCGATTTTTTGGTATAATATATCTATGGTGTCAATTATTTGATCTCTATGATTCGTTACCCGGGAAATATAGGGCTAATCACATTTAGCTAAGGAACAAGGTATGCACGAATCCCAACAATAATCGTCGCAGGTAGGCATATTAGACACGGTGTGATATATTTGATAGTAACGTGATTCGCATACAGCATGCAAAATATATTGTTTACGAATTATTCAGAAATTCATTCGATTTCCGATAACAGCATAGAGATGAAAGATATATTGATATTTGTAGGGACTACAATATGAAGAGAAAAGAAGCGCCGAAATAAAGTATAATCACCATGGCATCTGTATCCGTCTTTCGAATAACCGGCTTTGCAGCTACATTCGAAGGAACCGACGTTGTTGTGGCATTTGTGCTCACACCCGTGTTCTCCAGCACATTCGTCCACGTCTTCAATAAGGGATATTTAGTGAGAGATTGGTGCGAATTACCTTGATATCAGAATATTACCGTTGCAAGTCTTGCCGTCAGCAGCTAGGACGAATCCAGCGTCACAGCTGCACGAATAAGAGCCAATGGCGTTGAGGCAGTTTTGGTGACATAGGTTATTGCCTGCAGCAGCACATTCGTCATGATCTAAACGTCGAGCAATATTGAGCACAGCAGATATAGCAGGCTACTGGGTATAGTATCTAGTATCGATAGAAATCCAATTTGAGACAAAGTGTCAAGCGGTTTATAGATCTTGAGACAAATCCACAGAGTTTGTTCCAACACGAGATCCGTAATGAGTAATAAACTAATAATACATGCTGAAAGAGCTCGCTGATCTCGCGTAGGGTCGCCTGGATTTAAACAAACTCGTAAGGGTCGCCTGGATTTAAACAAACTCGTAAGGTTCGAGACCAATTCGAGTTCAAATACGTTTGTGCATTAGGGCTGTTCAAAAATAACCTTTTTTCCTAAATCTTGCTGGTTACTTGATTAAATCGTTAGGTTGCCTTAAAAAACGACGCACACCAAATTTGAATTCATTCCAACCAAAATTCGTGGATTTCGTAGAGTTTGAAAATTTTGAATTTGCCTAGAAATGCAAAAATAAATTTTTTTCAAATTATTCTGCAAACCCCATTAAATTGTTGCGCTGTCTTCAAAAACGATGCAAAACAAATTCGACTCAATTCGAAGCCGTAGAAGTGGAGTTATTTCAGTTTTTCTTTGATAATTCTGGGATTATCCTTGATTGGTGGATCATCCCAGAATTATAATCAAAAAACTTGAATAACTCCGCTTCTGCAGCTTGGAATTGAGTCAAATTTGTTTTCCATCGTTTTTGAAGACAGCGCAACAATTTCATAAGGTTGAAAGGAAAATCTGAAAAAAAATTTTTTTTGCATTTTCAGGCAAATTCAAAATTTTCAAACTCTACGAAATCCGCGAGTATTGGTTGAAATGTATTCAAATTTGGTGTGCGTCGTTTTTTAAGGCAACCTAACGATTTAATCAAGTAACCTGCAAGATTCAGGAAAAAAGGTTATTTTTGAACAGCCCTATTGTGCATATATACGTTATTACATATGCAGCCGAAATCACGTGCTAATCTAATGAGGTCTGAAATTAAAGGCATGGCTCTGAAATGCGGCGTAAACCAATACCTCAGTCATTTGAACTGCATATGCATATGCTTATGCATATATACAATGTCTTAGAAACGTATTGTATCCTCAGTTGAAGATAGGCTACTTGGAGCACCGGTTGATGCCATACGACGTCCATACCAATGCTTCGATGTGCTACATGAGGATAGTTCAAAACCATGCATGACGCCTTCCCTGTTCAATTCTCATCGTATAATTTCAATCTAAAGCAGTCAACCTACCCACGCATGAACTTCGATCGGTGGAGAGGTAAAAGCCAGTGTTACATGAGCACGTGAAACTGCCATCATTGTTATGACACGTTTGATCACAATTGTCGGTACCCTCACTGCACTCGTTGACATCTGAAATATTTAAAATTGCGACGTAATGTATTTCGACAGGCTCCTTCTAAGACTCGGAGCATTCAATTGATCAATTGTTACCAATAGAGGACTAAAGAAAATCACCATGATATGGTCCTCATCTACACTATGTACATAGATCTAACGACTACGTATAAATATTATAGTGGACTAGTGGTTGGTAAAATTTTGGAAATGGAGCGCTAATTTATATCCGTCGTATACGTATCATATATCAGTTCGTTGATGCCTTGGCAACCTTTTGGTAGCCTAGAAGGGCGCTGTAAAATACTTAAGCCTAAATTATCGACGCGAGAAGCGATTTGAACATAATCAGCTAATGTTAGGTTCGTGTAATGTAATCCTGTTAAGAGTCGTTGACTCCATGCGCAACATTGATGTCACTTGTCTTCGATAACATTCAAACAAGTTATTTTCGTTCTGTTTCACTTTAATAGTTTTACAAATCCAAGTATTGCCACTTTACAGGTTATTGAAATAGGCTTTAATTAAGTTGAAGCTGGATTTAATCTCTTTCAATTTCATTCTTGAGGTCACACCCACACCCTTTCATGCTCGGGGGTTCAATGATAAGTACAAGAACACCGACTTTAAGTAGATATGAATGGGAATTCCACCTCGACACGTCGCATCTACGCGTTCGAAAGCGGTTATTCGTTACGCGCCACGACACACCTTTACACTAAAACTTGATCGATGCATTGATTTCGTCTAAATCTGAGTCTATTGAGATGTAATTGGATTAACACGCAGTCAAAGATCGGGCCAAGGATTTAAAAAGTAACGATCAGTTCCCTAATCGATGACCTGCTGCTTCTCCGACCTTGCCTTGATCAGCGTAACGTAGGTGATGGATGTTATTCATTAAAATCCCAGTGTATTAGCGATTAGTGTGGAAATCGCCATCAGCCCGAGCGATAGGGTCAGGCCATACGCTATCATCAATCTTATTTACAACAAATCAGACATATAGACATATATGTGTACTGTGTAGCTCTATACATGACGTCGTATATACAAATCCAGTAGATGTTCTCCTGTATCAATCTCACCGTTGCAAGAGTGTTTGTTGCCCGCGAGTCGGTATCCTACTCTGCATGAGCATGAGAAAGTCCCGTCGTTATTTGTGCAGGTGTGCTCGCAGTTATCCAAGTCGGCGCTGCACTCGTCGATATCTAAAGTAACACAATTTCACTTTAAAACCGCACCGGCATTGGCGCAATTGACGAAATACATAGTAAATGCAAGCAATGGAGTGGGAAATAGTGGTAATTTTGATTATAAGCAACATTCCCACACGATACCTTACTGAAATAGTTGCAAATGCTTTGCTAGTGCAAAATAGGAAAACAAAATATGCAATTTACAGTACTAAAAATATACTTCCTCAGGTCCATTCATTAATGCTAATATGAGAAATCGGCTACTAGTATCTATTTCTGTGCTCGATATGATAAAAGCGAACTATTTCTGCCCAACCTCGGCAGGTTCGTTTGTCAGCAGTGTCGAGTTGGTAACCGCTTCTGCAGGAGCAAAGGTAAGTTCCCGGTTTGTCAGTGCAGGTATGGTCGCACACGCTCGAATCTCTCTGGCATTCATTTACGTCTGAAAAAAGGTTTTCGGTTTTGCAGGGCGAGAAGATGTGAACTTTTAAACTATAATGATTACTTGACGGCATAAGATCGTTGTAGTAACATTCACGGAAAGTTTCTAACATTTGTTGTGAGTGGGGCTGGGCAAAATCGAATACCTTGAGCGATTCGATTCTGAATCATATATTACGTTTTGAGTCGAGTCGCATATTCGAGTATCACTCATTATGACTTCACAACAGAAAGTATTACATTAAAGTTCAAATATGTACCTTTTAGGCTACCACAAAGAACATAATGCCTGTTATCCTTCACATTAAATATAATTTTGTATTTTCTCGACCATGCCGATTTCATTGCACTTCTTGACATATTGCGGGATGATCATGACTTCGAAAATGCGTCATTTCCAGTAACGTTCGTAGCTTGGTACTGTGTCTCGTATGTTGCGACATGGTCAATCAAGGCTTCCTCAGTAGAAAATAGTATCAAAACTGTAATTCTCGTTAGTCAACTAACTTTCAGTTGCGAGGAGCGTATAATTTCAGTACTCGAAAAAATCGTATTTTGCTACTCGACTCGAATCGTTATGCCCAATTGCCCAGCCCTAGTTGTGAGTTAAAAATGAATAAATGATACCAAACCATTGAGATTAAACCCTCGATATACCCTGTCGACATACAATCGTTCTTACTTGTGCAAGTTGCCGCGCCTTCATATCCGGAGTAGCACGAACAGCTAAAGCCTCCATTGGTGTTGGTACACAGGTGTTGACAGTTGTCTTTGTTCGTAGCGCATTCATCGACATCTATAGATTTCATAAATTCATTAACGTTTCGTAAAGCTTTGCAATCACTGAGCTGCTCTAACCCTCCAAGCAAAACCAACGATGGAATCCTCGATTCATTATATTTGCGAGAGTTTCGAATAACACCATATGCCAATCAGTTCTTTCAAGTATATGAGACTATAGTTGAGTTCAATCAGTGTAGTTAAATGTGGCAACAACTATTCAACCTCGATACCTGATACAGAAGTTCTTGTTAAAGGCTTACCGTTGCAGGTTTTTCCATTACTTCCCAGTACGTAACCACTATTACAGGTGCAGTAAAAACTACCATCGGTGTTGACGCAACCTTGCGAGCATCCGTCGATATCCAAGGAGCATTCGTCAATGTCTGGTGGAAAGCAATAGTCATTGTAACGTATTCGTCAGTCTGTTTATTTGCAACGATTACGCCCCAACGACAAAATTCTTTCTATATTTCGATTTGATTAGCCGCTTTTACAGACATTCGAGTCAGTCTATACTCGATAAGATTCGAGTGGAATATATTTGGAAATATGAATATGTTGAAATCTATGTCTGGAATTCTGTCACGATACGCCGCAATATTCAATTGTGCTTGATATTGAAAGTTATTAATTAAAAGGTTCCTTACGGATGCACCCAGCACGTGCGAATTCATAAACCAATCCGTTCCTGATATGACTACTATCTATCAGTGTTGGGATCAAGTCACGAGTCAATTCGAGTCATTACACATTTTGACTCGAGTCAAGTCAAGTCAATCGATTTTCGAAGGTGACTCGAGTCAAGTCAAGTCACGAGTCAAGTCACATTTCAAGTCAAGTTGTCTTTTCCAATGCCTACGCCATTGCATTTTGCTAGCTGTCTGAAATACAGATTAACTGGTCATTGATTTTGAACCGATGAACGAATATGAATATACGAATATACACGTAAGACGGTGCTGTATCGCTTACATATACGTAGAAATGCTAAACTTCGCACTTATAATGGCATAGCCTCAGTTTATAGTTACCAGCCAAAATAGAGAATAGAGAAACGAATTGATAAACACAATACATCATTTACAAATGGATATGATACAATTCGAGCCTGCGCCAATGGTCGAGGACTATATACGATCTTCGAATTTAATTTAAATAAAGAGGTTTGCTTCAGGTACAGAGGACAGTAATAGACATTTTTCTCTTAAAATACTGTACTATACTCGTTTACGACAGCGTAAGCTGTGAGCTTCGATCACTTCGTAAGCGGTCAATTTATTTGTGAGAGAACAATAGATGCTCAGTAAAACGCACGATCATTGAATGATTGGTCGCTCTCACGGGTTACACCAGCATTTCGCGAACAATCCGATTGCAAGATACAGTGATTTTCATCGACATCGATTGCTCGATGACTTGAAATTGACTCGTGAATTTTGCTTCGAGTCACGAGTCAATCCGCATTTCTGATACGCCGAGTCAAGTCAAGTCATTTTAACAATGTGACTCGGGTCAAGTCAAGTCATACGAAAAAGGTGACTCGAGTCATCCCAACACTGCTATCTATAGGTGGTGATTGAGTGCCGTTTTATCCCTATATCGATGTAAGTGATTGGAGATCTTAAGAAAGGTTCGCAATAATTACCGTTGCAAGATTTTGCGTTACGGTCGAGGCTTTTTCCTGTTGGACATGAGCAGACGAAACTTCCAGCCGTGTTTGTGCACGCACCTTCGCATCCGTCTGTCCTCGCCGTGCATTCGTTGATGTCTGTCATGCATCAGTTACATATACTATATAAGTGCCCGTGCTTTAAATTATGTCTGGATGTTCACTTTTGTTGTCAAATGAAGCAAATATTTAATTCCTTTGTTCGTAAACTTACCTCGGCACTTGCTAGTTCCGATGAAGCCACTGTTACATGAACATTTGAAACTTCCGATTTTGTTTGTGCATTTATGATCACAGCCACCGTTTCTCGAAGCGCATTCGTTAATGTCTGCAATGTATTGAGAGTATACGATATCTTCATTTTGTTTCCTTACACTTCATGTTACAAGTCTATAATATTAGGATCCAATGAAGATGAGTATATGGACATTGGATAATGCGATATGGTGGAATATTGTCCTGTTTAGTTTGCATATACACGTAGTGCCAGTCCGTATTCTTCACATAGTCACCGTCGTTATTTTGCGTGCACTGTCCTTGCGCCGTCATTATACGTGTCTGTGTGAAACATCTTCAAGTTTAAGATTCGGATTCATATTTGTATATGCGGGGCGAACTTTGGTATGACCATGGGAAATTTGTGAAACGAATAATATCAAAATTTGGACTTCAATTTTGCATCTTGATTTTGGAATGAGCAAAAATTAAAAATTGGGATTTGAAATACAGGTTTGAAACATCTTCAAAATCAAATGATTTGTATGCATATTCAGATGTGGGATGTGGATTAGATGGGTTGATGATATAGCAAACAATACCTTTGTGTAACAATAATATACCATTGCTTGAATCATTGTAGGTAGATGTAGCTATTGCGAAATTGCATGTAAATGAGTGGAAGACTTTGTATCAAACACTGGCTTTTTCGGGACAACAAGAATTTCAAATGCGGCAGCGCAAGTTTTCATGTCAATGTCTTTTTAATCGCAATCTTACCGTTACAAGACACACCGCTCAGTGAGTATCCAGAATGGCATCTACAGCTTCTGGATCCAGGTTTGTTATCGCAAATTTGGCTGCAACCTCCATTGCTTGATGCGCATTCGTTGACATCTAAATCCCGTGTGAAGACATTAATTAACCGAAAAAAAACTCATTGGTATAATAACTGCACCAACACTGCACACATCGACGAGTGAATGGCTTGAATAGTAGCCTAAATCGAATGATTGAATCAAGTATTATGATATTTATTTACCTGTTTTGCACCACTCGCCCCTCCATCCTGAGTGACATTTACAGCGTCCCACCAAACCCAAAACGCTGCACCTCCCGTTCCCACAATGTTTCTTGCAGCTACAAATATTCGAGATTCAGCATAATTACTATATGCCAGATTTACAAGGCGTCATATATAGTCCATCTTAGGGTTGCATTTAGAACAAATGGTTGTTTAAAACACTTTGTTTAAAACATGTTTTAAACCAAGGCCTTTTTGAAAAAAAAATTTGAAGTTGTAAAATTATGCCATAATTGTGTACGTACTTTCCGACGTATACGATATGGGATGGTTGAAACCCTCAAAATAGTCGGTTCAACAGCTATGGTACGTAGATTTTTCGACAAAGTAGCTATATTTGCCCTATATTTTCAATTGTCAATGTCAATCCACTATGGCGTCACAATTGAATATTCGTGACGTCACGGCTTAAAAAACAACTATAAAAAACATGTTTTAAATTGTAGACTGGAACGATGCGATGCGATTTATACTGGTTGCAGCTGTGGTAGCCGTGCCCAATGTGCAAAATAATTATATTGCTTCACAAATATAGTAAATTGCAAACTTACGTAACGAGACTTTTATCTGTAAAATATACATGCATTTATATTCGTGCTAGATTCCCTTAATTAATATCCGTATGGACCACGTTCAATTACTTTCCAAAGTATTCTGTGACAGATGGTAATTACAAACGGAAGCGCACCAGACCTTTATGAGTGATTAACGCCACTACACTTTTACAATACTACTACTACTACTACTAGTAATAATCATTCTTTCTGCGCGCATAAAGTTACGGATACATCGTCGAGACGAGAGAATTGAAACTTACCATTTCATGACGATCCCGGTGAATGAATAAGATTCCATGTAAAAATAAAATGGATATGTTGTAACAAGCAAATTTAGCTCAAAGCATATACCTAATTATGCATGCATATGAAGATTGGACATTGCAGGTCTAAGGAATAATATCAAATTACGTTTTCCGTTCTCATGATATGACTGTTGATATGAAATGAACCGGTAATTACGCGGTTCCAGGAAGTTCTTTATAAATGGAAATCGATAATACTTGACGACTATTATGATATTTGGAACTTATAGATTTTTCAGAGTTACTCTTAAACACTTCTCAATGAGACCATCTCCCTTTTGCTCCGATTAAAATACATACAAGCAATAAACACATATATCCTTAAAAACGGAATAATAACCAAATTGTGAAAAACGGCGGCATGATACGGCCATAAGTCGTGCTTATGTCAAATTATGATATGTAGCTATCGTATCAATACTCACGGCGAAACCCTGTGAATAGAAAATAAAATGGTTAAACTCTATCAAAAATGTGTTTTATAGACAGTGGACCCACGTATAACGTCAGTGAACATTGCACAATAATCGCAATCAATGAATTAATTATAGAAACGAGGCAAATTTTCGAGTACCGGGCATAAGAGAAAGGGATATACATAGCCTACATATCGAAATACATATATAGTACACTAAGTATTCCAAACTCAATGGTCCCTGGACTCATTAAAGCTAAATATTTTTTCCCTTCGACAGTTCAAAAATGTATCAGTTTTGTGGCCACAAGTAAAATAATCCCAGTAACACGTCATCAAAAATAGTTTGTTTTTCTCCACCACAACTATTTCATAGCACGATGTGACAGTGCCGCTGGTCGATCATGAACTCAAAGAAATATAGTTTCTACATCCGAACATCCGTAACCTATAGCTTGAGCGACGCGTTTTCGACGCTTAGTTGAGACCAACCTATAAGTTTTAAGGCTCTCGCGGTGGGGAAAATAGCGAAACTTCATATGACGTTGATAAAATAACTCCTAGTATGGTGGGTGCACTAGCTGTTCGGTATTTACTGTCTTGAGGGGTGATTTCTTAAGTATTTCTTAACCTCAACTTTTCATAGAAATGTGCTGGATAATACATGCTACATGATATATTATTGGGTAAAATTCTAAAGTGACATTGATGTTATCGTAATTGGTAGCATTGGATTACGGCACATTATCGGGAAAGTACTCTTGTGTTGTATACATATTCTACATCCACCGCGTTCATATAGTATAAAAGAAAGCTGTATAATATTAAATATTTCAACTTACTTTTTCACGACTCTTTAGAGATGATAATGAAAATGTAAAAAAGAAAAGAAAATGAGTTAATATACGGTTAATATTCAATCGTCATATAAGGAATCTTGAATGCATCAGGAATATCCTTAACCAATAACCAGAAATACGGCAAGGATTTGGAGATCGTTCAGTGATTGTATACATGGGTATTCGTCAACAAATCTGAGCATAATAACGCAAAACATTAGCAAAGCTAGTATCTCACCTTACCACGGTTCTTTAATGACGAACATGGAAAGAAAAAGTTTTTTTTTCATTATTGATCGTTAATAGAAATACAAAATGAAAACAGGCTTTTGAAAGTACAGAACTTAAATGAAAGCAGTCAGACGCCAATGGTGCTAAAATCGCACTGCATTTGGTAAATAACTAATTACGACAATTAAACGAATGCATCTTACTTGGCCACCTTACTTCAGCGATCGATATGAAAATAAAATAGAACGATAAATATGATACATATAAATAATAATTCTAAATGAGAACTATGTAACTTATACATACAGTGTCTGTTTTGAGGAATTACCGCGTGTGCACGATGTTTAAATTTAGGTAAATAACGATGTATATAGCTTTACATCGCAGCGGAATTAGAAATGTCCCATTTATCAATGACGACCACAGGAGAAGTATTTAAAATGAGTAGAATATGTATAAAATTAGGAAAAAATGATAAATGTATTCTCACCAGCCTTCCGAATGTTGCACATGAATGGTGAGAGTTAGAGCAACGAAAGCGAAAATCAGAGCTTTCGTCATGTTTGATTTCTACACGATTCCAGAGGAACTATAGAAAGCGTACTGAAATACATACCATGAAGTTTATATTCGCGTTCGCCCTTTCAGGATGCAAGCACTGGAGGCGCCAGGTTTAAACACAAGTCCCTCCCGCACTTTCGCAAAACCACAACTAGACATAGGAAGTCGAAGTCCTAATGAATATATTGACCACTATATATTTTCCCTTCTTATTGATGCCTCTTAGCAACAGCCCATACTTTTACTACAAACTGGGGATCATAATCCATGTCCCAGACCGGACTATTCGGCTCCGATAAGTCCGTTGCAAGTACATACCAAATCATTTCAAGTTTAGGTAAACATGCGCCACAGCGAGGAGCACCGCCAAACGAATCTGGGCTAGAAAAACGGGCCTTGTAAAACCTTGGTAAGAATTGACCACCGCAAGATTGCCCACCGTCAAACTCGATTATTTTCTGGCGCCTGACCCCTTGGCAAACACGACATCTGCTCCCCTGATAGTTGCTTGTCTATGACATCCCACACCGATGCTCCAATATATATATATATACAAGTAATAGTAAGAAATTGAATTATCTATAGCCCTTCAATTCGCGTCGTCATGCTAACAGCGTTGAATTGATAATTTGTTTCAACAATAAATAGCGAATGTGCCAGCCTTTACGAACACATCATTAAAAGCTAATGGAATCAAGCTATACTAATCTTACTCATTTTAATCGGGTGTGCAACTTATCAAAGGCGGTCTGATATGATCACATTTAGATTCTATACCCTATAGATATAATTATTTTTACATTTGCTTTGCAACACTTCGCTAACAAGTAAGGAGCCATAAATAGTTGTGCAGAATGAATATGAATGATTGGAAAGGTTTGGTCTTTGGGATGTTTCCTGTAGCTTCTATGTCTGAGTTAGCGCGGAGCAGATCGACAAATTCTCTGGTCCGACTCCGATCCGGTTTTCGATTCTCTGGTCCGACTCCGGCCGTATCAGGAAAAAGTACTGATTCGGCTCCGGCCAAAAATGAAAAAGTCCGGCCGGAGATCCGACCCTACACGTTACGGTGGTTCCGTGAATTTATAAGTACGACTCGTTTATTTTCGCACTGGCTTGGCGGTTACTTGCGTATGGTTGGTTGGTTGGTAGTTATTTAGTTACAAAAGTCATGCTCATCCAATATCCATAAAGATTCTGGCCATATCAAAAAAGTACTGATCCGGCTCCGATCCGGTCCGGCCAAAATTGAAAAAATCCTGCCGGATATCTAATCCGGTTCCGGTCCAGCATGCCCCGCACTAGTATGAGTGCATGATTATACTGTAACGCCTAATTTTCTGAATGTGTCATTCCGCACAAAATGACTTGCCGATGTCGATTCTTCGCTAATTTCTAGCTTTATAACATAACTTATATTTCTTGAGTGCTCGAGGCACATCTAAATTAAAAATCGCGCTCTTTGAAGACGCATTCATTCACAGCATCAACTTCAACACGCGTTATATATATTATAACACTATAACAAATATTTCCTTGCAAATGAATTGGTTGGATATAGTAGATATCAACTACGTTGACAAATAGAACGAAGACAAATAATATATCGACGACGAATGCGATAAACCAATGAACGTACTGCGGAAAAGATGACCTGGTATATATTGCACACATAACATTGACTTGGACGAAGATACATTCAGAATTCACAAAATGGGTAATGGGTAGACAGTGGACAGTATTTACTATATTTATCATAAACAAGACAAACAAACATCGGACAATACCACATATATCAAAGCGCATATATTCAACTACTGTACTATGTCTACTCTCCAAGTGGTGGTCTTGTGCTCTACTCTTCTTTGTGCATGGCGAGCTTCCTATAATCCATTGGTTGGACCAGGAAATCGTACTTGTTGTAGTATGATCCGAGGTTCTCTGCAAATTCCGATTTTATTTATTAATATCTGGAAATGGTGACGTCGGTTTGCTTATCACTGCATGGCGGTGAATTACAGAACTCCCATTCTCGTGGTATCACCTGAGTTTACATCATTTTCGCTAGTTTATTTTAATTTTGAAGGCTTTGAGTAAGAGACAGTTCTTGTTAATTCATGATACTAATGTATGTTATAAATCCTCTGCCCACACGGGCCGTCGTAATCCATTTGTGCTTGGTCTAATTTGCCGAGTATTACTTGGATTAAATGTTGTCTTCGCTACATACCGCTGTATAATTTCGAGTTAGGTTCTGTTTTCTTGTATCCCCTTTTGGGTGTGAATAGACAGTCTTTTCGCTAAAAGTGTACAAAAGGTGCTAGTGCCGAACCTGCGGTTTGGTTGCATTGTCGGTAGCCAATAACCCCGGTACGTTGCATGTATTTTAACAGTTACGTCTGCAGCGTTTCGGAAGCTGTAACCTTTCTGTGCAGATTCTAGCAACTGCGTGGTCTATATGCACAAATATCAGAAAACTGTGACCTCTTTGTACTACTTCCGTGAAACCGCGGCCTCGATACAAGAATTTTCGGGAATTGCCACCTCCGAACACATCTCCAGATATTCTAGTCTCCTCTACCTACACAAAATCCCAGATATCTGTCCAGATTTTGCGAAACTGTGATTTACCAAAGTATACATATATATATAGGCAAGTGTTTGGAATTCTGTGGTATCGCAGCACAAATACCGCAAAGCTTCTGATCACGATTCGAGATGTAAAATTGAGTAAGTTATTTAAAATTTTCACGAGAATGTAACGAGAGGAAGTTACCAAAGTATCAACTATCAAGCATATTTTAATTTACATAATTTTGACTCAAGCCTCTACTGATGACCCAATCCATATAACAGCAGAAACATGCGCTCAAACCACTATGATATATTCGATACGAGTTCACCGAATTTGATCACCTTTCCGAAATCATTACCTACATGCTGCCACGAATATATGCTTGGAATCATGTCTTTCTCCATGGGTATACCAAATCAGCCATGGACAATTTCGTTCACCACCGTAAATTCATACGGATACACGAATCAAATAGCACTGGTCCTCAGCGCGCCTTCAGGAATATCCAGACTATAATACGTAGAAAGAAGGTTAGGCAACTTACCACACACATATGTGAGTCCACATTGCACACACATGCTTTGGCCTCCCCGGGTAGTGCACTGGCAACCATCTTGACGGCAGCAAGCACAGTCGGTCTTGGTAGGATCGTGGTCGCAAACGCAATTTCCTGGGAGGGTCCATCCGTTCATGATGTGCGTATGGTCTGCAACGCTTGGAATTATTGAACTGCTCGAGATGAGACAATACAGCAAGAAAGTTCGTGTGCGAAATTGCTGTGAAGACTGTTTCTATTGTGCCGAAATTGCCTTTGCAGCAGCTTTCGATTGATACCCGTTTTAATCTCTTTTGCACTCGGCAAGCCAGTCTAAATAGTGACGAAATTGTGTCTGGTCAAATGGAGAAGATGACGTAACCCAATCGCAGTGAGCCGTGAGATACGCTTATATCCACACGATTGTAGGACACTATGGTCTGATCGCATGCGGCGCATGTGGAACTACAGTTACTGTTAAGTACAATAATATTGTATCAATCATCGTATTCCATCATGTATGTTTCAAAAACGAGATTGTAGAGACCTGTATCAATAACGTTATGTATGAGGATTATCGTCATTTTACAAATTCATCAATTGAAGTTGTGCAACTACCATGTCTGTCGCGAACAGAGTTCAACAACTAGATAATTTAGAAATCAAATTAGAATATAATTAGAATTACGGAATTCGCGAAAATTTGGAAATTGAATCAAATTCCCAATTGCAAAGGAATACAACAAAAATAAAGTTCAGTTAACGTCGACTCAGAGTTCGTCATTTCTATAAGCATGAGAATGGCAAATGTCTGTACACCAAGCTTGGCTCGTTTGGCATTTTCAGGAAAATAAGAAATTAGATTAGATGAAAATGAGAGCTTAAAATATTTCACGAATTTAATTAGAAACCGGCATTCAGCACTACTTAGTCTAACTAATCAACTAGAATTGTGTAATTGTTCTCGTCTGGTCGCGAATGACATTCCTCTAATACACACCACACGTTCCCTCTTCAGCTCCGTCAGAATCAGGAATCTTGAGCCCCCATCTGTCGACGCACCAACACTCCTCGTCTTTGCACTGTCTCGGAAAGTAGCGACCACGCCCGTCGCAAGCTGCGGCCTTATTCATTTCGAGGCTTTTAAGTTTAGAATTGTTGAACAAGCAGGGCGAAGCGACCTCTGTAAGTTTCGTGTCGTGAAATAGAATATCGATCGCGTACACGTTAGAGAGCTCACCGTCGATAGATGCCGTGCAAGAGTCGCCATATCCGCACTGGACACATCTGTTAGGGTTGACGGGACCGCATTGGCAACCGCCAGGAATGCAACACGCACAGTCGGAACGCGATGGATCAAAGTAGCATGAACAGTTTTGACGGCTAAGTGTCCATTCGTCAACAATTTCTGAAATACCACAGCGTAATTGAAATAGAGATATAGATAGATTTACTTTAGTTCACACAACAGTGGAAATCCACGAGGACCAGGATGACGACGAAAGGTCGCGAGGCCTCACCAGGCAAGCAGTCGCCACTTTGAGGTGATCCCACAGTGGTGGCTTATTAGAGTGAAAATAAATAAATGGCTAGACTGGATAAGGCAGGACCAACCTGCGGCAGTATAGAATGAAAATTATGCGGTCTTCTAAACATAATTGAATTAGCGTGTGTCGGCGGCCGACAACATGCGATTTAAATTAACGAAATGGATCAGAAACTCACACACGTGCCGCGAATCGACGGTTGGGTTTGATCATAGTGTCCTATATGGTGTCGACACAAGCAAATCTCACGGCTCAGTGAAATTGTATCACGTCACAATTTCCATTTAGCTACAGGCAATTTGACGGATATTTTTGACCGGCTTGCCGAGCATTAAATTTGGTAAAACGGGTATCAATCGAAAGCTGACTCGGCACTGATGACGAAAATATGAATTTTATTCCGCTCGCGGCCCTGGAACCCCCAAAATCTGCCTCGAATTTTTCATTGTTATCGAGATTGGCATTGTGACGCAACAATGCTGTCCGCTCTTTTTCTCGTGAGCTACTCTCTCGTTTCGCCAGACAGCATTGTTGCGTCACAATGCCAATCTCCATAACAATGAAAAATTTGAGGCTGATTGTGGGGGTTCCAGGGCCGCGAGCGGAATAAAATTTACATTTTCGTAATCAGTGCAGAGTCAGCTTTCGATTGATACCCGTTTTACCAAATTTAATGCTCGGCAAGCCGGTCAAAAATGACCGTCAATTTGCCTGTAGCCAAATGGAAATTGTGACGTGATACAATTTCACTGAGCCGCGAGATTTGCCTGTGTCGACACCATATAGAACACTATGGTTTGATACTTAAATTAGTGATTGTAAATTTGTGAGTGTTTTTGTCACGCGAATTAATGTGCGTGAGCTGCACATAGCATAGCATACGTGTGTTTATCAATCATATGTGGCAATAGCAATCATAAATCGGGCGCTTACAAAGCGGCAGTTTTACAATAGGGGGGTTAGCCTTCGAGTGTGCAATTGTAGTTATTACCGGCGCGTAACCTACCATAACATGTCTTGCCGTCTTCACCCAAATAGTAATGGTCGGCGCAGTAGCATATGAAAGAGCCCACAATGTTGATGCAGTCGTAGTCACAGCCATGCTTTCCGCCCTCACATTCATTGTGGTCTGTACGGTCAGAGATTCGTTCGGATGCATAATTCAACAGTGGAAACAAACAGTAATAATATTCTAAAACTCTGAGCTATAGCTTACCTAAACAACTTGTGGAATCATTCCCAATTACATAGCCGTTCGCACATGTGCACGAGTATGAGCCTTCTTCGTTGTGACAGCTGTGGTCACAAGAATGTTCACCGCCGTCGCATTCGTTGACATCTGTGTACGAGAGTGCGTTTGTGTAAATTACAAATTAAAGGTCGCAGATATTCGTCTCAGGATGATAAGATTTTCCAACCATAGACGAAAGTGACGTTTTCTACATAAAACACAGTTACAATCCGAAGGTGTTCTTTATTCCCGCTACGATAGTGAACCATTGATCTTCATGCAAATATAGTAAAATATCAAATCACACCAAGTATTATTATAGGGTAGCACATGAATATTCACCGAAGCAACTTTTTTCGTCGTCGGCAAGAAGAAATCCCTGGTCGCAAGAACACACGAATGAACCGTCAGTGTTCTGACAGTTTTGGTCACACGGGTCATATATGACGCACTCGTCAATATCCCCATCGCATCTGTTGGAAAACGTACATTGCATTCTGATGTCATACATTGGCGCGGATCCTGCGTTAATTACTATTTCGAAGTTGAATGACATTGATGTCATTCAGCAGACTCGCGCAAATGTAGAGTACAGGCCAAGTCGAGAAGATCATGCAGCTGAACAAGTTATTGGACTTAAATCTCTATGGTTGCAGACTTGCACGAAATTCAGCAGTACTCACAATCCACCACATCAAGGAGTCGCGTGTGGTTACAAGAACATTTTTACGCCATTGCAAATTCGTGATGGATAATAAATTCTGCTGAATGGAAATTACATACGCTGTCGATGCAGAAATCAGGCAGGCCCGCACGGCTATCACGTGATAAATGTTATAAAAACTATTTAACTTGAAAGCTATTCTCACTGACCAAAAGATATTAGATAATGTATTGTTGAGCTTGGGTGATTTATAAATATATAGTGTAGCAGCAAGTGTTCGAGTGCATAGCTTTATCTCGTATTACAATCTTGTCTACCTCTTGCTAGAGCATTGCCAATTATTCATCTATCCCAATTCGTTAATATAACCTCTTCATATTCAGTTCAGTTCAGTTTATTAAAAAAATTTAATCATTTCAAGACACAACAAGACTGCGATAAAATGAAAAGATAGGAAGGTGTCGAAGCGACTTGGAGTATCCTTGGAGATCAGTAAATACGAGGCATGCACACTAAATGATAAGTAAAAGAAGTTAATATAAAAGAGCAAGGGACAAAATGAGGTGGCATGTGACATATATTGCATAGGAGTAACAATTTGAATATATTTCTGAATTTTAATCGGTTAACTTCATTTTCTACACATTACTTGGGAGGCAGGTCGCTCCGCGACTGGGTGTGTATTTACCAGTGTTACTGCGAATAAAGAAAAGAATTGTGTAATCAGGCTCTCACCCATCGCCTTTCCAGCCTTCATCGCAGTCGCACGTATTGGAGAGTTCTCCTTGAGTACATTGTCCGTGGGCACATGGTGGAAAGCAAACGGCTGTGTATGGAGAAAATGGAGAAGAAAATGTGTGTGCTTTCCTGTGCTTGTTGCAACATGAAATTGCATCTCTAATTTATTGACTAGCGACATTGTACCGTACAAATAATTGCTAATCCTTGACACTTACGTATGTCGCACAAATCTCCAGTAAAGTCTGGAGTGCAGGTGCAGATCTCAGGCGCGGTACATTCACCTCCATTCATGCATCCTTCCGGGCATAGAGCTGTTAGATTTCAAGCACCCTTATACTCGAAGTCTTGACTATATGGTGATTAATTATATTCGTCTCACGTCTGCATGTAGTCCCGTCTTCATTCAAGGCGTACCCGGTCTCGCAAAGGCAGGAGAAGCGGCCAACTTCGTTCACGCAAATCTGGTCGCAGTCGTGAATTCCCAAAGCGCATTCATCGCTATCTGCAACGCGCACAAATTTATTACTATCTAATGGTTTCATTATTACAACACACATATATTTTGTAAACAATTAGGCAGATGCACAAATGATTGTTGGTTGAATTGCCAAGTGAAACACTGAGCTTTAAATTGCAGAAACTGTTTGCTAAATCGACTAAGTTTAGTTTTCCTCCCATGTATTGAGACAATATCGAAATTGGCGCGTTGCAATATTTACAGCAATATGTTCCTTAATTACATTAAAAATAATATGCTAATATTACGAATTTTCATACCTCTTAAAATGTTGGAATGAGCAATAGGCCTACACGATTTCCAAATACATATAGCTACATATTTGAGCATTGTATACTGGGCCTTACCGAAGCATCGCTTTTCCTGTGAGATGTAGCCAGAATAGCAAGAGCAAGTACACGAGCCATCGTTGTTTGTACAAGTCTGATCACATCCGTCAGTGTCCAAGGCGCATTCATCGACATCTGTGATTTCAGTAAATTTTTATATCTCGCCTGACCAAACTTTCACAACTCGTCAATTTTGACACAAGTATTAATCAGTCCGAAACTTCGATCGCAAGACAAATTTCGTAGGTGATATGATCCACTGGATCAATCGTCTTCTTTAAGAAAGCACGTATAGGGAGACCTGAATTGCGTCACAACTGGATTATCTTGCTTTCACGTCTTTAGTTCTTACCGATACAGGTAAAACCGTCGACATCGTAACCTTCCTTGCAGCTGCATTCAAATGACCCTGGGTTGTTGGTGCAGCTTTGCTTACATCTACCGTTGTCAGTTGCGCATTCGTCAATGTCTGAAGCAATACATAGGTACTGCGAAAATCTCAAGGCTGTCTTTGGGCATTTTGTAATAACAAAATGGAGACCCTAACGTAATTTAAAAGAAAGGAACATTTTCCCGAACTCTCATGGAGTCTGGGTGATGTGGTTCTGGTTCATATAATAGACTAACCGGAATGGCATGAAGTGTTTGTGCCATTCGTGAGCAATACTGAGCATGGATTTACCTATATTTCGTATTCATCACGGAAACCATTTTGGACTTTCCAAATACAGGCTTTGATTTGAGCTATATTAGAATTAAATTAAATTGAGGATTTGAGTCTGGGATCTGGACATAGAGACACCTAGAACCTGTAACAAGATTTGAATTTTAAAATATTAAATCTGCTCGCTCCTATTTTTATTCATTCAGTCATACTATGTTTGAAATTTGAATATGCAGGGTTGTTGCGTTGAATTCGATAAATCTTACCGTGACATCTGAATGCATCGAGTGTGTAACCAGTATTGCATGAGCAATAGTAAGACCCCTCCGAATTAACGCAGTTATGCTCACAGCCGTGTTCGCCATTGCATTCGTTGATATCTGAGAATATTGATTACTTTTGTCACAAATATCTATATATATTGTGAGATTGGGTCGTTTTTTTGTTACGGACCGCTACAGTTTGCTCCGTTAGTGGTATACCCTTCATTGCAACTGCATCGTGACGATCCCGGCGAGTTCGTGCAGATCTGGGCGCATCCACCATTGTCTGTTGTGCATTCATTGATGTCTGAAAGCAGAGGCAAAACTAAAATTGCATGCAAATTTTGATGAGATCGTACTAATAAATTCAATTACGACAAGTGCGTCGTGTCTTAAAAGATACCATATTTTTGGGCAAGGTATATGCTAGGGTTACCATATTTTGGAGTCGGGAAAGTAAGACACTTTCACCAATTCAGAACAGTTAATTGATCAAAACTGAATTCAGCCAATTTCGCTATTTTTGCTGAAAAAATTGGTGGGTTGACTAAAAAAAGGTCGTCGCTTTCGCTCGAACTACGAATTTCCTGTTTAGCGTCATTTATGCCCATTTTCACTCGAGTCTATCCATTATCTTAGCTGTAAAAGCTGTAAAGGAGGACGAATCGCGAAAAAAAAGGACATTTAGGCGTCCTCGGAGGACATTTTCAAAAACCTGAAAAATGAGGACGTAATGTGACCCTAGTAGGCTATATGCAGATTTGTAATGATTTGATATCGGTGGTTCTTTACCCACGACAAAATTCTCGTTGGTAAATTTCTGTCAGTGTACAGTAGATGAGCAAACGTACCGAATAATAGAAGATGAGTTTGGAAGTTTGTAATTCGGATCCGAAACCAAAAAGGGTTGGAGCCAGGTTTAATGAATGAATGAATGAATGAATAAACGAACGAACGAACGAACGAACGAACGAACGAACGAACGAACGAACGAACGAACGAACGAACGAACGAATGAATGAAATGAAATGAAGAAAGCAATTGAATGTATACAGAGAAACGGCAATTAATAATGGTGGAGGACTCAAACCTTGCTTGAAACACACATGTAAGGAAATACTGTTTAGTCGCTAACAAGTTCGTTGAAATATTTGATCGACAACCCTGGATCGGGATTTCTGAAGTATGAAGTAGGTTTTGGTTTCGTGTACCACATTGGGAGTGTCAATACATACTCTTTTTTTCTAAGAGTGAAGATATACAATTGTACATGGCGCAATCCTTCTGGCATGCGATTAGCATGCAGTAATATGGATGGAAAATAAATTGTGCACAGATCATTCCGAAAACCATTCCATTTCCGATAATAGCATATTACGGATGATATAACTTTTGATGAAATGTTAGCATTGATGACTTGCTTGTTGTTGTTGTTCTAGTATTCATTGTGTGTCGACTGCAATGTTCAATTTAAACCAGGCCTATATTCTTTTTAATATGATTCCGTATCTGCGGTCTTGTAGGACAGCCCACTTCTAGCTTTTCTACGACACCGCTTACGCGGATCAGATGATGATGACTTGGTAGTCAGCAGGCCGTATAATTTTTGGCATTTCAGGAACCAAATGCCAAAACTGCCAAAAATAAAATTTTGAGAATGCGTTTATATGGTAAATTTGAGTCTATAAATATGAATTCGCGGTGATATCAAAATTGCCAAAAATAAAATCTGAAATTGCCAGAAATATTCTATTTGCATGACGATGTAGTCCAGGTTAAAGATATTTTTGGTCCGTATATGACAGGGGTTAGAAGCCTATTTCTTCACGAGAGATATATTTACCCTGCATTTTCAATTGTCAATGACAATCCACTATTGCGTCACAATTGAATATTCGTGACGTCATGACTTTAAAAAAACAGTCTTGTTTCTAAATTGATTTTTGTTTTAAATGCAACCCTAATTGAAAATAGATTGTGTACTAATTATCCAGAAACGCATTCCATTTCCGTTAATAGCATAGAGATGAAATATATTTAATGAGAGATAGATATTTGTCCAATATGAATTGGAAATATAAAACCCCAATGAAGTAGTTACCGTGACATCTGTATCCGTCTTTAGAATAACCGTCCTCGCAGCTGCAGTCGAAGGATCCGACGTTGTTGTGACATTTATGCTCACACCCATGTTCTCCCGCACATTCGTCCACGTCTTTAGTAAGAAATATTTAGTGAGATAGTGGTGTGCCTTATCATAATATCAAAATATCACCGTTGCAAGTCTTGCCGTCAGCAGCTAGGACGTACCCAACGTTACAGTCACACGAATAAGAGCCAACAGCATTGAGACAGAGTTGGTGACAGAGGTTGTTGCCTTCAGCAGCGCATTCGTCAGCATCTATGCGTCGAGCAATATTGAGCATAGTATGTATAATGTATATACTTTCGATGAACCGTATGCAGCTATGCACCAATGAGCTTTGCAGTATAATTTGAAACAAGGTGTCAAGAGACAATATAAATCATTGAACAAATGCACAGCGTTTGTTTCACCGCGAGGCCTGCAGTGACACGCCAAACGGTCTCGCTCATCTCGCGTTAAACTATATTTCTAGATCTCCCTGGCTTGAGCAAACTCACCAGGTTGATTACGGTCAACTTTAGGTTTAAACTCGTTTGTGCTTATAAAATGCACATATATACACATATGCAATCGCACATATACGATATCGATATCACGTGCTAACTGCTGATCTACTGATATCCTAAAATACAATCTTGACTTGTGAAAAACTGCGGATGGTAATAACTAGGGCAAGTTTTTGCAACTTTTGCAACTTTTTTTACAGCTTCCGGCAGCTTTCTAAATACTCGTAAGATATGCAGAATGCTGTTTTAAGCTGTTTGAAGGAATCTTATAGTGCAACTTTTTGCAACTTTTGTCCATTTTTTTCATGCGACTTTTTGCAACATTTCGCAACTTTTTCGATTTTTCATGAAAGTATTTTTGACTTTGGTGAAATACACGGCCAAATTCGACTGAAATACCGTAAATCAGCGCAGAAATAACGCTCTTACAGGTATTTCGGGAGCTGAGCCGAAAAGTTGACCTTTTTTTTTTAGTCAACAGAGCAAAATGTTGTCTTTTAGTGCAACTTTTGTGAAAAGATAAATGCAACTTTTTACTGCAACTTTTGTCAAAAATAAATGCAACTTTCCACGGATTTAACTGCAACAAAAACTTGCCCTAGTAACTTGCCCTAATTTGATCTACATACTCCTGAGGTTGCATTTGAAACCAAAATCAATTCTAAACAAACATGTTTTAAACGAGGCCCTCGTTTAAAACATGTTTTTTTAAAGCCATGATGTCACCAATATTCAATTGTGACGTCATTGTGGATTGACATTGACAATTGAAAATATACGGTAAATATAGCTCCTTTCACGAAATATCTACGCACTATAGCTGTTGTACTGACTATTTAGAGCAGTGGTTCTTAACCTTGCCCCCAGCGCCCCCCAGGGGGCGCTGGCGATCTTGAAGGGGGGCGGAAACGCTCAGGGGGCGATATGGGGGGCGCAGGGCTCAGGGGGGCGGTATGGGGGGCGCTGGAGAAAAATGGCTTCGCAGTAGATGATGTGGTGATAGGACGTATCCTTAATGAGTATTCAGAGAAAATTAACACCGAAAACTTCGTTACATATAGCCTTCAAAAAACATATAGGTTTAATTGTCCATGGGCGCCTAAATGACTGACACCGAATGTTCCTGTCTTGGCAATCTGAACCCCAGAAGACGAATTCCATCTAGCAGGGAAAAATTACATGTCAGTGAAGAAATACCAATTTGAAATCGTGTGCGTCTTTTAGTTTAGTACGATTGGGCGACAGGGATATTCCTGTTGGCGATATCCCCGTTGAGCGATTCTATATTTTTTGATATTGCAGACAGGGGGTCACGAAATAACATCATGCAACGAAGTCATACCAACGGGTTCGCCCGCCCGAATATGTTTAATTATTAGTAACGGGGCCTACAGTTTCCAAGAAACCTCACAATGTTCGCTTTAAGTTTGGATGAGTCTGCGCACACTCAACAACTCACTGCGCTGACCCTTGGACAACAGTGCGTAACGACTAAAAAAAGGTAATAACTCCGGATTTGTTGTGCGCAACGTAGATTTTCTGTGTGCAGAGACCGTGTCAACACTGCGCACGTGCGCAGCTTAGAGGGAACATTCCACCTCACTCAGCTCTACCGGTAAATGTGTTTACGTGAGCAGAGAGAGGATAAAAATTGATCTCAATTTACATGCAATTCCCTATGATATTGACCAATTCAATCATTAATTAGTGAAAATTTTCGCACTTCGCGCGAATAGGCGAGAATAGCTGCCTCAGTAAATGGACACCCAATGTAGATACCTAATTGGCTATCGGCAAATAGCGGACGACCCTGGTAACGAATAATTGTACCTGCGGGCACGCCCGAATATGTTTAATTATGAATTACGTGCCCTTTATTTTCCTATACAACATCTCACTCAGTGCTACTGGTAAATCTGATTACGTGGGCTGGGAGGATAAAAAGTTTATAGCGACTTATATATATAATTACCACCTATTCATTCATGCATTATGGAAAATTTTGGTACCTAGGGCGACCAGGCCACACAAACTTTGCTGACCATCAAAATCACGATATGGGGTTCGTGGTGGCGAAGCCCTCAGAAGTTCGGTTTATCACGCTATGGGTGCGCAAGGCAATCGTTTTTAGGGGTGTTAACGAAGTGCTGTTATCGCCCTCCCTCTTACTCATTGTCTTTATTACATTCCTTACAATATGAAGTTGGGGGGGCGCTGGAGCACGATAATTTTTGAAAGGGGGCGCTGGAAGAAAAAAGGTTAAGAACCACTGATTTAGAGGGTTCCAGCCATCCCATATCGTAGTAGTCGGCTATATCGGGTGGTAATTGGCCGCAGGCTCATACAATATGTTTTTGGAAAGTATTTACACAGTTATGGCATAATTTTCCGACTTAAAAAAAACACAATTTTTTTAAGGCCTTTGCTTCAAACACTAGTATTTTAAACAACCATTCGTTTTAATTGCAACCCTACATACTCCTAACATGGTAGGCTACATTCTAAATTGAAGATGCAAACAGCCTCGATCGGTGTCATACAACGTCAGTGTCAATACTTCAATGTGCTATGTATGAGTAAGGGTAAAAGGTGATGTTAGTATCGCAACATGGCATTTGACATGTTCAATCCGCACTGCATAATTTCAATCTAACGCAGACAACCTACCGACACATGAACTTCGATCGGTGGAGAGATAGTAGCCAGTGTTGCAGGAGCATGTGAAACTGCCGACATTGTTATGACACGTTTGATTGCAGTTGTCCGTACCCTCATTGCACTCATGTACATCTGAAATATTTGAAATTGCAATGTATGTCGATGCATTCCTTCTCCAGCTCAGGGCACCAATGATCAATTCTTCCTAACAAAGGACCAGAGCAAATCATCATACTGCCTGTACCCATGGTACTCTTCTGCACAATGCACAGTATTTTACATAACATAACCGTAACAATATACAAAGGAACTATTTGGTGAGTCTTGGTTGGTGCAGATTTTGGAAATGAAGTGATCATTTCTATCCACTTTACGTTACACATTTAAGCTCATTGATAACTTTGTTTATCGTTCGCCGATGGGCACTGTAGCACCATTTATGCTATTATCGATATATCGCACAGATCAACCTGAGTTAACAGAACGTGAGGAGGGCAATTTGATAATTATGTACGCACCATCAGCATTAGGGTCAGGCCATCACTATGCACTATCATAATTCCACTAATTTCTAGACAGGTATAAATATGTAGCTCTGTAATCGTTTTTACAATATGTGTACCACCAAGGACTGTCTACTATATCAATCCCACCGCGGCAAGAGTGTTCGTTGCTGGCGAGTCGGTATCCTACTCTGCATGAGCATGAGAAACTCCCATCGTTATTTATGCAAGCGTGCTCGCAGTTATCCAAGTCGGCGCTGCATTCGTCGATATCTAAAGCAATACAATTACTAAAACTGCACCGGTATAGGCGAAGTTGACAACATAAATAGTAAATGGAAGTATATGGACCAGGATATGGTGATATTTTGTAGGCCTATTATAAGCAACATTTGCACACAGAATGTCAGTAACGATGAACGCAGGCTAATTGCTACCCGACCTCGACAAGATCGTTTGTCAGCAGTGTCGAGTTCGTAACCGCTTGTACAGGAGCAAAGGTAACTTCCCGGCTTGTCAGTGCAGATATGGTCGCACAAGCTCGAATTTCTCTGGCATTCATTAACGTCTGAAAAAAGTTTGTCGGATTTGCAGGGGGTGAAATATATTGATCACTATCATCAGTCATATATAACGACAACATTAACATAATGTGCTGCAAGCATTAGGATAGAAAGTACAAACGTTCTCGACTGCCAGGCATAAATGACATCAAAATTCAAAATCAAAATTCCTGGATGACTTAGAAAGATAGAGGACATAGCGTAGAGTTGCCATACGTCCGGAATTTCCCAGACATGTCCGGAATTTTATTATTTTAGCTGCGTCCGGGAGGAAATGCTGAAATATTTCTAAATGTCCAGAATTTTGAAGGCTTGAAAAAAGCTGAAAAATTGTTCGTAAAGCACATAATCAATATATTGTTCTGTAGAATATTTATGCTACTTAAAATTTATTTCGCGCTGCGCGCGATTATGTGTCACTTAAATTATTCTCGGTATTGGAACCCCTGTCATGACAAAAAATACAATTAAAAATAAGTGAAAAAAGCTATCATTTACTGTAATAAGACTAATTGTAATCGCAATTTTAGGAAAAAAGTATATTCCTAGTGTTGGTAAAGCCGTTTGTCAAAGATTGTAGTTCTCAAGCTTGCGGTCTTTGTCCTTTTCTGGGGATCGCGAAGATGTTAAACTTAATCAGCTTCAAGTCGCACTGTTGGGATGACTCGAGTCATGACTTGACTCGAGTCACCTTTTTCGTATGACTTGACTTGACTCGAGTCACTTTGCTAAAATTACTTGACTTGACTTGACTCGGCCTATCAGAAATGTGGATTGACTCGTGACTCGGAACAAAATTCACGAGTCAATTTCAAGTCATCAAATAACACTGGTCGACATTTTCAACTTTTTTTGTTGTTGTTTTAGAACGTTTAATTGAGTTTACCTAATTTGACGATGCTGATTCCGAATTTGCCGTCAGAATTCACTCATCACGTCACAATTTTTCGCAAAAATCGGATGAACATGTTAGTCAAATACGGCTGTATTATGAGCGTCAATATGGTAACCCTACATAGCGGAGCTCATTCAGATTCAACGCTCGATATATCATATTGACTCTTACTTGCGCAAGTTGCCGTGCCTTCATATCCGGATCTGCATGAACAGCTGAAACCGCCATTTGTGTTAATACACGTATGTTGACAGTTGTCTCCATCCATTTCACACTCATCGACATCTATAGAATTAATAATTTCGTCAAGGTTTCGTGAAACAATACAATCCCTGAGCTCCTTCAAGGCGAGAAAATCCTCTGTTCTTTTTCTTGACACTGTATGCCCACTTACTGTCTTGCGACTTCGCGTATGAGACTACAGTTGGACTCAGTCAACGCAGTTTCAACCGCGATATCTGATACAGTGGTTTCCAGTGTTCAAGTTATATCGACTTACCGTTGCAGGTCTTTCTGTAACTTCCCAGTATGTAACCACTATTACAGGTGCAGTAAAAACTACCAATGGTGTTAACGCAACCTTGTGAGCATCCATCGATATTCAATGAACATTCGTCGATATCTACATGATTGAAAATAACACGGTCAGTGAATAGCATTCCAAAGCAATGTTCCCTCTAAGCTGCGCACGTGCGCAAATTCGCAGTGCTAATACGGTCTCTACGCACAGAAAATCTAAGTTGCACACAAATAATCCGAAGTGATGACCTTTTTTTTAGTCGTAACGCAATGTTTTCCAAGGGTCTGCGCAGTGAGTTGGTGAGTGTGCGCAGACTCGTGAAAAATTAGAGGGAACATTGTTCCAAAGTCCGTTTTGTTGTTCACAGTGGAAATGTGAATAGGAGCACAATTCCTAACGTGATGAATTCTTTATCTGGTATTCTGTCACGATAAGCCTTCAAATTCATCTGTTAGACTTAGTAGGGTCTATAGATGCCATCCATCCCGCATAGGGTATATTGATTTATCCTAGGGTTACCATGTTTTAGAAATCCGAAAAGAGGATACTTTTTCAAAGGTTTCAGACTTGCAATACCGGGAAAAAATCCTGAAAAAGTGGTAAATTTTATGCACTTCGTGGTCGGTTGACTAAAAAAAGGTTAACTTGCTGGCTCAGCTCCCAAAATACAGTTTTTCTTTCACATTATCAGTTGGTTGACTAAAAAAAGGTCCACTTTCCGGCTCAGCTCCCGAAATAGCCGCCGGAGCGTTACTTCGGTGCTGATTTACTGTATGTAAGTCGAATTTTGCCGTATATTTAACCAAAATTCTCAAAAAAGAGGACATTTGGGCGTCCTCCGAGGACACTTTCAAAAAAGTCAGAAAAGAGGACAAATCCTCTTAAAAGAGGACGTATGGTAACCCTAATTTATCAATGCCGTTACTGTACTGTACGTACATTGTACAACACTGTTACATCGCGTGAAACACATTCTTATTACTTTTATCGAGACTGTATTTACTGTATATCTACGTCAAGAATTTCCACAAATCTCTCTCCAGCACCGCGCTATATAAGCCAACGCGCCATGGATAAGGACTATGCAGACCTGCTTCTCTATCCGAATTCTTAAATCTAAGCGTACAACTATATCTATAGCAGGGGCGGGCAACTTCTCCAGTCGGCGGGCCGGATATAGGAAAGTTAGGTACTTGGCGGGCCGGATTGCTGAATCGATACATCATTCGCCCATTTATCCACATACAAGGAATAAATCGTATTTAATGAATGTATTTTGACGACAGCAATGTCACTTCAAAGCCATTTCTCGCCGATAATGGCGAAGACAATGTGGATTTGAGAATAATATTGTCATACAGACGCCGCGGCCATGTCCGCTTCTCTCTGATCAATCAACACACGGTGCAATCCCTAATTAAGATTTTAAGGCGATCCATAAGCCCGGTAATCCTAATTTACCAAGATATCAATTCATTAGGGTTGACTAGGTGACGAGATAGCGTCGTTGTTCAACTGTGTGGCCAAATTAATCTCGATATCGAATTCATGCGGCCCGCGTCCTCTACGAAATTTCAAAAGTGGCCTGCGACGCGTTTTGAGTTGGCGACCCCTGGCACAAGCGGTGCCTTACAAAAGCCTAGAAGTGTGCCGTGCTACAAGTCGGCGGTTACGGAATCAAAAATAAGAAATATCAGCCTGGTGTAAATGACTGGCCATTGTAGTCAACAAAAATCATGATTACCACAGACGACATTAGGGTTGAGTGCATCGTAAATGCCGATATTGCAATTCTTTTCGCTTCGACGAACTTACGCGTAAGCTCCACTCTCGCAACGCTGCGCTGCGCATGCGCATACACGTATATAATAACATCCAGTCACTAAAATTTGACGTAGTAAGCAAGTAGTGGGGAATCTCGGCAGACTGGGGCCGCGGGTCACATTATCATGTCAGACGGAAAACTGTCCGCGGGCCGGACAAAATCCCTTCGCGGGTCGGATCCGGCCCGCGGGCCGTATGTTGCCCGCCCCTGATCTATAGGTTCTTAATTAAGTGCCATTCCATCCCTATGCACCTTATTTAAGCTCTATTATTGAAATGTAGTTCGCGGTAAATTACCATTGCAAGATTTTCCATTGCGGTCGAGACTTTTTCCTGTTGGACACGAGCAGAAGAAACTTCCAACCGTGTTTATGCACGTACCTGCACATCCGTCTGTCCTCGCCGTACATTCGTTGATGTCTGTTATGCATTGATTATATACATACTATATAAGTAGCCTATCCATAAAATAAGGGGGTACTGCGGTCTAAATATAATATGCTCTCAAATTAAAAATGAATGTGTAAAGAATTTCTTGCAGCAAACTTTTTACTCATACCGAGTGTTACTTTCCACTCCCGCTTAGTTCTGTGGTATCGAGGTCAACCGTTTTCAAAAGTGTAAATGGTTTTCGCTAAATTTTTTTTAACACTTTTATATTTAAGTTGAGACCACATCATATTTAGAGCGCAATGCACCTTTGAGACAAATCTCAATATGTATACTTTTCTTGTGAAGTGAAGCAAAAATTTCTTAAACATTTTATTCCTCTAATGGTCAACTTACCTCGGCATGTGCTAGTTCCGGTGAAGCCACTGTTACATGTACATCTGAAGCCCCCTTGGTAGTTTGTGCATGCATGATCGCAGCCACCGTTTCTCGAAGCGCATTCGTTAATGTCTATAATGCATTGAGAGTATGAGATATCGTTATACTGTCGGTTTCCACGTCATGTTACTAGTCCATGATGTAGGGATCATAGAGTTTTGTAACTGGACAGTCCCCAAGCTTACACTGCATGATATTTTACCATATAGTTAAATTAACTGCGCGTTCGGAAACTGACTTTGTCACATGACGGATACGGTTTGATAGTTAGTTAAAGATTGCTCTGTCGGTTTTGTTAAGACTTCAGCAGCAAAACTAAACTAACCTTTTTGCAGAGTTACCATATTTTGAGATCCTAAAAAAGGACACTTTCCACAAATTCTGAAAGCTCCCGCAACGAACAAGAAAAGTGGTGATTTAAAAAAAAAATCGACCGATAGTACTTCGTTGACTAAAAAAAAAACAAAAATGTCATCACTTTGGCTCGACTCCCGAATTACCCGCTTTTTACGATAGTGTGTGGTGTTGACTAAAAACAATCGAAATCTGACGTTCGCTGCGTCGGAGTCGCATTTTTCATGGCATTTTAATCCTTTTCAGAGCAAAAGAGGACAAATTCCCCAAAAAAGAGGACATTGGGCTTCCTACGGAGGACACTTTCAATTTATTGTAAAAAGACGACAAATTCTCTTAAAAGAGAACGTATGGTAACCCTAATTTTTGTCTTTCTTATCGACATAGAGCTGTCCATGATATATTCACAAAATAGTACTTGGACACGGCTTGTATAGAAACAAATATAGAGCGTTGAAAATATCGAATAGACAATTCCAATGCTTCCAAAATGTGAAGAGTCACTTTCACTAGACCAGTGGTTCTCAACCGGGGGTCCGCGGACCTCTAGGGGTCCGAGAAGCATTTCCAGGGGTCCGCGAAGCCTCAAAATAGTTCATAACCTAATTTGTATTTTTTTTAATTGAGAAAATCACAAGGCAGTTTCGCTTCATTACTTGTAAAACTCCAGAGAATCAACAGAATGGCCGTCTGGGATAGAATACCCTATACTGTGCAGACTCATTTTAATTACTAAATTGCCATTAGCCAACTTATACAAACACTTCGCTTTCAAGAGCTGTTTTGTTGGTGATTGTGGAGAAAAAGTTGGATGAGTATGGTCAATCACGGTGACTTCGAAATGTTTACAAAATTCCATTTTCTCCTATGATTTACATAACCATTTTTCCATGATGACTTCAAGATAAGCTGCTAGATAGAAATGACCAGGCTTGACGTTACATGTTCATTAAAAAAAAATTGTTTGTCAATTTTGGTGCCGTTGCGATCATGCCCAAATGTGTCGTCGAAAGCATTACGCATTATTAATAAATTTGCCACCACCTATATTTGTTGAAATGGATTTTTGGCACTCGTTCATATCAAATCGAAGGCGCGGATTTTCAAGACACGACCACGTAGGCCTAATTCAAGAAATTCAGTTGCAGAATTCGCTTTGAAATATTAGAAGTCAACCAAATTTCTACACGAATAGTGTATGATCTTATTTCCAAGACAAGTCATTTTGGTACTGTTTTATTACAAAGCCTACACTTATCATTTTCGCAAGACAAATGACGATTGCACGATAATTGAGCTAAATTTGAACTAAAAGTTCGTGGGGGTCCGCGAAGACGAAAAGGTTGAGAACCACTGCGATAGAACATTCGAATGTCCTATCGCAGTGGTTCTCAACCGGGGGTCCGCGAAGCATTTTCAGGGGGTCCGCGAAGCCTCAAAATATTTGATAACCTAATTTGTATTTTTAAATTCGGAAAATCAAGAGGCAGTCTCGCTTCATTACTAGTAAAAACCCGGAACTCACATTAACAGAATGACCATCTTAAATGAAATTTCCTACTACGGAGACGCATTTTAATTGCTAAATTGTCAATAGCTACTGATACAAACATTTTGCTGTTTAGAGATATTTGTTGCGGATTGTGGAAAAAAAGTTGGATGAGTAAGGTCAATCACGGAGACTTAGTAATGTTTACAAAAACACATTTTCTCCTGTGATATACATAACCATTTTCCACAATAACTTCAAGATAAGCTGCGAGATAGAAGTGACCAGGCTTGACGTTATATGTTCATTAGATAAAGTTATTTGTCAATATTGGTGCCATTTGTTGCGATCATACCCAAATGTGTCGTTGGAAACGTTACGCATCATTCAGTGGCGGCTCGTGACAATATCGGGTGGTGGGGAAAGGGCTGCAAGCGACTTTTATCAAGATGACGTCACAATGGCGTTTTCCAACGTAAACAAGTAACTTAATGATGGTACGGTAACATGAATTTCCCGGCAACAGTGATTTTAACGTATGTGCCACGAGAGGTCTGCTGGTGAGCTGTGACTTGAAGTGTGGTAACTGCGTAAACGGCGTACGGAACAAAGATTCAACACGGTTCATGTTCGCATTGGACCTGACTAATTATCTGCAGAAATGGAAATGACTATAACTCGAGAGATAGCGTAAGCCTAATTGGAAAGGTCAACGAATTCGGACAGATACGCAATTGATATCTCATAGATTGGGCCTGTCCTATTGAATCCAAAACATCATTCTAAAGAACTAAGAATAGCAGCCTCGGAAATTTGGTCTCGGTAGTCGGTACAGCATAAGAGATTTTGGTCTTGAAACTGGAGACTGTAACACGACACATACGTTTTTATTACTGTCTTATAGGTCTGCTGCGAAATCGCCTTTGGAAAATATATTACCGAATAAATACGTGGATGAAAGCCTTAAACTTGGTACACTGTTACATGACATTATCGAGAAGTGGCCTCATGGCCCTTTTCGGTATGGTACACTGTCAAAATTAATGCGAACAGACCAACACCGAATTTTGCGTAAAATTTACTGAGGAATAGGCTGATCAAGTGATCAGCTGTTAGCCGCCATCGAAAACGAAATAACTATCGCGCTTGACAGGGGGTTGTAAGCAAATGGCTTGAAGGCCACAATTTCACGGTGAAATTGACATTGGAGAATATAATATCAAAGTAAATATTTGAATGCAAACTGAGAATGATATCATCATCTCAGTTAACGTTACCGCAGATACACCGGCTTTTGCGTGAAATCCGCAATGTGTTGTAGGCTAAAGTGTCAGATCGGAGCACATCTTTACCACACTCGACCTTGATAACGAAATTACTGCCCTAATCATTGAGTGTCAACCTTGAGACTTGGCACAGCGTTCGATACTAAAATCAAGACATACCGTGCAAAAGCTTATGACGGATCTAGGTAAGGAGCATCGTTAAAATCAATAGAGACCAATACCGGCTTTGCGTATAATCTGTTAGCGATAAATGACTAGTCAGCTCTCACTCGAATTAGGAAACGAAATTACCACTAACACAGTTCAGTGACAAACTTAAAACTTGGTACAGCGTTCGATACTAACATTAAGACTTACCGTGCCAAATGTCATAACTAGGGCGGTTTTTTTTTGACATGTCAAAATTTGTCAAAATTTTGTCAAAATTGTAGCGTTAGGTCAAAATTTGTCAAAATTGTTCATAAAGTCAAAATTTTTTTGACGTCTTTATTTCGTTTGTATCGTAGATTTTGCACTGTCTGTGAACGTATCATTTGATATTTTACAGCTTGTAGTCTACTTTATAGGCCTACTGTTGTAAACGGCGCATTGTCTGCTCATACTGAATCATCAACGGTCAATGGTCAACCTACCGCAACATCCTAACTGGGGCATCATTCTTATATTGAGAAGCGCATGATGAAAAATTGTAATAGACAACATTGTCAGAATGAAGCAACATGGTGCGTCACCAGTAGTGTATGCACATTGCACAACTTGAGTGTTGTAAGCCAACAACTGCTGCTGTTGAACGTCCTTGGCAAGTAAGGACATGCACTTTTTACCCAAGAATATAGGAAAGTATCTCTCGTTGTACTACAATTTTTTTAAATTATTTCCACCATAATACGTATTGCTACCACTGGAATTCTTCATAGAGCCAGATTTCGTTAAAATATTGTTTTTTATATGTACAAAGTTGCCTGTTTCTAAGCCAAAAGCGTTTTTTCAGGCCAAACTACTACGTTGGGACAGCCAGTTACAACCGGAAATGTAGATAACTGGTACAATTTTGACATTATTTGGGAAAACACCTAATTTGCATAGGTTAGGTCAAAATTTGGTCAAATTTCAGTTTTTTTAGGTCAAAAAAAGTCAAAATTTTGAATTTTTAGGTCAAAATTTACTTTTTTTTAGGTAAAAAAAAAACCGCCCTAGTCATAACCGATCTCGGTATTGAACATCGTCAAAACCAATGGATACCAATACCGGCTTTTGAGTAAAATCTGTTTGCGATACATGACGGATCAGCACACACTCAACTTCGGAAACGGAATTACTACCCTAAACTTTAAGTAGAAACCCTGAAACTTGGGGCAGTGTTAAATACCACCATCACGACATGACATAACAAGTTTCAAGAGTTTTCATGGTGTGAAACCCCATTAAAATCGACCTATACCAGCAAAGGTCGACTAAACGCAGATGACGGTAACAGAGTTCAGCTATAGATACGATTGTTACATCACACCTTAAGGGCACAGAGCTATCGTGCCCCGGTTGCTCGGTAATTTTATGAATAGGAGAGAGTAAATCACCGTTTCTTTATTGTGCGCGGCTTTGAGAGAATAGACAGTGAAAGCTTGTTATGAGCGCTACCGGGGCAAGCCCCGGCTAGGCATTCGCAAAGCGAAAACACAGAAGAGAATTCGATTTTCGCAGAGACTTCGCTATATATGGGCATTTACAAGCGAAAGGACAAGAAGTATACGATTTTCGCTGTGATTTCGGTTTATATAGATAGGTGTGCGTCTATAAATGGTGAAGAATTGTTATTGAACAGAATTTTAGGTGGGGCAATGCCCCAGTTGCCCTATAGGACGAGCCGCCACTGGCATCATTATTAATTACATTCGCCACCACCTATATTTGCGGAAATGGATTTTCGGCACTCGTTCATATCAAATCGAAGATGCAGACTTTCAAGACACGACCACGTATTTCAAGAGATGCAGTTGCAGATTTCGTTTTGAAATATTAGAACTAAATCCAATTTCTACATGCATAGTGTGATCTTATTTTCAAGAAAATTCATTTTATTGTTGTTTGTCACTAAACCTACAGTTATCACGTGCACGAGACAGATGACGATTCCACGTTAATTGAGCTAAATTTGAATGAAAAGTTAGTGGGGGTCCGCGGGGGTCCGTGTCGGTCCGAAAGGGGTCCGCGAAGACAAAAAGGTTGAGAACCACTGCACTAGACATTCCGTTGTTGGAGTATGAGTCGGAGGCTGGGATATTAATGTGTCTGGGGTTGGGGAGATAGCGTAGCAGTGAGCGTCAGCGCCATCCAGGCAGGCGGCCCGGGTTCAATTCCCGCCGTCGGAGGTTATTCTGTGCCCACTGCCCTAGCGACAGCATTACACTATTACGTACGTTTTTGTAGCTGTAGTTGTTGTGACAGTGAAGGTAGATGAGTGGTAGACTTCGTATATTACTAAAACGGGATTGTACGGGACAGTAATATTTCGAATGTTATATTCGAGTAAAAAGTAAACACCTTTGAGTCAGCACTCTACTATAGAGATAAATCGACTGGATTCCATTTCTAACGCCCCGATTGGGAATTATCGAAGAACACTTAGTAAATCATTTTGAAATGATGAAATTGATTCCAGTTTAAAAATGTTGTTGTTGTTGTTGTTGTTAAAAATGAGCTATCATTCTGGGTCCAAGATCACAATTCCTCACTGGCTGACACGGCTTCGGCGATGGCATTCCATGAAGGAAGAATTAGCTGATATGAATGTGCATATTGCCTTGACGTGCGATGGCCCAGACACTGCCAAGACCGAGACGCTTACAATTTGGGGCTTCCCGCAAGACCAAGCTTTACGAAGAGATAGTTTTCCAGCAAGCACCGTGTCTAGCTAACCCGAAGTTTTGTCAGGCATTGTGCGCAGCTCATAGTTCAAAATAGAATGAAAGTAACGATCATGATATTTTTGTTGTATATGTATTTCTTTAACAAAACATTTTTTCTTTTGTGGTAACTATGCCCGTCGCCCATGTTGGAGAGAACAGCGTTATGCTGATGTAAAGTTTTAAAAACGTGGTTGTTAGACTGTGTGGTCTATTTATCTCGATATTGAATTCATGCGGCCTGCGGTCGTTACGAAATTTTAAAAGTGGCCCTCGACCCGTTTTGAGTTGGCGACCCCTGATTTGAAGCTATCTCTAACGCCATTTTTTCAATTTCAGTCATTCTTACCGTAACAAGACGTGCCGCTTACAGAGTATCCTGAGTGACATCCACAGCTTCTGGATCCATATTTATTTTGGCAGATTTGACTGCATCCTCCATTGTTTGTTGCACACTCGTTGACATCTGAACCGCGTGTAAGACGTTAATCGCAAAACAGCGCATCGATAAATATATCAACACTGCACTGAATGGCTGAAATATTACATGCTGATTGCACCAATATTATGAATTTTATTCACCTGTTTTACACCACTCTCCCCTATATGCCGAGCTACATATACATCGTCCACAACTTTTGCACCTCTTGTCTCGACACTTTCTTCTGCAGCTACACAAATGGTGGAGATTTAGTGATGATTACTACGTATTCCTGATTTACAAGATAAGCCATTTTGCAAGCACAATACGACTATGGTTAGAGTATATTTCCACATTCCTTGGCGCATGCCAATGGCAACAGTGTTATATTTCACGCTCAATGTAAGATCAGCAATTTATCTCAAGAATGGATGTTACATGCGTCACAGAATCGTACACCATACAAGGTCTGCTCTCTCAGAGATGAGATGAGTGTTACAGCTCCGACAATCCAGTTCCAGAAGAACCATTATACACTGTGCCAAATCTGTCGCATTTGTGGCACTGTAGACTTTAATATGCGCTGAAACTCACAGTACGTTCATAAAGTAGCCTAAGTTCTAAGTGATTATATATTGCTTCGTAAAAATGGTAAATTGCCAACTTACATATCATAACTGTTATCTGCAAAATATACATATTTTTATTCGTGCTGCATAAGACACAGCCGTATCGATGAGAAAGGGAAAACTGATACCTACCATTTCGTCATGGTTCCGGTGAATGGATATGATCCCATGTAAAAAAAAAAGGATTTGATGTGAGAGGTGAATTTATCTACCCAATTTTATCTATTTATGCGCAGTATAATAGTAGAAAAATCTAAGATTTACTTCCTAACAAGTGAAATTTTCAAGGGTAGAAACAGTGATTTTAAGCTTTTTAGGGGTGTAAATATCTTCTTTTCTAGAGCCAATCTTGCAAAACTAATATGATATTCGTATTCAGCAACCTCGAAAACCCCAGAAACTGCTCTCAGATGTTCTGCCAAAAAATAGTTTTTTCATTTTGTTGACCAGTGTTATACATGCATGTATATTGTATATATACATATAGCGATGGGCATCGCGGGACTTTGGAATCATAATTCGGGTTCTGTCATCGTGACTGTTGATATTATGATATTGTTTGGTAATTGAGTACTTCACGGGAATATATAAAGGGAAATCGATAATATTTGACGACTATGTTATGATGACTGACACCCCCGACTTTTCAGAGTTACTCCAAAATTGCGGCGGGAGTAATTTGAGACGTGCACGTCAAATGAGTCCGCTCATGTTAGTGGTGTGTACTCATCGGCAAAAATAGGCAGAAGTGCTTGGTGCTGTATAGTAGGGTTGTCCAAAATTTGGAAAATCTTACAAATCCTCCGTTGTAATGTCTTATTCTATAGATTATTGATAAAAAAAACGACAATGGGCCTAAAAGAAGCTCACAAGGAGGCCGTTAAGATTTCGTGCAAAGCGTTTGAAAGTAGCTGCTGAAGAATGGGCGTGCCACCGACCATAGAACGGCGAGAAGACTAGTAATCAAAAAAACCACGGCTCTTGATTGGCTAATCTGCTATGCTTCAATAACCACGACAGCAGCAGCTTGCTGATTAGGTGATCAAGGAGTCTGCTACCGGCGGCGATTCTGAAAGCGCATTGTATGTATAGTCATATGGTCATATGACCCTGCTGTATAGTCATATGGTCTCACTTCATTATAGCATAAGTAGTGGTTGCCTGTAGCTTGCACAGTGTTTCTAAAACTGTGGTATGCGTACATAGTTTTGCATTTAAAACAAAAATCAATTTAAAACATTGAAACATTGCCCTTGTTTCAAACATGATAGTTATTGTTGTTTTCTGTTTTTAGCCATGACGTCACAAACCTGTCGTCACAGTGGATTGTCATTGGCAATTGAAAATATAGGGTAAATATGGCCCCTTCGGCGAAATGAGCATCCGACCACTGTCATAAACACACCAAAAATATCTTTAACCAGGACTATATCGTTATGTAGCATTTTTACGGCGGCAGTCATGATCATCAGATCTCCCATTCCGTACAAATGATCTATATCTACTTGCTACAATTTTGGACGACGATTTCGAGATTTCAAGGCACTTTATATCGTATATGTCGACCATATTGGGTGCAAACCGGCCGTAGGCTCATACTACATGTTTTCCGAAAGCAATTAAACAATTATGGCATAATTATACAACGTTTGATAAATAAAATTACTTTTTTAAAGACATGTTTTAAACATGTTTTAAACAAAGCGTTTTAAAACACCGTTTGTTTTAAAGGCAACTCACGCGTACCACTAGTGGTACGCAAGAGCATTTCAAGTGGCGCGCGAAGACATCCGCCATTTTTAATTGTATAATATACAATTAAAGACGACGAAACTCTTCTCTCACCACTTAAATGTACAATGTACAAAGTTTTGAATTTGCAGTCCTTTCAGTAGCTCAAACCACTGTAAATATACATGATGTAGGCCAGGGTTTGGGACAAGCTTTTTAGCTCTCGGGCCGCATTCAACATTCAAATCCATTCGCGGGCCGCACTATATAAAATTGGGATACTAAGTCAAAATTCAATATTGTTATTTGATTATATATAATGACCGACAACATGGAAATAATATATATGTATTTGTATATATTCAAAACAATCCAAACATTAATTTGCTGGTCGTGCTCAAAATTAGGGATGAAAGTCGGTGTCCCGAATCTTAGAACTGGATGTAAATTTGAGTCTGTGATCAGCGATCTGTTTGCTGATCATTAGGGCTATTTATTTTTGACATGTCAAAATTTGTCAATTTTTTTTTCCAAATTGTAGCGTAAGGTCAAAATTTATCAAAATTGTTTACAAGGTCAAAATTTTTTTGACCTCTGCATTTCGTTTGTATCGTAGATTTTGCACTATGTGAATTTATCATTTGATATTTCACAGCTTGCAGCCTACTTTATAGGCCTACCGTTGTAGACGACCCATTGTCTGCTTATTGTGAATCATAAATGGTCAAATGAAACAAATAGGTTGACATGGTGTTATGGTCAACGTACCACAATATCCTTACTGAAGCCAGACTGCTTGGGCATTGCATGGTTCTTATATCGAGAAGCGCCTGATGAAAAATTGTGATGTAGACAGCACTGTCAGAATGAAGCCACACGGTGTGTCACCAGCAGTGAACCACAACTTCAGCCAACAACTGCTGCTGTTGAACGGTCTTTCTCCATTCTTGGCAAGCTACTTAGTAAGGACAGACACGTTCTACCCGAGAATCTAGGAAAGCATCCTTGGTTGTTCATAGGGCCAGGGCCAGATTTCGTTGAAATACTAGTTTGTTTTAGGTTAAAATTAGTCAGTTTTTACGCCAAAAACGTTTTTCAGGCCAAACTACTTCATAAGGACAAACAGTTCCAACCAGAAATGAAGATAAGTAGTACAATTTTAACACTATATGGAAAAACACCTAATTTGCATACATGAGGTCAGAATTTGGACAAAATTCAGTTTTTTTCGGTCAAAAAAGTCCATTTTTAGGTCACAAAATCGCTCTACTGATCATATACTTTGGCTTAACTCCAGGACACACAATGCTGACAGCATCATAACCATGTTACCTTTAAATACGCTTCTACAATATATAAATGTTATGAATATAAATACTTCTGCACACTAGCGTAGTGGTATAATCCACAGCTGCAGCAACAAAGTGTTGCGGGTTCGAGTCCGACCGAGGTCGACTCCAGAATTCCTACCTAAGTGTTGGAGGTTTACCTAGGCTCCTCCTCGCCACCTCATCCGCATCAGCGGTGTCTTACAAAAGCCTGGAGGTGGGCCGTGCTATAAGTCGGCAGTTACGGAAAAATAAGAAGAATATCGGCCTGGTGTAAATGACCATAGTAGTCGACGAACACCATGAATACCCCCAAACAAACAAACAAACGGAATAAGAATGAAGAAATGGGCCTGGTGTAAATGACCATAGTAGTCGACAGACACCATGAATACCTCAAACAAGCAAACAAACACACAAAGAACGAATTTATCTCACGCATTCGCGAATTGTTTTTTTTAGTACAGCACTAAAAGTAGTAAACTTGCCCGTATTGCCAATTTCAAATCATACTCGTTGTCCGAATGAAATCATTTACGTTTCACATTATTGTATATTACCACCCCGATTACTAATAAACACTGGTAGGCCTACATCTTATTACAATCTGGATTACAATGCTTGTAGTAATTATGAGGCTCGACATGTAGGATATGGCTTGTGACCAATGTTCCCTCTAAGCTGCGCACCTGCGCAAAAGCGCAGTGCTGACACGGTCTCTGCGCCCAGAAATTCTAAGTTGTCCACCTTTTTTTTAGTCGTTACGCACTGTTGTCCAAGGGTCTGCGCAGTGAGTTGGTGAGTGTGCGCAGACTCGTCAAAAACTAGAGGGAACATTGCTTGTGACTGTGAGGTGATCGAGTTAAATTCAAGAATTACCAAGGTTCGCATCCGATTATATTATGTGCAGGGGTATCTGTTTAGTCTTAGTGGCATCAAGAAATAGTCCTATTGCAAAATTACTACTATTTTATACCACATAAGTATACTTACCGACTCTCCCTGGGAATAGAAAATAAAATGATTAAACTTTATGAAATGAGTTTTATACAGTATGGGAGGCCAATGTTCATTGTCTGTGCACACTGCCCAGTTCTCAATGATCACAATGAATGAATTAATATTGAAACGACATGAGTAATCAAATATCTGACATAAAAACGTTTTTGGAAGCCGTCGGCGTACTTAGTATACCAGCAGAAGTGGTCAGCAACGAAGTACTTCTACTTTTTGAAGTACTTGAAGTAGATTTTGCCTACTCGCACAACTTATTAAGTAGTTATGATTTTAGACTACTTCTACTTCTACTTGACAGTTTTCATTTTTTAGGCAAAAACAGGTGTAGAATACCTACTTACTAACTTAATTGTGAACCGCCTACTTCTACTTCCACTTGAGTAGAAATTCCGGCGTCACCTCTACTTCTACTTGAGTAGCGGCGGTGAATACTTTGACCACCTCTGTATACCAGACATGACAAACTCAAATTAGATTGTGGTCCGTAATCAGACTATTTTATAATTTCTTGCGGGTCTGACCAGTCAAAACAATACGAATGACTTCGATGGCTCAAAATGCCGTTTGCAACGGGAATCTCGTTATTAAAGGCCTATCCATAATTTATAATATTACTGATCGTTATGCTCTATTTAAACAACACCTGTATTCGCAAACATTGAAATAGGTAAAAATACGATGATTAGTAGGGATGGTGCGAACGTGAGGTTCACGTTCACGTAATGTGTGTGAACACTGTGAACCTCAGAAATTTGGAGGTTCGCGTTTATAAACGAGCCTTGATAGGTTCTACACTATGAATCCTTTATAGACATTGGAATTTTTATAGTTATTTCAAAATTTTTGATTGAAATGATTTCTATTTTATCTTCCTATCACTCCCTGCATGGCGCTGGCAGCATCGATTAAAATTCAGCACCAAACTAAAATGCCCCTTGCCAATTTCAAAACTTTTATTTGCCGTGTCAGAAAAGTTTGATTGAAATATTCAGCTTTTCCGTTTGTGAATATGCGATGCACTGACTATACGGTCATAGCTGTTAGCTTGGCCCGCAATCACACAACCTACACACTTCGTGTAGGATGTAGGCACTATAGGTAGTCAGCAGACTCCGCTGCTCAACCAATCAATATGCAATCAAACGAAATTGAGAATGCATCGTTGTCTTAAGGTAAAAAGTTGTGCTTGTGCAATTGTGCATGTGCATTAGGGGTGTTCAAAAATAACTTTTTGTCTCAAATTGTACTGGTAGATTGATATAATTGTTAGGTTACCTAATTATAGCCGGCACACAATTTTTGGTTCAATTCCAACCAGCAGCCGCATTGCTACAGGATAAAAAAGTTTTTTTATTTACTATATAAAAGTAAATAAAATATAATAAATAATTTAAGAATTGGTCACCGTAAATACTATTTTATTCAAATCCAAAGTGCCGGTTATTGCGTTTTAAAAAAATAATATATTTAGTCCCACAAGAATGCTACAATGTACCCGTAGACAGGTATGTCCTTATTAAATGTCATGTTAAATTAGAATTGTGACGTCAGAGGTTCACACCGTCCCTAACGATTAGTCCGTTAAATACCTATATAAATAACGTGAACGGTGACATATTTCTATGCTCCCTTTGTTTTATTAGTGACACGGTATTTGGTCTGCATGCATTGTGAGAAATATACAAATGTTATCCAAGGAGCCATCGCTTTTGCTCAAGTACAAGTAGAAGTAAAGCCCTAAATTTATGCTCACATACAACTAAAGATTAGCAAGTATGCAAAAATAGTTGGCACTCTCGTCTTAGTTTTGCCTGGAAGCTGAAAAGTATATATCAGAAGTAGAAGCAGTCTGAAATTATCATCAGCATATTAGAACAATAGGTAAACAAAGAGAGTATTCCACCGTCTCATGATGATTCAATGGCGAACATGAAAATGAAAAGTTTTATTCTGTATTATTCGTACTTACAAATATAAAAATGAAAATAGTCGGACACACACAATGGTAAACACAATGGTAAAAGCGCACTGCAATTGGTAAATAAATTTATTACTACGATACAATGAATGCATCTTACTTGCTTCAGCGTTCAACATGAAAACGAAATAGAAGTTAAATATGATATACACATACAGTATATATAGATATATATTTATAACAATTACGCAGGTCTACTCGGCCTAATGCATGCATAGTGGATGTGTTGAGGAATTATTTATAGCATACGTCCATAATGGTATAGCAGAGACGTTTGATCTGAGGATTTACGCGAGGCAATGCCACGCCCGTCGTCAGTAAATGGTTTATTTGTTTACTGATCTTCATGAATGATCAATTTTGAACATTTCACATCCAAAATTATGCAATTTGCATATTTATTGTTCACGAAAGGAGAGGGAGGCAGAGACGAGCTAAGCATCATCTGTGATATAATGTGATTGTGCCATAACCCCTCAAAATCACATTGGAATGTGAAAACGGCTTTGTTACGTAAGACGTGCACAGTGAAACAATATCAGGCGAGTACAAATAAATTTGCCGCGCCGATTGTGCGCCTAACAATCCGACAATAGTGGTACCGTGAAATCTACATTCGAAACGCCATCGGCTATCGACTTCGCGTACCGACGGTGTCGTATGAATTATAAAGTTGCGACTGCCAACGTGTAGTCCAAAACAAATACCGTCATACGTAGCCTAGCGTGCGTCTGAAGAGTGCCAATGTGATAACAATTATATATCGTTAGCTAAATTAGCGAAACTTTTAGGTTTTATATATTTGCCAATCTAATTCTATAAAGGGAAATCTTCCGCTCAATCATATACCTCATAGCATGTCACTACGGTATAGGATTGTGGGAAGCAGATGTCATCGGGTTGACTTTTATTCAAAAGAAACCCGATATCCAAAAGAAGACTTGTGACGTAGCAACCAGCAAGAAGGCCGTGGGAAATATTTGAAATAACGAAATTAATAGCGAACATACACAATAAAATGTCCGGTCCATTCGCTTCCTATATAGACCTTCTTACGGCCTATTCTGGTAGCTGATTAAAATGGCACATGATCCCCGGGCGTCGCTACCCCCAGGTCGAAAACAACCGCACTAATGACTGCAACCGCGCGCGCACGGTGCTCACTGCTTACATTCACGGAAACAGTGATGGCTGTGACCTTACAGAGTAGGGGAATTGGAAATGCGCCTACTATGGCGAAATATAGGCCCCGCGAATGGCGTTTACGGAAACAGTAGCAAAATGTCAGTAGATCATATTTAACGACGCATGATAAATATGTTCTCACCAGCCTTCCGAATGTTTCACCTGAATGGCGAGAGTTAGAACAACGAGGGCGAAAATCAGAGCTTTCGTCATGTCTAATTTCAGTACAATACGACCGGTACTAGAGAATATGCTGAAATAAGGTTCAACAAGTTTATGTTCGCGTTCGCCCTTGTCTATATCAGCACTGGAGAAACCAGGGTAGAAAAAGGTCGCACTCGTCCCCTTCGCTAAACCAAACAAGGACATGATCACGTCGGAATATACATGTGAAATGCCTTCATTGTTGAAACTGTGTTGCCCCGGCAATCCTCATCCCGGCTATCCCAATTGTTCCGAATCTCTGATATCCCAAAAATTATTGTGGTGTTAGTCAGGTTGCTAGACAATGAGTATGCACTTGCGCTATTAGCGAAAAAGTGTGTATTCACACCCCTGTAGCACCTGTGAATATGAACCCTCGGTACATGAAACTATAACATACCTCAGACTTACACCACGGTATATATCAAATACAACATTCTTATGAATACAGTTTTCGCTAAGAGTGCATGCGCCGCCATGTTCTCCTGTATTATACTATAAATATGCCCATTGTAATTACGTCAGTGATTCTCAACCTGTGGGTCGCGTATATACCGCTAGTGAAACCCGAAATCACTTCAGGTGGTACGCAGTTAGTGCTTTTCTTTTTAAGTAAAATTACAGTTTTCACAAACCGTTAACGTATTTTTCTAATGTTAGAAATGTCTTCATGGAATGCAAAGTTCAATACTTTTTGAGTCATTCAACTCAGTCGCACATCGCCTGGATCAGCTTGTGGAGAAGGCAAATTCGAAATAATTGCATCCGCCACAATCAGAGGCGGAAAAGCTCGTGGGCCCCATTTGTTTCGAAATTTCCGGGCCGACTTATTTTCTAATCCGCCCATACTAATAATCATATATACATCGGGGATAACGTTGCGTTTTCCGTTAATTTGTTGGTACGGAACAAGATCATAGAACCTCAAGGTGGTACACGGTCAGAAAATGGTTGAGAACCACTGACTTAGGTGAAGTGATTGGTTATGCATTTCAACGATTGACTTGTTAGCAAGCAATTCCATTCCGCATCTGTGCTTATGGAAAAATTTTCGTTCTAACTAAATCTTCGTTTTAGCGTGGTAATCGTTTTTGACTTTTGCAGCGAAAGTAATTTGAGATCGGACTTTGTTAGATGTAAATTGTGAGTATGCACCGCGGGTGATTTGGTATTCTTTTCGGCAATATTGTGCTATTAAGTCGCATCGGGGTACCGAACACAGACAACGTTCGTCGTAATCGGCTGTTTGCGAATGTCATTGTCAATCCGAAGCTCTTTAATGCTATCAGAATGCCCGCATATGCTCCAGCTTCACTCCCTGTCACTGTCACTGGTCGCTTTAATATTATTGCAACCGCATAATCACTGAAACTCGTAATCGACGAAACCTGGGCAAGTTAGCTACGCCGCCCGCAGCCTGTAATTACCGTGCGTATGCAACATACCTACCCACAATTTCGTCTTCAGCACAACCTTGCCGGCCAGTCTTGTCGCGCTTGTAAAAATGGTCGCTATGCGTTCCGCATAACGTACTGGTGATTATCTCAGCAAATTCCGACCCAGGGCTTAGCACAGAGGTCTTAAACTCAAATGCGCTCGCGGGCCAATTTCCTACTTTTTGATTGCGCCGCGGGCCGCAGCACCAATAATAGGGGGATTCAATGTATTTCCAAGTAGGCCTTTATTTAAATAAAATTGGCATAGTAGTTGTATAATCAGTTGTAGACAGCATGCGAGAGTACAAATGCATCAGAAGATCGTAAAATCTGTCGCGTTAAAATTTTGCAGCTAGCGGACATTTGACGTGTCACCATTATAGGTGGAATATTTTGGAATTTTAAAAAGATTGTTCTGATATCAGATCATTGGAGCAGTACAGCCTAATCCGGGTTTCGAGCATACTCCTGATAACTAGGCTATTGATCATGTCATTACCAAAGTCAAATTAAATCGGCGTTAGATTTTCCTTCGAATATTGGAATAGATCTATAACAACTTGAATATAATGATTACTGTGTCATAGCAATAGAAATGTCAAATCGCCGAAGAATCCATTCGTGTTACAGCTGTGAAGCGTATGTTAAGACTACTGTATACTCGCTATATTTATTGGGCGATAATAGCAAGGATAAAAATACTCAAGGACCAAGATGACACAGGATGTAACCAACTATGCATCAAGAGGGCAACACAATGCCAATGGTTGCCATACCGACCTGCTTAGATATCTATATATGATACGCAACACAAGCTAAGACCTTTTGATATAATACCATTCACAATACCAGTCGGTTTGCTAGTTTGTTGCGTCCGTGGTTGTACAAGTCTCGGCGTTCCGAGTCACAATATAAGTCCTTCTCTGATTGTAACGATTGACGCGACTCTACTAGAGTCATTTTTATTTTATCACACAGGGAGTCCGAGTTCGAGTATAATTCTACAAAAGTCGCGCTCAAGTCCAAATCACAATTTTCAGTCGCGGATCATCAACGGGTCATGTTTTACCATCATAAACAAGTAATGTGACGCAATAGTTGATCTTCCACTGCGTGGTAACTTTTGAAAATTTTATGTAATAGTGAAGTTTGATGAGTAGTTTCAGGCTTCTGGAGTAGTTTTAGAGCGAATCTCCATTTCTCAAATTCAGAAAAAAGATACTTGTCACTTGAATATTGTCGAATATTCGAAATCCAAAATGCCATGGCGGGCCGCGCGTTTGAGACCTCTTAACACAATCGAAAATCTCGGTTACTCGCTTCAGGGAAAATGATGCCAGTTATACACGCCATCCAAAATAATTTTGTATTTCTGAGCCATGACTATTTCCTCGCTCTTTCAGGCCGTTTGTGAGGGTTGATTACTAGGCCTACCTGACACAAATATCAGTATGGCCTTGTGCGACATGTTTTCCTACGCTGAACTAAGGCAACGCTAAGTTTTGAGGCTCTGGTGGTGGAAATACACCGTATTGAAACTATGTGTTCGTTGATAAAATATTGCTCTCGCTGTGAAGGTGTATGTTACCGAATCTGGCAACTCGACTCGAATTATAACATAGATACGCGACTCTGGTGGATGTACGTATAATTGGAAATGGTGCGCACATCTGCGAATCGCTTTTTTGCACCATGCTATTGCAATTTGGCAAATTTGATTCTATACTATATCTAATATAGACTATCGTCACTATCCTAATGTTAGATTACTATTCCACACTATGATAAATTCAGTTACTGGTGTATACTGATATGAGGGCTAGAGAACAACGGTACGATTTCCGCGACTCGGATCGTTGTGCCAAGCCCTACCTATTAGATGTTCAATTGTACGCACTAATTAATAGAGCGATTTTTTTAACCAAAAGAAACGGAAGATTTTGACCTAAAAATGAAAATTTTGACATTTTTTAACCTTAAAACATAATTTGGACAAAATTTTCCCCACATGTATGTAAATTCGGTGTTTTCGCACATAATGTTAGAATTGCACTACTTATCTTACTTTCTAGTTGGAACTGTCTGTCCTTACGAAGTAGTTTGGCCTGAAAAAACTTTTTGACTTAAAAACTGACGCATTTTTACATAAAAAATCTTAATTTTAACTCATTATGGACCTATGAATAATTCCATTAGTTACATCACGCATTATGGTAGAAATAATTAAAATTTGTTGTAGTACAACGAAAGATACTTTCCAACATTCTCTGGTAGAAAGTATCTGTCCTTACTAAGTAGCTTGCTAAGAATGGAGTAAGAACGTTTAACAGCAGCAGTTGTTGGCTGTCAACACTGAAGTTGTGCGTACACTGCCGGCGACCCACCGTGCTGTTGCTTCATTCTGACAATGTTGTCTACATCACAATTTTCCATCATGCGATTCTTGATATAAGAACCAATGTCCACGCAGTCTTGCTTCAGTTAGGATATTGCGTACGTTGAGCATAACACCATGTCAACCTTTTTGTTTCATTCGACCGTTTATGATTCACAATGAGCAGACAATGGACCGTCTACAACGGTAGGCCTACAAAGTAGGCCACAATATGACAAATGTCAAATGATAAGTTCACCGACAGTGCAAACATCTACGATACAAACGAAATGCAGCTTGCAATTTTTTTTGACAAATTTTTGACCTAACGCTACAATTTTGACAAAATTTTGACTTTTTTTTATATGTTATATCAAAACAAGTCGCCCTACAAATTAGTAATCATTTAATCACGCGAAGCGACGCGATAGGCTAAGAACGGAACCTCGTTGGAGACGTAGATTTCCACCTACAAGATAGCGTACGTTCCACAACTCCAACACCAATGGGTCGCGAGTTCGAGTCCGACCGAGGTCGACTCGCGATACATATTTTCTACCTAGGATTGGGAGATTTATATGGGCTCCTTCTCATCATCCGATCCGGGTAAGCGGTGTCTTACGAAAGCGTAGAACAAAAGTGGTTCGTGCTAAAAAAAATCGGCAGATCGCGAATCACAATAAAGCATATCCACCAGGTGTTAAATGCATTCCAATCGCCTGAAACAACAATGACGACGTCGATTTCGACAATTGCGAGCAAATTCTCATTCTATAAATTAAATTTTATTTGCGTCCACAAACTTCCGCAATAAGGAGCTATTTTGTTGATAGTCATTTTAATCGGACAGCGAAATTGTGAATTGTGTTATTGTATATGCCTGGGAGTGGGAATTCATTCTACGCATAATCAGTACTCGAATATGACTGTTGCAAACGTAAATTAGGAAATGCGGCAATGCAGCCCGAAATCGTGTTATAATCAGCAATTAATGGCTGCAATGCGAGCAAATCAATGCGATGTCAGAACCCATTGCGTCGGGGCGGATTCGAATTACTGATTACAGGTTCGCTTTCTCGAACAGTACTAGTAGCAATCATCTGTTTCGTATGATACGTATGATATGTCTATCTGATACATACGGAGGCCTACTCCCGAATTGTTGTACAATGTCACTTCCCAGTTTATTGTAACTCACACAGCGTATTGTGCAGTGCTGGATTACGTTAATACAGCATGATTTGTCAAATATTCGTATTGAAGCATATATTCCCATTGGCACAAATTCTGAATTTATTCGATTCAACAGACTGAGGGCCTTCTGAATTCCAATAAACTTGATCGCAGCCGCACGAGCTAACCAATATCGAATTTCAAACCATTTGGTATTTGGTAGCAAGAAGATTCCTATTAATGGTGATGTGACACACGCTCAGGTCATTGATCTTGCTGTCGATACACATGAACAATCCAGCCTTTTCACGGCTTAACTCGACAACATGCCCGATATTAATGAGTGCAGCGCTGATATTAAAGCATTCGTATCTTGTGGATAAGACCAATAGCGTGTGGTAAAATGCGTTCCCGTGTGACTATGACATCACCAATCGGGTTGTCGCAGTAGGCCTACACTGACAGTAACAATGACAATGACCGATTGTTCGCAGCAATGTCGATTTTCGACTTTTAAAATCAGTTTTGGGGTAGTTGCAGTGACATGACCAGATTATCGTATTTATTTTCGGAATCAGTGCGACAGTATCTTTCGCTCAAGGCCAGTTTCAATAAATTTTGCGTTTGGGTTGTGTCGTAGACTGACTATTGCGTTTTCATAACTAACTAAAGGTCGTAATCTATAACATAACCAATATGACCAAATGACTATGACCATATTTGTTCAAAAATCTGCGAGGAATTGTTTGTGGCCTCTGGTCGCCCAACCGTACAGTCCCGCGATGCGCATCTATCCATAGCTTAGTTATCTTTGGTGACTCTCGACTGATGCATTGATTTCGTCTACATTTAGGCATATTGAGATGTAGTTGGATAACTAAAATTGACTCATTGCAGTAAATACTACGCGCTTAAATGGGAGGCGTCTGGCTTTCGCTTGACTTGAGTCACATCTTGAACGACTTGACTCGAGTCACCTCTTAAAAGGACTTTTCTTGACTTTAAATTGGCGTATGAGAAATGTGGAATGATCCGTGACAAGTCAAAAATCAAAAACCCGCTTCCTATAGCTGAGCCTCTCCGCTGTACTAGAAATGATCACGTCATCAGTACTAGTCATTTGTTTATTGGATTCCAATTACATTTACGTTTTCAATACATTTGATTCCATCAGCAGCGACATTGCAGACAAAACAGCTTTCATGTTTAAACCAATAATATCGTACAGCCAAATTCTATCGTAGTGTCCTCTTTCGTTGTCGATTCTTCGCTATCTATGTAACATATCCCATATATCTTGGGCGCTTACGCTCCAGCTAAATTTAAAAACACGCTCCCTGAAGCCTTATTCATTCACTGGATCAATTTCAACATGTGTTTCCTACATCTATTATAACTCTATAACAAATATTTCCTTGCAAATGAATTGCTTGGAGACAGCACAAATCAGCTACGTTGACAAATAGAACGAAGACAAAACAAAACATCGTATACGAATGCGATAAACTGTTGGAAGTTTCAGTAAACTATAGGCATGGCATATATTGCACACGTATATTTGACTTCTGCTACGATACGGTCAGAACGCACAGAATGATTAATTTAGACAGTGGCTTGTATATAGTGGTTACCATTAGTCGTTTGTAATTATTTCGAAGTTGCAACGATTCAATCTTTCTCTTATTGTTACTCTACAAAACAAGACAAGACAAATAAATTTCTGACAAGACGACATACATCAAAGCGCATATATTCAACTACACTATGTCTACTCTCCCGTGGGGATATCTTGTGCTCTATTGTTCTTTCTGCATGGTGAGCTTCCGGTAATCCATTGGTTCCACCATGAAGTCGTATTTGTTGAAGTATGATCCAAGATTCTCTGCAAATTCCAATTTAGTTTACAAATATCTGAAAATGGTGACGTCGGCTTGGTTATCACTGCATGGTTCTCAATTATATATCTGATGAACTCGAACGCTGGTTTAAAGCAACACTACGAAAGGTGGTAGTGGCGAGACCCGTACCTGCCGTCTCTCTTGTTGTTCCGGATAATTCCGCCAACTCAGCAATGTGCCGACTTCGGTAGGTTGCATGTATTTATACTCATACTTGATCTGTTGGAGCATACTGCTTTACCATACAAGTCAATTCAAAGCACTGACATTTTAACTCATGTCGGATAGGGTTACCATATTTTGGAATCGGGAAAGGAGGACACTTTTATCAAATCATAAAAGTTAGTTGACTGAAATTGAAAACAGCTGATTTTGAAGAATTTACTGGAAATCTTGCTGTGTTGACTAAAAAATGATCATCAATTCGACTCGACTCCCGAATGACCAGCTCGAACGTCCGCATTACGTATTTCGGGTCATTTATGGCGATTTTCAGTTGACCCCGTCCAAAAGCCTAGCTGTCAAAGCTGTAAAGGAGGACGAATTCCCAAAAGGAGGACATTTGGGCGTAGGGGGAGGATATTTTCTATTTCCTGAAAAAGGAGGACAAATTCTCCTAAAGGAGGACATATGGTAACCCTAATTTCGGCAGCCTACGTAAACCTCAACACCGGGAAAGGTGTTAGTGCGGCCACTCGAACTTACAACAGACCCTTACATAAAGCCCGTAACATCAGTCAACTATGACCTCATGAAAATCCAAGTACGTTGTATCTATTTTAATTTTTTCGGCTGCTGAAAACCGATCTCTTTGTAGAATTTCCGTCAAACCGTGGCCTCTGTGTACAAATTTTCGCAGAATGCCACCCGTTAATGAGTTCACCCACAACAGGCTTCCAAACCCTGCAGTTTCATCTACTCATCTTTGAATGAAGGATTTTGACTATTGCCTCTACTTAAGACCCAATCCACATCACAGCAGCAACACCAGCTCAACCAGTGAGATAAATTTGATTTGAATTCACTGAATTCTGACATTCCGATATCGCGACCTACATGTGCGAGGAATCCATGCTTGCTATACTAAATAGAAGATCATGTCTTTCTCTGATCAATGTAAAAGCCGTAGTTCATATACTAAATTAGGTGTTTAGGAATGATAACGGGCGTCCCCAATCAGCCCCAAACCACTTCTTCCACCACCGTAGATTCATACATATCGGCAATGTATTAAATAGCACTGGTCCACACGCACGCAAATTTGGGTATATCAAAAAATCTATAAGGAGTACAAGGTTACACGACTTACCGCACACATATGTGAGTCCACATTGCACGCACATGCTTTGACCTGCGCGGGTAGTGCACTGGCAGCCATCATGGCGACAGCAAGCACAGTCGTCCTTGGTAGGATCATGGTCGCACTCGCAATTCCCTGGGAGGGTCCACCCGTTCATGATGTGAGTAGGATCTGTAATGCACCAAGAGTGAGCCAGCAATATCTGGTATAGCTTCGTCAACAGATATGGTATTGCGATTTATCGAAACTGGTCTTGAACGAAAGCTGTTGTCGCACCGGTTCCAAAAATGGAACTTGTAGGGCGGAGATAATAAAGCTTGGTGATCGATAAAGTCGATTATCGCGTTCCTCAGGATTTAGCAACCCAAGATTATGAAAGCCAGTTGATTGCAGCGCATAAACTTAGTTTTTAATCTCATGATTTAGCAAACCGGAACAAACTACAGATAACTAGTTATCTATAAACAAACTGTACACGTACATTGTACACTGCATAACATTCGTAGTCGCAAATATTTCTGATAATGACAATGACGATTGTCTCCTGGTGATATGGCTTCACTCAACAATCAACCAATTATGCACGCACAATTGCAGAGCGATGTATCTATCTCGTAATCCAGACGCCATACCGTACTAATTACACACAACTTTCATTTCGCGTCACGTCAATCGCAGATAGCCAGAAATAATGGAAGTTGTGGACCTTGTGGACCAGTTGGAAAATCTTGAGGACGAAACCCCGCCAACTCGCATTTCGCTTTGACACCTGATGAAGGAGCGGCGCTCCGAAAGCTCGTGTAACTAATAAAGTTATATTCATTCGCAAGTGGACGTTAAATAGAGTGTGAAAGCTACCAAGATCTTACGTTTATATATATCGTCTGCTATCGGCGCAACAAAGTATATAAGAAAAGATTGGTAGACGTGAAAAATCCGTTCATTTCGTAATCGCGCGTAAGCTTTTCAAACTTTATGCGTGCGGATTAGCAGTTTTTAATCACACGATTAGCAATCTTCCAGATCAGCCTACTTTGTTATCTCCGCCCATAGTCTTGCCAGTGCACTGCAACTACCGCTAAATTGCTCTCAAGTAAAAAAATCGGCATTGTTCCGAACAATGGGTGCACCTCAATACAATAACCATAACAATGTCCTTTTGCAGCGCTCCCATCGTTCGGACCAATGCCAATTTCTATCCATTCCTGGCAGAGATTAGCGGATTTGGAATTTCTATGTCCTAATCCAATCCAAAGCTTCAAATCCTAATTCAAATCCTAATCCATAACTTTTGTATATTCAAATCCGCGTCCAATCCTAATCCGATTCTATCTTGAAATTTAGAAAAAATGCTAATTTATGCAAGGGAAGAATTGAAAATTTTTCTTTCACAACCAACAATTCTCTTGATTTTTAAGATGACTTAGATTTGGATTGGATTATGACATGGAAATTACAAATCCGCTCATGCCTGCTACCTACGCTACGGATAGATAGTGTTTATATAGCTCAGTGATGGATACGCAACTCTCGGAAAACCGGCAAGCAGTCTCTCTCATTGCTGAGCAATCTAAAAGTAGAGTAAAATTGGTAGTGTTATAGCTGGCGACCCGAGCGCTGAAATTTAATATAACTGGTCTTAATCGAAAGCTAGTGTCGCACTGATTCCCAATATACAAATTAAAACCTTGTTAGGGTAATGGAACCACCTCAAAACAGCCCTTAAACTCTTAAAATCGTTCATTGTTCCCAAAAATCGCTTGACAAAATTGGCTGTTGTTATGTTCATTGTGTTGCGGCGCTGCCATTGTTGGAACAATGCCGATTTTCAGACTTTGAGTGGTGTTTAGGGGTGGTTCCATTGCCCTGACAAGATTTTAATTTGTATTTTCGGAATCAGTGCGACACTAGCTTTCGATTAAGACCAATGATATTAAATTTCAGCGGTCGAGTCGCCAGCTATAGCACTACCAATTACGCTACTTTTAGATTGCTCAGCGATAGGAGATACTGCTTTCCCAGGCCTGCCCACCAGGAGTTGCGTATCTATCCGTACGTTAGTAATCTATAACCCGACTGTACGAAAGAGGTGGAACTTCAGGTTACTATTGCGTACAATAATCAAAACATCAAACTTCAACATATATGCTTCAAAATCTACAACATTCAATGTATTGCAGAGATTGCAGATTACAGATACCTCCATCAATAATTACACTGGCCAACAAAAAAAAATTCTTTTTGAGTGCCAAAGATATTTTAGTGGTTTCTGGGTATGTTTAGGCTGCTGAGTCCGAAAATGACATCCGTTTATCTGAATTGGCTCAACTTTTTGATATATTGATATTCTTTATTTATTTATTTATTTTTTATTGTATTTTATTGTCGTAAGTAGAATACTTGGAATTACGCAGATTTAGAATCTTCTCGGCGATCTGTGCCTCACTCTGATGAAGTGCCCGACTCAAAGACAAAAACTGACCCCGAACTGGAGCTTGAATAACATTTTACCGAACAAGAGAGAAAGAATTACTTCCATAATTTAGCTAACAGGATGAACTCTTTTACTGCCAACACATCGAAGGGCTTCTACTAAAAATGGAGGTAGCTGATTGATTAGCGTGCTTTGACAGCTTACTAACTGAATTTTTAGTGTTACTGAATGTAGTTTTGGGCTTTGACGGCACCTGTTTTTGATTTACAAAAATATGTTTTTAACGCTAATATCGCCTAATTTAAAAAAAAAATTATTTTCACAAGAAACAGGACTCGCGGTATAGAAGGCTCTTTGTGTAAACGATTGCGTTTTCATCGATATGGCTTGAGAAATAGAGCAATACTGTTTGCACACACTTGAAGAGATAGATGTGAACTCATCGAAGCCGTGTATATAAAGTGAAATTTACCTATGCCAAAATTTGCGTATTTTGAGCACTTTTCCAAACAAAAATGTGGAATATCTCAAAGAATAGGGTCTATTGGGAAAAACTAATGTCATTTTCGGATTCAGCGACATAAGAATGCCCTAAAACCGTAGTATACAAAGATCCGTAGTATAAAAAGAGCATTTTACCTATGTCACAATTTGTGTATTTTTAGCACTTTTCGAACCAAAAATATGGAATATTTTTAAAAAATTGAGCCAATTCAGAAAAACTAATGTCCGTTTTGGATTCAGCGACCTAAAATTACCCAAAAACCGTTGAAACTTTCTTGACACCAAAATGTGTGTTGATCAGTGTTATCTCCAAATCGATCGCCATTTTACAAATTCGTGAATTAAAGATTGGTTAGAGCAGGGCCGGCCAACCCGTGGCCCGCGGGCCACATGTGGCCCGCGAGAAGGTTTTGAGTGGCCCGCAAGGTAATTTTAGAAATTAGTAATTTTACCAAAAATGAATGGCCTAGATTTTGAACTGGCACTGCCAACCAAAAATTTGATTAGTCTGGCCGCAACACTTGGGATGTGATGACTAAAATATCAGTTTCGACGCATTGGCAGATACATATGGATCAGTAAAATTTTGATAGATCTTCGTCCATTACAATAAAGCAGACTATTTTGCGGTAGATTTATTTAGAGTAAAAATTTTCTATACGCTTCCTGCAATATTGTTGTTACTCGAGTTCTTGCTTTTAATACTGTTACCCACTCCTTAAAATGAAGGAACGCCTAATGTACCAGATTAAGTCTAATTATAATCGCAATTACGGGAGAACGTGTTGTCCAACATGCGATCTTGCGTTTGCGCTTGCAGAAAGACCGTCGACGATCAAACGTAGGCATAAAATGATTGACACATGTTGGCCGAAGCTTTCGATCAGGGCTGTAATGACTCGAGTCATGTCTAGACTCTAGTCCGACTCGAGTCACGATTTTCTGATGACTCGACTTGACTCGAGTCATTTTCTCAAAATACGGAAATGGCTCGACTCGACTCGAGTCAATCTGTGTATTGACTCGACTTGGACTCGAGTGATTGCGCATGACTCGAATCAAGTCATATGACTCGAGACTCAGACGGCCAAGACCGACATTTCATAGTAATTTCGAAGAGTATAGTAAAGTAACCACCTTATTGGGATTTCGTCTATTGGTACTGGTACTTCAAAATGCGACCAGAGACAGCTAAAAGTGAGGAAAATTACTATAATATAAATACCAACCATTCGATATAACCAAACAGAGTTCTACAAAGTGGGTTTAACTAGACTTTTTCTAGAAACTGCGCGGTCAACACAATGACCTAGACTCGGACTCGAGTCATAACACCATGACTCGGACTCGACCATCTGTTCGCTGACTTGGACTCGGACTTGACTCGGTGCTGAATTGAAAATGAGTCGACTTGACTCGAGTCAAAACTATAATAGTGAGATTGACTTGTGACTCGGAGCCTTGTCCGTAGTATATAAGAGCTAGAGCAGAGCCGCTCCAATCAAATCGCAGCATTTGATCACGTGACCACTTTTGAATTTCAAATCAAACAGAGAAAAGCGCGCGAAAGAGTTATACCAATAGTGCTTCAATACGGGAGAATGGGTGACAATAGGTGTCAATAACGGATGTGACCATAATTGTATTGCACAATGATTGCGTCAGCTGATTTGGTATTGCACAATGATTGCGTCAGCTGATTGCATAACGGGTGTAAATGCTAAAATGCAAATTCGGGGACAATATATCCTGGTCGCTTGCATATTCCGAGTGAAATAAGTTTGTATGACGTCACCGGAATCTATTTTCGAAAAGTTTAACTAATTTAGGGCAAAAACCGATACAGTGGTTGACTCAGGTCGAGTAGAAGTAGTTTAATACCCCAATACGAAAGATAGCCTGAGGAATTTCGGGCTGTTTTCACGGAGTACCAACATTTAATATTCACAAAAGTCAAGTAAAGCACAGAAATTATGTTGCGCTTCGCGCACAGTAGTTATGGGGTGACAAATATGTTTTCAAGAAAGTATCAGTGAATATAATTTAGGGAGCGGATTACTTGGTTCCGCTCTCACCGCATTGTCGCCCATATCAAATATTTCACGACAGTAAATATGCCCCACCATGACGTTTGAAACTACCGTTTCGTAATCTAGCAATTACCCATCATTTCGTAGTCCAGCACCCCATGACGTGTCCTGCTAATCTGAAAAATTCGGCTTTTTTTTAACCTCACACCTGTTTAGCAGATCACCTTTGAAGCTTTATGGAGAAAAGACGTGAAATATATTTTCCGCTTTTTAGAAGTGGTATTTGTATTTCACTTTCAATTCCGAGTATCATACTTTGAGTTCTAATTACTTTCAGTTCTTTTGTCTGCAGAAGATACTTGTTGAAGCATAAACCTGACCCCTTGCATATTCCGAGCGAAATAAGTCCGTATGACGTTAACGGAATATATTTTCGAAAACTTCAACTAATTATAATTTATAAACAATTTGACGACAAACTGTAGTCGATATTGTAAAATTTTGCGATATCATGCATTGCTTTGGAAATATGCGATGTCTTTGAAATTGCTATTTATACTTGTAATTATGAAGTAAATAAAATTTAATCTCATAAAGTTATAGTTTTAACTCTTGGATAAATTTCATGTTACATGACGCAATTGGGCTGAACTCTATATTATGATAGCGCAGAAATTATACAGTGGTTGACTTTACTCTGCAATATATCCTGATTCAGTCATGTGCTATTGGGATACGTGATGGTGATGGTATTGGAGCAGTTTCTAGCTTGAGTATATGTCACGTATCGTTATTTTATCCGACGTATCTAAATGTCGAAATAGCCCACCACGGAAATTAGTGCTTGATTAGAATGATAATTAACCTTGCATATTCCGAGTGAAATAAGCCCGTATAACGTTAGCGGAATAGATTTTCGAAAAGTTCAAAATAATCTGAAGACAAACTGTTGTCGATATTGCAAAATTTCGTGATATCACGAATTGCTTTGGAAATATGCGATGTCTTTGAAATTGCTATTTATACTTGTAATTCTAAAGTAAATAAAAATAATCTCATAAAGTTATAGTCTTAAATCGTGGATAAATTTCATGTTGCGTGGTGCAATGCAGCGTATTCACTTCCTATTCGCCCTTATCCCATGTCTGCTTGTGATAGCACAATTCGTAAAAAGCTTAGAATTTATTTAACCGATTATAATCGAATGAAATTATAACACAGATTCCGGAACTCCAAATATTGTCGACTTCTCGTTGGGCGATAGCGTTAACCGAGTGAGATATTTAACTTATAAAATCCCGTGCTCACTATCTCCTAAACTGCTTTACCTGCAGTCAAACTAATACCCACGTTTAAACTATCTTAATCAAACATCAATACATAAGTTATCATTTTATTCTTGGTGGTGTGGTCAATATTATTTTGTTGCTGTGAGGAAATGACGTCTGGAGTATATTGATAACCTGATTAACAGCATGGTTGGTGTTCATACTATCACATTACAATGTACTTCGATTAGCTATTTACTACGTAATTCTTACGCAGTGACGAGAAAGCTAATACTTCTGACGTAATATTGAGCAGTGGGCTTTGAAAATCAGACGTTCGTGGTGTCACTAACCTGTTATAATATCTCTTCCTTGTTCACGAATGATATAATTTACGATCTTAATAACTGCAGTTGGACACATATCGTAAAATCGGTCGGGTATGGTATATTATTGCGTCCGAATTGGCTTTGATAAATCGTGTTTTTTGTGGTACTCTGTATTAATCACTCGTAGGATTCTGCTCAATATAGAATTGAATGCTATGGATTTCAAATTCTCTACTCCCTACAAACGATTACCCGCGACGAGTGTCAGCCGAAAACATTCGGGTTTATTTCCGATAATAATCGAATGAAATTGTGACACAGATTCCGGAAATCCAAATATTGTCGACTTCTCGTTGGACGATAGCGCTATCCGATTGAGATATTTTACATATGAAATCCCATGTTCAATATTTCCTAAACGACTTTAGCTACAGTCAAACTAATACTCACGTTTAAACGATCTTAATCAAACATCAATACATAAGTTATCATTTTATTCTTGGTAGTGTGGTGAATATTATTCTGTTGATGCGAGGAAATGACGTCTGGAGTATATTGATAACCTGAATAACATCCACACTACCAAGATTGAAATGATAAATTATGTATTGATGTTTGATTAAGATAGTTTAAACGTGAGTATTAGTTTGACTGTAGCTTAAGTCGTTTAAGAGATATTGAACACGGGATTTCATATGTAAAATACCTCACTCGGTTAGCGCCACCGTCCAACGAGAAGTCGACAATATTTGGATTTCCGGAATCTGTGTGACAATTTCATTCGATTATTATCGGGTAAAGTAAATTCTAAGCTATTTACGAATTGTGCTATCACTGACAGCCATGGCAGAGATGAGCGGATTTGTAATGTCTATGTCCTAATCCAATCCAAATCCAAACCTTCAAATCCAAATCCAAATCCTAATCAATAATTTTTTCATATTCAAGTCCATGTTCAATCCTAATCCGATTTCAACTGGAAATTCATAAAAATACTAATTTATGCAACGGAGGGATTGGAAACTTTTCTTTCACAACCAACGATTCACTTGATTCAAGATAACTTAGTAACCATAAGTACATTAATAACTGATCTGAATAAAGTTTGTCGCCATTCGCCACACGACATTTCAATCTCCCAGAAAATAGGTAAATCCAATCCAAATCCTAATCCGTTCTGAAAAAAATGTCCAATCCAAATCCGACAAAATTTCACAAATCCTGTTTTTTCAAAACCTTATCCTAATCCATGCTCATCTCTGATCCCTAATAGATATGATAAGTCATATACTAATCGCGAGCACTGATTGACTTGTTTTACGAATTAGGGATTTGGAAACGCCCCAAGTAACAATTTGAAACACGTACCTTACAATGCGTAATGCGACAATGGCAACAAAGAAGGTTGACCTAAACTATATAGAAAGAGTGGTTTCTTGTGAATTTAATTGTTACTCATACTTAGTAACATCGCCTATATTTTGAATCTGGATTACGCATGCAAGTTACATATATAGGCTGCGTAATCGTGGCATATTTATTTTCAGGCTTCAAAGTAAACGAGTTTTCTGTTTAATTGATACAGCCTATGGTTTTACTCCACGCATCAACATTCAAAAAGCAGGTTTAATGTTATGAATTCCAAGCAACCTTTCGTGGGCCGCACTTTGCCCATAGGTCTGATATAAACTATATTTAAATTGGAGAACACTTTTTGTTTCATTGCGTGAAACATCGACACCAAAGAAAGAAAATACATGATGCTGCACTGGCTACCCGGAAAATTCTCACTGACCAAACGATCTAGCTAATAACTAGCTATTACATACATGTATGTGTTTTTATATCTATATACAGTTACGTCGGTATCGATGAAATTTATGTATCATGTGCAGGCTAATTCCGTATATTTAATGTACAAGTCCGTGCCACTAAACTAAACGATGTATGTGTATACAACTGTTTGATTGATTCGAATTCCCTATAATATAACTCATACAGGAGTGGCGCACAAAACCTGTGATGTTATGCGGCAATATCGCAGTTTTACTACTACTGACACAGATTGTGGAATTAAGCCCTCACCCATCGCCTTTCCAGCCTTCATCGCAGTCGCACGTATTGGAGAGTTCTCCTTGAGTACATTGTCCGTGGGTGCATGATGGAAAACAGACGGCTGTGTATGGAGAAGAAAATACGTATGCTTCGCTTTTTATTCAATGTGCTTGTTTCAACACGAAATTGCATCTCTTATATCTTGCTAAGCGAATTTGTGCTGTACAAATAAATGTTAATCCTTGACACTTACGAATGTCGCACGAATCCCCAGTAAAGTCTTGAGTGCAGGTGCAGATCTCAGGCGCAGTACATGCACCTCCATTAATGCATCCATCCGGGCATATAGCTATTAGATTTTAAGCACCGTTAGTTGAGCTCTTAACTTTGTTGATAGATTCGATCCATCTCACGTCTGCATGCAGTAGCATCGTCATTCAAGGCGTACCCGGTCTCGCAAAGGCAGGAGAAGCGGCCTACTTCGTTCACGCAAATCTGATCGCAGTTGTGGGTTCCCAAGTCGCATTCATCGTTATCTGCAATGCGTAGAAATTTATTACTATCGAGTGGTTGCAATATATTACGCATATATATCTGACAAAGTGCGGCCTGCATATAGCTTTATTTGAGCATTGAAGTGAACCTTACCGAAACATCGCTTTCCCTGTGAGACGTAACCAGAATAACAAGAGCAAGTACATGAGCCTTCGTTGTTTGTGTAAGTCTGATCACATCCATCAGTGTCCAAGACGCATTCATCGACATCTGGGATTTTAGAATTTTTTTAAACTTCGATTGAACAACCATTTATAACAGCTAACCCTAACGATTTAACGGACTCGAATAAAATCAGTCGGGAGCTTTGGTCCTAAGGCAAATTTTGTAGGTGATTTTATGCAAAATATGTATGTACCAAAGACAGACAGACAGACAGTTTTATTGAACAAAATTGCACTAAAAATATAATACATGCTGCAGCGATACGATCCTTAGGGATTCCCGCGGATCATCCAGTCAGCTGCATTGATGGAGTACTAATTAAGCATTGTTCAATTCGAGTCTTGCGTCATAAATAAATATAAAAAAATGTAAGCAGGCCGAATAGTGGTATGTTGGAACATCAAATGAGTAACAGGCAGAATACTTAAGGATTGAAAGAGCTAAATACAATCAAAACAGGAGATATATATATAGGGTGAACGGTAATTGCAACGTAAAGCAACTAACTTCAATACGGTATAAGTAAATGAGTTGTGTATTCGCGACAAAATGCAGAAAACGACAATTCCTTCCAGGCTAATGGAATGGCATTCCATATTTTTGGACCATAATATAAGATGGATCTGCGGCACTTATTATTCGTGATATGTGAAATAAATAAATTTTTTTGAAGTCGAAGACCTGGTACGGTGTGAATGTGCGACACTAGATATGGCGTGAACATTTCACTGAGCAAACTTGGGAGATCACCTCGATTATACTTGTACATCAATTTAGCAACCTCTAGAGTGCAAAGATCTTTGACTTTCAAGATATTTAGGCATTTATATTTTGGGGAGAGTCTTTCCCGTTCTTTCATGCCACTCGAATAGTCGTTTTCTTTACATAAACACGTATAATGAAGCCCTGAATTTCGTCACAACTTGATTAGCTTTCTTCCACGTCTTCATTCCTTACCAACACAGGCAAATCCGTCGACATCGTAACCTTCCTTGCAGCTACACACAAATGACCCTGGGTTGTTGGTGCAGATTTGCTGACACCCACCGTTGTCGGTTGCGCATTCGTCAATATCTGAAACAATACGACGATCACAGGAATGTCCTTGAGGAATTTGTAATAATAACATTCTGTTTGCAACGATTTTGCATGACGAGAGGCACGACGAGAGGCACTCTCATGGAGTCTGAGTGATTTAATTATTATGAGATAATGACCGGGATGGCATGGCAAGGTCGCTTAATTTTATGTTATCCTTTCTTTTATCCAGTGTGCATGCCTCTTTACATGCTGTAGGCTGAGATGGGTGTCTGATTAAAAGACTACTATACAAGTCGTTTCGGTACCCTCCTATCTTTTCATTATATCGCAATCGCGTGGTGTATTGATTTGATAAAAATATTATTAAACGATGCTAGTGCGAGCGATGAGCTTGGATTTGTAGCAGCCGTGCTCTATACTGCCCCCTATACCAGTTATAGTAGCGATATGTCGCGGTTTCACTACGTCTTTTGTAACCGCGCCGGCGTTGGCAACCAGCGCCAGAGGCTTTAATAAGTGTCTGCTGCGGCTGTATCATGGATAATCGGGTACATAAGATGGTCTTTTACAATGGAGAGTACGCTAAAAACGTTACTTCACTTCCTACGTTAATCTTTCTATACTCTTACCGTGACATCTGAATCCATCAAGGGTGTAACCAGTATCACATGAGCAATAATGAGACCCTTCCGAATTGACACAGTTCTGCTCACAGCCGTGTTCACCATTGCATTCGTCAATATCTGAGAAAAGTAATTAATTCTGTGAGAAAAATCTTTATATAAGTGCGTTTGCTACGGACCGTTGCGGTTTGCTCTGTCAGTGGTATATCCTTCGTTGCAACTGCACTGTGACGATCCCGGCAAGTTGATGCAAATCTGGGCGCATCCACCATTGTCCGTAGTGCATTCATTGATATCTGAAAGCAAATGTGAAACTACAAAACGTGGATTTGTTTAACGCGAAGGCACGTCAATTTTATGGGATCTTGATCATATGGTATATATACAATTACGACAAGTAAATTATGTCATCAAAGACACCGCAGTTTTGGTATTAGATATGCAGATTTTTAAATATTTGATCTTCACGGTTCTTAGGAAAATAGACATTTTTGGTTTTCGGTGTATGAAGACGAGAATAAGAATGATAAAAGATAACACGCAAACACGGTAATGAAGTTCTCGGCTCATGAGTTTCGAGAATGTTTTTATGGCTATTTGGAATCATTTATTTATTCGCATCATAAGCTGCCAAATGCAGCCGCCACGTTACATAAATAAAACTGGACGTAGTTTGCTGATTCCACTATGTACCTACATAGGATAAATCTAATGAGCACATTTTCATAAACTTTATTCCCTAACACGGCCTAACTAATAGGGGATCAGGTATGCACGATAGGGTTGTTCAAAAATAACTTTTTTATCGGATTCCAGCCATTCAATGATTAAATTGTCAGGTTACCACAACACACCAAATTTGGTTCAATTCCAACAAGTCCAAGCCGCCGCAGAGCCAATTCAAATTTTTATCATATTACGTAAAATTTTAAAAAATTCAAATTTTTCTGTCAACCCCATGAAATTGTTGAGTTGTCGTCAAAAACGATGCAAAACAAATTTGACTCAATTCGAACTAGTTGAAGCGGAGTTATTTGAGTTTTTCATTGATAATTCTCGGATTATCCTTGATTGGTGGATAATCCGAGAATTATCAACGAAAAACTCAAATAACTCCGCTGGAATCCATGGCTGAAAACATCTTCGCATATGGATAATTAGGTATGGTCCATTCTCTTTGATAATGCGACTCGCATGCAGGGATATTTCCATGTCCACTGGTTATTCCAAAACGCATTCCATTTCCGATAAGCGCATATGTATGGAAAATGTATAACCAGGCATAGGTATTTGTACAATTTTAATTATAAATGTAAACCGAAATGAAATAGTTACCATGGCATCTGTATCCGTCTTTGGAATAACCGTCCTTACAGCTGCATTCGAATAAACCGACGCTGTTGTGGCATTTATGCTCACACCCGTATTTTCCAGCACATTCGTCCACGTGTTCAGTAAAGAATGTTTAGTGAGATAGTGGTGTGACTTACCATGATAGCAGAATGTCACCGTTGCAAGTCTTGCCGTCAGCAGCTATGACGTATCCATCGTTACAGCTGCACGAATAAGAGCCAACAGCGTTGAGACAGAGTTGTTGACATAGGTCATTGCCTTCAGCAGCGCATTCATCAACATCTAAACGTCGAGCAATAGCAGATCTAACGTTGATACAGGCTACTAAGTATATACAATATTGAACATTGAACAAATTCACAAAGTACGTTTCGACGTGAGATCTGAATCAGTGACACATGCTAAATGATCATCTCGCTGATCTTCATTCGGTGTTTAAATTACAGTTCATCCCTGGCTTAAACAAACTCGCAAGGTTTTTACGGTCAATTGGAGTTCAAATACGTTAGTCTGTAGTGCATATAAAATACACATACAGTCGATATCACGTGCTGATCTCATAAAATCCTCAAGTACAGGCGCAGCTTATTGTGAGAAGATGCGAAAGGCAACTTGATAATTTGAACTATGTCGTAGGGCAGGGGTGACCAACGTGGTACCCGTGGGCGCCAGGTTGCCCGTAAGGACCAGATGAGGAGGTCGAAGGGAATGTAATTAATATTCCCGCGACGCGGAGATTAGCGCTTCGGCGCCCAGTGCGGCAACGCAACTGAACTCGGAGACGCTGGCGGGAGTCACGGAGAAACCCCTTCACAGTGCTAATCCAATGTGAGTGATGTAACATGGTTGATATACAATGTTCTTTCCAATTCTCTGTCACTTGCTGACGATTACCCCTGACAAGTGTCAGCCGAAAATATTCGGATTTCAATATGAATATCCGGTTCAATTGTATACGTGAATATAGTTCAAAAAAAGTTAGTATTGCAACATGGCGTTTGTCATATTCAATTCGCATTGCATAAATTGCAATTTGCTATGACACAATTGACACATGCTAAACGAACTTACTGATCTCGCGTTCAATCAGGGACTCCTGGTTTTAAATATGGTTACATATTTGGAGATCCGAAAAAGAGTCGCGGAAGATATAACAGCGGACCAGAAAACGGGTAATTTAAAGATTTTTGATCAAAAAGGGGGGAACACCTTTTACAAGTCGAAGAAGATATAATAACAGGGGACCAGAAAACGGGTAATTTATATGTTTTTGATTTAATTGATTTGATGCCATACGACGTCCATCCTCCATACAAATGCTCATACGTGCTACGTGAGTATAGTTTAAGAGCATGATAGTATCGTTGCATGATGCCTTCCCTGTTCAATTCTCACTGCATAGTTTAAATCTAAAGCAGACAACCTACCCACGCATGAACTTCGATCAATGGAGAGGTAGTAGCCGGAGTTGCAGGAGCATGTGAAACTGCCATCATTGTTATGACACATTTGATTACAGTTGTCCCCACCCTCATTGCATTCGTGCACATCTGAAATATTTGAAATTGCAAGGTATTTCGATACATTCCCGCTCGGGCTCAGAGGACATCAAGGATCAATTCATCCTAATAAACAACCAGATCAAATTATCATGCTACCTGTGTCAATGATAGCCTACTCTCCTGTACAATGTACCAGTGTTGGGATGACTCGAGTCATGACTTGACTCGAGTCAGACTCGAGTCAACTTTTTCGCATGACTTGACTTGACTCGAGTCACTTTGCAAAATGACTTGACTTGACTTGACTCGGCGCTTCAGAAATGAGAATTGACTCGTGACTCGGAGCAAAATTTACGAGTCAATTTCAAGTCATCTAGTAAACGGTGTCAATTAAATCGCTGCATCTCTTTGATGTTCGGATTGTTCGCGATACGCCGGTGTGACTTGTGAGAGCAAGCAGTCATTCACGGATTGTACTTTTCACTGTTCCTCGATTGTTACATCACAAATATATTGACCGAAAACGAAATGATCACAGCTTACGTTTATGTACTAGCTGTAGAATAATCTAATAACTACGTATCTCTGTTTGTTAGATGGCTCAGTGCTTACATCGCGAAGTGCCCAGCTTAGCCAACCCCCTAGTATGATTTGAATCGAACGAATCTAGTTTATGCGTTTATAATCTCACGGATGTGTTGATGGGTAGCGTATTGTACCATATCAATTTGTTTCAACTTCTCGGCGCTTCGTATTAGATCCTCCATTTTAGCAGCTCTAAGAGTTCGTGAGTGATACAACGCCTTTTTGCGCGTATATTTAACTTGATACTCGTTATTTGATTCAAGCGATATCACCAACCAATCTGTCATTCACACAGCTAGCAAAATGTAATGACTTTGAATCATCACTCATACTTCGAAAATTCAATTTGACTTGAATTGTGACTTGACTCGTGACTTGACTTGACTTGACTCGACTTGACTCGAGTCACCTCCAAAAAACGAGTGACTTGACTTGACTCGAGTCACCTTCGAAAATCGATTGACTTGACTTGACTCGAGTCAAAATGTACAATGACTCGAGATGACTCGTGACTCGAAGGTAGTGACTTGATCCCAACACTGCAATGTACTGCATTTTTCCTAACATACAACATAACCATGAACAATATATATAAGAATTGTTTAGTGAATCGTGGTTAGGATCGATTCTTGTATTAGATCGCCATCCATATCCGCCATACGTTTCATACACCAGCGCGTTGAGAGCTTGTTATAGGCTACGCCTACGGGCACTGTAGCACTCTTTGTAGCAGCCGTGTTCTATATACTGTCCTCGATGACAGTTATAGTAGCGATGCCTCAGCATAGTTTCCTCGGTGTTGTGTCCGACGATGCCGCAGCTTAAGAGCAAGTTAGCAGCATCGATGAGGCGACAGTGAGAGTGAGAGTGGTCAATCGCCTGCGACACAATGGACTATACGCTTGTGGTTTGCGCTCCAGCTCACTTCCTCCTGAGCTGCAGCATTGTTCTTTGAGACGGCTTTGTTGCGTCACAATACCGAATTCCGTCACTATGCAATATTTGAGGCTGATTTGGGGGGTTCCAGAATATTAATTATATTTTCGTAATCAGTTGCGCGTTAGCTACCGATTGATAATATTTTTATCTAATTTTGCTCTCGGCAGCCAGTCTAAATGGTGCCGTAATTGCATTTGGTCAAATACGGGAGAATGATACAATATCAGTAGGCCGTGCGATTTGGTTGTGCCCACACCACTGTAGGGCACTATGGTATCAGTCACACGGTCTCACTTCGTCTTTGGTATCTTGCCGCTTCGGTCTCTGTGGCTGTTGTTGTATCGTCAATTATTATCAGCTATATAAGAAGGTCTTTTACATCGTCATAGTATTATCAACGCTTATATCATACAGATCAACCAGAGTTAACAGAACGCGAAGAAGGCAATTTGATAATATTGTAATAATATTGGGTCAGGCTCGCAAGCTGCATGCGACCCCCGAAACCCTCAAGAAAAAATATTGATAAAACGCATACTAAAAATCTAATTACTTCGGCGACTTGACTAAACTCTTTTTAATATATTTCACCTTAGCAATGATAAGTTATAGTCTTACTATGATGTTTATTTCTTATTTTTGTGGCTGCCGCAATAGCCTGACCTCAAGGCCCACGCATTCTAAAGGTTTCACTTGCTAGACATCACAGAAAGTCAAAACAGACATGACATAATTCGGTTCACGAGCGTGATTTTGAATTGGAAACTCCAGCAAGTTTATTACTTTTGGTGCTGTGCTTGGAAAAACCGATTCGCGCGTGTGTTAAGCAGATTCGTCCGCGATATTTGTAGAGGTATTTTTATGGTTGCATTTAAAACAAATGGTTGTTTAAAACAGTGTTTTAAACAAAGGCCTTTTAAAAAAGAATTGTGTTGTAAAATCATGCCATAATTGTGTAAATACTTTCCAAAAAGCAAGTTGCATGAGCTTACGGACAATTAGCACCCGATATAGCCGACGTATATCGATATGGGATGGTTGCAACCCTCAAAATAGTCGGTTCAACAGTTATAGTACAGATATTTCGTCAAAGGAGCTATATTTACACTATATTTTCAACTGTAAATGTCAATCCATTATGACGTCACAACTGAATATTCGTGACGCCTTGGCTTAAAAAACAACAATAAAAAACATGTTTTAAACAAGGGCCTTGTTTTAAACATGTCTGTTTTAAATTGATTTTTGTTTTAAATGCAACCCCAGGTATTTTATTTTTAAATTATCAATATATTGTTGAAACGTATTTAAAGGTAACATGGTTATGGTGCTGTCAGCATTGTGTGTCCTGGAAGTAAAACGAAATTAGAATCAGCACATCTAAGAACAGATTGTTGCCCTGAGATACAAATTTCCATCCTGTTGCGACAATCGGCACTAGCGACTGTCATCGCTAATTTTGACAAATTGGTTATTGAGGTCGACCAGCTTATAAGATCTTGTCAATATTTCTGACGCATAAATTTAGTTTGTTTTAAACATACATTTATATTATCTCCATTATTCCTCGGTCACCATATAATCAAATAAAAATGTTACGTTTTGGCTAATAATCTCCATTTACTATAGTGCGGCCCGCGAATAGATTCATATGTTGAATGCGGCCCGCGAGCCAAAAAGCTTGCCCACCCCTGAAATAAAATGCCACCGAATCGGGGGTGTACATTGGGCTCAAACCCGAGGTATGAGTCCGTACCCAACAGTTATTAAAAGAATCTTGATTCGATCCCGAAAATAGCCCATACAATCGGTAATTATAGTCGAGTTGTCACCGGGCGCGATTTAAGCGCGAAATATTTCCAATAGTCAAGTCCAACCCAAAAAAATTGACCAGACTGGGACCTCCACCCCATCGTCTTCAGTACAGTCCTTAAAATATGGGGGGCGCCATGCCATGAAAATTTCCGAAATGGGTGCTGGACAAATAAAGGCTAAGAACCACTGATATAGAGTATTGCAGATCACAAGGGCTCTATTATGGAAACACCGTTATTCGGAAACATTGGAACGATTAGTCGATTCAGTTCAGATCAAATTGATATCAAATATCAGAGATCCACAAACGATTTGGAGTACTTCAATAATTGTTTCCATGTAAATTATGCAACAAATCTGAGCATATTAGAGCAAAAGATCAACAAAGAAAATGTATTAATCTGGTACGGTGCTTCACGGGGAACATAAAGGGGAAACGTTTTTTGTCAGTTATATCGATCATTCATATACATATAAAAATTTAAATAGTCAGACGCAAATGGTAAAATCGCACTGCAGTTGATAAAATTTTATATGAAACGATAAAAAAGATGCATCTTACCAATTGCTTCAGCGATCAACATGAAAATAAAATATATGACGTTAAATATGATATATGATAGAAATGATATATGATAGATATTATACCAATATTCTATCCAAATCAAGGCAATATAGCCGCGCGTGCACAATGCACAGTATTTACTGTTTGCATTCGGAGAAGCAACGATGTCTGTAGGTTTAAAGCAGTGGCTCCCAACCTTTTTGGATGTCGGAGCCGCATTTCAAACTTCAGAGTAGCCTACGTATGGAGCCGCATAAAACCCTCTAGTAATCTACGTATAACGAAAATTGAAATAAACTGAAAATGCACATCACTATACTACAACATACTATTATGTCGTTATGTGATAGCTCATCATGCATTCCATCATAAGTTTACGGGAGAGAGAGAGAGAGAGAAGGGTAGGCTTACCATACGTCCTCTTTTAAGAGGATTTGTCCTCTTTTTTGACTTTTTGAAAGTGTCCTCGGAGGACGCCCTTTTGTCCTCTTTTTTGAGATTTTGTCCTCTTTTTTAGGATTTAGAGCAGATTTAGAGCAAATTGCGAGTGATATGCCACATAATAGCACAGAAATGAAGCTCCGACGGGTGAAAAACGGTGATTTTAGCTCTGAGCGAAAAGATGACCTTTTTTTTTTTTTAGTCATCCATCTGGCGAAGTGGAGTAAATAACGTTATTTGGAGATCTGAGCGGAAGAGATGACCTTTTTTTTTTTTTTTTTTTTTTTTAGTCAACCGATCACGAAGTGGGTAAAATTAACCGATTTTTGAGAATTTCACTCCGGTTTTACAAGTTGCAAATTTCTGAAAAAGTGTCCTCTTTTTTGATTTCCAAAATATGGTAAGCCTAGAGAAGGGGGTATTCGTTTTTCGCCTGCACATAGAGACGCTTTGACGACGGAGATGCGATACGACCGTAAGGTCACCTAGTCTGCACCACCGTTTTTTCTTCTCCATGCTATCCGTGGATGCTGAGCGCCTAGCAGGACAGCCACGGATACCAGTTTTCGAGCCTGTGGTCTGACCCGGCCGGGGATCGAACCCACGACCTACCGATCATGGACGCATCACCATTAGACTATCTAGCTCGGTAAATGCTCGAAGGATTATAGGCTAAGTAATATTGGACTTGTTGCAATTGATAATTGACTAAGAACCGTTATTATGATGTTAGTAAATTTTTGTCGAAATTTACTCTTCACAGAGACGATATGTAAAAGTCTATGACCAGCAGAACTCATGATATATCCATATCTGGTTCAATTCCAACCAGTGGAAGCGGAGTTCTTGCCGTCGAAAAATTTGGATTTGAATAAAATAGTATTTACGGGGAGCAGAACTATAATAAATAAACAAAGAATCGGTCACCGTAAATACTATTTTATTCAAATCCAAAATTTCTCGACGGCAATAATTCCGCTTCCACTGGATGGAATTGAACCAAATTTGGTGAACATCGTTCCTATAGACAACGTAACACATTCATGGGGCGAACAGAAAATTTTCAATTTTTTTATTATTTATTTTCATATAATAAATAGAAACTTTCTTCTCCTGTAGCAATGCGGCTACTGGTTGGAATTGAACCAAATTTGGTGTGTAGGCTTAAATTAGGTAACCTAACAATTTTATCAAATAGCCAGCAGGATTTGAGAAAAAAAGTCATTTTTGAAGAGCCCTAGTATTCATGCATGCGTTTGACGCTAGTCTGCAAGAATTCTCTTCTCGGTATTCAGAAGCGGCCTTGGACAGCTTTAGACATAACTAATATCCGTCGTTTTAGCATTCATATACAGAAATTGACTAGACCTATTCATTGAAACAAACAACTGTGGTCTATTATATTTTTGTAACATAGGCCTACTCAATCAGAGCCGCAAGAAGGCCACCTTGGAGCCGCATGCGGCTCTGAGAGCCGCGGTAGGGTATCACTGGTTTAAAGCGCAGCGGTATTTACTATTTACTACATGCCGAAAAGGGCCCCGTCAATTACTTCGTTTCCATGCACGGCCGACGGACGGCCGAAAGGCCATGTCGCATGCGTTGCACATGTCGACCGTGTTTCCATGACGACTTGACCAGGCGTAATCCGACCGTGACTTGGCCGAACTAGGTGGACGAAGCGTTCGCGATGACGATTTTGGCTTATACTTACTCGGTGATTATTATGTAATTATTACCGAGTAAGATTGCGATAAAATGACTCGTTAGAAATGAGCCGAGACGACTTGTATCGGCCATTCAATCATAGGCTATGATTCAATCAAGTAACCCGCTTTGACCTGGAACACGTAGGCCGAAATCAGAGGTCTCAAACACGCGGCCCGCGACGGCGTTTTGGAATTTCAAGTATTCAACAATATATTCAAGTGCCATATATCTTTTTTAGATACAAGATCTTAAAGTTCACCCTAAAACTACTATAAAGATCACTGAAATCTCGAAAAAATTGACTATCACATCAATTTTAGAAGCTACTATGCAGTAGAAGATCTGCTAACGTCACATTTCAAATTCATGATGATAAAACATGACCCTTGATAATTCGTGACTGAAAATTGTGATTTGATTTGGTGCGACCTTCTCGTAAAATTACTCGATTTGGGATTGACTGCTGGGTGAGTTAATAAAAATGACTTGAGTTGAGTCAGGTCAAACGGTAAAATCAGAGAAGGATTTGCGACTCGGAACGGTGACTTGGTATTCCTACGGGCGAAACAATCTATTAAACTGTCATGGGGAATAGTAATATATCAAAACATCGTTGCTTGCGTTGTGTAGGATATGTAGCCTAGCTATCTAATCAGGTCTGTATGGCTACCATTGGCATTCTGTGACCCCCGTGACGTATAGTTGATTACTTGTTGGGTGTTGTTTGTTCTCTTCATCCATTTTATTATCGGTGTCGAGAAAGGTATTAGTACGCTCTACAGCTGTTACACCAATGAATTCTTTGCCGATTTGAGATTTCTATTCCAGGGGTTCTTAACCAGGGTCCGTAGACCCCATCGGGGTACGAAGCACCTCACCAGGATGCACGAGATGCATTGTGGAATTAGGCCTATATGCTGTCGAATATTTTATTGGCTAATTTATTCAACTGGAAAATAGTATTGGCGCTATGAGCGATTTTTTGTGAATGGGCTTTCTGATTTTCATATAGGTTAGGGTTACCATATTTTTGTTTCACAAATTCCGGACGCTCTTCAGCGCCCACTAGCGGATTTCAAAACGAGGTGTGAGCGCATTGTCTATCAATATAACGTCACACCAGCAACGCTTTGTCTATCGACTAGAGGTGGTCGCGATCCGGTTCAGGATTATGTGGTTGTGTGTTGTAAGCACTTGTAACCTGGGCCGAAGCCACATATTTTCAGCCCCATCCCACTGATCTTGGGCCCATCGTAGGGTATTCGATGCAACTTCTGGGGGTTTACTATGCATCTGGTCGTTAAATGATTTGAATGAATTGTGTCAATAACATTGGTTCTTCCATATATTACTGTATAGTTTTAATCCTCTCTCCGCTCACATAATCAGAGTCAGCGGTAGAATAGAGCTGGCGGAGGATGATGACTTAGAAAATGCAAGGGGCGTAATTGTGCATCGTTAAGTCATGTTCATGTCACGCCGATAAGATTATTTATCAGCCTAATGCGGGTGTGCACGTCACCACTGAGCTATGTAAACACCGCACGTCCGGTGGTTTCCAACCTGATATGGTTGCGAATCCATTTCCAATTTGAAAATGTGCTGTGACCCAGCTCAAAATTTGATGAGCTGATTACTAATTAAAGGTCGGCATATTTGCCCAGGCTTACTAACAGCCTATGTTGGAAGTTAATTACGTTCAACATCTTCGCGAACCCCAGAATAAAGGCAAACTACCCCAGGTTTAGAACCACCATCTTTGGTAAAAGCATCCAAACGACCTAAAACGACGACTCCATGAATACCGTTATCTTGTAATTTCGATTACAATTAGACTTCTTTTTGTAAATGAATGTTATTTTTTATTTATTTTTGATCGCAGTTTTGCGAGGGGCGGTAGTCCCCATTTAAAACCAATATATATGATAATAAATCGCGCGCAGCGCGAAGAAAAATTTCATATAGCAAAAATCTGCCCAAAAATAATCTTGTTTAGGTTGATTTACAAAAAAAAATGTGCTTACTTCAAGCCTTCAAAATTCCGGACATTTAGGCATATTTTAGAAATTCCTCCCGGACGCAGTTTTAACAGTGAAATTCCGGACATGTCCGGGAAATTCCGGACGTATGGCAACCCTAATATAGGTACCATGGGAAATTGTGTTGAAAATGGTCAGGGGCAACGAGAAATCTCATTGGAATCATAGAGGGTGCATGATGCATCCTCTTCTATGATTTCTACAACTCATTAATTACAAAATAAAAAATGTGCCCCCCACAAAACAATTTTATTCAAATATTTGATTATATGAATTTTTCCGTGTCAAGCGTGAATACTACAATAGTCAATTATATATCTAAGATGATTGTGGAATGCCTGTCTACAAGGTCCCGTCAAAAAAGGCCTACTTGGAAATAATACAATGAATATCCTCATTATTGATGCTATACGGCCCGCGGCGTCATCAAAACTAGGAAATTGGCCCGCGAGCTCATTTGAGTTTGAGACCTCTGGCCTAAATCCAACATGTAAAATGGTCATGATAAACCACTTGCTGAAAACTAACAGAAAATAAATAAGATTGAAAAATAGATGAAAATTAGGTGGCATATCTTAGTACGTGGGCGATATAGATATGGGATATCGTGGTTCGATAATTTCGAGCACAGACTAGTAACTTGTTGTCTAGTAGTCTACCGGTACTACTGTTTCGTCGTGATTCAGACATGGACTCCGAGTGTCTTGTTGATGACTTGCTTACCAGGGAATGTGAATAAGTTCACCTAGTTTGTTGTCAAACCGTAGTTTGCAACAGGACACAAACCCTCGAATTGTGGTAGCAGCGTATGTGAGCAGATTGCGAAGATTTCGGTAGCCTAGGGGTAATTCTCAGCAGTACCGGTACTATAATAACTTTCGTTGCAATCGTAATTAAATTCCTGGTTTCTCAATGCGTCCAAGATCTGTCCGGAGTGTCAGCCATGGTTAATCTCATACGAAAAGTTTATAGTAAGTAGCAAATAGCAATCCGCTGATCGAAGATGCAGCGCAAGCACGGCCGAACGGCCAAGCCGAATAATTCACTCGATGGCCGACAAGCGTCGGCCGACGGGGGTGTGCTGCGCAACAGAAATTCTCTCGTTCGTCGGCCGAGTCTTTTGAAAATGGCCCCGTTATCATCATCATCATTGGTTTATTAGCAATTTTATCAGTTCAATACACCACAAAAAAATGCGATACAATGAAAAGAAAGGAAGATGTCGAAGCGACTAGGAGTTGTCTATGGAATCAGACACCCACCTAGGCGATGTAAAGAGGAGGCATGCACAGTTGCACACTGAATGAAAGTAAAGAAGATAGTATAGTATAGTATAGTATAGTATAGTATACCGTCTGCCGTGCATGGAAACGCAGTTAATGACAATCAAAGAAAATGCATCACTAAATCAGTAGATAATGCATCTAATCACGGTAAATGTATTCTCACGTGCAGCCTTTCGAATGTTGCACATGAATGATGAGAGTTAGAACTACGAGAGCGAAAATCAGAGCATTCTTCATTGCGATGCAATTCCAGAGGAACTATATAGAAAATCTACTGAAATAAGTTTTAACAGGTTTATATTTGCGTTCGCCCTTGTCGATATCAGCATGGGAGCAACCAGGTTCGTAAAGATTCCCTGTCATCTTTATGGCGGTCACAGGAAAGATGATGTCAGTTACACGTCATCCAATATAATATTGTATTTCTGAACCATGACTATTTCGTAGCGCTTTAAGGCCATTGTAATAATAATATAATCTCGTTGTGTAATATTTTTCATCTGAACAGGTCACACACAATGTACAATGCGATAAGACGCAATGCCATGTCATGAACAGATAGGAGGATGTCGAACGACACGCATCAGTAGCGATCCTTTACTCTAACATCCACCGCGGCCTAGAGTGCCCGATGTCACAGTTCTTTTCGATGTTGATCTTTTTCCAATAGTTATTTCCATTCCTTGTGAGTGCTTTCATTCGTCGGGTCTTTTTCTGGGCTTTTTTGTCGCCGTAAGAACGGTAACGGCGGGGGGAGAGGAGCCCAGAAAAACCTCCGACGGGAATCGAACCGGATCCGTCAGACTGGTGGGCGCTTATCGTTACCACTACGCTATCTCCCCCGATCGATTTCTACCTGACAGTAACGCCGTTCGATGAATATATTAGTAGCCTTGTACGACATGTTTTCCGCTGCTAAAGAATGGCGCTAATCCAATTTGTGAACTGTTTCTATGCTTTCAATTTTTTGGTTTTCATGAAAATAATGCTACAGGAGAGCTGTATAGTTTGAAAAGAGGCAAGCTTGGTGTGCAGACATTTGCCATCGTCGTGCTGATGAGAATGAACTTTGATTCGGTATGAACTGAACTTGGTTTCTGTTGTATATATTTTGATTCTGAATTTAATTCTATTTTCAAGTTTTTGCGAATTCCCTAATCCTAACGCTAATCTGATTTGAAAAAGCTGAAAATTTTCAAATCCAACTCTGCTTGGATCATAATGCCAATAAGCCCTTCCCATTAGATGTTCAATTTTACACTAGTAATTTTAAGAATTGGTCCGATCGAAGTGATGCGATAGCATAAAAACGTCTATTCCAGACTATGAGATAACGTAGTAGAGGTACGCTCTACAGCCGCAACACCAATTGGGCACGAATTTGATTCCATAGATCGACGTTCGTTGTATCCGAGTGCTGGGGTTTATATGGGCTCCTACTCGCCATCCGATCCGCATAAGCAGTTTACAAAAGCCTAGAACGAAAGTGGGTATCGTGCTAAAAAAAGTCGGCAGATCAGGAATCATAACAAAGAATATCAGCCAGGTGTTGAATGCATTCGATGCACCATAAATACCAAAACAACAAAAACAAGTGGATTTCAACGGGTGCGAGATCATAAATACCATTCCCCTCTCGATCAGACGTGCGTTCTTCTTCTTTGAATTAAATTTTATCGGCGTTCATAAGCGTATAGGAAGACTATTTCACAGTAATTCGTGAGCTATTTTGTTGATACTCATTTTAATAAAACAGCGAAATTGGAAAGTGTGTTATTGGATATGCCTGGGAATGGGAATTCATTCTGGCGCATATAATCATTACGCGAATATGACTTTTGCGGGCGTTAATTGAGAAATGCAGCCCGAAACACCGTTGTAATCAGTAAACAATTGCTGCACTGCGAGCAACTCAATGCAATGACAGTGCCAAGCCCATTGCTTTGGCGACTTGGCGAATTACTACGATTTGTCAAATATTCATGCACGTAGCAGCATATTCGCAATGGCACAAATTCAGAATATATTCGATTCGTTTGAACGAGAATATTCTAATAAAAATCGCCGTCGCACGAGCTAACCAACATCGAATTTCAAACAATTGGAGATTTGGTGGGAGAGTTTCTATTAATGATCCTGCGACATGCGCTCATATGGACGTTGCTTTCGTTACGGTTAGATAATCGCGCTTTCGCGCGACTAATGGGCGAAATTCGACCGCTCGACTCGATAATTATGAGAGTAATGCAGATATAAAACAGCACGCCAAGCTGTAAATTCTGTGGATAAAACCAATGGTGTGTGGTAAAATGTGTTCTCGCCAGGGGTATCTCCGGCCTAGAAGACTTCGGTCATATCGGGTCTCCCAGTCTATACCGTGTAAATTATAGTTAGGAAAATTTTAAAAATGTATACTATTGGACGTGAATGTTTGTGAACATTGCCTTTACTATATTTCATGGTTGACGAATAAAAGAACTCTCTCTCTCTCTCTCTCTAGGTTCTCCCCGGCAACCGCAGCGTCTGCATGGCTCCCGCGTTCTCCTAGCACAGGGGTCGGGAACCTTTTTTCGCCCGAATAGCCATATTGACACGGTATTTTCAAATTTAACTCCCAAAGAGCCATACATGTCAATCAACTGTTACGTCACAATTGTAAATTCGTGACGTAATGGTAGCACTAATAGATAGAATTAGTAGTGTGCGCCATATTTTCTCTGCTCCCGCTCACATGCGTAGGTGCCATGGTCACTACAGCAGTAGACTACATACCTTGAAACCTTCAATTATTAATATTATTGGTACTTCTATCGATGTACATGAATGACCAGATTTTCAACATTTGTACTCACAAAATCACGAAATTTCCATATATATTGTTCGAAAATAAAGCCCGAAAGGAGAGCTAAGCCACCGGTGAAGCACAAACGGGCCAAGCCTAACCTGTGATAGCACAACGCATCGTAAATAGCTTAGAACAGTGGTTATCAAACTTTTTTAGACACGCCCCATTTTATGATAGTGAAAAATTTTGCGCCCTGAAATATGAAATTCAGACTATACACAGAGCAAAAACTTGACTGGAGATAAAATCGCGCGGAGTGCTAAAAATTTTTCAGTTGACCGCACCTTCGCGCCCCCTTCATATGCGTTCATGCCCCCCAGTTTGAGCATTACTGGCTTAGAATTTGTGTGATTATCTCTTACTACTATCTCTCTCTCTAGTAGTTTCCCTAAACGCATGAGCAATCTCGTCTTCTTGTTGTTGTGATTGTGCGACGTGCGTGCATGCATATATTAGCACCCACGTCTTGTGAGTTATTGGAGTAATAGGGATTAGGCTAGTCGATGCAACTGTTCTTTTGTATTCCAGTTTGATCATTTATTACGGTATTTAACCTATGAATAAATGCAAAGTTGCACAGAATTTATAATCAATGATATTAAACGGATGTAATTGTGGCACTGACTCAGAAAATCTAAATATTGATCGACCTCTCAAATATTCGGCGTAACACAACGTTGCGATACGCACCTACCTTTTAACGGCGGTGCTAGAAAGCTACTTACCAATCAAGAACATGGATAGCTAAGGCATTGTTTCGAATTTAAATTTCTAATTGTGAATGTATCTTCCAAGGCAGTTCATTTCTAGGCGTATAGATCAGGAAGAAAATGTGTATTTGAAAACTGCATAGTCAATTAGTCATACGAGCGTCGCCATGTCTACCTTTCTCTTTGATCAATCAAGGTATCATGCAATCCAAGATTTCGAGGAGCGCGATGTCGGGTAGATCGAATTCGCGAGTGATGTTAGTCGCCGGCGCGACAGCAATTTAAATTTGAGGGTTTTGAAAAGGGAGATATGCGTTTCTAACCATGGATACCACACTGTCTTGACCTCTATAGTTTATGCTACTACGAGAAACATTATTCTGGCAGTTATGAAAATTAACTATCAAGTTGCAAATAGTTGCAGCAATATTGATGAATTAAGCAAAAAATTAAAATTTGCTAAAGACCCATATATTATAGCCAAAAGAGCCATATATGGCTCGCGAGCCATAGATTCCGACCACTGTCCAGGGATATCTAGAACTAGACAAAGAACTAGATCAGTGTTGCCAATTTAGCGATTTTGTCGCTAGATCTAGCGATTTTGCATTGTGTTTGGCGACAAAAAATACCAATCTAGCGACTAGCGATAAATCTAGCGACTTTTAAAATATATTTAGCGATTTTCTAGCGATTTTTTTCTCAGAAATATCTGATATCAATTGGTTTTCAGCAGCAAGATTATGCACGTTTATCGTATCTTATGCGCGCTACAGTGTCAGCACGCATCGCCGATCTGCATTCAGGTAGAGTGCAGGAATAGGAGCGTCAATACTGACTTTCCTGGTCAGTGGAACAAAGTTGGCCATAAATTTTCCAGGCATAGAAATCTACAGTGTCACATTCGCCAAACTCGTCAAGATCCTGGCCATTTCACCCTCAACACAATACCAGCAATCACAATCATGCTCGTCCTATGCAGTGTGCTATACAAGGTCCGATATCTGAACTCTTTAGTCTTTACATCTTCGTCAGACGAGTTTAGGGTCCAGCCCTCCCCCAAAAGACTGACATCGTGAGTTTCTAAGGGGCAGTCGGGTTCAAGATAACTGATTAAACTATTTTGCATCAAACTTTTAACACCTATACACACGACACGAAACAGTATACTACAGTCTACAACTACAGCATATCGCGATCCAAAATAAATAAATAAAAAAGATTACGTCGCGGAATTTTGACATTAACACAAGATGTAACAACAGAATGAAATTACCCCACAAAAAATTGAAATTTAAAATATATAAATCACGAGTTTCTATGCGCGCTGCTGGATAGCAGAAAAAACATTCTCTAATAAAGATATTTGATGTATCGTCCCGTCGCTTATCTGATGTATAGATACTATTAAGGAAACAGGATGGCCAGGGGCTGTAAGAAGTGATAGGTACCCTAATTTTCCATCTGTAGTACGCACCTTTAAAATGACATGTCAAACTGGGGGAAAAGCCTGTACCCATGTATAATACGCACCTCTGTACGAGCAGGTGATCGAGCAAGCGTCTGATACGAGAGCAGCAGAGAAGAAAGGTGTATTAATTAGATTTCTACCATAGCCTGGGGTGTGAACCAGGCAAACGATACTATCACACCCTTCCAATGGGTAAAAAACGAGTAGAATACACCTACCAGGGGTGGAAAATAGGTGCAGCAATCAATCAGGTTTATTAATATTTTCATCGTTTCAAAACATCACAAGACTGCGATACAATGAAAAGATAGGAAGGTGTCGAAACAACTTTGAGTAGCCATTAAGATCAGACACCCACCTTAGCCTGGCAATCAGATTTCCACCCAAGTCAGGGCACGATGGCTGGATGTGATGCGCGATTGACAACAAACAAGAAGAAATGTGTAATTGCAAGTTTTTTTCGGGGGAGATTTTTTCAAAATTCTTGTACCCCGATTTTAGGACAAAAAATTGATTCAAGTGGAAAATTACGGTGCTTATATCGGATTGGCCCTTGTAGGATGTACGATGCTTTTCAACCCAAATTCCATTTCAGCGGCAGTAGTTGGTTTCCTGCCAATATATAGTGAGCGGTTATAACTGCAAATCTGGTCACGCAGAGCGGTCTATTTTGTTGAAATGCACCACACATTTTGTCTGGTTTTGAGATGACTCTTGCGTATTATGAACTAGAATTATGATAAGTTGCATTTGACACAGCTGATTACAATATAACTAACAAGAAAAATGGTTATTCTGGTTCAATCTAGCAACTTTAGGAATTAATACAAATTTAGCGACTTTTTTAGCGATTTTATTTCAAGATTTAGCGACATCTAGCGATTTTCAACGCCAGTTTTAGCGATTTTTGTCCATCCGGAGTTGGCAACACTGAACTAGATATCGTTCTAGATATCCCTGCCACTGTCCTAGCACGTGTCGCTATATGTTACGGCGTCAAAAATGCCCTGAGAAAGATCTGATGAAGGACTGAAACAATGAATCGAACGAAAAGGACTAAGGGAGAGCTCTATAGTGAAAGACAGACGCGAGAAGATCAAGATCGGATAAGGTTACATCGGACACCAGGCTGCGGTGGATTGCCAGACAGAAACTGGTCGTTCCAGCATCCTATTTCTGTTCGCTACATGGTAGTGTCGCATTTTTTTTCGGCCGCTCAGAGCAGTTCTGCTATCCTACTTTGAAGCGCAATTTTGAGGCAGTCGCCAAGCCAGATTATGACGTACAGATTTGCCAATAGAGTGCGACGAGGCCCCGAGGGACCCGCTTTCTTTTTCCAAAGACTGGACTGATAAAGGCTTCTGGACTCCAAGTGTGTATGCTAATGAGTAGGACATTAAAGGGGCACTGCGCTCTAAAAATGATGTGGTCTCAAATTGAAGGTAAAAACGAACAAAAATTTTTGGCCGCGGCCATTTCCTTCAGAACGCCACCGTAATGGAGCTGCAATTTATTGAAATTTCTACAAGACCAGCTGCCGCGGCTGCTTAACCCGTTACATGGCATGATATCATCACCGTCGCACTTGATCGACGCGATTAGGCAGTCACGCAGAGAACGAATTTTAGATTCTAAGTTTCGTTCTCTGCGTGACTGCCTTATCGCGTCGAGCAAGTGCGACGATGAAGACATCGTGCCATGTAACGGGTTAAGCAGCCGCGGCAGCTGGTCTTGTAGAAATTTCAATAAATTGCAGCTCCATTACGGTGGCGTTCTGAAGGAAATGGCCGCGGCCAAAAATTTTTGTTCGTTTTTACCTTCAATTTGAGACCACATCATTTTTAGAGTGCAGTGCCCCTTTAACAATCCTTCAGTGGAAATTGCTTCTCCGAATACGTTTCAGCAGCAAAGCACCTATCATTATTCTACGGCGAACGTGAACTCTACAATAACCAAGTTCGCAGACCGAACACTTACTATAACATTTAGTTCCACATCATTCCTACAATTCACCACAACAGCGCGATTCAAATTCGACAAAGATATGATTTGTTACAGAAAATGTATGTTGGAGAGCGAGCGAAGAACTACAAACAGTAACATTGATCTGTCTGTAGATTCAAACCGACACCATAACTGTTGAATAGATTCATAAAAATTCGATTGAAGTCAAAGAAGTAATAGTGCAATAATGCTAATAGCGTTGATGTGAGCTTGGCGTGGTCCTTTTTTGCGTCTTCAAAACTCCGTAAATCATGCAGTGGCAGATCCTTTTTTATTTATTCTTATGTGCGAGCGGTTTCCGGCTTGTTTTCTTCGTCTTGTCGGCTTTTTTGGGCGGTGGAGCGGGATTGGCAGACATGTGCCTCCCGTATAAGCTGAGGAACGAATAGAATTTGAGGCCGGGTTATAGTACACTGACCAGATCGGCAAGTTTAGAGGAATTAATTGCACGCTGCATTAGATTAGGGTTGCCATACGTCCGGAATTTCCCGGACATGTCCGGAATTTCACTGTTAAAACTGCGTCCGGGAGGAATTTCTAAAATATGCCTAAATGGCCGGGATTTTGATCACTTGAAGTAAGCTCATCATTTTTTCCTAAATCAACATAAACAATATTATTTTTGGGAAGATGTATGCTACATGAAATTTTTCTTCGCGCTGGGCGCGATCTAGTGTCACATATATTGGTTTTAATATGGGGACTACCACCCTCATAAAACTGCGATAAAAATAAATAAAAACAACATTCATTTCCAGAAATAAGTCTAATTGTAATCGCAATTACAAGATAACGGTATATTCATTGAGTCGGTATAGGCCGTTTGGATGCTTCATTCAAAGATAGTGGTACTAAACCTGGGGGGTAGTTTGCCTTTATTCCAGGGTTCATGAAGATGTTGAACGCAAGCAATCAGCTTCCAAAATAGGCCGCGAGTAAGTCTGGGCAAATGTTCCGCCCTTTAGTAATCAGTTTATCAAATTTTGAGCTGGAATACGGAACATTTTCAATTGGAAAAGAAGTTTCAACCATAAAAGATTGGAAACCACCGGATGTGCGGTATTTATATAGCTCAGCCTCAGTGGTGTAGTGCGCACTGGCATTAGGATGATAAATAACTTATCGGTGTGACATGAACATGACTTAACAATGTACAATTACGCTCCTTGCATTTTCGAAGTCATCATCCTCTCTACCATATTGATCGACAATGAGTTCATAGCTCATTTTGAAATCCGGTGGTGGGCGCTAAAGAGCATCCGGGATTTGTCTTGCAAAAATAAGGTAACCCTACATTAGATGGCTTTCGCCAGAGGAATAAAGTAAAGCAAAAGCCTTTTAAATAGGAGTCTGCAGCTGTTTTGAGAAGAATATGATAGGCTGATTTTACGATTGAGCGCTGCGCAAGCTCTGCAGTAGCTCAATTCATGCCAGAAATATGTGTGCAGAAAATTCAGTAGCGACATCCAATAGTCGCATAATCAAAGGTCATGAAACAATAGTGTTTGATACAACTCACGACTAGGGCCGGTAAGGGACATTCACGGTAAAGTTAATAATCTTTCATCACGTGACCTGACGTGTCAGTTCTTAAATGACAAAAACATGTTCATAATGGGCGTCATTATCCTATAGAATTCACATAGTGGCCGAGTAACCGTGCTCGATTACGATTCTACATGGCAGATTGCGATAATGGCAGCAATATCAAGTATTCACATACAACCAAATTTCAAAACTGTGAAATTTTAAACTTTTCCAAATTAGACTAAAATTACTGAATGTGCGAAAACTTTGAAATTGAATTAAATTGTGTATTAGAAATAAATACAACTAAATTCAAGTTAAAATCAGAGTCCATTCTCATGACTCATGTCATGAGCATGATAATGGCTAATGTCTGTACACCAAGTTTGGCTCGTATCGTATGATACAGTTCTCCTGCACTATTTTCAGGAAATTCAGAAATTAGATTGAAATTAAAATTAGAGCACAGAAAAAATTTCACAAATCAGACCATCGCTATAATTAGTATAAGATATAACTAGTATTATCTAGCTGTCCAAGTCTGTATACTGCTCCGCTTAACAGTCATAACCAACGACGAGACGAAACCGGTGCTATAAAATCCTATTGTCAAGGAATCATTATCGTCGTACATAGTCAATACAGCTCAGATACTTACTACTCATAGGTCTCCGATTTGATGTATTCGAAAACGTGGGTGATTCCGACCTGCAGCTGATCTCTGATGGGTTGAACCCAGGGATTTCGGTCCAATTTAAAAACACCTTTCGATCCGGTCAATTCCAGACGCCCTTCACATTAACAAATTGCTTATCAGTCTGCGAGAATAGTGACAGTATTCGTAACGCACCTATCTCGGGTGGCAGTACTGTTAATCGATTTCCTTGAACGTGCAGCTCTCGGAGTTTCCGCAAGTCACCCACTTCTTTGGGAACGGAAACCAAATCGTTGTCTCTCAAGCTAAGCTGGAAAATGGATGGATATTTTAAAGAAAGCAAATATTGAAAATAGATACAAAAAATGGGTGAGCTCAGCAACACTCCACCATAGAAATGATATTTGACTTACAATTTGCAGGTTATGAAGTTTGGACACTTCAGGTGGAATGATTTCGAACTCGTTATCAGCAAGATACAAGGCACGTAACGATGCTGCAAATATAACGCAGGCTCAGACCTCCATCAAGTTGCATGCAATCAATGATTGTAGATTATGAGATGTCGTTGAAGCAAGCCAATTATTTGTTTTGAGTTCTTTATTCCCGAATATTTTCGGCCGACACTCATCAGCGTTAATCGTCATCACCTTAGTGCAGCGCTTTTCAACCTGTGTGACGGTTCGCACTAGTGCGAATGAAAAAAATTTCAGTGCGAATGACGAAGGTGGTGTGAATAGTGCGAATGAAAATCCGGATCAAGTGCGAATGAAAATCGTGATTAATTGTTAACTTTTCTAACATGGAATAATTCAAATAAACCTAATAGGAAATTAAATATCAGTGTAACATTTGTATAGTTGCGACGCAATTGTAAAAACTTAATACGACGCACCACTAATCGTAGCTCTCATAAGCCGTAGTGAATTGATATTCATGCACTATAATTTTTACGTAACCAAAAGCCGGGTTTGGAAGCTGGTGTAGTGGCAGTATAGAGATCTCTACAATCTATATAGTGGCATACATACAGTATATCAGCCCGTCTGAGCCTGCGACAGGCTGGAAAAATGACATCAAATTGACTTTCTGCTTTTTTCGCTAAACAATCATCATATTTTCGTAATAACTGTTGGATTAGCGCGAGGCGCGAGGATAGTAGTAAATACTCTCATCACAGACTCACATTTGCAAGTCACTGTAACGCAAATTTTTAACCTTTCAAGAATTATTGAAGAATGGACCGCAAAGGGTATAATTTTGGGTCGCCACGGTGCCACAGCTATCTGTTAATAAGTATGTAATATTTATTGAATTTATTGCTAAGAATCCTGCGTTCGTTTTTTTCATATCTGACATCGCTGTGTTGGGTACTGTAGCCAATAAGCGAGACTCGCATTAAATGTGGCTTTATCATGAGAATTCATAAGATTTGTCCGACTGATTTTTCTTGAAAACATGGCCGAAGATCGTTGGGATGAGCTAGCGTAAGGTGTGCAACGAGCGAGTTCAGGCCTATGAGACTCATTCATTTCGATGCCAAACCCCTTGTGCATCGGAGCACATGAAGACGTGAAGTATTGGCGAACAAACCGCTGATAAAATGCGGCGCCGAAAAGATATGCGACGACAAAACCTCAGTCTAAATATATGACCGATGCTGGATGGCCAAACCTTTCGAGATGGATTGGATATGCGGCACAGAATAGTCCCGTTCTTGCAATCTGAGTAGACATTAGTGCAACTGCCATACGCAGACGAATTTAATTCGCCCTAATTTAGAATCGCGTGCGTCAAACATGTTTTGTAGAGCTGTGTTGGGTAGAATTGTGGTCTGCGCGTTCTGTCATACATGCCCGTAAAATCGTAGCATAGAACTGTAATATTAAAAATAAATTCCTTTTCAAGGGTAACAACTGGAGCCTCGTGGGACCTTTGTGTCAGCTCTGAAAAACGATTTCTGCCAGCAAGCATTTTTTCACTCGCGAAAAATACGCTATATGTTGGATAGGAGTGCAAAACAGATTTTAGGACCTGGCCATCCAAGCACTAGTAGACGTTTTTGTACAAATTCCCAACAACATTGTTTTGCCTAGAAGGGTTTTAGTGAAATAATTGAAAGCAAAACGAGCGAAAAAAGCTGCCTTTTTAATGAGACCCTTGATAGCTTAAGCTACATATAGTAACCAATTTGTTGCACACCTGAACAAAATATTGTTAAGTAGGTCTATCTTCATCTTCTTTTTGTATAACAATATTCGATTGGTTTGTGCGAATGAAATTTATTTTACAAAAAAAGTGCGAACGGAGCTCAAAAAGGTTGAAAGGCACTGCCTTAGTGAATTGAAAAGAACATTCATTGTATATCAAGAATCGTATCATCAATTGTATAACTGATTGTTGAATGTTGATATACATTATTCTTTTTTATTCTCTGCTAGTTGCTGACGGTTACCCCTAACGAGTGTAAAATATTCAGATTTATTTCAATATGAAAGTATTATTCAACTTTATTGTCTGCCGACCCCATTACAACCAAACTCTTACCATCCAATGACAGATCATATTTAAAGGCATTAAACTTTGCTATGAATTGTGGTGTGACAAAGTTCAGGTATCACAATTAGACATTATTACTACGTGTTTTGTTAACGCATGCGCGGGTCTTGTTGATTGACTCTCGATAATAACAGTGACTGCATGAATATATGCACCAGCACCAGTCAGATTTTCATTTCCAATACATCACCAAATCAATAACTTCAGTCAAGGACGCAAAAAATGAATGAAAAGGGGTATTGATTTCAATTATATTTCCCAATTTCCACAAACATCAGAAATAAAAGATCAACACTTCCACAAATTTTGAGACAGGCTGAAAGATGAATGACCAAGTAACACGATTTATTCTCATGATGGAAAAAGAAAGAAATCATTGACAATTTGATCATAGTTTCTTCAGTTTTGGCGATTAAGATATCTCGAGTGTATGTCAATCCCTAATGCTGTGTTTGAAGGGGGTCGATCAAGTAGGCTGTGCCTAATCAATAGTCAGCAAAACACTCATATGCACAAGTCTAGAGAAGCCTCAAAGCACCTGGTAATTATGCAACTTTCCAAGAATTCACTAGGTATGGGTTGTACGATTTTTCCACATCATTTAAAATATTACTTCGAATGTAAGTTCCAGCAAGCTAATTTTCTAATGCATAGCCATGTACTGTACATTTTGCACTGGAATTCACAGGTAATCGTTGAACACGATTACTACAGTGCATAAGGTACCGAACTAAATACAATACTCACTCATGAAAAAGAAGTTAGCAGGCAATGATTGTTCTGTGAGATTGTTATACGACAAGTCGAGAATTTCCAGCTTCGGAAATGAGCCGAATCCCCTCGGCAAATGATAAAGACGATTCATCCTGAAAAACATAGCATTTAGATTCGAATATAAAAATTCAACGGTAGGTCAAAGACACTGAATTGAAACCGTATTCCTGGAAAATCCTCGACAGAGCATTATGATCTACTCAATATATGGGAAAATCACAAGGAAAAACCCTGCTTCGCTGAGCATTGGGAACTTACACACACAAGGGTTTAAAATATCCAAAATATACACACGGCCCACCTTTAATTTTGTTATTAGTAAAAACAGCAGGAAAGAGCAAAATGTGGAATAAATGGGTTTTAGAGTTGTGCGATTATTCATCATCTTCACATTACTCGAATGCCTTATATTGTTAAACTTTGCCAAGTCGTTTTGGCCTCTTTTGAAATTATAGATAGCCTATTAAGCCAATAAAATAGACAAAATGTGATTGTGATATAAAAGGAAGTATGAAGCAGCACTTAATTAACCACATTAATAGCAATAAAAACGGCTTCACCTAGATGACTGCTTCACAGGAAAAAAAATGAACATCACACAGCAATATCCGAAATAGTAGAAAACTCTCAAGAATATCTACGTGTGGTAAGAATATGGTAGAAGAACAACAACGCGCATACCCTAAGTTGAGATGCTTCAACTGTTGCATACCGCTGAGAGACGTTGGCAACTCTTCGATTGTGTTATTGAACAGGTTCAGTAGAGTTAAATTCGACAATTCTCCGATACTCGGCGGTACTGCGGTCAGCTTATTATGGCTCATGGTGAGCTGTGTCAGGTGATCCAGCATCACTAAAAGCAAAGAGACATCGATCAATGTTGCGTTAGTCACAAGACAAAACACAGAGGTTTCACTTTCACATGCTTCATCAGCAAGGAAAATGAATTGCAGAAACTAGGTTTTAATAACTTTCTAACGTACACAACTCCGAATGAATACTACAACCCATACAGAAAGAAGCTGCTAACGCAGAAAAATATAATATTGATTCTGAGGTCAGTAAATCAGTAGCATCTATCAAAAAATGTTGCAATTGCACAGTGGAAGAAAATATAGATATTGATATACCACATTCAACCAGGGAAAAATGTACGACCACATTAGGTAGCAAAACAATTCAGCTTCACTAGCAACATTCTCAAGATAATTACTCTTCACTTTTGCAGTGTGTGCTACACATGCATGACTGGATATAAATAAACCGTATATAAGAACACGCGCCTCAAGAGTTGTATTCATTTCACCATGAACCCTTCCACTACACAGAGAGCACACGCATCACACCCAAACACTCCGTGTATGGTGAGGTACAGTCAACAATAATAAAGCAATAATATTTTTTAGGATTGGGCAGCTGACACCAGATTAGCTGTCATAAATATAAAGGGATTTGAACATACTGAGACTTCTTGTCTTTAAATGAATTAACTACATACCTTGCAGATCTGTATCTTATGAAATGCAAGGAAAATGTAATTAGCCAATAATCAAGTAGCATTAGTTGATTACAAACATAATGGGTTTAACACATGTCTAATCAGGGGCCAATAACCAAGTAGTAGTAGTAGATTACAAACATGATGGGTTCAACACATGTCTAATCAGGGGGTCAAGAGCCTTTTCAGGGGGGCACAAAAACTTTACAATCTCTAAATGTACTTTAATATAACAAAAGAAATAGATTAAAATACAATAAACTAATGGCACTTCTTGATCACAACTTTACTTTCTTTGTTTTACTGTTCGATTTATTAATATTCTAAGATTTAAGCTGGCTCTTTCCTTTACCAAACCAGCAATTGTGACATTGTCGGAACATTAACACTGAGTTCAACCATCAATGTGGTAGGCCTATCTTGTTGCTTGTGTGTTGCATTTACGTCATTTTATCATTCCAGTCACTGCATAAACCAGCTTTATAATTAAAGTAAAGTTTCGTCATCTTTTCAAAAGGTTGAAAAAACAGAGGGAGTGGGGGACCATTGACTTTTTAAATTTTCAATTGGGCCCTGGTCTAAGTAATTCTAGCTACCTTGAGATTATGTGTAAAACATGCACTATTAGTAACCTAAAAGAAGTATACAAGCTTACTCAGCCCAGGAACTTCATTGATGTTCTGTATCCCTTTATCGCTCAGATCGATTTCCTTACACCGCGAGTCTTTCGCATCTTCCACGATTTTCTTAAGCTTCGACATGCTAGTCGAATTAATCTTAAACCTTACGCGAAACATGGAAAAAAGACAAAAATTGATAACAATATATCTGAAGAGACTTACTCAACTTATTGCTTACAGGTTTTCATAGAAAGTACACCGTGTTAATCGCATAAATTACACAACAGACGGTGCAAGGTAATAAACTTCGAGTATTATACATTGGATAAAACAGAATGAAAGAACTCCCCTTGTGTCTTTAGACAAAGGTAGGTTCAATTTCAACTAGTGTGGATTGTTTGTCACTATAGATTTCAGAATGAATTGATCTAATTCTGGCCAACACTTATTGAATCAAGTACTGAATTGGGGCTTTGAGAAGCAAATCGTACAAAATTTCTCGAAGTGTGTTCAAATCGAGAGTCATCACACACAATTGGCACCATAATAACAATTGGTTCGCGAAAAGATATGCGCTTTCATCTTTTTTCAGCATGACGATGCTATTTGAAATGAATTTCTTGAAGAAACGATAAATAATGGAAATGCTTCATGTATCCGACAAAAATCAAAGAAACGGCAAAGAGGAAGCTCTATCGACATCCAAACACCAAGTGTAAATAACGACAAGCTCTCTCCGTAAGCGTTAAATCAAATTCAACATTGAATCAAATTCAAGAGATATAGCATTGTAACATAACAGTCCAAATTCCGGCAGAAATCATCAACATGTCATTCGTGGCGGACATCACAAAAATGGCCTGTACAATATTATACACGCAGGATATAAACACAGACTAGGGCACCACACAAAAAGGACATTGACATCATAAATGTAACCACAATGACATATAAAGCTTCATTACATTATCAAGAACAAACCTTGTCAAGGGTCAACTTAAAACGAGCATCATCAGCCATAGAGTAAAACCAGAACTTTGGACGGATTATATCCTGGCTTATTGTTAATTAGTGCAAGTTTTGATACGCGAGCATCACAAGCAGATTTCATACATCAATACGCGTTCATTGAACTCTCATAGGATGCAATGAATAGATTGATGCATGACGCCTGATAATTCATGGCTCTTGATACAAACAAGTACATGTGACACAAATCAGTAGGTTTGATGACAGATGACCAAAGAACAATACACGTTGGTTCAATGATCGTGCTTCAAGACTTCGATAACAATTTAATTTGGTACAACTATGCATAAGTTCCAACGTTACGCATGCTAGCATCCTAGGATTCATAACGTACATATTCATGAACAGTTTTCAGCAAAGCCACAATATATCAGTCACAATCCAACGGTTGGTGTCTCAGCAGTTATGAGGATAAAATTCAGCTACATAACTGATTTCATTATTATTACTAAAGATATCCAGGTAAGGAAAGGTGAATACCTTCTGGTAATCAGTTACTGTTAATTTGATACTCACTGACACTTTACTGTCATGCACATGAACATAGACAATGATCCCAACATTCATTTGCGATGCTAGTTGCTTAACTGCTGAGCATAATGTCACATATGTTAGTACACATTACCTTCTGCAATGAGACACTCTAAATGTTAGATTTTACAGCTGTCCAACAAGGTGGAGAGGGCGGCAAGTGTATGGCCGTAAAGGCAATGCAAAAAACAACGAAATTCACTGACAGCAATCTACCAACACTAAATGTTAGCTGTTATTGGTCAGTCCTTCTGTGTGCATTTTGCATCACGCTATGATAGTCATCTGCAAATCGCTACTTTCGCTTTTTCCAGCCCAGGTTCAGGTGAACGCATAATACCAAAGAATTGTTAACAATACCAAATTTGATTAAAGGATACCCTACCAGTGTCATTGTTAGCAAAAAACACGATCATAATCTGCGCGATCACATTGTGGTCAGATATCTGCACTTGATCTTTAGACGGCAAATTAATGAACATGCAATATACCATAGGGCACGTAGGCATAAAAAATTAACATCGTATATCGTACCCGACTGGTAAAAGTTTTAATGGTTAAACCTACAATAAACAGCAGCATTTCTTGCATTTAGCAACACACCCACCGTCGTCGGGATCGCTACCTGCCTTGACAGCAGTTGCCTCTTTGTTTTTCTGCTCTTTTATTAGCCTTAGTAAATCAAAGAACACTTTATCGACGTTACTTCTCGTCTTTGCTGACGTCTCCACGTACTGCACACCCATATTGTCGGCAAATTGCTGCGCATCAGCTTGGCTTACTTGACGTTTGTCTTCCAAATCTGATTTGTTACCGACCAGAATAAAGGGTATGTTGGTCGCAGTGGATGAGTCGGCTCCCTTCACGCGCAGAATCTGATCACGAAAATCCTGTGTGTCGTCGAAGGATTGCTTTTCCGCTATAGAGAAAACGCACAAGAAGCCTTCTCCGCTTCTAAAGTAATTATCTCGGATAGCAGCGTAATCTTCTTGCCCCGCTGTGTCAAGTATGTCGATCTGTTCGTCTTCGCCATCTAGAATCACCTTTTTACGGTAGCTGTCCGCTTTGGTTGGTTCGTAGTCTTCAACAAATTCGTCGTACATAAACTGTAGTGTTAACGCGGATTTCCCGACGCCTCCGCTTCCGACCATTATTACTTTGTGCAGCGCTGGTTGCGCATTGGATTTATTTTTATTCGCCGCCATTTGCGATTTCACCTCTTTTTCAATTCGTTATTGTAAGATTTCGCCTTGAAAACAGTAACAACAACTTATCAAATCTGTGATAAACCGCGCCCACTGACACAATCTCCTGAGATGGGATGTATTTCTTGACGAGCTCAGTCAACCATAACATGACGCTTGCGCGATGTATCATTGATAACTTGTACCTTAGCCTATGCTTGTACTTTCGGTTTCAGTTCATTGTTTGTTAGTTCAGTTTATTATTAAAATTTCATCATTTCAAAACACCACAAGACCGCGATACAATGAGAGGGAGAGAGATATGGTATTCTTTTTCGCCTGCACCATCGGGATGCTTTGACGACGGAGATGCGATACGGCCTTTATAGTAAGGTCCATCTATAAGGTTTGAAAAGATAGGAAGATGTCGAAACGGAAATGTCTTTGCGATCAGACATCCATCCGGACCTAAGCGATGTAAAGAGGAGGCATGCACAGTTGCACACTGCACAGTGCACACTGAATGAAATGTAAAAGAAGTTGATATAAAACGACAAGCGACAAAATGAGGTAGCATGTGGCGGTAGGCGAGATAGATATGTCAGATCGTGTTTCGGTGAAGTGGAGGGCTGACTACTGTCTAGTACTCATTCAGTAGAAATTAAATTGCTTTTATTTCGACTTGAATGTGGACATGCTCGACGACTGACGGTATAGCCGACGAGATACTGTTCCACACATTAGGTCCGGCATATTTGATAGAGCGATGATCTTTCGCGTCGACCATATGATACTTGGACGACAAGGACGTTCGTGTGTTGTAGGCTACTTGTTCACTTTTGATAACGTGTTAAAGAAATCATTGAAATTTTCGGGGCAGTGACCACAGCGGAACCGATACATAAACTTTTCGCAAATCTTTTATGCTCAAGACACCAATTCTTTTGAGCGGTGATTTGTTGGACGCACGACCTGGCTGACCCATTGTGACCCTAGATTAGAGTTACCTCGTTATCATGTTTTTTGGATCAAATTCCGGATACTCTTTAACGTCAACTAGCGGATATTACAATGAGAGATTACACATATTGTCAGTCAATACGACGTCAAGCTACCAAAGCTTCGCCCATTGACTGCATTAGAGGTCGACCGATTATCGACCTGACTAATTATCGATATTTGGAACTTTCCCCATTATCGATATCGGCCTATGAATTCTTTTTAATTTCAGTTTTCCCGTTTATCGGCCTGGTGAGTGTGTCGATAATCGGTATCGATATCGGACTGCAAAAATCCATATCGGTCGATCTATACTCTATATACAGGAGTGGAACATAGGTTTTGAATTGGGCCATCTCTCATGTGAGCTCTGGTGATTGCTCGAAACAGATTTCTTCACGGGCCGGATGAAATTTTCCAGTATGAAACTTATATGGTGCGCCGGTTGTGCGTTTGACAGCCCTGCTTTACTGTTAATTCGGTGCGGTTATTTTGTTTGTGTGTAGTAACCCATCCGGCCGGCCCTTTTCCGCCCAATAAAAGCATTAATCTTGGGTCCGCCATAGGGTAATCGATGCAACTTTTTGCGTACTTACTATATGCATCTGCTTGTAAAGATTTGTGAATGAAATCTGTCAATAATATTGGTTCTTCCATATATTATTGTAAAAATATACCAGTAGTAGGCTTACCATATTTTGGAAATCAAAAAAGAGGACACTTTTTCAGAAATTTGCAACATGCAAAACCGGAGTGAAATTCTCAAAAAGCGGTTAATTTTTCCCACTTTGTGATCGGTTGACTAAAAAAAAAAAAAAAAAAAAAGGTCTTCACTTCTGCTCAGAGCTGAAATCACCGTTTTTCACTCCGAAATACCCGCCGGAGCTTCACTTCTGTGCTAATATGCGGCATATCACTCGCAATTTGCTATAAATATGCCTAAATTTTCAAAAAAAGGACAAAATCTCAAAAAAGAGGACAAAAGGGCGTCCTCCGAGGACACTTTCAAAAAAGTCAAAAAAGAGGACAAATCCTCTTAAAAGAGGACGTATGGTAAGCCTACAGTAGATGTCACATCCGGTGGTTTCCAACCTTTCATCGACGCGAGCTCATTTCCAATTTAAAGATGTTTCGTGGTCCGGCTCAAAAAATTATAAGGCTGATTATTAAAAATGTCAGCTTGCTCAGACTTACTCACGGCCTCTTTTGGAAGCTGGTGCCGTCAAACATTTTCGCGATCCCCTGAATAAGGCAAACGACCCCGAGGTTTGGAACAAACTGTCTTTGACTAAAGCAGTGGTTCCAAACCTTTTTTTAGACACGCCCCCCTTTATGATAGTGAAAAAATTCTCGCCTCCCCTTATTGTCTTATCACAAAATCCAACCGGGATGCTAGCAACTCCAACAGATTTTTGATGGCATGGAAGGTTAACTGTTGATGAGAGAATTAAGAAATATGAAATTCGGTGTATAAATAGAGAAACACTCGTGAATTGGAGGTAAATCGCGCAAAGCGCGGAATTTGTTTCAGTTGATCGCTTCTTCGCGCCCCACTTTCGAGCTTTCACGCCCCCTCCCTTCCCCAGGGGGGCGCTCCCCCAGGTTGGGAACCACTGGACTAAAGCATCTATGCAGCCTTAACCAACTCTAGGAATATACCGTTATCTTTTAATTGCTATTACAATTACACTTTATTTCAGTAAATGATGATTATTTATATTTATTTTTGATTGTATTCTTTGCGATGGCGGTGCGTGGTCCTTTTATTTATTTACGTTGTATTAAATCACGCGCAGAGCGAGGAAAAATTTCAAATAGCATAAATCTGCTCAAAACTAATATTATTTATGTTGATTTACGAAAAAAAATTAAGCCTATATACTTCAAGCCTTTAAAATTCCGGACATTTAGGCATATTTTAGAATTTCCTCCCGGACGCAGTTTATTTGGGTGGAATTCCAGACATGTCCTGAAATCGATTTTGAGAAACCGGGGGCGAAAATAGCAAAGGGGGCGACTGGGGTGCGATGGGGGCAAAATGTTAGAACGTCCGGTTGTACAATTATGCATTTAATAATAAGTTATATATTCAAATAGATTATTAAGCTGTAAACAGACGAATGAAAGGCTTAACCGAAACGTGCGCTTGGTACTACCTTCTACTCCAACTCTATTGAGTTGATACAAAAGTCTTTGTCAGCAGGAACAACAGTCATGCGTGAGCCCTAACCACTGGTTAATTCAATACATATCACTGGTGTATGCTGGTTAGTAACCAGCATACACCAGTGAGATGTATTGAATTAGCACAGTCAAAAATGCGTGTCAAAACGGCATACTCTGCATGACGCTAAAAAAGGTCAACTCAACGGAAAAGACGAGGAAAACGGTTTTCGAGCACCTACCAAAACGGAAAAATTGCCATTTTAGTTTTTTAGTAAATTCGATCACCAACGATCAGAGTAAGGTGAATAATTTTCCCGATTGTATGTCCGAAAATTTGTGTCGAGAGCTGTGAGTCGAAAAAGATTGGGAACTAATGGCCTAGACCAGCGGTCGGGAACCTATGGCTGGCGAGCCATATATGGCTCTTTTGGGTATAAGATATGGCTCTTTGCCAAATATTTATTTTTTTACTGAATTGTTCAATATTGAAGCAACTTGTTAGTAAATATTTATCACGACCAGAATAATTATTCTCGTGACCGTATAAACATGTCTTTTTGAGTGGTAAAGACGATGCCGCCTTCAGGATTAGAGTATCGATAGTCATTCATGAACATCGATAGTAAATACCAAGAGTAATTGAAGGTTTCACAATTTCCGTTCACTCATCCTGGCGACAGGTGACGAACTGCCCCACTTGCCTGCCCTGTCCCCACGCCACTGATATATCACACGTACATCTAACCAGACTTGGACAACTAGAAAATTTTCAGCTTTTTCAAATTAGATTAGAATTATAATTAGAGCTACACAGTTTTTTCCAAATTAGATTAGAATTAGAATTAGAGCTACACAGTTTTTCCAAATTAGATTAGAATTAGAATTAGAGCAACAAATATTTTTCAAATTAGATTAGAATTAGAATTAGAGCTACACAGCTTTTTTCAAAATTAGATTAGAATTAGAATTACTGAATTCGCAAAAACTTGGGAACTGAATGAAATTGTGAACAAGAAATAAATACAGCAAAAATCAAGTTCAGTTCATATCAAATCACAATGCGTTCCCATAAGCATCAGAACGTCTGTACACCAAGCTTGGCTCGTTTTGCACTGACCAGGGTTAACCAAGACGCGGGCCACATGCGACCGGCGATCTGATGTGTGATTTTGGAAAAACGCGAAGTAAAGCATTTTGAAATGCTGTGATTGATTTCAGTTTCAAATTATTGTTGTTTTTTCAAAATATGCGATTCGCCTGTGTCCAACAACACTATTCCGCACTAGCAGAATCGGCTTCGGCGTTATTATTCGTCACAATTACTACTATGATCGTACGTACGGTGTAAATGCGATGGCGGCTTGGCAGTTGGCACTAGATTTCCCTGCGCGAGAGGGATATTCTTGTTAACTAGCTGCAAAATGTCGCGGGCAATGAGGCATTTTCAGTAGAACAATAAATTAGATTAGAATTAGAATTAGAGCGTAGGACCATTTTACAAATTAGATTAGAATTAGAATTAGAGCATTGCACCATTTCACAAATTAGATTAGAATTAGAATTAGAGCATTGCACCATTTCACAAACTAGATTATAATTAGATTACTGGCATTTCGCTCTAATTTAGTGAAATTAGACAACTAGAATTATCTAGTTGTCCAAGTCTGCATCTAACATTGGGTATATACTGCTGTAGTGATCATGTTTGGCTTCACTCACGCATGTGATCATAGGTTCCCGCATTTAGAAGGAGCATCACGACGAAGCTACGTTCTCGTAACTCAAGTTTCGCATGCTCGAATAATGTTACCAGCATGATTGATACGAGTTTTTACAGAGCAAATGAGGCGCACACGACGAATCCCATGTAGTGAGTTTGCAATAGTGCTAGCATGACGTCACAAATTTAAAATTGTGACGTAACTTCGGACGAAAAAGGTTCCCGGCCCCTGGCCTAGACGATGTACAGAAGAGGCATGCATGCATGAATGAAGAGTAATAGATGATAACATAATAATAGTCAATAATCGTGACTCGTGAGATTATATTTTCGTCAGATCAAGACACACACAATGTGCAATGCGATGAAGTGAACAGATAGGGGGATGCCGAACGGCCAGTTGCGCACTCTTAATCTGGTATCCAGCTCGGCCTAGTAGCCTACCCAGGGCCGTAACAGCACTTCGCCAGCCCCCCCCCAAAACTTTGGTCTCGGGCCCCCCATATGATGATAAACCGAACGTCTGGGGGGCTTCGCCCCCCAGACCCCCCTCAGGCTGTATCCTGTACGCCGTTAGCCGCTGCTTATCATCTTACATGGAGCTCCGTTGACTGAGTTCGCTTTTCTCGCCTAAACGCGCGAAGCGCGAAAAAATTCTGTAATTCGTGATTGAATCGGTAAATATGATCGGGAATTGCATACGTAGGGGAGATGTGGTACCGATGGATCACTGGGACCGAAAATACTTTGAAAATTCTCTATGATAATTCCATGATTACCTCCGTGAACTTGTCTACAATTGCATGCTGGCAACATCTTTCCTCACATACAAAAAAATTCCACGTGCGCGAACTATGGGGTCTCTCACAGATGTTTTTGTTTTTGGGGGTGTAAAGTAAATTTAGATCGACATATACATTTTTCTTTGCAACCTTCAACACGAACAAACCAGCAATCATTTTTATTGTGAAGTCTGGGGCTTGTATCAGGCTATATAATGGCACTTATTATTTTTTTCAGTACTTTCCTTGAGTGGAATTTTTTTCGATTCATGTACAAAATTAGTAGGGTGGGGAGGGGACCGATGATACAATAGCCAAATCAAGCAAAATAAACAAGCATTCTAATCATGAAACAAATGAAACATGACTACATTCAGAAAATCTTTATGTAATAATTGCATATGATGTTTTATCGCTATAACGAGGTCTTTGAAAGTCACACTGTCGATTTTCGGGCAATATGTATGTACCCTCAAATTTATAAGTCCGAGCCTAAATCGAAACGTGATTTTATGACAGCATTTGAGTCAATATTTACTCTATTATTTGACAGTATCGACCGAAAATTCTTCTTTGGCTTGCTGTAGCTTAGATTATAATACTGAGCAAGAAAAGTTGTTACATCTGAGTTTTTTTAGGGTATATGTGTCATAGGTCCCCGGGTCGTGTGCCATTGGACCCACCGGGTGGGGACCGATGACACGTTCGAGCAACAAATTTTAAACGTACATAAATATTTTTTGAAAAGACCGATATTCATGTATATGCGCGCGATAGGTAGAGCTTGTATCAAAGTGCTGAGCCAGCAAAAGATCTGCTGTTTTCGGCTGAACATTTTGGGGCCAGCGATCATTTTCCAATTTTTGATCCATCGGTACCACATCTCCCCTATTGCTATCAATTTTTACCCTCTCTCTGCTCACCTAATCAGATTTACAGGTAGAGCTGAGTGAGGCGTGTTTGAATAGGTAGGACTAGGACCCCTCAATAATAATTAAACATCTTCGGGCGTATACCCATTGACAGGAACGAAACAGCACTTCGTCAGGCCCCTAAAAAATCTTGGGTCTTGGGCTCCCATAGGGTGATAAACCGACCCCCAATGACGTTCGCTTCACCACGAAATTAGTCGTAGTGTTTAGTGAGCCAGCGCCAAGCGCGAAAATGTTCGATAATTCATGATAAAATCGGTCAATAAGATCGGGAATTGCATATATATTGCTATCAATTTCTTGTCCTCTCTGCTCACGTAATCAGATTTACCGGCAGAGCTGAGTGAGGTGTCTTGGAAACTGTAGGGCCCGTTGCTATGACTCCGTAACATAATGTTATTTCGTGACCCCCTGTCTGCTATATCAAAAAATATAGAATCGCCCAAACGTAGGCTACTAAACTAAAAGACACACACGATTTCAAATTCGCATTTCTTCACTGGTATATAATTTCCCCTGCGGGGTGGTATTTGTCTTGTGAGGTTCGCATTGCCAAGACAGGAACATTCGGCGCCATTCATTTAGGCGAAGTTTTCGGTCAGCATAAGGGCGGTCCTTTTCGGCCAAGGTTTTCTCACTGCCGATCGTTCTAGCACATTTCTTGGAGTCGCTTGTTACATGGCCTAAAACTTTACATATCTTGGTACATCGTGGCGCGATAATGACCAACGCCGATATGCCCATTTCCATAAATCTTGCTTATTTTTTTGGGGGGGGGTAAGACTTTAGTTTGGGATATAACCGTCGTCATGTGTATGATTTAAAATGCCACAAGGAGGCATAAAAAGGGATTGCAACAGTAACTACTTACTTGGGTGCATTTCAGATATTATACATCCACATGAAGTGGTTTTTACATGCCGTGCTGGCAAATTTTTCCAGATAATGGAGAGAAAGAAATACCGCTAAAATATCCGTCAGGTAAGTTCACTGGTATTCTATTCAGATTTTCATTCTCCATGGAAAGGAAGCATCAAAACAAACAGTAAACAGTATCCTCGGATAAATTCGTCAAGACCATTGATATCAAAAGTTGGTTGATTTAATAGTTTTACAGACTTATGAAAGTGTGGAGGATGTACTGGACAAGTCCATGATGCACTTTAATAGGATTTTTTAACATAGTTTTGTTCGCTATGCCTTTTAGAAAAAGCAAGCCAAAATTTCTATTGAAGGAGGTATCTAAAGTAGGTAAAAATTAGCCTTTCTCCAAACAGTTTTTTTCCCTATGGGACGAGTGCTGCCTATTCCCATAGGGGTTCCTTCTGTCGCCAAGGAAACCAATGCAAAGGTTGGAACCTTGACGTGGTGTGTTGGCTTTTTACACTAATACCGACCGGCAGCGTCTCTCAATACAAATCACTTGTAAATTAAATGATCTTCATTGAAAACTGAATAGACTCTTGAAGGTACAGAGCTCAAACATACAATAAAATCATATTGAAATATTTTCGGCTGACACTCATCGGGGATTATTGCTAGCAACAACAATTCTCTACTAGTTGCTGACGATCACGCCTGATGAGTGTCAGCTGAAAATATTCGGGTTAATTTTAATTTAAATGAAGATCGTCCTGGACAGTTGAACAATCATCATCTGAACCACATGGAGTACTTTGTCTGTTTGAATATTTTCTGTTGTACCTTGTTTTCAGATCATATTTTCTGCAGACTGTGGATGCCGTAGAATCGTTCCATACTGAGAACAGATATACCAATGGTATCAAATTAGCATATTCGTCAATGTTACTCAACAGCGTCATAAAAAAAATCGGTTACAAACTTACAACTTCACACTGTGGAGCTCTGTACACCAACACAAAGTCTCATTCCCAACCTATACATTGGATACGCCAAATATCAAAAAGTAACAGACATTATCAATTGCATATATATATTCAAAAATTGCTGAAGAGTAGAAAATTTCAAATCACAATTCTGAATCAGTTAGGCTGAACTTTTCTTGGATAGAGAAGTCAGTTAGGCTGAACTTTTCTTTGATAGAAAAGTTCAGCCTAAGTCAATAATCAGACTGCTTGAAAGAAAAATCCTGAAAAATAGTTTCATAGTAACATAATATGAATTGATCACCCATAATTCATTCAATTTATAATGTAGGCTACCTCAAGATTGGCACAATTTCATCATCATCATCATCATTGATTTATTAGCAATGTTATCAGTTCAATACACCACAAAAAATGCGATACAATGAAAAGACAGGAAGATGTCGCAGCGACTAGGAGTAGTCTATGGAATCTGACACCCACCTTGGCCTAGCCGATGTCAAAGAGGAGGCATGCACACTGAATGGTCAAGAGGAGGCATGCACACTGAATGAAAGTAAAGAAGATAGTATATAGAAAAAGAAAGCGACAAGGAATACGGCGGCATGTGATGGAAAGCGAGATCGATAGGTCAGTCGTGGTCCGGTAATCTTGAGGATGGACTGTATTTATTTAGTAGTAATTGCTTGTATTTCGACTTCAATGTGGACATGCTTGTCGACTGTCGGATGGCCGGCGGGATACTGTTCCACACATTAGGTCCGGCATATTTGATGAGCGATGATCTTTTTGGTCGATCATATGATATTTAGACGACGTTGACGCGCGTGTGTTGTAGGCCTACTTGTGCGCTTTTGATTCCGAGGTAAAGAAGTCATTGAAATATTCGGGGCAATGACCGCAGTGGAACTGATACATAAACCTGGCGATTTCTTCATCATATACTCATTCTTCGATGAACAAGTTACCATTTCTCTTACTGAAGCTCCAGACGTCTGTATAAAATATAAGGGTATGTGTGAATCATGTTTAAAACTGCAATCACTCGATATATGATTACTTACCCCTGTATGATTTACTTAATTTTTGTTATGAGAGGACAACATCCTTGATTTCTATGTGTTAGAGTTTCTCTGGAAGTTGCTCCCGAACTGCAGGTTATTTTTCTACCTCCTTCGGCAAATTCGAGTATCAGGTTCACTGGGACCATTAGGCAGCTAGGCAGCTTCTAATCGATAAGATATTCATGGATAAGATATTCATGATGGTTTCTCTCATCTGCTTCCGGCACTAAATCAGGTCTACAAATCCTAAAGAATGATCCTTTTTGTTCTTTACTAGCCCGTTTATTAGAGTAACTGCAGCCTTAAATCGCGCAATGAGTCGCCATATTCCGTACACTAACTGTTCAACTGCACCTGTTATGAGAACAGACCTGGCGAACAACTAAATCGCGAGAAAATCGTCTAACAGCAGAATAAAATGCCATTCCACAAGCGCTGCAGCTGATATTATTTACCTTAGCGACGCGCGTTGTCCCTAATCACTCAAGCGTAGCCAGCCTAAACGGAGAACAATGGGTCGTCACTCCATCCTACATCCTCTATAGTGCTATCATAGTGTCCTATATGGTGTCGAGTGTCGACACAGGCAGATCTCACGCCTCAGTGAAATTGTATCACGTCACAATTGCCATTTGGCTACAGGCAATTTGACGGTCATTTTTACCGGCTTGCCGAGCAATAAATTTGGTAAAACGGGTATCAATCGAAAGCTGACTCTGCACTGATTACGAAAATATAAATTTTATTCCGCTCGTGGCCCTGGAACTCCCACAATCAGCCTCGAATTTTTCATCGTTATGGAGATTGACATTGGGACGCAACAATGCTGTCTAGCTCTTTTTCTCTTGAGCTACTCTCTCGTTTCGCCAGACAGCATTGTTTCGTCCCAATGCCAATCTCCATAACAATGAAAAAGTCGAGGCTGATTGTGGGTGTTCCAGGGCCACGAGCGGAATAAAATTTATATTTTCGTAATCAGTGCAGAAGCAGCTTTCGATTGATACCTGTTTTAACAAATTTAATGCTCGGCAAGCCGGTCAAAAAGGACCGTCAAATTGCCTGTAGCCAAATGGAAATTGTGACGTGATACAATTTCACTGAGGCGTGAGATTTGCCTGTGTCGACGCCATTCAGGACAATATGGTGCTATTCAAATATATTTCGATTGAATGTTATATTCAATATTTATATTTAAATGAACCCGAATACGCTGGTCACGTCATATTTTGTGATACTGTTGATGATATGCGACGATTGCTGACGATTACCCCCGACGAGTGTCAGCCGAAAATATTCAGATTCATTTCTATATGAATGTTGAATATAGGCTACTACTATATGAAGTTCCGTACCTCCAAGAAGCTCTTCAAATATATTTCAGTTGACAAATATAGCACCATCGTTCCTGAATTAGGTAATTGTCGAAGAACACTACCATTACATAGGTAATCCTGGATACCACCACCAGTGTGAGCTGGGTCAAACTGTTTTCTTCGTCCAATCAATCGAGTGTTGGACACATATTTTACACCCATGTTCACCAACACCTTTGCCTATTACGGCTCGCATTCCGATTTCCTCCGGAAGAACCCTTCATTGTAAGAATTTCTGTGCGCACTCCTTGCTACCCGACTCCAAGAAAATATATCGAGAGCAGCTGCGGCTCGACTCGAGTCATAGGCATTACCCTAAAAGGGTTACCATATTTTGGAATCGGTAAAGAAGGACACTTTTATCAAATCATAAAAGTTAGTTTACCGTACTTAAAAACAGATGATTTCTGAATATTTACTGTAGATCTTGTAGTGTTGACTATTCAAAAAAAGTCTACACTTTGGCTCGACTCCCGAATTACCAGCTTTTTACGTTACTTTTGTGGTGTTGACTGAAGAATAGGCATCACTCTGATTTGACTGCTGAGCGACCCACTCGAACGTCCGCATTACCTATTTCGCGTCGTTTATGCCGTGATTTAACCACCAAGCTTGACTGGTTCGGCGTGGTCTGGCATAGCCTGTATAAAATTACGCATATTCACCGCCCACACATTTAAATGACACTGAAAAAATTTGATAAGTATAGACTTAATACACTTGAAATATTTGGGTGACTTAAAACTTTGGAAATAAGATTGCAGTAACTTGATCCCGACACTGGTCTGCGATAAACCATTTGAAAATATGGTTGGCGGTACCATTAGCTGCATCCTCAAATACCATATCCTACTTCTGAGGAATGCTTGCGGAACAGCCATCCTTGACCACTTCCAGGTTCCATTTTTCAACGCCTCCCAACCATTATGGAATCTCAGTAGCATGAGCATAAGTCATCAAGCTAACGAAGAAATAAACAAATTTCATCATCTATCAGAAGAGCACGAATGACTCAACGCATAACTGTATTCAATGTAACTGTACATCCAGAAAGAATTGATCACATATGAAATAAAAATTTGGCCAACCTACTAAACGTCCTTTCCGACGCTTTCATTCAGAAACAATCACAGTTTTCATGAGTATGAAATGAACAATGAAGATCTGGATATAGCGTTGAAATCTCCAATCAAGATTCATGATGCACTTTCTCAAGCATCGATAAGCTTCAGGCTTCAGCGCTAGTCCCAATGTCTATGTTTCACTACTTTCATAAGTATTGCATGCAGAAAACACCAGCTAGTGACGACTACATAATCTGATTTGTACATGTATACATAACATAGAGTCTGCCTTGATGTGCTGTCACTGCAAATATGTCTTGATAGCCTTGTCAATTCGAACCCGGCAAACAGGGCAATGCCGTATTGCTTCCGTGCAATTCCTACAACAACACATGTGCCCGCACGGCACAAACACCATGTCTGCCTGGTTTGCAAAACAGATTTTACACATTCTTTCCTCTTCGATTCTGTTGAGAGCTTCCTGCGAATATGAACATAAACTGGTCAGGTATAGCTCGCGATTTGAAACGGATTTGCGTGGCATTAGAAACTTCCCATTATTTTATTCTGTATTTGATTCAATTAGTAGAGCTGGGCACAATGGTTCGAGTCGAGTAGTGAGAGAAATTTCTTTCGAATACTGAAATTATGGACTCTAATATTTGGTGACATCTAGTTCATTAACGCTGTGGCACTTGGAATATACTGTTTGGACACAATTACGCATATGCTACATATCGAATGCCGCTTCTGATAGCTGTGGTCAAGTTGAATTGAAATTGACACAATTTTCGATCACATTATTCATAAGATGGATACAAAAAGCATTACCTGTAGGGATGCGGACGACTCGGCTGGTTCTGTAGCAACTTGCTTCGTATGAGTGACTAAAAAACATCACACAATAAGCATGACAATAGCAAATGTACGTACACCAAGCTGGGCTTGTTTCGCACTATTCACATAGTATTTTTCAAAAATCCAGAAATTAGAGAATTAAAATTGCAACATAGTACCTTATCCTGAATTATATTAGAATTAGATTACCAGCATTCAGCCTAACTGGACTACCAGATAATTCTAAGTCTGTCATGAATGTAAATACATGAATTGAATATATACCGCTGTTCAGACTGCTTTCCGCAACCATCGGTTCTGCGCCGTACATGTCGCGATCGTCATCCTCATCCATCATGGAGACATTGTACTTTCCTGACCCGGGGGAAGGCCCCAGCGACGACGGATGGGGGTTTGTGGACTCTGAGCTGTACACTGTTGTGTGTTGTTGATTAAAAATCGCCTAGCATGCTGACAGACTTCCTAATCCTATTCCTAAACAACTAGGGCCCGACCTTTGAAAGAAATATTGGTATTGGCCATTAGAGGTAAAAAAATATCGGCACAAAACGGTTGCTAGCAGTCGTTGAACTATAATTTCGATTGCTAGACTGAAAATATTGATATATCTATTATAGGTTACTGGTGTCCATATAAGGGTTTTAACCAAGTCAAAAGGTTCCGGGTCACAAGTCAATCTCACTTTTATAGTTTTGACAAGAGTCAGGTCGAGTCATTTTCAATTCACCACCGAGTCAAGTCCGAGTCCTAGTCGGCAAGCAGAGAGTCGAGTCCAAGTTATAGTGTTATGACTCGAGTCCGATTCCAAGTCAATGGGTTTGTTCAGTTTTGAGTACAATCCGGTTCAACCCACTTTTTTCAACTCGGCTCGCATTCATACTATCGTAGTTTTTCTCAGTCCTAACGGTTTCTGGCCCAATCTTGCAAGTATCAGGACTGATAGACAAAATACCAATCATGTGGTGACTTTACTATTCTTCGAAGTTAAAATGAAATGTCCGTCTTGGCCGTCCTAGTCTCGAGTCATGCACGATGACTCGAGCACAAGTCGAGTCAATGCACAAATTGAATCGAGTCAAGTCACCAAAAAATCGAGATTCGAGTCATTACAACCCTGGTTTTCACAGTGGAAAATATACTCAAAAGCATGATTTTCGTTGATAAATCAACTCCTAGTGGCACGGAGTGTACAATTTGAGCACTCGAATTATTAGAGTCAATACTCGATTCAAATTCGAGTACTCGAATCAATGTGCTCAACACTACTAATACTATTCTACTTAGCCGCAACGCTGACTGTTTTGACCCCCTCAGTGAACCACCAAATCATCAACTACAATTTTTCCCACTATGGAATGTTTACAATATAATATAATTCAAGAGAAAATATATACTGACTTGATGGCACCGATGATACTGCCATGCTCGACGGGCCAGGCATTGCAGCCGCCTCGTTCAAGCGATTCTGTTCTTCTTCCTTTTCCTTCTCCATTACCGCTTCCAGCAAAGCGGAGACGGAATCAAAAATATCAATCGATTCAGAATCAACCCCCCCGGCGTCTAATTTCTCTGTCAGCGCTTGACGTATCTGCAGAAATGTCGACACGGTGATATCACCGCAGCGGCGGTACCTACGGTTACATTCCAGCCTCACCAAATGTTCGGAAAAGCCCATCACCAAAATGTTTTTCACGACGTCCGATTCCTTCAACGCTTTATCCACTTGTTCCTCTTTTTTTCTCATCTCCTCCTGAAAATAATCCACCAATCACATCAGACAATCTGTGCGATACATTGTTGACATACATTTTCCATTTCCTACCAGTCGCCGACGATTGCCCCTGACGAGTGTCAGCCAAAAATATTCATGTTTATTTCAATATCAATATACTATTCAATTGTCTACGGAATTCTGTACCTCGAAGAGTTTTTTTCCGATATATTAACTGCATTAGTCTAATCTGGATTGATTTTCTCTTTTGTTTTTCCTATTATAGAAAATTTTACTTCTCTTACCATACAGAACACTGTATTACGTGTATATTCATCAAAATATATGAGGATCATATATCACTCTATGGCTTTATGACGTTTGAACATTCGAACGACCATGTAGGCTCTGGTTTGACACAAAGATCGCCACAATCATATCGCAGGTACCAGTTTTGTGCCGCATATTTTTGACCGCTTCGGTAACGCAATAAAGCTATCGGACGCAAATTCAAAAATTTTGACGAGCCGGAGAAAAGAAAAATTCTGGGCATGCACAAGTTTGACGATCTTCCCAGAAGGAGCATAGATTTTTACTTACTGATTGCGACCGGCATGTCACTTTCGGTTTGCTTCTTTAGATTTTGGGACTTAAATTTTTAGTTAAGTAGAGCCTTTCAAATGAAAATGGTTAATGAATATTTACTAGTTTTACAATTTCCTCATTCATCCGCACTTTCTTGGAAAGTAACAGTATCAAAAACCAAGTCCAGGCAAAATCGAGTACCCGGGTGATCTGATTCCGGGTTTGAGCATTAAGCTTCGAGTCAAGTCGGGTAATAGAGTTCCACTTATTATGCTGTTGTCACAGTAATAGGCCTAATGACAGGTTCAAATATACACAGTTTTTGCGTCCACAAGGAAAATGATGATGGATGCGTGTTATCCATAATAATTTTGTATTACTGGACCATGCCTATTCCGCTGTGGTTAGTCACTGCCACTTGAAAGAAATGTCGTTAGTTGCCGAAATAAGACTAGACGAAGTTTTGGGGCTCCAACGGTGGAAGCACAGTATTGAAACTCAATTTTTATTTGATAAAATATTACTCCTGAAGATTATACGAAATATTACTCTTGAATAATATCGTATCGAAATATACCCGTATATTTTCGTCTCACACTGGTGAGAGGAAATCGTCAGCAACTAATAGGGAATTGAATATAACATTATATATCAACAATCACCAAATATGTGACGATTGTTGATACAAAATTGTTCTTTCCAATTCTCTACTAGTTGCTGACGATCAACCCTGACGAGTGTCAGCAGAAAATATTCGGGTTCAGTTCAATACGAATATATTATTCAATTACATTATATTGAACTTCTGAACCTCAACGAATCTCTGGTACTCTTGGAGCATTTTTTGTTAGAAAAGTTTTGCGCTGCCACAATGAATACAGAATAATATAACTTACCCTTGGATCTACAATGGTAGGTGGCGGTGTTGGTCCGCGGGCGCTTCCGGCAGGTGGAATATCTTCCGGTGTTTCATTGCCCTGTCCTTCAGGATCCACAGCGGCACCCTCTTGCCGCGCGATAATCGGTCTCGAGAGATGGGCCGCGGTGGACAGGTGACGATAGACGAAATGCTGGCCTTTGACGCTCAGCAAAAACTGACAGTTTGGAAACCATTTGGCGTGCTCGACCCAGGGAGCGTCTTCGTAGTCCCAATGCTGGAGACCTCCGTTGCAGTACCAGCATTTGACGCGGTCTCTCTCTCCTGCGCAAAAAATTTAAGGTATTTCTACAACTAATAACTATGTATCAAACTTTCATATCGGATCTTACGCAAGACACTAAAATTATACTTATTAGTATCATGAACTACAGTCGAGTCTGCTCAATTCAACCAAAGTGTTCGAATCAGTTGTTAGTTAGATTGTACAGTAGGCCTAGTGTATTTTGATACAAAACGATTCAAGAATTACTAGCAATATACTATTTACTGTACTACAGTGTTAAACACACATATAGGGCAGTAATAGTGGCCTACAGTAATTTTTCAAGGGCTGAAAGACTATCTTCACCCGATAAAAGTACTCCACAAAACAGTAGGAAAGAAAGCAAAGTTAGCCAGATAACTCTTGTGTACCATTCTGTTATACAAGACGGACGCAATTGTACCGAAGTAAAAGCAACTATAAGGCTGGCTCGACCTTATACGAGTTCATTGTCTATTGTTAGTGAATGAAACAGCTTTGTTTCACCATAATCGCTCGTCTTTTGATGAAACGAACAAAGTACTGTTGATTGTGTCATAACGTAACGATAAGAATTGCCACCCTATGTCCGAATTAAGCTGAGAATTGTCCGAAGTAACCTAGTTTGTTACTTGCAATTTTTACTTTTCTTGCGTACTCGAGCATTTGACCCTTTCAATCCCAGACCATTGTCTCTGTACACCTCGGATTCCTTGAAAATTGCATTTAATTGCACATTATCCAGGATTCATAGACTCACTAGTTTTCGGTTATTCGACGCGTGTGACGCATCACTATTTAGATCGCATCAAGACGCTCTTCGCTGTATGATTTAGGAATCATTTGGAGAACTAGATGTAACCGTGTGGGGAAATCTTCTGAAGGTGGTTTTGCGGTGAGAGAATATTCCCTCGAGAAGTTGTGGTAAGAACGTACTTTTGGCTAATTTATTTACATGGTTCTAGATTGAATATATTGAAATGAAGTGTAAGGTATTGCTTGTAATCATGTAAATATTACAGAAAAAAAAAACGGGAAGGGTCAATCAAGTCTTATTTGTTTTGTAACTCAGAAGTAACATAGGTGTAGGTAACGCGTTGGAGTGCGTCTGAAAAAGTGTATCTTCATTGTAGTTGTGAGTTGGTTCACAAGTGGAGCTGGCTGAGAGCTGTGATCTGGCAGGAGAAGGAAGACTTGACCATCACTATATTCTGTACTGTATGCACCTTATTTTCATCCGGTGTTCAGCTTTGTCTCATTAGATATATACTCAAGCAAAGATCATGCCCATAGATGCTATTCTTCATCAACTACCCATACTGTATAATATAGTTATTATGCTATTTTGTTAGCTGAAATGCATATTTACTCATTTCTTTCATTTCACCTTTCAAATTCATTATTTATATGTACATATTGTCTTGATTTTATCAACAGGTTCTACCAAGATACTGGGTGAAACCAAATGATGTACCCGTAAATGAGGGCATGCTTGTCATAAAAACGATGTAAAAGATTTGATGATTTGGTTCTTTTTATTGACCTAGCGCAAAATCAACAAGGACAATTTTGAACGTACTATGCAATGTATGGTGTTATTATAGTATACTGATGTTATCAAAAAATTATTCAACAAAAATTTCGTGAAACACGTCTTGTGGGGACAGATATAAATTGTCTAAGCGAACGCCTGGCACAGTGGCACACCAGTGAAGGGTTTGATAGCTTCCTTGCCTTACCGCAATGGGCGAAAGTCTCCTGTCAATACGTTCTCAATATGTTGGTGCTAGCTCGGAGTATTGGACAAGATGGCATTCACTACTGTACGAGCGTACGTACCCTGCCGATCAAATCGCGTAGTTGAGAAGGTTAGCATTGTTTAATCATCAATCATATTTTATATCTGTGTTAGAGCTCACAATTGAAACATGTTTTTCGGATTTGATTTACGGCTACTACTATTGTGCTATATATTATATAGTATATAATGTCAATTGAGCCTCACATCGCTTCTACCATTAAGAATAATATTTAGAATATTGCATTAGTGGACTTCCACGTTATTTCTGGTCCAATCAAAATCGGTTAACGTCCTAATCGTGATGTGGGCATTTCGGAAACACAATCACCCACTCATATGAGGGGGTTGGGTCTCAAAGAGAATCAACATTCCGATCAAAATTTTAGACATTTTAATTAGAATTCTAAGCGGTGTCACTTGTTGATGCATCACTCTTAAATATTTGCACTATCACTGTGACATACAAGTGTCCAAAAACAGATCATGTGTTAAAACACTTTCAACTAAAGAAGCAAGATTCCCCAGGAATCCCCCAGAGATCTCTAGATTCATGCATAGCAACCAACCAAATATGGATACTGAACTACAGATTTAGGGGTCCTTTGTTGTCGGTACAATGGAGGCAATATCATAACAATGTAGCTACCATTTGGTGAAATAAAACAGAGATGATGCAACCTCCCTTGTACTAATGAATCCATGGTAACAACAGAGCAGCCTTAAAAACTCAGAATAGTAATTAGTATCGAATTTCCGTTCAGTAAGGAGCTGTAGCTAGTTTCTAAATGTACGTAGTTAGTCATTGATCGCTACTTCGAAGTTGCAAGATGTATCTTCACATCTAACACAAAATGATTAAAGACGCTACAAACAGATGCAATTTTCAAAATAGATTCAGCAAGTAGGGGGCTACTGTGACGGCAGTTTCACCATGTTTTTATTACGGTTTCACGCATAAAAATGATCCAAACTTACCTCAAAGCTACTTTCTACTTCTAAACTCCAAAATGTAACGTAGTTCTGCTTAAAACCTTTAGTAATTGGTGCAAGTAGTCAAAATCTACTCGAGTACTTTGAAAAAGTAGGAGTAATGGTACTCTGTACTGACCTAATCTGTCATATCCATTATCAGATGTGTGGATCACACCGGAATTGAAAAAAAAAAAATTTCAGCTTTTTTAGGTTACGGTAAATTAGAATTATAGGTAGGCCTACATAGATTTTTCCAAATTAGATTAGAATTAGAATTATTGAATTCGTAAAAACTTGGAAATGGATTTAAATTCCGAATTATAAAGACATGCAACATAAATCGATTTCCGTTCACATCAAACCAGAGTTCATTCTTGAATGGCAATTATCTGTAGAGCAAGCTTGGCTGGATTTGCACCATACAGTTCTCCTGTAGCATTTACTGGATTAATTCAAAAAAATTAGAATAAAAATGAGGGCATAGAAACATTACCCAAATTAGATTGGATTAGATTACTGACATTCCACTCTAATTAGTCTAATAAGACGACTAGAATTATCTAGTTGTCCAAGTCTGTATCCGACGTAAATTCATTACGAATGCATAAAACCGCACAATTCGTGGTTACTAACCAAGGAAAAAGAAACCGGCTTGCGCGATTTCGTCAGGCGTCGCGGCCATCGTGCCAACCGGCCATCTGCTGTCGAAGGTGTCCAATCTCGTGGCTTCGCTCCTCATGTGCGGATTCGAAGGAAATCGGCAGGGAAAGTTCCTGCGTCGCTCTTGCTGGGTCTCGGGCTGCGTCGGGACTGGATAGTTGCGAGTCTCGGTGCCCAGGACAAATGGGCAGTTGGGAAAATGGGTGCGATGTTCCACCTGGAAAATTTCCATTCACAAATTTTTATAATCAGATTTGTAAATTAAGTGATGATACATTAGTATTACGATGCATATTGGTTCTGAACTTAAGTAGCTTGAGTCATTTCTCATGAGTAGCGCTGGACAAAATCGTGTACTTTAGTGATTCGTTTCTGAATAGAGTATTCAGATAGCTCTCATTATGTCATCATAAAACTACGAGTTCGAATATGTACCTTTTATGCGACCACAAAATATATACTGCCATTTCTAGATTACATTAAAGATAAGAAATGTCATTTCCACTGTTCTGCATGGCTTTGTACTAGATGATTTGCATGCTGCGATAGTAGCAATCGAGGTTTCAAGGGTTCAACAATGGAGAAATAGTATAGAAACTATAATTCTACTTGATAAACTAACTTTTAGTGGCAAGAAGTACATAGCTCCAGCAATCGAAAGGATCATCTCTCAAGGCTGGTGCGCATTTGCGATTCTCACTCTCGCACTAAATTGACCAAAATGAATGAATACGTCATCCCTGAAGGAAAAGCGGGAATAGAATTGAGCGGGGATCTGCATGTCGTCACTACCGTGCGTCAAGCTACTTTCACACGGAAACAAAATCGATCGATCTTCTCTGGCCGCAATTTGCACTGAGCATAGTATTCGCAGTGGAAAATCAACAGTCGTTGACAAGTATGAGTATTGTGCATAGGCAGGACGATAAGGTCGGGGTAAGCAGCCAAATTGACCAGCCGACAGAAGGCTACTTGAATTTACGCACTCTCACAATTGAACCCACAAAGGATCGGCATTCAATATTTGAAAACCAGTCAGCCTTCCCAGAATGAATTCTCACGGATGAACTCTATCGTTCTCTCCGCGTAAAAAAAAAACGAGAAAGAAGAGGCTCTTTACGTGCCGAGCAAGCAAGAGAAGAGAAGAGAAAGGAAGAGAAAGTAAAAAACACTGTACGCATACGATTTAAACAAGTCTGCACTATGCTTTACTACAAGACTTGAATCGTTACAATTAATAATGACAACCACCTTTTTTGCAATACCGCAATTCAAAATCACTTCACTCATGGTCCAGTTGAATATGTTTTGACAGCTACCCAGTAATTATGTCATACAGGACTCTCATAAAACAAATACGGTACTAAAAGTATCCACTATTTTCCAGAATTCAAGAGACATAAAGTCACAGCATACCGGCACGCTGTCGTGTACAGTCCAATTCCTGAGTACTCCGGCACAGGAAAAGCATTGGGTTCTGTCCATATCTCCGAGATAGAAGAAGCCGTTCTTCGCTAAATCTGCCGGCGATACAGTCGGCCGTCTGGTTGGCCAGCGAGCAAAAGAGACAAGCCTGATAATTCAAAAATACTAGATCCATGACCAGGAGTGTTATGTCTCCAGGTGATATCGTGGAATCCTTCACATATCACCGGACGAATGATAAATAGAGAAGGAACAAGTCATAATAATAGGAGAAAACGACAAGATACTACATCGCATTTTCTTTAGAAAAAGTGACACATCAATATAGGTATATATTTCGGAATGTTGCCTTGAAACACTTCATAAATTAGAGTAGAATTAGACTACCGGCACTTTGCTATAAATGACAACTTGAAATAAATCTAGTTTTACAAGTTTGCTTGCAACCGCTGGTTTGTGAGAGCAGAGGTGTAAGTGTGTGACCACTAAGTTACAGTGGCTGTCAGAAGTAGCATATTGGTAATCGTGCAAAAAATATATCCGTATATCTGTTGTAATTTACCTATCCAGCTCTCTGTTGAGATACAAACAGTTCAAGAACCGTCGGTGATCGGATGAAACCACGTTCGCCATTCTCCATTCTCTCGGTGGTTGTTGCGCCGTTGAGTTTCTGTTGACCAGGATACTTGGTTCGCCATTTCCATGGCCTTGGGTGATGATTCCACCTTGAATATTGAACGTGTTGCCAGGTCCGATTTCGATGGTGCCACCTTCAAAACGATTGATTTAACGTAATTCGATATTTCATCATATTAACGGGACTAGCACCAATAAAAGTTGAAAAGTATCAAAATTTTCAATTTATTTTTTGGGTAGAATGACTCACAGTTATTTGAAAAAACAACATCCATATCTATATTTTGCTAATTTTCGTTAGGCCTAGCGCCTAGGTATACCATGGTCTGAGTTACAAAACTTCGCAGCAAACTTTTGAAAACTGAATTTTGAGATTTCGAAACAAAATTTCTCCAAGATGAGTTGCGCATGATCCTCAAGACTTTAGCAACATGTAGGACTGTCCAATTACTTCTTAAAACAGGCGTTAGATCAGAAAGGGGCATCACAATTTTGAGGTTATCAGGTTGTCGTGTCGGAGCACTATCCATCTTGTCAAATCCAAATTCTCTGAGATAGAACTACGATTTCTGATATTTTCTTTACAGCATAGAGACACCTAGAAGCGATGCAAATTCCATGGTGATGGGGCTAGCCCTTCGCGAGATAGCGCTGTTGAGGTGCTAGAGACCCCTTAATATGAAAAGTAATCTGTTGAAAATTCCAGCAGACAGCTATCTATATTTGTTACAACATTTATAGCAACGTGGCACGAAACTTTCATTTTCAGCATCTAATGGCATAACACGCATTTCACATCGATCAATATTACATTCCTTGCAGCTTTTGTGCAAATGTACACTCAGAAGTGGTCGTTAACAAAGTGCTATTACTTTAACCGAGTTCTCAAATAGGTTTCGCCTACTTGTACTTCTTGCTCAATAAGTTACTCTGTGTATTTACACTGTCACTTAAAGCCGGGAGTGCACCATCCATAAACACATCCCAGTTGTCAGTCCCAGTCAAGCGGACGCGACACAAGAGAGATGAGGGACAAGGAGAAACGAGGAGCAGAAAGAGCTAGAGAGTGACAAGTTGCTTTCATGCGTAGGATTCCCATCCTTCAATCCCTATGTAGTACACGGGAAAAATAATTTGTTTCATTAGTGCTTATTACTGCTTATCTAGGCTACAGTGATTGATTTCGGGGCTAAATTTGCTATATGTCGCGATACAATAGGACAATAGGTGCGGTGCCAACTGGTATTGATATTGACAAAGGAAAGCTCATTTGTTTGTTGTCATATGGGTTTGGTATGCGTGTATGAAGCCCTTTGATGGCCACTTCAAGGGCTTATATTCTCGTGTCGGTGTCGCTCAAAGAAATTACACATGCTACGATTCCTAAAACAATCTAATATCACTGACAGGAAAACATCACAGTTTTTGTATTCTCCGAGTTTGAATGCATATTATCGAGACGTCACAGTCACGGCTGGGCGAATATTGTCCCCTATCAGTTGCTATGACACAATCCCACTAATATCACTGAAAGAGGAACACGAGACTATTCTGAGCACGTCTGCTTACCAAGCAGACTACACACAAAGCCTGCATAGTTTACAAGTCAAAAATACTCACCGCCCCGCTGGACTCTTTCAGGTAGATCCCTCGGATACCGTACTCTAACCAAATCACCAGTTCTTGGATCCCGTTGCTCCAACACTTCAACCTGTTATATGGAAGCAGATGAAATGGTCTGACGCTGCCATATACGTAGAAACTATGCCGGGATCGCACTGCCAATACTTGAAAGCAACTAAATAGATAATAACCTGATGCGGTCAAAGTAATCACCGTTACTACTCAAGTAGAGGTAACGCCATAAATTCCAACTAAATTACTAATATCAAGAGGGGAAGTAGGATATAAAATGCATAACAACTACTTGGGCAAGTATTTTGATAAAACAGAATTGGTCAAGAGGCCACATGCTTTCAGCAGATATTCAGAGGTGGCGACATTTGAAATTACAGGTACAGGGGCACTATTTCACACAGTTTTTATGACAATTTCACTCACAGAATTTAAGAGATTTCAAATTACTTAGTAGAATTGGAATCGGTCTATAACCATAGTGACCAGATATATTAATAACAAGACCTTTACCACAATCAAATAAACAATCATGGCATGCATAATAAAGATAAATTCAATTACATTTCAATATTATATAGCAGTGGTTTCCCCTAACTACTTGAGTGTCGGAGTACATATGTATGGTGCCGCATAAAAACCTCAAGCACTTGAAACAAACATTTAAAAGCATATATCTCCGGATTACATTATCTGGCTAATTCGAAAGCATGCACATAGACTCCTACAGATTTTATATTTGTTATTTTAGCAATTATAGACGCAGATTTGCAAGCGTTATTCATTGAAACAGACTGCAAATGCATATCATTACTACAGCATAATGTACATGTCGCGAGTGATAGCTCTTCATACATAAATGAACGTATTGCACAAGTTTGCGAGGGAATATTCGCCGAGTAATATTGGACTTATTATGAATTATGCTTGATTATTAGCCGTTCTGTTGATGGGTCTATCACTAGTTGAACTCACGATACATACCCTTAGGTGACGGGTATTGATCCATACGATTGACATTAGTCTGCTGGAATTCTCGTCCCGGTTTACAGAAGCGGCCTTGAGCGGCTTAGACATAGCTAATATCCATGATTTTAGCATTGATTTTAGTACAGAAATTGACAGGAAGAATTCATAGAAACAAACAACCACTCTCGATCATAATTTTGTGGAATATTCAGGGAGAGCCGCAGTCAATGAGAGCCACAAGGATCCAGGCTTGAATTCAGTCTTAAATCACTGTGATATAGCCTCAAACTATCAATACACGAGGGCCTTATCAAACCGACACCCTACTAGACCATCGTCTTTTCAACCTCAAAAACGATCAACAAAGCTACAGTGCAAACTGTACTCCTGTCTATCCTCGTTGACTTACTTCAGTGTTTCTTGCATTAAATCCCGAACCAGGTCCTTGAAACCTCGCAAACAAACTTGCGCTCGGAACATTCCCGCATTCTCTACCTCTCGGAAATGGACACGAATCCCTACGGCAAACGAAAAAGGATGCAAACTACATTCGAATCCGCATAATTCGGACACCGGATAACCCGGGCAAGTGGGCAACCGTTTTACTCAGCCGAAACAGAAATTTTGCTGTTAATTGGAGAATTCTCCGCCTAATTCGGACACAGGTTCGCAATTCCTACTGTTAGGTGATGACTCAATAAACAGCATAAGATGAATGATTATGGTGAAACAATGTCATACAGTAACAATGAACTCATAAGGCTATACGAGTTTCATAGTCTCTTCTAGTAGAACAGAAAGGTTTAATTCTTACTGTTTTGTGGTCATGTGATGTATCCTACTTTTATCAAGTGAAAATACCATTTCAGCCTTTGCTGCATGGCTAAGATGGCTTAGCACTGTGTTTGAAGAATTACTGTACCATTTTATTTCGTATATGTGTGTATTGCAGTATTAAATATTTGTTGATTTGTTTGGTATGGAAATACTGTACAATACAGTTAACCTGAAGGTTAAAGGGGCACTGCGCTCTAAAAATGATGTGGTCTCAAATTGAAGGTAAAAACGAACAAAAATTTTTGGCCGCAGCCATTTCCTTCAGAACGCCACCGTAATGGAGCTGCAATTTAATGAAATTTCTTCAAGACCAGCTGCCGCGGCTGCTTCACCCGTTCCATGGCACGATGTCTTCATCGTCGCACTTGCTCGACGCGATATGGCAGTCACGCAGAGAACGAAACTTGGACACATTTCCTTCATAACATCGGCTGACAACTATCTAAAATTCGTTCTCTGCGTGACTGCCTAATCGCGTCGAGCAAGTGCGACGGTGAAGATATCGTGCCATGTAACGGGTTAAGCAGCCGCGGCATCTGGTCTTGTAGAAATTTCAATAAATTGCAGCTCCATTACGGTGTCGTTCTGAAGGAAATGACCGCGGCCAAAAATTTTTGTTCGTTTTTACCTTCAATTTAAGACCACATCATTTTTAGAGCGCAGTGCCCCTTTAACTCTTGTGTTATGCGATCAGTGTAATTACTGAAATTCATTCAGTACGCAACGGTATGGTGTTTTTACTGCATTGTCTGCCTTTATGCATAACCTTTAAATTTGCTGAATTTGCAGAAGAGACATGTAGGTAGCACTAGCAGTAATGCTCTACATGTTACCTTTTACATGCACAACAGAAAAGGCGGTCTTGATTTGAGAAGGAAACTTCGATAAAACAAATAGTTCAGTTTGTTGCTATGGTACATTCCACCTTTTTTTACTCGTATAGTCACATGCAAATATTTAAAGAATGACGATGATCGAAATGGCAAGCGTACTGCAGGAATGGATACCAATAAAATTAAGAAATTGGACAAAACGTTTATGCCTGAGAAAGTAGCGTTAAACACTGATGGCTATTAAAACAGACAGATTATTGCTCGAAAACATTACAAATCTGAGAAAATCTGATATTCAAATCAGAATGGGCAAATACTCTAATGATCTAAAATACTGCTTGTAAATAACTTACTTGTGCCACTTCAATTCTAATGGGTTATCGCTGCTCTCCCATCGTTCCACCGTCCTGCCACAAGCGAAACATTTCACTCTGTCGGTGTAGCCAGTAAAGTAAAATCCTCCTTTTGCAAGGGCTTTTCTATCCATTGCAGAATGAGCTGGATAGTTGTTGAATGTCGACAGCCTGTAGGATTCCACTCTCACATCTCCTACAACGATTTCATGAGCGGTCTCATAAACATATACAAAACTACCCAATTTGTGCTGGAGGTAAGATGATGTTGAAGGTTTACATAACAGATCGGTTAGTTGAGCTGGTGTGACTGGGTGAGCACTTGTTTCTTGTAATATTCTTATTTACCATGCGAGGGCCATAGAAATATACAGGCCTCTGATATAGCAGGTCATGACAGGAACACACTTGTACGAACTACTGAATTTTTAAAACTCGCAACTAGAAATAGAGCTAACAATCTTTGACAATCCGCAACTAACTAATTAAACATAACTAACTATTAACTAATAACTGATAATACGAACTACTGAATTACAAATGAGCTAAGAAAGATTGGAGATAGAATCGGCATTCAGAAGGACAGGGTTTCCAGTTTGAAATGAAATGGGGGTTTTGGCCCCCGAAACCCTCCTCCTGGCTATGCCACTGTTAGTAGTGATGACTCTGAGCTGGCAAAGGCTGCAATTTACGCCAAATGACGACACACGTTTTTTAGTTGTTCTACAACTAAATTATTTTTAAAATGAGCAGCTAGAACTAGAACTACTCACTTTTTAACATCCGCAACTATAACTACTCAAAAAACCTTCTTGTTAGTTGACCGTCAACTATCTACATTGGTAGTTGGTACAAGTCTGCACAGGCAGTTTATCGTCACAACAACAGCATGGTACCATTTCTGAAGCAGTCATTGGAAGATGCTTACCTGGTGGTATATAAATGCTTTGTTGGCCAGGAGGATCTCTTATGTCATCTGATACCCTTCCGGGCGCGTCTGAAGCAACTTGGACAAGACTTGTTTGATAATTTTCAGATCTGAGAACACAGAATAACCCAAAATTGAGATATCTTGTAAGGCCAAGGGTTAACTGATTAATCAACAAAAACAGCTAGTATTTGCATCAATATGAAGTTTGAGTTTTAAATTCACAGAAAGACTGGACTATCATGCTTAATTCCTTACCCAGTATGAAAACGACATGTTGCGGTGTGCCAGATACTGCTTTCAGGCCATGAACAAATATCATCAAGTGGATGTCTTGAATCACAACTGAAAATATACAGTGTAACAAACGGATTAAAATTCCATTAGCATTGAGAAAGATGGATCCATTGGTTTAATGCCTTTCTGAGACATCCTAAAGTTTTGTCTCCTCCCATTGCGTCAAACATTAGGCGGAAAAAGGTAATGGGAAGTTTGCAATTACCGGCATATCCCTACATGTCAGATTGCAGGTTCAACTGTTTAATGAAAACAAGTCCAATTCTGTAGACAGTAATCTGGTCTCGAGTTGCATGTAGTCGGGTTTGTTTCTTCGTCATTGTATCATGGGGGACAATAAAATCACTTTCACATATGGAGAGATTGTCACTTGCCCGAAAACAAAGTAGGCTACTTAGACCTTTTCCTAAAATTCCTTTGATATGCGCATGATTTCTTTATTAGACTGCTTTCACATCAATAGGTTTTACTGCTGAAAGAACAGTCTTAATTTGTCCAGATTCTATGCAATACGATGGCCAGGGCGGATTAATTTAGATCTTGTGCTCGTGCGCAATACAGCCATCTGTACTAATTTGAAATGGGAAAGTATCTGGAACATTCCGTCATTTTTTAAAGAAGTTCGCTGTTACTAACCAACAGCAATCCTTTAAATACTAGTCGCCTATTTCAAAAACAAACGAGAGCTTCCGGTTTTCACAATTCTTATTCGTTATGACGGGCTGACTTAAACTTAGTCATGGGAACAACTTATCGTACTCAATGGATCGGCTACTCCTGCCTATGACAAGTTTGTCGTATTTCTTTCATGTCGACGGGAACTATGTCACTATGTTTAGGTTTGAAATTTGTCTGTTGCTCCATGCTAAATTCTGTATTGCAATCTGATATTTGGAGTCAGGATATTAACTCAAATAACAACGTTTCGACACAGAAATGCCTAAAGAGAGATAGTTACAGACGGCAAGAAAACATATGATGAAGCAACAGTGGATAATTTGACATTACAACCAAATTGGATAAACATTCATACTTTGGTTCCTGAAGCATATTCTGCATGTGCATATTGCCATATGAAGCCTCACTTTACATAGTTTTAGCCTCGACTTTTCTTCTATGCCGTGGATGAAGGTTAATTCACAGATAAGAGTTATGTCGTATTTCTCATCGCACTTAGCACACTAGTATTAATGTATTATGTAGGCTACTATGCCAATATTTAATAACTGGTCTCGACTCCAATAAGTTTCAATACACCGCCGTCAACACATAAGTGGAAATGGAAGCTAGAGAAATACAAGTGCATAGGCCTATCCGAAATCAATAGATCTACACTTTCTAATAAATACCTAATGCATGGTTGGAAATTCGATATCGTTGTTATCAGTCCATCCTGCGGTTCAAGCATATTGGAGTATAGAAGGTTCAAAGGAATTTGAACTACAAATTCAGAAATTGTGCCACTGAGAATCTGGTGTTGCATAAACAATTGACAAATTACGCTGTATTTAGCATCCAACATGCATTGCACAATGAGCAGCACTTGTGAGTAATGAATAAGAATAACCCGCACAGTGATAATTCTGGAGTGCATGTGTATCAAAAAAAGCGATAATGTCGGTATGTCGCATTACCACATCTACAGGAAATGCAAGGCTTACCTGGTAGAACAGGTTTGGTGAACCGAACTCGGGAAAGCAAGTCATACCAAATGATTAGTGTTGTGCATTATTGTTGCGTACATGTGACCATTACTATAAATGAGTACAAAATATGTGTAGCAATTTTATCAAATTAAACGTCTTGTCACACTGCATTATATAAATCTAGATATCATTGTGCCTACACAACTACACCAACCTGTAACATTGAGCAAATTGTCCATTCCAATAAAATCCATTCCGAGCAAGTAATCGTGCTGGTACCCTTACGTTGTCGACATTTCGAAAGCTCTCTTCGCGTGAAACCAGATCTTAATTAAGTATTTTATATTATAAAACGATGAACATCAACTACATCATTTTTGAGCTCTAGACAAAATAAACGTTACAAAACAGATCCTTCTAAGTTCTAACAATCATGTATTCATGCTACATATGATATGAGTTGAGAAGTATTTCTTCAAGATGTCTCATACCAGGGGTCTCCAATCTTTTTGCAACCAAGAGCTACTTCTTAGGTACTGATTGAAGTGATGAACTAACATTTGCTCCAGCCGTTTACCCGTAGCAGACTGAATTTCCAACAACTGCAATTTCCTCAATATATCACGATTATGAATGTTATAATTGCGCCGTACCATAAATAAACCGATGCTAGATTTTGATTGATAGCGATCACCGACCAGAAAAGGTCTCTGAATTAAGATTATAACTGGTGAAGTCATTAACTGTTAGCTGATGCAATAATGGCATGTCGGTCAAGGATCTAAGTAGACATGGCCATGCAAAGTGTTCAATGCCACAGGATCAAACTCTGTACAAAGACTCTCACCGTCCCTAATTACTGTTGTTGTTGGATATATAACTCGACGTTTTTTACGCCACATTCACTCCTGCTAAGTTAATAGAAAGAATTGGACACCAAAATCGCAAAAATATCTATGCTACGAGCTACAGTAAACTCAATTTGTTTTTTCGCGCTACACCGCTTTTTATCTAGCTAGAAAAGCTACATCTGGACACCTGTTAAGTATAAGCTATGTTACATATATCAATATTCGCAGTCTAGCGGTCAAAGATGATGGTTTTGTGACCGCAATGTTGTGAAGTCACAAAAATTGCCGATAATTTTTCAGCTTCAATGGCTGATAGCGATAATTCGTTCAAAGTGTAATATCGTCCCGATATTATCGGCGAACCGATAATAGGTCGGGTTTCAGTATGTGCCCTCTACAGACATCTGGTTAGAATACCAGGATTCCTGACACGCATTTGCGATGAATAAGCATGATATCTCAAGAGTTACTCTCCATCTGGGGACTTGGAAGTACGCTCCATCTCGCATTGCGTAGAGATGGAGGTTTATGCTATTTGATTAGTGGTAATCTACTATTTTATCTGAAAGAGTGGCATGCTCTACACAGCACATAGATAAACTTAAAATCATCACTCCATCCTCGGTTTTCTAAAATTTTCATTTGAAATTATGGCTCGGTGGATTGTACCATATCATCTCAAAATTTGTAGCTGAGAGTTGGCTTTGTTGAGGATGTTGGATTGAAGAAGTCTGACATATGCTTTAAGAATCGATAATATTATGGTGGCAACCAAAGAACCAATGTATTTTCATTTATGAAAAACCTTGCTTGTCATTGCAATTTGCAGTTTCACAACGACATTCCGCCGCCCAGTATCATCAGATACTGAGTCACATATGATATGGCATTTTCAAATTTTCATGATATTCCTCGAATCGGTTTTCTAGACCGCTGAAAATATGTTGAGTTGACTACTTTCGCCTTTTCGAACAGCTAGTTAGATTTGTGTCGGACAAATTGAAATTATACGACATATACAGTCTACATCTAAAATCGAAATTAATATTTATTAATTATTTAATTTTGTCTGTAATCAAGAAAACGATCGGATTAATTCAATCTGGACAATCACAATTTACCAAAATACTATTTTAAATCTTCGTAATTGGAATTGTGTCAGTTAAATTCAAATAAGTCGATATATATATTATATAGTCTGTATCTACAAAAAAAGCATATCCTTTCATACAGTGAAAACTGGAAAATTTTTGTGCGGGAGGTTTTTGTTTAACCAGTCTTTACTGTTGTTAATTTTGAAAACAGGACACAAAAGTTCATTGTTTGTGACTACAGGACAAAAAAAACTTTCAATTTTATTTTCTAGTCATAACCCTAATGCACATACACCACTGTACTTTTCCGTGCAAACAGGCACCAAATGGTGGCGGGATAGCGCAGTGATATAATCCACGGCTGCAACACCAATGGGTTGCGGATTCGAGTCCGACCGAGGTTGACTCCAGAATTCCTACCCAATTGCTGGAGGTCCTCCTTGCTATCTCATCTGTATAAGCGGTGTCTTATAAAAGCCTAGAAATAGGCTGTGATACAAGTTGGCAGCTACGGAATAAAAATGAAGTAAATTGGCCGGGGGTAAATGGTTATAGTAGTCGACAAACACCATGAATACCTCAAAAACAAACATTGAATGGTCAAAGCCTTGGAAGGAATATGTCGAAATACAGTACAATCAGTAGTACATCGCACCACCATGAATACCACAAACCCACAAACAAACAAAGGCACAAAAAGTTTGGTGCAGCCTGGTGCGCTTTCAGGTGGAGGTCATTTTGCAGTGTTTCAATTTCAATCTCCAATTTCAATAGATTTCATTATTCCGGACAGCAACAACGATTACAGAAAGTTAGAAACATCGTATTAAACTGCGTTGAGGGTAGAAAATCAAAGCTGTGTCAAAAGTGTTTATTGTTTATAATATATATGTACTGTACTGTCATTTTCATGTTACATGTTAGTGTGATTTAAACAAGAATAGCTAAATCAAACAGTCTGTGTATATGAAGGCCCAATGATAAGTGCTGAAATTGGAGCTATTTTTAGAACAGGCTCGCGGGCTACTCATCGCAGGCACCACGTTGGTGATGGTGACTCCTGTCTTAGACTATATGGAATGTCTATTAAGGCACATTTTGATACTAATTCTGACCACCTGACTATTTGGACTTGGAAAGACTAGAATACACATTGCTGATCTGTTTGGAGCAAACTTGTCAATTAAGTGTTCTCTGCTTTAATAATCCTCATGCCTACATTGTTTCCAAAACGAAATAGGTTTGATTGGCTGAAAAGATGGGTGTCAGCATCCTGAAGGCAGATACAAGGCGATAGGAGTGAACGGAGCAAAGGACGAAAGTGCTTCAATTTTTCAAAATATTTGACACCAGTCATTTCTTTGGTTCAATCATATTGACTACGCCAACTTCTATATCAAAGTCACTTTTTTAATTGAGTTTAAATATTCATAATAGGAATAGACGAGACCTATCCCATAATTGCAGTTTATATGTAGCTGAGTCTCCGCAATGACAACCATCCAAAAGCTAACATACACTGAATTAACAGTAATACCAAATATATATATAACTGATTCAGTATAGTTGACTCAAAATGAAGAGTTCGTGTTTGCGTTCAGTAGAATGTGTGTAGCTAAGCGTGGTTCCGGAACCACTCGCGCGGAACGTTACGCGCGATACTAGAGTGCACGCCCTATACTCATAGTCCGCTCATTACATCATGCGCCAGAAATAGCCAGACTGTTTTCCTCACCGGCTGCTTAAATGAGAGTAGTTGTAGATGTTTACAGATGTTGAGCTTATTCGGCAATAGTCGGTCAGCAAGGTTATGAAATATTTTTCAAGTCTAGACGAAATATTTACCTGTGCTACGTTGCAGCAAAGTTTTTGAAACATTAAATAATCAACATTATGTTAATTGAATGAAAATGCAGTCAGTGCCATAGTCAATAACAGGAGATATCGCCTTCAAACAATTTTAACTGCTTGCTTGATCTTAGACATGCATCAGAGACACTTCGTTAAAATATACCAGGCAGAACAGTGTACCCCTACGCCATGGCCTAATAACAGAATCTTGCCAAATTTATAAACAATTATACAGGCCTACTGCTAACACTATGAACAATTATGCCTATACTTATATAGTGTAACTTGTATTAAGATATCCATGGTGACAAAATATCCGTTTCAGCATATTTTATCATTAGGATTTGAAATGACAGCCAACATGTCTAGAGATCGCTAGCTACATTAAATCTCTAATAATATCACCTGCCTAGTCCCCATAGGAAATCATTAAGTAACATTGATCACAGAATGAATGACCACATTTCCAGTTATAAAATCACTACAACAATGATCGAATGACCAAGAATGTATGTATTAACGAGTGCTGCCGTGATCCATGATGATGCGGATCTGTAGAACTATGAAAATTACACAATAACTGAAGTTTTCTGCATGCTTGGTACTAATAAATCGATATTGACGTAAATCTTAGTACAGTTGAGCTAACAATGAAATCAGCTTTAACATCAGACTGGTAAAATTGACTATCTTGTGCAATAAGCTGAAATGTTCGTACAGCCTTGTCACAATATACTGTGCCTAAAGAACCTTCTATCATCATGTAATCCATTACCGTATAACAAGAGAGACATTAATCACTTAATCAGGCCATTGCTTAATTTTCCAATCTTGGGTAGGCTATACATCATAAGTTGAAACAATCGAAATAATAATGGGTTCATACTTGCATAAGTTCCTGGTCCTGGTGCTCCTAGATTTACCGACGGCTCTTCCAAAAACAAGCATTGCTCAGTTGTTTCCCAACCAGAATTGTGAGACGAGCTATTGCATCCTTCTGGCAAACCAGACTTTTCCTGTTTTGTATGATCGTTTCGGGATCTCAATTGTTTATTTCCTGGTGTTTTTCTTGAAAACTCTTTCAATTCCTCCAGAGGGTCGTCGATTAAATCGTGTTCGGAGAAGCATTCCACAACATGCAGCAATTTCAATTTTCTTTTGTACACATTTTTCCATGACTCTCTCAAATTGAACCAATCCTTATCGATCTTATAGTGAGGCTTATACAAAAATCCTCGAAAACTTACTGTGACTCCGTTGATCTCTATGACTCCGTTGATCTCTATATAAAGTATGAAAACATACTCCGTTCTCTCACTTTCAAAGGATTCATCTTTTTCTCTGTTGCCAAATGTGTAGCTCAACATTATATCCGCAAAAAAGCCGTTAAGGAGTATTGACTTCAAAGCACCTTCATTGCTTCGAGTCTCGGCATCAGGTTTTTTATTTGCATATTGTGACTCCTTGTTAGATGAAGGATTCTCTGTGAATGCCCTTTCATTTCGAGATCGACCACATGTTTGAATAGTTTGATCACTTTCTGGATTTGCAATAACAGTGTCTTCATTTACATCCATTTAGAATCTGCTTTCAGTGCTAACTGTCATTTGGCAGCAAGTGGAATTCTTAAAACATAATGCAATAATGTCGTTACAAACTATAGTGGTAGATAAACGGTCGCATTCAGCTGGTTCACATTGGTTCCATAGCACTGTCTCACAAAATTCATGAGATCAGCGAACCGGCTTGCATTACTGATTATTACTGTGAATGACTTTTTAAAACAGAACCAGCTGAAAAAAATATGCGTTTCAATTGACTGGCAAAAAAATTGAATTCAATCACTGTAGATAATAACATAAGGATCTAGATGAGAAAACATTGACTGCATGGCTTGGCACTCACATTAGGCTAGCAATTTCTGGTAGCTTCGTGAACAGATATGGCAATCTTATTGCTGATCAAATCTAGCCAAAAGTTACTGTCACAATGATTCCGAAAATATAAATTATAACCTCGTAAGAGCACTGCAACGCGCCAAAATTGTTGGAAATTGGCATTGTTCCAAACAATCAGAGCGCAAAATAAAAGCAGACTGCATGACGATGGCTAGTGTCACAAGCAACGCAATAGTCTCAAATACAGAGTTGGGAGCTCAGCCAGGTGAAGACCAAGTACTGTCGACTCTGCTTAATTCGGACACTTTCGTTCCACTCATTTTTGGCCAAATTGAGCATAGAAACAGCTTTGTCTGAATAAAGCGAAAAATCAATTGTCCATTTTGATAATTTATTCATTGCAGAAATTCATTAAAACCCTCAGCTTTTCGAGCTGACACTCTTCAAGGGCAATCATCAGCAAATGGAGAATTTTAAAAACATGCATCTAGCTACATTGCATACTACCGATTATGACGTCATAGAAACAAACAACATGAAGTACAGGCAAACCGCAGAACGCAGATAGTAGCCAATTCTTAGATCGACCAAAAATTCCTTCTGCTGACACAAGCGCGGTCGGTGGATTTTAATATAAGTCGACCCCAGTGAAGATAGATGGAAATGAGTGCGGCCTCTACCTAATATAGAGAATCTTTCATCGCGATACTTTTTAGCGCAAGATGCATTCTCAGCCAAATGCTTGCCGATGGCAGAGTTCATAGCCATGGCCTGATTACGTTCACTACAAAAAATAATTTGCAATTTTGGTCTGAAATTTAAGACATTGAGAAGATTTGCTCTCATTTTCAGCAAATGTAGTCTTACTGATGAAATGAAGTCTTAAAATTGAGACTGATTCAGCTTTTTAAGACCATATTAAATTGTAAAGATTATTCGGTCTTAAAATTAAGAATGATTCAGCTTTATAAGACCATATTCAATTGTCAAGATTATTCGGTCTTAAAATTAGGACTGATCAAACTTTTTAAGACCACATTGAATTATCAGGATTATTCGGTCTTAAAACTGAGACCAATAAACACTTCTTAAAAGACACATTGTGCTTATTGGGACAGTTTTTGATGTATCAGTTTTTCCGGTCTTGTTTTGAAGACAAATTTTGCTAATCAAGAAACATCATGGTCCGTGGTCTTATAAATCAGAATGGTAAACTGTCATGAGCCAGGACCAGGAGCACAAGACGTAATTAGCTTTCTTTGACAAATTTTGATCCATCAAAGGTCATTGCAAATACAATCTAGCGGTGGCTTGAGAGCGGAGAGCCAAAACGTATTTGGTGGAGCCATGTTTGTCCATTTCTCGCTGGTCACATGTCACACTTCAAATAAGTTAAATACAGAATGCATTTGCGCCAGAACAAGAATTCAAAGTACTGTACCTTTTCACTGACACAATGGTAGTGGCATGTCGCACCCACCACAAATACTATACTCTAATTAAATTATATATTGTTTTGAGGATTGTATACAAAGTGATAAGTGGAATGGACGAGAATGGCCGCCAGGCCTTCATAGTCTGAACCCCGGGGATGCGGTCAGATTGGTGGCTCTCTCCCCAGACACAAGTACAGTGGCGGCGGGACAAGTGAACATGTGACATGTGAATACCCCGGCCCCAAAGCACTCGTAGTATTTTGATGTAATTTGTCTCTTGATTTTAAGCGACAATGGTCTTATTTTCAAGCAATTTCGGTCTCAATTCTGAGACGAAAAATTCTTTAAGTGACTTTTTATAAAAAAAAGTCTTATTTTCAAGCAATTTCGGTCTTAATTTTGAGACGAAAATTTCTTGTTAAGACCGATTGGTCTTTAAGACATTTTTTCATAAAAAGTCACTTCAAGACAATAAGACCAAAATTGTCTTATTATTTTTTGTAGTACGTTCTAGTAATCGCAGATCAGTTACAGCTGCATCTTCGCGAGAGTCCAATGTGCGCGATCTGATAACGTTCGGAACATGTTGTTTGATGCGTTCCTGCAAGCGCTGAGTTGTTCTTCCCCCGTACCGACAATCACAGTGGCACTTGTAATCATAGACTATATTGCTTTGTTGAGAAGCAGGAAGAACATCTTTGCGCGTTGCAGGAAGCAATTTTTTGGTGGTAAACACATTAGTTTTTACGTTATCGTAACAGCGATTTAAAGAAGAAATCAATTGCTTTTCAAAACGCGAAGCGCAATGAACAGTTGTTATGTATTTGATTAATTGCAGCTGCGCTATACTGCAGTAATTGGCACTGATCACACAAAACACACAGGAGTTATACTTTCAAGTTACTTGTATTGTAGGCTACAGTACCGGTAAAACACTCGTAAGGGTTAAAATAGTTCAGTAATTCTTCCAAGGGCTGAAAGACTATTTTCACCTGATAAAAGTTTTCGTATACCCTTTGCAAGCCCCTTGCCAGTAATAGTTAAATCATTGATAAGAACTATAGTTTTAGAAATTATTTTTCACTTCGGAAATCAGTAAACCTCGGCTGGGCGTATCGCAGTATACGAATCATGTATTACAAAGCAAGTTAAGCAACACACACTAGCGAAATGATACATCTGTGAAGTAATGATCAAACTGCAGCAACGCAAGGTGCGATGCAATGAGTATGGTCGAAAAATACCAATGCTGTCCGGCTCTTTCTCCTGAGCTGCAGTCTCGTTTGGTCTGACAATATTTTTGCGTCACAATGCAAAGTTCGAGGCTGATTTTGGGGGGTTCCAGGGTTATGAGCACAATAAAATTTATATTTTTGTAGTCAGTACAGCAGCAGCTTTTCATTGATACACGTTTTATCAAATTTAGCGCTCGGCAATCATGTCAAAAATGGCCCAAAAATTGCCTTTAGCCAAATGGAAAGTGTGACGTAGACCAATCGCAGTGAGTTATGAGGTTTGCTTGGCTCCAGACCATTATAGGACACTATGGTGGCACTGATTCCGAAAAATCTAATTATTCATAATGCAAGAGCACCAGATGACAAAACCCCTCAAAATCGCCAATGAATGTGAAATTCGGCTTTATTGCGTAAAATGGCACGGCAGAGAAACAATAATAAGGCGAATCACATCAATCAACCTCACTGACTGTTGGCTAGCAATTCAATTCAATCTAATATTAACAATTTCATCATTTCAGTTCACCACAAGACAGTGATACGGGGAAGAGATAAGAAGGTGTCGAAACGACTTGGAGAGTTGTAGTAGTCTTCGAAATCAGACACCCATCTGGCCTAGGCGATGTAAAAAAGAGGCATGCACCTGCAGTCTGCACACTTAATGAAAAGTATAAGCAAAGCAATCCGACAATCGCAGCACAGAGAAACAATACGCAATCGACTTTGTGAACTGACGAAGTAGTATCAGTCGTATGTCGTAGTATTAGTCGTGTAGTTGCGACGAATCACATGTATAAAGAATTGAGAAATATTGACATATTTAATTCTCTACTAGTTGCTGACGATTAATCCTGGCTAGTATCATTCGAAAATATCATGGTTTATTTCAATTTCGATATAATCCGATTGTTTACTAAAGTTCTGTACCTCCAATATTCTCTTCAATAATTGAGGAAGTTTAATCTATATCCGAGTAGGTGATTGTGTGATTTGCCCAATTTGTCATAAATAGCAGGGTTTAACCATAGTCTCCTACATGGTGTGGGCACAAGCAAATCTCACGGTTCAGTAAAATTGGTTCACGTCATACTTTCCATTTGGCTAAAGGCAATTTGACGATAATTTTTGACCGGCTTGCCGAGCATCAAATTTGATAAAACGGGTATCAATCGAAAGCTGCCGCTGTACTGATAGCGAAAATATGAATTGAATAGTATACTCATATTGAAATGAGCCCGAATATTTCCGGCACTCACTCTCGCCGCGCAGCCACTCCTCATCATCATCATTGGTTTATTATAGGCTTACCATACGTCCTCTTTTAAGAGGATTTGTCCTCTTTTTTGGCTTTTTTGAAAGTGTCCTCGGAGGACGCCCTTTTGTCCTCTTTTTTTAGATTTTGTCCTCTTTTTTAAAAATTTAGGTGAGATTTAGAGGAAAATGCGAGTGATATGCCGCAAATTAGCGCAGAAGTGAAGCACCGGCGGGTATTTCGGAGGGAAAAGCGGTGATTTTAGCTCTGAGCGTAAAGAAGACCTTTTTTTTTAGTCAACCGATCACGAAGTGGGAGAAATTTACCGGTTTTTGAGAATTCTTCTCCAGTTTTGCATGTCTAAAATTTCTGAAAAAGTGTCCTCTTTTTACATTTCCAAAATATGGTAAGCCTAGTTTATTAGCAATTTTATCAGTTCAATACACCACAAAAAATGCGATACAATGAAAAGAAAGGAAGATGTCGAAGCGACTAGGAGTTGTATATGGAATCAAACACCCACCTTGGCCTAGGCGATGTAAAGAGGAGGCATGCACACTGAATGAAAGTAACAAAGATAGTATAGAAAAAGGAATTAAGCGACAAGAAATAGGGCGGCATGTCATGGGAAGCGAGATCGATAGGTCAGTCGTGGTCCGGTAATCTTGAGGATGGACTGTATTTATTTAGTAGTAATTGCTTGTATTTCGACTTGAATGTGGACATGCTCGTCGACTGCCGGATGGCCGGCGGGATACTGTTCCACACATCAGGTCCGGCATATTTGATAGAGCGATGATCTTTTCGGTCGATCATATGATATTTGGACGACGTGGACGCGCGTGTGTTGTACTTGTGCGCTTTTGATTCAGAGGTAAAGAAGTCATTGAAATATTCGGGGCAACGACCGCAGACAAGGCAACGACGCTCTCGTATCGCCAGACCGCATTGTTGCGTCACTATGCCACTCTGCATAACAATGGAGAATTCGAAGCTGATTATGGGGGTTCCTGGGCCATGAGCGAAATAAAATTTACATTTTCGTAATCAGTACAGCGGCAGCTTTCGATTGATACTCGATTTACCAAATATGATGCTCGGTAAGTCGGCCAAAAACTACCGCCAAATTGCCTTTAGCCAAACGGAAAGTATGGCGTGGAACAATTTCACTGAGCCGTGAGATTTGCTTGAGTCCACACCGTATAGGACACTATGGTATAACAGTAAGCACATGTCAAGCGAAGAAAGTCGGCAGCCATATACAACGCATAGAAATCGAGTCCACAGATGGATGGGGTAAACGCGAGTGAGCACTTCACCCTGTAGATTATGAATACAACGGAGGCTTTGAATCCCGTGTTAGGAGCATGTTATTCGTGAGTAAAATATAATTTTTTATCATCCACTATATATAATAGCATGAAGCTATAGCATGAAGCGCGGTCCGCCCTGCGAATAAGTAATATGACGCAAAACGGTAGCCTATTCTGTGTTGTAATTACTGATGGCAGGGATTTTGATTTACCGCATTTTTTTAAATGTCTCTCGCGAAACGTATTTGTTTGCATGGTGTTCACTGTTCATGGTCTGCTTTGGGCCTAGCCAACGTCACGGAACTATTAAAAAGCCTAAAACTCGTGTAAGATCATTTATATATGAATTGGGAAAGCAAAGCTTTAAAACAAGATTCGTTAAAGTTTGACAAGCGATATTTGTCCGTATTATAGAAGCTAGACAGGGGTTCTCAGCCGCTCTTTGCCCGTGGCCCATTTTACGGTTTGAAAATGTTCTATGGCCCACCTCTTATCCTAGAGTCATAGTCCCGATCAGGGCGTAGTCATCGCTGGCGCCGATATGCCTATAGGCACTATAGTTCTCTAAAAATCTGCGCATTTTTCTCTTACTGATCATTACAAATGTAGACCTTCAAAGTAATGAAATCGCACGAAGTGTGATGAAAATTTTCAAGTTGAATATATCTCCTACAAGAAACAAACGACCAAAGAGATTTGGGCCCCTTTGAGCTCCCCCCAATTGGGAGTTCTAGGTGCAGCAGGTACGGTCCTGGTAGACTTTTACACTATATACACAGTGATTTCAAGGCCGGAAATTTCAAACCGACTCCAAACATTAATGCACGCACTGCTCTAAATCCTCAATACATTACGATTCGTTACGGTGGTGCCGTATACTTCGATAGGAAGTTGAATTGATGATAAATTGCAATTATGGCTATTATTATATTACAATAATACGAACTGCCAAGGTACCGTAAATCTACATCAAATAGCCTACACTTCTGTCCGAGTTTAATGGACACCTCTTTCAACGGCATACGACCCTGCTGGAATACTTGGTCACTTCAGCACTATAACTTCAAGTTAATATATAATCGAAATTATTTTCGTTGCAGTTAACCGTAGGTTGTCGTAGCCGGGGGATAAAAGCCTCCGTTTCCTCTCCCCTTTTCGAATTGTAGATTATGACTCCATACGTGCCATTATACGTCCCATCAGAGTCGGATGAATAACTTAAGGTAGCCTACGTATAATGTGATAATATGAATATATTTTTGAGTGAATAACATAACAAATATACCAAAATTTTCACTAGTTTTACAATATTCCAAATAGCTCTGTGGCCCACCTCAAATGCTGCTGTGCCCCACCCTTTGAGAACCCTTGGGCTAGAATATAGCAAAGTCGTATTTCTTTTGAAGGAAACCGAACAATCGTAATTAAGTTGGTGGTTTTCAACAGGACTTCAATAGAACAACGCATATCACATCTAATAACAAAATGGTGGCATTAAAGGATGTTTCCAAATGTTGAGTTGCATACTATATGTTGTAACTGCATTTTGATTTTAGAATATTATAAGGTTTCCCGGTCTGCAAATTTTTGTTTCGAAATTTCACCGTTCCGCAATCTGAAGACGGTTGAGCAACACTGACTTATAAATCACTTCGAGAATATCAAATATCACGTGGATAAATTAACTATACGGATGTAGTAAACTTGTACATGTACAGTTATGATAGATTGAAAAAATAGGAATACAAGTCTACGAACAATTGAAATCGTCGATATCGTTTCACTAACAAATTACAGGTGGTATGTTTTGGGTAATTCATCACGGAAATGCGTAACTAATGTTCTCTCGTTTACTCTCGCGATCATGCGATTACGTGCATCATCGCGAGAGTAAGTAGATATCGTCGATTGAATTAAAAGAAGGCATCCTCAATCAGCCAATAGGAACCGAGTCCCAACATTGTAAAAGGCGGGAAGAATTTTTCACGCCGCAATCCGAAGGGACGACGTTAGGTTAGATATCTCTATATTCGAGGGCTGTTTAGTGGCGATATTGATTCCAGATTGAGGATTAGTGTTGATGCGTCGTAAACTTATGACGACTGGCCTTTTGATCTGGTTATAACTATGTTTTAAATGGTAAATATCATAAAGAAGAGTTTGTGGATTTCATTTGTATGTCTTGACTGCTTAGTAGTTATGAGGGCCATCAGGAATCTACAAAAGCTTCTAATATATCTGGTGTTGATTTCAAACTGTTAGCCTATGCGAACACCCCCCACCAATTCTGAACTGAAATCACTTCGCAAAAATATGATATCGCGCAGCATGTGTATGTACATTGTACAATTCTACATAGAGCAGTTGCAGCATATGGATAAATAAGAACACCCAATGACCATGCTCCTACGTTGATTAAGTTTTGCCAAAATTGCCATAACGAAACATTCGAGGTAGACGCGTAGAACAAAGCATGGTCATTGGTCATGGTCATGCTCAGCTGATCTTTCACGCTCAGTCAGCCAGTAGGAATCGCGTCTCCGGTCTCAGCAATGCAAACGGCGGGAGAACTCGAGATGTCACGTTTCTACGCGAAGGAGTTCAAGTTAGCGGTCTCGGTCATCGAGGTATATGTTCATATTCTCGATATAAGCTTCGATTTTAGATGTCCATATAGTTATGGATAGCCGTGTTGGACAGCAAAACTATATAACATAGCCTATATATGACTCGGATCTCAGTTCGACATTACAAACCCCAACTATGAATCACCTAATATTTGAGCGGGTCAATTTTTTTATTTTTTATTTTCAAATCCGTCATGAAAAACCTAAAGCAGAAGAAGAGCTCTCATTGGGATGAGTGAATGTGTCTTTAGACGGCAGCTGTAGTGTACATTGAGCTCGAACAGGCAGTATAATTGCAGTATATGCAGTATAATTTGACCTCGATAATCAGTACAAATGTTACATCGTCGATTGATCAAGTGGCCATTCGACCCGATTCAAGGTCGAAATATTTCATAAATTCAGGCCGTAACCCGTCCCGGTCAAAACCGAAACTCTGCTCTGCAAAATACAGAATCACTTGAACATAATTGCTGGGGGTAGTAGCTGCTCTTAACCAGGGTGTAGCACAGGTTTATAACTTATTTTGACAGAACGTACCAGTTTTCTATTCTATTTTCGAAGACCTTCCTCCCTCACCTATATATCTTCTAAATGAGAGCCAAGCGAGTTGAGTGTTGGGCCGTACTTAATAGTTTAAACACCATTACATCGCATTTTGTGTCTTGTGTGTCGCATTGTACATTTTGTGTTTTGAGCGGATGAAAATATAAAGCCTACGATTATCTAGCTTGTCAGTTGTCACAGTTGAGAACGTGATCAAAGCTCTTCGCGATGACACAACAACACATTGCGATACGCACACAACGCTCTGCGATTGTGTGTGCGAGGCTCGCGCGTTCAATCAAGGCACCGGCATTCGCGTTGCGAAGAACGACTCGTATTTTATTTCATATACACACAAAATATCAAAAAATAGTGATTCTGTTTAATTCGTGCTTGTATATTGAGCTTGATCCGAATCGTCAATGGTTCAATTTTGCCCATCACTTTTTACAACAGGAATATGTATGATTCTGTCAGCATATTGCAAACAAAGTGTTGGTCTAAAGCGCGGAATGCACGATCCGTAAACGCGTTCACCTGTTGCTCATCTTTATCAGCTTCTCGCACGCATGCGTCGCGAGAGAGAAGAGAGACCAGGAAAAAAATGAGGAGAAGAAAGAGCAAGAGTGTCATCACTTCGCTTTCACGCGTAATTCCATCCACTCGAGAGCTCTGCAGTCATCTGGGCTGTGGCGTTAGGTCAACGCTAATATGGGAACTGCGTTCTAAATATCAGGTTCAAGTTCACGTTTATTCATAAAATTTCATGACTTCAAAACATCTCTCAAAATAAAGATTTGCTACTGTCAAAAATTATTTCCCGATTTTATTTTTCTCGCTCACTTCAGAATAGGGAAAAGAGGACACTTTTAAGAAATCATGAAAGTTAGTTTACCAAAATTGAAAACAGCTGATTTTGTTATATTTACTGGAAATCTTGTTTTGTTGACTAGAAAAGGTCATTTTTCAGATTTGACTCCCGCGTTACCCGTCGTCTATCTATTAGGCAGAAATTTAACGTCTTTCGTGGTCTTTGAGGGCATTTTAGGCTAAAAAGGAGGACAAATTTTCCAAAAGGAGGACAAATCCTTCTAAAGGAGTACGTATGGTAACCCTACTTCAGAGATCTCGAGCGGATGGAATAACTCGTGAAGGCGAAACGATTCGACTCGAATCATACTCATACTCATACTCTTGCTTTTTCTGCTCCTAATTTCTTCTCACCCCTTCTCGTGCGTGCGATCGTGCGAGGAGATACAAAGGAGAGCAGTGTTATAAGCGTTGGTGGATCGTGTATTCCGCGTTTTAGTAGGAGACTATGCCACAAGTGTTACAATTCGTGTTGCACTAGCTCCATCTTATGGCTAGAAAATGCGCGGAGTTATAATATCATAATTCTGGCGGGATATGCTCAGTTGCTCACCCGCTCGTAAAAGTGACGAATGCAAATTGCAGTTTGCAGATAGCTTATATATTTGCATCTTGCATGTACTAATGTACTTGTTCATGAATAGACACCAGAGTCAGGGTCCAGTTATTTTATAGCTGACGCAAGTAGAGGCAGGTCTAAGGAACGATATTTTAAATTCATTCAAGCTTTTTTCGATATTATTGTCATTGTGTATTACCATCGCGTCAATTTCATTAAATTCACATTTACTGCGCTGTTCATGTATGTGAACTGCGCAGTGTACAATGTACGTACACGCACATTATCGACACTGCTTCACATTCAATACACACATTCAAGACGCTGCACACCCATGAGTGACTACGCACTATTTAATATGGTGCTAGGTGCCTACTTCTTTCAGTCTCCGTATTATTGCAATATTGTATTGTGTCTAAATTAGTGAAATTTAGTCGAAAATAATGCTTAAACGAGATTAGCCTGAAGCTGAAGTGCCTGCCTTGAGCAGAAGCATCCATCGCGATGCTGCAAATGCGCAACGAATGTTTCTATTTCAGCGCTGAGAAAAGCGCATAATCCCTATTCGGCGGAAGAATATCAAAATCGCTTCCCCTCCATATGTAACTGCAAAAACGTCGTGATGTAGGTAGACTGTGTATTAACCAACTACGTTTCCTGCTGTTCTCTCGTATTACTGACAAATATATCGTAACATCAGGGCTTTGATGATGTAATTATACAATAGTTCTTCTCCGTCGGATTCATTAAACGGAAACTATTCTACCTTATATCTGCCAAACGGATTCAAACGAAGAAAACTCGTATGTCGCATTTCATCACGTCGCCATTTGCATTAACCAATGTAAGCGCGTGGTTTAATATTTCGATGGAAAAGTCAATACGGTGTGCTGTCAGAGGGTTATTTTGTAGCTACACGGGGATTTCCCATATAGAAAAAAAGATGAGTCTACAGGCCGCTTGCCCGCTTCGTTCGTTCGCTCGCAGCAAAGGCTCTGTTCATACTGGATATATATCGACACGACAGAACTTTAAAATCGTGCCTGTCTGCGACAAAGCGCTTTCAAACCGCGCGACACAGCATCGGCGACTGAGTTTTAGGCACCCAGCAGTGCCTGGGAGATATAAAAAGGAGGCATGCACTGCACATTGAATAAAAATAAGCAATACAGGATAACATAAAAGGACAAGCGACAAAATGAGGTGACATGTGGCAGTAGGCGAGGTCTATGCACAGCACAGGATCCAGTAATCTCGGGCTCTGATAAGTATATTCAGTAGAGTCTGCTTGTATTTTGATTTGAATGTAGACAGTAGGCAGTATAGTTTACATCATTATTAGCAAGCCATGTCTTGTGAAAAGCCCAGAAAAGAGTGCGTCGAGCTACAAGTTGGCAACCCGGAGTTGGGTGGGCGAAGGCAAGAGAGACTGAGGCGTGATATGGCTGTTTGTCCGCATTTGAAGACAAATAGTATGTGGTCATTTGACTTATCGTAGTTATGTTTTTAGTTTGTGTTGTTCGCAGATGGACTTTGGCTAGACCTCGTCAAACATGGTTTCATACCAGTTCTACCAGGACGATATCAGTCATATGGGTGTACTGCTCACGGGGTAAACCGTATACTCCATTCTAAATATTATGAGAGTATTCAATGTAAGCAACTTATATTGACTCAAATTCTGCATGTATAGGCCGCAGGCAGTGTCGAGGTCATGTGTTGAAAAATTAATGTTCCAGCGAGTAGTAGAAATTTCTTACTCCTCAAGTTTTTCGGAATGGCCAGGAGAAAGAAAGGACAAAACTTAATTTCTTAGTGATCAACCATTGACCTGAATGTTGAATATCTGTGAGTTTGGAGGTACTTTCCATCCCAGTTTCGAAAATTCATGAGGCTTTCGGTGTATATTCAAATTCAACGACCGACATACAAAACTATCACCCGTTATTGGAGCGCATATAGCATATCCCATGATGTATTTGATTCATGCATGTGTGACATATAGACATATCTATATTCAACTGCGCGGATTGAGCCTCAGCTATAGTTGCACATGCACAGTGCACACGAACGATACTTATTGAAGAAATGTAAGCATTATGGCGTTCCCAGGCATACTGCGTTATGCAAGGTTACGCAAATACACGTTCACTTAACGCGTACCGACATTCCTACTACACCACAATATTCTTCAATAAAATAATGATGTAATATTTCATGATTACGATAATTTTCACACACTACCAAACCCTATCCTAACAGACTTCAACTTACCTACTTTCTCGGCACTATTCCTTATATCTAATTATGATTAGGACACGATCTAATAACACAACTGAATATTCCAATAACCAGTGGTTCTCAACCTATTTGTCTTCGCGGACCCTCTTTGGACCGCCACGTACCCCCTCCCCCACACACACACACACAGTTTCAGTTCAAATTTAGATCGATTGCCATGCAACCGTCATCTGTCTTGTTTAAATATCAACTGTAGGCTGCTGATAAACGCCAACAAGATGACCATTCCTGAAAGTAACATCATATTATTTAGGTAGAAATTAGGAATACTTTAGTATTTCAAAACGAATTCTGTAGCTGCATTTCATGGTATACGCGGTGGTGTCTTGAAAATCCGCTCCGTCGATTTGATATGAAGCAGTGCGAAAATGTTTCTCCACAAATATAGGTGGTGGCGAATGTAGTCCTTACGTGTGACGCTTTCGACGACACCTTTGGGTATGATCGCAAGATTCGCAACATATATAGCCTATGGCACCGAAATTGAGAAACTGATTTTTAATGAACATATAACGTTCAGGCTATTCTTTTCTATCTAGCAGCTCATCTTGAAGTTTTTCGTGAGTAGCGGCTCATCACAGGGGAAAATGGATTTTTGCCAACATCCCTAAACAGCAATATATTTGTATCAGTAGGCTGTCGGCAATTAAAATGAGTTTGCGCAGTCGAATATTTCATGTCGGACGGCCGTTCTGTTAATGTGAGTTCGGAAGTTTTTTGCAGTTATAAAGAGAAACTACCTCGTGATTTCTCCAATTTAACACATTTCTACATTGTGTCCTAACAGAAAAATCAAACAATCATGTGACCTAATCAACAAACGAGACGAGAAACATAAATTCTGTAAATGCGAGTTCACAGGCTTCGCAACACTCCTCTTTTGACAGGCAACATGTCTCATTCGGGTGCACGAGTAATTTCGATTTGCTCCCTCAAATTGCAGAAAGACCCGAGTAATGAGTATAAAGGGAACTGAATAATGGTTCGCATATAGATCAATGGATCCCAACGTGAGCGATATCGCCCCCCAGTGGGCGATTTTGAGAAACGGGCGAAAATAATGAAGGCGGCGAAAACGTACGAAGGGGCGAGATTGTTAGTTCAGTCAGATATAAAAAGGTCAACTCGCCACAAACTATCCTCAGATACCGGGATCGCCGCGAAAAGTTGACCTTTTAGTCAATTCACCAGTGATCAGAGTTAGCTGTTTAAATTCTCCGTTTACATGTCCTCTTTCTTGCATCCGAAAATATTGGGGCAATAAATATATGTCGAGCTTGATAAGGGACAACGAGTCACCACTGTTTCTATAGCATGTATGCTGGTTGTAATGGTACTATAATACCAGTCAAAGCCATTACGACAGCGGTTGAGGGCATGCCCCGAAGCTATATAATCTGGGATGTAATTGCCGACGGAATTAACCATATCGAAAACGTAAACAGAAATTATAATGTTTTGCACACTCAGGGTGTTTCAAGAGTTGCTGTCCGAGAGCAGAAAAAATAACGACCACGAAACCCCCACAAAACAATTTAATAGCAATCATTTTTCTACATTTGCTCGTGGTCGCAAATGAAATGGCATCCAATGAATAACAGAATACCATTAATGATGTGGTCATTTCTAGTGCGATTGGAAGGCTCAAATGAATTTACAGCGTTGAATATATGATTACTTGAAACTTGTTTTCGAGTCATTTAACATTTCTCATATGCCGCATCCCAGAGGTGGTAAAAGTAGTCAAGACTCAAGTAGAAGTAGCAACGAAAAAATCTACTCAAGTACAAGTAGAAGTACTTCTTCCATTAGCCACCTAAAACTACTTGAAGTAGAAGTAGAATTGACCGACTTTAAATCAACTCAAGTAAGTAAGTAGTTTTGAAAACAGTCTTAATTCGTTCTTATGGACTGTCAAAAGCTGCGGAACGTGCGTAGAGCTTGTTTGTTTGTTTTTGGGGTATTCATGGTGTTTGTCGACTACTATGGTCATTTACACCAGGCCGATATTGTTCTTATTTTCCGTAACTGCCGACTTATAGCACGGCCCACCTCTAGGCTTTTGTAAGACACCGCTGACGCGGATGAGGTGGCGAGGAGGAGCCTGTAGGTAAACCTCCAACACTTAGGTATCGGAATTCGGAAGTCGACCTCGGTCGGACTCGAACCCGCACCCATTGGTGTTGCAGCCGCGGATTATACCACTGCGCTATCTCGCCACCCTGCTTTCGTATTGATGCATTCCATGAGATATCAATTTTCGACAGAATAAGCATTCTTTCGCATCATGGGATGCAAATTACAGTATTGATATGAAAATGCGATACTAACCCTTTGTTTACGAGAAGACCACGTTTTAGAGAACATCATGGCATGGCGCCCTACCCCATATTATAAGGCCCCGAGTTTAGCCGAAGAGCGATATGGAGAAGTTGTATCGGATAGGTTTCAACACTTTGCGCGATTAGTACACGTTAACAACAAATATTGTGGATCGTAAAATATATATTTAGTGCAGCTTTATTTTCGGAAAATAGAGGCATTACTACAGTTGCGTTCTGCAAACAAAAGAACTGAACGTAATTAGAACTCAAAGCATGATACTCGGAATTGAAAGTGAAATACAAATACCACTTCTAAAAAGCGGAAAACATATTTCATGTCTTTTGTCCATAAAGCTTCAAAGGTGATCTGCTAAAACAGGTGTAACGTTAAAAAAAGCCGGATTTTCCAGATTAGAAGGACACGTCATGGGCTGCTAGATTACGATATGATAGGTAATTGCTAGATTGCGAAACGGTAGTTTCAAACGTTATGGTGGGCCATATTTACTGTGATGAAATATTTGATATGGGGGACAATGCGGTGTGAGCGGAACCAAGCAATCCGGTACCTAAATTATATTCATTGATACTTTCGTGAAAACATTTTTGTCACTCTATAACTATACTGTGCGCGAAGCACAACAAAATTTCTGGGCTTTATTTGGCTTTTATGAATATTAAATGTTGGTACTCCGTGAAAACAGCCCCGAAATTCCTCAGGCTATCTTTCATATTGGGGGATTAAACTACTTCTACTTGACAAACTGAAAATAGCGAAAAGTAAGTAAGTAGATCACAAAATATTACGAAGTAGAAGTAGAGAAAATCAGATCTACTTGAGTAAGTACCAGAAGTAGAGGAAAACTACTTGAGTACTTCCAAAAAGTAGAAGTACTTCGTTACTGACCACCTCTGTCGCATCCTTTCCAAAATCCAGTGTGCAATGTGCATGCCTCTTTACATGCTGTACGGTACGCCAGGGATATTGATAAGAAATTTCTACTACACTCTGGTACATTATTTCTCTTCAACACGTGACTTCGACAATGCGTACAGATTGCATGCAGAATTTGAATCAATATACGTCGCTTACTCTCATATCTCATATCTCATACCTTCCTATCTTTTCATTGCATCGCAGTTTTGTGGTGTTTCGAAATGATGAAAATATTAATAAAAACTGATTGATTGAATATTTAAAATGGAGTATTCGTGGGGTTGCATTTAAAACAAACGGTGTTTTAAAACACATTTTTTATAACATGCCATAATTGTGTAAATACTTTCCAAAAAACATGCTCTATGAGCCTACAGACAATTACCACCCGATATAGACGATGTATATCGATATGGAATGGTTGGAACCCTCAAAATTGTCGGTCCAACAGCAACAGGACAAATATTTCGTCAACGGAGCTATATTTACCCTACATTTTCAATTGTCAATGTCAAGACACTATGACGTCACAATTAGATATTCATGACGTCATGGCTTGAAAAAATAAAAATAAAACATGTTTATTTTAAATTGATTTTTGTTTTAAGTGCAACGCTAACTATACGGTATACTCCGTGAGCAGTGCACTCATATGACTGACATCGTCCTGGTGGAATTGGCATAAAACGATGTTTGGCGAGGACTAGCAAACGTCCATCAGTAAACGACAAAAAGTAAAAATATTTGATCAATTGAAATCGAAAACTTTGGGATAACTTAGGCTTGAAATTTTTTTAAATGGCACGACTTGACTCGAGTCAAAATTTGCCGTGGCTCCAAGGTAGTGACTTGATGCTAACACTGGTTCTTACATGTACGCGGAGATTTTTAGCTGATGCTTAGTCTCTGAGAAACCCTGCAATACTCATCTCAAATTCAAAACTCAGGTAACTACTATAAGTCAAGTCACAAATGTTCACATAGCCTACTATTCGTCTTCCAATGCGGACACACAGTCATATCACGCCTCACTCTCAAGACTATCTTGCTTTCGCCCACCCAGCTCCGGGTTTACAACTGTTAGCTGGACGCACTCTTTTCTGGGCTTCTTACAAGACATGGTTGGTTAATGACAATGACAATGTATACTATATTGCGTAGCCTACTGTCTACATTCAAATCATAATACCAGCAGACTCTACTGAATAAAGACTTATCATAGCTCGAGTCCTCGATATTACTAGAGCCCCATCTGATTTATGGACTTGGCCTTCCGTCACATGTCACCTCATTTTGTCGCTTGTCCTATGTTATCTTCTATTACTTTTCATTCAGTGTGCATGCCTCTATTGCCTCTTCTTACATCTCCCAGGCCCAGGTGGTATGTCTGATTTCAAAGGCTACACCAAGTCGTTTCGACGCCTTCCTATCTTTATAGTGTATCGCAATCTTGTGGTGTGTGTTGATCTGATAAACTGAATTCAACGGCTTTATAACTCCAACTCCGTACAGCCTTCACCTCAACTCAAGGTAAATTCCGCTTCTGATACAAATACAAGGACTCACTGGACACCAACAAATGGTTGCAATCTCAAACACCTTGTCCTCTCCGCACCTGGTGACCTGGGTGTACCTCAAGGCTCAGTACTTGGACCGGTCCTCTTCACCATATATGTCAATGACATTTTTGAAACCTCCTCATTGAACACTACACTGTTCGCTGATGATACTCACATCCTCTTTTCTGCATCTTCGACGGCAGAGCTGGATGCCCTGACTATCAGTGACCAAATGCCCAAAGTACATGAGTGGACGGCCCAAAATAACCTTTGCATAAACGCATCGAAATCCCAATTGCAGACAGTAAATTCAAAAAATAACCTTAACCGTTAACATCGCTGGTCTGCCCGTTTCCAACACAGAAAATGCCAAACAACTCGGGGTTTTACTGGACTCGGACATGTCCTGGAAGAGTCATATTCAGTCCCTAGACACATACATTATCACCGAAGTGCGGCCTGTTTTATAGCCTTAGACGTTTCATGCCAGCCTGGGTTCGTCTGATACTCTTTAAATCGTTAATCCAATTGAAGTTACAATATATCACCATCTGTTGGGGGGCTGCCAGTAAAACTGCACTCGAGCCACTGCAAAAAATTATTCGTACTCCGTATCATAGCTAGGGCCCCAAAGGGGACTGGTTGTCCATCCAACAAGTCGCTGCTGAAGAGATTCGGTGTCATAAACATAGAAGATATGCGGAAACTAGAAATCGCCAAGTTTATGTATCAGTTCCATTGCGGTCATTGCCCCGAATATTTCAATGACTTCTTCACCTCGGAATCAAAAGCGCACAAGTACAACACACGCGCGTCCACGTCGTCCAAATATCATAGGATCGACCGAAAAGATCATCGCTCTATCAAATATGCCGGACCTGACGTGTGGAACAGCATCCCGCTGGCCATCCGACAGTCGACGAGCATGTCCTGTCCACATTTAAGTCGAAATACAAGCAATTACTACTAAATTAATACTATTCTGTCCTCAAGATTACCGGACCGCGTCCTGATCTATCGATCTCGCCTTCCATGACATGCCACGCCATTTTTGTCGCTTGCTTTTTTCTATACTATCTTCTTTTATTTTTTCATTCAGTGTGTATGCCTCCTCTTTACATCGCCTAGGCCAAGATGTCTGATTCCTAAGACTACTCCAAGTCGTTTCGACACCTTCCTATCTTTTCATTGTATCGCACCTCTTGTGCTGTATTGAACTGATAAAATTGCTAATAAACCGAACTGAATTGAAGAAAATGTTTCATTCCAAGTCCATCGATTAGAAAAGACTGCAATGGACGAAGAGAGAGCTCGTGCTTCGCTGCTGACTCGACTTAGCCTAAAACTCAGTCGCCGATGCTGTGTCGCGAGGTTTGGAGGCGCTTTGTCGCAGACAAGCGCGATTTTAAAGTTATGTCGTTTCGATATATAATCACTATGAATCGAGGCTTCGTTGACTGCGAGGCGTCGGTGACTGGGATCGAACAAACGACGCGGCCTGTAGACTCGTCTTTTTTTTCTATAGGGGAAATCCCCTTGTAGCTACAAAACAACCCTCTGACAGCACACCATATTGACTTTTCCATCGAAATATTAAACTATAGAGATTGTACAATCTCTATGATTAAACCATGCTCTTACATTGGTTAATGCAAATAATCCCGTGATGAAATGCGACGTACGAGTTTTCTTTGTTTGAATCCGTTGGGCAGATATAAGGTAGAATAGTTTCCGTTTAATGAATCCAAAGGAAAAGAACTATTGTATAATTACATCATCAAAGCCCTGATGTTACGATATATTTGTCAGCAATACGAGAGAACAGCAGGAAACGTAGTTGGTTAATACACAGTCTACATCAGAGGTGTCAAACATACGGCCCGCCAGGCGATTTCATCCGGCCCGCGGAGCAATTCTGAGTAAATTGAAAAATTATTTTATCATCCAGCACATTTGTAACAAATGATGAGCATTTTTGCAGGAACTACCTTCATCAAATCTTATATTCCCTCAAGACAGCAAATGTCGAGCATGGTCAATTGGTCATAGGCTACTTTGCTACATTATATCCACCGACTACGGCGTGGTGGTTACGCTCTCTATAATTCGAGAAGGCAAAAAGTGCACACCGAGCTCAGAGTTTTTTTGAAAAATTTGACCAAAATGTAGCTATTCACAGAAGCGAAAGAGCCAATGCGAAACCAATAATTGCAGTTTACATGGAAAATATATTCGTTACACAAATATATAATTCAAATATTCAAAATCGCACTGCTGTGTCACTTCCAAACCAATAGGTCCCCAGGCTTGGGAAGAGAAACCCGACTTATTAATAATAATAATACAAATTCCAAAGTCCGCGTTTACGGTTGAATATTTTGTATTCCTCACAACGCATACGCTGGGCTAACGACAGACTACGACTATACAGCAAAGGGAGCATACAAATATGTCAACATATTACATCGTCGTTAGCGCCACTGTTTTATCGGTTCATATCTGTATTCAACCGGACAATCATCGTACTTTTGCCAATTCCATTTTTCGCTAATAAAGGTGCTGCGACTTGTTATTGATTCGTGTATTATCTACTATTCTTGATGATAAAGTATTGAAGTGAAAAGCAAGGGCACTAGTTAACCTTTTGGAACCAGTTGACTGCTCCGGCCCACAGGCGATTCGAAGGCTTGGATCCGGCCCGCGACGCAATTTGTGTTTGACACCCCTATCCACATCAAGGGTGCCAAACTCAAATTGTGTCGCGGGCCGGATTCAAGCCTTCAAATACTTGGCCGGACCAGTCAGCTAATTCCAAAATGTTACCTCGTGCTCTTGCTTTGCACTTGAATACCTTAAAAGCATATATAGATAATACACGGATGATGGGGTTTTTAAAGGAGCAAGTCGCAACACTTTTATTCGAGAACGATGGAATTGGCAAAAATACGATGATTGTGTTGTTGAATACAGTTAAGAACTGCTAAAACATTGGCGTTATCGACGATCGATATAAGTTGGCATATTCTATGCTCCCTTTGATTTGGTCGTAATCTGGCGTTAGCCCTGCATATGCGCCGTGAGGAATACAAGATATTTAATTGGAAACGCGAACGTTGGAATTTGGTGTATTAGTGAGTCCGGTTTTTCTCATGTCTTGGGATCTATTGGGTCAAAAGTGACACAGTAGTGCGACCATAGATATTTCTATTATATATTTGTGCAACTAATATATTTTCAATGTAAACTGCATTTCGATGGCGTGGGTTCGAATCCCACTGCTGCCACCATGTAGTAACGTGACTGACGGTCTGTCTAATATACGAGACGTGAGTTCTCAAGCAGCCATGTATTCAGTGACGACCAAGCACCGAAGCACCTGCGATGTCGTCACACCCTAGTGGCGCCATAGAGCTACCACTACAGATTTCGCATTGGCGTTTTCGCTTCTATGAACAACTACTTTTTGGTCCATATTTGTATCAAACTCTAAACATATATAGTTTTCACTTTTTGCTTTCCTGAATTGGATTTCGATTTCACCGACTCGTTACTAGTGGTAACTATAGAGTGAAACCACAGCGCCACAGTCGGGTGGTTATGATATGGCTTATGAACATGGAAGTATTTCCTGCAAAATATCTCAGCATTTGTTACAAATATGCTGGAAAATATAAGAATAATTCAATCTACTCGGAATTGCTTCGCGGGCCGCATGAAATCGTCATGTCAAAAAAAAGTCAAAATTTTGTCAAAATTATTGTAGCGTTAGGTCAAAAAATGTCAAAATTGTTTACAAAGTCAAAATATGTTTGCAACCTTCATTTTGTTTGTATCGTAGATTTTGCACTGTCGGGGAACTTATCATTTGCCATTTACAGCCTGTAGCTTACTTTATAGGCCTACCGTTGTAGACGGCCCATTGTCTGCTCATTGTGAATCATAAACATTCAAATGAAACAAATAGGTTGACATGGTGTTATGCTCAGCGTACCCCAATATCCTAACTGAAGTAAGACTGCGTGGGCATTGCATGGTTCTTATATCAAGAAGCACATGATGAAAAATTGTGATGTAGACACCATTGTCAGAATGAATAGCAACACGGTATGTCACCTGCGGTGTACGCACAACTTCAGTGATGTCAGCACACAACTGCTGCTGTTGAACCTTGAACGTTCTTTCTCCATTCTTGGCAAGCTACTTAGTAAGGACAGACCCTTTCTACCCGAGAATGTAGGAAAGTATCTTTCGTTGCACTACAACAAATTTCATTTATTTCTACCATAATACGTGATACTGGAATTCTTCTTAGGGCCAGATTTCGTTAAAATAAAGTTTTTTCATGTAAAAATTTGTCAGTTTTTGAATCAAAAAAGTTTTTTTCAGGCCAAACTACTTCGCAAGGACAGACAGTTCCAACCAGAAATGAAGTTAAGTAGTACCATTCGAAATTTACGTGGGAACACACCTAATTTGCACACGTTAGGTCAAAATATGGTCAAAATTAAGTTTTTTAAAGTCAAAAAATGTCAAAATTTTGATTTTCAGGTTCAAATCTTCCGTTTTTAGGTAAAAAAAATCGCCCGAGTCATCAATAAATAAAACAGACACGGTACGACGAGAGAGCCAAGTAGCTATATTAATATGTAACAATACCATATTAGTAGTAATTGCTTTCATAATCGAAGATGTATCGCGTGTTGAGAACCCCTGCTCCAAATCTTTGATGATATCCCTTCTATCAGCCCTAACGGTAAATCTGAAAATTACATCGCAGGGGGAGCATAGTTCTCGTATTTCGAATTTTGTATTTACTTTGTGTGACGTCATAATTAGCGATACTGATTGTTGCATAGTTTTTTGAATGCTCGCATTATTGCTGACGGTATCCCCTGATGAATGTCAGCCGAAAAGCTTCAGAAATAAATATGAATATATATATATATTATTCAAATGCAGAATAGTTTCCGTGTAATGAATCCAAAGGAAAATAACTATTATATAATTAAATCATCATGCGGCCCGCGTCGAAACCAAGTGCATAAACAATTTTGTTAAAATCTTGAAAAATTTGATTTTTTCGTGCGCGGCGTGAAATGCTACACAGTAAATCACATTTTCACGGGGGGTGTGAAACGTCATTCTGCAAGATCCCATCAAATAAGCCTACTTGCTTGCTTGGAAAGACATTGAATACGCATAATTGATGCTGCGGCCCGCGGCGTCACCAAATTAGCCCGGGAGAAAATTTAAGTTTGAGACCTCGTTTCAGTACCCTCCTATCTTTTCATTATATCGCAATCTTGTGGTGTTTTATTTTGACACAAATTTTAACTCAAGTCATATCATTTAAAATATGGATTCTTTTCGTTATTCGAATGCCCTACAAGGTATATCTTCACATTCATTATAGTTACATAGAGAGTTTAGCTTACTCGAAGCATACGCGCCTGCCTGACTATAATGTCGAAACACCCGACCGGAGATGATAGATTGGAAGACGACGACTACGGTTCGCTTTCCGAATCACAAGACGTATCAATTCGAGATCCCGAAGAACTTACACGTGGCTTCCAAGGTTTGTAAGTGCTGGGCCATCATCTCAAGTGGATGTATCATGCGTGAATATCTATCCAAAACATGCGAAATTCAAATAGAAATAGCATATATAACGAAGATAAAAGACCCAGAAATATTTCTGAGAAGATTCATTCGGTAAATATCTACACCAAAATGATTATTATTTTGTATTTGGTTTTTGAAATAGCACACGCAAGCAGTGGAGTCGGAGAGAAACCGCGCGAGGAAACGGAAGACAAAATACGTACAGCCTCAGAGGGAAAAGACGATGAATCGATTAATAACCCTGGGAGCGTCACAGACACGTCAAATATCAAGCACGTCAATTTATATTTTCTTCTAGCCTATGCATACATACACATTATACAGCAAGAATAACTTTATCTCGCTGTGCACTTCGTCAATGATTCTGTGATGCTCATTGGTTATATTGGTTAATGCAGCATAGTATCATAGAATCTGGGATGTCTAGAACTCCAGATATCCTTGGATAGAGCTGCTGACTTGGCGATTCTTCATTTAGCCGACGTTAACCATGTATTAGCTGCTACTCCTTTATGGGGGATATACAATGTGAAAACTGGGTAAAATTTCAGGAGAACTATGCCTAAGAGAAACTGGACTGTCAGAAAAACGCAACCCTCTTTCGAGCATTACATTCTGGATACTCAAGAACCGCTACTCTTCTGTACGAAAGCAAATGAAAACTCACGATATTTCAGGTATCAATGAATAAATGATTCAACTCAAATTAAATCAGTGGAAATTTTTATTGCCCGCCTTGTTTCAGCCAACTGCAAAACGCAAGCTTGCTCACTCCATCTCACCGAACTTTCTCACGTTACAAATTTTCGGAGTCACGTATATTAGGTATGTAAGAGGAGAAAGCATAGTGGTTATTCGGTATTAGTTGCGGGATGGATTTTTGAAACTCAAAAAATATCATAGCAGGAGACTTATGGAAAAACTGAGGCTCAAATCTTTATTAACAGGGTCACAAGCGATATTTTCCGCAGAAGCATTGCAGAGACGCCGTAATCGTAATGAAGAGAATTACAATAATTCTGAGGGACCGCAAGCGTTCCTTGAGTAAGCTGACTGATACCATTTTGCAGCTTTAACATGTACATCAAATTGTTTAGTTTTTTTCCGTCCATATGAAAGGAGCTGGTTAACAACTTAGCCTACTCTATTCAAGTCTTTGTCGCTATAACACATAGTAGATCATAAAACATTATCATGTTACTCGCCTAACGAATCTGTGATCTGATTTAACTGATACGAATACCGCGGTGCTCGGGCCTAGATCAGCGGCAGTTGTAAGATTCACAAAGTGTAAACACGATCCTCGGTCTTCGGCGCGCAATCCCATCATATAATTTCCACCGAAAATAAATGCTACAGAACTCACACTGTGATGTTAAATATTTAATTACTGCGGCGCCGTTCCTTCTTCTATAAACTGGCGAGCATCATAATTAAGCAGTTCCCAAACAAATATCCTCGTTAATGTTCAATATCAATTATACTTTGAGATAATTGGTTCTGCGAGGTTCTCAACAAATGCAATCTTTTGAATTTTTTTCACCCGAGTGCTCACGCACCCTAATCGTAATGGCCTTGTTTATATTCAATATCCTCTTAAATGAAACAGACAAACTTGTGTCCGTAGAAGGAAATTTTGCGCCCGTTGTCACGAATAATTCAAATATTGTATGTACTGGCGGCCGTCGACATGCAAATTTAATTTACTAATTGACTCCCGAATTTTGGAGATATTTTAATTGATCCTGAAATTTTCTTCCCGCTATGCGCGATTCAATCCGAATTAATTTTTCGATTTTAAAATAGTAGCGCCATTTGCAACCGGAGTCCCACAGTACAGATGCGAGCAGCAGAGAAAAAATGATGCGCCACCAAGTTGGAATGGTGTGCTTCTCACGAAAGAAATTGGTTTCTGGTACGTTTGGGCGATTCCAATATTTTTCCACTAGACCGACAATCCTGATGGGAGTTCAGGAAATAGCAGGATGCAACTAATGACATGACTAATAACAATTGGCCCACCCGAAGATGCACAATCATTTGTAACTTGCCCTACATTTTCGAACACACTCCCTCCATAACTCTATTGGTGAATCTGATCACATGGGCTGAGAAAGGATAATTTTTTTATAGTAATGCATGTAAAACTACTAATATTAATGACGAAATTCATTCGTGAATATGAAAATCATTTCGCGCCTCGCGCGACCGTAACCAATCTCAGTTACTACTCATCATAACATGATCATGACCACTCGCGATTGCGGTGCGTATAGTAAGGCGATATGAAAAAGTAGATTAGTCCAGAGTTCACCGGAAATGGACATGGGCAGTTTAACATGGGTATTTGGCGTCCAGCTACTTAATTACGACTATACACTGGAATGCGGCCGTAGGCTACTTAAATAAACGAAATGCGGCCGTTAATCGCAGAAAGGTTGTCCAAGCCTGCCTTAAACGTCGCCGCGTGTCACTCCTAGAGAGTTCTCCCTGTCTGCCGACGCAGCGGACCATTATCTCTATTCAGACCCTATTTTCATATGACGTTTTCCGTTCAAGGTCCAGCTGACGAATTTAATGGTGATAACATTTGAATATTCCATCATCGGCTACTTTTTTTGCATGTAGGGCTCCTGCGCCGTGTTGCCCGGAGACAGAACACTGCGTTCGGAATGAGAAGTTTGCGAGCGGAGAGCACAATGCTCCGAACAGACACGAAGTTTACCCTCCTTGGCCATTCCTTCTTTCGACGGAACGACAATTTAATGGAGATAAGCAGGTGGCATTTCTTTTGAGACTATAATGGTAGCGAAATTGTAATATATTTAAACAAAACTGTTTTGAAAAATGTAAAACATAAAACATATTTGTCGAAGGCTAATGAGAAACGTTACTATAGTAGAAGTAGGGATTTACTATACCTCAAGCGGAAGTATAGAATACGAAGATTTGAAAAGTACTCAAGTAACTAAAAGCAAAAGCGACATAATGTCCATGAAAACGCGGTGCTCAATAGCATATTTATCGGCTGTCACTGGTGTTCGACATGTACTTTTTGAGGAAGTGTGCTGATGACGTGGTATTGTAAAGTAAATGAATAAATGTTTGATTTTTTTCCCGTTTTTCCTAGTATGATATCGTTGTAGTGGTACTCGCACACTTGACTTGAAACGTTTGTAGTCAATTTGTAATCGAATCAGTGAAGTTCTTGATATTTCCTAACCCCCCCCCCCACCCCCCACTATCATTGCGCAATGCGCAAACATAGGTGTTTATATTTTTCTTATTTTATTTATTAGGTGCTTTGACCGGTCTGGTCATTTGAATCAGGGTCACGCTAAATTCGCCGATTTCTGCCTGTATACTACACTCACTGTTTTTGGGCTACACGTCACTCTTGGCTGTTAGGCTCTGGAGTTACTATGTATCCATACACTTGTAGAGTAGCCTATGCCTACATTGTACAGCATAACTGACAACGACTATATGCTTATATGTACATGTGCTTTAGTTACAGGGTCCTGGAGGCAAAGCATTTGTTGATGACGCAATCCCGCCCAAAGTTCCCCCAGAAAGATTAGTAGCTGGTACCACATGCGTCATCTGCGGGGATCTGATTGTTATGTATCGCCACACCGACCGATGCGTTCAGTGTCACGGCGCAGTGTGTACTGAGTGCGTTAAACAGCAGCGTGTTCATTCTCATTAACGACACGCATCCGGAGATGATTCCTACAAATTCAATAGACTATCTGTATATAAATTGTCCTCTATTGTGGCAAATGACTGGTTTTCAATTTGATCTTTACTTGATACGAGACATATAGATTGAAATTAGAGAGAGAGGGAGATATGATATTCTTTTTCGCCTGCACCTTCGAGATGCTTTGACGACGGAGTTGCGATACGGCCGTGAAGTCATCTAGTCTGCGCCCCCGTTTTTTTCTCCTTCATGCTATCCGTGATTGTTGAGCCTAGCAGGATAGTTGCGGATGCCAATTTTCAAGTCTTTGGTATGACCCGGCCGAATCCACGACCTACCGATCGAGTAGCCGGACGCATAAGCATTACACTATCTCGCTCGGCGCTCTTTAGGCTTCGTACTGGACACTGCAAGCTGACGAGTCATCTGTTCAAAATTGGTTGTGTTCTCTTCCCAGTTAGTGAGCGTGGTCAACCGGTCATGTGCCCGATACGGTGTATCATTGCATTATCTGCCTCGAATATCAATTTCATCGCATATTTCAGCGCGACGGGTGTACTAGGATCATACTTCATTTTACATTGTCTGATGTGTTATGTAAGCAAGCCTTATCGTCCGCTGTAGCTGAATTTGTTCTCTCTAGTTGTAAATTCATTTGAGTGCCTTTTTCCTTTTTGTTTGTGCTGGCCTAGTCCGTGGCTCACAAGACCTTAACCGGTGATAAGTTCCACTCTGAAATTTATAATTATAATACGGTAATAATAATACACTGTTGAGGCGTATTTGGGAAGAACGCATAGCATGTAACTTTGTTATGGTTCGGCACGACGATTCTATGATGTCACGGTGCAGACCTCGTTTCAGCAAAAAAGTCATCAGTAAATTGACTGACTGATTGCAGGTGTGCTGCAGTGGCGCGGGTTGGGGTTCATGGTTGGTGAGGCGATAGGGACCGTCTCTGCAGCCCCTGTAGTGAGGCACTGACCGCTTTCGAATTAAATTTACAAGTATAGGGTGACTTATTCAAAGCAACTTATTTCAATTCACATGAGCCGGTTACGTCGGGGCAAATTGAAAGACTGTTTAAGTGTAGACCAATGGTTCTTAGCCTTTTCTCCCAGCGCCCCTTTTCAAAAATTTCCAAGGACTGCCCCCCCCCATATTTTAAGGATTGTAATAAATAACAATGGGTAAGAGGTCTAAGTCCGGTCGGTCTTTTCAGGCTGAGACTTCACTATTGGAAGTATTTCGCACTTGAATAGTGCGCGAGGACCACACTTAATTGCCGAAATGCCGATATAATAATTGCATGCGCTATATTCGGGATCTAATAACGGTTGTTACAACAACCATCGGGTACTTATGATCGAATGCCATCGGGTTCGAACTCGATGTACACATCCCGAATTCACATCTGCGATTGGCAATACGAAGGTAGTTAATTCTATTGGGTTTTATTAATGCTTTGTGTGACTATAATGACTATAGTAAATCGACTGATAATGTGGCAGCGATCTTTGCTCGCTCACATTTAATTTGCTACTGCATTCAGATATTAAGTTTAGCATGAATGTATTCAAGCAAAGCAACCCATTATATATACATAACATTCATTTGAGGTTGTACGTCCCAACATTAAACAGTATCATTCTTTATGATACGTTGAAGAAATATTCTGAAGACTTAATTTTGTAGCTCTCAAATACAAATAAATTAAGGTAATCATTTCGACCAAAAAGCTTCAAAGCATCTTTAATGTACAAAGGGCTCTCACTCTTAGGTGGTACATAAGTGGCTATTTATTCGATTTCGACACGGCTAACAGCCGAAACAGTCGAAATTTTTCGTCGCGCTGCGCGTGAAATAGGCCTATATGTGCCGACGTTGTTTGCAACACGTTTCCATGAATGCAGTGGTTTATTATAATTCATGTACAATTAATTGCGCGTACTTTTAGATGGCAAATCCCTCGTTAACATACTCCTGTCACGCTATAGCTCGTGTTATTTTACGCAAAATGTTTCAAACTCTGTCCCACAGTGCACAGCATGTTGAAATCGACGAAGCAGTGAGAACACTTTATATATTAAAGATGCTTTGAAGATTTTTGATCAATGATTGACTAAATATATATGTACTTGAAAGCTTCAAAATTATATTTTCAGAATATTTCTTCATCGTATCATGGAGCATGATACTGTTTCTTGTGAACCGCAACATCACATGAACGTTATGGGTTGTTGTTGCTTGATATTCATGATGTTCCGACTACATTGGTCATTTTACACGAGGCCTGTATTTTTTGTTATGTTTCCGTATTCACCGACTTAGCAGCACGGTCCAATTGTAGACTTTTTAAGACACCGCTTTACGCGGATCAGGTGGCGAAGAGTACACCCTAGGGAAGGGGTCGCCAACACGCGGCTCGCGGGCCGCATGCGGCCCGCAAGGTCATATTTTGCGGCCCGCCACTGGATTTGAGATTTCGGAAGAAAGCTCAGAAAACCGATTTGGAATGCTGAAATTGACTACAGTTCCAACATATTATTGTTGTTGTTTCAAAACAAGCTATTCTCCTGTGCCCAGCATCACTATTCGTCACTAGCTAAAACGGCTTTGGCGATGGCAACAGCATTCCAACGAGGGACAATAATCAGCTCATATGAATGATCCGGGCATATTGCCCTGACATGCAATGGTCCAAACACTGCCAAAATCGATATTCTTAGAAAACTGCATAGAGAAGTGGTTATCAAACTTGGTGGCGCGCCCCTCTTGTTTGGCCCTGATAGCATCTGAAGGGGCGCGGAGCTGCGGCCAACTGAAAATTTTACATCACATTCTAATTTTGTACATAGGGCCTAGTCCGGAATTCATATTATAGAATTCTCTCATCAACAGTCACAACCTTTCATGCCATCAGCCTGTCCGCTGGAATTGCAAGCATTCTGGTTGCATTTTGTGATATGAAGATAAGGAGGTAACGAAATTTTTCAGTATCATAAAGGAAGGTGCGTCTAAAAAAATTTGAGAACCACTGGCTTAGCGCTTCCCCACAAGATCAAGCTTGATGTGAAGATGGTCTTTCGGCTAGCAACGTATCTTGCGAGCCCCAATATCGATTTTATAGTCTCTGAAAAGCGTTTCTAGGTATCGTGCACAGCTCAGAGTTTAAAATGAAATGGAATTGAAGATAATGATTTTTTGTTGGTGTTGATGTTTTGTTGGTTGCCTAGTTTATATTGATATCGTTTCCATGCGGCCCGCGGCTGCTACGAAGTTTGAAAAGTGGCCCGCGACCCGTTTTGAGTTGGCGACCCCTGCCCTAGGGTGTACGAAACACCCTGTTGAAGAACCCTGATCTAAATACACTGGTCTACAAATTTCTAAAAAAAAATTGCGCCAAAAATATTAATGATTGATTTAGGCTGATTTAAGGTTGCTGAATCCGATTCTGTAATCAGTATTTCTCCATCACGTCAATTTTTTTCCGTATGAATCTTTGTCATTTTCATAAATTCATTAAATTTCGGTTTTCGTTAGTGACGTCACCGTAAGCATACAACAGCAACAGATCAAATAATGGTATTGAAATCATCTATAATGAAACCTGGGTTGTTAATTGTAGTACAGAATGAGCGAGCTTACGGTGAACTTAAATCCAGTGATTCTCTATCTTCGTTCAAATAGAAGTTCTTTTCGACACATAAAATAACACTGGTCTACGAATTTCAAAAAATTTTGCCGGAAAAATTTTAATGATTGATGCACGTTAATATTAGTTGCTGAATCCGATTATGTGCTCAGAATTTCTCTATTACGTCATATTTTTTTGGTATGTATTTTTCTCATTTTCATAAATTAATCAAATTTCGGCTTTCGTTAGTGACATTACGGTAAGCTCACAACAGCAACAGATGAAATATTGTTATTGAAATCATCTATAATGATGAAACCTGGGTTGCTGTAGAACAGAACAACTGAGTTTTCCAGTGGCTCTCTGGCTTCTTTCGATCGGGATCACTTTTTGACCCATAAATTTATGTGTGGATGCAACTATTTTTGTCGGTAGCAGTTATGATCTTTATATACCAGTCTTCGTTTAAAGATTGTGATTAGTAGCTCTGTACCTAATTTAGTTACCTACGTTTAGTGGCGGCTTTTGGGGTGGGCGGCCGGGGGTCCCCTTCTTACATACGTACTTTTTTCAAACATTATCGTTCGACGAATAACCACGATAATCAGTGTACTCATCAAAAGGATAATAACGTAATACAGCGATGGGTTAATCATCAAATCTCTGCATTCGTCAGAAATGTCCCATATACTTAGTTATACTGGACATGACAGATTGTACTACCAGGAAATGTTAATTCCTGCAGTTTTTAGGCGATTTGGTTTGTAACCATACTTGTGACGTAATGTATGTGCAAAAAGAAATAGAAGGTGTTGTGATGTGTGAAATGGGGATCTGGGGGCGCAGCCCCCCAGAAGCTGCGATTACATGCACATAGGCCCCCTTAGTTTCGCCCAGGGCCCTCCAATCGTAAACCCATCACTGCAGTAAGTCCTGCAGACTTAATCGGTCAATGCATTTTATGACAGCACACATCTCTTTCGTAAAACGTAAAAGTATTCAAAGAATTAACATTGTATTGTCGGTTTATTATGCAGAAGAGAATTCTTCACTCCGGTACATGACCCAAATATGTGATCCTTTAAGCATGTTTTAAAGCATTGAAAGAAACAGGATGTCTGCTTTTCCAAAGAAAAAAGTTCTTATCATGATAACTTGAAAGAATTATCCCTATTAATCTCCGCCTGTACTTACCATGCTAATTCGTCTTCTAGTTTCCCATATACTGTCACATTTTATCGGAATGGATGAAAGCCTTTTCTGAACTACTGTTTTTCTTTTGGTTTATTGCCATGATATAAATGGCTTCTTTTGCATTGTCTATTATAGACAATCAGATGAACGAAGAGTGTTTACTAACAGCTCAACACGAAACCTGAAGTGTGTGTTACTTCACCCTAAATAAATATGAATCGGTGCATGACAGTAGATCCGTCTCGACATAAGAGATTCTGTGACCTACACCAAATACCATGTGTTCTATGTTGGAACAGAGCCAGAGATGAGCATTGGTTAATTTCTAGTGATGTTTCGAAATGGTTTCGAGGCCCTTTGTTAGTGTTCTGCATGATTGCCAGTTTTAAATACAAAAAGCTTAGCATTTTTTGGCGGTTTCTGATTTGCCGTAATATTTTACACTGAACTAGAGTTGGTCGGAGTGATCGGCGTTGCTACTCAAGTGGCACAAGTAACGCCTTAAATTTATGCTCACTTACAAGTATCAGTAGTATTTCAAGTAGAAGACGAAATGAAGGGTCAGAGAATTATTAAAAGTCGGTAAATATCTGAATATCTAAGGTCAGGGGGAAGGTGGTCGGATACTTTCAACAGTTAGTCGGAGGTGGCTACAAATGAAATCGAAAGATGTATCGTCGCAGTTAACGCAAAATGGCTATAATGACACCACCCATGGGCAGAATCTTCGAAAAAATATATTCAGTTTTGTCAGAGGCTATTTTACGCGTTTCTTATGACAATTTACCACAGTGGTGCAATATTATCCCTGAACTACTTTCTACTTTACAAAAACCAACTTGCAAACGTAATTAGTTCATCCAGAATGCTTTCAGATAGATGTTGTAGGAGTTGTAAACCCTTATTTACTTCTGTAAGTAGGCCTACTGCCAGTAGCCAAAATCTACTTGAGAACCACGAAAAAATAGAAATGTTCAACAGATATAATATCTCAAAAACGTAATGTGATTGAGCAGAAATAACGTCAGATTCGTATTCAGCACCCCCAAATCAGTTATAATTGACCCAAAACGTATTGTCGCAAAAATCGTGTAACCTAGACCAGCGTAATAGAAGAGAAGGCTATTATAGCCTAAGAAGCAAATCAAATTACAGCGAATGATGATTGTAATTATTGATTGGAATTCTACTCACAGTTGTTAAACATGATATAGAGATCTATATATAAGTCGACGTTATAGTGATCCTATTCCAACTCACGTATAAGACAGCACCACAACAAAATTGAAATCACTAAAATATGAGAGGCGCCACGACAACGGACTGTATCTTGGCTTCAGTATGTGGCGAGGCTCTTTTCTATGCTGCCATGCCACTAAGAAACTTTTCATCACGAAAACCTGCCCTGTTTCCAATGTGATATCTAAACTAAACTATACGATGTCATGTGTTAGCTGAGTTGTATCGCAGATCTCGTGACCGGATTATTATTTCGTCACCAAGCGCAATAGCAGAGCACACGTCGATTTCTATTTTCATCTGATATTGGACTCACAGTCAATACCAATCTGGCTAGTAGTAACTGAGCAGTGTTGCAACAGGACGTGATGTAATGAACATCGAATATCTTCCAATACGTCAAGTGACTTTCAAAACTTCTACCCTACGATACACAACGGGACAACCCCAAAACTATATTGACAACGGTACGAAGACGATCACATTTTGCTTGGTTGACCCATAGGAATAGCAGTACACATCAAGTTATTGCAGCGATTCAAAAATATTTATTTGCGAACATTCATAACCAATAGCTGTAAGCTTGGCAAGGGAGCAAATCATCAAGCGTAAAACAGTCAGTTACGTCTGAAGCGACAAAGGTAAGCGAAAACTGCACATATCGAATCAGGCCATAAGCGGACCGCTTATTTCGTGCAAAAAATGTGAATATAACGACAAACAAAACAGAACAATGTAGGCGAAACGTTTCACACAAGTCAAACGATAAACTTGATGGAAGCGTCCAAATCTACGTGATTATACTGGGTGCGCAGTAGCGCGATTCCCATTTCGACATCCACTGGCATACCGCAACTGGACATGACATAATTTGTTGAAAAGAACACACTATCGGGAACATCGAATGACGTAGCATAATTTCCAACACACGCCCTAATCCTGTACATTGTACAATGTACATATACTAGGGTTAACATATTCTGAGCTCCGGAAAAGAGGACAATTTCTGCAAATCACATAACTTATAAGATCGGACGAGAGAACTTTCAATTTGAAAATTTTCGCAGGTCATCCTTTTCAACTCTACTCCCGTAAGGGTCTAAAGTAATTTAGGTTGTAGTTGACATTTTTTTAGTTGATTCATAGTTCAGATTCCGCGTCATTTATGACGTTTTTAGTTGTGCCTGTACAGTCTGTGGCTGTCAAAGCTATAAAGGAGGACGAATTGCCAAGAAGGAGGGCATTTGGGGCATGGTAACCCTAACAAATACGCCTCGCCAAGAAATGACAGGTAAAAGAAAAAAGCATTAAATTGCGTATCTTGGCGTGATCGAGATGCGACGAGTCTTTGCAGCTAGTTGTCAAGACCTTTCCGCGGTCAATTTGACACGGTGTTTTGAATCATTCCGCGGTCAATTTGACAAGGTGTTTTGAATCAGAGTAGCTATGTCGGCAGTGTCGTCTGAAATAGTTGTAAGGTAATAAAAAATGGCTTCGATCTATCGGGAAGTCGCTTACCCTTCTCGGCCGACAGCTGTTCCTCTAATCTCAATTTGTTGTGCGCTAATTGCAGCATGCCCTCTTCGATCGAATCCTTGGCGATCAACTTTGTGATTTTGACGTCTCTGAACGCAACAATTAAAAAATATTTTCATGCAACACGGTCCGTAAAGATTAAAACAGGGTCGTCTCATGACCCGAGTCGTTCTTTCGGATACGGGAAATGACTTGCCATTGTTTGCGACTCGACCAAGTCACATGACTCGAGTCGAGACATTCTAAATGACTCGGTTCAAGTCGGTAGTCACATCTGTTTGAGTAAACGTGTTGAGAAAAATTAGCTAATATAGTACTTAGACTCGACTTTGCTTGCTGAGTTGTAAAAAAGTAAGTTGAATAAAACTTGAACCTGAGCAGAGCAGCAATCACTATGACTTAGACTCGGAATCTTGAAACTTTGACTCGGACTCGGCCCATTGCCCCCCCCCCGACTTGAGCATGGACTCAATTTGGTGGTAAATTGAAAATGACCCGACTCGAATGAAAGCTATGAGGGCAGGGTTGTAACCAAGTCACAAGGCTCCGAGTCACAAGTCAATCTCAGTTTTATATTTTTGACTCGAGTCAAGTCGAGTCATTTTCAATTCCCACCAAGTCCGAGTTCAAGTCAGCGAACAGAGGATCGAGTCCGAGTCATGGCATTATGACTCGAGTCCGAGTCCAAGTCATTGTGTTGACTGCTCAGCTCCCAGTTAAAGTCTTCCTAAACCCAGTTCTTAACTCTGTTTGGTAATATTGAATGGTTCGCATTTATAATATATCAATTTTCCTCACTTTTAGCAGTTTCTGGTCGCATTTTCAAGCACTAGTACCAAGAAACGAAATCCCAATGGTGTGTTGGCTTCGAAATTACAATGAAATGTCGGTCTTGGCCGTCTGAATCTCGAGTCAATGACTTGCTTCGAGTCATGCGCAATGACTCGAGTCCAAGTCGAGTCGAATCATTTCCGTATTTTGAGAAAATGACTCGAGACGAGTCATCCGAAAATCGTGACTCGAGTCGAGTCATGACTCGAGTCATTACAACCCTGTATGAGGGTATGATTTATTTTTGAGTCAAAGCCTTGTCACTCAGTTAGAACCCGAGATGGGAAAGACGTTTATTCTCATATGTACGAGAATAGAAAATCTCTGTTCACAATCCTGGCTCGTTCTGCGCTACACAGCTCTCCTGCAGCACTTTCCGGTAAACCAGAAATTAGAACGGGATAAAAATTTTAGCATTGCAACATTTCATGATTGGATCAGAATTAGATTAGCCGTATTTCTCTTATAATAAATCTAATTCGACAACTAGAATAATTGAGTGGACCAAGTCCGGTAGACTCACTTTGTTTGACCTAATCGATGACACCTGTCCTCGGCTTGCCTGTCGTTGTGCGGGTTCAAATCGATGTCGTGCAAAATAACTTGATTGGCCGCGGTCAGATTGATGCCCAGCCCGCCGGCTTTGGTCGATAGAAGAAACACAGTTATTTCCGGGTCGGATTCGAATTTATCGATCAAATCAAGCCTGGATATCGGAGAAAACACATTAGCATTGTCGAATATATGGTAGAAATATATAAACATTCTTACCTGGTATTGACCGGTGTGCTGCCGTCGAGACGTAAAAATTTGTAGCCCCGAAATTTCAAATATTTTTCCAGTATATCGATGATCATCACCCACTGACTGAAAATGACCACTTTTTCGTTCTGAAAAATAGAATTGCTATGTCGTAAGGTTAGAGTCTAGCTAGACAATGAATGTAGAGTTTCCATTTGGGTGGTGTCACTAGGGCTGGCTAAAGTTGTGTGCCGGAGTGGCACGAGTCATTTTCCTCAATGTTGAAAATGACACGACTAAGCTACCGCATTATAGGTACTCCGTGTATCAGTACAGGTGTTTGTAAAACAGGGCCAGAAACTGTGTGAAGAATTATAATATTATGAATGCAAGCCATTCAACATGACCCAAACAGAGTTGTAAAAAAGTGAGTCTCAACACCGTGACTAACGAGTCGAATCTTTGGAACCTGACTTATACTCGGTGGTGAATTGAAAATGACTCGACTTGACTCAAATTTGACTTGTGACTTGGATGCAACCCCACATAATTCGAACCAAATCATAAGACTCGAGACTCAGACGGCAGAGACCGACATTTCCTTGTAATTTCAAAGAATAGTAAAGTAACGACACTATTGCGATTTCGTTTATTAGTACTGGTACTTGAGAATGCAACCAGAAACTGCTAATAGTGAGGAAAATTAGTATATTATAAATAGTAACCATTCGATATCAACAAACAGAGTTATAAAAAGTGGGTTTAACAAAACTTTAACTGGAAACTGAGCAGTCTACACAATAACTTGGACTTGGACTCGAGTCATAATGCCATGACTCGGACTCGACCCTCTGCTCGTTGGCTTGGACTCGAACTTGACTCGAGTCAAAACTATAAAAGTAAGATTGTGATTACAACCTTGGATCCTCGATTACGAGAAGTCCTATTCGTAAACAAATATTTGTCGAATTCAACACCGCGGCGCGCCAACCTGTGCTTTGATCTGCGGAAGCATTCTGTCGAGGGTTTTTAATTTGCCGCTGTTCAACACGGCCGTCTTTTCCAAGGCGAAATGCCTTATCGAGGGTGTCGAGAGACAAAATTCGTGAATCTCGAAATCGGTCATCACGGTCAGATCTTCGACAATCAGACGTTCCACCGAGTCGAGATACGTAGAGTCCTGAAACGAACGCAAAAATCATGGTCAACCAGCCACTTTGAGACTGAACACTTGTCATGACAACACTTTAACTTCGCAACACTTCTAGGTGTTCAATTTTTGGATCACATTACGTGCTCAATTTTCCGGGTTGAAACAACACAAAAATCATGGCCGTTGCAATCTAATGTCTGATTGCAAACTCGGCTATCTAAAATCCTAGATCGGTGGTTCTCCAACTTGAATATTATTTTCCAGAATATTTCGCTCTCAAGCACATGTAATAAATAAAATACGGTTGCCACACAGGGAAACTGTGTAATTGTAGCTGTCATTCTAATTCTAATCTTATTTGGAGAAGCTGAACATTTTCCAATTGTCCGATTCTGATTCAACAGGCTGACTAACATGATTTTTCAGCAACTTTGCCATTTTCGTTAGAGAATCCACTGGATAATGGTAACGGCGCAACAAAGGATGGTTGGCTGCTTTTCGCAACTCCGTGAACGCGCTTTTCATTTCCATGGCAGCTGGTAACAAAAAAATAACGACAATGAGTTCTAAAATGCGTTCGTTTACGACAGGGGCTCCCAACCGTGGTGGCCATGAGCCGTTTTCCGTAAGATATTTTAAATATATCATCTTCTAATCTACTTCATAATAACTGTACCGAAAACTGACCATTAATTTCGATAAAAATTATGTTTCTTACTTTCTTTCAAGGATTGAAATATAGGGGGCCAATGATTTTTCAAAATTTCCTAAAGGAGCCTGTGGTGTAAAAAAGGTTGGGAACCCCTGTTTCAGTGGGAGATCAGTAGACAAGTTCAGACCCTACATCAGTGCTGTAATGGTTTTGATCTTTCAACACTGTTGCTAATGCACAGTTAAACTTCTGCACCAGTATTAAAAAGTGATGTATTAGATATGTATTGTGCTATATTTCCGTTTGTGACTTTGCGAAAACTTGCCCTAAGCCTACATTGAAGACATAGACAGAAACAGCGACATACATTTCTTATGCATTCCCAGTCGGAACATCTCCTTCGTCTTTTCGTAAACGTCTTTCTGTTCGTCTGTCATTTCGCACAAGATCGTCTCCACCACCTTGCTGGGAAGTTGCTTCAAGACAGCGCTTTTCAACCTGAACGACAACAAAATTTAGGCGGAAAACAGCAACGTGATAAAATACAGCGTTCCGGTAACGCCGAAAAGATGAGGCTCTTCAAAAATAGCTTTTCAAATTTTATAGGCTACCTGATAAAATTGCCTAAAAACACTACCCACTAATTCTGGCTCAATTCTAACCTATAGAAGCATTGCTACATAAGAAAAAAGTTTTCGATTTATTTAATATGAAGTGAGAAGCCACAGCTACTAGTTTCACTGATCAGATGATTGGCCTGATCCGACCAGAGATTAAACGCACGACTTACACGGTCAAGAAGCCAGACGCTCCACCGTTACGCTCTATTATCGAATATTATAACTTTATATAGTTAATTTATTCACTAAAAAGCTTTTTGCCTGACTCTCAACAGTAGAGAACGTCGGTAATATAGGGAATCAAATTTGAAATGTAGTATATATTCATAGTATGGCCAATGGTAATGATTGTATTTTGAATATGGTGAGAAATGAAACTGTAAACTTACCGCCGCAATACGAAAGGCTGCATTATGTTCTTCGCGTCCGCAATCCTGTCCAACGCATACTTGCTCTTGCTCTCCGAGTTCGACTGTTAAAAAACATCATCGCCATGTCATGATGGTGCCGGGTTGGAAGCAATTCCATCGGGTTACGATTCAAATTCAGCCACCGAGTTTTAAATGTTTGCAATCAATAAAATGCGATTAGCTTAATAAAACACACACAATTCAGGTTGCGTTGCATTGCGATGTGTCAGCTCAAACCATATGCATATAACCTTGTAAGCCCATGTTTTTTAGGAGTAGGGCCGTGATAAGACCGATCAAGGTTTCACGGCTTATAAAGTGGAAAATACAATCAAAACTATAATAATTGTTGATAAATAACTCTTTGCAGGCTGGAGTGTATAATATCAGAAAAACCATCTCTAACTGCTAAACTGTGATCGTCAGAATAATACTCGATTCAGATTCAAGCTCAGAACCTTTGCGCCCAGCACTAGTTACAAGATTCAGTGACGAAAGAGAGAGAGAGTCTTTATTTTCATCCAACCAAAATACATAACAAACAGGGTGGTACAGAAAATATGCATGCACAGTATTCGGTTTCGGATTGGAATGATCGATACGACTTTGGAGGTCAACAAGTCTGATCACACCCGCACCAAACACTTGTCTCTACACAGTCTGACTGTAACAAATGTTAGTTAAAAAGGAAATTAAAAAATATAAATTAAAAGATGGTAGCAAATAATGAAGGAATGTAGGGCAACAGTGTTAGTATGAAAACAGGAGGTACTTGGATGCCAGTAATCAAAGTAAATATCAAATAAGTTACTAGAAAATTCTATCAAGTTTGCGCCTGTTGAAAGGTTCACTTACATTTTTAAATATCCGGACCAAACTTTCCGTGGTCTGTTCGAACATCTGCGGCATGACAAACCGCAGTAGAGACATCAGTTCGAGCAAGTTATTTTGCAGCGGAGTCCCGGTCAGGAGAAGTTTCCTTTTGGCCTGTGGAGAGGCGCACAAAGTTAGCGATATATCAGGAACAGCCGGAATGGGTATTCGATAACTTGGACACCAACTACGCTGCAATATTAAAGCTACTAATAAACAGAGGTCAAAGGACTTCTACTTTTTCTTAAAATTGAAAAATGACTCAACTTGACTTGAGTCAAGTTGTGCATTGATTCGACTTGTACTCGAGTCATTTCGATAATTGAAAAATACGCCCAGAAAGTGTCTTTTATCTGTTTGAACAAATATATTACGAGAGAAAAAATGAATGTATAATGAATGCGAGATCTTCGATATCACCCAAGAGTTTCACAGAAGTGTGTACAATTAGACTAGACGTAATGAACATTGAATAGGATGACTTGGACTCAAGTCTCGGCACCGTGACTCAGACTCTACTCGTTGCTCCCTGACTTGGACTTGACTCGGTGGTGAATTGAAAATGACTCGACTTGACTCGAGCCAAAACTATAAAACTAAAATTGACTTGTGACTTCCGTTACAACCCTGCTTTGGACCACCTCTGATATGAATTCCGGTTTGTAAAATTGTGGGAAGCCAAAGATGCTGTGCTGCTACATATAAAATGATGTTCATCGGCAACATAATGTCAGCAATGAGACAATTACGAACCCAAATTCAGGAAAAAGTGAGTTAAACGCGCCCACCTTCATTTTCATCAAATTGACATAACGCTGGGACAACATATTCTTCAACATGTGCCCCTCGTCGTAAATTGCGTATTCGGGCTCGAGCTTTCGAAAAAACGATCGGTCCTCGGCAGTGCTGATAGCGGAGTTATATCTGCGAGCGAAACAACAAGGCGGATAAATAGGCTTTTAGAAGTACAGAATCTAAATATAATATAGGATATCATAAAAAATAAATATCATTACGGCAATAATAATGAATTGACTCTTGGAGGTACAGAACTTCATACACAATTTAATGACATACTCATTGAAATAAACCCGAATATTTTCGGCTGACACTCGACATGGATAATAGTCATCAGAATTCAAAACAACTTTGTGTATCAGCAGATTGTGTATTTTGGCGTCACAGGCATGAAAGCTTGATGTACTGCAATGTGCTATAACATTATTAAAAATATATAATGAATATTAATAATTATGATTAATTATAAGTTGATTCAATTTTTTATGTTTTTTCGGGTGGAATCAAGTTGACAATAAAAATATATTATTTGTTGTGAAACAAGGTACCTTCGACAAACTTTGACACACAATCAAAGTACTTTGTTCCTAATGATGAAAAAGAACATGAATATTAAATGTACTGTTCAACATAATACATCAAAAAGAATAAAAAAGTAGAATTAATATAAGTTAAGTGGAATGAATTTGATATTATGAATATTTGGAGAGCTTCTTGGAGGTACAGAACTTCAATATACTATTGAATACTAGCCTATATTCATATTGAAATGAGCCCGAATATTTTCGGCTGACACTCGTCAGGTGTGATCGTCAGCAAATAGTAGAGAATTGAGAAGAAGATTGTGTATCAACAACATTCGGGTTCAATTCAATATGAATATACTATTCCATTGTATATTATGAGCATGTTTGATATGAAGGAACTGTCAACAAAGTTATAACACTTTAAAAATACTCAGTTCGTACGTGGTAATAATGACGTTCGAGGTCATCCCTCGGCTGAAAGCGACTCGGATGCCTCGGCGGTCCGCTTGCGAGCCTTGGTAAAGTATCACCTCCATGGTGGGACACCACACATTGAATTCTCTGTGCCAATTTCCTGTCGAAAAGGAAATTACGAAACGTCAAGAAAAAATCTGTACAAAAGCAGGTCAATAACAGTAACAGTTCTCTCTTGTATTATCAGCGAGAATCATAGTTGGACAGCTAGAAAATTTTCAGTATCTCCAAATTACATCAGAATTATTGAATTCGTAAAAACTTGAAAATTGAGTTCATTCTGAATCAGACAGACATATAATAAATACCAAGTTTATAGAGCATTCTCATAAGCACGAAAATGGCAAATATTTGCACAGCAAGCTTGGTTCGTTCCGAACGATACAGCTCTTCTGTAGGATTTCCAAGAAAATCAGTAAGTAGATTATAATTTAAGATGAGCACAAAACATTTCACAAATTGGATTAGAATTAAATTTTCAGCATTTTGCTCTATACAGCCTAATTAGAGGAGAATTACCGAGCAAAAGCCCAATAAGAACATAAACAAATTACCCAGAGTGGAGCTGGGCACAACGATGAGGTGAGGTCCCGTGTTTGGGTCTTGTTCGAATAGATGGGCCAGGAAGCTGATGGTCTGTATGGTTTTTCCGAGCCCCATCTCGTCCGCGAGCACCCCGTTGACCTTGTTACGGTGCAGCAGCACCATCCAGTTCAGACCCACCAGTTGATACGGCTTTAACTTGAGGCTGACAGAGAAAAGGTACATCGGATTAATGAACGTAGCGAGATTGCTCAGCCAGAGGGGATCGGTGACATAGAACCAGGGTTGTAATGACTCGAGTCGCGATTTTCTGATGACTCGACTTGACTCGAGTCATTTTCTCAAAATACGGAAATGACTCGACTCGAGTCAATCTGTGTATTGACTCGACTTGGACTCGAGTCATTGCGCATGATGCGAGCCAAGTCATATGACTCGAGACGCAGACGGCCAAGACCAACATTTCATAGTAATTTCGAAGAATAGTAAAGTAAACACACCAGTGGGACTTCGTCTATTGGTACTGGTACTTGAAAATGGGACCACAAACTGCTAAAAGTGATGAAAATTAGTATATTATAAATGCCAACCATTCGATATCACCGAACAGAGTTATAAAAGGTGGGTTTGACAAGACATTAACAGGAAACTGAGCAGTCAACACAATGACTTGGACTCGACTCGAGTCATAATACCGTGACTCGGACTTGACCCTCTTTTCGCTGACTTGGACTTGACTCGGTGGTGAATTGAAAATGACTCGACTTGACTCGAGTCAAAACTTGAAAACTGAGATTGAATTGTGACTCGATGCCTTGTGACTTGGTTACGACCCTGCATAGAACGTCTGCTTTTTCGGCACATTCAAGGTGTTTGATTACTTAAATCATCAGAACTTTACCATATAATTGACTAATATATTCATATTGAAATGATGCCGAATATTTTTTCGGCTGACACTCGTCAGTGGTCAGCAACTAGCAGAGAACTGGAAATAACATTGCATATAAACAACCGTGTCCAAAAATATGGCGTCGCCGACAAGAAATTTCGAGTAATGAAGACGAACAGACGACTGATCGGTAGGATTGTTCAAAAATAACCTTTTTTCCGGAATCCCGGGACTCACTCGTTAAATTGTTTCGTTGCATAAAAAAAAAGGGGCACACCAAATTCAGCTGGATTTCAACTGCTAGATATGAACGCACATGAGTTTAAAAATTTTGAATTTATTTAAAATAAATTGAAAGAAATTGATTCAAATTTTACTGTCAACCTCATGAAATTTGACAGTTCTAAATCAGATTACAATTAGAATGATGGCTTCACCGTTTTTTTTAATTACATTGGAATTGAGGAATCCACTGAAACTGGAAAATTAAATTCTGAATTCGTAAGAAATGCAACAAAAATCATGTTTATTTCATACCAAATCAGAAATATAATTAATATGAGAGCGGGGCCTACGATATTTACGGCCTTATCTGGTACATTTCACTTGCAAGAGCTAACAGGCCGATGCTCACAAAACAGAAATTAGCTATTACTCTTGACGTAATAATGGGCGAAAGTTTTGATAGGACGATTGCTCTCAACGTGACAATCGGCGATTGTCTCGATTTCGCTTCTCATACCGGACTCTTCGCATTTTGAAGCGAGTTTTCGAGTTGAAGGTTGACAGCTATGTTGTAAGCTGCCGTTTTTACTGTCTTATACTATTAGGCAGGCTATAGTAATGCGATTGAAATACTCTGTAGCAGACCCCTCAAGTTTGAGTCGAAGTTTTTGAGCTCGTCGCCGCGTTTGAATTGTTACAGGATGATGCCGTGACTAGCTAAATGCTCGAGGACCGATATTCCGTATATAGTGTAGTGGAAAACGTTTAGCTGTCGTTTTGACCGGATTACAGCGAGACGTAGGATACCGCTATGCAGTGGTTTATTAATTCTTTGTGGTGCGTATTATGTATGTGGTGAAGAATTGGTGGCGAGCTTCATGTGGCGTTTCTTCCAGTTACTGTTTGTATACTTGGTGACTCAGGTTTCTGTTTGTATACTTGGTGACTCAGGTTTAGCTTAAGGTAAAATAATTGATAATGGTCAATAAATGCTGTGCTTATGGTTGTATGGCTGGATATTTGACAACTAAACAAAAAGTTCCAATTTCTATTTGAGGATTTGGAGGTACAAAAAAATGGATATCTTTCGTGAATGGACGTGATTGGAAGCCAACGAAGAATTCTGTAATATGTGCGTTGCACTTCGAAGAAGCAAAGTACATTAAAGACTGTGGCTTCCGAAAAAAAAACTGCTCTTGGATAGAAAACCAGTTCCTACCATCCGATCGGAGCCTGAGCTGCATCCGCCTTCATTGAACCCGACTATGACCGCTTGCAGAAAACCACCGAAGAGAAGGATATTTCATAATGATCAGTTGAAAGATTTTGAGCTGTCTGATAAAATGAGCAGTTTAGAAGATTTGACCGAGTCCCACACTCCAGAAAGCTATATACCATATACAGAAGAGGGTAATCAATATGTAATTTTCTACCGTATGGAATTCAATGATGACTAGGTGTGGCGTGGCGCATTATTCAACTTCCCGAAATATCTCAAAAATGTATGAGACAAATCCGAGCACAATTTACTGGAAGAACTTTTCGAGCCAAGAAATTTGTCTTTCCTCCATTCTCATTCGCCGTTGATTCTTCAGGTGTATCATCACCAGGCGGATTTATTGCATGGAGCGATCTTCACAAAATCAGGGAATCTGATGATAATGATTTGAATTTGCGGAAAGCGCCAAAAGTGATATATGCCTCGTTACATCCAAGCAATAACAAGCAGAATGTCAACTTGGCTCTTGCTCCATTCTATGAGTCGACTATTGGAGCTTGCAAAAGTTACTTGCCTCTCACGGAAGATATGGCTTCATTCTTGAACCTGATTAATGCTTGGTTGACAATTCTCACGGTATAGGCAAATGTGTGGGGGGGGGGGGAGGTTTCTGGTTGGTTTAACAGAAGTTACCAATTCTGAACAGATAATACTGCTCTGTTCCATCCTAAAAATTGACGTCAAGCCCAAGTCATTTTTATCATTTCAAAAAAGTCATTGAATAAGTGGCTATTGAAATTACCGAATCATTTCTATATCCTTACAGTGAGACGGTGTCGCGCGTAGTTGCTGGGTAAATTGTAAGCAAGTTCATGCTATTCCGACTTACTCGATCGTGGGGGACTGCTTACTCCCGCAGAACCACTTGCCGTGTTTGTTTCATCCAGTTTTTTTATCCTAGATTGTTCTGATAAAATCATCTGCCCTCACCCTAAGTCGCAGTGAATAAGTTTTGCATCGTTTTTTATTTGGGGGGGGGGGCTTTGCACTTTGCATGTTATGATCATCGAGATCAAGCTTTGAAATTGGCGACAAAATCATTGTGAATATATATTACAATAACAAGCAGAAGCTAGTTAATGCCTCTGCGAGAAAAATGCTTTAAAAACGGACTTTAAAACAGCGACAGTTAAGCAAGACGTAGCTTGCATTCTTCGGTGATGCATTTCATTCTCATTACCGGTACTTATGGCCGTAGCTTGTATGCTGCAAGTTTGTTTTTGATACAAGTTGGTTATTGCAAGTACTTTCTAATATGACATGTGTACCAATTATTCTTCACGTGCTTGAATTGATTTTACAATGCAATAAAATGGTTTACATGAGCATGTCGGTGTTTTCTCACTACTTAGCCTACTTCTGCAATCGGTGGATAACTGCATCTACAAGGCTGTCTCTTGTCACTTTCTGACGGTAAGGTACTGATTTGACCTGTTGAACGAATACATACAGCTTATCTGAGGCGATGCGTCTGGTAGCGAGAAGCGAAATCGCGCAGAATCGCGAATTTCTGTTTTGTGAGCATCGGCCTGTTAGCTCTTGCAAGCATAATGTACCAGATAAGGCCGTGAATATCGTAGGCCCCGATGAGAGCATGGAAATATTCAACAAATCAGATCAAAATTAAAATTTCCGACATTTAGCTCTAATGAGTTTAATTAGAAAACTAGAATTACGCCATCTACTTGGGCAAGTCTGCACGATACTCACTGTGAAGGAATAACGCTCGGCGTCTCGACCGACGTAATGCCGTCGGTCATTTCGTCGCTACAGTGGAGTTTTTCAATCGCCTTCGTCAGTACAGACGATATGTTTTGACACTGGTCCAGAAGCTGCTTCAGGATCTGTCTTTGCTTGAGCAAATCCGCGCAAGAGTACAGCAGATCGGGAGAGAGAAACTTTGTCGTTGACATCTTTACGGTCTAGATATGCAGAGATCGGACGCGATTACTAGCAAAATGTAATCTCAGCTAAAAATAGGGCTGGACGCAGCGGTTCAAATACTCAAATCTGAATCGAGTGTTAATTCCAATCATTTGAGTAGTGAGAGATCAATTTTCAATTACTCAAATGACACTCTTCTCGACTCTAAGAGCTAATTTATCAAAAAATATTTTTTACTGTGGAAGCCTTGAAAGATTTTTCAAATTTTATCCATGAAATTGTCAAGTAGTCTAATATAACTATACACAGCAAATTTGGCTCTATTACAACTGGTAGAAGCGAAATTATTGGAGTGAAAAAATAATATTTGATGAGTAGGCCAACTGGGTGGGTGATCCCAGAATCATGAATGTAAAACTGTAACAACCTTGCTCCTACAAGTTAAAATTGATCCAAATTTGTTTTGCACGTTTTTTGTAGACAACTCAACAACTTCATGGGTTAGCCAGTAAAATTTACATTTTCATATTTCTATAATAAATTTAAAATTTCCAAACTCTAATAGCTCCAATTCTGATCGGTGGAATTGGGCCAAATTTGAAGTGCGACGTTTTTTTTTTAGCCAACCTAACGATTTTAGCGAATAGCCGCAAATGTCTGAAAAAAAAATGAGCAGAAATATCTGCGAAGTCTCAACCAACCAACAGCATCGTCAAGGAGTGCAACGAAATAGGTACGATCGAAAAAATATAAACTATCTTCACGTGGCAAAGACCTGGCGTTTTTTTCGTCGTATACGCTTAAAAGGTAAAACTTTCCACACCATCCATACTCGTATGATTGTATATTGAGTCATACACGACTACTTTACACTCGACTCGGAGAATGACACTCGACTCGAGATCAAATCACGATTTAGCCCAGCCCAAGTGATTACTATTAAAATGTAACCTGTATCGAAGATTAAAATGGTCGCAATCGAGATTTTCCAAGGAAATTCGGCACTGACTCACCAATCGATTAGTAACAAAGAAACAAAAACAAACAAATATTCAAAACCAAACTTACGGCATCGTCCCACGTTCGGTAAGGTCTCAACGAAACGATGACGTCAGCTTTTTTCTGGCTGCACGACTCGACAGTAATCAACTCATCCATGCTTGCGTTCTACAGACAACAGTTTACATTTTAGAGTCTTGCAGATAATATCGTGCCGGCATCAAACTTTGAAAAAAATATTGGTAGAGTTGAAAAATTTCGGCAGTTTTACATGATGTCACACTAGGTGTTAGTGATGATGGCATATCTTTTGAATTAATCGGCCAAATGTATCGGAGAAGGTGCTGTTGGCTTCATCGGTATATTGATTGGGCTGTAATCGTGACGTAGGCAAGCAATTCACCTGAAGGAAATCCAGTACGGCGGCGCGTTTTGCCAACCCGAAATTCGGAAACTCGTCGTCGGAAGACTCAAAATCATCTTCATCTCGATCGATCGTGAAATTTTCGTCGTTTTCTTTGCTGGCCCGCGATTCCTCGTGATTTTCAATCCGTTCCGCTGTATCAGATAAGTTTCGTGCAAACACAACAACTACTGATGTTAAACTTATGGATCAAAAAATGGCCACAAGTTCATGACAAGACAGACAGTGTTTCACATTTCCGCTAGAACATTTACAACTTTTCCAAATTAAATTAGATTTACTGAACTCGTAAAAACTTGGAGATTGAATTAAATTCCGAATCAGAAAAATCATGAGAATGGGAATGTCTGCACGCCAAGCTTAGTTAATTGCGCGCGATACAGCATTTTCAGTAAAATCGAAAATTAGATTAAAATCAAAAGTAAGAGTACGGAAAAATTCCACAAATTCGATTAGAATTAGATTGCCGGCATTTCTCTCCAAATTAATCTTATTTAGGGACGGGCAGACCTGCTTCATGCGCAAGCCGCTTATCAAAAAACTTCGCTTTGAAAGAGCCTCAACACGAAAATTGAAATAATTGAATATATGACGTCACAATGAAATGTAGGCTATTGAATGAAGTTCATTGTTGCGTGGTGATACGGTGCGTCTCCGCCTTGGCTGCAAGGACTTTGAAATCAGGCTGATATGACGTAAAAGCAGTGCATAGCAATTTCTTCGCGTTCAGCAATATAATCTTATTACTCCGTGAATCTGTCTCCGTTGGGTAACTCGTGGCGAAGTTTTGATGTTTGGTTCCGTAATGACGTTTCAAGTTACTTATTTTCCTGTTCATACTTTTTTCCTTGCAATTATCGCGCGACAACACTCTCTTGGCCCAACTCAGATAGCCTTTCAAATACATATGGGAGAATCGTATTCACCATTGCTAGCCAGGAAATTATTGTGACCCGTGCTGGCGTGATTAATTACCACGCTCATTGTTGAACACAATGATTTATCATTGATTAATGACCAGGCGCCATTGTTGCGGGTGAAAGGTTTTTGTCAACTCTATTCAATTGCAAAGTTCTAACCCTGTAGTGACACCTTCCCCTAAATTTTACAAAACTTGAGTAAACCATATTAAGGAAAGAAACAACAAAAAACAATGCGCATATTGTTACTACACGATAGAATGCATCAATCAGGTTAAACCTCTCTAGCAAAAGGGTGAAGCGCATGTGCAATCATTAAAGAGTCGCATGCGGCTCACTTGTAGTTTGCCCACCCGTGGTCTAATTAGACGACGAGAAATTAATGTCCAAGTCTGCCAGTTTTCCAAACTATATTCTGCCACCATGTCCAGTTGATATGATTTTCACACCCAAAAGTAACATAAACCAATCGCAGAACTATTTTGAAGAAGCTCAATACACAATTGAAAAACATATTCGTATTGAAATAAACCGGAATATTTTCGGCTGACACTCGCCAGCAACTAGTAGAGAATTGGAAAGAACATTGTATATCAACAAATATGACACCACCAGCATGAAATTTCGAATAATCAGATGTTTCAGATGGTACATAAACTCAGTTTGTAGGCACAGGCTTGGCAGGCTTGACTCATCGCTGAAGCTTGATTAAGAACAGGCAAAGGCCATAAATTCTGCCATTGGCAAACATTTGTTGAATAATCCTGTTTGCACGAAAAATTATCTGGAAAGCAGACTCCGTGTTGTCGGGAGAGGCTGTTCACACTTTTATTTGGGAGTCAACGTTTATCAAAATATGCCAACCAAGCATGTGCCTGCAGAAGGAGTTTGTGTACCGGTCCGTGGACATATGAGCATGCGACATTACAGCATGCGAGACTTCGGCATGCGACAATTTGGCATGCGACACATGAGCATGTGGGTTAAACTACGGGTTAGGGGTAGGTTAGGGTTGGATTTATGGTTGGGTTAGGGTTAGGCTTTAGGTTAGGTTAGGCTAGGTTAGGTTAGGTTAGGTTATGTTTCGGGTTAGGGTAAGTTTTTGGGTTATGCAGTCACATGCTGAAGTGACGCATGCTGATGTGTTCCATGCTGAACTGTCGTTTTCCATTGTGTCGCATGCTCATATGTCGGGCAACCTTGTGTACCATCTAAAATTATACATTATTAAAAATTCCATGCTGGTGACGTAGCTCTTCAAAAGTCAAATCTTTAAAATTAGGTAGTTTCAAGAGAGAAACTCATCAGTAGGAGTAGTAGTACTCAAAAAACGTAACCACTTGAGTAGTGCAACATGGCTTGAATTGGTTTGCTAATGCAACGAAAATCGGTAGATTGGTATAGCGACTAATTTTGAATAAACACAACCAATGAAAAATTACCTTTCTTTTCTTTAACCACTTTAGAAGCCGTACCATTGCCTTTAGATTTTGTGGCAGCGACAGGACTGTTGGCAGATATACCACAGCTGAGACGCGGAAAGGCCCTCCTGCTCGTATCTGCCTTGTCATCTTCCTCCTCCGAATCACTACTGCTCAAGCCAAGCCCGTTCGAAGATTTACCCACATTCTTTTTAGGACTTGACTTCTTGTCGATGTGATTTTTACTCAGAACAAAGGTTTTCTGAACGCAGAAATGAACAAGATAGTGTGAATGAATCGAGTTTTAGAGGTGAACTCTGATTATTTCGAGTGGTGAAATTGTACGTTTTTGCCTTTCACAACAATTTCACCCATGAAAGAGACACAAACATATCTATTATACCCTTACAAAATCCAAAGTCTCGAAAGCTTTGCCTAAGAAAGCTGTTAAGAAGCGAAAAAAATCTAATAACATAACCAGTTGAGCAAGTACTGGAAGTTTGTCAAAAACCGACTTTAGTACACCGAAAAAGCGGAAGTGCTGATCAACTCTGTCTGAACCACCAGGTTGAGCCACTACCAACAGTCTTAATGTATCACATTTTTATGTTATAATAATCCGTAAATCATTGCAATAATGGATCTTGAATTCTCAACTGTAGCAGACATTAGCTCAGAATGACAGTGAGTTTTTCAGGATAGTACGGTAATTAGATTCAATTTCAACTGAAGATTACCTCCATTAATATAGATTGTATTCAAACAACCGTGTGTATGCTTGTGGACTTGTACACAGTAGAATCTTCAACACCAATCACAACCCAAAATTTCAAGATGTCTTTGTTTTCTCAATAATCTTTACAATACAGATCTTATCAACGACTATGATGATGGTGAATGAGATGTTTTTAGGTGAATCAAAATTAGGTCAGAACAAAATTATGTACTCCAACCTACTAATATGTGATTGGGACGACTCAGAGAGGGCAACTCAGTTCAGAATTATAGCTGTAGTTTTGATTCAAGTCTCACTCGAAAAACATTACTGATACTGATTACTGGTACAAGTTTATATTATACTACTTTTGAAGATAAGCTCGTTTTATCAACACTTTACCTCACCCAGCAGAAAGAAAATTACCTACATCACGGCCCAAGTGCATCAGTGAATACATCACTTTCTGCTCACCTTTTTATTCGATATCAATGGAGATTCCAACGAGTCAGGAGTGTCCGCAAAAACATCAGGTGAATTTTTCCCATCTAAAGATGAACAGATTGGTCTACCTGCATGTTTACTACCGCCTTTATTGAACAGAAGAATATTGGCAACTTTTGTGATAACAAGGTAATAAGGAGTCATGGAATTGTAATTTATGGCTGCTAGACTGTGAATATTGATTGATTTGTTATAGCTTACAGCTGTCCAGATGCATCTGTTCTCATATATTTCATGTCCTAATACAGTCATGGAAAACTAGGGTTAAAGTAATGTTAGGAATAGGGTTGTTTTGAATGCCTCACTATTCTGGAAATGGCATCTTGAGATTACTTGAGCAATAACACAGTTTTTCCTCCAACAGTTTGAATATTTGACGTCTCTACCTTCAAAGTGTTACATAAAGAGTTTTCGTAATGAGATCAACCTACTAGTGGCGAAACTTAATAGTGCTGGCATGACTACAATAGTCTTGCGGCAGATTACAACATACAATCAAACTGATTAGAGTCTCTCTATTAGATCACTACCTTTACATATCCAATATTAATGGTGTATCATTGACTCCCTGAAAAATGCTCGAGACAAGGCAATTTACTTCATTGGTGAGTTGATGTTTTAAAACTAGAAAATGACCGCCTACTATGGGTTCAAGTCATGTTAGCAGAATATTTACATTTTGGGCTCCATATTATTCGGTTTAGAACAGTGGCTCTCAACCTGGGGGGCGCGAAAACTCTGAAGGGGGCGCGAAGAAGCGGTCAACTGAAAAAAAATTTCGCGCTTGGCGCGATTTACCTCCGATTCACACGTGTTTCACTATGTATACACCGATTTCATATTTTTTAATTCTCTCAGCAACAGTTATAACCTCCATGCCATCAAAAAATCTGTTGGGGTTACCTTACAGAATTGTTAGGTTGTTAAAAAAAACGATGCATATAAAATTTGGCTCATTTTCCAGCCAGTAGAAATTTTATTCAAAAAATAGTACTTACGATAGGTAGGACTACGATAAAAAAGAACAAAGAATTGCCACCGTAAATACTACTTTTTCAAATCCAAATTTCCTACTGAGATAACTTTGTTTCCACCAGTTGGAATTGAGCCAAATTTGGTGTGGAGCGGTTTTTTAGGCAACCCAACAATTTTTCAAGTAGCCAGTAAAACTGAACAACCCTAATGAAGGGCCTATCCTAAAATGATAAAAATATGTGAGAATCGAGACTTACTTTCCAAGCTATTTTCATCATTGTCGCTTCCTGATTCGTTAGAGAAAAATTCACACTTGCTCCTGTGAATGAAAAATGGAAGAGGTATGCAACCTGTAACTTATATCAGTAAGCTACACCCAGAAACTTATGTTGGACCACATGCGTGCAATCAACAGAGAAATAATGGTGTATCACCTCTTTACGGAAGTCTGCTCATGGTCATCCTTTGCATTATTTTCATTTGTCGAGTTGTCAGGTTCTTCCGAGTTGCTGCTTCTTTGACGCTTCATACCATCTGAAAAATCCAATCACATTGAATAAAATAAGCAAGGAATTTCCCATTTCTACAACACATCACAGATAACAAGTAACAACATTCGCATGAGTGAGAAAAACTAACTACTAACATAATGATTTGATGACTATACCAGTGGTTCTATAGTTCTAAAGTAACCAGTACTCACTTTGATTTTTCGCTTTGGCTTCATATTTGAATCTGTTCCAGTTTATCATGACTAATATCACGTTAAATTTACGGTGCAAACACAAAATTTCGGCTGACCAGACACAAAGCAGAACAGACACACCGACGGTACCGTGACGCATCCAACCAGCGCAATATCAGCAACACAACACCACAACAAATAGGTGCATCTATTTTGTACGATGTAGTACATATCGACTATGTCACATGACCACATAAATACGCGGTCGACTGTGGCAGGACTATCGCACAAATGAGTTCACGTAGTTTAGATATAAGATTTGTTCGATGTGACCTGACCTTACTTATAACCTTGTCCACCGAACCCAGCAAAGCATTACTTTTATCTATCATCATTATACGGCTTTAACCGTATGGTTACTATGATTGTGCCCTTGGAGTCACTTAGCCTTACAAACCAATGCAATTGTGGTATGACACCGCACGTTATCAATGCACCCAACCACTGCGCTAGCTTGTTTTAGAATCGACCAACCTAATCTTTATCTGCTGCACTCTCTGTTACCGTGCCATCTTCTCGGATAGCGTATATTCGACTAGCACTCTATTCGTGGTTTGGTCACAGCGTAACAATACAGTAAATCTTCCATTTTCACAGGAAAATAACTAGCGATTGGTCAGCTGGACAGTGGTGACAACGGAGCCCCAACCCACGGACTGCACTGATCTCTTTACCACACCATCTCGTCCACAGCAATACAATCGATAAACAGTAGGACTCCCATAATATCACAACACGATTTCTCCAGACCCATATATCAGTATATTTATTGGGAGCAACATGCAATCAAATATCGTAAAACAACATAGCCGACAGCAAATACGCATTTCTACATTGCGAAATCAGCTACTACACAACGGGAGCGGTGACCAGGGAATCTATACCCGAATTAATTTACCAACGAAGCCTTGCGCGACACGAAATTTGAATCGATCTGCCCTGCAATGGGTAATGACCAGGGCTGGGCACAATGATTCGAGCACTCGAATCTGAATTGAGTATTACTTCTAATGATTCGAGCCGAGAGCTGATTCTTTCAAGTACTGAAATTATACACTAATTACGACCAAGGGTTAATTTATCAATGAAAATTGTAGTTTCAATATTATGTTCAACTGTCGAAGCCTCGAAACCTTGATTTGATAGGCCATAATCTACCATTCGAAAAGTGGTACAAAGCCAACATGTTAGTAGATAACACATTTATGTGATGTGGTGATCGACATACAGCCGACAGCATTTTCTAACAGGCAATTTTTGTACAGGTGGATATTTGAACATTCCACATCATCCAGACTGTTGCATTACAATATGTGATACCCAACTCAAAGTCGAATACTCGATTTAGAATCACGCATGTACTCGATTTTGCCCTGGACTAGTAATGACAGCACAAGTGGAAACACGTCAGTCAACTAAAAATCTATACACACCAATCGACGTATGTGCGAATTAGCTCCGATCAAACACAATTTTCATTCCGAGTTTGATGTTTTGCACAGAGACAGAGGAGCTAGAGCCAGAAATCATTTCATCAACCGTTGTCATTTTGCCCAGTGGCCGTACTGGATAGTAGGTATCGCTGCGTGCGCGTCTCGACATCGAGTGAGAGCGTGGCAGAAAAGTTTTGTAGGATTTCCGAAATCAGATGGCTGCAGCGTCGCACATGTTGTGATTTTGCGGTTGACGCCAGCATCCACCCTACCTCCGGGTAAGATTGGCCACAGAAACTAGAGATTCCTTGACAACACGTTCCTCTTCTCGCTGCTTTGACGGGTTTGCTCCCAGCCATGTCTTTTCTCCTCTGTTCGTTACAAGAAGGCATAAATCAGCCACACCGGAGACTTCGACCTAGTTTCAACTGTCACATACTTAGCTGCTAATACTGGGAAAAATTCAGGCCCTGTGCAGCGTAGGCGCGTTCCCCTTGGTAAGTGGAATCTTGCGACAGCGCAGCGTCAACCTGCGAGCGGAACTCCTCCCCCAGGTAGCTGTCCTGAAAATTCAAAAAAACAATGTCAGATTTGAAGGGACACAGAGCAGGGTAACCGTCAGCAACTAGTAGAGAATCGAAAAGATCTTTTTATCCTTTGCATATGTTTATCAAAAAACTGATTTAAGATTTTAAAAATTTCGAAATAAAATCAAATATTTTCGGCTGACATCGTCACCGGTGATAGTCAGCAACTAGTAGGGAAGTGATAAGAATATTGTTTAGTTTGCATATGTAATGAACAAATTGATGGAAATATGGAAACAAAACATGGTATTATTCAATTGTACATTGTCAGATTCAGCGATTGCATACCGGCTAGCCTTTTCATATCTGGGCATACTTACTTGGGACAGTTCGGCCTGAGAAAGTCCCAGCTGGCTCATGCCCTGACTGATGGGTTGACTCATGGACAGCCCGGTGCCGTACGGTTGGGTGAGAATGCCTGCAGACGCAAACAAGAAAGGCAGTGAGTCTCAACAGGAGAGGTTGTACAAAGCAGTTAGTGTTGGTACTTGGTAGACACGTACAAATAACACCGTAAACTTCTAATCAAGTTCAAATACCGAATTCCAAGACACGTCAACACTGCTAATGAAAAGTCTGACAAGAACTAAGCCAAGTACTTTGCTCGGGGTTGTTCAAAATTAACTTTTTTTTTCGAATTCCGGGAATACACACCGAATTTGGTAAATGTCTGTACAGCATGCTTGGCTCGTTTCGCACGATACAGTTCTCATAAACCATTTCCAGAACCAGAAATTAGACTAGAATTAGAGCAAAGAAAGATTTCACAAATCATATCGGAATTATATCTCTGGCATTTCACTGTAGTTAGTCTAATAAGACAGCTAGAATTATCAATCTGTCCGAGTCTGTTACGAGCAACGCTTGGCACAAGGGACTCACCCTGCGAGAAGTTCTGCGTCATGTCCTGCGACTGAGTCCCGTGCTGCATCCCGGCGCCGTCCTGGCCCATCCCGTTGACGTTGCTGTTGCGATTCATCCTGGGCGCCCTGCCCTTGGGCGGCGGGCGGCCCTGCATGTTGCCCGGGTAGTAGTTGGGCGGCACGGTGGGCTGCATGTACATGTTGACAGGTACCGGGAGGGACACGTTCATGGCTTGGGCCTGAGCCGGGTTGATCATGCCGATCTGGTCGTGGGTACGGAAGTACTGGTGACGTGGTGGCAGGTTACCTGTGAGAAAGACAGTGTATCATAAATAGGGTTGGGCACAATGATTCATGTACCCAAATCAAGTACTAAATTGTTATGATCTGGCTATGCGCGTTAGCGTTAATACCATTTCTGTGGAGTCGTGATCAACCCAGAGCATTTCTAACGAAGGTTAATGCAATAGGTGGTCAAGAAAATGCCAAAATATTTTTATGTAGTGCAAAACTGACATATTGCCTAGATCAGCTAGAGGAGTGCAGAGTACGAGTCAGTGTTTTGACTCAAGTCCGAGTCATTATGTTAACCATTCAGTTTTCAGTTCAATCCGGTTCAACCCACTTCTTACAACTCCGCTCAAGTGATGTAGAGTTGTAGACTGACTCGCATTCATAAATTTCATAACATTGTAATTTTCCTCGGTATTAACAAGCTTCTGGCCCTATTTTCCACGTGTCAGGACTGATAGACGAAATACCAATCATGTGGTGACTTTACAAATCTTCGAAGTTACGATGAAATGTCTGTCTTGGCCGTCCTAGTCTCGAGTCACATGACTCGGTTCCAGGCACGCACAATCAGTACAAGTCGAGTCATTTTACGCTTTTGAAAAAGGACTCGAGTCGAGTCGAGTCAGCAAAAAATCGCGACTCGAGTCATTACAACCTGCATAACCACTCGCGTAACTAGTGCGGGAATTCTACTTGACAATTCTAAAAAATTAGTTCTTTTCTTCTGACCACCTTTGATATTTTGATATTAAAGCCGCACAGGAAAAGCTCCTCAAGTTGAAGACGCGCATCAGTATTAGAAAATAGATCCGGCGACAAAAAACGGATACCCACAAAGACACCTACCGTTAAACTGGGAGGTCCTGTCGTACGCGCCCCCAGGCACCAACAGCTCCCTGGCGTCCCACATGGCTGTGCTCATGTACCTTCCGCCCGGGTTCAGCGCGTTGGTCAGCTTTCTCGGTTTCGAAAACTGCATCAGGCTCTCTTTCAAGTTTCCGAGCGGGCCCTCGACCAGGGCGCGCTGTTCCTTGAAGTAGGTCAGCAGATGGTTCCACAGCGGCTGCTTGGACAGGGCCTTGGGGCTGCCCACAATGATCACGCCGTACCTGTCACACGTATCGATATATTATTACAATCTATCGAGGTAAAGAAGTTCAATACACAATTAATATAGTTCCAGTTCAGGTCATGTTCAACCCAATTTTTATGGCTCTGCTTAGGTATTATGGAAAGCCTCGGACCCATAACATACTCATACTCACTTTGTCCCTTTTAACAGATTTTGGCCTTAACGTTTCACGTATCTGGACTAATATCCGAAATACCAATAATGTGGTAACTTTACTATTCTTTGAAGCTACAATGCCTGTATCGAGTCGTATGACTTGGTCGAGACATTTTCCGCATTTTGAGAATATAACTCGAGTCAAGTGGAGTCACAAAAAAATCGCAGCTCGAGTCACCAAAGCCCTGTATATACTGCTCAATCTTATCGCCAAATTTGACTTCACCAGCATAAAAAATTGAAATTACCAAGGCAAATCAGACTTTCACAAAAAGCACGGACTCCTTTACTAGAAAACAGACAGGAGAGTTTGTCTTAAAAGAGCGTCACCATTTTTATACATTTCAATAGATTACATACGGAAAAAATCAGTATAACGTCCCATACCTCGCTCTGGTCAGAGCCACGTTCAAGCGACGCGGGTCGTTCAAAAATCCAATTCCTTGGTGCTCGTTGGCACGAACGCAGGACAGTATGATGAAGTCTTTCTCTCTGCCTTGGAACGCGTCAACGCTCGCAACTTCCACTTCCTGATAACAAAGCAAAGCGATAATCATTCAAGAAAATGGAGTAGTTTGAACATACAGGTCATATTGGTAGGGTCTAAACAGCTATCACACGGAAAGTCCCAGTTGATTACCAAATAATCTTAAATGCGATGTAGAACTTATATTATATTCTTTGTGGCCGCATTAAAGGTAGGCCTACATATTTAACTTTCCAAATCTTTCATACTGAAATGATGTGATGCTCAGAGGTCTAATACTCCATTACTCAGGTACCGGCACTCGATTTTGCTTAACCCTACTCATAACGGTGAACCATCTTGATGAAGTAACAATCGCCTTACCATGTAAAGCTTAGAATGCAGAGACCCAGAGTACTGCATGTACTGCACCAGATACGAGCGTTGGCCCTCGTACGGTGTGATGATGCCGATTTGCTCCGGCTTGATTCCAGACTTCAGAAATTTCGTCGTAATCCGCTCCACAACGACCGCCTCAGTCCTGGGGAAAGTCGCAGTTGCATTTGATTTACAGAGGTCGTCAAATTAGTCAGAATTACCACTGAAGCATAAGCAATGTTGTAATTTTCATCTCGATTACAAGCAGATTTCAAATACACGCCGAAACTACTTCAATTAAAAGCAGATTTGGTCGAGAGGCCATACTTTTTGCAGTTTATCACCGTGTCATGACTTGACTCGAGTCAACTTTTTTAGATGACTCGACTTTGAGTCACTTTGCAAAAATGACTCGACTTGACTTGGCGTTTGAAAAATGCGGATCGACTCAAATTTTCGAGTCAATTTCAAATCATCAAGTCGAATCAAATACACCAATTTGATTTTAGACTATGTGTGCTTTCTACTCAACAGTTGTCGACGCAAAATTATCTGCCTTTTACACTTCTGCTTTTACGAAGTTTAAAATAGTTTTGGGGTTGTTTGTGCAACTTTTGAGACGGGAATTTGTTATATTAAATGGGCAAATTAGACTCTGTATCAAGATAGCGGAATATATTTTCGAAAATTCCACCTGTTTGTAGCTTTATGGCTCATTTTCCGTTGCCGTGAAAATGGCCCCGTGAGTTTTAGGCAGCCTAACAATTTAATCAGTGAATTCCAAGAGTCCGAGAAAAAAGTTATTTTTGAACATCCGTATTTTGATATCCTAAAAAGGGGATGCTATTTATAAATTCTGAAAGCTCCAAGAAAACGGGTGATTTTGATATTTTTTCGACTGATAGTGCTGTGTTAACTAATAAAAAGGGTCATCACTTTGGTTCGGATCCCAAATTACCCGCTTTTTCGTGATAGTGTGTGGCGTTGACTAAAAAAATTTAAAAATAAAGATAATCATTTTGACTCGACTCCAGATTTACCCGATTTTTTACCAAACTCGGGACGTTCGCTGGGTCAGTGTCGCATTTTTCGTGGCGTTTTAATCCATTTCAGAGAAAATGAGGACAATTTCCCAAAAAAGAGGACATTTAGGCGTCCTCCGAGGACACTTTAAATTTACTGAAAAAATAGGACATACGTCTAATAACCCTAGATTTGAACACCTGTGCGGATTTCTAACTGCCTGGATTGCTTGCAACAACGCACAATGATTTAGCAGTACCTGTTCAAGTATGAGGTGCCGGAACTTGCAATTTCTTCTTGCCCTGAAGTCTTGTAAAAGAACATTGGCTTGTCGGGAGAGGGCCAGGAGAACGTCAAGCCGGTTCTCATTCTTTCTCCTGTTAGATGTGTAAAGATATACTATATGACACCCATGGAACTGACTGCGAGTATGTTAAAATAACCAGAAAAACAAGAAATTTCAGTCCAATAGAGGGTAGCCATACTCATGTAGATATATAAATTTATTAAACTTCTTAAATGTATATGGGAAAATCAACATGTGCCTTTGCTCCGTTATACCGCAAGTTGAACAGGACAGTTCAATATCAAGCGTTCATGATCAGAGAAGTCTCAGAAAACCCAAGTCTCATTCAAACACTTGAAAAACAACCGAAACATTCTCTCGGTGATATAACAATGACTAACAGCATCTTATAGAAGATAACGATCACAAACCTGCAGTGACGCCATTCTGAAGGGAGCCTTCGTAGAAGAGGTTGGACGGAAATGCAGACAAAGCGGGATGCATGCGATATTGAACCTGAACAAAAAACGTGAATTTTTCGCAAACAGTCAAGATACCATGCTGCAAATTTATGGACAGCAATGTTATCTCGCACCTTCTCATTTATACAATATCGATCTCGTAAAAATTACCTGTTTTGAGCAAGATCGGCTGAATTCTTGTGAGGAGTGATCTTGATAATAATAAGTATCATTCAAGTAAATTCCTACGGCGAGTAGATTCTCGGCTTCCCAGACATATTCCATTTGAGATCAGACGGTATCCACCAATTAGTCTTTAGCATAATATACAGAGGTGGCCAGTAACAAAGTAATTCTACTTTATCGGAGCACTCAAGTAGGTTTGTTCCCTGCTTGCAGTACTTTCGCTTCACAATATCATAATTTTCCTCCGTCCTAACAGTTTCTGGCCCTATTTTCAAGTATCAGGACTGATAGACGAAATACCAATAAAGTGGTGACTTAACTATTCTTTAAAGTTACAATGAAATATCTGTCTTGGCCATCCTAGTCTCGAGTCGTATGACTTGGTTCAGGTCCTGCACAATGACTCTAGTCAGGTCATGACTCAAGCCATTACAACCCAGTGAAATAGCCCCCATATCAAGGTAACAGAATACATTTGAAGATTCTGTCTATCTGCAAGTTGCGTTAGTCGCCAGGACACGTCTTACAAGTAGCCGCTACTAAATACCAGCTATGCGGACATGTTCGTAACAGAGATACGAAAGAAACTTACTTGCAAGCGAATCGGCCGTATGCCAAGAACCACGAGACGTTCGAACAGAGATTGAGCCAGGCCCGCGTTGGCCGCCTTCTTGCACATCACCACCGGCCCGAGCTGGCAGTGATCACCGACCAAAATGAGCTGAGAAAAATTTCTTACCGTCACGATCAGAAAATAGCATTCGTAATGACAAGGAAAATGATTAATGGTTACACCGCTGGTCACACAGTTTCGGCGTACAGAACCTTGTAATACATTTGAATAATATATTCATACTTATTCCCGAAGCTTTTTTCCAAAGTAGATTACAATTAGAATTAGTGAATGTGCACAAAAACTTGGAAATTGAATTAAATTCTGAATTATTAAGAAATACGACAAAAATTATGTTCACTTCATACCAAATCAGAGTTCATGCCCATAAGCACGAGAATAGCAAATGTATGTATGTACAGCAAGCTCGGCATGTTTTGCACTATACAATTCTCATGTAGCATTTTCGTGAAAACCAGAAATTAGATCAGAATTATAATGAGAGCAAAGAAACATTTTACAAATTAGATTAGAATATCTGCATTTCGCTATAACTATTCTAACTAGAAAACTATAACTATGTAGTTATCTAAGTCTGCACGCGAGCAGTATCTTGCATTATCTCACCTGCTTGGCGCCAAGCACGACCGGAACCATGCATTCCGGTTCGGTGGCCTGCGTGCTTTCGTCGATCAAAATAGAACGGAATCGGAACTTGACCAGACGAGGATCACCGGCACCGACACAGGTACAGCAGATCACGTCGGCATTCTGCAATACAGTTCAATACAATCAGAGGTGGCAGGATATAAAGTATTCCTGCTTTCTCCGGAGTATTCAAGAGTAGGATTCGCATCCTTCCATAACTTACTCAAGTCGTTACATTGTAAATTACTTCCACTTCTGAAGTACAACGTATAGTTTTGGGACATGTTTGCGAGTGAGATTTCCTGGAAACATAATTCATCGGAGGTTCACCTGCAAAAGTTCGCGCTCGGCATTGCGTTTCAGCGCGCGGTATCGTTTCTCGTCGTTTGAAGACAACTCTCCGGTCTCGTCCTTGAGCTGCTGCAGTTTCTGCAGCTCCGGCAAGCTGGGGAAAGCAATTTTCGCACATGAAAAAAATATCCCAGTAGTAATTTTATAATGCTGGAGAGACTCTTGCATATACGGAACTTTGATATGCAGTTGAATAATATATTCATATTCAAATCAAGTTCTTTCGAATACTTTACGATACATTACCTGTCCATGCTTCTGACTTGGTTGTGCAACGACAGGAAGGAGACGTTCGAATCGATGGCCTCCCTGCTCTTGGCACAGAGTCGAACCACTTTCAACCCGGTGCGATGAATCTTCTCCGTCAGTTGGTCGACGGCGATGTTACTCGGAGCACACACCAAAACTTGTCTGTGTGTAAATATAAACTATTTTATTTTGGGGTATTCATGGTGTTTGTCGACTACTATGGTCATTTACACCAGGCCGATATTCTTTTTATTTTCCGTAACTGCCGACTTATAGCACGGCCACCTCTAGGCTTTTGTAAGATACCACTGACGCGGATGAGGTGACGAGGAGGAGCCTAGGTAAACATCCAACACTTAGGTATCGAAATATATACTATGAAAACCGAGTAACTACTGTATATTACAGGCAAACTTGTGCAAATTACCTATATTATAGTTAGCTGACGGTCAACCAACTATACAGTAGGGCTAGTTAAGGATTTTGAAGACTGAGCAGTTCCAGTTCTACTGATCTAATTGAGGATTTCGAAAAGTGACCAATTGTATTTTTGGTTGTGGATTTTGAAATAGAGCAGGTTTAGTTCTGCATTATGAAAAGTGAGTATTTGTAGATCTACCGTTCCAGTTGAGGATTTTGAAAAGCGAGTAATCTTAGTTCTAGTTGTGGATTTTAAAAATAGAGTAGTTCTAGTTCTACTGTTCTAGTTAAGGATTTTGAAAAGCGAGTAGTTTTAGTTCCCGTTGTGGATTTTGAAAAGTGAGTGATCTTAGTTCTTGTTGAGGATTTCGAAAAGTGAGTGATCGTAATTCTAGCTGTGTATTCTGAAAATAGAGTAGTTCGAGTACTAGTCCTACATTTTGAAAAGTGAGCAGTTCTAGTTCTAGTTGTGGATTTTCAAAATAGAGTACCTAATTCTAGTTCTACTGATCTAGATGAGGGTTTTAGTTCTAGTTGCAAGTTTTGAAAAATAAGCAGTTCTACTTCTAGATACAAGTTGAGGATTTTGAAAAGTGAGTAGTTCTAGTTCTAGTTGCGCATTTTGAAAACCCAGTAGTTAAGTCTGCCAGAGAAGCTCACCCTTGGTTGCAAGATTTCACGAGGTGATACACGATTGTCGCGCTGGTGACAGTTTTCCCGGTTCCGGGCGGTCCTTGAATCAGGCAGAGTGGACGTTGCAGAACAGTCTTCACGGCATATACCTGGACAAAAAGGGAGTTCTGGGTGTTGCCACAAGTAATTTATCAAATGCATCACACGAAAATAGTAGCTTACTGGATACAAATTTCATGTCACTAGACCTTTGATTAGAACCTGGCCGACTATCGGAAAAATATGGAAATTGGAAAGATCATTGCAAATGAACAATCGTACCACAAAATATGAGAAACCGTGGTGCACACAATTCGGAATCGCACTGCATACCACACCTGTGAATGATTCAACTCCGGCAATCCAGGCGCGGAAAACCTCTTGGGAAGGTTGATCTTCAAAGTCTGCTCATCAACCTCGTGCCCGAGCAGTCGATGGTAGATGTAGGCGGAAACAGATGCCTCATCCACGGCAAAAGTCTTCATTGAACTTTGCATTCTGAATATTAGAACCGAACATGAAATTATCTAGTTGACCAAGTCTGCACGCAAACGTACGAAAATTGACAAAATCGTACCTGTCAAAAGAGGTGGATTTCCAGACAAAATCCACTTGGAAATTGCGCGTGTGTTCCAAAGGAGCACCGGCCGAAGAACGCAGTTCCATTCCGATTTCGTCTCCGAAATCTTACGGCGATAACAGTTCAGGAAAAATCAACACAAAGTACGTAAAATGCTAAAATATTCCCTTGGAAGCAACACCGTGTTCAAAGTAGAGGTCGACCGATATTGATTTTTACAGGCCAATACCGATATATCGGCACACTCACAAGGCCGATAACCTATATCATAGGCCGATATTAATATGGTAGGAGCAGAGAACAATTTCACCAAAAATATTCTATATTAGGCGCGATGGCACTTGTACATGCCACAGAAAGCTGAACAACAAACAAGAAAACTGAAATTGAAAAGAATTATTGCTTAATTGTGCACATTCGATGAAATTTGGGATAACCCAAAAAGCAAAATATGATACAGAATTGCAGATCAGTCCAGAAAAGGTAGATTGTAATGCAGGAAGCATAGTTTCTCTGCATGCTCACCCAGCTAAACTCGTCCTGCAAGGGTAAATCTGTCATATATCGCCCTTTACGTCCTCGATTTCTCGAGATTGAGAACACAGAGCATTGAATTTCCAATATTTTGAATTTTTTTTTTTAAATATAAAATATCGGCCGCATTAGGCCGACATCGATAATCGGGAAAGCTCTAAATATCGGCCATTTCAATAATCAGTCGACCTCTAGTTTAAAGTGGGTAACCTGACTACTGCTGCAAACACAAATGTAAAATAGTTGGTAAGGATACTGTCCGGGACTTTCACGACGTGCCCCTTCCCTTCCCAGTTGGTGCCGAGATGGCGGAGGCTGATCTCGTCACCTTGCATCAGTTTCATGTCTGGAAAAATTACACCACAATCACTGGCGATGAAATTAGTAATCATTGCTACTCAGCTAGAACTGTTTTAATTAGAAATAGAAAATAAATCGTTTGAAAAATCCTACTGGAAGTAATTCTACAAAGTATCTTGGCCGCATGCTTTTGGTAGTAAATGGAAGGCGAGATAGTTTTGAAATTGCAGCCACATCGCAGCATAACGACCGATGGCGCTACAAATTGCGCAATTTTGAAAACTATAGTATATTTCAGAAATTTGTGTGATCATCTATTTAAAAAACACTATCGGAAATAGATCTTAAATAAGTTAATCATGAGATATTGCAGTTGAGTTTTGAAATTGCAAGATGCATCTTCGCCACATCGCAGCATAACGACCGATGGCACTACAAATTGCGCAAATTTCGAAAACTATAGTAGATTTCAGAAATTTGTGTGATCATCTATTTAAAAAACACTATCAGAAATAGATCTTAAATAGGTTAATTACGAGATATTGCAGTTGCTGTTTTGAAGTACCCATATGCATGTACTACACTCTCTATTGTCATAGTCCTGCATTGTAGTTCCAAATATTCAATCCAAAGATGTGTAGCTGTTACACATATCTCGATATTGTATTCTGGTTGAAAAATTTTTCGCCTCACTTTTACTTTTATTCATTTATTTTCGTTGTAATGCGATATTGATTGTAATGTGTGTACTCTTACAGGTGGCGACTGTGTAGACCTACTAAGGCCCCGTGGTCGGGGCCCCTTGTCATCATCCTGGTCTGTACCGGATTATCACTGGTGTGACTAATAAATAAATCTGTTATATATACAAGCCATCATAGAGGAACTATTTATGCAAGTTGGGATCATAATTTCACTCGCAAACATGACACAAAATAATCGACAAGCCACTTTCTAATTCACAAATGACAACGTGTAGAAAGCGCGTCTCACCGCTGTCAGTCTTAGGCAGCTGAAAGTAAGCCAGTCTTTTCTTGTTGAGACCTACATCCCATCTCACAGTGATATCTCCCTGAGTCTGAGATTCCTTGAGCCGTCTGTCGTAGTCCGCTTCCAATTTCACGAGGGGGCCGAATATGTTTTGATACTGGTACGCGTCTTCGTATCTGCAACACAGAACCAAGCGTACAGCGCTAGTGACGTATCAAAGTATGCAGCAACTGATTGAAAATTGATGATTTAGAGCAATGTTGTCATATGGTCTCGCCTATTGACCGTGCACGACGAATGTATGACTTGACGATACAATGCATACAAATAATAGTGCATAATAAGCCTGCTGGATAGAAAAATCGACACTGGGTTTCCAGCTTTTGGACATTAATGTATCATTGTATTGGCACGGCATATTGAAATTACGATTTCAAAAGGTAATGACTAGCCATGATATCATTGATTTCAATTGTATTCACGCTTCAACATTCTGGCACTAGTGAAATTAGCAGGAAATGACTGGGGTCCCGTTTTATTGAAGCTCAAGCCACCGAAATAAAGCACAAACTTAGTCAATATGAATGATAAAAATTGTGCCGTTTAAAAGTAAACTGTTTTAAAAAAAAATCAGCCTTGTAGTAAGCCTACATTTTGAATCCGATCAATGATGAATGATGATGTCACAATATGACAGAAATTTCGGCTTTGGCCATTAGAGTTTAAAAAAATACAAGCCACTTTCGTGACGTCACAACATGATAATAGGGTAACAATGAACTATATACATTTGTCTATGTTACAGACCTGCATTTACATGCAACCTTCATGTCCAAGCATAAGAATGGCTGTGAAGCTGTTCAAATGAATTCAAATAAAAGTTTTGGAAATGCCCCAGAAGTTAGATGCCATATCTTCGAAATATCTGCTGAATGTATCAATTTGTCAGCAAAGGTGTTAGTTAATGGTTTTATCGGTCCCAGTTCAAAAGTTTGATGTCAGTCTGGCTCTAGTCATGCAAACTATTTCTACACATACATTAAATGTGTAATGCATCACTACTACTATCGCAAATGCTGAAATCGGTGTTGGCAAATTTCAATTGATCAATTCCGCACCAGACGTGCTCACCTCAACAAAACAGCTTGTGGCTCCTCGTCCACGCCAGGCTTCTCAAGGTCTTCCAGAGTCGCGTCTGGATTTTCCTAAACACAATCAAGTCATAATGACACACACGTCTACTAAAACCAGGCATGGAGTAATCCTGATTAGTGATCGATTGCGTTTGCAAATTGAGGAATTTACGGAATTTCAAAATTCAGACCAAAACACTAATCAAAAACTTGCTGCATTTCAGCATAGCGCATTTTGTCACGCATTTAGGGGTGACTGTGATTCATAATCGTAACCGATCACGTTTTCAAAGTGCCAACGACTACATACTTCAAAACCTAGAACTTACAATGTGATTCAAAATCCCTATCAAAACACATAACAAACACTGGCTTTACTGCCGTGAAGCGATCAAGTACCTTCCAGAGTTCTTCCAGCTTGTTGATCTGCTGCGCCGTGATCTGCCGCGCGCGCATCTGCTCCTCTTCCGACGGCACTTTCACGAGCCACGACAAAAAGCACCGGTCCTGAATCAGCGGCTGCCACTGCGTCGCGTCCCTATCGAATACGGCAAGGTAAATTATAAAAGCCGGGCGACAGCACTGAATTTTGCATACCAGTTCATGTCCTTTAGGCTACTCTGATTCGCACAAGGCTGACTGTAAAATGAAGTAGTACATTGCAAAAGAGGCAAAAGATCAATGACGTGAATGCTGAATAGTATAAACTCTTAAAACCATCATCAATCACAGTAACCATACTGCTGGAAAATAACATATTTCAGTTTGAACAAAAACTGAAATATCTCATTTACAGAGCTCTCAATCAGCGATAACTAGATGGTCAGAAGCTCGGTCACAGTCGTGTGCGACATACTCTACTGTAGGCTTATCTTAAAGTCATAACCTTCAACAAATGAGAAATGACAAAACCATGAATATTATATTAATATAGGCTATAATGCTATTATATTACCGATCATACCCTGCAGGGATCTCAAATACAGACTCGCAAAACTGCACAAGCTATGCGGCTGTGCCAAGGGCGACTCTGACGTAAGGCAGAGTTTGGCAACCGGAAAATTTTCAGCTATCCCAAATAAGAATAAAATAGAATCATAGCCACACACACACACACAGTCTTTTCTAAATTAGAATTAAGTTAGAATTATAGTTCTAGTTATTTTTTCAAACTAGATTAGAATTATAGGAATTTAGATTAGAATTAGATTACCTGCAGTTCACTCTCATTAACGATACAGCTGCACAAGTCTGACATAAGGTGATACTTGGCACTTACCGGCAGAGCAGAACGACAACAGAATCAGCCTTAGCTGGAATAAAGCCAAGAAGAAACACATTTCTGCATCCACAATTGTAGCATTCCAAAACAGAATCACCCAGTTGGCCTTCTCGATGAAGGGTGACCTCCTTGCATTTCGCCCTCACCAAATGGTTCACGATGTGACTGGGAAAGGAAGTACGGTAAAAGGATTATCATATTGTCGCCATAAAATTACCGTCGAAAACACCACGAGATATCTTGACAGTAACATTACTGTCAGATCTAGAAGTAGCAAGGGAAAGCATTCTATTTAATGACGTGTCATTAGCAGATTTTCAAAGTTCCATCATAATCTATGATAGCACAATCACCTTCCAGATGTATTTCCCCGTCCGTTGCAGAACCATTTCTTGGTCGAATTGCACATGACAACGCAGTTGGGATCATGGATGCCACAGTACCTGAAACGTTAATATCACATAGAAACCAGCACCAGTGGGATTCAAATGCATAGGCTCGATGTTGATGATTTGATGTTGTTGAAAGGTTTGGTCAGCAGAATGTCTCTTCAAGTAATCGTAATAATAATGGATAAGGGAATATGCTAGCTTTGCAAAAAGCTTCAACTCCTCAATTATAGTACGGAATGCCAATCATGAAATCACTACAGAAAACCAGTCCAAAATGTCTCGACAGAATCTGGAACAGTGACCTTCAATTTCTTTTCCTCTTGGTACAATATACTACTATTGAAACAATATATTTATTCTCAATCACGGTTCTATATCCTCATAGTAGCCTACTCTAATAGTACACTACAAGATTCAGTGTTTTCTATGCCAGCCACCGCAATAGCGTAGCTCAATGGCTCATTCGAAACAACATCACATCGCTCACCAAATGCATAAGCAGGATAAAATTTTGGTTGGGAGCATAAAATTTCAACAATACATGACATCGCAGACATATTGTGATAGCATGACAACCACATATTTCCAAAATGCTACAGTTGCGAGTGGCAAACCTTTGTGTTTGCCTGTCTAAGCCGTTCAACACATGCTGTGATTCTGGCATTATAAAGGCCTAGGTGGGTGTCTGATTTCAAAGACTACTCCAAGTCGCTTCGACACCATCCTATCTTTTCATTGTATCGCAATCTTGATATTTTTGAAAGAACAAAATTAATTACAATGAACTCAAAAACAGTTATATTCTCACCCGCAAGCATGTTCCGGAAGATCTTTCGTATAGTAAGTGTCTTCCTCGTCCTCCTCTTCAAATCGCAAGTCTGCGACGCCTTGAGTTGCCATGTGGATCTGCTCTTGCAAACCTCCACCTTCGTGATCATCCGTCTTCAGCTCATCATGATTAATCCCATTGATATCAACACCCTGGAAATTGTATAGTAAATGTTAAGAGCCCCTTGACAAGGGTGGCATTCTACATGATTACTAGGGTTGGCAAATTCAAATACCTGATTCCTAATCGAGTATTAGTCATAACAGTAACGGTATGAAAGATCTGGGATGTAGGCCTACCTTTTATGCTGTGACAAGGAATATTACATAGCCAGTTCTACGATCTACACCACATTAAAAATATGTTAGTGATTATTTGACCATGCTTGTTCAATTGCACTCTGTGCAACTGTCGTGGGTTTATCACGACTTCACAGGTAGCCTACCGTATGTCATTTCTACTAACATAGTAAGCTTTGCACTACAACTACATGTTTCCTAACCTGTATTACAAATCGAATACCCGAGCGATTAAGACTCTCTCCCTCTCTCTTTCGATTCTGAATCGAGTTCTACAGCTACACATCACATTAAAGATATTTGGTCTCTTTCCGGCCACCAAACCTATTTCATTGCACTTTGTGACAGTTTGTGTCTTCGCAGATATGTTTTTGCCACTAACGTAAATAGCTCTGTACTGCATGCCATAGTGGAAAACTGTAACTGTAACTACGTAGTGTGTATATGTGTGAAAAAAAAGCATAAACTGACAGCATAGGCCAACTTTCGTACTGCCATCATCAGAATAGGAGCATAAGTTTTTACCTGGCTGTTTTCTGGCAACTCCAACTGGCTTTGAGTTTGTGTTTGCGTCTGGGTTTGTGACGGCATTGTGAAGTCGGTAAATTCATAATCACTAGCCTGAAAACGGAGAGCATTGTGAATTAAATTTCATACATAACTCGGTTCAAATTTATGCAGTAGCTCCGTAACCGTACCTGGGTATCGCCGCCAACAGTTAAATCACCGTCTTCAGTGTCCAAGAACGTGAGTGTTTGTGAACTCGGACCATAGGCATCCACAGTACCCATCTTGGCAAAAATCAACGAGTAACCTACACCAATGGACAATTTATCAGGATACTATATTCTGTCAATTTTTAATGGAAAATATTAGGGATTTCCTGTTTGCCATCTTCATAGTACGGACTTGGATAACTAATATTTCCAGTGGTCTAATTCAACTAATCAAGAGCGAAATGCAGGTAACCTAATTTCTGGTTTTCCTTAAAGTGCACTACAGAACTCAGAACTGGGTAAGTGCATATAAGCGAAAACGGCCGAGCTTGGTGTTGAGACATTTGCCATTCTCATGCAGATTTGAGCAGCGCGATCTCAGATTTGATATCAAATTAACTTGAATTTAGCGGTATTTCTTTTACAAATTCAGCAATTCCAATTCTAATCTAATTTGGACAAAATGCGCATGAATAATTCTAATTTTAACCTTATTTGCACAAAACTGAATATAGCTATATAATTCTAATCTAATTTGGAAGAGCTGACAAATTTCTAGTTATTCAACTCTGGTTCATCTGGTACCATCAGCGCTGTTTGCTATCATAGAAACAGTATATCCAAATTGAGGCGTCAGAAACCGAGCCCGTATACACAGCTGTACAAGCTTAAGTTATTATGCTTGCAGTTCACGACCTTTCTCATATCTTCCAATTATGAACACTGATACTACAGTATTTCCCTATCGACGAAGACGATCTAATATAAGCCGGAAGTCTTCTCTAAGCAAAAGTAACGTTTGCGTATATGTGGACTATGGAGCGACTCACTTTTGCTATAGATGATTTCAAAGTACCGTTGCTAGTCAACGAAAACAGGGATATGGATCCTCGAGATACAGACACGCTTTTACCATGAGTCGATCAATCGGAAAATCGTTGACCAGTCCTCCTTCCAGTGAGAACAAGTGAACATCGTTCGATGATTTTCTGTAACCTGCTGCACACCAGGGTCGAGGGAACTAAGCGACGGTGAAACGAGTGGCTCCTGCTCTGCTTGTCACCAGACAACTAACCGACCGTGACGCATGTTCCTATCATTTTCTTGTACCCACTGCGACCAGTGGTAGTGGTCACGAATGTTACCAGTGAATTCGGCGTCCCATATCCTTACCGACCCCTAACTTTAACCCCAAGCTAACCGCTATTTCCTAACCCGAATACATGCATAATTTACATACGATCCCGGCCTTGATCTGATATCAACCTCGCCTATCGACACATCCGACATTCATTTTCATCGCTAGTCGTTTGTGCTATATCATATTTCTTTCCATCCGGTGTACATGTGAGCAATTGTGCATGTAGGCCTACGTACATTCCTCTTATTCAAATCGCCTAGGTGGGGTCGGATCTTTCCATTGCACCGCAGTCTTGTGGTGTTTTGAAATGACGAGATTCAGTAGGCCCACAGTTCAGTTTATTATCAAAATCTCATCATTTCAAAACACCACAAAACTTCGATACAATGAAAAGATAGGAGGGTGTCGAAACGGCTTTGAGTAGTCTATGAGATCAGACACCAACCTGGGCCTTGGCGATGTAAAGAGGAAACATGCGCAATTGCGCATTGCACGCTGAATGAAAAGTAATAGAAGTTAATATAAAATGACTAATAAACTCACATTGATACCTAATGCCGCTTCTCATAACTCATTCACCTATTTAGTTATACTGGGCATGTATATCCCTCACCTTAGTGAAACATACATTTTCGAATCTGAACACAATATGCTGGCTTTCATAACGTTACAATACATTTTTAACGCCAAATTCTCTGGAATGGTGTGGTGCTGTGGGCGTGCGGTCGGTTCGGACTTCGGAATCGACAATCATTATTCATTGGCAAAATAGTGGTTAAATCAGGTCTGCTGCCAACTATCCTGTCATAAGTTGTTGAGTAAAGCCAGTCGTGCCAATAGCAATTTCAAATTTGTTTTCTTTACGTGATTAATTACTCGAAATAGTTGTTGTATAATGTATACTGTGTAATTGTGTATGTATGATGGATTTTATTATATTACTATGTCTATTTTGAGTTGGAGTATGCACAGAATACTGTTACAGTTGGCAACTGACTCTGGAGGCCTCTCGGGCCCCTTCTCCCTAGTCTGTAGTGTGACCTATCTATCAATTTATAACAATAACTTGAGGATTGAGTGAACAATGATTTGCGACGATTCATTTTTCACTGCACGATTGTACTCAACAGTGACGGATAAATTCCTCTCTACAGAACCAATATATTCATGATAGTTGTAATGGTGGTATTAGCACGGCAATCTATTCCCTTTATAATCTATCTGAGTCTATAGCTTGATAACCAAATCCCATTTAATTGATGGAGCTTTAGCATCAGGGTTCAATATCGCAATCTTTGATAGCATCTTACCCTGGCTCAGAATCCATGTGAAAAGCATGCTTATTTCAAGTAAACATAGATTTACCACTGAGCAAACAACCGGCGCTTCAGCTATTGAATATCATAACATAAAACGATTCTTGAAATATATCGTTTCAAAGATGATAATACTTCTGTGACCATAAAATTCGTCCAATACCACGATTTACGCATATAATCAGGCTGGATTCACAAAAAGTGTTCAGTTACTATGGAGAAGCCATGAAAAATAGATTCAGAATATTGTGCAATTACCTATGTTCAATACTTGTAAAAATAGTGCTTCGGAATATGTGAATATACTCATGACAACACTATACAATACATAATGTTTTTCATGGTTTGTTCACTATGGCTATTCACTTGGGTTCGACTACTGCGACAAATATTTGTAACTGCAGTATGCACAAATATTGAGTGAAAAGAAACTTCAAACACTTGAAGGTGCAATAGAACTGAATATTCTAGACCAAAATTCCTGAAAATTGCACAATGTACACAACGACGCGGTGTAAGTCATCAACAAGGCATGGGAAAAGCTGGCAGTATAGCATTGTGTTGGTGAATGTAACTCACTAGTTCACTAGTTCAGTTCACTAGTTCAGTGTTTCTCAGTGACATTGTGAGATTCGAACGTACAGCAGACCACATTGCAATGGGCCATTTGGTGCAAATTCCACTGTGCTGCAAGCAGTTCTAGATCCATTGTTCCATTGTTCATCTTAGTTCATTTTGCGACATTAGTCATGTGGATACATCTGATGAGCAGCCGGCCGTGTGTGGAATTGCGCACCATCATAAAATTCAAAATAATCCCATACCTTTGGATTAATTATGTGGACGTTAGTGAAGCTACTTATTTTATCTTGTGCAACATAAGTCATATGATTACCAGGTCTATCCCGGACATCTGCTAATATTAAATAGTGTGGCATATCAAGACTGGATTTGTCTTGTCCATAAATAGCATTTATCCAGTTGGTGGGAGCCTTACAATGAATATCCCAGCCAATAATAACACCTCGATAGCCGAATTTATTGTGTTTTATAACTTGTCCGACCCGAAATTTCACAGTCTTTGGCCTTGGTGACCTTGTCGCAGTAGATTGAGCGAAGTAGCCTTTGTCGCTTCTATACTTGAACATCTCTTTCGCTACATTCTCTCCATTCGGAAACGTTGATGTGGAAAAACTCTTTGCTTTCAACTTTTCACGAGTTTTTAGGTCGATACGGAATATCGCAACGCCGGTGAAATGATACCATAATCGTAGCATCAGTGTTTTCGCTTGAGCAAATGTCTCTTTTGTAGCATCCATCATTTGATGGAGATTGCCGATTCGTATAGAGTTGTTGTTGGCACCATACCATTGCGCAAGGAAGTACTGAGTAGGCACTGCGAGAAGTATCAAAACAAGTTGCACATATTGCCTCCTGTTTTCAGGCATCGTTAACCGCAAAACGATCTTTTTTTTGTTATAACCATTCGTTCACTCTCTGTGACAAAAAACATACTTGGCGGATTACAGTCAAAAGGAGGTGCACATATTTTGTCAATGTTGAATAACTACAATGTTGAAAACTATTCTACCGAGTAGCATCAATGTCGGCAACTATCAACCCTATACCAGCAACAGCAACAATTTCATTATTTTACTCGAGTAGCAACATATCGGCAACTATCTGGGAACGATACTTCAATATTCTACTAAGTACCAAGTAGCACCACGCCAGCAGTCTCAGCACTGATCCTGCCAACAATATGCACGCATTCTCATTAATCTAGTGACATATACGAGATTGGCATAGGGATTGTGCAAGTACCGTAATATTACTGCTGTAGTGCAGTGTTTCATCAACATTGAAATAAAAGTGTAACGTTCTAGTATCGGTTATGAACGACAAAAAAATATGAACAGAATATATTCAAGGCATTCTAAATGACTGATTGTTTTTTTTTACAATACAGCTGCCTTAGCACAACGCCCGAGCTCAACAGCGAACTGTGGTAACTGCAACACCAGTACAAAACCGAGGGCACTGTCGCCACACCATCCCTCCACCTCTGAAGCAACTATCTATATATATGAGCTTATTGACCAAGCTCAACGTCAAGCTACTGTTGCATCAACATGCAGCGCATCAGTGCACTAACAGATTGTAGTCGTGTTGTTTGTCAAGTTCTCACTAAATCGTATAAAGCCAATATGTGCATTGTGCAGTTCGGCTTGTGTTGAAACCGCTGAGCTATATAAACCGTAATTTCAGAATATTGCGGTACCATAAAATCATAGCAATTTACAGCGTAGCTGGCATGGAGAGTTCCATCTGAATACGATCGATGTTGTGGTTAACAGCGACACCTATCGCTAACGTAATACTTTTTCGTCGTCACCCGCCAGAACAGAGATGTAAACAGTAGCCGTAGTAACTAGTAACGCTAACTTTCTATACCTGTGGAACTGTGGATTCTGTGTACTTATATCCAGTTATAGTTGGACGTTGGTACTACAACATAGTCCCAACTATGAGCTCCAATGCCAAACTTTATAAAAGCAGAGGCGGAACGTACTGCTGTATTCCTGAATGCACAAGCTCAAGTACAAAAGGCGGGTTCAGCCTGTACAAAATCCCTACTAGTTCTGGAAAGCAGTTTGGAGTGAGCACAAAGCAATGGGCGGAGGAGCTTCACCAGGTAAGATATCTATAGTAAAGAAATGTTATGAAAATGGCATCCCCATAATGTTGGATAATATAGCTCTTACAAAGAACACTGAATCGCGGGATTTTGACAGAAATATCCCAACTTGTGTCAGTCTCAAAATTTTGATTTTACAGGTAATCTTCAGATATCGATATGATGCAAATTTCAACATAAAGGTGAAATCAGGAAAAGCATATATATGCTCAAGACACTTCCAAGATTGCGATATTCAGCATTCAAGTTGCCGCTCTTTTCTTAAGATGGGAGTGCTTCCAATTTTAAATTTACCAATGAAATCTCATCCCTCCAAAATTCCCGAAAAAAGACGACTCATTCAAAAAGTTTGTGACAAAACAACCAAGGAAAAAAGGACATCAATTTCAACAATCGATGGCATTTTGGATTCCTGGAGAACACTTCAACTAAATGGTTGGCGTTGCTTTCAAGCTTCTGATTACTTGCTTCACCTAAGCTATTACGAAAATCCCTTCCTGCATTCGACCCCTGACGTTAGTCTCCTCGTCACAGAGAAGGACGAATGTCTTCAATTATCTGTTGCATTTGCTGGGGAGTATGCAATGCAATTATCAACCGAATTAGAATTTGGGACTAAAAGTTTAGAGGATATGCTGCAGTTTCTTCAAACAATGAAAGTCTGTGAAGGCTATGAATCTGTTCCCAACAATGGAGGTTGGATTGAAAAGAAAGTTCCTCATATGCGTGAGGGTAGATTGGGTTATACCAGAAGGTAAGCAATGTTTTCTGCCACAGTTTAGCCCAATCCACAACATTTGCATTCTAGATTTTTCAGTGATGATTGCCAAGTCGCCTATTATAGGAAATCGTTGGTATGCCAAACATGTATGATGCACCATGTGGAGTGCATTAACAGTTTGCAGCGCAGATTGGAACGCAAAGAACGAACTGAAGATCTTCCCTTAGAGAAGACAGCTCCTTTATCAAAGTGCACTAAAGAGAGGCTGAAATGTACTGTTAGCTCACATCGCACGAGGTATTCATTCTTACAAATATCAGCATAAATTAGCAAATGCTATGTTTGAAACTACCCTATGTAATCTTAGAATCCGTCAGTTAGAAAAAGAGTCGAAGGATCATGGTGTTACAGTATCACACGCTTTTGAGAATTTAATAGCCAAAGTATCAGATGAGGATAATCTACTTCGTGACTGGTGGACATGTCAAAAACGGTTACATGAGACTAAGAGCATCCATGGGAGACGTTATGCTCCTTCTGTAATAAGGTAGGAACATCACCCAGTATTATGTATCAGGGGAGTGAACTATATTTCGTAAATTTGCTACAGATATTGCTTGAAACTTTATGCGAAGTCTCCATCTGCCTACCGGCTAACTCAGAACATTATGATCCTACCCAGTGCTCGTACGCTTCGCAACGAAAGGGTTAAAGCAGTTAACAGGTGCAGCATTGGAGTACAGTCAGGTGTTACCAAAAGGATTCGTAACGCAGTCAAAGCTACAGAAAATTATCATGAACAGTTTGCTGTGGTTTGCATTGACGAAATGACCATAAAAGGCAGGATAGTTTTGGTGTATTCATGTATAGAAGGGAATTTATTCTAATTTTATCTCTATAGAGGATCTTGTGTTTCAGTCAAGAAATGGAAAAGTTATTGGTTTTGTAGATTATGACAGTGATGATCTTAATTGCTTGTCTTCATCATCATCCAAGGTTGCGACTCACATGCTCGCTGTTTATATCCGAGGTAAAGTGCTCCTAAAACTTTTACAATTCTTTTACTATCTCGTTCTTATTTAACACAGGAGTTACAAATAAAAAACTGGACGGTGTAGTTGCATTCTACCCAACGAGCGGTGCTTCGTCAGAAGATCTATTCATGGTCCTTTGCCATTTGCTAGTGGAAATTCCTTATCAAACGGGTGTAACCATTGTTGGTGTAGTGTGTAAGATTTATAATTGATATCATGTCATAGTTACTTTAACATGTACATGTACATGCTGGTCATCTACAAACGCCATAAATTATGCAATTCGTAGCTTTTTTCACAACTGCACTATTTCAGTTGATGGTCTTGCGGCAAATCGTGCAGTATTGAAGTTGCTGTGCAACGTTGAGGAAAATGGAGAAACTCAGTATAGGATGACGAACCCAGTGGAACCTACACGGTGAGAGCCGTGTGTTCAATGTCATAATTGACAGAGAGTTGTTGATAATAATACATTATTTTTCAGGTTCATTTACTTTGTTCCAGATCCTCCACATCTTTTAAAAACGGCACGAAACAATTTACTTAATCCCAAGAAATGCATGTGGAACAATGGACACATTACAATGCAGCCAATCAAAGATTTAGTGAGGGTAGACTAGTGCATTATAATATTTTGTAGGATATGTTTATCCTATATGTTCATGCAGAAGGATATTGCGCGTGGCGACTTGAGATTTTACCCACAGCTGACAGAATCGCATATATCACCAACTCCGTGGGAGAAAATGAATGTTCGTCTAGCTGCGCAAACTCTTTCCTTCACATTAGGTAACTATAATATGACTTTTATGAAACATAACAAATTCAATTTTATAATCTGAGGAGCACGCTGTGAATTAACTGATCATTCTGAGCACCAAGATTGAATACATCAGAAATTTTGCTATTTCCTATAGGCTTATGGTGGAACTGTACCCAATTTCTTTTAGGTTCTGCATTGAGTGAGGCATCACCTGCATTGTCGAAGTTTCTCTTTACTATGGACAAGTGGTTTGATTCAATGAATGCTGGATTCCAAGGATCCAAATTCAAACCACAGCGCCGGCCATATTATTCAGTTAACGATGACCGTTTGATTTGGCTTGAACAAGAATTCCTAACTTACCTAAATGATTGGCGGGTTCAGGCTGAAACAAGACCCCTAATGGGTGATGTGAATCGATCCTTAATGATGCTGAGCACTGCGACTGAACAAGGTTTACAAACTGCCACTAAATCCATGATTGCCATTGTAAGAGAGTGTTTGAGGATGGGGGCTGATTATGTACTGCCCCGCAGAGTCAACCAAGACCCGCTCGAATCTTATTTCGGTCATCAGAGACAGCAATGTGCACGAACAGACGCACCTTCTGTGGCACTATTTAGTGCCAATGCCCGATCAGCTGAGGTGTTGCGTGGGGCTTATTGATTTGAGTTCAAGTTTACAATAAATTCAACAGAGAAGAAATTGTTATTTTATTGTAAAGAGAGTTACGAGATGTCGAAACAGGCACTTGAAACTTATTAATGAAATTCATTCTTTGAGCTTTTTTCGTATAGCTGCAGATCGCCTTTTATTTAATTTGGCCTGATTGTGTGCAGCTAATAAATGTTTGAAGTGCATGTGTGCGCGTGCACGCACAAATCTTCTGATGAGTAATATCAGCACATCATTCCACGTCACATTGCTGGAAGTACTTAACGCATTGATGACTGCTTGCTCGTCCATGGATTTACTATTAATTTGTTTGCGGACTTCCACTTCTGCCGCAATCACAATTGTCATAAATGCATCACTGGGCACGATCAAAAATCCACGGTTCACTTTTTCATATTCCGGGCAAAGGGAACCAGATTGAGATATCTGCGAAGATACCCACTTTGCATCTTCACCGGAGAACTTCTTAAGTCCCCACTTTAACAGCGCTCCGGATATATACTGCAACACCTTTCTGTCATCGTCCGTAAGTGTCGAGTTGTTTGAAGCAGATCTCTGCCCCATTGGTGTTCGTAAACGTATTACTTGGGGAATGACTGCAGTCAGCATTCTCTTGATATCAATTTCCGTAGGGTCATGGTCGTGTACGGAATAAGTTTTGCGTAACAGCTCAGAATAAATTTTGAGCATATTCTGTTTCGTCCCGCGGATTTTAAAAATGTCACCAGTCATAGTTTCCCGGAGACCACTCGATATTTCCAGTTTTGACTCTGCTATGGCCTGTTCTATGATGTCTTTTACTAGTGGAAGAAGTTCATCGGTACCAGAACCAAATAATATTTCCACGCAGAACGGTCCCGGACTTTCGATCAATTCCCCCGGAACAGAAATTTCATCATCCATCTGATAAATATAATATCAAGGTCAATGGAATTTCAATTGATAAAGCCTGCAACTGTAACTTATTCACATCGTATAGGCCAAGGACGGTGTTTGATTTGAAAGACACTTTCCTATATTTAAATTGTTACAGTATCGCGTGCTTTGAAATGTAAATTAGTAAATGAGCTCAACAAGTTTTCAAAATGATCACAAAACTGCTAATAGCCGCACTGCAGCAAGGGAATGAGATGATATGGGATACTCACGTCGTCAAAAATCTCCAGCAATTCAGCTTCGCTCAAATCCATCTTCAACAATTCACTTACTAGCTTCTGTAAGGACAGTTATGAAAATAAATGATAAATTCCATTGATTTTAAATGAATAATCATTTTAATGCTGCTGCAATACAACGCGACTTGTCTCCGCTCACGCGCTCAGTGGCGTCACAGTCATACGAAGATTGTCGGCGATTGTCTGTCGGCACCCCATTGTGTGAAACAATGACGATTTCTGACTTCGACGTCGATTTTGGGTGGGTTTCAGTTCCCGGGCCGGATTTCAACTTATATATTTAGAATCAGTGCGAAATCTGCTTTTGATTGATACCAGTTTTATTCACTTTTGCGCTCTGGTCCCATCTGTATGATTACCGAGAAACACACTACAGCAGGTTGAAAAGCAGCATCTGTTATCTCACCACTGGGGGCAGTGCGAAACACAACATCGCATACCGAGTTTCCATGCCAGCTACGCTGTAAATTGCTATGATAAAATCACACAAGGATGTTGAGCAATAGTGGATCGATATTTCATGGATTGCCAGAGAACATGTTCTGTGAATCCGGCCGCACTCATGGCATGCAGGTTGCAGGCGCTACACATCTGTCAAAAGTGGGGAACATCATCATCAATAATAATAGAAGATATTCAGGTTCGTCTCACCATGAATACACTATAGAATGTAAACGTTTACATTCTATAAATACACTAATGACTAAGCTATTGTCAATTGAAGTTCTGCACTTCCGAGCGTCTCTACTATTGTAATTATATATTATCAATCTAAGACACTACTATATTGCGATTTAATCGTAGTGAAGCTCATATATCCGCTGCTGATGTTGTTGTCGTTCCGATTCACATTTATGTGCAAATTGTGCACTGTGCAGATTGCGCAATGCACATCGAATGAAAATTCGGAAAGAAGCCATAGAAATGTGAAAGGACCATGTTTCAGCAAGTACAGGCGCGCTGCAAATGAGCGAAGCCAAGTCCGTAATCTCAGGATACAGGCTGAGGTTGTCGGTGAAAACCGTCCCATGCAGACGCGGACAGGTTTTTTCTGTTATCCACTCAGGGTTAGTGTTTTTTAGAGAGAGAGAGAGAGAGATCAGATTTATTTTCGCCGGCACCATCGAGGTGCTTTGACGATGGAGATGCGATACGACCTTTAAGCAAGGTCATCTAGTCTGCACCACCGTATTTTTCTCCTCCACGTTATCCATGTATGCTGAGCGCCTAGCTGGATAGCCGCGGATACCAGTTTTAGAGTCTTTGGTCTGACCCGGCCGGGGATTGAACCCACGACCTACCGATCGAGAAGCTGGACGCATAACCATTACACTGTCTCGCTCGAAGGCATGTTTCGCCAGGTTATCGCTCCGGTCTGTCGGGCGTTCTACTCTAAAGTGCACTGGTGTTGCGGCTACTTAACAACACCGCCGTTTCGTGATTGGCTGGGCTACGACATGCTGCGGAAGTACTTGACCCCAGGTTTAGTCTATTCTAGTCGTACTAGAGCAGTGGTTCTCAACATTTTTGTCTTCGCGGACCCCCGGCTTTACTTGAAATTTAGCTCTGTTATCGTGTAAACCTCGTCAGTTCTGTGCAAATATAGCGAAATAACCTTTCTTGAAAATAACCACATACTATTTATATAGAAATGAGAAAGGCTCTTATTATTCCAAAGCCAATGTCGCAGTTTCATTTCTTGGAATACGCGGCCGTGTCTTCAAAATATACGCGCCGTCGGTCTGATATGAACGAGTGCCGAAAATCCAGTTCCACAAAGATTGGTGGTGCCGAATGGCGATGCAATAATAACGCCGTTGGTCCGCATTTATAAGATACTAATTTACCTCACTTTTAGCAGTTTCTGGCAGTGTTGGGATCAAGTCACTACCTTCGAGTCACGAGTCATCTCGAGTCATCGCACATTTTGACTCGAGTCAAGTCAAGTCAATCGATTTTCAAAGGTGACTCGAGTCAAGTCAAGTCAGTCGTTTTTTGGAGGTGACTCGAGTCAAGTCAAGTCAAGTCAAGTCAAGTCACGAGTCAAGTCACAATTCAAGTCAAATTGAATTTTCGAAGTATGAGTGATCATTCAAATTCATTATATTTTACTAGCTGTGTTAAAGAGATCAATTGGTCATTGATCTTGAATCACATAACGAATATAAAGTTAAATATACATGCAAAAATGCGCTGTATCGCTCACGCAACACGTAAAACTGCTAATAAAATACGTAAGTTTGTTTGTTTTGGGGTATTCATGGTGTTTGTCGACTACTATGGTCATTTACACCAGGCCGATATTCTTTTTATTTTCCGTAATTGCCGACTTATGGCACGCCCCACCTCTTTTTGTAAGACACCGCTGACGTAAGTAACTCTATAGAGCTATATAGCTACATCAGGAGTGTCAAACATACGACCCGCCAAATGACTTCATTCGGCCCGCGAAGAAATTCTGAGTATATGTTGAAAATTGCGTGATTTTATCCAACACATTTCTCGAATTTGTAGTAAGAAATACTACTAATAAATATTCCTTCAAGATAGCAAATTTCGAGTATGTTCATAGGCCACATTATAACAAACCGACAGCGGAGTTGTGATTGTAGTTATCGTCAGGAGAAAATCGCTGACATTAACACCCAATTCTGAGAATGCGAAAAAGTGCATATATTGAGTTAAGAGTTAGTAATATTTTGGAATCATTTGACTGGTGCGGCCCGCGAGTGATCTGTATATTTGAATTCGACCCGCGACGTCAGTTGAGTTTGACAACTCTTAGCTACATGCTACATTCTCTTATTATCAGCCAAAATAGAGGATCGAGTACGAAGCCTCGAGAAGACGAACGAAAGTGATATCGTACAATACACAGAGGTGGTCAAAGTAGTCAAGAAAGCTACTCAAGTAGAAGTAGAAGTAGCGACGAAAAAATCTACTCAAGTACGAGTAGAAGTACTTCTTCCATAAGCAACCTAAAACTACTTGAAATAGAAGTAGAATTGACTGACTTTAAAAGTACTCAAGTAAGTAAGTAGTCGTGAAAACGATCCTAATTTGTTCACATTGACTTTATAAAGGTGCAAATTGAGCTATGCGAAAGGTGACGAGCTTGATTCACATTGATGCATACCAGCAGGTGTCCAATTTTCGATAACATAAGCATTCGTCCACATCATGGGATAAAAATGATAGGATTGATATGGAAATGCGATACTTATCCTGTTTTCTCGAACAGCACGTTTTAGAAAATAGCATGGTATGGCGCCATCCCCCATATTATAAGGTCCGTAGTTTAGTCGAAGAGCAATACGGAGAAGTTGTATAGGATACGGTGTAAACACTTTGCGCAATTAGTAAACGTTAATAAAAAATATGGTGGACCGTAAAAATGCCATATTGTGTAGCTTTATTTCCGGAAATTAAAGGCATTACTACACTTGCTTTTATACTTCAACATGTATGTTATCCATACAAAAGAACTGATATTTATTGTAACTCAAAGTATATGATACTTGGAATTGAAAATGCAACATAAATGCTAGTTCTAAAAGTGGAACAGGTTTTTCATGCATTTAGTCCAGAAAGTTTCAAAGGTGGTGTGTGCTGAAACAGCTCTAAAACTAACAAAAATGTCAGAGTCCACTTTTCCAGGTTAGGAAGCGCCATGGACATGCTAGATTACGATATGACAAGTAAATGCTAGATTGCGAAACATCAGTTTCAAACGTTATGATGAGCCATATATACTGCGATGAATTATTTCGTATAGGCGAAGGGCGACAATGTGGTGTGGACTCAGGGATATCCAGATATCTAGTTCTAGATATCCCTGTGTGAACGGAATCACGTCAACCCGCTACCTAAATTATATTCATAGATACTTTCGGGAAATCATACTGGCAACGACCATACCACTGCGCGCGAAGCGCGACGAAAATTCTGTTCTTCAATCAACTTTTATGAAAATTAAATGTTGGTACATCGTGAAAACAGCCCCGAAATTCCTCAGGCTATCTTCCTGATTGGAAGATTGAACTACTTCTACTTGACAAATTGAAAATAGCGAAAAGTAAGTAAGTAGATCACAAAATATTATGAAGTAGAAGTAGGAGTAGCAAAGATCAGATCTACTTGAATAAGTACCAGAAGTAGAGGAAAACTACTTGAGTACTTCGAAAAAGTAGAAGTACTTCGTTATTGACCACCTCTGACAATACACCAGCCATCTATACACATCCGTGAGGATATAAATGCATAAAATATATTTGTTAGATTTAAATCATATAAGAGGGTTGGTAAAGGTGAGCGCCGTGCAATGTAAGGACAGAGCCGTCCAATAAACAGTGCTACGTTGCTGTTAAATTAATCTGCTACTATGACAACGCAAGCTTTGATCATTTCGTATGCGGTCAGTGTATTTGTGATGTAACAATGTAGTATTAGTGAAACGTACAATCAGTGAATGACTGGTTGCTCTCAAAAGTTACAACGGCGTGTCGTGAATAATCCGAACATGCACAAAATACATTGATTTAGTCGACACCGTTTACTTGATGACTCGAAATTGACTCGTAAATTTTGCTCCGAGTCACGAGTCAATCCACATTTTTGAAGCGCCGAGTCAAGTCAAGTCAAGTCATTTTTGCAAAGTGACTCGAGTCAAGTCAAGTCATTCGAAAAAGTTGACTCGAGTCTGACTCGAGTCAAGTCATGACTCGAGTCATCCCAACACTGGTTTCTGGTCGAATTTTTAAGTACCAGGACCAATAGACGAAATCCCAATGGGGTGGTTACTTGACTGTTCTTCGAAATTACAATGAAATGTCGGTCTTGACCGTCTGAGTCGCGAGCCATATGACTTGGTTCGAGTCCAATCAATCAGGTTTATTAATATTTTCATCGTTTCAAAACATCACAAGACTGCGATACCATGAAAAGATAGGAAGGTGTCGAAACAACTTGGAGTAGCCACTAAGATCAGACACCCACCTTAGCCTAGGCGAAGTAAATAAGAGGCATGCACATTGAATGACAAGTATAATGCAGAGAATATAAGACGCAAGCGACAATATGAGGTGGCATGCGGCGGAGGGCGAGGTCGATGTTAGGTCGTGGTCCGGTAATCCCGAAGACTATGGCTAGTATTGATTTAGAAGAAATTGCTTGTATTTCTTCTAGTCCTTCCAGTCGAGTCATCTCCGTATTTCGAGAAAATGAATCGAGTCATTACAAACATGCTATATCGTCCAGCCGATCTTTCTAGCAGCTCATCCTGAAGCTATTCTGGGACAGTGGTTATATGTATATCACAGAATATTGATTTCTGCAAACGAAATTCTTCCGAACCCCCAACTAAACATCTGTGACAGCAATATGTTCGTATCAGAAAGCTATTGGCAATCAAAATATTTCATCCCGGACGGCCATTCTGTTAGTCCTGAAGTTTTACCAGTTATCAAGCGAAAGTGCTTCGTAATATCTCAAAAAAATAAAAATTGAAGGTTATAAAATCAAGCTATTTCGTAAATCCGGAGGGTTCGCGGACCTCGGCTGTACTAGAGGCTGATGCTGCGCACATGGAACGACTGCATGATCCATTGAAAGGAAGCGGGTGTCATCAATCAGCCGCGTAGCTGCGGGATCGCGTATCACCCTGCCTAGCATTACAACCAATCTATACATAATCTCCTTCATTGCGGACACAATCGTAATGACTCAAGTGCTCGACCTAACCCAACTCTACATTCATCACCCCACGCATTAAAAATCGCCAAAATCATTTATTCGGATGGGAACAATACACAAATATTCGCCGGGGGGGACAATCCTACCACTTACTAAGCCAGGATACCTGCCGAAATGAATCCAAACGTATATCCTAGCTTTTCCACTCCTCCCACGCAAAACCGCGCATTATCCAAAGATCCATTCCTTCCTAGAGACCACTCAACAAAACACTCCTGCAATACTTCATATCCTTCCATGTACGGGGAGGGGGGACGCATATACAAGAGATAATTCGGATCCCGAAGTCTCAGCAGTATTCCTACTTCAACCTACTGAGTACGATCCTCCAGAAGAGGCAGTAATTACGATCCAAAAGATCTGTCAATTTAAAGGAATGAATTAGCATGCTAGCGATTCACACAGGTCCGACAACATGCTTCGACAAAAACTAGCCGACACAATTTAAAAGTTGGGGTGTTTCACAATTACAGTAAAATGATTGCAATTACCACTTTTCATTCCACAGTAGCCAATTACTGATCCAGCGATTCATGAATTCCAAACGTCCATAAAACACATCCGGAAAAGACGAATATCCCAGCGCGTTCGCAATCCTACATTAAGTAAAGAGAAGTATCCAAGATCCAAAATTCGGTCCACAGATTTCTGGCGATCCTATCTCTAGGCCAGTCCAGGCTTTCTGGATAAATTGAAAATCTGTTACAAATTTACGCACGACACAACAGGGCGAATGTGATAAATGCCACTATCAACACATAAATTTAAATGACACAAGCCAAATGTGATCTATGCCGCGAGTGGAGCAATAATTTACACGACACAAGCCAAATATGATGTATGCCACAAGAAACACATTTTCAAATGCCAATCAGAGGCCTGTATACCCAATAGTGATAGGTAATGTTTTGTCTTTATATCTGTATCAAACAACGGCACTTTATCGCGATCTAGATCGAGATCTACGCGGGGAGTATGAAGACGAACGTCTACGGCGTGGGGATCTGGAATAAGACCTATGCCGCGGACTATAAGAAGGCGAAGACCGCCCGCCGCGGCCGCCTCTCCGGCCTCTACTGTTGGAACGGGATCTTGAGCGAGATCTTGAACGCGAGCGTGAACGCGACGAGCAGTTCGGGTCTATCTTCACCCTGATGTACGTGACTTCACCCTGAGAAATGATATACATCGGTCAGCAAAAGGAATACTATCAATACAAAACGGAGCTCTAGCGTGTTTTCTTGTCCTTAACAACTTGAACATCACCAATCTGTGTTCCGCATGAACGTGCCAAAATGTATGGCATTAATAATTGGATTAGGAGTCTAGGTATCGTAAAATTGTCGTTGGGGTCAGGGTTAGGGTTTTGAAGCATGAGCTTTACAAACTATCAGTCTAGTTCCAGTTAATTGACGATAAACGAACTACTGTCAAGTGTTGTTTCAGTAGAGCATCTGAAAAAAATTCAGTTGTCTCACAACTAGAGAACACATCCCTACGTTTTGCATAATATAACATGTGAGCAGCGATGATTTTCGAAGTTGAAGTAATTTCAAGAAAAAATGATTTGAAAAAATGAAACATAGCGTGAGCACAGGACACCGATTCCATACAGGGAACACATGACATAGTTTTGCATATCCCAACTGTAAACCAATTAGAAATGCCATAAATTTCGACATGTTGATGCGGAACCTCGATTAGTGATATCTTATCGACGACAAGAAATAGTCCCGGAAACAGTTCATGCTCACCTCGTGAGATTTGAATTTGGTGTCGTGTAGATGTTTCACAGCAAAATGCATATCTTCTTTATTCACAAACTCCACTATTCCAGTCCCATCTCGGAACACGTCAGAGTAGCAAACGTCTCCCGCTTCTCTCATGTGATCCTTGATATCTTGCCAGCTTCCAGTTGGTGGGAGTCCTTTATAAATATCAAAATATTAATTCAACAAAACTATCAAGACATAGTAAACAGAATTTTCATACCGGAAACAACAACCCTGTAATTCGTTCTCTTCGATGGTGGGCCGCCTCTGCCGCGTCCTGGTTCATACCTACCACCGCCACCACCCATGTAGCCGCCGCCACCACCTCCACGCATGCTCGGACCATTTCCTCTGGGATATTCGACACGTAACGTGTACCCGTCCAGATTATATCCATTCCTTCCACGAATTGCATCATCAGCATCCCTTCAGAATCAAATATTAGTTTCATAGCAATTTAATAATGAATTAATTAACAGTGAAATATAATATTTGAATCTTTTTGGCCGATACTCGTCAGGCTCAGTGGCGATCAGTATTAATCAGTTAAGAATCAAACTTACAGTGTGTATCAACAATCCAATCAATACTATACACAGTACACTGTTCATGTTGAATGAAACAATATGTCATGGCAATCTACAAGGCCGTCAAATGTACAATTATTACGCTCTTCAATTCATGTCCTCACAGAAGCAATCACTATCAATATCACGCTTATAATTACTACAATGCGAAATGCTCTGAAACACTTCTGTAATGCTAGAACTATACCATTTCCAGCATCAGCAAAGGCTCACCTTGGATCTTCGAATTCTATGAAGGCAAACGGAGGTCCTTTGCGGGTCTTCAAATCTACGAACCTAATAGGTCCATATTTGAAAAATATATCTTCGATGTCCTTTACTCTAACATCGGGAGGTAGATTTCCGGCATAAACTCGACATTCTCGTTCTCGGCTCATATTCGCACTATGATTAGGTAGTTAGCACCGACTGATATCTGGAGTAGTTGAGGAATATACGATGAAACTATTTATCGAAAATCCCACGTCAGCCTAAGCTACAAGTGGCAAAGAACCGCTTTTTACAAATACAACCACCAGCCGGCCGTCGCTTTTGCCTCCACGGTTCACCTTTGTCGGATGACTCGGATCGGAGAAACTTCTTCGCCCTACCCACGTGACCAGGTGTCGTCATTTCCCGCAAAGCTAGACCTCTAGTGATGTACATTGGCGGTTCTAATCGAGATTGATACTGGGATCATAGCAATTTACACAGCGTACGCCGCCAATTGCTATGGTGGGGTATCACAGTTCATTTCGGCCGTATTTCATTTTTCCAAGCTTTATTAACAATCAGCGATGAAATTCAATAAGCACCCGATTTCGTCAATGTTTGAAAGATTGCTGACCAACATAATGGCAAACAACGTAGCTACTCCAACCATAGCCTTTGTAAATGCCATGCTCCAACCTCGTCCTGCTCGACATCGCTGCAATCAGGCCCGCGCTTTCCACGTAGTATTTAGAGCGGTAGTTACCGACTCAGGCAAGGCAAGTTTTCTTTGGGCTATGGTTATTGGTCCCTTTGAAATATTTTGATAAACAACCATGACAGAAAAAAAATGGAGCTTATACTAAAACTTGATTTTCTCAAAATTTGAAAAATGGACATAAAGGTACTTGGATTCCACAGCGACAATTTAGGGAACTGATTTCTGAAACAACGTATTCAGCACCCTCACGGTCCCGGTAAAAAGGCGAAAGAGCCACTTGGGGGTTAGAAACCCCATGTTGTAAACCACTGATACACAGCACCCCTTCAATAATAGTCGGCACTCAAGGTTACTGGACCACAATCTGACATATCGACCTCGCCCACCGACAGATGCAGCATTCATTTTCGTCGCTTACTTTTATGTTATCCTTTCTGCACCCCTTATTTACATGCTGTAGGGAGGTCAAGTAGTATGGTCTGATTAAAAGAGTACTATAAGTCGTTTCGGCACCCTCCTATCTTTCCATTATATCGCAATCTTGTGGTGTATTAATTTGATAAAAAATTCAATAAAATGATCATCTTAACTGTGCAATCTTTAAGATGCAACTGGAAAAAATAATGCGTTGCTTCTCAAAGTGGTCTTTTTCAAACTCGAGACAGGTGTTTGTGTTGCGTATTGCACTTGATACATTTATGCTATGAAAAACAGACTATTAATTGCTGCCGTAAGTAGGCTACCAACATTGAAAATTCATTTTGACCAACAAGACAGCATATATTCTACAAACACCATGTTAATACACCCGTCAACCAGCATTCATACAGTTGCAAAAAATGTAGCACAAGGCTCTACCAACCAATAAGCCCTTCATCCAAGGAGGCAGATTGACGGCTGAGCACACAAGTCTATTTTCGTCAAAATTAGTTACATTAGGACACAGGTCTGTAAACCACTTCGATCATCTGACACCATGTTGATGGAAGAAGTTTATCCTCCTGTTCTTTATAAATGCCAATAGCTGTCAGTAGCGATTCATTCCATTCAGATTCATACCCACAACGTCGATATTGATCTAAAATACAGTTCGACCAAGTGACAAGAGATTCTGTCACATCTTTGTACGATGGTTTCCCTAGTATGATTTTAACAGTGGTGGGAAATATATGACGGCACAGATGCTTGAAGAATTGCAACACTTCTGGATGAGCCGGTTCCATTCCAAACTTACCAAAATTGGGAATTTCATTGGTAAAACAGGTTGAAATTAGTGATGTGATCAATACCACAAAATAATCCAAAGATGGACCAAATTCCTTCAATTCACAACGGGCTTCCATTGTCATGTTCATTAACTCCTTTATCCAGTCTGCAAGAACTGAGGATTTTACCATTTCTTTTATCTGTAGGGCATACCCGGATACTATCCAGACCACAGCGTCATGTATATCAATATGGCGACTACATGCCATTATTGTCTCTGAACAGGAACCGGATGGCTGTTTTTTCTTCAAAGACTCAAAACACACCACAAAGAGAGATTTCAATGCAACATGTGATGCAGGGCTCATATCCATAAAATTCGACACTTTCTGGTCTGTAAATCTACAGATAAATGCAAGGTCAGTCATCATCGCCACATCTTCATGTGACTGAATGGAGAACTTTGCCAGAAGAAAAATCTTCACGGTACAATCTTTGACAGCTTCAAGCGTAAGCGGCGACAGTTTCTCGATGTCTATCAACAGGCTCTTCAAACCGGACATGAAAGCAGCCCTCACACCCAACTGTTCGGACGTATTGCTACACATCAAATCACGTGTCTTAGTTTGCAGGAATTGAACAAAATCACCTTCCTTTGCACATTTATATAGTTTCCCAAGGCTTGTGTAAATCATGCTGCGTGATTGAACTGGAAGATCGGCAAAAATCTTCGAAGATGTACATTTACACAACAGTGCAGAACAAGCTGATGATCTTTCACATTGCGACAATACCAAATGCATTGCATGTATCTTGGCTTCAGCACCAGTGCTATTCAACAAAACAGAGTTGAGAGCATTACCCCAATTTACCGGAGGCATGGCAATGTTCTGTGAGCTCTCCGCTAAGCAATACATGTAAGTTCCACGGTTCTTCGACGCAACATTGCTTGAATGTGATACTCCATCGGCCAGCAAATCGAACAAACTTCTCAACAAGCTTGATTTTGACAGGTAATTATATGTGGAAGGCAGTATAAATGAGGAATTATGAACATTATTTTGAAAAAACAAGTTGAGGCATCCAAGATACACGGAAGATTTCCCCTGCGTTCCGACATCACTGGAAGTATGCAAATGCTTCAAAATTTTGATCGATCCAGAGAGCTTCGAAAGATACTGAACAGCAGTCAGCATTGCAGGGTCCACAGGCATTGAGAATAAGGAGGCGCTCGCACCACACAATGACGACAGTCCAGTAAGAGCAGCAAATTTCTCTCTCGTGGGTACGTTGGATTTATCCAACACACCAAACCATTGGGTGTAAAGTTTATCCATTGTGTCAGAAACGTCTTTGTCGCCGTTAAGTAACATCCCGCAACACAATGTACCTAGTGAGTCACTGAAACCAGATTTGTTGGGTACTTCGTCGGTTAATTCAACCAAGTTCCTTAATACTTCATGCGACTCCGCGGAGCTCACCAATCCGCGAACACATCCATGAAGACACAGCCAGGTCACCACAGTGGAAATTACCTGTAACGCATCCGGAGATATGTCACCCGTCTTCAAAATCTGCAGAAACTCAGTCCAAAGAACCTTCTCGCTTTCACAGTCATGGGTAGACTTTGAAAATCGAACGGTTGCGGCTAATCCCCAGCCAACGATGCATCCCAAATCATTTTGCAAATCAAAATGAGAATTCACAAGTTTTTGTACAGATTCGAGCATATTTCCATAAATAGCTTCAACAGCATATTCAGATACTGAAGCATTTGAATTGTCCTCACTCTGCTCTTTGATTAACACATTCAAAGCATTTCCCAAACTAATTTGCCTATGAAATTCCAATTGCTTATCATCTGCGATACATTCCTTTAAACTCTTAATGATATCATTTACCTTGCGAAGGCGAGCTTGTGATAATGAAGATAAACAGAACGGAAGTGCGTGGATGGCGCATAGCCTTCCGACTTGCGTAGTGCATAGTCTCCCAGTGGATGAAATCGCTCTGTATTGGCACCAAGATAACAAACGACCACTGGGAACATGACCCGGGCACGCAATGGTGATTATGGTGTCCAGTACCATGACGGACCAATGCGCCATACTGACATATTCTGTGTGTTCGTCCACCCTTTGTTCATCATCATTAAACTGTTCAACTGCAATGAGCAATCCAGTTAGCCCGAGAATTGCATCACCTTGCATGCTCGGGCTATTTTTAGAGGCGTTTTTCAGGGCATTGATGATTTTGTCTCTACACCATAGCACAGCAGTTTTTATACGATGTTCCTTTTCTTCTTGATCATCAGATTTTTGCATCTCAATCTCCAGACGTCTGCCGGAAGCCATTACCATCATGGATCTCTTCATGAACGCAACCCAACCCTGCGCGCAACGGATCAAATCTTGCCAATTGTTCGGTTCGATTGTTATCTCCTTCAACATGACGTGTATGTTATCCAAAACTTTCCTACCTTCAATAATCGCAAGTTTTTTCGCAGCGTTGTCAAGATCGCAACTCTCCGCCGCACTGTTTTGCGACAACAACATACTAAATGCTAAGGAAGCTTTCAGACCCGGCTTTTTATTTTTGCCGTAGGCAGACGCAACAAAGTCAGGGATGGATTTTGCTGCTTTCGGTTGAGTGGACGCCAGCTGAGATTTGATGGCTTTGTGATGTACACCTCTGGGAAGATTTTCCAGTTCTTGACGCAGTACAGCGATTAAAAATGAGGAGCATCCTGGCTGGCCGATGCAGTCCACCCTTCTCGCGAAAGTCAAATACTGGCAATAAGGTATGACAGTGTTCAAATATTCTTCGTCGGTATCTTCATCAGATTTTGCAGGTCGGAAAGTCAAAGGTAAGTGCTTGATTCTGAATGTTTCCGCATCGAATTTTGATAAACAACCGAAAGCTTCATCGGCAAGACACGAGTTTCCACCACCGACCAACTTCCAAATTTCTGTCACAACATTGTTTATTATCGGTTCTACGCCGGCATCGGATGGATCGCAAGACGATAGCAGCGAAAGCGTCTTCAAAATAATTTTGACGACGACGATATCCGGGCCAGATTGTAAAATATTCGTGACCATCTCGGTGATCGTGAGAAGTTTCAGAACTTTATTGACACACAAATTATAAAGGCCCTCCAAAACATAAGCCAGGGCCGCAGTTGGTAGTTTTCTGCTCAACATGCTTTCGATTAATTTCAGCATATCACTACCATGTTGATGAGGCCGTTCCTTGCACACAAACGCCACCACAGCTGCTTTGGTAATCTTGACACTGTGATCTTGTGTTATCTTTTTCACAGTGTGCGCTTCCGGTGAATACAACGCAGAAAGTAAATACGGAAAACATCGGCCTTGCACTTTCCACAGCTCGACCATCATTCTCAAACTGATTGCCTTCAAATTATAATCTGAACTCGTGCCGATGCCTTTGATGACATTCAGAATCGGGGCGACGCAATTTGGATGAGATGCTAAATGCGGTAAAGTCAGCAGCACATCAACTACAGCAGTCTCATCGGTAATGCTCATGGAATGCAGCAATATCGGCAGAAATTGAAAAGACGCTCGGGAATAGCAACCTCCGATTTTTGCAACAGTGTTTAATATTTTCGTAAACAAGCCATGAGAAAAACGTGTGCAGTCGTACAGTAATTGAAGCAACAATGTTGACACCGAAATCGTCGCTTTTTCAACATCACATCCGTCCATTTGCTTAGTGACAGCACTTTTTTCAATTCCATCCAACCAAGATTCACATATGATGTCACAATCTGATGCAGAACGGACCGTGTAATCCATGTGATAAGCTTCAGCCACAAAAACACTAGATGTGGAGTTAAATTCAGCAGATGCAGGACTCGCATCATATTTTGTGCAATCAAAGGTAAAATTCAATATGATTTTCAGCAATGTTCCGACGAGTCCAATGATACCAAAATCATTTGGAATAACGGTCGTCACAAATTTCAACTGCAATAGAGATACTTTGAGCATATTCAAATGAGCTGGCCATATATTTTCGTTATGTTGAGTGAGAAACTTTGTAACCGATTTCAACAAGTTGGGTACCACTTGCAAATTAACGCCATTTAGAATCGTGCAAAATCCGATGACTATCACACCGCCATCGATGCTCTTATCAGCACAGTGTTCCAGAATTCGGTTCATAGAATTCAGAGCAAGACCGGTGTCGTAGAATGAGGTGCATTTTACTATACAGTTTTGTAACTTTAACATGTAATGTGTGTGGAATAAGGTGCTGCGAGCGCCAAGATCAGACAGTGCAAATTTTTCAAACGTGCTAATGTTAATGGAGTTAGGTTCGTAATAATCAAAAATATGATGTAGCAACGTTTCGACTTCATTCCCTCCAGTATTCTTCCCAGCTGTGTACTTTACAATAAGAGCTTCCAGAATTGCAGGCACTACATCTTCCCGCTTCGACAACTTTCCTTTCAATGTAACATATAAAATGGCGGGTCGCAATGCAACAACCATCGTAGAAAAGCAATCGGCATCGACGCAATCTAACAGCATTTGAGCAATTTCGATGTCAACAGTTCTCCACGAATTAGCACCACTCTTTAATACGGAGATGAATGGATGCGGACAACTTCTCAAATCATATGGTGATCGAAACGAAACTTTTGGGTACCTCTTCAGATGATCAAACACCTGGAGCTTCATAAGCAAGCCAATGATATGAACCAAAATTGTTTTGTCATTTGCAGTAGCTGAGAGATTCACGGCCATTGTTACAACATTATCTATATCCAACAGTCCATCTTCCGCAAGCTTCACCAACGCGTTGGCACATGCATACCCTAACTGCCTAGAAGGAACATTAGCGCAGTACTGCCATAAAATCTCCAGTTCAGATGGAGAGTTTCGGGAAGTTTGCAGCTTCGACCGTATCGCGGAAGACAGTTCATTCAGCGCTTGCAATTGAACAAAAGTGCTCGGGAAAGACAATTTCTTCTTCAGCAATTCAGTCATCGCTAGATTTTGAGAAGAGAATGCCTAAATAGACAGCACTATTACATCTGCAAAACAGAACAAACATGTTATGCATCGAATAATCGACAATTGCCTAGCTGAGTTAAATATAATTGAATGCAAAATTGCTACAAGAATTTCGACATGAGCTTTAAAATAGCAACAGATGCAAGCAGACATAACCATTAACCAATAATATTAATGTACGATACTCAAATTTCCAATACCAAGTAGGTGACCAGTGCATTAATTTTTTCAGTCCAACTAGTTTACAAATACAAGTCAATTGACTTTCTGTCCACAAATACATGAAATCACTACCAGCAGCCAACTCAAAAATACACAGCCTAAAAATGAGAGACTAACAATTTTGCAAACCATTGGTTAACTCATAGCGTTAATAGCGAACGATTTTGGAGTCGTCAAATCTCCGCAAGAGAGTGCTATATTCCCGTTGCGACTGTACTTAATTTCACAGGTAAATTCATTTTCACAATCTTCCGGCAATATTTTAATACTTCCTAATACAATTTCTGAATTTCCACCATCTTGATCAATAATAGAGAGCAGCAGAGTCTCTTCAGGTCGATCTTTAGGAAATACAAAAATTCTTTCAAAATGAACTGGCAAAACAGTTCGTTGCTTCACAACAACATCCGTTTTATCACCAAATTTCAAGTTGATATCAACAGGAGCTAGTGATAACATGCAATCATCCTCTGATATTTCACAGCTATCTTGGTTGATAAGAATCCCGGCTTCTACAGCAGCACCGATGGCATTTACTTCAGAAGGGGGAACGCTTGACAATATTTCAGAGCCTGGAAAGAAGTCGGATACTAACTTCTGCAAACGTGGTATGCTGCAAGTCCCGCCGGTCAAGATAACTTTATCGATCATAGACTTCTCAATTCCAAGATTTGAAACAAGATCTTTCAGTGGATTGAGCAGATTTTGTAAATGTTCGTTAGCAAACATTTCGAACATTGATCGGGACAGGTTACAGCTGAAATCCATCCCGTCGTGTAAGGAGTCAATGTGGCAGTTAGCAGACGGCATGGATGACAATATATGCTTGCAATTTTCCGCATTGATCTTCAATTTGTGCATGCTTTTGACGTTAGATGTGATATCAACGCGAGACTGCTTTTTGAATAACGAAGCAAAATGGTTTGCAATTATATCTGTAAGCGTATCACCCCCGGACTGTTTGGACACAGATTTTTCGACAGATAAAACTCCGTTATTTGATGAAAGCAACGTTGCATCTTGAGACAGACCGCCTACTCTGAAAACCAATATATTTTCCGACACAACACTATTTTTTTCAGTACTAATGCCATAAGCAAGGCAAGCTGCGGCAGGCTCTGATATAATCCGCAAAACTTCAAAGCCGGCCTTAGTTGCAGCCTTCTGCAATGCTTCGTGGTAGGATGTTGGATATCCAATGGGGGCAGTAAACACCGCTTCTTTTGCATCAGACCCAGTCTGGCTCATTGCTGTCTCCAAAAGTTCTCCGAGTAACAGCTCTAGAACACCTTCAGGAGTTACAGATTTGCTTTTTCCATTTGCCTTCACACAATATGTGAATTTCCCGTCTTGTGCTTTCTCAATATCTGCTCCGATAACACTTTTTAATTTAGTCCACTCAGTGTCATCTTCGACCCCGTCAAATTCTTTTCCGATTAGTCCATTGAAATGTTTGATGGTCTCCGAAATATAACGGTGACTGACTTGCTTTGATGCGTAACCAACCAATGCTTCATCAGAGGTGTAGGTTACCATCGACGGAGTTAATCGGTCGCCGTGAGAATTCGCGACTACAGATGTTTTTCCATTTTTACCGACAGCGACACATGCAGAAGAATTACCAGCACGAATACCAATATAACTAGCCATCTGGATTGAGATAATTGAAACATGCTAAGTATTTAAACTTTGGCAACAGCTGGAGTACACAACGGATATACCAACCAAGACAATCTCCAATCGGCAAATTGTATCATTTCAAGTCAACTGGTCTCTCTCACTCACAGAACATGCCATGGTTATGGTAGGCTAGTTGTCTAACTATATTCTTTGGTTTCACTATAGGCTATTACTACACTACAAAAAAAATTAGACAAATTTGGTCTCAAATTTAAGAAATGAGGATGATTCGCTCTCATTTTCAGCAATTTTGGTCTCACTGATGAATTGAGGTCTTAAAATTGACACCGATTCAGATTATTTGGTCTTAAAAATAAGACCAATAAAACGCGTCAAGACCAATAAAACGCATCTTAGACATATTGTGCTTATTAAGACAGTTTTTGCTGTGTCAGTATTTTTGGTCTTAAAATTTAGAGCGATTCAGCTTTTTAAGACCATATATAATTGTCACAATTATTTGGTCTTAAAAATAAGACCAATAAAACGCGTCAAGACCAATAAAACGCATCTTATAAGACATATTGTGCTTATTACGACAGTTTTTGCTGTGTCAGTATTTTTGGTCTTGTTTTTAAGACAAATTTCGCTAATCAAGAAACGACATGATTTGTGGTCTTAAAAATGAGACCGGAAAGTTGACATGGGCCAGGAGCTGTAAGACATAACTAGCTTATTGAGATAATATTTGATGTGTCAGTATTTTTGGTCTTGTTTTTAAGACAAATTTCGCTAATCAAGAAACGACATGATTTGTGGTCTTAAAAATGAGACCGGAAAGTTGACATGGGCCAGGAGCTCTAAGACATAACTAGCGTATTGAGACAGTTTATGATGTCTAGCATATTGGGACAGTTTATGTTGCATCAGTTATTCTGGTCTTGTTTTTAAGACGAAGTTTGCTAATCAAGAAACATCATGGTCCGTAGTCTTATAAATCAGAACGGAAATTGTCATGAGCCCTTAGCACAAGACGTAGTTAGGTTTATTTGACAAATTTTGATCCATCAAAGGTCATTGCAAATACAATCTAGCGGTGACTTGAGAGCGGAGAGCCAAAACGTATTTGGTGGTGCCATGTTTGTCCATTTCTCGTTGATCACATGTCACAATAAGTCAAATACAGGATGCATTTGCACCAGAACAAAAATTCAAAGTACCGTACCTTGTCACTTTTCACTGACACAATGGTGTTGGCACGTCTCACTCACCACAAATACTATTATATACTCAAACTACACTATATATTGTTTGGAGGATTGTGTACAAATTGGTGAGTGTTATATAGAATGATAATGATATATAATGGGTAGGCTATATAATGAACTACGAATACTGGTATATATGTTATGCTTCCCTTCATGCAGAACCTAATACTGACATGAATACCCACACAGCACTCGTGGGCGACAATGGTCTTATTTTTCAGCACTTTCAGTTTTAATTTTGAGGCGAAAAATCATTGTCAAGACCGATCAGTCTTTAAGACATTTTTTTTCTAAAAAGTCACTTCAAGACCATAAGACCAAATTTGTCTAATTATTTTTTGTAGTGTAGTACTCAGCCCGCAGCGATCTGACATGGACATCGCCTACCGACACAAGCCATATTCATTTTTATCGCTGGTCCTTACAACTCCAGTTACGGTACTTACCATTCAGTGCTCAAGCCTCTTTACATGCTCTGGCTTTTATACCCTCCTATCGTTTCACTGTATAGTGACATTCTGGTGTTTTATAATCGATTAAAATTTCAATAAATCACAGACTTCGTGACTTACTTGCATCGAAACCCGTTTGGGGCTTTACGCATGTTGTATACATTCAATGCGTCAAGTTCCTCTAAAACGACGAGGACAGTAGGGCCGGGATGTAGTTCAGAGAAGTGGTTTCATGATAAATCCCGCCGCTAAAATCTTAATGATCATTGTATTATATATTTCCATCCGCTCAAGACCCACAACGTACAATGTGATACACAAGATAAGTGCCATGTAATGAACATATTGCGAGAAACATGTATTTCGTAATAATATTTCGCAAAAATCTCCGAAAAGTCTGGCTTGAGATACGCAGGTGAGAGAGAGAGACATATGATATTCTTTCTCGCCTGCACCATCGAGATGCTTTGGCGACGGAGTTGCGATACGGCCCTATGAGGTCATCTAGTCTGCACCCCCGTTTTTTTCTCGTCGGCGAGATGGTGTAATGGTGATGCGTCCGGCTTCTTGATCGGTAGGTCGTGGGTTCGATCCCCTGCCGAGTCAGACCAAAGACTCGAAAACTGGTATCCGCGGCTATCCTGCTAGGTCAGTGGTTTTTCGTCTCTAGGACCCCTTGGCCGATATTTGATCCCCCCTATGAAAAAGTTGCTTGTGACTAAATAAGGTGATTTTTAACACACAACCATTTGTTGCCTGAGCAATATATGGCCAAACATATACTCAGATATGTTCAAACTATGTCGAAAGCGAAACGCACTACACTTTGGCAAAGCAGCCTACAGCTAAATTCGAGCTGTTTTTTACCGGTCGGGTAGCCCTGACGAAAAATAAAACACGAAGTCCGCTTGCAATGCTTTGAGTAGAATCGATGAATTAGATATATGTTTTTCACGTTAGCTCATATGTTGGCTTAAAAAGGTAAACATATTCACCAGCGGCCTTGTGCTGAATTCGCCTTTACTTTTTCCTGCTTGGTAGTAATTTGGTCGAGAGGGTGTCACGGGCCCTACGAAACCGTCTCGCGAGCCTCACTTTATCAGGGGGTGTAATATCTACGGAATACATCCAAACATACGCCTTGCTTAAAATCCGCCAAAGAAACATCATCATCGTCATCATCATTGGTTTATTAGCAATTTTATCAGTTCAATACACTACAAAAAATGCGATACAATGAAAAGACAGGAAGATGTCGAAGCGACTAGGAGTTGTCTATGGAATCAGACACCCACCTTGACCTAGGCGATGTAAAGAGGAGGCATGCACACTGAATGAAAGTAAAGAAGATAGTATAGAAAAAGGAAGCGACAAGAAATAGGGCGGCATGTCATGGGAAGCGAGATCGATAGGTCAGTCGTGGTCCGGTAACCTTGAGGATGGACTGTATTTATTTAGCAGTAATTGCTTGTATTTCGACTCGAATGTGGACACTGGACATGCTCGTCGACTGCCGGCGGGATACTTTCCACACATCAGCTCCGGCATATTTGATAGAGCGATGATCTTTTCGGTCGATCATATGATATTTGGACATGGACGCGCATACAATTGTAAAGAAGTATTTTCACACTTAACATTTCTACCATAAAAATCTAAAACCTTGTGAATCCAGTGTATCTTCCGATACAACCCTTGAGCCAGATTCCCCCTCGGTTTGGAACCACTGTGCTAGGAGCCCAGCAATCACGGATAGCATGGAGAAAAAAACGGGGGAGACTAGATGATCTTGCTATACAGGCCATATCGCTTCTCCGTCGTCGAAGCATCTCGATGCTGCAGCAAAGAATACCCCGTACCTACCGACCGAATGACGTTTTGAAATAGTCTTCGGGGTATTTGTTTCTAGGAAGAGAGCATCCATATCTATTTCGAAATTAAATCTGGACTTGCTCTTATGGCTGTTATTAACACCCATCTTCAGTTCGCGTCGTGTTAGTCCGGACAGTCGACGCCACGATAATATCTCGTGAGCTCCACGACTTGACTACTTTGGCACGCTGCGTACAGGTTCACACCTCACAGAACGATACTAGTCTAGAATCGAGAAATGCCTCCAGACCTTTTGCATCATCGAAGCAAAGCATTATTTATTGCGACCCGCTCAGTCGTACTCTTTTTGCTATAGAATGATATATTTACCACTTATGATGACGTCATGGATAGTTTTCGTCAATCAGACATAGAGTTAACACTTAAAGTACATGATTGATACTTGGAAGAACAACACATGCAATACAAAAACAGCTAAGCTCCCCGGCGCGAGCCACACATAGACCATTCGAACTTGATTAACGAAAAAGAAAAAGACAACGCAATTCGAAATAATAGTGGAAAGTCTTTCATATTGGCAGTAATAAACAGTGATGATACACAGAATATTGCTTCCAGCTCACACGATCGCATGCAAGTGAAACAGCGCACGCGGACACCATTTTCACGCCCATGTAATCCCAAGGAACTTGACCATCATTTCTTCTCTTGTCGCAACAGAATCGTATCATGCCCATACCTGAAAAACGTTGGTATATTTAATCAGTGTGATATTCCCGCTTGACAAATTAACGGGACTACCGAATTGTTCAAACTAGCAAACCAATTCATTGACGGTCAATTACCTACCGGTTTTGAAGCAGTTCTACTCCTAGTTGAGCATTCAAAAATGAATTTAGTTGCCGCAAAATTGGAAAACAAGTGTCGTCGTTTGGCGCTAATCATGATACTGTTGTTCTCTTGTGCGAAGTTCATGCAGCCATTGTTAGCTCAGAATCATCGCCACTAACAGCAGTGCAACCAGGTGGATTTTGGCAGTTGAAACCACTACCATTTCAGCCCAACCGATCTAATCTAAATATCGGCAGTTGTTTCAAGTTTAGTCGGGATTTTTAAAGCTTGTCAGTTTTAGTTTTGAATATTGAATAGTTCTAGTTGCGCATTTTGAAAATCCATTAGTTTGGACAAGTCCGGAAATGATAGATGTATTGTACAATGTACAGCCTGTACTGCACACCCTAGTGACAAGGCCAACAGCCAGATGAGCTTTCATCAAGCTTCCAATTCTCCAGATCGAGTCTCAGTGTCAAAAATGAATATGACATGATATTATTTCTATTCCATTCAATATATCATCGATTGTCATCGTGCTTGCCTTTAATAAAATATTCTTTTTATTATAGGTACAAAGTTGACTGATTGCCTGTATCCAATATTATCTTTTCTGTTCATTCAGTGTGCATGCCTCCTTTTTTACATAGGGTGGGTGTCTGATTTCAAAGACTACTCCAAGTCGTTTCAACACCTTCCTATCGTTCATTGTGTCACAGTCTTGTGGTGTATTGAAATGATGAAATTGTTGATGATAAATTGAATTGTCACATTCAACACAACTTGTGTTGTGTACCACCAAAAATAAATCACAAAATGAATATATACTTATGACTGATTAAATAGTATATTCATATTGAAATGAACCCGAATATTTTCGGCTGACACTCGTCAGGGGTAATCGTCAGCAACTAGTAGAGAATTGGAAAGAACATTGTATATCAACAATCGTATCACAAAATATGACGTCACCAGCATGAAAGAGAGAGCGTTCAATGTACTATTTTTAGGTGGTACACGAACTCCTTTTGTTGACAGAGTTTTGGTTGGTGTATTTTGATAAAAGTTGATTCCAAGGCACACAAATGGAATTGTGAGCGACCTCGCCCTACGACTGAGGATGAAATAAATGTTGAAACAAAGTTGTAGTGTTTTGTGAAGTGTTTCCTTGTATTTCGTCCATCTCAGCATGGATATAAGTTTGTCTTTATTGATGTGACACGCATTATCCATGTGGGAAGGGTCAATAAAATGGATTCCGATGCTTGGTGAACAAAAAAATGACAAGCATAGAATATGGAATCGACTCCCAAAACATGGTACTACAACAGTACAATGCGTTAAGTTGGCACATTCCGGGTTCAATAGTATTCCACAATTGTTGGTACAGAATGAAGGAACCCCATTGAGTTTATGATAATAGGCTTTTCACTGTAAGGAATTACGAGTAGTAAACATAAATTGTCGAATGTTACACTTAATGTTCCATTCAATAAAAATGCGACTCTTCACTCGGGATTCCATTCATGGTGGCTAGGGTTGTTCAGAATTGATCGACTTTCAAAATGTCGTGGTTTTCAGTCCGATTCCCATGCCTTATACCATAAAAACATATTCTAGGTACTTTTTTTCGTAATTCATCCCTTGCATCCGTGTGCGCATTGAGCTGGAAGAATATCGGCTAAAATAGGGGATTCCCCTAAAATTTGAGTGTCGCTATTCGGACTAGGCTAGTAAAACGTCATATATAAGCTGGTTTTATGTAGCTATTGCGGTTGGAGTGCTACATAACCTCCCTATAGAAAGTATTGTCAGTTCAGGACACCATTTTCATGTCCCACACTGCCTTAGAACTCCTCAAAACTGCCTAAGACTGATAGTCATTTTGTTGGATCACCTGTCCTACACTCCTCAACCCTACCCGAGATTGTTCATCAATTGCCGGGATCACCACGTGCAAGAATACAACTGTAAATGTATCATTCACTCACAGCCATTATAAACATCACATTGTTCAAAGGAAACGGAACAAAAAGGCAAAGAAACAGATCAACTTGGCCCATTGCATTACACTGGCATGCAAAGCTCACTAGAAGTCGTTTCGGAGGGAAATTTGAGGCCTTGGCAGTGCTGGCATAGTCTGCGTATTCCAACGCATTCGAGAAAGGCAAACTTCTTGGCAATCGAAATCTGGAGAGTGCTACAGGAAAAGCACAGGCTGATCTGTCATTTGAACTGCTGGAACTTTATAATTTAACAAATAATGTCAGAGCTCTTGTGTTTGACACAACTCCTTCAAACAATGGAAAAAATAAAGGTGCGGTTCTGTTACTTGAAGAATTGATAAACAGGAAAGTTTTCTACTTTCTACTTCTGCTTGTCGCCATCATATTTATGAACTAGTCATCCGGAGAGGTCTGGAAGTGAAGTGTGTTTGGATCTGCGACCACAGGCCCTGAAAACACAGATTTTAATACCTTCCAAGAAGTGGAAAGATATTGATCAATTAAGAAGCTCTAAAACACTTCAGTTTGATGAATGCAGCTGGTTGGCGATCAAAGCTGATGAAGCTAAGCAAGAAATAATTCCACTGATGAAGCCATATAATGGAAAGCAGAAAGAAGTCTTGATAATAAATGACTACAGAGAATGTGCAACAGGCACCTTGGCGATTGTAGCTGCCCAATATATTGATAATCGTTTTCGCAGGCCTGGTGCTACTAATAGCACTGGATGGATGAGTCAAGTGCTGTACTGTCAAAAATGTTCATGTGGAGAGAGCAAATGGGCTATTCTGAAGAGTTCATTAGAAAGTTGCCCTGTTTTATGTCCCAGCTTGGGTGAAAACTGGTAATGCATGTGACGCACAGTATATTGATCTCAAATTCCTTCATGGCATGACAGACTTTTCATTGTGCGATTTCACAGTTGCTGATGTGGCATATAAAAAGATGCGAGAACATCATTGGCATCTCACCGAGGAAACGGTGGTATCAACAATGTTCTCGGCTATACCAAAGATTCCTGACAAAGTGAAGGAAGCGATGGCTGCTAAATTGCTGCAAATGCCAATCCTTGAACAATTTCGCAGAGGTAGGCTATACCTCTGAGTCTAATCTCTGACTCTGTCTCTCAGTCAATGAGTATGGTTGCTTTAATTGAACCGGAATCATGGTTTCTATCCAATGCTATACATGTCGAACATGATTGGTTTAGTCTTCCAGTTTCGGAATGGCATACTGATTCGCATTTCGTGACTGCTCAAGAATTTGTGAGTAGCGTTGAAATAGTTAACGGCGCAGCAGAGCGTTTGGTGAAATTGGATACCGACTTTGATGCTTTCAAAACAGATGAAGAACAGATGAAGAACAGCGAGCGAGCCTCTTGCAAGCCGTGGAAGATAACGGGAACAGATATGCCGAATTCTCTGAAGCAACCATTTCATCCGGACCTGATTTAAGTAGTATTTGCCAAGTTGATCTGTTTCTTTGCCTTTTTGTTCCGTTTCCTTTGAACAATGTGATGTTTATAATGGCTGTGAGTGAATGATACATTTACAGTTGTATTCTTGCACGTGGTGATCCCGGCAATTGATGAACAATCTCGAGTAGGGTTGAGGAGTGTAGGACAGGTGATCCAACAAAATGACTATCAGTCTTAGGCAGTTTTGAGGAGTTGTAAGGCAGTGTGGGACATGAAAATGGTGTCCTGAACTGACAATACTTTCTATAGGGAGGTTATGTAGCACTCCAACCGCAATAGCTACATAAAACCAGCTTATATATGACGTTTTACTAGCCTAGTCCGAATAGCGACACTCAAATTTTAGGGGGGTCCCCTATTTTTAGCCGATATTCTTCCAGCTCAATGTGCACACGGATGCAAGGGATGAGTTACGAAAAAAAGTACCTAGAATATGTTTTTATGGTATAAGGCATGGGAATCGGACTGAAAACCACGACATTCTGAAAGTCGATCAATTCTGAACAACCCTAATTGGTGGCATTGTGGATCTACACACGCAAAACCCGAATATTTTTGGCTCACACTTGTCAAGGGCAATCGCCAGCAACCAGTAGAATACGGTATTGGAAAGAACATTGTATACAGACAATCGTATCACAAAATATGACGCCACCGGCATGAAATTTCAACAGCGCTTAATCACAATCAACTATATTCAGATGGTACACCAACTCTTTCTGTAGGCACAGACATAGTCGGCATATTTTGAGAAAAGTCAACTCCCAAGGCACCCAAATGAAAGTGCTAGTGACCTCTCCCGACAACACGAAATCTGTCGTCTCGGTAATTTTTCATGCTAACGGGATTTTCCAGCAAATGTTTGCCAATGGCGGAATTGATAGCTTTTGCCTGTTTATGTTCAGGGTTCATTTCAATATGAATATACTATTCAATTGTCTATTGGAGTTCTGTACCTCCAGAAGCTATAAAATTGTATATGGCAATATTTTGCGGAATGATGAAGACAAATCCACTTACACGTAGAGTGCTATCCCAACTTCCCGAACAAAACGCAGTGCCGTCTGGAGACATTCGCAATGTGCTGACACGGTTTTCATGGCCGAATAACGCAGAAACTTTGTTTCCTTTGAGCGTGTCCCATACGTGGACAAGGTAGTCATTATAAGCGCCAACTATTAGTCGGCCTGAATAGAAATAAAACACTCGCCCCGTGAGTAACCGACATAACAATACTAACGAGTCAGATATTTACCACTTGAAGAAAAGTCCAAGCCATTCACACCGAATATGACTGATGGCTTTTGGTAACAGGCAATTTCTCTATCAGCGCGTAGGTCGTACATTCTTATCTTGAGAAGTACACATAAACTTGGACGGATGTTCAAAAATAACTTCTTTTTCAGGATTCCGGGGATTCACTGATAGTACATTATTAGGTTGCCTGTAAAAAAGCTGAACACCAAGTTTGGCTCGATTCCAACTGGTAGGTGTGAACTGGTTTTTTGATTTACTATGAAAAAATAAACAAAAACTTCAAATTTACTGTCAAGGCCATGAAATTGCTAAGTTTTCTTAAAGAACGATGCTTAACCAGCGGAGGCTAAGTTATTGCAGTTGGAAATCTCGGATTCGCAAAAATAGCCTGCCCAGAATTATAAACGGAAACCTCAAACAGCTTCACTTCTACTGGTTGGAATTGCGTCAAATTTGTTCTGCATTGTGATTGTAGCCAACTCGACAATCTCAACAGTAAAATCTGATTTTTTTCCAAATTTTTCAAATAGTACATTCAAATTTTTAAACTCCTGTGCGCGGATCACATCAACCTGTTGGAATCGAGCCAAATTTAGCGAGCTGCATTTTTTCAGTCAACCTAACAATTTAATCGGTGAATCTCCGGAATCTGGAAAAGCAACGCAATTTTAGAACAACCCTAATACACATTCATACAGCAATTAGAGCAGTTCAAGTTTGGGTTACAAAATCAGAAGCAGGTTTAACGTGCTGTGCGAATAACAGTTACCCCAAAAACAAAGTTGTGCATCAACACTCCATTCCATCGAAAGATTCAACCATGCAAACCATACAAAGGCGTTGAAAGTGAATAAAAACTTGACCACCACGGGAATTCACACACATTAACGACTCAAACCGAAGAATATAAGCCGATAGAAGAATACAGGAAAGAATACATAAGTACCTGAGCAGCCTAACAGCACCATATTACATTCTGAGAAGGTCATGCAAGTGGATCGCACAACAGATCAATGCAAACATAGGATGAAATGCAACAGAGACCTGTGGAACAATACAAATGACTTTGACAGCAGTCTAATGCTGTACGCTGTGTTATATAGAGAAAATCCATGCATTCATTACAGGTATGAGGTAAATTAACATTGTGAACGAGTGATGATATTAACACGTAGTGTGTGTAGTGTACTCAAGATTACAGTACAAAGTTTCAATGGAAACTTTTGAGGAACTGCTCATGACAGGATGATAAGGTGCATCCTCCGATACACACATCCCCTACAGGCTGCAATAAGCATATAATTTCAAAGAACTTGGCAACTGATAGCAGCATAGATTTTAGTTGCGAGTCAATTTATCTGCTCATTTCAAGTAAATTGAAACTTTGTCGAGCTTTGTGTATATTCATGAATCATGACATCAATATTTCCTTCAATTCAACGTATGATTGTAAGGTCGGGGATAAAGATTTGAGACGAGAAGTGAGAGATTATTTTTTCGAGTACTGAAATTATATAGTCCTTACCAATGAAAGCAAATTTAGCAACGAGAATTATAGTTTCGAAAGTCTTTCCCATTAAGGGAGTGGAAATGACATATCCGTAAAGTAGTAAGAAGCCCACGTCTCAGTGTTGTCACTGGGTGCAATGAAATACGCACGATGGAATAGATAACATATTATCGTGAATGTGATGTAGAACTGGTGATATATTACTAAATGCCGACATAAACGGTACACATTTTAACTCTTCACATCTTCACGTTGATACCTTTCAAGAAGAAACATGCAACAATCCATTTCGAGTGCTCGAGACTTACTAAATCAGAAACAACGCATGCAGGTATCACGCCGTCGTAGTGCTTACCGTGGCGTCTTCGGATCCCGACGCGAAAGCTTCGCCGCTGGGAAACCATCTGCGTAGCAAGAAAACAAAGGCGTGAGTAACAAGGAAATGTGACCATACAAATGAAGTTAGGCTATAAGTAGAGACCTCACGGCGTTAATATCTGAATTATGAGTTGAAAATCTTTGGACGCATTCGGCGATACGCATGTCCCAAACGAGAGCCATGTTGTCGCAGCCCTGAAACGAATAGCAACATGAATATTGTGCGACATACCCAGGAAACGGTGATCTGACAAGAGTTGGAACACCGGAACCTTTTCAGATTTTCCAAATTAGATTAGATTAACTGAATTTGCAAAAACTTGGAAATAGAATTGAAGAAACATGGCAAAACTCAAGTTCAGTTATTCTCGTCGAAAAATTTGGATTTGAATAAAATAGTATTGGTCAAAGTGAATACTATTTTATTCAAATCCAAATTTTTCGACGGCAATAACTCCGCTTCCACTGGTTGGAATTGAACCAAATTTGGTGAACATCGTTTCTATAGACAACCTAACACTTTAATGAGGTGAACAGAAAATTTTGAAATTTTTTCGTCATTTATTTTCATTTAATAAATACGAACTTTCTTCTCCAGTAGCAATGCGGTTACCGGTTGGAATTGAACCAAATTTGGTGTGTAGGCTTAAATTAGGTAACCTAACAATTTTATCTAGTAGCCAGTACTATTTGAGAAAAAAAGTCATTTTTGAAGACCCCTACCGCACAGTTCTGCTGTAGCAGTCTCAGGAAGACCAGAAATTTGATTACAATTAGATTAAAATCAAAATGGTAGCTACAGTTTTCTTCAAATCCGAAAACTTGGACATGGCATGAACTCCAGTTCATATCAAATCAATATTAATTACCGAGAGCACCAAAATAGCAAATGTCTGTACGGATTATGCAGAAACAGCACAGAAACATTTCACAAATTAGATAACCCACATTATGCTTTAATTAGAAATTAGAATTATTTTGCCTGCCATCTCTCCCAGCAGCAGGCCAGCAACATCAGCAAAGGCGTAATAACGGTCCAACCAATAGGATTTCATTAAAATCAATCGGATCCAGACCAATCTGATTTACAAAGTCACTCATGCACATAAAAAAAGATTACGGCCTGGCCTAGCCCGAGAGCAACTTGAATTATTCAAGCACAATCAATTCATAATCCGCTAGCTCAGATTACATCTCGGTGCGCTGGCATCGTATCACCACAGATACCAAAAATACAGTAAAAAACTCCACATCACTGCAAAATGTTAATCAATATCATATGACATACAAACTATTCTGACAAACACATCAAAAGCTGGCATCACTAAGACTCGCACAAAAAACTCAATATACTATGTTAATGGTTCCTTCTCCTTGAAAACCTTACTATTGCATGGTCAGAAGCAGCATAAGCCATAAGGTATAACCCTATTGACAGCACCTCTCTTCTAACGGTGTACTAATAGATAGAGCCCTACTGATTACCACCAGTTTACCGATAATATAGAGTTGAAATCACACTTTAAAAAAAATATTGGTGTCAGCAATAAAAGCCAATATAATATCGTCAATCTTCATGAGTCACAGCAACGTAGTTGAGAGTCATGAAACTATTAACCTGACCGCTAGATTGGTAATATTGATACAGTTCTTTTTAGCTTACAGGCGCCCAGCCAGATACAGCCATTCTAGTATATTACATGTCTATTGTAATGGTTGTGAAGCTCTTCAAATAAATGCTCTCAAGTTTTGAAAAAACGCTTTATATCGTATGCTATACCGCTGGAATGTCGGCTTAATATTTCGGGGTGAAGGTGCTGGTAATCTGCTTTATCAGTATCGACTCAAAAATCCTAAATCGGTCTGACTCTGCTAATAACATTCGTGAAACATCATCATGAAACCTTGACTTTGAAATCGAATCGCGCCTGTTCACAACAACATACACAGCTTCAAGTACTCGATATAATACAACCACTCCTACACAAACACCAAGACACGATGCACTCACCCCAGAAACGAATAAATTTCCTATTTCCAAAGGAGACAAGGTGGCCTGCATCACGTCGCATTGATGGCCGTGAAAGCTTTGAAGTAACTGGCAAGTCTCCACGTCCCAGAGCGCACAAGTCGAATCTCCGGACGCCGTAAGTATCTGGCAGAAAAGAAACGTAATGATCGCGCCGTTTGAACCGATCGAAGGAATGTGCCGACCTGGTGATCAGATTGCGTGAACGAACACGAAGATATATAACTTGTGTGCATGGCGACCACTTTTCTTTGTGACGCCGCGGTTACATTTTCCGGGGCGGCATTACCGGCTGCTTTATTTGTCGATGGACCAGCTGCTGCTTGGCCCGACGATGACCCGAGTCGAAATATCGAGCATTTGTTGTCAAGCCCGCTATAAAAAAGTAACGATGTCAATGCCTGCAAAAATTCAAAGGGGCGCGCCCCGCGCAATACCAACCCGCACGCGACCAAACTCCCGGTAGGCGAATAAGCGCAACAGTTGACCCACGTCGTTGGAAGACTGAACGCGTGTTCCTTAACGAAGACGAGAAAGTGACATTGGAGCAGATCCATAACATACGAGATAAGCCACAACTTAGCATCCAACACCAATTATACTTGGACAACTAGGCAATTCCAGTTGGACTAAATTTGAGGAAAATGTCGGTAATCCAATCCAAATCTAATTTGTGAAATGTTTCATTGCTCTAATTTTAATTCTATTCCAATTTCTGGTTTTCCCTAAAATGCTAAAGGGGAACCGAGTCGTGCTCATGCTTACGAGAATGAATTCAGGTTTGGTATCGACTAAACTTGATTAACGTCCAAGTTTTTGTGAATTCAGCAATTCTAGTCTAATCGGGAAACAGCTGCATTGCTAGAATTCTAATTCTAATCTAATTTGAAAAATGCCGACTAACTATAATTCGAATTCGGAGATAGTTTGGAAAAGCTCAGAATTTCCTAGTTGTCCAACTCTCACAGCAATAGGGCGCGCTAGTGATCAGTTTAAAAGTCACTGCAATCAAGGTGTTGAAAATTGTGCATAATGAAATATATCACAGCATAACACACTTACAATGATTGGCGTACCTTGAATGCTGCACTGGAAGACTTACTCTGCAATGGCTTCTGCTGTTAACTGCGATTTGGGTTGGTTCCGTAGGCCTATTTTCAGATCATATTGGTCAACCCATACTATGCTTTAGTTAAGAAAGTTGAGGTAGTAAATTCAAAAATGTTTCGCCACTATACAATGTATAGTCGATGTATTATTCAATAAAATCCATTGCTTACGATAGTTATGCAGCTCAATAAAAACTATCACCTCTAATATACTGTTATTGTTAATTGTCATTTTCTTTTGTGTTATTTTCTACTAGCGATAATCGGCATCTTGCCATGATAACCACAATAGCAACGCTCCTGATATCACAAACTATGCGCATCATTACTCATCACTAGGGCGATCTTCTTTAGACGTGTCAAAATTTTGTCAAAATTGTAGCGTTAGGTCAAAATTGTTCACAAAGTCAATTTTTTTTCGACGTTTGCATTTCGTTTGTATCGTAGATTTTCCACTGTCGGTGAACTTACCAATTGATATTTTACAGGTCGTAGCCTACTTTATTGGCCTACCGCTGTAAACGGCCAATAGTCTGCTCATTGTGAATGATAAACAGTCAAATAAATCAAATAGGTAGAAATGGTGTTATGGTCAAAACGTACCGCAATATCCTAACTGAAGAAAGACTTCTTGGGCATTTCATCATTCTTATATTAAGAAGCGCATGATGAAAAATTGTGATGTAGACAACATTGTCAGGAGGAAGCAACATGGTGTGTCACCAGCAGTGTACGCACAACTACTGCTGCTGAACGTTCTTTCTCCAATCTTGGCAAGCTTCTTAGTAAGGACATGCAGTCATGCACTTTCTACCCAAGAATGTAGGAAAGTATCTCTCGCTGTACTAGGCCTACAACAAATTTTAATTATTTCTACCATAATATGTATTTGTAACTACTGAAATTCTTTATAGGGCCAGATTTCGTTAAAATATTAGTTTTTTCATGTAAAGATTTGCCTGTTTTTAAGCCAAAAACGTTTTTTCAGGCCAAACTACTTCGTTAGGACAGCCAGTTCCAACCAGAAATGAAGATAAGTGGCACAATCTTAACATGATGTGGAAAAACACCTAATTTGCATACGTTAGGTCAAAATTCAGTTTGTTTAGGCCAAAAAGTGTTAAAATTCAGTTTGTTTAGACCAAAAAATGTCAAAATTTTAATTTTTTGTTCAAAATTATCCTTTTTTAGGTAAAAAAATCGCCCTGCTCATCAGCATTCATTCACAGACTTAGTAGAAGTTACTTACTTTTGAAGCGGAAAATGCATCCCAGACAAAAACTTTACCGTCCTGAAAAAAATCGTATATAATCAAATTTAAACAAGATGACACCAACAGATTCCAGGCAATTTATAATGATAATAATATTAATATATTATCAAAATTTATGGAGTGCCGAATATAACAATATATCATTCCGTCAAAGTGTGATATTTACCATAACATTACAGCATACCACATTACTAATCATTCAACATGACCCAGAACAGTACAGTAAAAAATTACAGTCCCATGTCATTGGAATACTAGGAAAGGTCATTCAAGGAAGCTCAGATCATGGTAATCCCTCCTTACCTGAGATGAGCTCACAACTCTTCTTTTATCCAAAGACCAATCTATACATAGAACCTTGCTCGAGTGGCCTTTCAAGATCTTCCGCACACGAAAATTAACTGGCGGGAAGCCTTTCACTTTATCTCCCATAGTAAACACTGGAATATAATAACAACAGAACATGAAAAGAAATTCCTCACAGTACTTCAGATTCTTAACAATCATCAATATTCATTGTTACACTGGGATGATCCTTTGCAATCATTTATACAGCGAACTCACTCTGGTGCAGTGGTTTTTAAACTTTTTTCATCACACATCATGCCCACTTTATCGTCATATCAAAAATTATTGAATAGCAACCAGAATGCTTGCAATCCCAATGCATTGTTTGGTGACATGGAAGGGTGTTAGGGCTGTTTAGACGGTTGCCAGTGAACCCGTCCCTCGGTGAACCCGTCCCGTGAACCCGTCCCTCGGTGAACCCGTCCCTCGGTGAACCCGGCCCTCGATGAACTCGGCCCTCGGTGAATTCCGCCCTCGCGAAATTTTGAAATTAAGTGTATTAACAAGTATTAATATGAATTATTAAACTAATAATGTTATTATCAACTGATTTGTCGATCTTGTAAGGTGGTCAGGGCATGCGTAGATCACGCAGTCACGGAGTGATCAGATCACATGATCACGATTGCGTGGTCGGCTCATTGTTGAATTGACTTGGCGAGGGGCGGACGTGCGACGTTCGACATCCTCGTACCCATCGCATTGGGTCTTATCGCATTGTATATTGTGTGTGACTTGTTCAGATGAAAAATATATCCCAACGATTGTTATTGCTCACATATCAACCACGCGTGGTCTGCTCGTTATTGCAACTGTAGGTTGAGGTGGGGTGTTAGGGTTGGGTAGGGTAGGGGGGAGGGAGACATTAGGGTTCGGGGAGTGGGACATTGGGTTCGGGTAGGATACTAGGGTTGGGGGAGGTGGGATATTAGGGTTAGGATATTAGGGTTGCCGGAGGTGGGATATTAGGGTTCGGGGAGGGGGATATTAGGGATGGTGGAGGGGGGATATTAGGGTTAGGGTTAGGGTTAGGATATTAGGGTTGCCGGAGGTGGGATATTAGGGTTGGGGGAGGGGGATATTAGGGTTGGGGGAGGGGGGATATTAAGGTTGGGGTAGGATATTAGGGTTAGGGTTAGGATATTAGGGTTGCCGGAGGTGGGATATTAGGGTTGCCGGAGGTGGGATATTAGGGTTGCCGGAGGCGGGATATTACTGTTGGGGGTTGGGGGACATTAGGGTTGGGGTAGGATATTAGGGTTGCCGGAGGTGGGATATTAGGGTTGCAGGTGAATACAAAATTTCCCGAGGGCCGGGTTCACCGAGGGACGGGTTCGCCGAGGGACGGGTTCACGGGACGGGTTCACCGAGGGACGGGTTCACTGGTAATCGTTTAGACACTTCTCAAATATGGAATTCAGTCTAAACACAGTTATGAGCTGAATTAAAATCGCACAGAGCGCGAAAAAATTTCCAGTTGAACATTTTGAGCATAATCATGACTAAAGATACCACGTAGCTCATAGATATTTTAGCGGTTTAGCTCTTACATATCTGACCATAACCTAAATCAAAATTCAATTCCAGCTACAAGCATTTACCAGTTACACTTCATTCAGGGACTTCTTCTGATTGGTGCAAGAATCGGTATCAGTCAAAATCTAGCATTGAACAGTGTGTGGATGGTACAGCACAATGATATTTAAAATCAAAATATAACTAGGATTATTGCTATTGTGGAAACTATGAAGTTTCAGCTCAAATTTAACTCGCGCCTCCCCACAGATGCTTTCACGCTCCCCAATTTGAGAAGTGAGAACCACTGCTCTAGTGAATGATAGTATCTAATAGCCATAAAGCAAAACACTAGTTCACTACCCAGTCGAATTGGACAGGTATTTTAAAACAGTTTGAAGTAGTAAGGTAATATCTCTAGGATGTAGGATCAGATAAACCTAAAAACTAGAAGAGATCCTCAATAAAAGGGGACTATAGTTGTCTTGTCACAGAAACCACACAAATATATAGCTTTTATGGGACATCCCAGATGAAATGTAATATCTACGTCTAATGGAAAGAACCATTCTGCATACACTCAAACAAAATATATCATAATTACATAGATCGATGGGGTGGTGATTCCGAAAGAAAACAATGTTTTTATGCAAATAAAATGAGAAGCAATCAAATGCATACATATGGTTGTCAATAATCTCGGCGATAAACCCAATATATTTACTTTCCTACAGAGTTTATCTAAACGTCCCGGTATAGAAATGTTACGTGCATTTGAATAGCTTGCAAACATACGTTAGACTTCGTGGCGTTGTGAAAACAATCAAGTTTTCTGGAATCTGAGGAATTACGAGGTGAGAGATGGTGTGCATTTTAGACATTTTGCTCGTACTATGTACTTAAAAATGTTGCTAACGACTCTAGTGGCTGCACTCAGGGGGAGATAAGTCAGTTAAGTCACATGCTAATAGTAGATTGTGGAGATTATTAGTGATTATTCTCACTTTTTAATAACTGAAGCAATCAGCTTCAGACATCTACAAATCAAGGAAATCAATATCATATAATATACTTGAACACAACAGAGAAAAAGATACACGATGTCCCATGCTGCACAATATATAGTTACTATTACTAACCATTGAATTTACATAATTTACCTGCAGCACAAATAGGTCTAATTGTAAGGATAAGCTACATAGCAAATTCAGCATTCTACTGCAAACAGTGCAGTATTCTCTCTTACTCTTGCAATTTACACAATAATGAGGACTGGAATAGGATGTATATTTTTGTCATTGATAATTTGCACCATATACACCGACTCATGATATACATGCACACGATCTGTGCATATGCATACCATGAGTGCATGATGTGCATACGACTCTCAGGACTCTGGACAAAGAGACCAATATGGAATCGGTGTCTTCACTGTCTGGAGCACACCAAAGATTCTACCGACTATACACATTGTGATGCTGAGAACCGCCTTGGCACACTAAATATCTTATGCTAAACGTACTGGGATTCCAACCCTGGACAAGGAAGGTGCAGATATAACAATATAAGGCTTTCTAAGTCTCGTACCACCCTTCCATGTTATCCCGGTAACACTGAACGTCAGGCGAAGAAGCCATGGATTCCACGGTTACTAATCAGGTCTTTGGTCGGACCTGACGTGGGATTGAACCCACGATCTACCGATCAAGGGCCGGACGCTCCACCATTACGCTATCTTGTTGGCTGGCCAATATACTTTTTTGAGGATTGCAGCAATTGTGCAGTTAGTCACATTATTGGACATTGCTATTGCATAAGATTGCGGATGACAATAGCGCAATTGGGTTACAAATATATCAAACATCTGTTTGATCATCCCAAGTTTTCAATGGATATAGTATATGAGTTTGCCCGCTGTGCTGTACTACCGTATTCGATTCACGATTTCACTGCACTGGACTGCAGTGCCATTAAGGCGTTAACCGATATATCAATTAATCAAATTCGAAGTTACACTACTCACAGGTAGCATCGTCAAGCTTGCCGCGATCTTGAAGGAGCTTTTTACGCAATTCTTCAGCTTCTTTCTTCAAGTTTTCAAGGGCTTCTTTGCCGCTCTTATCTGACCTACCGACGCCTGCCATTTTTCCACTCGCCCATTTCGCTCGAATACTCATCTCTGATCTGTATTTGGTTAGGTGGAAACTCCGAATTTCTAAGCGGTAAAAATGGCATTTTCCATTCAGTGTTGCGAAAGAGATAAAGATGACTTCAAATTTTAATTAAGATGGCATATCAGCTAAATAAATGGATAATATAGTAAATTTGACTTGAAAGGAACTACCTTGAATGGTACACACAGGTTGGTCCGATTTAACAATGCCATACTACCTGTGCGTAGTGCAGAGAGAGAGAATTTATTCGGTCCATGAACATTGATAATAAACATGGTATAGATAAATACAAAGGAAAGTATATATAATTCAGAACCAGGCTGTAGCGAAGGGATCGGGAGATCATCAAGTCAGCTACAGCCTGAAAGGATGGTTGTAATATGAAACTTATCACATAATATAACACATTTGCAAGCAAAAAATATAACATATACGCAATGTATCAGAAACAGATGAAAAAATAAGTGGGATCACAGTAGGTAACCTGAATAAACGAGATAAAACAATTGCACTGGCTACAGGAACACAAACTAGGCAAAGAGACGCTGATTGACACATTTATTAAGAATGTTCATATTTTCCTACAAGATATTCGTGAAACACTTGTTTAAAGATATGGAGTGGTTTATCTTTAATATGGGGTGGAATGGAGTTCCATATACGAGGACCTTGGAAACTGATAGTCTTAGGATGTTCTCGGGGTATGAATAGATTCATAGAAGAGCCTCGGGTATTGTGTGAATGGTGACTGGTGATATGAGTGAAATAGTCTAGGAAGATTTCTGGTAGGCTCTCATTGTAGTAGCCATGCATGAGCTTACCTATTTCATAAAAGTGAATATCTTCAACTTTTAAGATGTTCAAGCGACTATATAAAGGATTTACACTATCTCTGCGATTGGCGAGACAAGTCAATTTAATTGCTTTATTCTGCAGGCTTTTGATCCGATTCAAGTATTTGGCTTTAGCTGAACCCCACAATACGACCCCATAAGTCAAGTGCGAGTGGAAGAGTGTGTGATATATTGTTAGTCGTGTGGAAAGTGGTAATAGGAAACGAACTTTTCTTAAGATTCCTATGGCTTTCGATAGTTTAATGCAAATTGAATTAATGTGATCCCCCCAGGATAGCTTATTATCTATAATTATGCCAAGATAGGATAGAGACGTCTGGAAAGTAAGTCTTTCATTATTGAGCTTCAGTACTATGTCTTTTGGAGTACCTTTACCAAAGAACATACAGTGTGTTTTTGAAGTATTTATTGTTAGTCTATTGCTACACATCCAGTCATATATTTTTATTAGATTTGCATTACATGAATACTCAAGGTCAGCCGTATTACAAGATGAGAGCATGAGAGATGTATCATCTGCAAACAGTTGAATTGTGAAGTCCGATACATTGTCTATATCATTAATATAAATTAAAAATAGGAAAGGACCCAGAACTGATCCTTGAGGTACACCCATTTCAATTTCGAGCTTGTCTGTTGAGACTTCACCATTTTTAACAAATTGCCATCTATTACATAAATAGGACTGTAGTAGCTTATACATGTTACCCCTAACTCCATAGTGAGATAATTTCTCCAAGAGTATTGATCTATCCACTGTATCAAATGCCTTTTTTAGATCTAGAAAGATGCAGATGGTGGATAGATTACTGAAAAGGTTTTTAGAGATGTTATTTATACTATCTATAACTGCATGCTGGGTTGAGTGACGCTCTCTGAAACCAAATTGTTTTCTGGATATTATGCTAAATTTCTCAACGAAGCAAGTTAGCCTTTTAAGTATTAATTTTTCTGTAATTTTAGAAAAAATAGGCAAAATAGAGATTGGTCTATAATTGGTGAGATCTTTAGGATTGCCTTTCTTCAGAACAGGCGTGACTCTGGCTACTTTCAAAATATCAGGGAAGATCCCAAGCTCGAAGCATTTATTGATCAGTTTAGTGAGTATAGGTAATATTGTATATATGATCTCTTTCAGAATAAAGACTGGAATACAATCTGGGCCTGTGGCTGTATCATTCTTAAATGAGTGAACTATCGCGATGACTTCATTCTCAACGACTGGCTGGACAAAGATAGAGTTCTGTTGTGGTTTATCGAGATATTTCTTGTAGTTATTGGTAGGCACATGTTTGTCAGCAAGGTTTCTGCCAATATTTGCAAAGTATTGGTTGAAAGCCTTGCATATGTCAAGTTCAGATGTTACGGTTGTATTGCCTATGCTGATTTTAGTTGGAAATTTTTTTTGCTCAGTTGATTTAAAAAGTTTATACGATCACGATACGATACGATACGATACGATACGATACGATACGATACGATACGTCTAATACGATCACGATTCACGAGTCGATTCGATTCCTACGTTCGGTTCATATCTTTCCATTTTATCACAACCTTGTGATGTTTTGAAAGGTTGAACTGGGCCCATATACGCGACGTTGATTGTTCAACTCGAATCACGTCAAAAAGTGTCATGGAATGTAGTTTATATGCTGTGATCGTGGAGATAGTTCCGCTGTGGCCACTGCCCCGATAGCTTCAAGAACTTCTTTGCATCGGTATCAAAAGTGCATAAGTACTCCGACTCATAGCTAGGGCCCCAAAGGGGCCTGGCTGCCCATCCAATAAGTCGCTGCTGAAAAGATTCGGCGTCCTAAACATAGAAGATATGCGGGAACTAGAAATCGCCAAGTTTATGTATCAGTTTCACTGCGGTCGTTGCCCCGAATACTTCAATGACTTCTTTACCTCTGAATCAAAAGCGCACAAGTACAACACACGCGCGTCCACGTCGTCCAAATATCATATGATCGACCGAAAAGATCATCGCTCTATCAAATATGCCGGACCTGACGTGTGGAACAGTATCCCGCCGGCCATCCGGCAGTCGACGAGCATGTCCACATTCAAGTCGAAATACAAGCAATTACTATACTAAATAGATACAGTCCATCCTCAAGATTACCGGACCACGACTGACCTATCGATCTCGCTTCCCATGACATGCCGCCCTATTTCTTGTCGCTTCCTTTTTCTATACTATCTTCTTTACTTTCATTCAGTGTGCATGCCTCCTCTTTACATCGCCTAGGCCAAGCTGGGTGTCCGATTTCATAGACAACTCCTGGTCGCTTCGACATCTTCCTTTCTTTTCATTGTACCGCATTTTTGTGGTGTATTGAACTGATAAAATTGCTAATAAACCAATGATGATGATGAAGTACGACACACGCACGTCCACAGCGTCCAACTACCATATGGTAGACAAAAATAGATCATCGCTCTATGCCGGACCTGATCTGTGGAACAGTATCTCGCCGGCTATCCGACAGTCATCAAGCATGTTCGTTGTTCACATTCAAGTCGAAATACAAACAATTTCTACCAAATGAATACTAGTTAACCCTCTGGATTACCTGACCACGACCTGACATATCAATCTCGCCTACCGACACTTTTGTCACTAGTCCTTTTACATTTCCTTCTTTTACTTTTCATTCAGTGTGCAATGTGCATGCGTCCTTTTTTACATCGCCTAGGCCGGTGGGTTGATTTCGAAGACTGCTCCAAGTCATTTCGACACCTTCCTATCTTATATTGTATCGCAGTCTTGTGGTGTTTCGATATAATGAAAATTGTAGCAATAAATTGAAAAAAATTGAATGGTCATTGGTCAACCGGTCAGTACCGATCGAGTAGGCCTACTTCTACTTTTTCGAAGTACTGAAGTATAGGTTTTGACAGTTTTGTACGCTTTCACAACTCAAAGAGGTTACAACATAAACTTCTACCTCAGCAATCAACTCAAAATACTTGTTTTCGCGCATTTCCATGTAGTCAAGTGAAGGTTGCGTTAGGAGTGGGAATATAGTTGATCAACCCATCGTCATTCGGAAATGGATCCGAATCTTAATCTTTCTGACAATCATAACAGCCTCAGCGAACTAAAATTTCTCAAGTCAATACGCCTCATACAGTTCGCCAGCGACACAGCACCTAAACTAGCCTTAGCAACAACGTAAGGTGATCAAATCATCAATTTTCAATTGACACAAATACGTTCCAGCATCGAGGTATCATATTCTGGACATGTGTCATTCCCGCCGCTCATAAGTTCGATGACACACTATTCACCTATTACAAACTATAGATCAGTAACCCATGGAGTTTAGTAATCTCCACCGAATCCAATCAGTGCAGCTTGATAATCCGTTCAATGGCAGATTGATTGTTACTGTCAGATAGGCGGAAAGTGATGGACACTAGGCATACAATGCATGCCCAACGCTGTGTCAAAAGTATAGGCCTATTAGAGATAACTACAACCTATATTTTCTACACAGTATTCAGATGAATTCTTTGTCCAGTTGCTCAGTGGTTGAATTACCTCTACAAGTGTACGTGCAATGTAGCAGGGTTGTAGCCAATGTTCCCTTTAGGCTAAGCGCGTTCGCCGCCGCGCACTGCTGACAAAACCGCCGCGCAAACAGATATCTGTACCGCGCATAAAAAATCCGAATTCATGACTCTCTTTTGTCGTTGCGCACCGTTGTCCCAGGGACCGCGCAGACACTTCGTGCAGTGCGCGCAGACTCGTGAAAAATTAGAGGGAACATTGGCTGTAGCCATGCATAATAAGGTTCCGAGTCACAAGCCAATTTGAATTCCATAGTTTCGACTCCAGTCATTTTCAATTCACCTCGGAGTCAAGTCAAGAGCAGCGGGTTGAGTCCGAGTCATAGTGTTCAGTATCGTGTTCAAGTAAGGTTTAAGTCACTTCAGTACAACTAATGGCTCGTCATATCGAAGGCTTCAGATTCATACTACACTCATTTTTCTCACTCTAAATATGTCTATTCAGACAGATAAACGTTTCTGTGAATATTTTTCAATTACCGGTCATGATATACGAGACTTGAATAAATCATATAGAATGTGTCGAGTCAATACAGAAATTGACACGCGTCGAGTCATTACAACACTGCAATGTAGGCTACATCAATAAGGTTGATCAAACGAAACGCCCTTCACGTAGGGTTACAATAATTCGGATCCATAAAAGGAGGGCACATTCTGCAAGTCATAAAAGTGAGATTACCTGACTCGAAAACAGCAAATGCTAAAATTTGTATTAGAAATCTCGATGTGTTAACTAAAAAAAGGTCATCTTTCCGACTCGACTCCCGAATTACCAACTTTTTAGCTATACTGATGTGGTGTTGACTAAAAATATAAAACGAATGGTCCTACCCTCATAAGACCCACTGGAACGTCCGAATTACAGATTTCGCGTCATGTATGGCGTTTTTAGTTCAGCCTGACCATTACCCTGGCTGTCAAAGCTATAATGGAGGACCAATTTTCCAAAAAGAACATTTAGGCCTCTTAGGAGGTCATTTTCGATTTCCTCATGAAAGATGACAAATACTCTTAAAGGACATATAGTAACCCTACTTTGCGTCAAACAAATTCATAATCAGCAGATCTATTATTCCACAAATCAAAGACAAGACGATGTAATTAGCAGACAGGAGGATGTCAAAACCCGTACAGCACAGTCTATCGATCTAGAGCTGTTAGGGCTTATCTTGTCCGAATCCCAAATTCAAACATCGTCAGGATCTTCTTGTTGACTTGAGATTGGCAAGGAGTACATTTTATGACGTATAACCACACGATTGCAGCAAACAATAAATTTACAGTGTCAAATTTATCTCGCCAGCTTTTACACCGACTCGCACACCAAGCTAGTGCAGAAATACTCTGAAACATAGTATAATACTGCCGAGTAGTGACTCGATCCAAAACTTGCAACACTAAATTTCAAGGCAAAAGCGATTTAAAGCTATTTGAGAAGTTGTGAATATATTAAAGATTAGTCCAGCCAGTCGAGTAATTGAGCATCACCCATGATGACATCATAGTCTGAAAATGTCGCAAGTTCAAATACCGTACCGTATGTGATTTTTCTGCGACCAAAAATAATACTATGTCAGATCTTGGTCACATTGAAGATAATTTGGTATTTTTCCGACCATACCTATTTCATTGCACTTTGTGACAATGCTGCGTGTTGATTATGACGTCACAGATACGTCATTACCAGGAACGCGAGTAGCTTCGTTCTTCGTTCTATTTGTTTCGTATGCTGCGACACGGGACGGCCAATCGAGGTTTCAAGGCTACCACAGTGGAAAATACTATTAAAACTATAATTTTCGTTGATAATTTAACCCTTGGTGGCAAACATAACATAACTAAGTACCGGTACTCGAAAAAATCATCGCTCGCTACTCGTATCATTAGAATTAATGTTATTTGACTGGTATTTCTCCGGAACAAAATACCATTTCGCCTGCAATATACGTTCTTAGTATATGAAACGAATCATCCATAAACACGAAATCGGCGTCTGAACCGTACGCGAGAGTGCCTTTGGTGCGTTCTATGCCTAGAACTTGCGCTGGGTGCAAGGTGGCCGCTTCTATGGCTTCCTCCTTCGTGCAGCCAGATGCCTTATGGAAATGCTTGATGCAATGCGGCATTGTGGCGACGCTTGATTAAATGCGAAATGAAAGTAAATAAATTACCCAAACAACAATACGAGTTATGTGATTTCAAAGAAGCTGAGTCAGCATAACTATCATATTCTATGCAGTTGAAGTTAAATCTTGAGTTATGAGGTCATCAATGAGCAATACGGCTGTTCAAAAAAAACTTTTTTTCCTGAATCTTGTTGGCTACGTGATTAAATGGCCAGGTTGCCTTGAAAAACGACGCACAAGAAATTTGAAATCATTCCAACCGGTAATCGCGGATTTCGTACAGTTTGAAAATGTTGAATTCACCCTAAATGCAAAAACTTTTTTTTTGAAATTTTTCTGTCAACCCCATGAAATTTGACTCAATTCCAACCTGTAGAAGCGGAGTTATTTAAGTTTTTCTTTGATAATTCTGGGATGATTCTTGATCGGTGGATAATCCAAGAATTATAATCGAAAAACTCTAATAACTCCGCTTCTGGGGTTGGATTTGAGTCAAATTTGTTTTGCATCGTTTTTGAAGACAGCGCAACAATTTCACTGGGTTGACAGAAAAATTTGAAAAAAATTTTTACTTGCATTTTTGGGTAAATTCAAAATTTTCAAAACTGTACGAAATCCGCGATTATCGGTTGGCATGAATTCAAATTTAGTGTGCGTTGTTTTTTAAGGCAACCTAACAATTTAATCACGTAGCCAGCACGATTCAGGAAAAAAAATTTTTTTTGAACAACCGTAATGCGCAATTACACATATGAGGTAATCTAACTTTAATCTAATTTGTAAAATGTTTCTATGTTGTAAATTTTAGTTTTCCTGAAAATGCTACGGGAGAACTGTATAGCGCAAAACGGGACAAGCTCGGCGTTCAGACACTTGACATTCAATGTGTCAATGTGACATGCGATCATAGCAGGAGGATGAAAAGTGTTTAAAACTAGAGGTCGACCAATTATCGACATGGCCGATTATCGAGGCCAATATTTAGAGCTTTCCATATTATTATCGTTATCGGCATATGAAGGCCGATATTTTATATTTGAAAATATTTAAAAATTTCGGAAATTCAATGCTCCGTGTTCTCAATCTCAAGAAATCGACGGCGCAAAGGGCGATATATGACAGATTTACCCTTGCAGGAAGAGTTTAACTGGGTGAGCATGCAGAGAAACTATGCTTCCTGCATTTCAATCTACCTTTTCTGGACTGATCTGCAATTTTGTATCATATTTTGCTTTTTGGGTTATCCCAAATTTCATCGAACGTGCAAAATTGAGCAATAATTCTTTTCAATTTCAGTTTTCTCGTTTGTTGTTCAGCTTTTTGTGGCATGAACAAGTGCCATCGTGCCTAATATATAATATTTTTGGTGAAATTGTTCTCTGCTCCTTCCATATTAATATCGGCCTATGATATCGGTATCGGCCATGTGAGTGCGCCGATATATCGGTATCAGTATCGGCCTGTAAAAATCAATATCGGTCGACCTCTACTTAAAACACATTGAAAGAGTACCTGCCGGCTAGCACATCCGTCCCAGTGAGATGTGCCGAGAATCCTGTTATTGTCACAGACTGCTCACCGAGTGGATGCACCCCGGGACCCAGTCCCATTGCCGCTATAGCGTCCGTTACCAAAACTATACCTGAAACCCAAATCTCGGCATCAATCACAACAAATAGTTGAAATTGACAAACTTGATTGAATTCTTGACCACCGACAGTAATGACTCGAGTGACTTTGTGTATTGACTAAATGCGAATGACTTGAACAAGCCAAATGACTCGAGACAATTGATACGACTTCATTCAAGTAATATATTTTGATAGCCTTGTAGGGTCTTTTACCTAGTTGAATAAACATATTAAAAGCGAGAAAAATGAGTGTAATTTGCGAGACATTCGATCTCACCCAAGAATTGTGGAAAATTGAGTTGAACATGACTTGAACTCGAGACTCAATAGTGAACACTATGACTCGGACTTCAGTGGTTATTATTTTAGAATACTTTTACTTCGATTTTTCAGATTTGGAAAGAAACATTTTCACTCACTTGCATGTTGCATTGATACATGTATAGGTGTATTTGAGTATGAATTTATGACGTTGTTGATACTTCAACTGGAGTACCAACGGTAACTACTTTGACCACCTCTGCTTTTGACACGCATTCACTTTTTTACATACCAAAAAATCACTACTTATAGTTGACTAGCAATTTACGACTTTACTGCTACCGTCACTAGGGTACTGACAATCACTATTTTGCCCACTTAGCAGGTAAAACCAAGCAATTGTACAAAGTTTTCCGGATTCTGGGGATACACTGATTACATTGTTAGGTTGCCTAAAAAAACACGCTGCACACCGAATTTGGCTCGATATCAACTGGTAGATGTGAACGCACCGGAGTTTGAAAATTTTTAAATAATTTTACTGTCAACCCCATGAAATTGTCAAGTTGTCCGAGAGGATACTTAACAATTTTTGTCACTTCCAACAGGTAGAAGCTAAGTTATTGCAGTTGAACGGTGGAAAATCCCAGAATTATAAATAACTTCGATTCTACGGGTGGAAATTGCGTAAAATTTTGCATCGTTTTTGTAGTCAACTTCAACAATTTCATAACGTTGAGAGTAAACTGTGAAAAAACATTGCAAAATTATTTTGAAATAAACACAAAATTTTCAAACTCCCGCGCGTTCACATCTACATTTTGGACTCGAGTCAAATTTGTCGTGGAGGGTTTTCTAGACAGTCTAACAATTTATCAGTGAATCCCTGGAATCCGAAAAAAAAAGTCATTTTTGAGTGACCCTAGTGTCAATGCCCGGATTAAAGCAATTCGAAATAGTATTTACTACCAGCTGTCTTATTTCTTAACTATTCTATTCTACCTGTGCTGTTATCAGTCACAAGTTGCAACAAAATATATAGTAACCTTTAGGATTAGATCGCCAGGCTATCCGCAAAGCAGCCGGATGAGAATGTATACCGTCGGTGATCATCCCATAATATACTTTTCTTTCTCTTGCAGTTTTTTTACTCGTTAATAACCCGACAACGCCTGGATCTCTGAAAAACACGCAACGCAATGAATTCAAGGTAAAAACAATCATGCAGACGTAACGGACAGACTTGACCGACTGGAGAATCCTGCTTGTCAAATAGACTAATTAGAGCAATTTTCAGGTAATTTAATTCTAATCTACTTCGTGAAATGCTTCTACATTCTCATTTGAGTTCCAATCTAATTTCAATATAATATTCACATAGCCAAATTTATTCCACTCTAAGCTTCTAGACTAACTCTCATCAGGGGCGAACGTCAGTAAATTTGGCAATCCGAATATATTGTTGGCTGATATATTGATGCTCTGTACTTGCAAAAGCCTAATACAATTTCTGGTTTTCTGGAACATGCTACAGCAGGACCTTATAGGACTTCCGAAACGAGCCAAAGTTGGTGTACAGACATTTGCTATTCTCAGTTTCACAAAAATACCCAAGTTTTACTTACTCAAGCAGTCAATCAGATATGATTTTAGCCTACTTCCATTTTGACCTGACATTTTTCGGATTTTCGGCAAAACTAGGATTTAAACTGCAACTTAAATGTAATATCGGAAACTTTATTGAATGTATTTTTCATACTAGATGTGTCTATGTGGTTATATTGAAGTTTCTGCAAGAGACCACTAACCTGATTGTGATTGTTCGGTATGTTTCATTTCTCTAATTAATGGAAGAGCTCCCGATTTCTAACATTTTGGAACTGAGAAAGAAAATTCTAACATATCTGGCGGACCGGGTTGTAACCAAGTCACAAGTCATTCTCACTTTTACAGTTTTGAATCGAATCAAGTCGAGTCATTTTCAATTCACCGCCGAGTCAAGTCTGAGAACAAGTCAGCTAGTAGAGGATCGAGTCCGAGTCCAACTCATTATGTTCACTGTTCAGTTTTCAGTTCAATCCGATTCAACCCACTTTTTGAACTCAGCTCGAGTGATATAGAATGGCTCGCATTTATAACAGCAATTTTCTTAAGTTTTAACAGTTTCTGGCCCTATTTTTCAAGTATCAAGACTGATAGACGAAATACCAATAATGCGGTAACTTAACTATTCTTTGAATTTACAATGATAGGTCTGTCTTGGCTGTCCCAGTCTCGAGTCATATGACTTGGTTCGAGTAATGCACAATGACTAGAGTACAAGTCGAGTCAATACAAAAATTGACACGAGTGAAGTCATTTTACGCATTTGAAAAAACTACTCGAGTCAATTCACCAAAAAATAGCGACTTGACTTGAGTCATTACATTACAACCCTGCCGATGGCCGAGAACCACTGGACTAGAACACTCCATTTGAGATTGCTACATGTACTTGAGCAGGAATTCACTATGTTGCTTCTACTCAGAGGTCGTCAAAGTAGTGATAGTTGGTACTCAAGTAGAATTAGAAACGTTAATTTTTACTCAAGTATCAATTTGCAAGCAAGTAAAAATGTAGGTCTTCCAGGCCTAGTTTTGCCTTGAAACTGAAAGCTATGAAGTAGAACTACTTTAAAATCATGACCACTTGAGGAAATAGTGCAAGTAGTTTTTTTTTACCTTCAGAGTAGGCTACTTTGAAAAGCAGATGTGCAAACGATGTCTACTTTGACCACCCCTGTTGGATACACAATCGGTCATACAAGCGATTCAGTCTAAGTCCGTCTATATCAGTGGTTTTCAACCTCTTTGTCTTTGCGGACCCGCAGACCCCCCCCCCTCCCAAGTTTATACTTTTTTATACTTTTTTATATATAAATGTACAAATTCGGTTATCAAACATTTTGCAGATTTGGAGGTTTCGCGGAATCCCCAAAAATGCATCGCGGACCCCCGGTTGAGAACAACGGGGTCTATATTTCTGAGAAAATACAATCAGAAAAGCATCACTCCCACCTGTGATGAAATGGAAGCATTGCATTGAAGAGATGCGTAATAAATGAAGCCCCTTTGTTGACAGCCTCCTCGGCTTTCAGCAAATGACTTGCAGTGTGACCTTGAAATAAAATTGATGCAGTCAGCTATGTAGGTCATGGCGATCCAATCCCATGTTTACCAGTAGTATTTCATGATTCTTACATTTATTTTATCGCCATCATTCCTATTTATGCCATACAGCCTGACTTTTTTAGGAAGCTCCATATCCACATTGATGTATTTGTTGGCTTCCTTGTGTAGAGGCATAATTTTGTAAGCATTTCCAATACTTTTCCATATTTGCAGAGGGACAGGCCCCTGATACTATCAAATCATGGTTGAGAGTTCACCATAAACACGTAGTCTATTTTTACAACAAGGTTATCTCGTCTTCTTGACTATATACTATAGGCCCTACACACTCAGTTGCACTGCTCTCGTCTAGCTTTGTGGCGTAGTTCGTTAGGGGTTGAAATTCTAAATCCCACAACATATTACTTGTTGGTTTTGCACCCCATTAAGGTCAGGTTTGTCAAGTGGAAGTGGTCACCATTTCACGAAGCAGTGATCAAGCAAAATCTACCTTGAGTACTCAGATTATTATGGTCTTAGACAGGTGGTTGCCAACCATCAATTTTTGGACAATCACGTGGTTTCTCAGTCAGATTCAAAGTCTCATAGTGTCATTCCGTGAGCAAAAAAACCCATTATGGATATAATATACTCAACGGAAGAATGAGACATAATAATCAATATGCACAAACCTACAGATACGACAATGCCTTTGTTGACTAGCTCTGGAATTGCTTCAATAACGTTTGGAACTTCAGGAGCCAAAGTTATGATTTTCACATTTTCGATGCAACCGAAAGTGTCTTGCATCGACTTCAATCCTTTGAAATCGGCCAAAATGTATTGTTCATCATGAGCCCCTTTCTTTTTAGCGCTTATGAATGGTCCCTCTAAGTGCCAACCTGTTACAAATTCATAGAGTCAAGATAGCACATTAAAAAAGGCATGGGTATGATCATTATCATACCAAGTATGCCAGAGCCCGCTTTGGATCCATTCCTCATACGTAGTTTTGGTAATACCTGTTTGATATAATATTGTTAATTATACAACATGAATCATCAGCAAATCAAGGGACACAGTTGTCTCTAAAACATTGTAGGGTTGTTTTTAATTTTACTGCTCATCAAATTTGGCTCGATTCCAAGGTGTAGAAGCGAAGCTATTGGCGAAAATTTTAAATTTATTAAAAATAAATAATTTTTTTCAAATTTAATTGTTAACCCAATGAAATGGTTGACTTGTCCACAAAAAATATGCATAACAAATTTGGCTCAATTCCGATCAGTAGAAGCAAAGTCATTGAAGTACGAAATTTGCGATTTTATAAAACAGTATTTACTGTGGAAATTTTTTCAATTATCAATTACAGAACCACAGAATTTAAATTTTTCCAACTCTAATAGCTTTGGAATTGAACAAAATTAGCCAACCTAACAATTTTATTGAACACCCAGTACCATTTGATAAAAAAAAATATTTTTGAACCACCCTAATGCCCGAGTATCGCATGCTGTCCAATGACCACAGTTAAGTGCTACTAAATATAGCCAGTAACCAAGCTAATTTCAATCCATGTTGTTTTTAATGGAATTCAATGAGACTCAACTCCATGCAAGGCTGGATAGCGGAAGTCAGAGTCACAAGTTGTAACGTACATCATTAGTGCAAAGTTCTATAATGTCTCGCGTACTGTGCATCAAATCCATTGGAGTTAACCGACTCGCTCTATTGCTGTTTGCAGATCACGGTAATGATTAAATTAATAGACTTCACCAAGTCATTTCAATCCCTCATTGTTGGTGACAAAACTATATATTTTGAAATGAACGACAAGCTCAGTTATCTTACTAATAGGTCATCTTGGATTCCATAAGAAATTTAGTAGTAATGGGTTCTCACACAAACATATTCATTGTAAATCATGAATTCAGCACCAGTGATGAATAATCTGAACATAAATACTTCGAAAGATGTTGTGTTTACCCTTTTGTATGTTTCTGGTGGAGATGTGACCAGCGTAGGGCAGAAGGAAGTGACGCCATGCTCCAGTAATCCTTTGGCCACCTTTGACAATCCTTTTTCAACATCCTTATTGGAAGAGAAATCGACTGAAAATCCACCTGGAAGGGAATTCAAAGCTCATAATTTAATAACAGGGATCTCTTCGCCCCAATTATTTGAAATTTCATGCCGGTGACATCATATTTGGTGATACGATTGTTCTTTTCAATTCTCTACTAGTTGCTGCAGACTACCCCTGACGTCTGTCAGTCGAAAACTTTTGGGTATATTTCAATATGAATATGTTATTTAATTGTATATTGAAGTTCTCTACCTCCAAGAAGCTCTCATAACAGAGATTTGATAACAGCTTTGACTATGACATAACAGATTATCAGCAGAAACTGTTCAATCAAAATCAAATGTTGCATCAAAATTGAAGATTACACTGATGCTCAAATATTTATTGAATAGGCCCTATTGTTCATTATTATTATGAAAATGGGATCTTCAAGCAATTAAACTACATGCAGAAAGCACATTAATTTTTATGGAGAGCAAGTGTATAATATCTCCTATGTGATAAACACTTTGTTCAAACATGATATCTGACTTAACGTACGACAAGGTACCCCTGAGGTGTGTCTAGAGGCGGAGCAATGTGTAGACACTAAAACACCTCCTTTTAACTAGGCTTACCATACGTCCTTTTTTGAGAGGATTTGTCCTCTTTTTTGACTTTTTTGAAAGTGTCCTTCCAGGACGCCCTTTTGTCCTCTTTTTAGAGATTTTGTCCTTTTTTTCGAAAATTTAGGTCAGATTTAGAGCAAATTGCGAGCGATATGCCGCAAATTAGTACAGAAGTGACGCTCCGGCGGGTATTTCGGAGTGAAAAACGGTGATTTTAGCTCTGAGCGAAAAGAAGACCTTTTTTTTAGTCTTCCACTTGGTAATGTGGGAAAATTCACCGGTTTTTGAGAATTCTTCTCCGGTTTTGCAAGACTGAAATTTCCGAAAAAGTGTCCTCTTTTTAGATTTCCAAAATATGGTAAGCCTACTTTTAACCCCATCTTAGAAGGCATGTAAACATGCCACATTTGGGGTTATGAATATCGCATTTGACAATGATGATTGATTTCTACACCGTCAAATGAGTATTTTGAGAAGAAAATTAGCATTATATAAAGTTTTCATTTTCTTTCAGCCATATATTGGTCGTGGTTAACTTTGAAACCATGTGACAAAAGAAACATGTTCAAGATATGGCCAATAAAATATGAAAATTATACGAAAGCCTGATCTCAAAATTTGGAAAAATAGACATAAGCTATACTTTGATGCCACCACGACGATAAGGCAATATCAATATTGAAACTTGAAAAAATCAACAAATTGAAACTTACCGTTGATTTGCAGGTCAATAAAACCTGGAACAATGTAGCAACCATGACAGTCAATTTTGAAATCGGCTTTTCTGTGTTCTTCAAAAAATAATTTTCTCGGATTTTCTATCACGCCGTCTCTTACCCAGAGATCTTCCCTGATATGAAAAACTGATCAAATATCACACCAACGAGACACAGCCTACCAAATTGCCAACAAACCTAATGAACTTATGATCCATTAATATCGTGCAATTATAGAACTGATATATTATACCAGTAACCGTCATCACTGCTATCCTTGGGAAATAGTTCACAGACTTCTATTTCATAAAACGCAGAAGTATTATGTAATAGTGTTATATTCACTCTGCAAAGTGCAAACGATCACGTGAGTCGCATTTTGCAATTGCATCGAGGTCACCTGTTACCCCCTAATCATATTAATAGTCCACTATCATGATTGCATTGCATCTTTGGAGTGCAAACTAGTTCTAATCAAGAAATAATTCTAATTTCATTCATTCTTACTGAAAGTAGACTGCTTGGACAAATGGACATAAATCAACCTTTTGCCGTTAACTAATTCATGCAACTTCACTACAGAGTACGTTTCACTGGATGGGTATTTCCCACTGAGCACGAAATAGTTGTAAACAGTCGTACCATTGATGTGATCAATTTTGTTAGCACAATCATACCTTTCATATATTGTAAGTATACTCACAATTTTCAACTGGTTTGAAAAAACGAATGTTCCTTTTCGTCATATATTCAAGTTCAGTTCGCACAATTAGGGTACGTCTGTTGCATGGGATCGCTGCCATATCCCATTGTTACGTCAGGTTCATCTAGTGATGTCACAATAATAACCACCCTACCTCCCGTAGCCTATAAGTAAGATGGCTGATGAATTGAGGATTGGACTCTGGTCCTGCAGGATATCAGGATTTTTTCTAGAACAGAATTGGATACAAGGATATATTTTTTCGCCAAATATGCCGGATTTTGGTCGGATGAAAATAAAGACTCTCTCTCTCAGGATAGGATTTTTCAATGAACGTTATCGTTATGAATCAGGTCGCTGTTACATGGAGATGGGCCGGTGCCGGTTATACGGGTTACTGGTCCGCGAAATTTTCGTATGCGTTTGCATAGTGTTCAAGATGACTGATAAGAAAAATTTAAAAAATCAAACTAATGTCTTTAGTCGAAATATGTGTGTCGCATCTCCTTTTATGGAACCTTCTGTTACTTTACATTAAGTGTGCAATGCGCATGTATATTTTTTTACATCGCCTATACCCAGGTGGGTGTCTGACTTCAAAGACTACACTCCAAGTCGTTTGGACACCTTCCAATCTTTTCATTGTATCGCAATCTGGTGGTGTGTCGATTTGATAGCCTAATGAATAAAAATAATCTAAATTGAACAGAACTACACAATGATATATAATGATATTGAACTACATTACTGGGTATCATTCATGATATTATAGTGTAGGCCTATGAGCTGTAATCAATTTTCAATGTTGAGCATTTGTTGTTTTTGAAGGCCGGTACGTGAAAAAAATATCATTTTGATTCATACTGTAGCATGACAGGAAGAAGAAAAAAACTATATCCGCTCACCTCTTACAGTGGAGTTTTTATTATTCTGTAGGCAGCTTCCAGGTCAACGATTTCATTTATAGTTGTTGTCACTTAATTATTATGATTTTCGTTATCAGATGTGTCAAAAAATTCGGTGATGCTTACCAGGAAAGACTTCTTGTTCACCAGCAAGGTTTAATTACATAAGCGTATACAAATGGATGACTTGTCATCGGGGCAAAAGAACGATGAAAGCAACACTGCAACCCCACCCATTGAAGGCCAAGAAAAGAGACGGCATTCTTTTTACAAAGAGGTGCCGTTAGCTCGGCGAATGCAAGAAGGAGCTTGGGGTGGATTTCAGTCGCACGGTAGAAGGTCACTAGAGAGACTTAAAACGACTGTATCATCGCGTTTCATGGGAAGACCCATACATCTTTATGTATTCGTTGCTATAATCATAGGCGTCATCGTGATGACAATCCTTTCTGTTGAGTTATTTCTACGCCCCTCGTGGGCTGTAGTTGATGAATTGGATCAGATTGACACGGAATTAACTACAGCATCCACTTAAGTGGAATCTGCCACGATTGTGAACCTCTACGAAGTCTCGCCACATAGGGCCTTTATTGCAAAGCCTTTCCGTTATTTGCATGTCGTATTCTATCATTATCGTTTATTTGAATACATTTTGTTGTAGTTTCTTCACATATCAGGGACATCTAATTATAGATATCTCGACGTGAAAACATATCGTCTTTTGCCAAATATATATATTATATACTTCAACTCCCATGCCTAACCCAAAATTCGTATACATGGCGCTGCAATTGTGTATAAGTTCGTTCGGAATAAGTGCTATTCAGGTTCCAATCCTGAACGTTGGAGGTTTATCTTGGCTCCTCCTCTGATGCGCACAGGCAGTGTCTTACTAAAGCTTCGAGCGAAAGCGGGCCTTAGGGCTACCAACTCAGTAGGAATCATATGACGATTTATCGACGTGGTGTAAAATGACCGTAGGGATACCATATGCCCTCCTTTTCAATAAACTGAAATGTCCTTTTTTTTCGCAATCTGTCCTCTCTTTGTTTTGAGTGTAAGGCGACTAGAGTCGACAAATAAAGGTCAACTATCCGCAAAGTATACGTGATAATCGGCATCTTCTGGAACTGGCGCAGAGGTTCACTAAAAAATAAATTAAAAAAGGCCAACCGAACGGAAGCTGTCCGTGGAAACCGGGTTCGCAGACATCAGGTCCGTAACTGCCCCATGCGGACGTCAGCTCATTGAGTGCGCATGCTGCAGATACCAAGTCTGACGCTCAATCAATCAATCAGGTTTATAAATATTTTCATCGTTTCAAAACATCACAAGACTGCAATACAATGAAAAGATGGGAAGGTGTCGAAACAACTTGAAGTAGCCATTAAGATCAGACACCCACCTTAGCCTAAATAAATAAGAGGCATGCACACTGCACAGTGCACACTGAATGAAAAGTAATGCAGAGAATATAAGACGCAAGCAACAAAATGAGGTGGCATGTGGCGGAGGGTGAGGTCGATGTTAGGTCGTGGTCCGGTAATCCTGAAGACTGGCTAGTATCCATTTAGAAGAAATTGCTTGTATTTCGACTTGATTGCGGACATGCTCGACGACTGTCGGATAGCCGGCGAAATGCTGTTCCACAATTGGGGTCCGGCATACTTGATAGAGCAAGGCGTTTTCTTGTATTCAGTCCTGATCATATGATAGTTGTTCTTCGTTGACGCGCGTGTGCTGTAGGCCTACTTGTGCGCTTTTGTCTCCGAGGTGAAGTAGTCGTTGAAATTTGAGGTACATTGACCGCAATGGAATTGATACATAAACTTGGCAATTTCTAGCTTCCTCATATCTTCTAAGTTTAGAACACCAAATCTTTTGAGAAGCGATTTATCAGTTGCACGTCCAGGCCCTCGTGGAGCTTGGCAATGATACGGATGATCTGATGTTGAAGTTTTTGCAGCTCACCTACCACCTAGCTATCAAATAGAGCTGGGATATCAAATGCGAACCACGTTACGCTACAAATCATGCACAGATATCCGCTCCGGGCATGTTTGGGTCAGAAGTGATCAAGTAGTCAAGATGAAAGCTGCTCAAGTAGCCTATATAAGTACCAATACAGAAATTTACAAAAGTATGAGTAGAAGTTGTGCTTTTAAAAGCAACATAAAGCTACCTCAAATAGAAGTAATTGGCTGGCGTCAAATCTACTCAAGTAAGTAAGTACTTTTGAAACGCCATACCACAAAGAGGATCTCATGGACTGTCAAAATAAGCTGGAAACTAAGCAATGCGCAATGTGCAGAGAGCCGGTTTCGTGCTGCTCTGCTATATCTCAGGAGGTATCGATTTTTCACAGCAGAAAAAACATGACTGGATCATTGGATGCAAACGACTGTTTTGTTATGAAATAGTGATTTTTAACTTATTGTGTGGTTCCTAGCACCTCGTTTCAGAAAAAGGCACGGAATCTCGGGTTCCTCAGTATTTCAAGGAAATTAAATTCTTGCTGGTAGTAGCCTATCTGTGAGAAGAGCTCGTAATTTCTTCGTCACTGTATCTCTCACACACACGGGAATAATATAATACTTCTACTTGACAAACTGAAAATTGCGAAGAGTGAGTAAGTAACGTGTAGTAGCGGGATATTAGATATCTATATTTTAGTAATGCAATTACAAGAAAGCTACTTGAGTAGCCGACTTTTAAAAAGTAGAAGTACTATCTTAATGATGACCACCTCTGGTTTTGCACCCCCATTTAGTGAGTTTAATTAAGGTTCGTAGCAGGGTTGTAACCAAGTCACAAGGCTCCGAGTCACAAGTCAATCTCACTTTTATAGTTTTGACTCGAGTCAAGTCGAGTCATTTTCAATTTGCCATCGAGTCAAGTCCGAGTCCAAGTCATCGAGCAGAGGTTCGAGTCCGAGTCATGGGATAATGACTCGAGTCCGAGTCCAAGTCATTGTGTTGAATGCTCAGTTCCAGTAAAAGTCTTGTTAAACCCACTGTTATATCTCTGATTGGTAATATCGAATGGTTCGCATTTATAATATACTAATTTTCCTCACTTTTAGTAGTTTCTGGCCGCATTTTCAAGTACCAGTACCAATAGACGAAATCCCAATAGGGTGGTTACTCTACTATTCGTCGAAATTACAATCCTATTACAATTACTAATCCAGTGGTTTTGACTCACCTTCTCCCCCTTATCAAGCTCAATATATATCTTTATAACCCCCTTGAGGGATAACTACAGGTCGTCAGTATATCCTTCTACTCTTCTGTAGCATTCAAGTAAGTGTCTCTCAAAAACGCCCCCCGGATCGTCCACTTTCGGAACACTAGCTGTAACATCATCATAGTTTTATTAAAATTTTTATCTGATCAATATACCACAAGATTGCGATGTAATGAAAAGATCGGAGGGTGCCGAAACGACTTATTGGAGTATAGTCTATTATTCAGACAGCCACCTTGGCCTACAGTATGCAAATATGAGGCATGCGCACTGGATTTAAGAGAGGATAACATAAAAGGAAACGACCAAAATGAATGCTGCATGTGTCGGTAGACGAGGTCGATATGTCACATAGTCGTCCGGCAATCTAGAGGGCTGACTACTATTGATTCAGTAGAAATTGCTTGAATGTCGATTTGAATGCGGACAGGACATGCTCGATGACTGCCGGATAGCCCGCGAGATGCTGTTCCACACTACAGGTGCGACATAGCCTACTTGATGGAGCGATGCTTTTTCTTCTATTCCGTCTTATCATAGCCTTTATAAGAGCGCATAAAGGCTATGGTCTTACACCGGGCAATATGCCGAGATGGGCCGTTGCAGGAATTAGAGCTTATTGTCTCTGTCGATCTGTATAAAAGTATAGCTAACCAAACGTCTTGGTGCTCGGCTATACAATACTTATCTCGAGAAGCTGTTCCTTGGGTGAAGTTCTTCGTAACAGATATATTCTCAATACAATTGGTTTATTCAAACGTTGATGCAGTAAGTAGCGTGTAGAGTCTCAATCAATAATAATAATCTAAAACACTTGTTACAGACACTTAGGCTATATACGAGTCTCGACTCTCGAGTAATCACAACAAGAAGTAGTTTCTTATTTGAGACATAGCGAAATATCATGGGCGAGTGATCACAGCTGGATAGCTGCACCATAGTGTCCTATATGGTGTCGACACAAGCAAATCTCACGGTTTAATGAAATTGTATCACGTCACAATTTCCATTTGGCTACAGGCAATTTAACGGTCATTTTTGACCGGCTTGCCGAGCATTAAATTTGATGAGTCGGGTATCAATCGAAAGCTGACTCTGCACTGATTACGAAAATATAAATTTTATTCCACTCATGGCCCTGGAACCCCCACAATCAGCTCCAAATTATTCATTGTTAAGTAGGTTGGCAGTGTGACGCAACAATGCTATCTGGCGAAACGAGAGACTAGCTCAAGAGCAAGGATGCGGCCGAGCGGCGAGAGTGGGATCAGCTGACGTCGCGGCAATAGCAATGAGCAATCGCGTCGCAGAGAACCCTGCGCTGTTGATACTTTTCTATGCGCTTCGGTACAAGCGAGCACGCCTTATCAGCCTTTCCTTGACTTTAAAGGGTAGAACTGGGTCCACAGAATGTATTAGGGCCCTACAAATTTTCGCGCATTATCGTTCAACTGATAGAGATATTTAGGCTACGTCTAAATAGTCTACATTGGATATGTCACATTATTATGATATCGATTGCCTTAGCCCGCTAGTTGCGTAGGGCTCCAGAGACGCGTGGCGCTGTTGATACTTTCTATAGGCGCTTCGCTAGAAGCGAGCACACACCAGCCTTTCCTTGACTTGTAAGGGTAGAACTGGGTCCACAGAATGTTTTGGTCCCTACCAATTTTCGCGCAATATCCTTCAGCTGATAGAGATATGTAGGCTACGTTTAAGTAGTTTACATTGACTATGTCAGATTATTATGATATCGATTACCTTAGCCGCTTGTTGCGTAGGGCTCCAGAGATGCGTGGCGCTGGTGATGGCGGGTGTCGATACTTTCTATAGTCGCTTTTATGGTTAAGTGTGAGCAATGAGCATTGAGCATGGGCATACAGCACAAGCTTTTATTTGATCCGTAAGGGTAGGACTTGGTTCGCGAATGCAGCAGGTAAAATGTTGATTGTTGAATAAAGTTCAACAGCAGGAGTGTCGAATTATACTGGGATCGCTGTCCGGATTCAATCCGTTATTGGAAAGCTTGCGGGCCTGACCTGCCAAACGACTCCAAAATGTTACCACCAAATCCATACCTTTGTTTTTCACTGGAATATATCTGATATCACTATAAACGTTGACGTTGGAATTTGGTGTATCATTTTTCAATCACCAAACAGTTTTTTTGAATGCCGGGGACCTTTTGCGTCAAAAGTAATACAGTGGTATCACAGATATTTGAATTATATTCATTCTGTAGCCTGTATTTATATTCCTAATGTAACTTACGTATAACGAATTTGCATTATTTTTTTCGCATCTGTGAATAACTGAATGTCCATTGTCCATTCGGCCCAACAGAGTTTGCATAGAAAGCGCATAGAAAAGTATCAACAGCGCAGGGTTTCTCTGCGACGCGATTGCTCATTGCTATTGCCGCGACGTCAGCTGATCCCACTCTCGCCGCTCGGCCGCATCCTTGCTCTTGAGCTAGTCTCTCGTTTCGCCCGACAGCATTGTTGCGTCACACTGCCAACCTACTTAACAATGAATAATTTGGGGCTGATTGTGGGGGTTCCAGGGCCATGAGTGGAATAAAATTTATATTTTCGTAATCAGTGCAGAATCAGCTTTCGATTGATACCCGACTCATCAAATTTAATGCTCGGCAAGCCGGTCAACAATGACCGTTAAATTGCCCGTAGCCAAATGGAAATTGTGACGTGATACAATTTCATTGAACCGTGAGATTTGCTTGTGTCGACACCATATAGGACACTATGGCTGCACCGTACTTAGTCGTTTCGACGCTATTCTATCTATTAATTACATCGCATTGTGTCTTGTGCATCAAATTTTAAATTCCGTGTCTTGAGCTGATGAAACTAATGAACAGATCGCAATATATCCATAGTCTTTGAAAATGCTATGGTGTAACCCATATCAGCAAGTGGTATCCGGAGCAGGGTGTGATGCGTGCGATTTCTGTGATACCCAGTATATCCTCCGGCCGAGGTCGGCGTTTTGTTTTGTTATCGAATGTTAATATTGTACATGTCTACGTTTACATTCGATAGTCTTGTTTGGCATCGCCCTTGTCTAGTTTGGGATTTCAATGATTGGCACGGGAATACAAACCGTATACCATGCTATCTACAGATGATATTCAGACTTCAAAGAGTGCCTAACGCTCCTATCATTAGAAATATATGTTTATCGGTATCGGTAAATTCTACTCTCAAGGAAACCAGTCGCCTTTGGAGTTCGGAGGGACGCATCTTCATTAATAATTGCGGCACCAGACGACATATCTGGAAGTCGGACGAACTATTCTGTACTTCATTTGAAAAGAGCTGCAAAATCGTCGTTTTTCCCGAACGCGTATGTCTATCCAGGAGGTGTGTTGGATAATGCAGATAGGAATCCGAAATGGCTGGATGCTTTTAAAAAGTTTGATACCAATTTGAGTGAAACAATCGTGCAGAAACTTTTCTCAAAAACAGTGGATCGACGTCAATCTGAATTATTCCAATCAGATGAAGCTTCACTGAATAAAGGGATTGTGCCGAATGAAGTTGCATTCCGAATCTGTGCAATCCGAGAAACATTTGAGGAGTGCGGAATACTTCTTCTTACTAACGACTTTGCATCAAGAAAGAACAACGATATAGATGTACCCCGTCTATATGGAAAATCGATTAGTTACCTGATTTCAAACAACGAAATATACAGTTGGAGATATAAAGTGCATAGTGATTCTAGTGAATTTTTCAATCTATGCGCTCGACTTCAAATGGTACCAGACATATGGAGCCTCAAAGAGTGGAGCGAGTGGTTGACTCCAATTATATATGAGGAAGGAAAAAAGCCAAAGAGGTGAAACATAACTCGTCAAATCAAGAATTCTTTTCTCGTGAAGTATGCTTCAACTAATGATAGTTAATTAATCTTAGGTATTGGCTAGCAGGAAAAGTGCATGTCTAATGTTGTTGTTATAAACCATACCCTAGTTATTGCTTTGTAGCATGCCTGACCTGTTGAATCATATATATATATATATAAATGTATAGGATCTGTGTACATATAATATGCTTGTAATATTCTAATATATTATTATACATATATTTGCATTAAACTTATTTATAACATTTGCCTAGGCCTGTGACCATATAATGTGACCAGCTGACTTAATGAGCTAATGGACGTATCGGTGGTCACCATTTTACTGAAACAGTTCCTCTTATTTTGGAAATGAACTTATGTCTGTCTGACCCAGCAGATGGGATTAAGATTGTTTCATAAAGCATGTCATTCACACCGCCTCGTAATTGTAATGTTTCATGCCACAGAGAGCTGTAGACTTGACTTGTGGTTGCAGGTTAAACCAGGGTGGTAACCAAGTCACAAGGCTCTGAGTCACAAGTCAATCTCACTTTTATAGTTTTGACTCGAGTCAAGTCAAGTCATTTTGATTTCGCCACCAAGTCAAGTTCGAGTCCAAGTCAGCGAGCAGAGGGTCGAGTCCGATTCATATTATTATGACTCGAATCCGAGTCCAAGTCATTGTGTTGACTGATCAGTTTCCAGCTAACGTCTTGTGAATCCGCTTTTTATAACTCTGTCTGGTGATATCGAATGGTTCGCATTTATAATATATATACTAGTTTTAGCGGTTTTTGGTCGCATTTTCAAGTACCAGTACCAATACACGAAATCCCAATAGTGTGGTTACTTTACTAGTCTTCGAAATTACAATGAAATGTCGGTCTTGGCCGTCTGAGTCTCGATTCATATGACTTGGTTTGGGTCAGTCCAAGTCTAGTCAATACACAGATTGACTCGAGTCGAGTCATTTCCGTATTTTGAGAAAATGACTGGAGTCAAGTCGAGTCGTCGGTAAATCGTGACTCGAGTTGAGTCATGACTCGAGTCCTTACAACCCTCGGTTACACTACCACTGTACCAAAGAAACACTCAACTCATCTTAAACATAAACAGGGCATGTTTGGTTACTCCCATGTTCAAGAGCCAATACACAATGATAGTAATTCATCATAATAATGTCCTTCATTCCCAATTGCAGATTTGACACGGTCTTCTACTGCTGCTGCTTGTCAGAGATGCCTTCTTCAACTGCTTTTGATAATGTGGAGACGACCGAGTGTCAGTGGAAATCTCCTGCAGAAATCATACCAATGTAAACATTGTTGTTTGTACACACTATTAATGAAATTTTTATACGTACCAATCTGCGTCTAGGTATGCCCAGGAGAAAGCACTTTTAGCTCCTCCTCAAATCTTTGAAAACATGCGATTACTCAATTTTACCACCATTGAAGAGCTGAGTAGGTATCTCGAAGAGAGGTCCTTGAAGGGCCTGGAGAGGTGGACTTCATATATTGTGAAGACCACAGATTCGATAATGGTGCAATTGCTTCCAGGTTTGCTCAACTTTCTAAATGTATCTGTGACACGCGGTATGCACTTGCTATCATACTCCAGCAGAACTATGAGGCATTGTCCGTGCGACATGACTGACCTGTCGATATTACAATTTTTGTAATACATAATGTGGGCAATAACGAGTAGCCTACCTGACAGTGTTGGGATCAAGTCACTACCATCGAGTCACGAGTCATTTCGAGTCATTGCACATTTTGACTCGAGTCAAGTCAAGTCAATCGATTTTCGAAGGTGACTCGAGTCAAGTCAAGTCACTCGATTTTTGGAGGTGACTCGAGTCAAGTCGAGTCAAGTCAAGTCACGAGTCAAGTCACAATTCAAGTCAAATTGCCCTTTCGAAGTATGAGGCATGATTACGTCATTGAATTATGCTAGCTGTCGGAAATACAGATTGAATGTTCATTAATTTGAAATCGATGAACGAATATAGAGTTCAATATATACACTCAAGAAGGCGCTGTAGCTAGACGACGTAAGTAATTGCATATCCTCAGTTTATAGTTACCAGCCAAAATAGTCAATAGAGAAACGAATTTGATAAGATGCAATACATTACATTACCCATTTACAAATTCATATGATGTAAATCGAGCCTGTGACAATGGCTGAGGACTATATAAACTATATTCGAATTCAATTGCAATAAAATAAGAGGTTTCGTCAAGGTATGAACAGAGAACAGAAATATATATTTTGCTATTAAATGACTTTACTATACTAGTTTACGACAACGTAAGCTATAAGCTTCGATCCCTCCGTTTGCGGTCAATTTATTTGTGAGAGAACAATGGAGGCTCAGTAAAACTCACGATCATTGAATGATTGGTCGCTCTCACGGGTTACACCAGCTTTTCGCGAACAATCGGAACATATGCAAGATACAGTGATTTTATCGACACCGACTACTTGATGACTTGAAATTGACTCGTGAATTTTGCTCCGAGTCACGAGTCAATCCACATTTCTGATACGCCGAGTCAAGTCAAGTCATTTTAGAAAAGTGACTCGAGTCAAGTCAAGTCATACGAAAAAGGTGACTCGAGTCTGACTCGAGTCAAGTCATGACTCGAGTCATCCCAACACTGCTACCTGAATGGTTCGATTCTGTAGGGAGTATGAGTGTATCGAATGTAAACATGGAATGGCAACGACCGATTTTGAAACTTCATTCCGCTTTGATGAGGCTTTATTCAGAATTGTTTTGCGGCAGCGGCTGTAGGATTTCTGGCAATCCGAAATCATGCTCCAGAGAGCAGAATTTACTGAATCTGGTCTTGATCGAAAGCTACTCTCGCACTGATTCCGAAAATATAAATGAAAATACGGTCAGGTTCCATACTTTGATGAAAAATCACCCTCAACATGTAAAATCTGCATTGTTCTGAACAATCGGATGACCGTAAAACAATGACCCACTGCCGCTCTCCGATTGGAGGGCGAATTCTGGGTGGTTTAGTGCCTGATCATATTTCAATTTGTATTTTCGGAGATTGGCAATTGAATAGCTGAGGCCTACTGTGTATTACGACCCAATAAACAATTGTTAGTCTGCCGGTTCCAGATTTTTGATCCGAAACCATGACATTATTTATCAATTCGACACGTAACATTCGCATAATATGATGGAAACGCATTGCAGGGGACGCGGCATACCCGGAGGATTTTGATCCCACTGCCGAAATACAAACTATTCCTACTATCAATAGGAGAGAGATGGAAGCTCCAACAGCTAAGTTTCGGATGAGCTGGCACCATACCTCAGTCGAAACTGTATCATCGCTGACATGCACTGCCAAACTTAGGTTTGGTCAGATTGCACCAGTATCAGCAAAATCAGTATTGAATATGACACCAAAATTATGAGTTCATCATTATTTAATGTATTGTAGTGTATTGTGTATGTATTCGTATCTCTGAGAATCGATTTTTCTAATTTATATATATTTTACGATTATTTCAGAAACAGAAGATTTTGACCTAAAAAATCAAAATTTTGACATTTTTTGACCTCAAATAACTTCATTTTGACCAAACGTATGCAAATTAGGTGTTTTCCCATATAATGTTAGAATTGTACTACTTATCATCATTTCTGGTTCGAACTGTCAGTCCTTACGAAGTAGTTTAACCTGAAAAAACTTTTTTGAATCAAAAACTGACAAATTTAACGTGAAAAAAACTTTATGGTAGAAATAAAGCACAACGAAAAATACTTTCCTACATTCTCGGGTAGAAAGTGTCTATCCTTACTAAGTTGCTCGTCGAGAATGGAGAAAGAACGTTACAGCAGCAGTTGTTGGCTGACAACACTCACTGGTGACACACCGTGTTGCTTCATTCTGACAATGGCGTCTACATCACGATTTCTCATCATGCGCTTCTTGATATAAGAACCATGCAATGCCCACGCATTCTTGCTTCAATTAGGATATAGCGGTACGTTGAGCATAACACCATGTCAACCTATTTGTTTTATTTGAATTTTTATGATTCACACTGAGCAAACAATTGTCTGTCTACAACTTTAGGCCTATAAAGCAGGCTACAAGCTGTAAAATGTCAAACGATAAGTTCACCGACAGTGCAAAATCTATGATACAAACGAAATGCTGGTTGCAAAAAAAGTTTTCCTTTGTAAATAATTTTGACATTTTTTGACCTAACGCTACAATTTTGACCTAGTTTTGACTTTTTTTGACATGTAAAAAAATCGCCCTAGTGATAACCTATCTGCAATACACACCTGCGTGAGATGACTGTGTCTGAGTGGATGATACCCTGATAGTTATTGTCTCAGTATATCCACGCAACTGATAGCTACAATATCTGTGATACCTGCAATTTCTACGATATCCCAGGATATCTGTGGGCCAGAGCCGGCGTCAACTACATATTGTTTTATGTCACAGCTATTGCTCAATAATATTTTACACTGAAATGCAAATGCTACCATGTTATCTACAGATGATATCTAGGCTTAAAAGAGTGCGTAACACTCCTACCATTAGAAGGATATCGGCATCGGTAAATTCAACTCTCCAGGACACCAGTCGCCTTTGGAGGGACGCATCTTCATTAATAATTGCGGCACCAGACGACATATCTGGAAGTCGGACAAACTATTCTGTACTTCATTTGAAAAGAGCAGCAAAATCTTCGTTTTTCCCGAACGCGTACGTTTATCCAGGAGGCGCGTTGGATAATGCAGATAGAAATCCGAAATGGCTGGATGCTTTTTCAAAGTTTGATACCAATTTAAGCGAAACTATCGTACAGAGACTTTTCTCAAAAACTGTGGATCGCCATCAATCTGAATTATTCCCCTCAGATGAAGCTTCACTGAACAAAGGGATTGTACCCAATGAAGTTGCTTTTCGAATTTGTGCAATTCGGGAAACGTTTGAGGAGAGCGGAATACTCCTGCTTAGTAATGACTTTGCATCGAGGCAGAACAAAGATATCGGTCTGCATCTTGTATATGGAAAATCAATTATAGACGTGCTTTCAAACGATGAGGTAAACAGTTGGAGACACAAAGTCCATAATGATGCTAGTGAATTTTTCAACCTGTGCGCCCGACTTCAAATGGTACCGGACATATGGAGTCTCAGAGAATGGAGCGAGTGGCTGACTCCAACTGGATATCAAAAAGAAAAGAAGCCAAAGAGGTGAAGGATTACACGCGAAATCGAGAATTCTTATGTCGTGAAATATGCTTCGATATGAGTTTGTCAGGTAGAATTCTAAACCCTCAATTATTGCTTCATATAGCTTGTCTGGCCATGAAGATGAGATTTCTGTTGTTTTATATAGTATGTGTTTGCACTGCTGCTGTACAAAACAACAGTGCTCACATTGGACATGTCTTTCCTGCAGCCTTGCTTCTTGTCGCCTTATCAACTCATTAGAAATCCTAATCATAACCAGGGTATATTAGCTGAGACCCATGTTGAAATCCCACTTACCAAGGATAGTAATTTGTCAAAACTTCGTTTGCAGATTTGACACTGTGTTTTACTGCTGCTGCTTGTCCGAGATGCCTTCTTCAACTGCTTTTGATAACGTGGAGACTACTGAATCTCAATGGAAATCTCCTGCAGAAATTATACAAATGTAAAAGATATTTCATATGCACTTATAAAATTGTTACATTGCAGCCATTCTGTATCTAGGTACGTCCAGGAGAAAGTATTTTTAGCTCCTCCTCAAATTTTTGAGAACATGCGACTACTCAATTTTTCCACCATCGAAGAGCTGAGTAGGTATCTTGGAGAAAGGTCCTTGAAGGGCCTGGAGAGGTGGACTCCTTATATTGTGAAGACCACAGATTCGATAGTCGTGCAAATGCTTCCAGGTTTGATTAACTCTCTCAATGTATCTATGACAATGACGTCAATGAGTTCTCTTAGTATCCTAGCTCATTAGATATCTGAACTATGTAGCATTGGTAGTAATTAGTGAATGCAACCCATTGATATTCCATTTTCGACTCGTAGATGAAGTTTGTATTTTGTAATTTTAAAGGGGCACTGTACTCTAAAAATGATGTGGTCTCAAATTTAAGGGCAAAACGAATTTTTTTTTTTTTGCCGCATGCATTTTCTTCAGAACGCCACCGTAATGGAGCTGCAATTTATTGAAATTTCCCAAGGTGGTTCCCAGCAGTCACACAGAGATCAAACTTTATACAGTTGTCAGCCGATGTTATGAAGCAAACATGCCGTACCCGCCAAGGTGGTTTAGATACCGCGTTCAGTGGAAGATGTCCACTTGTCCAGTCAGGAGATTTATGTCAAAATCGGGCCTAGTGTATTCTATTTCTTTAGAACAGAAATAGAGCATGTCCTATTCTCATGCATAAAACCTTGTTTATGTATAAAACATTGTTAGACATGATCTATTTCTGTCCTAACAATGCATATACTGATATACATAAGAATAGGACATGATCTATTTCCGTCTTAAAAGAATTGAATACACTAGGCTCGATTTTGACATGAATCTCCTGACTGGACGGTGGACATCTTCCGTTGAACGCGGTATCTAAACCACCTTCGCGTGTACGACATATTTCCTTTATAACATCGGCTGACAACTATATATTGTTCGATCTCTGCGTGACTGCTGGAGCGTGAAACCCTTGTGGAAATTTCAATAAATTGCAGCTCCATTACGGTGGCGTTCTGAAGAAAATGGCTGTGGCCTAAAATTTTTTTCGTTTTGTCCTTCAATCTAAGACCACATCATTTTTAGAGTGCAGTGCCCCTTCAAGTCTAGGCAATCTAAAATTACAATTTAATAAGTGGTATTGGGCGGACCTTCTTCGTATGGTATTCAGAACTAGGGCTGAGAAAAATTGATTACCCATGAGATTTAATCCGAAACGAGTTTCAGTATGAGTATGCCTCATGTGTAAACTTCAAATATGTACCTTCGATGCGACCACAAAGAACATAATGCCAGTTCTCCGTCACATAAAGGTAATTTGGTATTTTTTCGACCCTACCTATTTCTCTGCACTTTCTAGCAATGCTGCGGGTTTACGGATCTGCCGCTTCTACCAAGGCGCATAGCTTTTTGCTACAAGTTTCGGGTGCTGTGATTTGACCAGCCGCGGTTTCATGCTTTCCACAGGGGAAAAGCAGAGTTGTAACCAAGTCGCAAGGTTCCGAGTCACAAGTCAATCTCACTTTTATAGTTTTGACTCGAGTCCAGTCGAGTCATTTTGAATTCACCACCGAGTTAAGTCCAAGTCAGCTGGTAGAGGGTCGAGTCTGACACGTTATGTTCACTGTTCTTCAACTCCGCTTCAGTGATATAGAATGGCTCGCATTCAGTGATATAGAATGGCTCGCATTCAGAATACAGTATTTTTCCTGTGTCCTATCAGTTTCAGATCTATTTCCAAGTATCAGGACTGATAGTCGAAATACCAATCATGTGGTGACTTTAGTATTCTTAGCAGTTACAATGAAATGTCAGTAGTGGCCGTCCCAGTCTCGAGTCTTATGACTTGGTTCAAGTTATATACAATGAGTCGAGTCATTTTACGTATTTGAAAAAATGACTCAAGTCATCACAACCCTGAATTCTAATTTAATTTGGAAAAAACTGTTCAGTGTTTAGCGAGAATTCGAATTTTGATCGAATTTTGAAACAAACTGACTATAGTTCTATTCTAGTCTAATTTGGAAAAAAGAAACGGTGTAGGTATCATTGTTATTCTAATCTTATTTGTAAAAACTGAAAATTTTCTAGTTCTTCAAGTCCGGCCTGATACTTCTTTTATTTAGTGGCGCATCATTTGGTGAGCTTAAATTTGCAATTAAACATTTGAGGTCTGCTGTGAATATAGTGCGGTGAACGATTGTTAATCTGCAAGTGCCAAGTTTTTGATCGCCAAGGCCCAGGTATGTGTCTGATTTCAAAGACTACTCCGAGTCTTTTCAACACCTTCCTGTCTATTTATTGTATCGCAGTCTCACGGTGTGAAATGATGATATTCCTGATAAAACTGATACTGAAGTTTTTTATCCGAAAAATTGACATTTTTTCATTCGTTTATTATAAATACTGATGTTCTGTACCTTCTCTTTATTCATTAATTCAAAACGCAACATTCACACTTAACGAAAACCCGTTGCAGGCGATGAAGCATACCCCGAGAATTTTGATCCCACCGCTGAAATACCAAGTCTTCCTACGATCAATATGACGCACAAAGAGATGGAAGACGCAGCAACTAAATTTCGGATATTGTGGCGACGTACCCCGGTCGAAATTATATCATCGATGTCATGCACTGCTGAACTTAGGTTTGGACAGATCGCACCCGTATCAGCAAAATCAGTGTTGAATGTGACACCAAAATTATGACTGATTCAAGTTCATCATTTCTAATGTTGCGTAGTTAAAGTGTATGTGTATGTATTCATGTTTCTATGAGAATAGTTTTTCCAATCTATTAATTTTTTCGATTTTGTAATTCCTATTGATTTTATTAAAAGCAACTTACTTTGTTCATAAACTTCTACCCGAACACAGGCACAGCTAAGAGGCAGATTACTAATTGTCCTGTTGGACCTATGTAGAACTCCAGTTTTTGATTAATTCGCGTAATTTTCATATGTTACCTTGTTATAACTAGAATCCGCCCGATAATATTGAATCGATATTACGCTTTCAAGATAGCGTAATTGTGAAGCGTCCGGTAGGTCTGTATGCCGCAAACACATGATGACAAAAATACGTTAGGTTACGTACTACTTCCAGTTTACAGGTGTCGAGATGCAACTAGTTCATTTTATGATAGGCTTACCATATTTTGGAAATCTAAAAAGAGGACACTTTTTCAGAAATTTGAGACTTGCAAAGCCGAAGAATTCTCAAAAACCGGTGAATTTTTCCCACTTTGTGATCGGTTGACTAAAAAAAAGGTCATCTTTCCGCTCAGAGCTCAAAATACCGTTTTTCTCTCCGCATTGCTAGGTGGATGACTAAAAAAAAAGGTCATCTTTTCGAATCACCGTTTTTCACTACGAAATACCTGCCGGGGCGTCACTTCTGTGCTAATTTACGGCACATCACTCGCAATTTGCTCTAAATCTGACCTAACTTTTCAAAAAAGAGGGCAATATCTCAAAATAGTGGACAAAAGGCCGTCCTCCGAGGACACTTTCAGAAAAGTCAAAAAAGAGGACAAATCCTCTTAAAAGAGGACGTATGGTAACCCTATTTTATGACCAAGCGCAGGGGTGGCTGTAAATCATCATCATCATTGGTTTATTAGCAATTTTATCAGTTCAATACACCACAAAAAATGCTATACAATGCCGTTCAAATAAGTGATCCAGAGTTATGGAAATGCGCCTTAACCTAGATGCCATACCGTGCAATATATCGGTCGGTCGGCCTATAGTTATTATAACTACTGGCAAAGGTGATAGGATGTTTAATGGAAAGGCTACAACAATTCGTTTCGGCCAGGGCTGTGCAGAATATCTGTAGCACTCCTTGAAGTCGGAGTTGGGGAGGCACATACTGGCTGGAGTATGACTTTGTTAAAATGTTCTGACTCCTACTCCAGGTACTTTTAAAATCGAACCAATTGTTACCGAAAAGTGCAGGAGTCATCAAGTTTTCACGTTTTCGGACCACCACAAATTTCTTTCTGTGACTACTGTCCCCATAATTTATGTGAACCAATCAAGGATAATCCGAGAATTATCAACGAAAAACTCAAACAACTCCGCTTCTACTAGTTCGAATTGGGTCAAATTTGTTTTGCATCGCCTCTGAAGACAGCTCAACAATTTCGTGGGGTTGACAGAAAAATTTGATTTTTTATAATTTTCCCTTATAAATTATAGATTTTAATTCGATCTCGGAGTCATAGACTTGTTAGAATTGAACCAGATTTGGTGTGCAGCGTTTTTTAGGGTAGCCTGACAATTCAATCAGTGAATGGCTGGAATCCGGGAAAAAAGTTATTTTTGAACAGCCCTATAGGCTATATACTGTCGCGTCTTCGATAGTTGTCGGGATGGATCTGAAATTTTTAGCAAATCTAGTATTTTATCTAATTCTCCCAATCCCTTTATTTCCTTGAAAATCACTATTCCTATAGGAAGTGTGCCGATATGAACTACCTCCGGTAACAATTAACCAGGTCGCCAATCAATGCAGCTACTGCACGGAAAACGGACAAGGATCGATCGCTGACAAACGCGGAGGGCTCGAGATAGGATCATAATTTCCGAAACGTAAATTCACTCCGGTCAGGTCGTCGAAATCGCTGAATGCCTCGTTGTATCACAACATCTATAACACCGCCTAAGGATAATGATTTCGCAGAATTGCTTGCTGATGGTGTCACAATACACTCTTAGCGAAAAATAGCGCGTATTTCCACCCGTGTAGCACCCCTGGCACACGGGTGTAAATATACAGTATACACCCATGAGACATGAAACCAGAACCTGCCTCAAGCTTATACCGCGATATAAATCGAATACAGCATTTTAATACAAATTATGCATTGTAGGGGTAGAGTGAAACGCCTAGGTGAGGTAAGACGCCCACCATCAATATGACAGAACAAAGATGGGGTTGAACGTTGAATGCGTCACAGTTTCTCAGAAATCGCCTAGAGGCCAGACGAAACTGTCACTTTGATTTCCACGCCCGAATGAAGATTTGGAACGTTTTATGAGAATTTATGACTTTTACACACATTCTTACCAAAAGAGAGCCTTTTATAACCAAGTGAAATGTCATATTACATTTTGACTATGGTCATCGTCATGCAGATACAGTACGGCATGATGAGGCGGATAAGCGTTTATAGGGCTGTATAGGAATGAAATATTCATCGGTTACTGATTGAAATACGGTATTTAGTAAGGTATAACGTGGTAAAAGCCCAATGGAGGGGTTTTACCCCACTCATGCACTATAATGTCAAATTAATGGACATAGATTGGTGGATGTCATGGCGTTTCCCGCTTAGGGTAGGCGTTTTCCCCTCGTACGATTTTTGGACCGCGATAAAATTCTTAGTTAGGTTCTGTTTTCATGTAGGCCTATACCACCCTTTTCGGCCCTTCGGGTATGAAGACACACTCTATTCGCTAAAAGTGCATAGTGTATGGTGTCACGTGGCGGCGCGTTTCTGAACACGCTACATTTCTGCGAATAATTGTGAATTTTTGCACCTAAACTTGAAAATTTGAGATTAAAAAAATAACATTTCAGTGTATAAAACACGTTCCCTAGCCGCAACGTCAGTCAAAGTCAACACAAATAACCTGATTCGTAAATCGACAAGAACTCATCATAATACATTGTTGCCATTTGTAACAGTATGAATGAGACTATCAACAAAGGTAATTGAAAATATGTTTGTTGTAAGATGCTTCACAATGCGCGAAGTTAACACTCACTGATGCGCCACGTTGGCGATGTATGTCTGCTAATAATTAGTCAATTCGAGTCAATGCACGTCAGAGCAGACTAATTGCATCCCCGTCTACGAAACGGAAATGTTAATTGTACAATCTCGAGAATAAATATTTTCCTAGACTGAATTGAATGTCCATTATTATACATTTAAACACTGCTGTATCAAATTATGTAACACAAAGAGCCGACCAGAGCTCAGAATTTCCATAACATGTCCGGATCTGATGTAGAAGGGTACCATAGGTGTTCGTTGATGCGTTATTCCGGTAACGTGTAAACCCGTCTTGTTAAAGATGATGTAAATAGTGTTAGTAAAAGACCATATAATGACGGTCCGATAATGCGAACAGCAGTAAAGCCTTTTGTTATGGCCTAAAATTTTTAACAATTTTTTTATGTACGAGTAGTCGGTATATAACTTGAAATTGCCAAGGTAGTACGCATCACATATACATTTCTTATGCTTGTTATAGGGATGTCATTTGTCTGGATTGCGTTTGTATCTGTGTTCCATAGTATGGTCAGTGGTGTTAACATCTCTATATCAATCCCTTTGATGAATATAATAAGGGCTAGTCGCTGAAAAGTAGGGTCGCCATCGTCCGGACATGTCATGCGCTTGGGATTCTCAAATATATCGTACTTCGGTTTTCCCATCGGTTGCACTTTTTCTACATTCCATAGACCGTCTACTTCAAAATCTGTCTATAACTTACCGTCACCACCATTCCGAATGCAATTGCATTTCAATTCCAAATGTCACATTCATTGTATCTGCATGACCTTATCGTCTTATAATTCGGTAGTGACTCAAAAGATTGGAGAGGTAGCACTATATACCGTGCGAGATAGTGTGGTGGTGATGCGTCCGGCTTCTTGGTCGGTAGGTCGAGGATTCAATCCCTGTCCGGGTCAGAAGAAAGACCATAGGCGATCAGCACCCACTGATAGTATGGATGAGAAAAATGGCTGCACACTTGAGCTTGCTTAAAGGTAGTATCGCGTCGCAGAAGAATCTCAGTGCTGCAGGCGAAATTATCTGATCTTTCTCTGTCTCGAAATAAGTCTCAAATATGTTTTCAAATTTGATTGCTAACACGCTTTCCCCAACAAACGCTCCACATCTTGGGTTACATTTAAAACAGATGGTTGTTTAAAACATGTGTTTTAAACAAAGGCCTTTTTTTAAAAAATAATTTTTTCAAGTTGTTTAATTATGCCATTATTGTGTAAATACTTTCCAAATAACATGTAGTATGAGCCTACGAACAATTTTCACCCGATATAACCGACGTATATGATATAGAACATGGTTGGAACCCTCGAAATAGTCGGTTCAATAACGATAGTATGTAGATATAGAACATCGGTACGGAATGAATGTTCTGATGATGATGAACTGTCGATAGTAAAAATGCTGCATGACGATGCTGTCCTGGTTAAAGATATTTTTGGAAGCCGATTTGGTCAAAGGAGCTATTTTCAATTGTCAATGTCGTTCCACTATGACGTCACAAGGGCCTTGTTTTGGACATGTTTTTGTTTTAAATGTCCTATCCATATCCCTATTCATGCTCAGACTGCTCAACTGAGAAACTTATTATATCACCATCGAGTCATCATTGGCCTCGATTCATTGATCGTATGTGTCAAGTATTACTTACACTTTATTGGAGTGATCAAGTACAGGTTCTGTTTTCTATACCAATTTCACCTCCAATTCAATAGATTCCTAATCCCTGGGCTACTTTTGACACGATTCCCCTCAATATGGGCCTACTCAGTAAAGCTTTTCATGTTTCAGTTCTAATTCAAATACATTTGGCGTATGGGTGCTTTTACTTGTTTATAAGCACTTTGGCAGTAAACCTACTTCAGAATATCAGTGATTTTCCAGGATTGTGCATTCTCAACTTTGGCAGCACTGTGTTGTATACTATATGTATCAAACGGCGGTCAACCTTTTCTGCCAGAGGGGCACATTCGATTTACGAACCACTGGGCGGGCCACTTAAATTTTGATGGTTTTTTTTCAAGTGAACCGATAGGAATGAACCGGATTAGGTTTTGAAAACAAGACTTATCTTACTACAAATCAAAATCTATAACAACTCACGTCATGAAAATCACGCGGAATTTGTTTAGAGTTAATGAATGTGTACTCGCTCAATAATATTGTTACTTGCATATATTGCGGGTCGCCTCTGTAAACCGCTGGGCTAATTTAGCAAGGACAAGGATTATTCGGCGTTTGGATGTATCAACATCGAAGATGCGAAAATGCGTCTATCGTTTTGTGCAAAGGTTTTATCGCCGACGATCTTTCTGTGGGTCCGTGGACATATTAGCATGCGACACAATAATAGCAAGCGACGCGAAGTTGGATGTTGGACGACACGTTCTCTAATACTTGCGAATATAGTTAGGAGGCAACAATTCTGTATGGAATAAGCAGCCGTGGCTCGGGGCAAGTGCACAATGATAGTATAGATCACGCACTGCGCAGGTTAGTTATCTATAGTGATAGTGTGAATGCTCAATCGCTTCCGAACTTGCTTCCAGACGCCATTGCTGCGTCACAATACCCAACTCAGTTGCAATCAAAATTTGAGGATGATTTTTGGGGGTTTTAGGATCACGAGCACAATGAAGTTTATATTTTCGTAGTCAGTACATCGGTAGTTTTCGATTGCTACCAATTTTGTCAAATTTCACACTCTGCAAGTCGGTCAAAAATTACCGTCAAATTGCCTTTAGCCAAATGGAAAGGGTGACGTAGACCAATCGCAGTGAGCCCTGAGATTTGCTTGTGTCCACACCATTGTAGGACACTATGATAGAAGTAAAATTCGTGGCATATGATGTGAATCAATGCACTATCCTTTTTATATGATATATATCAGGGGCATACAACCCGCGTCCCGCGGGCCAAATGGGGCTCACAAGACGGTTTTGAGTGGCCCGCGACGTAATTCTAGAAATTTGTTATATTATTAAAAAAATACTCAAGTAAGTTATTATGAACTTGGAAGGCCAAGCAAAAATTTAATTAGTTCGACTGCGAAATTTGGGTTGTTGATGACACTATGCTTCTATTATTATCAGCGAAACAGATGTACGTCAAAAATCACTATGCCTGAAAAGTACAGCATATACAATAACAATCTTACCGAAAGGGGAAGTCAGTCTAGAGATTTACATCGAAGCACCAGCAACTGCAAGTCATTCAAAGGTAGATATCTGGTGTCATAATAGTTTCATGGGATGTCCATTCACGCGAGATTGATATTTTGTGCTCAGAGCCGCGGTCTTTATGAGTAATCCCGACTCGCATTGTGTTTTATGGAAAAAAGTTCCGACTTTTATTCAATGACGCGTCAGCGCATTTTGCAGAAAAAGCTAACTTCTGATGAATGCAACAAACGCAGGAAAGCCGGACAATTGGTGACGTCTCTGTTTTGCATTGTAGCAAACTAGCCACCTGCAGTGGCCCAAAATCGGTCACAACAACTCATTCCGCAAGGTGAGTAAAGGCTTTAGTCAGGATCCAAATACTGCCACATGCCATACCTTATTTAATGATGTAAAATGAAAAATTACTTACTTTAAACTATAACACACACACCATTTGTCATGATATTTTAAATTAGCTGAAGGAAACTAACATAATCAGTCATACATGCGTCCATATACCTGAATACTGTACAAAAAACAGGCTGCAGTCAGTGTTAGCGATCATTGCTAATATAATCGTAGACTAATAATCGGCGGAATATATTTTCATCGTAACAAGACCCACGCAATGTACAATGCGATGTAATAAACAGATATATGAGGATGCCGAACGACCAGTTGCCGTTGCAGTGGCGGTCGCGTAAACTGGTATCCACCTCAGCCAAGCCAGATGTCAGCCTTGTCCGCTTCTAGAGGTTGGAGTTGAGTCAAATTTGTTTTGCATCGTTTTTGAAGACAACTCAACAATTTCATGGGGTTTATAGAAAAATTTGAATTTTTAAAAATTTTTCATAATGAATTAAAAATTTAAACTGGCTCTGCAGCGGCTTATACTGGTTAGAATTGAATCAAATTTGGTATGCGGCGTTTTTAAGGGTAACCTGACAATTTATTGAGTGAATGGCTGGAATACGAACCGTATGAACCGTATGCAAAATCACATGACTGATTATGATAAAACGACCACACGAGAATGGAATGTCAATGAATGGCTTCAGTACAGAACTTTTCAAACTTCGATCCAGCATGTTAGAATCATGCATGAATGAGCAATGAGGATAGATTCCCGAATTAAAATGCTGAAAACATCAGTATGCCTCATCGTTATCGACAGCAAAACCATACTTGACGTGAAACATCCCTATACAGAAAAAATATTGGCTCTCGAAATTCCGGTAAAATTTAATATCTAACAGCTATACTACGATAACAGTCAGTCAGACATTTTGTTGAAATCTTCATCAAATCAAAACACCACTAGATCGCGATATCATGACAAGATAGGAGGCTGTCGAAACGACGGAATAGTCTTTAATCGGACAGTTACACACTTCCAAATCCAAGTGTAAATGTCGAGCATTCGACAGTACTTTGATTGGTTGGATTTAAATAAAATTATAGCTATTCAAATGGTATTGTCATGACTGGAACAGGAAAGACGAATCAATGATTCGACATCGAATTCTTTTTCATAGCGTATGAATGGAATCAGGCATCTCGAATCGAATCAAGAGGGCTAACCACATTGTTGGCAAAGCGGTTTTGATTGGCAGCGTTCAATAACAGTTATATCTAGTAACCGGCTTGTGCGAGACGATAATTTCAACTTGGAGGGATATTGCATTAAAGCACTTCAAATGTGTTAGCACTCAACGCGCTCCTTCATGAATTATGCTCATTTCTCATTCATACTGATGCTGTTACTGTGACGCCCTCAACTCGAGCATATTGATGAACTTGAAGGTGTCGATGCGCAGATCTTTCTCCAGCTAATCTCTGCACTAGGATGGAAGTTATCTCGGAAATATAGTGGGAGATACTGTGGTAGGTATGTGATGATATACAGCGGTGTATTTTAATAATGGAGCATCAAAGTTAATCAATCCCTGAGAAAGATTCTCGAGAGAATTTTGTGGTGTATTGATCTGATAAAATTGTTGATAATAAACTGAACTGAACCTATACGCGCTTTAAAAAATGCTATATTTCCGATGCTGGAATAAATGTGACTGTGACGACGTTAGGTTGTTTATAATCAAGGGTGGGCAATTATTTTTCCCAGCGGGCGAAATGTGAAGCAGAAAATATGTAAGCGGTCCGAGAAAAATTTTTAGACTATACGAACTGTGTCGCGAAGTTATATTTCCAAATTGAAAGCAGTGAATTACATTGCTAACACGTGTTGCGAAGTGGATCCGTTAATATTATAAGCTGCGCCCCTTGCTCTATGTGGCCTGGTGGTGAAATAGTCTTGCAGTTTTGTTGACTACGCTATAGCAGGCCCGCAGCAGCCGAATGTACGTATTCACTGCATCATTTTTCTCATAATGCCGACTCCAAATATACTCCTTAAACACGGAGACCTTTTCGCTGCTCACAATAAACTAAAATGACCGGTTCACGGCTGACTTCAGTAAAGCAATATGTAGGGCTGCAAATCTTGCTGAAATGTCGGCCTTCGGTCGCATCTTTTAATGCTTGACATAACATCGTTTGAGTGAGGGCGACTGCTAATCACGTACACTGATTGTATTATTTTACGAATTAGAATTTGGAAACGTACAGTTTAAAGCGCAGGTCTGTCAACATACAAATTTGAACTTATTATGGAAACGGTGACTTGTAACTTGAATTGTTAGGGATAATTTGGTATATTGGCTTTACTTTGAAGCTGGATTACTCGCACGACGTACGTATAGGTTACGTGGTCACGGAACATAAATATACTTTACTTGACTTCGAAGTAAACGCATTTTCCGATCAGTTTATACAGCAGTTTTTGTCCACACATTAACATAACAAATAGATTACATAGTTTAACTTCCAAGCAACCTTTCGCGGGCCGCACAATGGCCAGATCTGTTTATTATCGATGATTATATTTCGATACGGAATAGTTCTATGCTCTTCACTGTGCATTATATTTCGTTTATATTGTGTAACTCGAATATATCGCTGTAAATTTCAATTCGATTCGAGCCGAAGTTTCAGTATCTGATTCAAGTTTGGCCATCGCCAGTCATGGATGATTTGCATATAATTAAAATAACAGAACATGATCTTATTTTAATGATCAGGTCTTGGTATCATTAGAAAGTGCTGTCGATCGATATACAGCAATATCTGATATTCCCGTATTTGTGGTTATTATAATTCTGAAATTCATTAAAGAATAGTTTTGGGGGTAATTTTAGAGATATGCCTACCATGTTTTTTTCAGGAGAAACTGGAAATGCGCATAAAAGGCGAGCCATATGCACGTATTAGCCTTCTGTAGAATCGCAACATTAATGATATAGACCGAATTCTGTTATTGAAGAAATTCCGTTTGATTTTGGATTGTCGGTCAAATGAATTTCGTGGCAATGCCACATTTTATTGATATATCCAATGTAAATACCGTTATTGTCTAGGTTTATGTAACTACACATTTCATGATGTATTTAATATAATTCAATTGTAGAATTACGAGTTGGCAAATATTGAACGATGGACTCCAGACAAAGGACGCTCAAATTGTACTATTGTTTGAATACGATCCGGTGGTGCGTAACGTTCAAAAATACCTCCGAATTCTATTGTTCGCGTACATGACAATGTTCTGGCGTAGACAATCGGCTTTGTTCGGAATTGTAGATAAAGGAAGGTCAATATGTTTTTACATAAGGAGAAAAAAATACAGCCCGGCATTACGACCAGTTTTCTTTTGTGACCAGGATTACCTATTTCAGACAGCATGTTGAATGGGGATACAAAGACTATATGGTCGGCGTGGGGCAGTATACTGAATATTTCTAGAAAATATTCGAAATGCGCGTGCCTCGTATGGTTACGAATGTTTCTTTAAAGGACTCGTTCAGCTTATTAGAGTGGGGGTATAAGCGTCAGTATCGAATGTGAGTGTGAGTATTCGATAGTTTGAGGCAGCATTCAAGACCTAATGGTAATAAGATCGCAGCAGTTATAGTGCGTATTGACCACCTGAATGCTATATGATTGACAAAATTTGTATAGTTGATGCTTAACATCAATTGATATGGGACGATTGTTGATATACAACGGTCTTTCCCATTCTTTACCAGTCACTGACGATTACCCCTGACGAGTGAGAGCCGAAAATATCTGGGTTTATTCCAACAATTGCATTGTATATTGAAGTTCTGTACCTCCAAGAAGCTCTTCTGATATGGGACCTTATATTATGTCATTTATGGTACTGCTATCGAGTAAGCAAAAATGCATCAGCATTATTATTTCGCGGCAATGAGGTCTGTATCTGTATTAACTGCCACGATGCGTTTTTCTGATTTACCTATTGACAAAATTACAAGACTATGAATAATCGCACGATTTGCAGTGCATCCGGTCCGTTTGTCTTTGATACACAATATTAATCATTACCATTCGATAATTGTGGTGTATTTGATATTCGAAAAACAACGAAATGTCTTTTAAGCGGAAAAATGATGATATGGTGCATATATAGATGTGTATTATTCACGACAAGAACATATCCGGTAGAGCTGAAGAAGGCAAATAAGCGATGAAATAAGAATTGGTGGTAAAACCATGACTACGAATAGATGGTTGTGTTTGTCTGAAATATAAACAGAATGTGATATCCGCAGTTCAAGTGTGGTATAAAGCAATACAGTTTGCTGCAGCTCTGCACGGTCATTCGTCAAAAATCCTCGAGGTAATTTACGCTAACAAACATTCGTTAGAACTCAGAAGCTGCGATAGGTATAGGCTCGTTTTGTATTGGAGACCTATTCATATACAATATACATATATATACTATTTTACTATTTACACAGATATGTATTATGTAGGCTACTTGCGCATATGTAGCATTAGGTTATAAATTGAACCCGGCGTTCTAAAACTGTGCAGTGCATTTTGCAACCTTTGTAGCGAGTGCTGGGCCTGATATAAATAGGTCAAAAATACCGCGGGCTGCTGAGCTTTAACTTACCAGATTAAGCTAAATTAAAAACCCATTTCGCAGGCCTCACACCGTTCAAAATGGCACTTTTTCGCGGATCGCAAATATTTTCACTACGGGCCGTATATAGGTTGCCCACCCCTGTTCTATAGAATTGTAGGCTACAATTCCATTCATTTAATTGATGATCGGGGTTGCACGCTTGGCTGTTTCGTAACCCGCGTAAAGTCAATGAAGTTGTTATTATATTAACAATCTTAGATAGAAATATGAAGAAAAGATTGGCTGAAATGCAGGCTTGAAAAAGGAAACGCAATCTCAATCAGTTTCGACGAACACGCACACCAACCGCCGCCAGAAATTTGAAGTTATTGCTGATTCTGTCGATAACGAATGGAGCAGGTATACAATTTGATTTTACAAACTTAGTTAAGTATTATATTTGAAAGTTCAGAGTCAAAACGACAAGACAACTCGTATCAAATGCGTATGAACGACGTTGATTGTTGCTATTCTGTTACCGTTAGAGCTATATGGTTCGCATATAATACAGCATGCAGCATGTACAGCATCGTGGTGCGCGCCATTGTTAGTCGAGGTCTGATACATCTGCAAGTACACTAATTTACCTTTGACAATTACAGATTAACCTTTTGAGCTACAGGCAAATTTCATTACCATGTAAAATATAAAGGGCTATACGCTACAATTGTACAGTCAATTCTCGGTAACTCCTTTGCTAGTGTATATTTTCCCATGGATTAGTGCCTAGGAAAGAATGAGTGTGAGTGTCTCATTTGTGTTTTTCAAGCTATAGCCATTGTTGGCAGATAAATCCTATTGCGCCTCTTCCAGCCCATTGCGAACTCATTGTCGATTCCATGTGTTTCCTTCTGGGAGAAGGTCTCCACGCCTTCCCTTATCTGCATTTATGATAGCGGAGTGTTTGGCTTTTAGATCTAGAGAAGAATACGTATTGTGTGACCATGTTGCTCGAGTATTGACATTCGATTCGATGGTACTGTTCAAGTATGACTAAATAACTTTAGGAACCATTAAATGAGTCCTTCTTCGATTTAAGCATTAACGACAGACCAGTATACTGAACAACACGACGTCTTGGTCAATACGAGTTGAAGACAATCATATAGCGCACTCTATCCTAGGATCGCCATGTACGACAACGCAACGTCTGTCGAGCACTGCATGATGGTTACAACATTTTACCTCAGATATATCTGAAGAATTTTTTATACTGGAGGTACAGAGCTTCAATATACAATTGAATAATACATTCATATTGAAATAAACCCAAATATTTTCGACTGACACTCTTCTGGGCTAATCGTCATCAAGTAGTTGACAATTGGAAAGAACATTGTATATCAGCAATGGTGTCGTGTCACCAAATACATCTGTTTACTACAATTTGAAAATGAAACGTGTGACTTCTTTTCTTACGCCTGGTTAGTAATTCTGTGTATTTACCATACGGAATTTATCAAAACTAACATGATTTGCTGCAGGCTAGTGAATGTATGGCTGAGTAAAATTATTCATATTGTATTAAATGAAGTAAAGTTACATATCAGATTCCTGGTTATTGCATTTATATAACCGGACTTATACATGCACCGTGTTCTATAGTTTGGATATCTGAAACTGAGAATTCCATTCATTTATTGATAAACAAATTTTAGTAACCCACATTGTATTGAATGTAGAGGGGTATACTTTGATTCAACTTCCTATACACAAAACTGCATTAGCAAACATAGTATGTTACTGATTTCGTAAATTTTCAGTTCAAAACATCGCATGATTTTCTGAAAGTTTGCTTGCGAAAAGACTTACAATTGAATAGCATATTCATATTGAAATAATATTCGGCTGACACTCGTCAGGGATAATCGTCAGCAACTAGTATAGAATTGGAAACAACATTGTATATCAACAATCGTATCACAAAATCTGACGTCACTAGCATTAGATTTCGAATAAGAGAGAGTTCAATGCACTATTTTTTGATGATATTATCGTAGGCCCCGATGGTACACTAACTCCTTTAGTTGACTTTCGTGTTAAAGTGAAAAAAAATTGTGAAAATTAGGATGAGAAGCCTCGGCCGCATATGAAACAATGTGTTTGCTTATCCTCCAAGCGTTTATACAGCTTTATGACTTCCAATTGGTTCCCGTCGACATTTTCGAGACACTCACGGCTGTTTTTCTCGTTCGGCTCGCGCAGAAAAACCTCCCAAATTAAAACCGGGACAAAGCGCTTCGTCTGACGGTCTGTTGTGAATGGAATAAAAGAGAAAATAATATATGGTGGCGTGTCATTGAAGTCAAACAATGCCAACGCCAGATATTGGAGCTTAACGAAGCATTTTAAGGCTGGTTCCAAATTGATATAGACAGGACTTTTCCAAAGGCACTCCCGCTATATATTTCTTACGCGAACAATAGAACGCATACCGTATGCACAGAATCTCACCGCTGTGATCTGTTATACCGGGATCGGTCGATAGGCTTGAGGAAATGACAAAAGTTAATTTAACAAAACCTTTCCACTTGATAATGGTCGCTCTCGTTCCGTAGATGTTAATTAGGCGATGCGGCCTATTTCGAAAGCTTTCATGAACCACATTATGTACCGATAGGTATACACTTTTAAAATATCTTAAATTGTATCCTATACATATCGTCCCTGAATCGATTGGAAGTTACAGCCTACTTTTAGTATGTGGACACGTCACAAAACAATAAACACACACAATTGTCTGTACATTGTACAGTACATGCTACCTTGTTCAATGTTCTGGTGTATATGCCCTATAGTCGCCGGCAGTATAGACGCATTCAAGCTTTTTCGAGCAGATCAGATAGTTATGGAGTTAGACTACTTACAGCGAAATGCCAGCGATCTAATTTGTGAAACGTGTCTAGCCGTCGATGATCTCATTTCTAGTCGAATTTCTGAAGGCCGGAAAATGCTTCAGGAGAACTGTATACAGTACCAGCATTTGATATGAACTGAATAACTTGATTCAGTAATTATAATTTAATATGAAAAAAACCTGTAGCTACATTCTAATTATAGTCTAATTTGTAAAAACTGTATAGCTATAGTTCTAATCCTAATGTGCTTTGGTAAAGGTGGAAATTTCCTAGTTGTTCAAGTTTGGAATACAGGTGTGTAGGCTATCTGCTAGCAGTATAGAAGCATTCGGACTTCTTGACCCATTGCCTTTCCTTCCGCTTAAGCCTAAGATGGTTTGAATATCGCCAGTGCTGCTCTTCCGTACCTGCCAAAAATGGTATGCGTATCTGTAACACATTTCTACAACGTTACACATGTCGATATAGCGCTACGCCAGTCAGCGGTGTTGTAATTGTAACTTCACGGCAGCAAGTTGCACAATTGACAATTACAGTGTTAATGGGATTTCGTAACGTTGTCATAACGTTGACAATGGCGGTTTGATGCGTCAGAAAGAGATCTCCGATGCGAAGCACCTGTCACTGGCTAAAACTTGAAGGGAATCATAAATGACCGGGAAAGGTCGGTGAAGACGGGCAGGGCAGGTCATGAAAATTGTCAGCTGCTTGCAGTGCCCTTCACGTTCAATTCAAGAAGCATTATTGCGGTCTTGATTGTATTACACTCTGCTATCAAAATATCAAGGTATCGTATATATGCGAGATATTTCAGACTTATGAGCAACTGATTGAAGCATCTAGCGAGGACCGTATTGGCGTAGCCAGCCCAGTGGCGAAAGGCCCATCATCTAGGCTTTGAAGTCGCAGACAGTTGCAAGAAATTACCTGCGATATAGACCAGTCTAGATAATAAAGAACAGACGTTTCCATTACCTGCTCTCGCAGTCATCATGGGGAAATAAGATAACGAATCATCGGTGGTAAACTGTGGAAATGAAGCATTTCGATCGGCTTAGAAGACGCAAGATATCGTGCACTTTGGTTCGTGGTTATTGATTTTATATCTGCTCATTGCTCACTAGCTCAAGTAATCATAAAATCCTTATCGCCTTTGCTATATATGAGGAGGAACAATCTACGGTATATTTAATACTATTAGTATAGGCATGTTTATCTTTGGCAACCAGACTGCCAAAAATAAAACTTTGAATAAGACTTTTTGCAAATATAGATTTTTATGAAAGTTTTTCATAAAAATGTCAGCATAATTGACAGGAATTTGTATGAAGCAAAAACAAAACAAGTGTGTGAAACAAAATTATTTAGTTTCATCAATACCTAAAAGATCATCGCTCCATCGAATATGCCGGACCTGACGTGTGGACCAGTATCTCGCCTGCAACTATCCGACTGGCGACGAGCATGTCGACATTCAAGTCGAAATACAAGCAATTCCTACTAAATGAGTACTAGTCCGCCCTCAAGATTACCGGATCACGACCTGACTTTTCGATATCGCCTTCCGTGACGTGGCTCCTCATTTTTTCGCTTGCTTTTTATATTATCGTCTTTTACTTTTCATTCAGTCTGTGCATGCCTCCTCTTTACGTCGCCTAGGCCAAGGTGGGTGTCTGATTTCAAAGACTACTCCAAGTCGGTTTCTACACCTTCCTACCTTTTCATTGTATCGGAATTTTGTGGTGTATGGAGCTGATAAAAATTGCTAAATAAACGAACCAATTAATGACACACGGTAGTGCAAAAGACCCCAGTCGCCAAGAATCGACCCCCATCTATGCGTAACGTACATACATTATGTGCTTTCTTAGATTTTTCTTTGTCGGTTGCATAGTTTCTCATATTATATAGTAAATTAAAACTACTCGTGAACGTGTCAGCAATTAGCATTCCTTTAAATTGTAATAATCAGTGGTATTAGGATTTGTGTGAATGCCGGTAATTTTGCACGCATATCGAATCGACTGTTCAGCTCAGTCTATTAAGAATTTTCACCAATTCAAAACACCACAAGACTGCGATACATTGAAAAGGTAGGAAGATAGTATTTACGGTGACCGATTCTTTATTTATTTATTATAGTTGTGCTCACCGTAAATACTATTTTATTCAAATCAAAATTTTTCGACGGCAATAACCCCGCATCCACTGGTTGGAATTGAACCAAATTTGGTGAGCATCGTTTCTATAGACAGCCTAACACTTTCATGGGGTGAACAGAAAATTTTCAAATTTTTATTTATTTACTTTTATATAATAGATAGAAACTTTCTTCTCCTCTAGCAAAGCGGTTACTGGCTGGAATCGAACCAAATTTTGTGTATAGGCTAAAATTAGGTAACTAACAATTTTATCAAGTAGCCAGTACGATTTGAGAAAAAAAAGTCATTTTTGAAGAGCCCTAATATACACTACAGTCTTTGAAATCAGACACGCACCCCCGGGCTTAGGTGATGCAAAGAGGAGGTCAATCCATTGGGTTATAATTTTCATCCGAACAAGCTACACATACAATGTACAATGCGATAAGACACAATGCAATGTAACGAACAGATAGGATAATGTCGAACGACACGCATCAGTAGCGATCCTTTACTCAAACATCCACCTTGGCCTAGAGTGCCCGATGTCACAGTTCTTTTTCGATGTTGATCTTTTTTGAAGCCGCGGCCCTTTCTACTAGTTCTTTCCATTCCTTGTGAGTGCTTTCTTTCTTCGGGTCTTTTTTGGGGGCTTTTTTTTTGTCGCCGTAAGAGGTATGTACGCTGAACGAAAAGTAAAAGAACACAATGATTAAAAGACTATTCCAAGCCGTTCCAGCACCCTCCTATCTTTTCATTATCTCGCAATCGTGTGACGTAATGATTTGATAAATTTATGAATAAAATCATGATGATCACGACGTCATATCAGCCTGATTTCAAACACCTCGCAGCCCAGGTGGAGACGCCACTCCTTCAATACTCACACCAATAAATACGATTGTTGATTCTTTCCAATTCTCTACTAGCTGGCGACGATTACGCCTGACAAGTGTCACCCGAAAATATTCGGGTTTATTTCGATATGAATATATAATTCCAGTGTATGATGAAGTTCTGCACCTTAAAGAGTATACAATTGAATAGTAAATTCATATTGAAAAGAACCCAAATATTTTCTGCTGCCACTCGTCAGGGGTTATCGTCAGCAACTAGCAGAGAATAGGAAATGCTATTGTATATCAACAATCGAAGAGCTTCTTGGAGGTACAGAACTTCAATATACAATTGAGCAGTATATTCATATTGAAATAAACCCGAATATTTTCGGCTGACACTCGTCAGTGGTAATCGTCAGCAACTAGTAGAGAATCGGAAAGAACATTGTATATCAACAATCGTATCATAAATATGACGGCACCAGCATGAAATTTCGAATGAGAGAGCTTTCAATGTACTATTTTCAGGTGGTACATCGTTCAATGTACTGCCTCTAAAAGAGTGTCTACGTCACTAGTTGGCGGTAAACGCTCACAGTTTAGACTGGACAAAACGCAGAAGCGTATATTATGAGAGAAATGTCATTACGGCGAAAAGAGACACGCGCGAACTTTGTTCACTGAATGATGCCGATAAGGAGTAGCGCAAATGCATACGAATCTTGTCGGTAATGTTAGTGTTTCGGTGAACATAAAGCTCATAGTCCTATCATGCCTTTATCATTTGTGTAGGATATTAGAATGATTGTTGGATGCGGAATGGCTTTAAAAGCTAAATTACGAGGCAGAGCTTGTTGTCGACGGCGTGCGTATCAAATTAACATTGCATTGAAACGAAATAGACACCTTCTCCCCTTGTATCGCCAATGTCAATTTCATTTGTGATCAATACGTAATGGGCTTACGATGCATTAAGAATTTTGCATATTTGATAATTGTACCTTGCATGCGCATCGAGTACGTGACAATTACCTGTTCGTGTTGCTACGTCAGCCCCTTACAGCGCACCACTAATGGACGAGCGGGCGCTCGGGAAAGTTTTATCCCCGCTGCACCACTTTTTCCCTTTGAAATCATCTGAAAAAGGTAGACCACCACCGATTTCTCTCGGCTTCACGCGACCATTTCGATATATCTTTTAACGATAGTCGGAAACAATGCAATACGTACTGGCTGGTTCGGTTCAATACATGCGCTAAGGAGTTGTTGATCCCCAGTTCACCTGTTCGCATTTGGCAGTTATCCAGTTGTAAGTTATCCGTTTCTGTTCGCTTATGCAAGATTTTTCGTACCAAGTGTAATAATATATCGTGTCCTGCTATGATATTTGCAGCATTCATAGCTCTGGAACAATATAAGTTCCGTTACTTTTAGTATAGTGAATTTATCAGACGCTATACCGACTTTACGAGGATTACTCGCCGGCATTTAAGACTTTACGTGACGGCGACAACGGACAATTTTCACCGAGGATTACACTGCATAGAACAACATGCTAGCTGTTGGCGGCCGCCACCTTGTAAAATCACCGACATCGAATTTAACAAAAGCTACCACATCGTCAACATCATCAATGGATTCGCCACCCCCTGCAAGCCCAGACATGCAGTTTTCAAGAGCTGCCATTCAAGACGAGCCCCCGAAGTCGGTTTCTCCAGAAACGGCGGAGAAACAAGACTACCAAGGCCAGTCTAATATCTTCAACCCTGACCAAAAGATTCCCCAAAGCCCGTATCACTTTGACACACACCAAGGGCCGTTTCACGTAGGCAGATTGCTGCAAGACAATAAACACCAGGCCTGTAGTGATGATGAACACGCCGGTAATGGTGTAAGCACGGAATCAATCATTGTGAAAAGCGAAGATGGCCAACCATCTAGGAAGAAACGGAAGCATACTCCGAAACAGAATCGAAATGGATTCAATTTTACTTCCGATAACTTCGAAGCGGGCGCTGAGGCGGAGGAAAATGAAGGTACGCGTTTTGTCGATAATCATGTCAAATCGTTTGGTGATTATTTAAAGTGTTACGCAGAGATTGAATGCAATAATAATTAGCCCGAAACTTCTCAAATGCTGTTTGTGTAGTATATAAAATCGGTGTTTTTCAAAACTTGAAACGTTGTTGTTGACAAGAACATTCACTAATAGCTTAGTATTGGAGGCTTGCAATGGGTTAAAATGATTTGGAATCCGTTAACTCAATTGACTGAAATAGTGTTATGCAATCAAGTTACCGACATGTATTCAGCGTATACTAACAATTCCTGAAATGCTTCATAGTTAACACGAATTCTGACTATCTTCGCCAAGACTTCGTGTATTTTTGCGTACTGGGTATTGATGTTAGGGCAGGGGCTACTAGAATTGCGTATTTATACTGAAATGCTTAATAGTTGAACACAAATTATGGCAATCTCCACCATCGTGTATTTTCGTGAGCTGGATATTGATCTTAATTGAGAGACTGGGAGAATTTCATTTGTATATCTGAATAGTACATTCACATTGAAATGAACCCGAATATGTTAGGCTTACGATTACCCTTGACGAGTGTGAGCCGAAAATATTGGGGTTTCTTTCGATACGAATGTACTATCGTACTCAATTTCGGTAAAAGCTTCATCAGCGACTGCCGTATATATATAGTATAACTCGAAAGTGTTTTATGATGCATCGATCAATCGGCTACAATTAAAAATCGAGCGCATTGTGGATATCCGCGAACTGTAGCGAAGTTCAATTCATTTGTTTGAGTGTCGATTGTCTCGTGGGATTACAAAGCAATTGTCGAGGTATTGTAATATTTCGATCGCGCGGTGTACGCCGTCATAAACTCGCGCTCTCGCAGTCGAGAGGGGTCGAAATTGTTTCTATCTGTCGCGTTTCCTTGACCGAGTCAGTTTTGGCCCACATCTCCGTATCTTAATTTGGGTCAGTATACTATTCTACATTTTCCTGATATCCACGACCGGTCGCCGACCTTATAGATTGTTGACTTTAATTATTACTTGACAGGCTTTATCCTGGTCAGTGTGTATGTATAAGCTATGAAGTTATGGTAAAACTGCCGTTTAGCTACAATGCCTAGATTAGTGGATAATATCACTGCTATTAACATGTTCTGAAATCCGTAGACCGAAAATACACGTTTCATAAGCGAGATCCGAGTACGGTGCACTCCTGCGACAGTGTAAATACGCCCCAACGAGCGCATTAGGTCAATCGGAAAGAAAGTACATGTATTGTCCTACTAACTCAATAAAAGCAAACGAATCCCAAATTGTTGACTGTCGTAGGGTAAGATCGATACCAAATCTTGATTGCCTTGGTCACATGCCGCACAGTTGATATTGTTAAGAGATTGCATAGCGCCAAGTACACCAAAAGCCAAGGGACTTCACTCGACTAATGCACTCATAAAATGCTACCTCTTCCCCGATTCCTTCGGAAAATACGAACCATATCAAGTCTTGCTCTATCTTGAACAGCTAAAATTATGTCTGAAAGCGACTAAAACAAACAGCATGCAAAAACCATTGTCTTAGAACCGTACGGAATAATCCACTATGGTAGATATACGCACATTGAACTCCTTGCGACCGATGAGATGTGTGAAGATAAATTATCAAGTGTGTGCTGATAACTCTCGATAAGACGCGCTAAAAAGTCTATATAATATTATATGCATGTATTCTTGCTATGGTCGTTGTGATGAACGATAGCAGTTGTATCCTAAATTATAGAACTAAACTTTTTTAATGAGGAAATATCCGAAAAGAGGGGGGTACTTACGCAACGGGGGCATGAATCCAAAAGATATCTGACGAATTCGACAGTTTGGTTGAACGTAATTACGTGAAAAGTATCGATAAGTATTTTCAAGATATTTTTTGAATATGGCGTTCCAGCTGTGATTTGTGTACCGTGGAAATATTATGCGAGCATGTGCCGGTATGCATGATATCAATACCGCGTTTTAAAGTATACTCCGACATGGCGACCATTGTCTCGAAATCCCGAGGTGCAAATCCGTGCGCGTATCGGTTTTGACTTTTTGTCGTTTTACCAATCGCAACCTTATGGTGTTCCCATGGTATGAATATTTACACGTCCATAATAGAGATGCGCTTAGGGAGATTACAATCGAGTGAGCCCGTCTTGATGATTTGTATAACGCGACTTCCCTTTTAATATGGCAAATCCGATTACAATTTTGTGCAGCACAAATTCGCCAATCCATCCCCAAGCCAGCACGGGACAAAGGATTTCGTACTTATTCCGACCTAATAGACTAGTCCGAGAATAAATCCCGCTAATCTAGCTCAATAGTGAACGCCCGTGGAAAGATAGATGGGCAGTGCCTTCGCAGTTCGGATATTAATTACGATACGGATATTGCGTGGTATTTGCAATGAAAATATTCATAAACTTACGTAATTGAACGGACTGATGAAGGTATAGGTATAGAAATGAATATGAATACAATATTCAATTGTATTTTGAAGTTCTGCAAGAGTGTTTTCTAGGGCAAGTTTTTGTTGCAGTCAAATCCGTGGAAAGTTGCACTAAAAAGTTTCATTTATGGACAAGTTCCTTGAAATTATCAGGGTATGAGACACTCGAATCGATCCGTATCCAAGGCGCTGTAGCAAAACGCAGTGTTGACAACTTCAACAAAATCAATAACCTGAAAAATTGACCCAGTGAAAATATAATTTTCAGCGTTCTAGCCTGGATGTACGTCAACAATCAGAAAGAACCTCAAATTTAAACGACAGTGAAATTATCAAACGATCCATTTACAGATAGTGCCAAATATTTCCAAAAAAAGTTAGTTACATTAAATATTGAAAAAAAAAACTTCCAAAAAGTTTCATGAAAAAAATGGCGAAAAGTTGCAATATACGAATCATCCAAACAGCTTAAGACACCATCCTACACAACTTCTGAGTATTTAGGAAGCTGCCGGAAGCTGTAAAAAGAGTTGGCAAAGTTGCCAAAACTTGCCCTAGTTATCACCGTTCTGAAGTGACAGTGTATAGCACTAATATGTCGAATTCGGCCGATATTATTTATCAAAATATGGTGATACTGATGAGTCCACGGTTAAAGCGTTTTTTGATGCCATCTTGCGAAAATTAACAAAATCTAATCGCTGAATATTATCGTTTAGTTTTCATGAACGATCAAACCTCGATATCGTCTCGCTACCACGGATTTAGCGATTGGGATAAGAAGCAGCCCCGTGGCGGATCACATACCGCGGACGAAAATCCAGCGACGTGCGGCCAATCCCACGCAATAGCGGAAGACTCGGCTCACAGGTATAATTTTATAGACGCAATTGCTGACATCGGGAACTAACACGACTGATTCAGAAACTCGCCTGATAGCAAGCAAGAGAAGCCTGCAGAATTTCGTCCGATGCACGACGCCCAGGACAGACAAGGCTTAGGGAAGCGCAAATATCAAGATCACGAAGTCTCTCAAAGGGAACATTCGCCCGACAAAGGTAAGCCGCCTTTCCGTCTGTATAGTGATTGTTCGGACATCCCAGAGATCAAAGAGTGATTTTCTATGCCTCGCCCTGTTTACAGTCGACAATGCTGCATTGAAAATAAAATCGCGACTCATAATATGATATTGCCATAATCACTTGTAAAGATTCGTAATCAGAGAAGTAGTAATCGTCGGTGCTCAAGTAGAAGTAGAAAGAGTGTTGTATATTTATGCTCGAGTACAAGTAGAAGTAGTTATTTCTGGTTAAGTGAAAAATTGAGTGTTTTAAGCCTGGTTTTGCTTAAAAATTTTTGGTGACTGTTTTTGGGAGTAGAACTCAAAATCGAAAAATCGAAAAATTTGAAAATCTCAAAATCTAAAATCTAAGGTTGAATATATATTCATATTGAAATAAACCCGAATATTTTCGGCTGACATTCGTCTGCGGTAATCTTCAGAAACCAGTAGAGAATTGGAAAGAACGTATACCAACAATCGTATCACCAAATATGACGTAATTCCAAAAACTTGAAAACTAAAATTTAAAATCATGGGGTTCATTGACTTGAAAACGGACCCAACCGTCCGAGTATTTCGACCTAACTAAAGACGCGGTATTTTTATAGAGTCTGTGAGCGACAAGGAGAAGAAACTCACGGAAATGATCGATCAGCTGAAATCTCTAAAAGAAAAGCTCATGTCCAAGGTAAGAAACGCGTCATCGCGCGCGTTCGCCATATTGTTCGTAATTTCTAAACCGAAAAATCCCGTGTTCACAGGACGACAAACCGGCCGACTCGCCGGCGGCGATGCAGCACTTGGAACTGGCCCGTCAGCAACAAGATCAGGTGGGCTGCCGTTTTAATAAACTGTGCACCTATAACTCTAATTCTGGTCTAGCTTGAAAACAAACTGTAGCTATGATTCTAATTCAAATGTAATTTGGAAAAGTTGGGGTTTCTGGTCGATGTGAACAGTGTCAGACTTTTCTTTACCTATAATTCGATACTTGAGAGATATTATAGCTAAGTTTACTCGCTATGGAATAGGCCTACTCAATTCGCAGATGAGCCTAACAATAATTGCTTTTCAAACGTGTTTGTGAGTTATGCGCGTTTGTTTAGTGACACCAAACATTTGTACAATGATACGTGTTATGAAGATAGATAAGAATATAGGAGTCTATTGTCGCTAACTCCTTATCCTGGCCGGTTCGTATTAATCGTATAGCTGTAGCATGCATAATTAGGGATGATATCCGTTTCGGGAAGGGCGCGCGCAATAACACGATCTTCCACGGGATAAGAATTAAAGGAGAAAGTAATATCGGCTACACCCGCTTGATAACAAGATTCATTACAGCCAAATAACAATAGCTTCCTTTTGATGGCGGCTTATCTATTTTAATGATGGCCAGTTAATTTTTAATTGTGAGAATGCCGATTATGGATGAGTGTTGATTTTAACGATTTGAGTGGGACAGTACTGAGTTTCTGCGTTTTTTGCGACTAAAATTTGTATTTTTCCGAGTAGAATTATCGTTTTGACGCTGCTTTCGCAGCAAAGGGCTACGCGTGTTCATAAAAACGACATTTTTGGGTAGTGTCACAGTGTGTTATGACATAGTAACGGCAGATAAGAAAGTATTGTAGGTACGGAACAGCAGTATGCGATTGAATTATCTATTATATAAAAAGTTTCCGTCAATTTTCCACCACTTTCTGACGATAATCCATGTCGACTGTCAGCCGAAAACATTAAGGTTCATTTCAATATGAATACACTATTCAATCGTACATTGAAGTTCTGTACCTACAATAAGATTCTCAAAGTCGACCTAGAATCGAATAGCCAAGAAAATAAAAAAATAAAAACGATACGCGCATCTCATGAAAACCCGGAAGCCTCTGCGTATTGTTTTGCCCGAGCAGAAACCATCCATTGGATACAGAGTTGCATCACAATACAGTCCAAGTCTTGCAATGTGGCGTCACAATCGGTTTCTTTTCGATGGCCGAGTTCTGATTCTTACTCCGAAACTGTTTATGCTGTTTTGATGTCTGGCCAATCTTGCTTTATAGAAAGCACTGTTTTCTAGCTGATTCCATTATACTATAGCTGACTTAGGTTTATTCATTGTGCGGTATTAGAAGAGCTCAACAATCGAGAGGGGATTTTAGCAGAGATAATGTCTATTGTTGCGTTTACATTGGGCAAAGTCTTTGTTTCGAGTCAGCCATCGTCTTTGAAGGTAATTTCATTCTTTGGACGCGCTAAGTGCTTTTTCGCGCATTTGTTAGCATGACGTAACCGAAGACTTTTCATCGGGTTGAGTAAATAATGGCGACTTCAATTACCAAAATAGAGGGCCTAGAAAACACAATGATACTTTTAACAATATTGACCACGGTCTCGCTTTGCAATCGATACAACCCATATTTCGGGCGCGCTCTGCAAAAAGCGCGCAACAATTAGTGGCTAATTTACTGACAAGCCTGCGCGTTACTGCACAATACCCTCGCCACGTAGCAATAAGAATGCTTGAGAATGCTTCTATTGTTGTTGATTGCTGATGTACTAGGTTCTTTTCAATTCTGTGCTAGTTGCTGACGCTTAAAACCCTGACGAGTGTCAGCCGAAAATATCCGGGTTTTTGTATCAGTATGAACGTATTTTCGACTGTGAGCAAGATTGTGTGTAAAATGTACATGAATTTATAACACAGGTGTGAGGTATTTCAAAGAAAACGCTTGTTTAAATCATGTATTTTCATTGTTTTTCGTGTATTTTTCGGCCATGATCTCCTGTCGTCGAAAATAACATCTAAAATAGCACTCTTTTGATTAAAAACGGCGATTTTTGATGTACAAAGTTCTTTTCAATTCTCTGCTACCTGCCGACGATTACCGCTGACGAATTTCAGGCAAAATATTCGTGTTTATTTTAATACTGGATATTAATACACGTGCTTTGTTATAAGTGCAACCCGGCGTAGGATAACTACGTGAGCCAAATGCAGCAAATATGTTTTGATAATTGTGGTCTCCATATAACATACATAGTTACATACAAGTCAGATCGCGTTTAGTACACAGACGAGACAAATGCATCAGCTGTCTGCAGCGTTGCGTGTGGCGCGCCATCTCTCTTCCAGTCGATATCAGTTCGTTGCACTCAAGACGCGTATGGCTTTTGTTCTCGCAATTATATGATTTTCGCTTGAAAACCTGTCGGTTATTTAGCCACTGCGGACCAAATTGCGTTGTTTTGCTTTCGCCGGCCCTAAAACCAGTAAAAGTTTTCGCCGAAATCCGTTGTTTGCATTGTGTTCCTTTTGTTAAGACTTCCCGCTCCCGTCCATTAGCGTTACAGCAGGGTTATTGCTTTACAATAATAGCCTAATGTTTTTTGAAACGATAGTTGATGGGACTATGCACTATTCGGTGTGATGAATGGCCGACTAAGAAGCGATATAAATAGCCTTGACGTCGTGTGTATACTGGTTTATTCTCTTCCTCGTCTTCGACATTTTTAGTGGTTTTCACGATCGGGTAGTGGGTCAGAGATGGGCATTGGGCAACTAGGAAATTTTCAGATTTTCCAAATTATACTAGAAATAGAATTATCACCACACAGTTTTTCTCCAAATTATATTATATTATATTAGGAATAGAATTCGATTCTATTTTGAAACACTTTTGCTAATGTAATAATGTTTTTCTGTCTATTATGAGGAAAAACAGTGTCTCGTCGTGAATTGTCGACGATTTCATCATAGCGACGCAGGGCCCTGAGTTCCGACCAGAAAATTTACAGCTTTTAGAAATTGAATTAGAATTCTAATTTCAATTGAATTTGAATTTGAACTGAATTGAATTCTAATTTGAATTATCTAGGAGCCTTTGTGGTAGAAAATCGCCGTTGTTACGTCATATCACCCAACATCAGGCGATGTCGTAATTACGATGACAGAAATGTGCGTTTCTCATCTCTGCTTCCTTGTTGAGTCATTTTTTCCTTGTCGATTCGATAATGGAATTAGTTCGACTACGGGACACATCAAATCGAGGGACAAAAGTATAGTGTACAATTGAAACGTATCTTCATATTGGACAAAACCGAGATATTTTTGGCTGACACTCGTCAGGGGTAATCGTCAGTGGTAAGTAGAGAATTGGAAAGAACATTGTGTATCAACAACGGTATCACCTAAGAAGCACTGTACCTTCACACGTTTAGTATAGTTGCGAAATAGTCTCGTGTTGGTAATTGTTTTCTGTCTGGTTGCGCGCACTTTAGTAGCGTTGCAATACGATAGTCTTGCTTATATACCGTGGCGATTGTTCTTTTGTGTCCTCATAAGAGGCGGGAAGACAATTTTAAATCGTCTATTGTTCGTCTTCAGAAGGCCTGCTCATTGGGCCCTTTCCTCGCCATTTCCTTGTACTAGGCTGTTTGTTATTGACTCGACTAGCTGGGTAATGTTGTCTTGAGACGCACAAAAGATACTTCTTCGTTTTCTCCACAATAGAACTCTTTTTTACCTGCTTTTCGGCTTGTTTTGTTACGCGCATTGTGCTGGCTGTGCATTGAACTCGCCAATCGTGGTAATACGATAAAATTACTGAGAATTGAGACGACTGTTAGGACAATCATCTTTAGTCGGATTACCGGCCTCGGACTAATAAACCCCTTCCTGCTAACTTGGTATCCGTGCAAAACTGCATAGCCTGATTCGCGTACGTAACACTTATATAATTGTCCAGGCCCTGAATCTGATGCTTATATTTATAGTAGATACCGCACAGAATAGTATAGTTGCGGACGATTACCCCTGACCAGTGTCAGCCGAAAATATTCGGGTTTATTTCAATATGAATATAACATTCAATTGTGCATTGAAGTATCGTATTAATGCCAACACCATTAAATTTGACTTGATTTATTTATACTGAATCGTTTCCATAGTGGTGTGGCCAGTTAACCAAGAGCAGGCCTCGGCGTATCTCGTGTTGTTATTACGCGAGCTTACAGCTTTTGGGTTATTATTGAATAGTGCATTCCTATCGACATAAACCCGAATATTTTGTCAACAATCGTATATCAATGTTCTTTTTACTTCTCTATTAGTTGCTGACGTTCACCGCTGACGAAAATATACGGGTTCCTTTCAGTATGAATATACTATTCAATTGTATGTTGAGGTTCAGTACCGCCAAGAGCCCTTTCGGTGTTCGGGTATTGAAATTTTACTGAAGATTCGTAATGAATCCGTTAGCGATTAGGCCCATTTCAATGCCTATTCTCCCTTTACCTCTATTTCTCGACAGCGAACGTGGTCGGCGTATCATTATTTCGCGACTCGTGTGACGCAATATCTATTTTATTTACAAATGCGCTAATTTGATTAAAGAACGAAATTGACTTGAATTCGTGCCAATATCTTGACGACATAACTGGTCCGTGCAGCGTGCATGAAGCGACAATTTCTGTATGCATGCATCCATGTATGTATGCATGGTGAAGACCTACAATTTTGTGTGAAAGTTACAATATCATGCTCTGTATGTGTGTCAGTAATCCTATCTCAAAATCGTGATAGCATCTAGGACACTTTGAAACTTATCGTGAAATATTGAGGTTGAATGTGTAAGGTGTATTTATGATTGAATAATGTATTCGTATTGAAATCAACCCGAATATTTTACGCTGACACTCGTCAGGGGTAATCGTTATATCTACACATTTTTCCAAATTAGATTAGAATTGCAATTGTAGCTGCACATTTTTTTGATATTATATTAGAATTATGCAGACTGAATTAGCGAAATCTTGGAAACTCAATGAAGTTCAGTTCATATCAATTCAGAGTTCATTGTCTCTATGCAAATATCTGTACACCGAACTTGTCTCGTTTCGCACTATATAGTTCTCCTGTAGCATTTTCAGGAAATCCAGAAATTAGATTAGAATTAATATAACATACGATTCAATTATGTGCTCTACCTTCAAGAGTATCTTTAAATATGTCTATGATATGGACGCATGCGCTGCAGAGTAGAGACGGCGAGAACGTTACAAATGTTCCGCTACCATTGTAAACCAAGCTTGAGCTAAAGTTGCCAGCACCAACGCGTCGTCTAATTTATCTCGGCTCCCTTTGTACTTTTGTGGCATCCATCATTTGCGCGTAAAAGCGATCGTGACATACGATGCTGCATCGAAGCGCTGGTTTGAAGGGCGACAATGCCGATTTACGAGGATAATGAATAATACATGTTCGGAACAAAAGCGTACAACTTGAAAACGCGTTACACATTGTATTCTACTGTGCTTTCAATTATTCAAAACTTTCTACCGCCATCAAGTAATGATTTATGCGTCTCTTTAGTTATCCTTAACGGAGCGGTACAACCCGCGTGCAATCATAAAGCAGAAGTAGTTATTTCGAAACGCGCAATTTTCTGGCATTGTCACCGCAAAAACGACTTCGGTACATTTGACTTGTTTTTGACATGAAACGGTCTACATAAACTTTACGACGGAACTATTCTCCTCAATAAAACCCTTATCAGCATAACTATATGTATTCGTGTTACGGGTGCATCAAAGATCCCACAACGTGAGTCTTCGTCGTACGGTCACGCATGAAAGGGGCGGGGCTAGTCTCGCGTCAGCCGCGTTCGATTTTTTGCAAATTTCGATGTCCGCGATGCGATATTATGGAGAGTCGCGTGGTTGCTCGTTATCAATGTACCAATCTTACATGCAGAGTTCCAGATAATCATATTCACTTGAAATTCCAACTTGGAAACAAGGAAGTGTAACAAAGATCAAGTTAAATTCATATTAAATCATTTTGCGGCATGCGGTATGAATCTGATTCAGAATATTTAGAAGCATCCTAACATATCGTATAAACCAGATTCAAGTTCAGATACGTAGTCGCTGCATGCGGTGTAAACGTGTGCAGGTCGCTGTAGGTCTCGCCATCATTATCCTACTAATCCGTTACCTTTACGATACTGTCAAGTGTGCGGTGGTCAATTAGAAGAAGTTCATGCGGGTACGCGGAAATTACCCTCAAATGCATTGTTATGAACAATTGCTCCTTACGTAAGAACAATGGACGATGAAATCCGTCTGTTTACGTTGCACGGATAAAGGAAAGGGATCGCACTTAAGATGACTTTCAGACACTCGCGACCGTCACTTGAAGTTGAGATTATATTGGGGAAATCAATGCGACAATAGTCTTTAACGGTGTTGACTTCCTTCCAATTCTAAGGTGTTGCAACAGTCTCAGCTTTACAATTGATATATATTGGTTAGCATTGACAACGGATGTACTACACATATTTGGAACGAGGTCGCTTGTTAAAGCTTTTCTTAATCTTTGTATATTTATGACGGCTCAGTATAGTAGAGCTGGTCTGTGATTACGGCAGTATAGTATAGTACACACTAAACAGTATTGTAGACACCTTCAACCGTGCGATATGAAACTGTATTATGACTTGAAAGTTCTATTTGATACGCTAAAATATTGTGCTAATTTCGCGGTGTAAACTCCGGATAATTTTCAGATCGCACGCCAACAACAGCAGCTGTTGGAACAGCAGCACCGAATCAATCTCCTACAGCAACAGATTCAGGTAAGCTTCCCTTTTCTAGATGCCGCGCTAAACTGAAAATTAGCCCGTGCAATCTGGAAGACGTGAATCGCAATTTACGCGGATGTTACTCACATGTTTCTGTACAAAACATTGCAACAACAGAGGCATGGTTTGTTTTATCACATCTTTACATCATATGCGTTGTGGCTATTTCGTTCATTCCAGAATCCACTGTGTCACGTCGCTGCTGTATCAGTTTATTATTAAGAATTTCATCATTTCAATGCACCACAAGACTGCGATACAATGAAAAGATAGGAAGGTGTCGAAACGGCCTGGAGTAGTCTTTGAAATCAGACACCTTACGAACAGTTCTGAAGTAATGCTTTGTGGTGAACTATATATCTTGATTTTATTATCGGTATACAGTAGTGTCCTGAATCAGGCGATTGTCAGAGCTGATTTTTCGGGATGTTATATTTTCGAATTATTCAATTCGTGTGCGTCGTTTCTCTTAAACCTGAGCTCAGCGCTTAAGTACGCAATTGAATGATAATTTTGTATTGTAATAAACCCGAATGTTTTCGATTGATAACGGTTGATTGTTGATGTACTAAATTCTTTACTGGTTGCTGACGATTGCCCCTGACGAGTGTCAGCCGAAAATAGTCGGTTTATTTCAATACGAATATGTTTTTCAATTGTATTTTTAAGTTCTGTAAATCCAAGAGTTTCTTCAAATATTTTTTACTTGATAGAGCTGGTATTTTTCTCCTTATCGAGACTAGGTTTTACATTTAGGAAAGTTACGGACGTTATTTTCACTTTTAAGGCTTTATCACTTGAAAAGTGCAGCACGGGTACACCCAAATTCTTTAATTTCGTGATATTTGCGAGATTTTGATGATTAATGACCTCCCTTCATTACACTGGCAACGCATAGATCGATTTAAATAGATTTTATAGGATTTATACCCAAGATATCCTGAAATCTGTCTCCACGATGCAACAGAGAGGGCCTTATCTCGAAATGCATCGAATAGAGTCGCATTTCCCACAGCGTAGGATATCAGAACGCGCCCAGGGAGTGCTTCGCACAATATTTAATGCGTTTAGCGTGTCGGATGCTGCTTAAGATACATTTACGTGTTACACATTGTCATAAATCCGTGTATATCGTTATTGGCTTTTGCCGCCTTGATTTTATATGGAACGATTTTGTTTCGAAATCAATACGAAGCGACAAATTAATTGCGAGATCTCGCGTCGTATCTTTGAGGCTGAAACGCGATTCGTGTATCGACAATGAAACGCGTATTTTCCCATGGCTTCCCACAGATTTCACGGGGAGATATTGGCTCGTACAAGGGGGTGGGTATATGCGTTTTCAAACTTGCCAATTATCTCCTCTTTCTTGAAATCTTATGGCAGTTACGTTTCGCGTGATTGGTCGCGTATCATGCATTTTTTTCACTAAAAGCTTTATACTCGGCAATGGATTTAAAATCATGTGTTTAATTATATGGCTTCGGTGTAGCAAAAAAGTGTCTCCTGGAATTTACGGCGAGTTTTTTGTTATTAAAAGTAAATTTTCGTGATCGGACGACATTTAACTGGTTCGTATAGTTAATTGAGATGATATACCGGATGAAAGGATTTATTTTTTATGAGTGGTCCCTCCGTTTAGGTTCATGGAAGTCAAAAATTTGCAAATTTTGGAATTAACATTTTTTTTACATAGAATAAACATTTTGAGATAAAAAAGCACCCAAAAAATTGCACTGTAAATTTTTTCCTGGAAATACCAAATTTTCACCAAAGTTCGAATGTCCACGAAAGCGCATTGTGTTCAAATTTCTAAAAGATTGCGTATGTAGTCTAAAGTTATTGGTGTATTGCTGATTTTCTATTTCGATGTGTAGCCTATCCCCTTAAATGCATTTTGGCTCCATATTCTATCTTGTCAATTTACCTCAGTCCGGTAAATAACAACATGAAATAGATATTTATTGAATAATTTGGTAATGAAGTATTCTTAACCCGAGTTCGATGGGGGTAATGCAGCAGGAGTCGAATTGATTTTCAGTAAATTTCCGCTCATTCACGCTGGTAGCTTTGCGGATAGCGATTTACTCATAAAATCACGACAAGAAGCAACCCAAGTAGAAGAAACTATTTCCAGATGTGCGAACTTAGCACAACAATCGGCTTTCTGCGAAGCGAAATTTAGCATACAATGTCGGGAATTTTTCAATGTTCGTGTCATTTGATTAGCGCGTGACAGTTTGGTATTGTTGCTATCTCGCGCTCTCTTTCAAATGACATCAAAGCATCATGATCGTTGCAGCAGTTTTTCCAAATTGGATTGGAATTATTGAATTCACTAAAACTTGGAAATAGAATTTATTTCCGATTTATACAGTAATGCAACAAAAAACAAGTTCACTACTCATCAAATCGTTTCGTTTCGCACTATACAGCTCTCTTGTTGTAATTTTAGGAAACTTCAAATTATATTAGAATTAGACCTAATTAGTGTAATGATTTCGTCCAACCAACGATAAATCTAAAGATTAGATATCACCTTTCTGAGCCACCTTCGAGCAAGCGTATTGTTTCGACGCGAACCTCGAAAATTTCGCACAAAACGTGATTTGGAACACGGCGCGGCGATCAGGTCGCAAAAAATTAACAACAGAATCGTGCCGCGCGCCGATGAATTTTCAATTTCTCAACGCGAAATATTCCACACGTCAAGAAACCCGAGCTTTTGTCTCCAAAAATCAATCGCGCGATGCGTTTCTGGTGCCAAATTACGTCATGGCTTTGAGCGCGAACCGCGCCGATTAACCTTATACGGTGAAAACAAACGGAACGTAAAACAATACCATAACTCTTGTTTTACTGCGGTATTTTTAGACTGTGAGCGTGTAAGCGTTTTTATCTCCGTCTCAAGGCCGTATATTTTCAACCGCGCACCCCTTATTACTAACTCCGGCATTTCCATTGACTTATTAACGCACGCAAATTGCCCGTAGTAAAACTATTGTGTCACGCTCGTCAAGATAAAACTTCAAATCGACAGATAAACAGACATCTGTTACACGGGATTACGTAGGCATCAGCTTTTGGCGCAATGTCGTCACTGGTGAGCGTGTCATGCATTTGAAGAGTTAGGATTTTGCGGAATCGTACAAGGTGTGTGACTATGTACTGAACTGACTATCATGTCTCGGGATTAGGAATTTGAAGTTTCGGGTTGTTGATGAATCGACATTCAAGTCACCATCGTGTTTCATGTATGACTTTATTTTATCAGCAAACATGAAAAACTAGTTAATTCTAGTTGTATAATTAACGAATTACCAGTGATCTAATTGTAATCTAATTTCTGCTTCATAAAAATGCCACAGGGTCTGTACAAGCCATTATTACCGGTAATTCGATTTTGAAAAGGCTGTGAAGTGTGTAGCTGTAATTCTAATTCTAATTTTCTCATTGGTCCGTCTCCGGTATAGGGTTCCGAACTTCTGATAAAAGTTTATTGTGAGTAAGCTTCATACTAAGTGACAATAAGACTCCTTGTTGGGTTTCGGGCCTGCGTGCGGTTTTATTTCCGCATATCGGCGATTTCTGTCTTCCTTTACCGCGCGTGTTTATAAAAGTCGCGCGCTGAGCTTGTCCTGGCTTTGGATTACGGACCGCAACTTTGCCGCGCGTTGTAGTTATCAGATCGCGCGTGGATGTAGGGCGGTTTCGACACGATCGGGGTGCGTCCGAGTATGTTGTACAACGCCCGAAACCCTCCTGACATCAGATCTGGCCAAAGCAATTCTCTTTTGTGCCGAAGTAGAAGTAACGATTCGCAGAAAGTAAACAAGTAACTATTCTAGACTTTGTTTTGCGTAAAAATTGAAAGCGTTCCACTAGAAATGAAGTAGAAGTAGAAATAGTGGTTTGAAAATTCCGAGTTTGAACATTCTGAATTCGTCATAAAAAATATGTTTTTTCTTCTTCAAAAACGATGCAAAACAAATTTTTACGCGATTCCAAACCGTAGAAGCGAAGTTACCGTATTTGAGTTTTCATTTGTAATTCTGGGACTAATTTCCAGACTAATTTTGCGAATCCGAAATTTTCACCGGCGATCACTTCGTTTCCACCGCTTTGAAGCGAGCAAAAATTGTTAATCATCGTTCTTTTAGACAATTTAAAAATGTTATGGGGGTTGACAGTAAAATTTAAATTTTTTTTTTTCAATTCGGAATTCTTTAAAAAGTTACGTCATGAAGTTGACAATAATGATGATAATAATGATGACGACATAACTGGATAACAATCGGAATTGCGAGTATCGTACCGTTCGTACGTACGCACGCCCAGTCACAAGCATCCGGGCTGCGCAGAGTGTACAGATCAACGGTCAATTCTCACAGCGCTTTGTTCGTTTTGCTTGATCTGGTTTCGTTTCTATGACATGCGTCGTTCGATATCATGACTGCTGGAAATGTAACATCGTTTTGCATGGTTATTGTGCGTTACACGCCACGGTTTCGCTGGTGAATTATAAAATCAAATATTATTCAGATGTACAAAGGGTGTCGTGAAAAACAAATGCTGCATTTAGCGTCTGTCTTCGCCGTGAAATAATATGTTAATTCGCGCGATGCGCTTTAAAAAGTCACAACTTATCGATCTCCGTTGTGTGTCAGGCGTCCGTGTGGAACTTTTCTGACGCTATGTGCATCGAACCAGTAATTCTAATTCTAATCCAATCTTGAACAAACTGTAGCTATTATTCGAGTTGTTATTCAATTTGTAAACGCTGAAAATTTGTCAATTCCGGGCCCTGTACATCGTTACGATGAAAATATCGACAATTCACGATGATACACTGTGTTTGCGAAACTTTTTTCCTCATAATATAACATGATTACATTAGCAAAAGTGTTTAAAATAGAATGAAATGCTATTTGTGAAATCCATTACTGGCAAGCAAATTGTCTTGTCATCCGTATGTATAACTTAGTATGCAACTGCGTTCTACCTCGGAAAACTTCGACGCGGGTGGCTAATTTGCAGCGAGAAGATACATCACCGCGCTGTCATAGCAACCTCGTATTTTGGGGATAGGAAAATATAACAAATCGCGGACTTTTTGTGTTCGTAACAAAGACTTTGTCGAGTGCTGAAATTCGATGTTGTCTTACCAAAAGGCGCCGCGCAGGTGGTTCGTGCGGTTATCGCTGTGTTTAATCTGATCAATTTTCGTTGTATTCCAGGGCGGTCGAGCATGGTAAGGCGTAGGCTTTTACCTGCTGCCTCTTGTAACTAAGTTGTTGCATAGCAGGAGAATTGTAATACATTGACATTTTTGTTCTATACCCCATTGTACAAGCTTTGTTCTTATCAATGTTATTTCACCTGTTTCCCCATTCTTTCAAAACTAATACTTAGCCTCGTTCAAGGTGGCATTCTTTCATTGCCATACCCCGCGAAAATCGCAACCCCTGTGATATCAGACACGCGGAATTTGGCAACAAATGTAGGGTACATGCGATGGTATCAAAACACTGGGCTCGATATCATCAATCATATCATTTGTTAGCGGCCTTATAAAGCGCTGGTTGATAGCCTTTTATGGATTGCCGACTTCCTGGCTTCCTGTCGTGTGTTGTCGGCGATGTCTTTGTATTGCGGAGAGTTTAATTTGTCTATTGGCCGATGATATAGTGTGCAGCAGACTTGGAGTACCAAATTTTGGATTTGAAAAAAATAGTAATTACGGCGGCAAATTATTTCATTATACAATACAAATCTACCCACCGTAAATACTATGAGTTCAAATTCGAAATTTCGAGCATCAATAACTTCGCTTCTACTGGTTGTAATTGAGCCAAATTTGTTGTGAATCCTTTTACAGACAACCTAACAATATCATAGGGTAGCCATCAGTAAATTTGAAAAAAATTGATGTTTATTTTTTATAAAATCGACCCAAAACTTTTTTTCTCACAAAACAATGCTTCTATAGGTTGGAATTGAGCCGAAATTGGCGTGCTGCGTTATTTTAGGCAACCCAACAATTTTATCATGTATACGGTAAAATTTGATAAAAAGTAATTTTTGAACACCCTTACTGATCACGCTGTTTTTTTGCATAAGCTCTTAAATTTACTACCGCTTTTCGAAATTGGTGTGAAATTGAGTAATGTTTTTTATCTTTACAGAAATTCGTGAGCAACCATCAGGACCACCACGTCGGGAACCCTCTTTTACGAATGATGCCGTTCGCACCGGCCGTATCATCGAGCGACAGCCTGCTGTCGGCCGCGCAAAGTGGACTGCTGCCGTCTATCGCCGCGTATAAAGGAATGCTAGGTGAGTATTTGTTCGAATGACTTTTTTTGCCGGATTCCGGGGATTCACTGATTAAATTGTTTCAATTTTTATATAATAAATTCAAAATATGTAAACCCCAGTGCGTTCGCATCTACAATAAGGTGGAATCTATCCAAATTTGGTGTGCAGCGTTTTTTAGGCAACAGTTTCAACAGTGAATCCCCGGAATCCGGATTTTTTTTTAAACAACCCTACTGTACAATGTGTACAATACGTTATAGAGCCAGAGATGATAACGTGGATTAGATAAGTACATCGTTATGGTAATCGATTTGCTACCGACGTATTGATGAACTGTATCGTCATACGCTTAGCGTATGCTATATAATCTTTTCGAAACTTGAAAAGCATTACCGTTTCTTTATTGGTCTGTTCGATTAAATATACATTAACGCAATTTGTTTAGCTGTTGACTTTGCCTATTATATCACCGCATGACGTCAGATAAAGTGTCAACCATTAGTCTTATTGCGATTTTGACAATGGCGAATCCGTGGCAGAGCCGGACAACGTGAAAATTTCGACTTTTTCAGATCAGGATTAGAAATGTAGACACATTTTTCCCAAATTAGATTAGAATTAGAAGGACACCCACACATTTTTTTCCTAATCAAATTAAATTGAATTAGAAGGATATTTATCTACAGTTTTTCCCAAATTGGATTAGAATTAGAAGGATATCTACACAGTTTTTCACAAGTTAGATTAGAATTACAATGATATCTACAGTTTTTCTCCAAATTAGATTAGAGTTACAATGATATCTGCCCAGGTTTTGTCAAATTATATTAGAATTACAATGATATCTACACATTTTTCCCGATTAGATTAGAATTAGAAATACATCCACACATTTTTCCCAAATTAGATTAGAATTAGAAGGACACCCACACATTTTTTCCCTAATCAAATTAAAATGAATTAGAAGGATATTTATCTACAGTTTTTCCCAAATTGGATTAGAATTAGAAGGATATCTACACAGTTTTTCACAAGTTAGATTAGAATTACAATGATATCTACAGTTTTTTCCCCAAATTAGATTAGAGTTACAATGATATCTGCCCAGATTTTGTCAAATTAGATTAGAATTACAATGATATCTACACATTTTCCCGATTAGATTAGAATTAGAAATACATCCACACATTTTTCCCAAATTAGATTAGAATTAGAAGGACACCCACACATTTTTTCCCTAATCAAATTAAAATGAATTAGAAAGATATTTATCTACAGTGTTTCCCAAATTGGATTAGAAGTAGAAGGATATCTACACATTTTTCCCGATTCGATTAGAATTAGAAATACATCCACACATTTTTCCCAAATTAGAATTAGATTAGAATTAGCAAGACATCTACGCATTTTTCCCAAATTAAATTAGAATTACAATGATACCTACACATTTTTCCCGATTATATTAGAATTAGAAAGACATCTACACAGTTTTTCCCAAATTAGAATAGAATTACAATGATATCTACACATTTTCCCCAAATTAGATTGGAATTCGAAAGACATCTACACAGTTTTTCTCAAATTAGATTAGAATTGGAATGACAGCTTCATAGTTTTCCAGATTAAGTTACAATTAGAATTACTGAAACCGAAAATGCTCCGAAATTGAATTAAATCCCGAACTACGATGAATCAGATAAGAGTGGAATCTCATATGCACGCAGCAAATGTCTGTACAGCAATCATCGCTTGGTTTGCACTGTACAGTTTTAATTAGTTAACTGGAATCAACCTATAGCCTGATCGTATATGCAGCAGCCATACTGCGGCCTAGATTATATCGAAGCACGCAGACCGGTTCGGCGTCCTTGCGTAACCCAAACCTTTCGCGCGGCCATTGTCTCGCGATTTATAATTGATGAGCAGGCGAATTCATCGCGGTAACAAATGATAACTTGCATCCTCGCCGAACGGAAAAGACAACGATTTGTCATTCCCGCACACGCGCGCAAGCCCGCACAATATACTTCAACAACGGGGATCATTTATCAAACCAACCCATGCCTTCGATGTTGGATTTTTTAGGTTGATTAATATATTGATATTGAAATAAACCGTAATATTTTCGGCAGACATCGTCAGTGTTATTCGTCAAACTAGCAGAGAATTGAAAAGACATTGCGTGTCTAGTTATTGGAAGTTTTCTACCGCCAAGAGAAAGAGAAAAGTGGGTAGCGCATAGAGAAAAGTGGGTACCGCATAGAGAAAAGTGGGTCGCCAAAAATGTTTACACCAAAAATCACTGTGTTTGCCAATATCTCTTGAACCTCTTCAGCCACGACTAAGCCAATTCGCGCGTTTGATGTAACTCTTGGAATTAGACAATCTGATACGAAAATTTTAACCGTAGACCCTCGCGAACAAGAGATAATTGGGTTGCAAACATTTTTTTATACCCCAAAACCATTATCAGCCAATATCTCTTAGACAGCTCGTAACTCTTGGAGTTATACAATCTTGTCCCAAAATCTTAACTGTAGACCATCGGGAACATGAGATAACTGGGTTGCAAAAACTCTTTACACCCAAGAATCACTGTATTTGTCCAAATGTCCATATCTATGAACAGCTTAAGGTATAGATGCCGTGACTTTTGGATATCGGCTGGAGATCTCGGGATCGTGGCTGTTTTATCGGTATCGGTTTTATTGGTATCGGCTGTAAAATCGGATATCGGTCTTGCTCTAGTTTAAACTGGCGCTGAATTCATTGGAAGAAAGTTTGCTTGATATTTATTACCCCGATAACAGACGAGTCTAATAATTACCTTAGATCGGACGGCGGGCCCATCAATCATAATCTTCGCGTAGCGCTCCCATTATGCGCGCCCGTTTTTATATTCGAGTCTTTTCGGAAGAGAAACGGTCAATTAATCATATTGTACTTTCGTGGAGTCGCGTGCCGGGTTTTGTTTTTGAAGAATATTCCGCGGCTGATCCCGAGCAGGTGGACTTTATTCGCGGAACAATGGCGATCCGTCATATTGCTGACTGAAAGATTGGAGGATGTATCGCGAACGGTTACTCCTGGCCGTTTTGTACCGCACTGATTGTGCTTTTATCGTAAATGAAGAAGGATTGGTTCTGTAAATTGAACGCGATGCGTACGTGTGCGCGTATCGCCTTAAGATCCGCGTTATGATGACCAGCCTATTATATAATTCTAGTTCTAAATTACACTAATTATAGCGGAATACTGGTAATCTAGTTTTAATCTACTTTGTGAAAGATTTCTACGCTATGATTATGATTTTAATCTAATTTCTGGCTTCATGAAAAAGCTACGTAGTGCGAGACGAGCCAAGCTTGGTTTGAAGACGTTTGTCATTTATGATAATGAGAATAATTTCAATTTTATTTGAAAAAGCTGAAAATACGCAATACCGTTTGCATATCAGCTCAGTAACTATCGCGGAATCCAGCGACATTGCTAAGCTAATACAACAATTGTTATCGCCACGCGCATTCGATACCACACTATGTAAACACGCCCGATGTTATTCGTTGTCGATATCTTGAACTTTGAGCCTGATAGAGGCTCGCAATGTATTTTTACCGGGAGCTAAAAGTTGCACTGCGCTAATATATCGAATTCAAATGAATTGTATATTCATATTGAAATGAGCCTGAATATCTTCGGCTGACACTCTTCAGGGGTAATCGCCAGAGAATTAGAAAGAATATTGTATATCAACAATCGTATCTTCGAGTTGATTTCAATATGAATAATATACTATCAAACTGTGCACTGAAGTTTTGCACCTCCAAGTGTATAGAACATATTGTCGCGAATGCATGTGATCATAAATCGCATCAGCAATGTGTTGAACGCAGCGTCCGTCAGATTGATGACATTGTGAATTATGAGACGCGCCTTCTGCCGACGCCATTCTCATAATTTGTTTACCTCTGCAATTTCCTGTTATTGTTATTTGTTCTCCATTATCGCAAGATGTACTACGGAGATAGGGGAATATAGTTCACGATAGTATCGACTGCTAAGCAACTTTTCCCTTGCAGACCCGTACACGCAAATGCTGGCCGCGTCTGGATTTGGACTCAATCCGAACCAGGTAAGCACGAAGCGCCGATTGGTCATATCTTGGTACATACAGAGTAGGGCTGTTCAAAAATAACTTTTTTTTTGTATATTTTACTGGCAACTTGATGGAATTGTCAGGTCACCTAAAAAAGTAGAAGTAAAAGTAGCCAAAACAACTGAAAACTGTCAAGTAGTCTAGAATCATAACCACATAAGGAAGTAGTGCGAGTTAAATCTACTTGAAGTACTTTGAGAAGTAGAAGTACTACTACTTCGTCACTGACTAACCTCTGCATTGGGGCTGTTCAAAAATCACTCTATCCCAAATTTGACTGGCTACTTGATAAAATTCTCAGGTTACCGAAATAAAACTGCGTACCAATTTTGGCTCAATTCCAACCAGTGGATGCGAAGTTATTATAGTAGAAAATTTAGGATTTATGTAATAATAATATAAAATTTGATCAAAATTTGCAAGATACCCCATGAAATTGTTTGGTTGTCTGAAATATCGACGCACAACAAATTTGGCTTCTAGAACCGAAATTATTCATGTTCAAAATTTAGGATTTCAAAACATAGTATTCACGGTGGGCAGATCTAGAGTAAATAACAAAATAATTTGCCATTGTAAATACTATTTTGTCCAAATCTAAAATTTTGCACTCCAATAACTTCGCTTCTACTGGTTGGTATTGAGCCAAAATTGGTGCGCAGTTTTATTTAGGTAAACTAACAATTTTATCAAGTAGCCCGCAAAATTTGGAATAAACTAATTTTTGAACAGCCCTTATACAGAGGTTAGTCAGTGACGAAGTAGTACTTCTACTTCTCAAAGTACTTCAAGTAGATTTCACTAGCACTACTTCCTTATGCGGCTATGATTCTAGACTACTTCTACTTCTATTCGAAAGTTTTCAGTTGTGTTGGCTACTTTTACTTCTACTTGAGCTGGAATGCTAACTACTTTGAGTCGTCAACCACCTTTGCTGCTGAGGTTATACATTTTCTATCGAAACCACCGTTTTCAAAAGCCTACTCTAAGTCTAAAGTCGCGTGTCACTTTTCAGCACCCTCTCATGATGCCCCACCCGGGCGCCAGCGGCCTGCCCAACACGGAAATGTCCGGACTGGGACTCTTCTCGCAATCTCTGCCGTCTTCGCACCTGTCTTCAAGAGCAGGTAATATATAGAGGGTTATGGGGCTATTACCCCAACCGTTGTGCTATCGTAACAGTGTTAATGACCTGAAAAGCTCAAATATACATCTCTTTTGCGCCTGCTAGGTAAACGATTGCATGTTTCGCGTGCAAAATAATTTCGTGTTTCTGAATCATGTCTATTCCGCAAGTCTTTGTGACGATTTTAGTGAAATGCAGTACTAAAAATATTCGTACCCTTGTAAAACTTGTTTTCGATGCATAATTACGGCCGATTTTAGACTCCAGTGGCAGAAATAAAGTACTGTTGAAGCTTTGACTATCGCTGATGAAACATCGTAGCTCCTCTCCTATCAGCAATAAATCAATCATTCATTCGCACAGAAGTCTCGTGCAGTATCTTGAAGGCACGACATATTCATGTTGAAATGAACCCGAATATTTTCGGCTGTCATTCGTCAGGGGTAATCGTCAGAAACTAGTAGAGAATTGAAAAGAACATTGTTATACGATTGCTGATTAACAATGTTCTAATTGTCTGCCGGTCGCTGACTATTACCCCTGACGAGTGTCAGCCGAAAATATTTGGGTACTATTCCATGATATATCAGGGATAGTCGTCAGCAACTAGTAGATTAATAGTAAGGTTATGTATGAACTATCCTTTTGGAAGCGCTGTTTCGGAGATTCGAGACTTTTTCAAAAATGCGACCTTATCTTCAACAGCCCTGAAAGGTCCTCAGATCGCCTCCAAACCCAGCGTGTCCACATTGATCGACCAGTCCAAGCTGAAATCGGCGGACGCCGCAGACTCGATCTTCGCCACGTCGTCGAAACAAGGCCGCTCGCAGTACCGCAGAAACAGCGCGGCCAACTCGGCCGAGCAAAAGACCAACCACCGCCCGCGATTCTCGCCCGAACTGCAGCGCAACAGGCAAGCCAGCGCCGAGGAGGACGGCGGCCGGAAATCCGCGGACAGGAGACAGTCGCATTTCGATTATCAGAGCATCTCCAATTCGAGATTCTCGAAGAGCCCGCTCGAAGCGAGACAAGACGCGCGGAAGTCGCCGAAAAGCGGATTTCTCAAATCGGTGAGCTGTTGTTGTGATTATTACGGTAATTTAGCTTTGGGTGGGTACAGAATCTGACAACGAGAAATTTTCAGCGTTTTTAAATTAGATTAGAGCTACACATTTCTTTCCAAATTATATTACAATTAGAATGATAGTTCCAGTTTTTCCAAATTATATTACAATTAAAATTATAGCAACACAGTTTTTTTCCAAATTACATTCTAGCTAGAATTATAGCTACACATTATTTCCAAATTACACTAGCTTTAGAGTTATACCTACACAGCTTTTTCCTAATTAGATTACAATTAGAATAATAACTACACAGTTCTTTCCGAATTAGATTAGAATAAGAATGATAGCTACACATTTTTTTCCGAATTAGATTACAATTAGAATGATAGTTCTAGTTTTTCCAAATTATATTACAATTAAAATTATAGCTACATAGTTTTTTTTTCAAATTATATTCCAACTAGAATGATAAGCTACACATTATTTTTGAATTAGACTAGGTTCAGAGTTATACCTACACAGCTTTTTCCTAATTAGATTACAATCAGAATTATAGCTACACAGTTCTTTCCAAATTAGATTAGAATTAGAATGATAGCTACACATTTTTTTCCAAATTAGATTACAATTAAAATAATAGCTACACATTATTTCCAAATAGGACTTGATAAAGTTATGCATACACAGCTTTTTCCTAATTAATTTTCCTAATTAATCACAATTCCATTTGTGTGCCTTGGAATCAACTTTTATCAAAATACACCAACCAAAACTCTGTCAACAAAAGGAGTTCGTGTATCACCTAAAAATAGTACATTGAACGTTCTCTCATTCGAAATTTCATGCTGGTGACGTCATATTTTGTGATACGATTGTTGATATACAATGTTCTTTCCAATTCTCTACTAGTTGCTGACGATTACCCCTGACGAGTGTCAGCCGAAAATATTCGGGTCCATTTCAATATGAATATACTATTTAATTGTATAATTAGATTAGAATTGGTATGATGGCTGCACAATTTTTTTCCAAACTAGATTACAATTAGAATTACAGCTACACATTTATTTTCAAATTAGATTACAAGTAGAATTGTACCTGCACATTTGTTTCCAAATTAGACTAAATTTAGAGTTATACCTACACAGCTTTTTCCAAATTACATTACAATTAAAATAATAGCTGCACATTATTTCCAAATAGGACTTGATAGAGTTATACCCACACAGATTTTTCCTAATTAGATTAGAATTAGTATGATGGCTGCACAATTTTTTTCCAAACTAGATTGCAATTTGAATTATAGCTACACATATATTTTCAAATTAGATTGCTATTAGAATTGTAGCTACACATTTATTTCCATTTATTTCCATTCACATAAACACGAGAATGACAAATGTCTGTACAGCAAGCTTGGCTCGTTACGCATTATACAGTTCTTCTGCATAGCATTTTCAAGAAAACAGAACTAGAATTAAAATGAAAGCATAGACACGTTTCACGGATTTGATTAGAATTAGATCGCCGAAATCTCGTTCTAATGAGTCTAATTAGTAATTAGAATGACCTAGTCCTAGTCTGTAACACGCACTAACCAATTATGCCTAATATATTCAAAGTTATTCGTCCGTTATCACTTCCACGCAGCGCCAATGACAGGCCCATTAATCAAAACTCACGTAGGCTATACTTAAACTGTGCTGATTGGACGTATAATGCCTGTTAGTTAATGATTCTGCTATTTACCAGGAAGGCGTCTTAATATTCTTGCGCGGCCTGCGATTCTTACCTAGGCACCCGTTGGGAAATAGCACGGCACACCTTAGCCCACCCTTCTTACTCTGGGGGCTGACAGAAATAACTCACCTAGACCGCGTAGGCATAGTCGTACGGCTTGCGTGCGTCACAATATTCTAATTACTGCCCGGAGAAGAATCGATTATGGTGGCGTTGATTGTTTCAGAGAACAACTGGCGTATTAGCGAGTCTTGCCTTAACCTGACGCAGTCCCCGCGTGCATTGGTGGGGTTTACCGTTCATTATGTTAGCCGCTGTGGATGCATATACGCTATTGAAGAAAACATTTGGACAGCGATCAATAATTTTCGGCTTTTTATGATTAGATTAGTACTAGAATCATATCTACGCGTTTTTTTTCGAATAAAATTAGACTTGTGATCACTGAATTCTCAAAAACTTGGAAAGATCGCTCCGTATCAAACCAGAGTTATGATAACCACGAGAATGGTAAATGTCTGTACGCCGAGCTTCGCTCGTTTCGCACTATACGGTTCTCCTGTAGCCTTTTCAGGACACCAGAAATTAGATTAGAATTAAAATTAAACCATGGAAGCATTTCACAAATTCTTTTACCGCCATTTCGCTGTAATTAATCTAATTTGACAACTACGATTATCTAGTTTTCTGATCGTGCCATTTGGACTGTTCGAAATATATTTTTCCAAATTTCACCGGTTATCCAAATAAATTGTTAGATTTCCTTGAAAAAAAGGCTGCACACCAAATTTAGCCCAATTCCACCCGATAGAATGAAAGTGATTACAATTTGAAATTTCAACCATTTTATAAAATAATAGCATTTACGGTGGTAAATTTCGTGATGTATAGTTTTATAAATACCTGAAGGGAATGTAATGCCTTTTTAAGCGTTTTCATCTAGAGAAGGGTCTGTTAGGCCTGCCTACGTATTGCTATTAGTGGAAAACAACTGAAGACATTACCACTGTTGCAAAATATATATCATACGCAATATGCATACTAGCATACATACCGCATATGTACCCGTCACAGTATACCGATCATATACATAGCAACTAGGTCTGTAACGGAACAGCCTATAGTATCCAGAGCGCCGTGACACTCGAAACTTTTAATGAAAAGTAGCAAATTGCTTCGTGTTTTACAATATGTTTCTGTCATATTTCGCAAAGCCTACATTGTCGAGTCGCTGTATCTTTTTGTCGCGCTCCCGTCAGGGTTTATTATTCCTGGAATGCGCTTGTGTTGGCGCATGTTCCGAGCCACAATATAGGAAACAATAGCCAGGCGTCTGGCTTATATCCTCGCAATCAAATTGACAGCAACAAGCTTGTCACTTGCGCTGTCGCCTATTCTTTGCGGGCTTTGATGAACTTGATTGCACGCGCTAGAGCCGAATATCTTTTGTAACGCTGATACTCCAGTGCGGATATTCCCATATATTGCCATCTGTTAACTGCGTGTCTTGTAGCAAATCGAATTGGTGTTTATTGTGTACTTCCCGGCTGTTGTGTGGGACGAAAACGATTGTGGTAATGCGCCTTTGTACTAAACATAGTCTGGCGCTGAGAATTGATGGAGTCTGTCAGCGTAACGGTCAGAACTCTTTGGTTGAACATTAGGGCTCTTCAAAAATGACTTTTTTTCTCAAATCGTACTGGCTACTTGATAAAATTGTTAGGTTACCTAATTTAAGCCTACACACAAAATTCGGTTCAATTCCAGCCAGTAATCGCTTTGCTACAGGAGAAGAAAGTTTCTAATTGTTATATAAAAATAAACAATAAAAAATTTGAAAATTTTCTGTTAACCCCATGAAAGTGTTAAGCTGTCTATAGAAACGATCCTCACCAAATTTAGTTCAATTCCGACCAGTGGATGCGGCGTTATTACCGTCGAAAAATTTTGATTCGAATAAAATAGTATTTACGGTGAGCACAACTACAATAAATAAACAAAGAATCGGTCACCGTAAATACTATTTTATTCAAATCCAAATTTTTCGACGGCAATATCTCCGCTTCCACTGGTTGGAATTGAACCAAATTTGGTGAGCATCGTTTCTATAGACAGCCTAACACTTTTATGGGGTTAACAGAAAATTTTCAAATTTTTTATTGTTTATTTTTATATAATAAATATAAACTTTCTTTACCTGTAGCAAAGCGGTTACTGGCTGGAATTGAACCAAATTTTGTGTGTAGGCTTAAATTAGGTAACCTAACAATTTTATCAAGTAGCCAGTACGATTTGAGAAAAAAAGTCATTTTTGAAGAGCCCTATTGAACATATATCTGCATCGTGTTGATTGATATTTTGGAATTGTTTGCGATTGAAGCTTGTTGGCTGATCGCTTACAGTAGACTTGGTGACTAGATAATTCCACTTTTTAATTAGGCTAATTACAACGAAATGTCTGTAATCTAATTCAAATCTAATTTGTGAAATGTTTCTATACTTTAGTTCTAATTCTAATCTAGATACCACATTTGCCATTCTCGTGCTTGCGAAAATGAACTCTGGCGTCATGAACTGAATTTTAATTTTGTTTATTCCTTGCTTATTCGGGATAGCATTCGATTTCCAAGTTTTTGCGGATTCAGTAATTCTAATTCCTATCTAATTTGAACAAGTAAACGCTGTAGATATAATTGTAACTATAATCTCATTCGGAAAAGCTTGTTATCCACGCCTGTCAACTTCTTTAGATGTGTTGTGCTCTGAAGTCTCAAGGCAAGTTGGGCTGAGTTTGGTGATACACTGCATTGCTTTTAATGTTTTTAAATTCACATCAGTTGCTGACACGGCGTATTGCAATTAGCTTGTTAACCAACCACACTCCCAACGTACCAACAACCACAGAACGACGCGTATTGTTCGACCCGTCAGCAGGCCTAACAGATTTCTGTCGAAGAATTTCACCACCAAATAACACGATACAGCCCGCACTTTCTGGCCCCGCTGACAAGCGTAGTGCTTCCGAAATTTGTCGCGCGCCGCGCGCCGTGTTGTATTTCCTCATTCTTATCGGGATCGCTGATTGGCACTTATGACAGCATCGGAATCGCGACTTCTCGGATGTAAATTGTTGTTTTGACTCGTGACGAAGCTTTGTAGGATTGTAGACGCGTGTTAGGTGCTACGGGCGCGCGTGTACGGTTGTTTAGTCGCGGAAACGGTGGGTTTGATGGAAAGAAAAAATGAATTACAGTTGATTGTGTATAATCTCGCGATTGGCATATTCGCGCAAACCGCAATGCCTACAATTTCAATGGTTTGACATTTTTTGGGAAACGCGCATTTCCAGATACGGTGTTATGTTGAAAACCGAGTCCCCTTTTCGAACTTTTGATTTTTACACGTTTTTTGTTAAGATACGCGCAAATTGAATGCTGTTCGCGGTTTCTTTCAACGCATCCTGCTTTAGATTCGGTTTTGCTTCTTGCCGTGGTCTTGAATAGCGGAACATCAATTGAAAATGAATATTGTACGTTTCCCGCTATTCAGCGCCAACTTTCCATTCGCATTCCGAGTGTTTTTTGAGTGGCTTCAATCGTCGGAAAGGTAGCGTCCTAGCCCGATGCATACAAGCTCTATCGTTACTTGATTTCTGATGCTATTACCTCATGATATATATTGAATCGGGGCGTAGATGTTTTCCTTGGGAGTTGTGTGAAGATATCCTGTTTTAGGCCCTTATGCGGGATGCTATTGATCGTACAGTTGCCCTGTTATTCATGAAATCAAGGAGTATTCATACCGTAATTCCATAGGACTGTCTATGATTGTTGGCCTGTTTGTAGGCCTCAGTGATTCGATTCTGAATGAAGAAGTTAACGATATAACGCATCGTGGTTTATAGAATTACACATTGCAAAATCTTGGACCACACAGGGCACGCGTTTCGCTGTATATTCCGCGTGGAATTAACCAGAGAAACGACATGTTTAGTTGACTAATTACGCGGTAAACATTTGTCGGACCCGGTGACTAATCCGTCGTCCGAAAACTTATTCGATTATTGCGTCACGCGGCAGTTCAATCGGGCCGTGTCCAATGAGAATTTCTTGTTCCGAACAGTGTGATTTATGTTTTGCGGAAATTAAAAAATACCGTGGAGTGGTCATTTGTACTTTCGGAACACGGACGTCTTTGAAAAGCTACTCCGACATCCTTGTTTACAACAAATGACTATCCTGTCGACAGAGTCCAAACAAACATCTAAACACGGAGTGAATCAGGCTTTAGTAGTTAACCATAGGACAGTGGCACAAATCGCTTGGTCTGATTGTTTGCGCAGGGAATATCGACATCGTTTTTGCCCTACAATGATGCCGCGTGCGCTGTAAGGAAACATATCGCGACATAGGAACAAATTCAGTAACATGCTTTCTGTTTCTAAGCGGTGTCAGCTCGAAATCAGCGAGAGTAACGGTCTCATTCCAGCTGTAAATCGCCAGCGTACTTTATAAGTTCGATTATGTATTCATGCTTTGATAGCAACGTCCATTGGAAAAATACATTTAGGACATCTTGGACGACTTGAAAAACTCCTCTTGTGCAGTATTTCCAAGTTTTAAAAACTAAGTGTTCTAGGCCTGGTTTAGCCTAAAAGCTAAAAATTGTGAAGTAGAAGTTGTCTATAATAGTAACGGCGGAAATAGCTTAAACCACACGTCCTCATTTAAGAGGATTTGTCCGCTTTTTTTCGAGAAATGTAAAATGTCCTCCGAGGACGCCCAAATGCCCTCTTCCTAGGTGAATGTACATTGTACATTGTACAAAGACATCTAAAAAATGTCGTGATAGACGTGAAAACTGCATTTCGACGGAATCGATGGAAATTTAGCATGCAATTTACACATAAAACACCTAGCAATGCTAAAAGTCCGTCTTTCCAGCCGAAATCATTTCCAGAATCCGCTCAGGAGATGTCATCGTCTATAAATCCGCCGTAATACTCTGCAAATAAAATTATACATATACACGTTGACAAAAATATATTATTGGTGTCTGTTGCGGTCTACGGGCAACATTTGAGGACTTTTCCGAACCCAAATCCCAGATAGGTCTCGCGTGCAGACAAACTCCTCTGCGTGATGTCACAATCTGCATTATCCGCCTGACATTGTTATCAACAGTTGGTTTCCCCTTGTTAACAATACTGTGACAGAGACAAACGGTGTTATCACCTCTGCGCTATCTATTCGCGGGGTATATACGAGGTCACAATGATTTGACAATAAAGCTTAACACAATCGCTTTGTTCAAAGTTCAGTACACAACATGCAATGTCTGCCTGCTACTAAAATTCTTTATGCAAAGTCGACGAATTTAATAGGCGATGCGTGTTATACATGGTCTCAACTTTTAACTCCTTTCTCGTGGTATTTAATACACAGATGCGGCCAAAACAATCATCTTTGACACTTAAGTGGAATTGACACTCTCAGTCAATCACATATAAAAGTATTCCAGGCCAAGAATAATTAGTCAAAAAATCAAAACTACTTGAGTATGTATTGCAAGTAGGCGATATCTACTTGTTAGCAAACAGGCGCAACTTACTTGAGTAAACCGGAAAGGTAAAAGTACTCCTGTAACAGACAGACTTGGACAACTAGACAATTCTATTATTCATGTAATTGTAATGTAATCTTTGAAACGTTTCTTATCCTGTCATTTTTATTCTAATCTGGTTTTGCTGAAAATGTTACAGGAGAGAAATGCCGGTTTCCTGAAATTCTAATTCTAATGTAATTTTTGAGAAGTGTTTCCATTTAGTAATTTCAAGTCTAATCTGTTTTTGGTTTCATGAAAACGCTACAGGAGAGCTAGTGCGAAACCCGCCAAGCTTTTTGTACAGATATTTGCTATTCTCGTGCTCGTGACAATGATATCAGATTTGATACGTAGTGAACTTGGTTTTTGTGTATTTTTTCAATTTAAAGGTGTTTGGGGAATACAGTAGTTCTAATTCTAATCTAATTTTGTGTAATTTGATTGTCCAGACATGGTAATACCAGCCGTGAAACTTTGTAATATGCAAGGTGGTATCCATCAGACTGGTCTGTACAAGCGATTTCTTTTCGACACCAGCTACCGTGTTTAACCCCGCAGAAAGGCCACCTTTTGTTTTGATAAGGTTACTGAAACACGCCTTTCCGACACCGCTCTCGAATTTACCCGAACATTATTAATATGAATATATTATTCAATTGTATATTGAAGTTCTGTGCCTACAAGAAGCTCTTGAAATATCGCGGGGGAAGCGTACCGTACAGAGAAAAACACGCGAATTTTCTCCCGGGCTACGATTGTTTTCCTTCGCGGTGGGTGAAACCGCCCTTTGTGACACACGTACGCGTGTCTCAGAGCTCGCCGATATCAAACAATATCGCGGAAAGGGAAATCCGAAATTTATGTCGCGCAGCTGCGTCGCGTTAATACATCGAATGTGTCTTGTACAATGTACATTGTTTGAGTCTGGTGAGAAGCGGCTGGCGCGGTGTGACAATGTACACAGAATCTTCGCGTTCCGATGTATCTCGGACAGCTAGATAATTCTATTCGTTTAATTAAACTGATTTGGGCGAAATTACGGTATTTCAGATTCTAATCTGGTTTGTGAAATGTTTCTATAGTCTCATTTTAATTGTAATCTGGTTTTCCTGAAAATTCAACAGGGTAACTGTGTAGGGCGCAACGAGCCAAGCTTGCTATAGAACTTTGACATTCTCGTGCTTAAAATAAGTAAGTCTGATTTGATATGAAGTGGGCTTGATTTGCCTAAAAAAACTGAAAACTGTTAAGATTTTGGAACGGATCGTAGAACTCGAAGAATTACATCAAAAGCGCGCATTGGCTTAGCTGTGGCTAAAGCCGTTCGATAGATATTGGCAAAAAAGTGATTAGGGGGTATAAAACGTTTTTGCAACCCGTTTTTTTCTCTATGTTCCCGAGGGTCTGCAGCTAAGATTTTGGTATCAGATTGTATAACTCCAAGAGTTTCATCATAGGCTTATTCCTTCCTAAAGCCGTTTAAGAGATGTTGGCAAATATAGTGATTTTGGGGTAGAATAAGAATTTTTGAAACCCATTTTTCTCTATGATCCCGAGGGCCTACACTACAGTTAAGGAATCTCCAATTCCTTTTTGCAATGTATTTCTTATTCTATATAAAAACGATACCTTGTAAAGTCAGTGTCACGTCACTATAGTTATTAAATGCAAACCTTCACAAGGGCCTACATCGGATTTGCGATACGCATATTTTGCAAGCATGTTGAAATCTCGGTATATTGGCAGCGTTACCTGGAACTTTGCTTGCAAGCCTCGTCCGGTCATGATAATACATTGTCGTTCTAATTCAGGGAGATCGTAAACTCGCTTTCTTTGTTGCAGTAAAATCTCGAGAATTCAAATTCGAAAATTTCACGATTCTTGATGTCATGTTTACCAGCGCGGTCTTGAGATATTGCGAAGGCGTTCCGCGTATGCGCGCGGCTCCAATATTCAAAATCGTTCTCGGAACGCGTGATGCCGATTTCGGAAAGGACGTAGTTTATTTTTGTCCTTGATGTTTTTGCGGCATATACACCGACTCATGATACACAATACACATACACATGATCTGCATGATGTGCTTATGCCGCTGGACAAGGAAGTGCAGATGTAGCCTTTACGGCTTTCTAAGTCATGCACCACCCCTCCATGCTATCCCAGTAATGCATGAGCGCCAAGCAGGGAAGCCATGGATACCAGTGTTACTAATCAGGTCTTCGGTCTGACCCGGCCGGGAATCGAACCCACGATCTACCGATCAAGAAGCCGGACGCTTAACCATTACGCTATCTTGATCGGTAGGTAGTCTTACACAAACGGGTTAGATGTATATTTTCGCTTAGAAGTCCCTGCCTGATTCATGATTGCCAGTTCGATTTTGAAATGTCCTAGCCATGTGCTAGCTAAGATATGTCACCTCGCCATTGGCATGACCTACTAACGTAGGTTTGGACAACTCAATAGTTGTAGTAGTGTAATGAGGCTAATTAGAGCGAAATGCCGGTGATATAATTTGTGAAATGTTTCAATGTTGTAATTTTAATTCTTATCTAATTTTTGCTTTTCCTAAAAATGCTACATGAGAATTGTATAGCGCGAAACGAGTTTTCGCGGATTTCGTAATTCTAATTGTAATCGGATTTGGAATAAAATTGTCGCTGTAATTCTAATTCTAGTCTAATTTGGAAAAACTGTAACTATGATTATAATTCTAGTGTAATTTGGAAAAACATAACTATAATTCTAATTCTAATCTAATTTGGAAAAAATTGTTGCTATAATTCGAATTCTAGTCTCATTTGGAAAAACTGTAACTACAATGGTTGCATTTCTTTCTAGTTCGGAATATAATTCAATTTCAAGATTTTGCGGATTCAGTAATTCCAATTTTACTCTAATTTTCGCGGTGTAGGTGTCATTCTAATTAGTATCTCATTTTGAAAAGCTGATTATTTTCTAGCTATCCGATTCTGTCATGAAAATTGTACACTGTATAGCTGGACGTGTCAAATTAAAAATGCTAACACTTGATTGCAGCTAAGACGCGATTCAAACGTGTCGCTGCGCTCCGTTACCTAGTATTACGAGACCTTATTATGCGCGCACTGCAAGGTACTTTACGGTGCGTTTCCATGACAAAGTACATCATGTCGCGGGCGACGTGTGTTTGACATGTGAATAAAGAAAACGCGACTTTGTTTGATTGAAGGCAAATTTGTGACATTTGGCCGCGGCCGTAATGCGATCTGTCCTGCAGCAGAATTGCATATTGTGGACTATTTGGTCGTGGAAACCAATATGGCGTATTATTCCCTCAATTTTACCGGTTCCGCGCCCGATTCCAGCGTGTAAATAACATTATCGTGTTTCATTTTGTGATGAGATTGGCATTAAGACTGCGTATTATTAGCTAGATTGAAATTTTCAGTCATTAATTGCATTGGTTTTATTTTACCTGTGAAGGTTCTGTCAGTGAAGTGTAATACAGACATAGTCGACCTTTTGTTTCGTACAAACAAAAACGAAATCTGTGAAGTACAAGTAAGTTACAAGTAAAACACTGACCACCTCTGCGTAGAACTCACCCAAAAATACGAAGCTCCAAAAACAATTTTTCAATCGGAACGTTTCGGACGACGCATTGACCGCGTGGTTTGTGACGCCATAAATGCACCGAAGACCTGTTTTAGGCATAGGCAGTGTGTGACCAACGCTTGTGGAATTATGGAGCGGCAGTTCTGAATTCCTGGAATGATTTGGCAGTTTTACAGCTTTCGGTGCGAAACTGACGCTGATATTTCATTACGTATGTTTGGGTCGGCATCCGCTAACATAGATTTGCGATCAAGTATTTTCAGCTCCTTGGAAATGACTTGCAAATTGCAAATTTAAGCATAAACGCATACAAAACGCGATGTCTGGTCTCGCGATTGTGAAGCATTTTATTTGACAATCAAAATTCGACAAATAACAACAGTTTCTGCTCTTATATTAGCTTACGAAAAACGATGGCGCCCGATTTTATAAGGGCGATAAAATTTTGAAAATTTCAAAAATCCAAAATTAACCCGAAATGCAACCGCGCTGTTGCTCAAAAGCTAACGTTGGAAACTTGACATGTTCTCATCAGACATGGGGTAATCGCGATTAGTAATCGTAATCGATTACGACGATTACAGCATTTTCAGGTAATCGTAATCGCAATCGATTACATTCGAAAAAAATCCGAAGTAATCGTAATCGTAATCGACTACTTCCAATATTTAATCGATTTCTTAGTGGAATAACGATTACTTTTAATCTGTACGTACAAGAACTATGACATAAACTGAACATTCGTGAACAAGGAAGAGGCCAGGTTGAGGTTAGTGATATCACAAACGTCTGACTTCCAATCGTCACTGCTCATTATTACGTCAGAAGTATTAGCTTTGATCGTCATTGCGTAAGAAGTATCCACACATAATATAGAATGAATGCTTTGTTGCGCCGATAGCAGACGATATATATAAACCTAAGACCTTAGTAGCTTTCACATCCTATTTAACGTCCACTTGCGGATGAATATAACTTTCTTAGTTACTTATAGATATATAGAAGATAGATATTCGATGTAGGCCTACATTGTAGTGTAGTTGTAAGAACACACGCCATGCAGTATATCAGGTTATCAATACACTCCACACACCACTACCTCGTAGCAGCATAATAATCACCATTCTTACTATATTTTCAAATACTAACTTATGTATTTAGGTTTGGTTATGCCTATTTGAACGCAGTTTGACCGTTGCTGCTTGGCGAGCAGTAGGCCTCGCCAATGTATGTTGGCATACTTAGCTACGTACATCGAACAAAGATATGAAATTTTGTACTCGTCAAATGAGACATTACGATTTCCACAACGAAACAATAAAAATCAACAGCTGCTGATATTTATCATATTTTCATATGCCTCTACCTGAAACGGGTTTCATCGTTATTTCGCAATTTTCACTCAACATATGGCCCTGTCGCCATAGCTGCTTATACACCATGTTAGCGTGGGTCTAGCTAGAATCAGAACCAAAACAAAACAATTCGCCCACCCCCCAACTCCAAACGTTTGTCTTGGTTCCCCATAGGGTGGTCACTTTTAAAGTTGATGACTGAGTTTCGTCAATAATATTGGTAATTGCATAATATTACTATTCATTAATGATCCTCTCTCAGCCCCCGATGGTTACATTTACCGGTAGAGCTGGGGGCACGTAATTCATAGCTATAATATCTGGTATCATTGTTATAACTTTAATTTATTATAAGTTGTTAATTCGTGACCTCCCGTCTGTAATATAATCAAAAGATATTGTAGTCGCCCAAACGTAGCAGACTAATGACTCGGACGTGAAACGAACAGTGTGCGTCGCACACACAGATTGTCATGTCCTAATTCCTCTGTGGGTGCCCCGGGTGACATTTGTAATGTGACGCTCAGATTGGAAGGACAAAACTATATATTCGTCACGCCCATCCTGCGCGGCTATTGATGTGTACCCAACATTTCGGTAAGGTTCTTTCTTTGGTAGCGCACTTTGTGAAGTCGAAAGTTGGCCGAAACTGCATAGTATATGTCTTTTGGTGTGTCGTGGCTCGTTAATGGCCGGCACCGAAATGCCTATAAATATTGCACGTTTCGGGGAGAGGTATGCATTTCAAAATCAAGCTACATAGAGACATTAAATCGCGAAGCTCGAAGAACATTTTAAAGTTAATTAAATCTCTCGAAAATACTCTATATAATTTATGTTGATTTACGAAATACTTTTGAGTCCCCTACGACCTCGCTCCCCACCCCCGTTGAGTGCGATGAATCGTCCGCTATAAAGCTGGGCAATGGGTACATTATGACGCAACAAGCAAATGATGTATCATTTATAAAGAAAGTTGTAATCTCGTTAGGCATTTTCATCGCATCCTTATTGTCTTCAATATATATTCTAAAATTAGTTCTAAGAAGCGAAATGAATGTAATCGTGAGTAATCGTGATTACTTTTGCAATATAATCGTAATCGTAATCGACTACTTCCTGATTTTGCTGTAATCGTAATCGTAATCGCGTGATTCAGAAGTAATCGTAATCGCAATCGATTACATTCATAAAGTAATCACCCCATGTCTGGTTCTCATTGTTCTCATTTGATAATACTCGTGTTATACGCGGTGCCATTGCTTCGTTTTTTTATTTGTTAGCTGCCATGATGCTGCCTAATGTACGGTAAATTGTGTGGTCGAAATTTAACAAGATTTTGTGTAAGGAATCTACTTAACTTTCACATATAACTGGTCTTAAACGAGTTGCAGAGTACTTTTAGAGAGTTTGATACATTACTCGCAGCCTTGAGATGTCCGCCAAGTCCAACGTATACCATGGACTCTAATACGGCGCCATGATAAATTGCGTTTCAGATTTTTAATGGATTAAAAGTTTTATGAGTGATTTCTAGGGCAAGTTTTTGCAACTTTTGCAAGTTTTTTTTACAGCTTCCGGCAGCTTCCTAAATACTCGTAAGTTATGTAGAATGCTGTGTTAAGCTGTTTGAAGGAATCTTATAGCGCAACTTTTTGCAACTTTTGTCCATGTGTTTTCATGCAACTTTTTCCAACATTTTGCAACTTTTTCGATTTTTCATGAAAGTATTTTAGATTTTGGTGAAATACGCGGCCAAATTCGACTGAAATACCGTAAATCAGCACTGAAGTAACGCTCTTGCGGGTATTTCGGGAGCTGAGCCGGAAAGTTGACCGAGTCAACCGAGCAAAACGTGGTCTTTTAGTGCAACTTTTGTGACTAAATAAATGCAACTTTTGCCAAAAAGAAAATGCAACTTTCCACGGATTTAACTGCAACAAAAACTTGCCCTAGTGATTTCTCTATAAGGATATTGAATGTATAGAATCGTACAATATTGAGGTAACCGCCAGAACCGTTGCCACTGTCAAATGGTTGATGACCACTGGCCTAGTTCTAAACTGCAACTTTTGAACCATCGATGTAAATAAGACCTTCAAGTCGCTCGGGATTCGATAGAGTGCCTTATATAGCTTTGATCGGCAACTTCCATATCTACCGAGCGTTCTGTTATTGTTTTCCACTTGAAAAAGGTATAGATGAAGCCGTAAGACTCAGCCGAGCGTTGACTCTAACTGCTTGCTCTGCCCTGAGAAAATAACTACCATTACATCAACCACGATAAGGACAATCGCCTGGGAACAATTCGCGTGACATTGGACAGAAGCGCACGAAATGAGTCGGCAAATATTCTCCGACCGATAACGACTTACTAATTGTTCCCGTCGAGATTAGGCGAAGCTATCGTGTCGCGTTAAGTCACAGCTACCGACCACCGCACTTGATTTCCGAAAGACAACGTTATATATGCTAAGTGTATGTGTCGATAAAGATACGCGGAGGCCTACGCTTTCATTACAATAGTTTGTGTTATCGCATGTCGCGACCATTAGTCTTCAAAAGTAGCGATGCCAGACTTGGCCAACTAGAGAATTCTAATCTAATCTGTGAAATGTTTCTACATGCTCTCATATTAATACTAATCAAATTTGTGGTTTTCTTGTAAATATAAAGGAAAAACTGTACGGTACGAAACGAGCCAACCTAGAAACGAGACATTTGTTGTTCTCTTGCTCGTGATAACGAACTCTGATTTGAACTGAACGTGACCCAATATCAAAGTTTTCTCGAATTCAGTAATTATAATTCTAAATTAATTTCGAAACAAACTCTGTAGTAGGGTTGTTCAAAAATACCTTTTTTCCCCGAATTCCGGGGATTCACTGGTTAAATTGTTGGGTTGCCTACAAAACGCTGCACACCAAATTTGGCTCAATTCCAATCAGTAGAAGCAGACTAATTGAAAATTTTGAATTTATTATAAAAATCTTGAAAAAATTTCAAATTCTACTGTCAACCCCATGAAATCGCTGGGTTGTCTACAAAAACGACGCAGCTGAAAATTTTCTGGACCTGCCCATCTCCAAGCGATACCTTGCGTTGGCTACAGTATATTCTAGAACTGTGTAACATAAACTGAAACGGCGTAATTGATCGTTTTAATTCGCTTTTTCTACGCGAGGCATTGTACGATCTGAAACCCGTTTCAAGATAACAGACTGATGGTTTTCAGGGCTTTGACGTCATTTTGCCACACTCAAGTAGCCCTATTGTTATATACACCCGAAATAAAGCGCGATGATTCACTCGGGGCGTTGCCCCCTATCGTGGGATTTTCGATTGTGTTACCTGCCGATAGCAGTCCATTGTCTTGTATGCTGACCGTTCGATAAATTACCTGTACGAGTGTACAATACATATCTATCTACAGTTGTAGTTTTCAGAGTATAATTTCAATTCTAATCAGTGCATGCTATCTGATCATTTTCGTCATTGAATTTGCGAAAAAATAATTGAACAACTACTAATGAATTTGTATTATGTCTTATTTAGATAGCCTGACTTGCACAGTGTCAAAACCATGCATTATTAGCGATAAATTAACGATGCTTTTATGTCTACAAGTGTAATTTTCAGAGTATAATTTCAATCCCAATCAGCGGATGCAATCTGAATTTCTGTATCGTTCATTTTCCATCAGTCGTTTTCCTGTAAAAGAAACCCATTTTAGATAGTTTGACTTGTAAAGTATTTCCATTGACAGGCAGTGACACCCGCACAATGCGTAGTCGTCGGAAAGTCATGTTCGTAAATCGAGGCGCTTAAGAGCCGGTAGCTAAGCGTCGTTATTGTCGATATCATTCCCACGGTACCGCGTAACAATATTGCTTTGTCAAACTGGCGCGCTAGATTAAGAAACTGGAAAATGATGTTGCACGGAAACCACAACCGCTATTGTTACCCTTAAATCCGCCACGCAGCCATTATGCGCCCGTCACGCCTTACCAAACCAGCCAGCAACACTTAAAGATTGTGGACAAAACACGGTCAAGTACCGCACGATCGTGATATTGCCGTTTTGAAATCATCCCTGCACTAAAACCTTTTTTGTTGCTAAGCCTAGTCGAGCCATATACACATTACAAAGCGTACGAAATTACACTCTTTCATTGTGTAGGCCTCGTAAAAGTCGATTTCACTCGATACTGATGGGTTTTGACTTTTGAAAGTTACACTTTACCTTGTAAAAAGGGTTCACGCTCGTGTGTATCTTCTTGAAGCGGCGTTATCGATATTGTGTTTACTGTAAGCAACAAGGCGAGCTTTATTTAGTAACTGCGCCAAGCTATTATAGCCAAACGCGGGTTACGAACGTTCGAAATTAACTGAGAAAGTGTCCAAAGCCGTCGCCGACAAAAGGTTGTTACTAACAACAATCGTCAGGAAATGAAATATCCAGCTGTCGACTCGTAGCGCAATCATTAATTCATTACGCCGTAATGGACTTGTGGATATGTCACGAATTTCGAGCCTCTTGTTTCATCTAGTCGACAATTCATACAGAACACTTATTATTAGGGCCTGGCCGAATTATTATTATCCTTTCCTTTGAAACTCGATTAGAATTAGAATTACCTAAATCACATACTTGGAAATTGACTTCAATTCAGTATTTGAAAGATATGCAACAAAAACCGGATACTAAAATGAGGGCATACAAATATTTAACAAATTAAACTAGAATTATCGCTAGTCCAAGCCTGGTTCTCAGTATTTGTTTAGGCTGCGTCGTTGTTGCTCGCGTATGACGTAACGATGTCATAAATCAAGCGTGACTCTGTTGTCATCTCGGAGTTGTAGGCTGTAGACAGGTGCGCACAAAGAATGCCAAGTTTTTCTTTGTGTTATCATTGTTGTCGCAGTAGGTTTTATCGCGAGTGCGCGATTTGCGAGTATTGCTTGATTTGTTTATTCTGCAACGCGCGGCCTGCGTCCGGTAGTGTTGTTAACTGTAAGCTAGGCTTTGACAACGGGGCCGTTCGAGCACCAATTGTTGCTTGCGAATTCATTGTAACAGTTTTTATTGTTCGCCATAAGGGGCGCGATGCCACTTGAGTGTGCGATACAATGTGGAGAAGTTATTATTGGGAATAATATTGATGGCCTGCGTATGCAGTGTCATTGTTTCCGATGAGTGCCGCTGTGCGGCACAAAAGGGGAAATGCTTCGAGAGGCGAAAAATTATTCAGCCCTCGACAATGGAACTCGAGCTAATCGACGATTGTTATCCGGAATCGCGGCAGGCCGCGGTCGAGAGCGATTGTTCTTCCGCGAGAGTTTCGTGACTCCTGCCTTTTGAAGAGCTTCTTGGAGGCTCAAAAATTCATATACGATATTGAAACAAACCCGCATATTTTCTGCGGACACTCGCCAGAGATAATCGTCAGCAACTAGTAAAGAATTAGAGTATGGTAATGTAATGCTTGCGGAAGCCCACGATGTCACTTTACAGACAATATTCTCATGTGTTGTATAATCTGGTGGCGCTTATGGAATGCAAATAACTATTGTAACTGCCCGTAACGCAGATACCGTACATTATTACATACAATGGGTAGTTGCCAGGCGCGTAACTCGCTGTGCGCAATTATTTGACCGCAAATAGCCGAGCTACAATCACAATACGAGCCGCGTGACTCTAAAAGCCTGTAAACAGCTACCGATCCAGATCTAGCGCGTGAGACAAAGGATTGTTTTCTCGTAACAGGAACGGCCGCTGAATTTGTCGCAGAGGCTGGAAGAGGAAAAAGAGAAAGCGCACGCTCTCCACTCGCAAAACAGGAGATCGCCAGAACGGCAATACGGTAATTTTGATCTTTGCCATCATCTCGTGGCGGCAATTTCACGCCAGCACTACCACATACTTCTAATCTAATTAGAGTGAAATGCCGCTAATCTAATTAGTAGAATGTTTGTATGCTCACATTTTGAATTTAATTTTTGGATTTCCTGAAAACGCAACAGGAGAAATGTTTAGTTCGAAACGACACAAGCTCTCAGTACAGATAATCTCGTGCTACTGAAAATGAACTCTTCCGTATTCAGTAATTCTAATTCTGATGTAATTTAGAAAACAAAACTGCAGCTATCATTTTAATTCTAATCGAATTTGAAAAACAAGACTGTTTAGCTATGATTCTGATTTTCTAATTCCGGCCCAATTTGGAAGAAAAAATGTATAGCTATCATTCTAATTCGTATATTACTTCAATTCTCGAGTTTTTGCGAATTCGGTAATTTTAATCTGATTTGGGGAAAAAACTATTTAGCTATAGTTCTAAATTTCTAATTCTAATCCAATTTGGAAAAAAATGTGCAGCTGTGATTCTAATTCGGAACTTACTTCAATTTTCAAGTTTTAGCGAATTCGGTAACTCTGATTCTAATCTAATTTGGAAAAAACTGTTCAGCTATAATTCAAATCTAATTTGGAAAAAATAGTTTAGCTATAATTCTAGTTATAATGTAATTTGGAAAAAAGATGTTTACCTCTAATTCTAATACTAATCTATATTGGAAAAGCAGAAACTTTCATATTAGTCTCACTCTCTGTTTTTTTTTTGTCAGACGGCGTCATGACACAAGACCTGCTGCTGGCCCACGGGTTCAAAGCCATGGAGCAGTCCAATAAATCGCACCCACTGTTGCCGGGAGCTTCTTCTAACAAGGTAACATAGTATTGGCTATCAAATCCTGAAAATACAAGAGTCCTATCTTTATTTCCGCCTTTTCAGACCGTGAGCTTGTTGCAAAACATGTTCCCCGGCGCCACAAACCCGGCTGACATTCACAACTACCTCAAGTCTGAGTCTTGCAAGCGTGAAAATGGTTAGTATGCTTGTCGCTTTATAGATCTGTGTGGGAATTAGTGAAATATCGCGCGTTCTTTTAGATTCTTACACGCAAGGATTGAGGACATCTCCCGGAAGACAGAGTCCTGGGAAGCAATACGGTAGGCACTGCTTTTCAGTGCTTCTTGTCATATTCAAATACATAAGATTACCAGGGATGGTCAAACTAGTCAGCTTTTGTACTCTTGTAGAAGTAACAACATAAATTTCTACTACTTGAGTGCAATTAAAAGTAGCTATGCGCAATAAGGCTGTTCAAGAATAACTAAAACTAAATAATAATAAAATAATTGAGTATAAAAACGTGCTAAAAGCTCCATTTCTCTCTCAGGCGAGCTGTCTTCTGCGGACTCGCGAGCGTACCGCGAAAAACGCGACGGCCAGCACATCAAGCGGCCCATGAACGCGTTCATGGTGTGGGCCAAGGACGAACGGAGGAAGATCCTGCAGGCATTCCCGGACATGCACAACTCCAACATCAGTAAAATATTAGGTGAGAAACGTAAGCCGGGAAAACATTAGATATTGAGGCCATTGCTACTTAAATAGATTAGAAACTTATAATACTCAGAGGCAGTCATCAACAATCATATCACCGAACATTCTAGTTTACCGCTTGCTAAATGTCTATTATGTCCATGGTTTAGGAGCAAAGTGGAAAGAAATGTCGAACGTGGAAAAGCAGCCTTACTACGAAGAGCAGGCTCGTCTCAGCAAGCTGCATTTGGAGAAGTATCCGGACTACAAATACAAACCTCGCCCCAAGAGGACGTGCATTGTGGATGGCAAGAAACTGAGAATATCAGAGTACAAGGTGAGCTAAACAGATTGATTAATTTCTCCTGTGTAATCTTTAGGTAATTATGATTGGTGCTTGAATGGTTCGCATTTAAAATATACTAATTTCCCTCAGTTTTAGCAGTTTCTGGTCGCATTTTCAAGTACCAGTACCAATAGACGATATCCCAATAGTGTGGTACTTTACTATTCTTCGAAGTTATAATTAAATGTCGGTATTGGCCGTCTGAGTCTCGAGTCCTATGAATAGGTTCGAGTCATGCGCAATGACTCGAGTACAAGTCGAATCAATACACAGATTGACTCGAGTCGAGTCATTTCCGTATTTTGAGAAAATGACTCGAGTCGAGTCATAAGAAAATCGTGCTTGAGCTGCCAGTCAATTTTTACGTTTGTAATTCTAACCACAATGTTTTTTCGTTCAGGCTTTGATGCGTATGCGACGGGCCGACATGAGGACCGGGGTCTACCCCACGAACAACCCATCGCCGCCTCCCAATTCCTACCCATCCCCGCCCACCATGGTGTCATCACTGTACACATATCCGACGCCCAATTCAAAGGTAGGTGTCTGGAGATATTTTGGTTTGATCCAGTACAAGTAGAATCCCACAGTTTTGCCTAAAAACTGAAAGTTATCAAAGAGAAGTACTCTAAAATCCTAAAACTACTTCTACTTTACAAAATTCAAAGTTTAAAAAGTTTGTTTGGCCTGAAAAAGTGTTACGTTGATTTGTGAATACATCTATTTCTATTTTCAGTCGCTGGCGTCCATGTCCATGAGCGGCTTGACCCACTTGGCTTCGAGCGTTGGGTCCTACGGAAGACCCAATTCCGACGACGAATGCCGGGACAGGTCGACCCCTCCTTCATGAAACAAGATTTGTAGCCGTCAAATTTCCTTGGTGACACCACAAGTCCAGTTGTGCTGCGTTGCCGGTCCTGCTGACCAGGTCGGAGGTGATAGTGGACAATGCGGCGCGTTTCGTAACCGCCCTGTATGTACTGTTCCATAAGTGAGCGCGTTATCGCTTGAGAAACTCGACGGGGCCGAGAATTTCGCGCAAAATATATTTGGTGCTTCGAAATATTTGGGGTTTTTATCCTCGTTTTTTGCGTTTGTTCTGTCGCATTCATCAATCGTACTATACGCTGCAAGCACAGTAGATCTTTTTTATTAGTTTTAGATTGCTGGTAAATCGCTGCTTTTCTTTGAATGTCACAAGCTCATGTCTTTGTAAAGCTTTGACATACAGCCTACCCTAACCTATACCCTAACCCTGTCTATTTAAAGCTTTGACACACAGGCTCTAAGTCGAGCTTGACTGTATCAATGGGTAGGATTTTCGCGGATATATTACGCTATATGTAATCCACCTTGCCGCAATGTATACTTGTTTATCATCGACAATTTGTGTGTCGTGCTATTCTCCCTACACGAAACCGACACAGACGTGGTCAAACTCGCTAACATTGGTACTCAAGTAGAGGTAACTCCAATCTACCAGAGGTCAAATACTCAAGTTATCATTCTTAGTACTCGAGTAGAAATAGAAATAAAGTCACAAGTTTCTACTGAAGTGCAAGCCAGTCGAGCAATTAGGCTAAACCTGCTCAAGTATAATAGAAGTAGCAATTTCTGAGTAAGTGAAAAACTAATTATTCTAGGCCTGCTTTTCCTGTCAAGTAGAAGTAGAATCTAAAAAAATAACCGCTTGGTCAAGTACTGGAAGTAGTTAAAACATGCTTGAGTACTCCCAAAAAGTACAAGTACTTGCTAATGACCGCCTCTGACATTGATTAGGATCAGCCATTTTCTGTCGTCCTTGCAATATAGAACTATTCCAATCGCATTACACAAAGCCATTTTGTCTGTATGGGTCAGGTAGCGCGAACGCATATTGTTCATCATATAATGGAAAATATATTGCCACTGATTTCGATGATCACAACGCCACCTGCAACCTTAAACCGACCTCTATCGCTAGTCCAAAGCTGCTTCGTCGTCTTGCCTCTTGCGATACGCTTCATGACGTCACAATCTTCAATCTGCCTACACATAATATAAAGCCTCGACAAATAATTCAACCATTTTGTACAAGCATACTCTAAACTTGAAAAGTCATGGATTGAATTTGCATTATATGCCCGTTTCTTCAAAGGTGAATAACATATACGACCGACGAAATGCGACATCGCGACACACAATCATTCTACTAACGACGCGTATTACATTTGAGTGAATTTTTTTGTGATTTTTTGTCATTTTTCACTCGTAGACCGCTTAGTTGACACACACTGTTTTACGAACAGATTTCATTGCTATTTTCGGCTGCCTCTTGTTTTTATTTCTCGTTCTGTTTCAATGCAGTCGCCGTTCCTACAGACAAACGACCCCCATCACTTCAAAACCTAGCTGTAAAACCCGGTATGCAAAGCTTGGAATGTGAACTTCATTTTTGTTGTATTCCTTGCTAATTAGGAATTCAATTCAATTTCCCAAGTTTTTGCGAGTTCAGTAATGCTAATTCTGATGTAATTGAAAATAAAATTTTCTAGATTTCCAAGTCTGCTACTCAGTGATGTAACACCCCTCATAACCCCTGGCTATTATCATGCCTGCAAGGCCGCGTATTTTCCTATACGATAAAAAAGTTCACGCTTGTCCGCTGCTCGACAATTTCGCGCCGCGACCCCGATGTGTAGTTTGTTTGATGTTGTTCTGCATTTATTTAGATCTTCTGCGTGTTCTCTTTTGTCTTCCACGTTTTATCGATTTTCACACACTTATTGTATCATTCTCTGCTGTCAGCCGAGTGCGGCTTGATGGAGAGCAATTAAGCGAATAAATCATACGGAATGCTCGTTATTTTGATGTGGTCTGGATAGGGCTACCATTGAGCGTGTTAGCAGCCTATGTGGGACGGGTTTTAGGTTCAGATCGCCCGTTTGGTGTGCAGATGACAATAAAGAACAATATACAATATTGCTACATCAAATACAGATAATTTGGTATTTATTCGACCGTACCACAATGCTGTGGGCTGATCACGTCACGACGCGAGTATAGCTTTTAGTACATGTTTTACATGCTATTGTACGAACGAGGTTTCAAAGCTTCGACGTTGGAAAAAAGCAACAAAATAACTGACGTTTAATCGGCGACCATGGATTGATCGGCATCATGTTCAGCCGAAACCCTAGAAAGATATGTTTCAGGCTGAGTTCCTCGTCACAGCAGTCAGTTTATTTAGGACGGTCGACACGATAATATGTACTTAAGTCATACCCCGTAGCGGTCGTACGTAGGTCAGGGGTGGCCAACCGTTGCGCGGGCCAGTTTTCAAAGTTACTGAATGAATTCCCACAATATCATTGTTTCTTGAATATATTGCGGGTCGCCTCTGTATACCGCTGGGCTCATTTGGCAAGGACAGGATTATTCGGCAACCGGGCAGTGGGCATATCGATTTCGGCAAACATGCGTCTATCATTTTGTGCAAAGGTTTCATCAACGACGATCCTTCTGCGAGTTCGAACGCGAAGGTAAACTTGTTTCTGCAAATTGCGCGTATTTTTGATTTTCAGGAGCGGGCACCACCAGTAGGACTACTATAAAAGGAAGAAATCGAGGGACAATAAATCGCCCGAAACGCTGAGAAGAATTTCAAGCCACATAAATCTGTCAATAAATATTCTACTTTATGGTCATATATGATATGAATATCTACGAAAAATGTGGTATCGAAAGCTGAAGTGAATTTTCGTCATCAACATCCCAAATATTCGGATAGCCTTGCGAGTTGCGAGGTCATATAGTAATTAAATTACCTGGCAATTAAAAAAATATATAATCAACGTACACAGTGGCGTACTAAGGAAGGGTGGGTTTCAAATATAAACCTAGTCCTTTTGAAAGGTGATAATATCTCCGATATTTACTAGCTCATTTGTAATTCGGCATTTGGTATCGCGCTGTTGCCCTTCGTCCGAACGATACGATGGCACTTTCCAACGTGAAGTTGCCTGTGAAATTGAACAACAAAAGCCATGCACACTTGCACAGTTGCACAGTAGCACACTCATTCGCAATAAATATTCTTCATGATCTTTTCGTTTCGAGTAAAATTATGTTTCGCTGGTTATGTTCTTTTAACGTTGCTGTTGGTGCACGGTTGATTTTGCGCACCAGTAATCCATCTATGGTATTATATTAGATGAGCAGTTGAATGTGTAATGTGGTGTATGTTGAATTGTTGAATGTTAATTCGCAGAAGGCTGACAAATTAGCGTAGGACTGATGCACCCACTTGGCCTCCAAGGATTGGTCTAAAAACTACCGCAAGTGCATATAGATATGCAGTCTCTCTCAAACAATGGTTCTTAAACTTTTTAGGCCGCGACCCAAGTAGGAGTTTATTGGCATCTCGTTGCGACCCAAGCCCCACACATCGAAATAACGTATTTTTATGTCAGTATGTTACGCGTTAACGAGCGGGTATGAAATTGATGGGTGCCGCTAACTAGTACGCAACGCAGTTCTTTGAAACATGTGTGAAGCACGCGAGTACAAGTTGGGGAGCAGTAGGCCTATTTTCTTTGCTGGTCGCATTTGTACGGGGCTCAGATTACAATACCGGGACTATTAGTGCAGTCCAATTCAACGATCGGGCATATCAATATCGATGGTTGCGGCCAACCAGCGACGGTCGTTCTGGGGCAAGGTTTTGTCGCCGCCGATTTTTCGGCACCGCGCTTTACCCTGCCGCATGCTGGTCAAAACTTCATATCCGCAACTGCACTGCCGCAGAAAAAGTCGGCGCCGAAATACTTGTTCAACCGCACAAGTCTCGATTTTTCAGAGAAGGCATTGTCAGAAAAATATTATCGTAGCATCATTCCGATTTGTGTAATACAAATATTGGCACATTTTCATGGTAAAGCCGTATTGGAATATCGTTGGGTATTGTCGTACCAATTCTCACTTATTGACTACAGTACCCATCACATTGACTTTGGAAAAGTGCAAACTGACCGCACGAGATCGATCGAAGTGAATTTCTGTTTCGAGCACTTTAGCTTTATTGCATATACATATTGACAGAACGCTCTGGCGCGGTCGCGACCCTAATGTTGAGTTGTAGACCCTTCGCAACCCATACTTTACTTGGAAGGCTTTCAAGGTCTTACACCACCCCTACATGCTATCCTGGTAATAACATTATTTAAACAATGGTTCTGTTTTAAACACAACCTTGCTCACTCCGTAAGAGTGAGTTTCTCGTTTGCAAAAGTACGCATCAGCGATCTGCATATAAAAATTTAGAAGTCTTCATCTTATGGGCTCGATTGCGTGTAAATTTCGGAAGACATGTGTATAGTAAGTTATACGCAGTTCTTTTCAAATCTTTACTAGTTGCTGACGATCACCCCTAACACGTTCGGCTTAAAATATTCGGATTTATTTCAATGTGAATATGTGATTCAATTGTATATTGAAGCTCTGTACCTTCAAGAGTCTCTTTAAATATCTCTCTCATTGCGTGTGACACCCTATCCGCCTTACTCCAAACCAAACAAATCATTGCTACTATTTCTATAATTTCTTTATCACCGGCAAAAATATTCTATGTGACTCAAACACCGTAACGTTACGAGTCTAGACGGCACAACCCAATGGACGGATTTTAAACTACATGCAGTCAAGCTTTGCTCTTGGAGAGATAGGTTTGATGGAGCTTTTCTTGAGCGTCGTATAACTTCTTGAGTTTCTTGATTTGCCCCTTGCTCAGTTCTTCCCCATCTTTTGTCTTTATTGGAAATCCCTGGAATTATCAAACCGGCGTTGAGTATTAGCACGTGGTGCAGAACTAATACCAGGATTGTAAGTTGTAACGGAGTCACAAGTCAATTCATTTTTCAAGTTTCGTATAAAAAGAGTTTTCAAATTACCAAACACAAAAATTTGCTCGAAAGCCATCAACCTATTTCTATTTATATGATGTATGCTAGAAAAAATACCTTCTCGTCAAAGGCAGAATATTCGTCGGTTTTCGACAAAAACATTTCAGACGGAGGGATTTTGCTTTTGGCTACTTTCTCGGCTTCCAGTTTTGCCTTTTTCAGAGCGGCCTGCTCCTTTTTTCTGCGTTTTTCTTCCTCAATCTGATTCGAAAATCAATAATCAGGAATTAAAAAGGCGATAAACAAGCTCGAGTCCGAGTCAAGCTGTGTCAAGGAAAAACTACGATTAGTTTTTGACTCTAGTCATTAAAAACCTGATACCCAACTTTGCGCGATTCTATTTAATTCAAGATTCTGTTTGAATATCGGAGAATACCCTTTTCTTCTCTTCTCTTTCCTTCAGCAACTCTTCTTTGTCGACCAGTTTCACGACAGTCCCAGTCTCGTGGTCCTCCAAACGCACTCCCAATTCTGGCAGCACATCGTCACGCACTTCGTCGCACATTTTCAGCACGCCGGACACTGCAAGAAACCACAGTTCGTGATTCAATATGACCAAGTTACAAATATATACCTTTTATGCGAATGCAACCACAAATATATTGCTTGTTTTACATCACATTAAAGATTATTTGGTACTTTTCAGGGTTGTAATGACTCGAGTCATTGCACATGCCTCGAGACTCAGTCGACCAAGACCGACACATTTCATTGTAATTTCGTCTATTGGTACTGGCTCTTGAAAATGTGACCAGAAACTGCTGAAAGTGAGGAAAATCAGTACATTATAAAAGCGAACCATTCGATATCACCAAACAGAGTTATAAAAAGTGGGTTTAACAAGACTACAGCTGGAAACTGAGCAGTCAACACAATGACTTGGACTCGGACTTGAGTCTTGGTCTTAAATCAACGTTGCTAGCGTGAAAATGGCCATTTTCTTCAAAAATATCAAATCGTTGATTGTAATAAAATGCCGAGGAAAGCCAACCTTTATGTTCCCTAGCAATTTTCCTGACGCCTTCTCGAAAATCTGCAAACGCTGTCAGGTACGGCATTACGGTGCCCTCCAGGTCAAAAGTGTCCTGTCCGGAGCCCAACGGAAAACCGATTGCGTCCGCACTGCCGCCGACGATAGCGCCAAAAACCTGCAAACAAAACCATGAGAAAGTGTTCAAGTTTTTGCGAATTCAGAGCCGTAATTGTGGTTCTAACCTAATTTTGAAAAAAAATTGTAGCTATAAATCTAATTCTATCTATTTTGGAAAAGTTGAAAATTTTCTGATCGTAGCCACAAAAGCAAAAGTTCAAATAATCAACTCTGACCGAAATACCAAATTCATTCCTACCCTCATAATCTTTGTGACGTATTTTGCGATGTTCCGCAAAAGCCAGCTGTTTAGATCGGTACCCCCTCGCTTTTTAGCCACATACGAGTTTGCGGACGTCACCAGCTGTCTTATGTGATCGAGGACCGTTCTGGTGTCGACATTGTCGCACATGGCGTTGTGTACGTTTTGCTGTTGTTGCGTGAATCTGAAAAAGTAATTTTGGAAAAAATCCAAACGTGCATGGCATAAGACTTTAACAACAAGATAATATATTTCTATTTCAAGTTTGCTATCAAGATATTTGCCATTTTTTGCGAATTCGGTACCAATAATCTCATTTTGGAAAAAACTGTGTAGCTATATAATTATATGGTGCCGAAAGTAACCCGCAAATTATATTCCAATAGTTATTTTACCGTGTAACACAAACGGGAACACGCTACCATTTTTGCATTCTGAACACTTGCAAGCCAAGAATTTATTTCCAGGAAGTTCAATCACTGTGATAAATGCCGCTCAACAATTATTATTCTCAATTCACAGGCAGACGAATGATAAAGCCAAAAAAATGCGGGATTTCAGACAGTTTGACCAAAAAGTCAAATTTTAATCTTACGTGTTGTTGAGCGTCACTTCATCCTGTGTCCACTTCAAAAAATCTTTGGGATCGACAAACGATTTTCCTCGAATGATATTCTTCACGCTCAAGAAAAACTCCTGTCAATAGAGGATGCATCTTCCTAAATCCAGGCAGATCATTGAAAATTATGGTTCTTACGTTCAAAAACTTTTCGTATTGCACAGCGTCTTGCATAGTGTTGTCAGAGTAATCGAGCGTGTCTTTCCACGAATGTAGTAAAAACGCGATTCTCAATTGACGGGCGGAATTCCGTTTTAAAGCGTCCTGGAGGAATAAAACGGTTAAAACATTTTCTTGTAATAACGGAATAACAACAGGCCTCTACACCAGTGGTTATCAACCTTTTTCACCTCGCGGACCAGTAAAATTTCAAAAAATGTCTGGCGGACCGGTGAACTTTCAAAATTGAAATGAAGCCAAAATGTAAAGTATGCAACCGTTTTTTGCAATTATATGGTGCTAGAGTGTGACATTTAGAGGGTTTTGATCGTAATTAATTATCTTCATGATGGCATCCATGTGATTTTATGGTATTGAGTCTTCTGAGTCGAGGTAAAATTGCCTTGTCCAGATAAACGTGGTACCGCCGAAAGTCGTTTACAGTCTTTCGCGCCGAAGGCCGTGGGTTTAACCGACCACGCCAACACGAATAATATTCTTCTCTTTGACAATATCGAGAGAAGAAGCGTTTCGGAGTAGAACCAAGCACCTTGTCGTGTTACCTTGCTCATTGCCCACTGCCACCAGACGCAGGCTACTCTGGCAACTACGAATACAATGCGTGCCGCAAGACAACACTTTACAGCAGCTATACCGGCCATGCTCAAACCCGGGCCGAAAAATTACTTCGTCAGCTCACCCCAAAAAACGCTGATCTTTTGCCCCCACAGGTCGATATGCCAAACTTCCGGGGGCTTCGTCCCCAGACCCTACAGTTGGGTGGATATTTTCACCTGTACTTGTGAGCACATTCATTCTACTCAGTGTAAGTAGAGAGTTTATGTAGCTTAATCGCGCCAAAAGCGAAAATTTTCGATCATTCATGACTGAATCAGTATTCTCGCTGCCGAATTTTTGGCACAACTTTCGGAGTCCCATGTTAGCCTGAACTTCATTATGTGTTGGTACGTCGTGGCGCGGTAATGGCTGACGCCGAAATGCCTATTTATGTAAATCATGCGTATTTCTCGGAAAAGGGCAGCTATAAGCCAGACATTTAGTGACTCTAAATCGCGCAAAGAGCGTAAAGAAATTGAAAAATGTTGGAAAAAATTTCAAAAATTACGCCATGGTTTATGTTCATTTGCAAAATAATTTTGGGCCTTTTTCAAGCTCGGCTCCTCTCCTCTCCAATTGGGCGGTTTGGGGTGCCCCAGTTACGGTCCTGCACAAAATGAAGGAATCGAAAACGAATGATCGAGCAGCGATGAGTCAGCTCGTATCTGTTCTGTACTTGTCGCCTTCAACATTGCATCTTGAAATTAAATTATAAAGATGTAATATACCTCACGGACCGGCAGAAATGTCGTCGCAGACCGGCACCGGTCCGCGGACTGGCGGTTGAGAACCACTGCTCTACACCATTGAGAATGTAGGAAACCTATTTTGGGGCAGTGGTTCTCAACCGAGGGTCCACGAAATCTCCTAATCATAAAATGGTCAATAACCTACCGATACAAACATATTGCTGTTTAGAGATGTTTTGTTGCGGTCTTGGAATCAATTTGTTTGTAAAAATCCATTTACTCCCGTGATATACATAACCGCTATTCCAGAATAACTTCAAGATGAGCTGCTAAAAAGAAATGACTAGGCTGGATATTAGACTCGTGCCAGAAATGTGGCGATCATACCCAAAGGTGATGTCGTGAGCGTTATTATGACATTCGCCACCAACCACCCATCTTTGTGGAATTTAATGGGTTCTCGGCACTCGTTCATATGTCAAATCAAAGACAAGGATTTTCAAGACACAGCCGTGTATTTAAAAAAAGGAGCTATGGAATTCGCTTTGCATAATAAAAGTCTTCCCAATTTCTACATAAATAGTATTTTATTTTCGAAAGTCCTTTTATTGCTGTTTATCACTAGCCTACAGTCAACATTTGCAGATGACCGTTGCACGATAATTGAGCTAAATTTATACTAAAAGTTAGGGGGTCCGTGACGGTGCAAAAGGGGCCCGCGAAGACAAAAAGGTTGAGAACCACTGATCCAGGAGAACAGTGATGCTTAATCAAATATATGCCATCGGTTCAAAATGAATTTGGACTGACATCTAACTGCCATGCTCACAAATTGAGGCGATAATCATACATAGCTAGCCGACAATCACCTTTATCGTTATAAAATTCTTTAACGATTTTGACATCTTGCATCCTTGTATGGTCAGATGTCCGGAGTGAAGAAAATATCTCACCCAGTCCGTGTTGTCGTAGTAAGCCTGCGAAGACATGTTACATACAAAAAAATTAGAGGCTAGGGTACCGTTTCAATTCGGGATTGTGTAATACACGCAATCCGCTTAAAATATATCATCCGAAAAGCTCGATATTACGGCTAGGGCTAGGCACAACCTGAATTGAGTATTAATTCCAATGATTCGAGTCAAGTTGTGAGAGATTATATTTTTGAGCACTGATATTATATGGTAGTTGCCAGTAAGAGTTGATTTATCAACGAGAATTATAATTTCGATACTATTTTCCACTGCGGAAGTCTTGAAACTTCAATTGGTCGTATCGCAACATACAAAAGATATCGATCAACAAAAGATCAACCCACATCATTAACACAAGGTGCTGGCATTATATTTCACACATTTGAACATTTGAAAATCTGTAGTTGAAACATGAAAGCTTCCGTAACACAATGTACACTTTCCAATAGAATACAATACATAGGATATGGAAACAGCAATAATACGCACCTCTGACTGAGCCAACTCATTATCGTGATGTGGAAATTTGAGATCAACGCCGCCTGTGTGGATGTCCATCGATGATCCCAAGACACAGGACGCCATCACAGAACATTCCACGTGCCACCCGGGCCGGCCCTGCACAAATCAATAACACGTCATAGGAGTTTGAAAATTTTGAATTTAGTATAAACTTTTTTTAAATATTTTTAAATTGTACCGTCAACCCCATGAAATTGGAGAGTTCTCTGCAAAAGCGATGCAAAACAAATTTGACGCAATTCTAACCCGTAGAAGTGAATTTATTCGAGTTTTTCATTCATAATTCTGGCATTACCCACTGTCCAGGCTATTTTTGCGAAATCCAAAATTTTAATGCAATAATTTCGTTTCTGCCGGTTTGAAGTGAACAAAAACTGTCAAGCATCGGTCTTAAAACAACTCAACATTCCACGGGGTTGACAGTTAAATTTAATAATTGTTTTTAATTTTGTTATAATAAATTCAAAATTTTCAAACTCCCGTGCGTTCACGTCAACTAGTTGGAATCGATCCAAATTTAGTGTGTAGCATTTTTTTAAAGCAACCTAACAATGTAATCAGTGAATACTCGGAATCTGGAAAAAAGGTATTTTCGAACCCTACTACTGCCCCCCTCTGGTCATAACCTGCATATTTGACTTGTAAGGAATCTTATGAGAGATATGATAGTGTAACACACCAACACCATAGAAGATCCTATGTACTGCTAAATACTCACCATGCCCCACGGTGACTCCCAGGCAGGCTCACCGGGTTTAGAAGCTTTCCACAAAGCGAAGTCATTTGGTGAGCGTTTGTCTGACACTTGAGCAGAGAGATCGCCTGTAAGTACCGGATACTAAAATTAGATTAGAATGACAGCTGCACCTCTTTTCTGAATTAGATTAGTATTAGGAATACTGAATTCGCGAAACCTTAATAATTGAATTGAATTCCTAATTAAGAAGAAAGAAGTTCATTTTATAAGCACTAAACGAGAATAGGGCAAATGCTTGTACAATAGGCTTGGCTTGTTTCGCACTATACACTTGTCTGTAGCATTCCCCGGAAAACCAGAAATTAGGCTAGAATTAAAACAAGAGTATAGGAACATTTCACAACCACAAAGAATGTAACGCCAGATATAGGAATACATCACATTAAAGATTTTGGATTTTTTCGACCATACCCATTTCGTCGCAGTTTGTGACAACACCTTGGTTCGATCACGACTTCAGAGATAATTCCCTTCGACTAACTTGCGTAGATTTGAACTACATGTTTTATACGCTGTGGTACGACTAACCGAGGTTTACCACCTTATACTATAATTCCAGTTGATAAAATAACTCGTAGTGGCAAAATTTAACTTGAAAAGAGAAAAGAGAATGATACTCGTAGTTACCTTCTCCTTCTTGAAGAGCCTTCTGATCTCCGACAGCTTCTGGCACCAGCCGAGCGTAGAAATGCTTGTCGGCGGTATCGAATTCGCCGACGGAAAAATAGACCGATCCCCGGGACTCGTAAGCGTAACCGTTTGCAATAATCTTTTGGACAAACTCCACGATTTCGGGAACGTATTCCGTTACTCTCGTGAGGACGTCGGGAGGGGAGACCTTTAAAAGCAAACGAAGCGCTGCGAAACGTAGGAAAGGTATGAAAAAAGAGAAAGGTAGCATGAATCACACCAATCACTTGAAAAGACTCTGGACGTGCAGAAGTTCAATGTGCAATTGAGTGGTATATTCACAGGAGGGTTGTACTGACTCGAGTTATGGTGACTCGACTTGACCAGAGTCATTTTTTCAAACGCGTAAATGACTCGATACGAGTCAATTTTTGTATTGACTCGACTTGAACTCGAGTCATTGTCAGATTGAACTGAAAACTGAACAGTGAGCACAATGATTTGGACTCGATTCAAAACACAATGACTCGGACTTGACTCGGCTGTGAATTGAAAATGACTCGACTTGACTCGAGTCAAAACTATAAGTGAGATTGACTCGTGACTCGGAACCTTGAGACTTGGTTACAGCACTGATTCATAGCGAAATAATCACAAATATTTTCGGCTGACACTCATCAGGGGTAATCGTCAGCAACTAGCAGAGAATTGGAAAGAACAATCGGAGAGTCGCAATAGGTCATTGTGTTGCGGTCGTCCCATTGTCCCAAACAATGCAGATTTCATATGTTAAGGATGATTTTTGGTCAATTTCCAGAGCCCTGAACAGATTTTAATTTATATTTTCGGAATCATTGCGACAGTAGCTTTCGATCATGACCAGTTTCACTAAATTCTGCGCTTTGGACGATAGCTTTTGGATTGCCAGAAATCCAAATCAGCGAAACGAAGTAGAAAATTTGGTCGTTGCCATTCCATGTTTACATTCGATACTGAAAAACTCACATTTAACGAATCCATGTCTTTGAAATACTCGTTTTCCCACAACCTCGGTAATTCAAAGAAAATCGAATTATCCGTCACGCTGTCGCCACTCTGGAAATAGACGTTCCATTTTTAAAATTTGAACGACTAATTTTCGACCCATACCCACCTTTGCGTCTAACCACTCGGCTAATGGATCTTTGCAAACATCTACGAAGTTCGAAATCGTTCCCCTGATGTCTTTGACTAACCCTTTATCGTGTTGCTCTTTAATTGCGGTGTAGCCCGTCTCGGCTTGTGATACGAGTTTTTCCAGCATTTTTTTCTTGTCCGGATCTGCCGCATCTTGGCACTTTTGCTTAAACGGCTATAAACAAATGTCTTTTTCATTGGGATACAACCTAGGCTAAAGATATGTATTTATTTAAATTTATAGCTGCGGGCATAACTATGGTGTAATGCAACCAATTGATATTGAAATCCATCAGAGTCAGGCTTATCAACATACTGACCTAAATATGAAGGGAATTCCAAATCACAAATACTTTAGATCAATTACAAAATGCGGCATAGATGGAATTCAGAAAGATTTCTGAATTTATATGAAGAATTTAGAAACATCAAAAATATTTCTGATCAAGTTTGACGACCTGAAAATAAGAAATACGACTGCTGAGAGTACGTCACAGTCAATTATGATCACCTGCGCGTACTTTGACAACAACATAATTCAATAATTAAACTAATTCGAGCGCAATGCCGAGACATTTGCCATTCTCATACAAATATTGACAGAACGAACTCTGCTCTAGTATGAATGATTTTTGTTGTACGGTATTTCTCTGTAATTCGGATTGTACTTCAATAAATTCAGTAAATCGATAGGACTACAGAACTGTATAGTAGGGCGGTTCAAAAACAATTTTTTCTTTCAAATTTCACCGGCTACGTGATAAAATTATTATGTCGGCTAAAACAACGCTGCACACCGAATTTGTGTCAATTTCAACCAGTATAAGCGAGATTCTTCCAGTAGCAAGTTTTGAATTTATCACACCAAATTTGGCTCAACTCCAACCAGTAGAAGCAAAGTTATTGCAGTAGAAAAATTTGGACTTGAATAAAATGGTATTTACGGTGGCGAACTCTTCAATTATTTATTATAAAATCATGGAATTGGAAATTTTGCCACTGCAATAACTTCGCTTCTAGTGGTTGGAATTGAGCCAGATTTGGTGTGCATCATCTCTACTGACAGCCCAAGAATTTTATGGGGTAGACGGAAAAATTCGAAATTTTATTTTTTATTTGACAAATTCAAAATTTTCTACCGCAAGAGTCTCGCTTCTACTGGTTGGGATTGAGCCAAATTTGGTGTGCAGCGTTGTTTGAGCCAACATTATAATTTTATTACGTAGCCAGGGAAATTTGAAAGAAAAAATTAATTTTGAACTGTGAAGTCCAAAACGAGCCAAGTTCTGTGTACAGCCATTTGCCGTTGTCATGCATATGAGAATAAACTCTATTTGACATGAACTGAACTTGGTTTGTACGTTATTTCTTCATAATTTATATTTTAATTCAAATTCAATAGTTGGATAAAAAAACTATAGCTACAATCCTAATTCTAATCTAATTTAAAGAAGGTGTGAATTTTCCAGTTATCCAACACTGCACTCACCATCAATGCGTCTTGTAAGTCACAAAAGACTTTTGATAAATCTGTTGAAGTTTTCTTGTATTCACCAATAAGGAAATTCTGTCGCGCCCGCCTTATAATCTATAAAATATTATCACAAGTAATCACAATTTCACAGTGATTGAAAGAAAGATAATATCAACCTTATCGTCGATATCAGTGATGTTCATACAGTACAGGATGTTGTACCCGAAATAATCCGTCATGACCCGCCTCAAAATATCGAAAGATATGTAAGAACGAGCGTGCCCCATGTGCGAAGAGTCGTACACCGTGGGGCCGCAGCTGTACCACAGAACTTGATTCCCGTGTTGCGGAACAAATATTTCCTGTAAAATAGCAAGAAAATTTAAAATCTTGTGATAACCCGAGTTATGCAGCATTAATTCCATATTATATACTTTCACTTTTTGGGTACTTATAAATTTTACAAGTCAAACCGTAAGTACAGCCAATACATTATTCTAATTGCACAATTTTATAGCACCGAATTTCATTTCTCCTCACCCATGAGATGGAACTTGGAATTTGTGAAGCGTTGTTGACAAAAACATGAAGAGAGCTTTTGGGGCACAGAACCTTTAATCACACTTTTTAATAATATTACGGTATTCATACCAAGAATATATGAAGACACAAAGCTTTTCGAGCTGATACTTTGATGCAGGGATAGATTCCAGCATGTGGACGATTTAAAAAACTCACGCTTAATGACAAAATATATTGGAACAGGATGAAGTTACAATAGTTGGATGCACTGAAATAGTAAAGTAAAATACTGCAAAGATAGTATAGATTTCTCATCAGAATAGATTCTTCATTTCTGCTAGTAACCAGGGTTGTAATGACTCGAGTCATGACTCGACTCGAGTCAGACTAGAGTCACGATTTTCGGATGACTCGACTCGAGTCATTTTCTCAAAATACGGAAATGACTCGACTCGAGTCAATCCGTGTATTGACTCGACTTGGACTCGAGTCATTGCACATGACTCGAAGCAAGTCATTGACTCGAGATACAGACGGCCAAGACCGACATTTCATTGTAATTTCGAAGCCAACACATTATTGGGATTCGGTTAGTTGGTGCTGATGCTTGAAAATGCGACCAGAAACTGCTAAAAGTGGGGAAAATTGATATATTATAAATGCAAACCATTCAATATCACCAAAAAGAGTTAAAAAAGTGGGTTTAGGAAGACTTTAACTGGAAACTGAGCAGTCAACACAATGACTTGGACTCGAACTCGAGTCATAATACCATGACTCGGACTCGATCCTCTGTTCGCTGACTTGGACTCGGACTTGACTCGGTGGGAATTGAAAATGACTCGTCTTGACTCGAGTCAAAAATAAAAAAGTGAGATTGACTTGTGACTCGGAGCCTTGTGACTTGGTTACAACCCTGCTAGTAACCTACTCTATTGGTCAAATACAAAACTCGGATTCCTTCCAACGTGAAGTTCCACTCACTTTCTGACGGGTCAAGCTATTGTACAGGCGAAGTTTCGCGACGTTATCATTCTGTGGGGGTGTCCACTTAGGCTGCTCTCGTTTCGATTTGGTGGAACCTGAAAAATGAATTCAAATTATACTGTTAACGTATCACTTAGTTTTTGCATGAAATTCATGAAAATTTTTGCCTGAATGATATTAATACTGCAGTAGTAGTAGGATGTATCACAATATTGGAGTAATACCAGAATGAGATGCAGATTTCGATGGTACTCCATCAGGATGCTTTGAAAGTGATTTTCCTTTTTCAAGATCTTGGAGCCTTCCCTCAAAATCCTCCACTCTTTTCTTCAAATTCTCCACGGTTCTGCATAGCTGCTCATCCCGGTCTGTGTTATCCGATTTAGATACACTTTTTGATAATCCTAAGCTTTTTATTTCATGTTCGATGTGATCTCGTGCCTTTGCGATGCATCCAGAAATAGGCAGCGCTTGTGCGGAGCTTTTAGAAGCCGGAGATTTTAGCGAGCTTTGTTCAGCGGCTAAGTACGTATTTTGCATAAGTTGAAGATCTTCCGCATATGAAGAGTTGGATCTTGCCAAACTTATTAAATCATTAGTATCCATGCTCACTGAAATGCATGCATACATGTGTCAAAAATGGATGTAAATACTCTGGCAATCAAGTTACTCAGCCCAACAGTGTTTACATTATGTAAAAACACAATATTTGGTTCACAATACCACAGCTGCATTGCGATCAAATGAGGAGAGCCAGGTGACTAAACATGTCCATTCCCATTACACGAGATCTTCATCTAAAGGAAACGTCTACTTACCCCAACCCAATAGCAACCTAACTAAGAGATCTATCGACTACTCGGGACCTATCATCTGGAATGCATTACCATCACATATCCGTGAATTGCCTTATAATAGATTCAAAAAAGCCCTACTTGATCACCTCTTGTCGTTACACTAACACTGTTGCCCTACCTCGCCCAGACATTGCTTCATTGATCATTTGCTACCATTGTTTAATTTTTTTTATATTTTCCTTTCCTAACTAAACATTTTTTCACAGCCAGACTGTTCTGAGTCAAGTGTACCTGTTTGATGCTGGTGTGATCAGACTAGATGACCTTCACGGTCTTATCGATCATTCCTATCTAATACCGAATACTGTGCACGCATATTTTCTGTACCGCCATCACTGCCGTTTGTTATGTATTTTGGTTCGATGAAAATAAAGACTCTCTCTCTCTTACGAAAAGTCAGTTGTTTTATTTACTGGTTTGGGTTCAATTGAAACTATGGCGTAATCAATATGATGATGCTGACATAATCTCGTACACTTCTGTCACTCATTTAATTTTATGCTAGGCACAGGCGGCATAAACCGCAACCGCAACCATCAGCTGATCAAGTCACCCAGTGCGCGATTTATTTATTTCTGTTATGTTCGAAGATGATGAAATTCCGACACGAAAGTTACACATGATGACACGCTCCGATGCGTAAACGAACACGCCCCCTCCCGCCCATAATAACACTCGACCCCAGAATCAATCACGTCTATTTTCACCATTTCAAAACACCACAAAAATTGCGCCACAGTGAAAAGATAGGAAGGTGTTGAAACGACTTGGTCCCTTGGAGTAGTCTTCGAAATCAGACACCCACCTTGGCCTAGCCTAGGCGATGTAAAGAGGAGGTATGCTCTGCACACTTCACACGGTAAAATGACTGTGTTCGTATATAGTCAACTTATCTGCTCGCCGTATGACATGCTGATGACTCCTAGATTCAGCCTACTGAAAAAGTATACCTGGAACAATAATATCTGTTGACCATCGTCGACGGCAGAGGTTTACCTCGGAATCAGAAGCCTACAACACCCGCGCGTCCTCGTCGTCGTCCAACTATCATAATCGTCGACAGGAAAGATCATCGCTCCATCAAATATGCCGGACCTGATTTGTGGAACAGTATCCCGCCAGCTATCCGACTGTCGTCGAGCATGTCCACTTGTCCAGTATCCACATTCAAGTCGAAATACATTACCAGCAATTTCTACTGAATAAATACTAGTCAGCCCTCAAGTTTATCGGATCATGCCTCCTTTTTTACATCGCCTAGACAGGTGGGTGTCTGATTACGAAGAGTACTCTGATTCGTTTCGACACCTTCCTGTCTTTTCGTTGTATAGCAGTCTTGTGGTGTTTGGAAATAAAAATTCCGAATAAACTGGTTCTGATGTCAGTCTCATATCATGGAAGGTTAACTGTTTCCCTACCTCGTCCAGACATTGCTTCTGTGTCTATCATCAACCTCCCGAACATTGGTTACAACCAGACCATGTAGAGACAGTGTAGGTTACCTATTTGGCGATCATTACCATCCGATGTATTTTTCTCTGTATTATTATTGTTGCCTTCGGTTTGTTCTGTGTCTTCCCCATCAGAAATATTGTCCATCTTGACTCGAAATATTTAACTCTCCAACATCACACACTCCATAACGGCTACTAGTATCAGACCGACCTTCTCAACACATGCGACACGGAGCTTAGTGAGATGACCAAGTTCCAAGTCAGATGTGTTGATAAGGTCGATTTGGCACTAGTAACCATTTTGTAGTGACACTATCCAGTGAGTGACGCAAAGTCAAATACTCAAGTCAGCTTCTGATTTCTCTCACCATGCAACACGAACAACACAATTTATGAAAAGGAAGGATTTTATTCATTAACGAAATGCACTTGTATGACAAAAAGCTTGAACCATGATTACGCAACCAAAAATCCGACAGAAAACAGCTACATGCCAGGACCATTGCGCAAAGTTGTTCAGGTCAACGATGCCAGACATATTGCCGAAATGCGTCGCTACCAAACTTTATATCCTCACAGACCGTTCCCTATGTAGTTTTCCAGAATCAGTCTAAAAATTAGCGGAACATTAGCACATAACACATCACGTGTCACATTTCAAACAGATTGGCCTCCAAAGCCAGACTTCACAACTAAACATATAATTCTCAACTCACCGCCATGATACACGAAAGCTTTCAAATCAGTTAGGTCACGACGATAATTCAAGAATGTTCTTCAATTTGATAACGTATTTTGTAGTGACGAGGAGACCTGTGACGTAATTGCATTGATTGCATAAATGCACAAATTATCAATCTAGTCAGCTAACTAAACTCATTTTTTTGTAGTTCCAGTTCAAGTAACTGCAGATTTTGAAAATTGCTAGTTTTAGTTCATTTAAAAACAACTAGAAAACACTTTTCAGTGGCTTAGCCGGGGGGGGGGGGGGGGGGGGTTGGCGGGGTTGTAACCAAATCACAAGTCAATCTCACATTTATAGTTTTGACTCAAGTCAAGCCGAGTCATTTTCAATTCACCGAGTCAAGCCCGAGTACAAGTCATCTAGCAGAGGTTCGAGTCAGCGGCATGGTATTATGACCCGAGTCCAAGTCATTGTGTTGACTGCTCAGTTTCCAGTCAAAGTCTTGTTGAGCCCACTTTTATATCTCTGTTTGGAGATATCGAATGGTTCGCATTTATAATTTACCAATTTCCCTCACTTTTAACAATTTCTGGTCGCATGTTCAAGTACCAGTACCAATAAACGAAATCACAACAGGGTGGTTACTTTACTAAATTACTATTCTTCAAAATGACAATGAAATGACGGTCTTGAGTCTCAAGTCATATGACTTGGTTCGAGTCATGCGCAAACACTCGAGTTCAAGCCGAGTCAATAAACAAAATGACTCGAGTCGAGTCATTTCTGTATTTTGAGAAAATGACTCGAGTCACTACAGCCCTGGGTTTTGGGGGGTCGAAACCCCTGCGATTTCAGCCAATCCGACGAAATAAAATGAACGTGTTGCTCCACGATCTAGCTTGTCGCGTTTTACTTCGTTACCGATATTCAAAGGTCGTCAGTTCTAGTTTAGTTGCAAGTTTAGAAAAGTGAGTAGTTTCAGTTCTATTTGCAAGTTTTGAAAAACAAGTAATTCTAGTTGCCAATCCGATGAAGTAAAAATGAACGAGTCGCTTCAGAATCTAGCTTGTCGTGTTTTAGTTGGTTGCAGATATTTAAAGGTCGTCAGTTCTAGTTTGATCGCAAGTTTTGAAATGTGAGTAGTCCTAGTTGTACTGTGGTTGCGAGTTTAGAAAACTGAATAGTTCTAGTTTTGAATCTTGAAACTAGTGAATAGTTCTACTTCTGGGTTTGGAAAAGTGGGTAGTTGTAGTTCTAGTAGCGAGTTTTGAATATCCAGCAGTTTGTACAGTTTGTTTGTATTGCCGTCAAAAAATTTGGATTTGAATAAAATAGTATTTACGGTGACCGATTCTTTGTTTATTTATTATAGTTGTGCTCACCGTAAATACTATTTTATTCAAATTCAAATTTTTCGACGGCAATAACTCCGCTTCCACTGGTCGGAATTGAACCAAATTTGGTGAACATCGTTTCAATTGACAGCCTAACACTTTCATGGGGTGAACAGAAAATTTTCAAATATTTTGTTATTTATTTTTATATAATGAATAGAAACTTTCTTCTCCTGTAGCAAAGCGGCTACTGTCTGGAATTGAACCAAATTTTGTGTGTAGGCTTAAATTAGGTAACCTAACAATTTTATCAAGTAGCCAGTACGATTTGAGAAAAAAAGTCATTTTTGAAGAGCCCTATTGTACCATTCTGTCCAAGAGCCTCTTCTTACGACACAGCTCGGTAACACTAAACATTCCCGACAAAAAAAAACATAAATTACCAACGAGACGTTTGTCATTCACAGTGAACCGGACAATCTGCATACGGAGCTGGCCCGATGTCTTCTCGCACATGACCTCCTCCAAAATGCGCCAGGCAGCCAGCACCGAACCCGTAAGGACGTGGTAGACTTGCTGGCGTCTGCCCACCATACAGGAAATGTCTTCGCAGTATCCTCGCCTGAACAGATACGAATAGGATAAGAAGAAACAAGGGCAATGACTGTTCAAAAACAAATCTGTGTCAGATTTTAATGGGTACTTGATAAAACTGTTAGGTCGCTTAAAAACGCTGAACACTAATTTTGACTCAATTTTAATCTATAGAAGCATTGCTATAACAGAAAAACATTTGATGCTTGATTGAGACATTCACTCGTTTAGCTATAAAATGACAAACTCACCAAAATTTGTGCGAACAAATGCGTTCTGAAGTTGAGTACACAAACTCCCAGTTCTGTCGGGCCACGTCTTCCGTGACTCGTTTGTACTTCGCCTTGATGAACTTCAAATTGACCTTTCTCGCTTGCTTCCCGGTGTTTGGCTTGTAAAGCGCGAACGTGGAGCCCACGTCGTTTTTGAAGGACTGCGCGCATTCGATGCAGAGCATCACCATCTGGTGGTCTTCCCTTTGCTTTATCAAAGAATGAGACAGAGATGAATGCAAAATTATTCCAACCAGTAGAATCTTTTACTGGCTACCCCGTGAAACTGTGAAGTTGTCTGAAAAAACGATGCTAAACAAATTTGGCTCAATTCCAACCTGTAGAAGCCAAGTTATTTGGCACAAAATTTTGGATTTGAAAACAATAGTATTAAAAGCAGGGTTGTAATGACTCGAATCACGATTTTCCAATGACTCGACTTGAGTCATTTTTTCCAAATATGGAAATGAGTCGACTCGACTGCGCATGACTCGAGACTCAGACGGCCAAGACCGACATTTCATTGTAATTTGACGAATAGTAAAGTAATCACACTATTATGATTTCGTCTATTGGTACAGGTACTTGAAAATGCTGCCAGAGACTGCGAAAACTGAGGAAAATTAGCATATTAGCAATGCGAACCATTAGTTATCACCAAATAGAGTTGTAGAAAGCGGGTTTAACCCTCTGCTCGCTGACTTGGACTTGACTTAAGTCAAGCTAGAAAAGTGATATTGACTTGTGACTCAAACCCTTGTGACTTGGTCCCAACCCCGATAAACGGTGGAAATTATTTCATTATTTATAGATCCACCCACCATAAATACTATGATTGGAAATCCTGAATTTAGACAAAAATTTATATTCATTTTTATTATGCAACTCCAAATGTTTTTCTTATATGGCAATGCTTCGATAGGTTGGAATTGAGCCAAAACTGGTACGCACCGTTTTTTTTAGGCAACCTAACAATTTTATCAAGTAGCCAATAATTTTGAAAAAAAATATTTTGGAAAAAAAGGATTTTTTTGCACAGCACCAATGTACAACTAGAACTACTCAAAAACCAGTAGTTAGTCGAAGCACAGCAAAATAGATTGGTAAAAATATTACCAAATTGCAAATGCCAGAAATAAATGAGGCTGATAGCAATTGTGTTCAAAGAAATTCCACTCTCAAACAGAGACCATTTGCTAAGTTTTCAGCAAAATCAAATTTGTCACACAAATACTTACAAAATGTGAAATGTAAAAACCGTTGTGTTGTCCGCCCGTGCTGGAAGTTAAAATCCGTTTTGCTTCCAACCAGGACAGACCCCTCTCCACGGAGACAGTGTTCAGTACGACACGGTTCTGGTAGTTCTGGTCCATGCTCGCGTTGCGAAGGTAAAATTCACGCCTCTCGACGGACGAGGCACATCCGATATCTTAACAACAAAATAAAAACAACATATAGCAATATGAGCTCTGTGACACAGACTTGGATTACATATTTCTAGCGGTTTAATTCGACTAATAGGAGCGAAATGTCGGTAAACTAATTCTAATCTGATTTGTGAAATGTTTCTTTGCTTTTAATCCTAATCGAATTTTTGGTTCACCATAAAATGCTGCAGGAGAATTGTATACCGCGAAACAACCCAAGCTCGGCGTACAGACATTTGCCATTCTGGTGCTTATGGGAATTAACTCTTAATTGAACTGAAATCAACTTGATTGTTGTTGCATCTTTTTCTAATTGGTAGGGCAGTTTTTCTTGACCTGAAAAAAGGAAAATTTTGACCTAAAAAATCAAAATTTTGACTTTTTTTACGTAAACGAACTGAATTTTGACGTAACGTATGCAAATTAGGTGTTTTCCCATATAATGTCAAAATTGTACCACTCATCTACATCTCTGGTTGGAACTGGCTGTCCTAACAAAGTAGTTTGGCCTGAAAAAAGTTTTTAGCATAGAAACAGGCAACTTTGTACATAAAAAAACAATATTTTAACAAAACCTGGCCCTACGAAGAATTCCAGTGGTTGCAATACGTATTATGGTCAAAAGAATTGAAAAATTTTGTAGTACGAGAGATACTTTCCTACATTCTTGGGTAGAAAGTGCATGTCCTTACTAAGAAACTTGCCAAGGACGTTCGACAGCAGCAGGTGTTGGCTGACAACGCTAAAGTTGTGCGCACACTGCTGATGACACACCGTGTTGCTTCATTCTGACAATGTTGTTCACATCACAATTTTTCATCATGCGCTTCTCATTATAAGAATGATGCAATGCCCAACAAGTCTTTCTTCAGTTAGAATATTGCGATACGTTGACAATAATACCATGTCTACCTATTTGTTTTATTTGACCGTTATTTCAAAATGAGCAGACAATTAGCCGTTTACAACAGTAGGCCTATAAAGTAGGCTACAAGCTGTAAAATATCAAATGACACGTTCACCCACAATGCAAAATCTGCGATACAAACATAATGCAGAGGTAAAAAAAACGCTCTACTAATTAGCAATTAGCGTCAGTTTCCACATTTTTGCGAATTCAGTAATTCAAGTTCTAATTAAGTTGAAAAAAAAACGTGGAGCTTGAATTCTATTTTTAGGTTGCCCGACATATGAGTATGCGATACAATGGAAAACGACAGTTCAGCAAAGGACACTTCCGCATCAGACTTTATAACCACAAAAGTTACCCTGGACCGAAACACAGCCCCGAAATTAACCCTCATATATATCCTAACCCCAAGCCTAACCCTAACCCAGCCATAAATCCATCGCTAACCCACATGCTCATGTGTTGTATGCTATAATGTCGCATGCTCATATGTCCACGGACCCTAATTCTAATGTAGTTTGATAAAGCTGGAAATTATCTTTCTAGGTGAGTAGTTCTAGTTTTAGTCGAGAATCAAACAATGTCTAAAATCATATGCATGTGATGTCACACGTCATACTTGGTGATACGGCTATTTATTGATATAAAAAGTTGTCTTCAATTCCCCACAATTGAATTGTGTATTCACTATTCATATCGAAATGAACCCGAATATTTAGGGCTGACACTCATCAGGGAGAGAGAGAATTGGAAAGAACGTTGTATATCAACAATCGTATCACAAAATATGACGTCACCAGCTAGTTGCTGATGATTACCTCTGACGAGTGAATATATTATTCAATTGTATATCAAAGTTCTGTAAACAGAAAATACCAATTAAATCAGACTTGAGAAAGTGTGATGGGGTGAACACGAGAAAAAACCCAGCACACAATTACACACAATTGTCGTAATAATAATTTGAGTCGTAGCACCTTTAATTTCATCGAGCTCCCCTTTGAACTTTGCTTTCTGCATGATGACGCAGAGCGCACTGCAGAAATAATGGAAAAGAGCGTTCTGCTGCATGACCTCCATGCCGAGAATGCGATTCAAAAATCTTGGAATGTCGCAAGTTTCTGCAAAAACAAAACACAATGCGACTCGAGAACACCATACTATTTAAAATACTTGCTTAACATGCACACAGCTTAAATTTGTCAAGCAGGAAAACATACCTTTTTCATTGGTTTGTAGTTCCCTTATCGTGGGTTTCTTCATTAACCCGACGTTGACTAAAGCGTCTCTCATTTCTGTGACGAAGAATGAGTCGTTAATTACTATCTGATGCAAGCAGTCATTACACCGATTAACAGCAAACTCGGCAAATAAGGCTGCCAAAAACGAGGACCACGTGCAGAAGATTTAAGATGCAGTAAATGCGCCGGAATGGAAAAAATATAGCAAGCTGCTGTTCCCAGTTCCCACATAAAAGGGTGACACATGCAAGTGATTTTTAATTGCTAAAATTTGCTCTTTTTAATCAAAATTGATTAATACATATTGATGCATACTTCAACTTGTAACATCTTTCATACACTGACTTACGAAACGCTTACCGGAAAAGAATTCGCCCGTGTACCAGGCTGGCGGGGTGGTGATAAGGGTTCTAGTGCCTTTCAGCGAGCTCAGCACGTAATCCAGAGCCAGCCTTCCGTATTTAGTGTCAACGTTGTATTGAGACAAGTCACGCATATCGGTGGCGCGACGGTCTCCGTGCGTCAATGCGCCCTGCAGAGGAAAATAAACGCATTACATGAGAGTGTTCTTGGTCGATAACGATGGAAAACCGTACTCAGGTAGAATTAACATTCGGAAATCAAAACTATGGACACAGTTGGCTAGTTTGACGCTGATCATATTTGAAATAGCGATGTGAAATAATATCTTATGTATACATAGATTATCAGTACAGCAATTTTTTTGACTCGTCAAAAAAAGTCAAAATGGTAGTATTAGATCAAAAAGTGTCAAAATTGTAAACAAAGTCATTATGAGAAATAGTGATGTAGACACCAGTATCAGAACAAAGCAACACGGTTTGTCACCAGCAGCGTACGTACAAGTTCAATGTTGTCGGCCAACAGCTGCTGCTGTTTAATGTCTTTCTCCATTCTTGGCAAGCTCCTTAGTAAGTGATGTATCTCAATTTCGTTATTTGGTGATTGTTTAGTTCCTCAATAATGGCTCATTGTAATTGGACACTAATCGACCGTGACAGACATCGCGCTTCGCACGTACTCGCCTGGCTGCACGCTGCGTGCGGGAGCTAACGTTGTTTGCTTGTATTTCTTAATCTTTTTAGATCACAGTGTGATTGGGGTTATTGCCTATTAGCATACAATAAAACTGTAATCACACTCATACTGTGTATTGCGTGGGATCTATTAGTAAGAACAGACGCTTTCTACTCAGAATGTAGGAAAAGTATCTTTTAATGTGCTAAAACAGATTTTAATTATTTCTACCACAATACGTGGTGTAACTACGGGAATTCTTCATAGGGTCGGTTTTCATTAGAATCAAGTTTCTTTATGTCAGTTTTTTTGGTCAAAAAAGTTGTTTCAGGCCGAACTACATCGTAAGGACAGACGGTTTGAACCAGAAATGATGATAAGTAGTACAATTCCAACAAAATGTGGGAAAACACCTAATTTGCATACGTTAGGTCAAAATTAAGAGATCAAAATTAAGTTTTTTGCAGGTCATCATTAAGTTTTTCAAGGAAAAAAATGTCAAAATTTTGATTTTTAGGTCAAAATCTTCCGTATTTTAGGTAAAAAAAATTGCCCTAATTATGAGGAATGAAGTACTTTTACTGGCACTACCCGAGTCGGTTTGCGCGCGTCATGAATTACGTGAAATTGCAAAGGAAATCTTTCTAATTACAAAATTGCTGAACATTTCTTTCGGGGCCAAAGCCCCATCGCATTGGCGAGTAATACCGGATTTCTGGTCCACGTACCAGACTTTCGAGACGCTTTGCCACGACGGAAGCGAATCTTCTCTCTCCGGCAAGTTCAGTAATTAAGAAAACGTATTCCGGAGCGTTCACTTGATTGGATCTGTGAGTTCGACCTGGAAATGAAAAAGGCGTTGAAAGAAAACCATCATGGATTTGCTTGAATTTCCTTCCGGGACACGAATTCACAAATTAGAGAGCACTACGACATTGAAAACATCACACAGACACACAAACCAAAATACAACCAAGATAAGATCTTTGAAAAAACCTTACCGAATTGTTGAACTGCGCGGTCCGCACTCCATGGCAATTCCAGAGTGATATGCAAGCGTCTCCTGCGGTTCTTGGCCCTCCGGTCGGATTGCAACGATATACCGGAGCTGGCCGCCTCGCTGATAATCGCAATGTTCTTTTCGCCGTCCATGAATTTCTGAATTAAGATTCGTAACATGACGTCAATTAGAAAATTAGAACTAACTGTATCATTCGAATTTAACTTGAAAATGCTGAAAATTTCCTAGTCCATTTATTAGAGAAATAAAACAAGAACTTTTTAATTGATTTAGAAATATGAATGTAATTTAGAACAATTTTCTTACACGCTGTAGCATTTATAATCTACTTTCGATCCGCGTGACAATCCTACGCCAACATCCCGGAAGTATCGTACCAAACTGTTTAAAATTAGCTTACAATTTGATAATACTAGTAATATTTGACACCTAAGGAGTTTGTTTCAAATTTTACGAAATTCGAGAGAATTTTGCAGCTTCGACAGTAAATTAAAATCTAGAAAAACACCAAAATTGGATTTACCAGACTAAATGGTGGTCGGTGGTTTTCAACAAGACTTTTCCTTGCAGAATCTTCAATATCACCACACAAGACGGACGTGATAAAAAAAAGACAACAGCAGGAAATTTCTCATCTAATCAAAGCTCCATTGCTTTGTTTTAGTTGGATAGTTTTCTCGTAAGTACATTCTGGGTTAATTTCAATTTTAGGAAGTTTACCAGTCAGCAAATTTTATCGCCCGAAAAAGTCGAGAACCGCTGTTCTAGATGACTGCACCGGGTTACAAACCTGTTTCTCTGCAATGTTCACGGATGCGCTGTCCTCGCAATCGTTGCGCATTTCGTAACAGACTTCCCCGTTCTTAGACAGCACCATACGTCCTTTACGGCCAGTCATCTAAAGGCACACGCATGTTTCAGGCTTGATCATGATGATAGGTATGCAGTCCATACACATATGACCACACGACACTCAAGCATATTGGTTAAAGCAGGGGTTGAAATTGATTTCAGATTCAAAATATCGCTTTTTTCCCTAAAAATAAGCCATTCTACTGTGCCCAACATCACTAATAGTCCTAGTAAGGGCATTTTATGGAATACATCACAAATCTATGAACTAAATTGTTACCAGATATTTTCTGCAACAATATTTTCGTCAAGGTCTCTTATAACAGGTGTTAAAATATTGAAGTTAACTCACTCTTGTGGATATTGAAGTTAGCTCACTCTACCGTATACTGTATTACTTTGTACCAGGCACACATATATATAGGCTTAAAATAAGTACAGTAATTCTTCAAATACAGTACTAAGCCATGCAGCAGGGGCTAAAATGGTATGTTCTGTAGAATTCCGTTCCTAAAGATGGACGCAATTGTACAGAAGTGAAAGCGACCATGAACCCGGAACGGTCTCATGTGAGTTCATCGTCGATTGTTGACTTCATGGATCGTCACTGTTTCGGTATAATTACTCGTCGTCTGGCAACAGGAACTAAGTACTGTTAAGCAGCATTTGAGTGTATAGTAAATAGCCAAGCAAGATGGATGAAGCCGCCACTTCATCAGCTGAAAGACGTACTAGTTATCAGCTCAGATCATCAACTGACCACAGTTCTAGAGAAAACCAGTCAGCAAACCTCTTGTATAAGGATGTATGCATTCACATTGACCCCATAAAGTTGTTTAAAGGACTGATCATTTCCGCCCGGCAGCATGGTGGGGCAGTGGAGAGAAGCTTACAGTATGAGCTCACTCTCTTCCCGCTGTCCCTGTTCAGCAACAGAGATCAGATGATGAACAAGGCCAACAAGGCAGAATTTTCAAATAAAACCCTCAAGGCCTTAACCGATCCGCTTGACTTGACTAAGGCCTTAACCGATCCGCTTGATTCGACTAACAAACCACGCAGTACCCTCGTAATTGATGGCGGAAGGCTTCTGCACAGGGTGCCGTGGGAACAACGTCAGACATGGCAGCAAATCGCCTACAATTACCTGAGCTACGTGCAGGATCTGCGTCATTGCTCTGAGGACATCATTGTAGTCTTTGATGGTTACAACAGTTCACCAAAAGATCACGACCACATCCGGCGCACCAAGAAGTCCTGTCATGACATCCGTATTCGACCGGATATGCCAAACGCGATCTCAAAAGAGCAATTTCTGGACAACACTCATAACAAGACTGAGCTCATCCAACTTCTCTCTTCAAAGTTTCAAAACCATGGCATCATTGTGGAGCAATGTGACAATGATGCTGACACTACAATTGTGAGAAAAGCGCTTACAGCTGCTTTGGATGGCTCCGTTAAGGTCAGTAACATTGATGTAGTATGTCTGTATAACTATATTGGACGAAGCCTGGGAGAGGGATGGAGTAATTTGAAATAAGCTAATTCAAACGGATGAAAATCTTAATATATGGTACATGCTGTTGTGTTTACAGGTGCGGGCTGAAGATGCAGACGTGCTGGTAATGCTGGTGCACCATAGCTCCGACAGCCGCCACTCAGTCTTCTTAACCACTTCGAAGGGCTCTTATGACGTTGGCGGTATTAAAAAATCCCTCAGCGAAACACAGAAGAAGTATCTACTCTTTTGTCACGCCTTCACAGGGTGTGATACGGTTTCTGCAATTGCTGGTTGCGGCAAATCCACTCTATTCCGCAGGTAAATAATGATAAACCTCCTATTAAGTCGGCAAATATTACTAACAATATTAATGTTAAGAATAACAATAACTTGATTTCGGGATTTGATTATACTTTACGTGACATAGAACCGATGCATATTTCAGGTTTTGTGAATGGGATGCGGCTGGTGAGTACATCGACATCTTCCTTGACACACAAGCCACTAAGGAAGCGGTGATTCATGCTGGCACTGCCATTTTCAAGTGGATTTACAATGGGCAAGATACTACATTGGGCAAAATTCGATACAACATGTTCTCAGCGAAGGCAGCGGAAATACTGATGCGACCAAAGAAACTACCGCCCACAGAGGGTGCAGCTGCACAACATTCACTTCGAGCGTACCTACAGATCCAGGATTGGATATGTTTACAGAGCATGTCTCTGGACCCCATCGATTACGGATGGAGAATAGGCGTGCATGGATATGAGCCAGTTCCAACACTGGAACCCATGGCTCCTGATGAGCTATTGCAGTTCACAAGCTGTAATTGCAATGGACATGGCAACAGCCGGGGATACAGCTGCAAGAAGAACGGGGTCACATGCATTTCGGCCTGTGAAGTATGTAAAGGCCTTATATGCAAAAATGGCAGTCAAGATGGTGTTCAGTCTTAAGAAGGCATAGACAATGACCGTTGAAATGTCTGACATTGTGCATAAGAAATAACTCTTTCAGTAAAGATAGCTTTGTGAAATAAAGGTTGTTTTGTGCATTAATATAAAAGTGGGTGCAGCGTTTTTCACAAAGGCGAGAGACTGTCGTGAAATATAAGTGTTAAAAATCAATACAGAATTATGAAAAACCATTATTACACCTGAATGTTGCACTGATGTAAAGTTTTAAAAACGTGGTTGCTAAACGGAGTGGCCTATTTCTTCTCGATATTGCGTTCTACGAAATTTGAAAGGTGGCCGTTTTGAGTTGGCGACTCCTGGGTTAATGTTAGGGTTCAGTCAGGGTGAGGGTTAATTTTGGGGTTACGGTTGACGCTAGAGATAGTTTTAGGGCTACGAGTCCAAAGGTGGTGAAAGTAGTAGTCTCTGCACACAAGTAGAAGCCATTCCAGAGTAAGTAAGAGTAAGTGTACTAGGCCTAGTTTTGCCTTAAAAACAAAAATTTCAGGTAGAGGCGTAAAACGTAGGTAGTCTAAAATCGTTAGAGTAGGCAAACCTACTTGAGTACTTCAAAAAAGTACAAGTACTTTTTACAGACCTCCCGACAAAGTCACCCGTTCAAACATCAAGCAATCTAAGGAATAATTCACACCAGGACAAAGGTTACCTCGTTTCCAGACTCGAAAACACAAGCCTAGCACTTAAACCTACTTCGGCCACATTCTCGGATCCCCCCAGCGCTTCTATGAGGTCGTCCAACGCGTTATTTGGGAGATTCACCTCTTCGACCCTTCTCAGCAGTTCGTCTTTCAAGATCTGTATCTTCTCCATCGGATCGTTGGCTTCCGATATCAAACTTCGTAAGTCTTGAATAAGATCATTTCCGCGGTCAGCCATAGTTTAAATCGGTCGCCGATTCAATTGAAATTTTTGAATTTATTGAAAAAATTGGAAAAAAATGTTCATATTTTACTGCCAACACCATGAAATTGTCAAGTTGTATACAAAAACGATGCAAAAGAGATTTGACGCAATTCAGACCCGTAGAAGCGAAGTTATTCGACTTTTTCATCAATAATTCTGGAATTACTCACTGTCAATGCTATTTTTGCAAATCCGAAACTTTCAACTGCAATAACTTCGCTTCTATTGGTAGTAAGTGAGAAAAAATTGTTACGCATCCTATTTTTAGGTCACTAAACAATTTCATGGGGTTGACAGTGAAATTTGAAAAAAAAAAAGTTTTATATTTTTTATTAAAGTAAAAAATTTCAATTGGCTCTGCGACGGTTTGTTCGGGATTGAGTCAAATTTGAAGTGCAGTGTTTTTTAGGCAACTTAACAATATAATCAGTGAAACCCCGGAATCCGAAAACAACCCCAACGCCCCAGCATAGCAAAGGCTATAAAACTGTTCAAATGCTCTGAAGTTCTAGAAATATGCTTGTTGCTACATGCGGTATCTTTTGAATATTGGCTGAATATGTCGGAGCTATCGGTGAGGGTGCTAGTTATTGGTTTCATCGGTATCGGCTAAAAAAATCCGTTATTGGTAGGACTTTAATAGTAAAACAAGTATAACCATTCGTAAATATATTCATTCAGGTATGCATGAACAAAAGTTGGTTTTTGGTAACAATCTTATACACACTCAAACAGTATTTTACTCTACACAAATATGAGATTGGCGCTGCCTTTTTCAGCAGGGCTTCCAAACTGTTTCACCAAAGGTCCAACAACAAAACTTAAAATTTTGCTAAGGTCTGTTGTGACTCTCATGAAATAATTCACAGTCGTACAAATATAAATATATACAAAACACAGTAAAGCATTATAAGCAAAAGCAATGAGTGAATTTTAATTATTGTTCTGTTAGTGCCAACTAGTGAGAGAATTGGATCTTTTTATTTCTAGCTAGTTCCATAACTCTTGGATCTGAAGTGGCGAAAGCGAGTCAAAGGTAGCGGTGAAGATTTTCACTGGTCACACAGATGTTACATATTGCTAGCACAGAGCTGAACAGAAACTGAGAGAGACAACGTCTGGACTCAACACTGAAAATCCTTATTCGAACCACAGTCCGCCAGACAAGTAGCCCTGCTTTATAGCATTCATGCGGGATTGCAATAAATATTGTTACCTGCGTTATCGGGAATTCCGTCGCCTGTGCTGAACAGTGGTTTCGATGGAAACGAAGCTTTCGATGACTTTGCGGTTTCCTCGTTCACGTCGGCGTTTTCTTCAGGAGCTACTTTCGAGTCTGCCTCACAGAAGCTGTCACCTGTAGAGAATATTCAACGGTTTTCGAGTTTGGTCAGTCATCAAATCAAACCTTCTGTATCTGATTCGGCTCCGAATATTTTCGAGATATCCTCGTCGTTGCTATCGTAGTCATCGTCTGACCGAAAGAAATCGTCAGAACCAGAGTTGAGGGCTTTTTCGTATTCCTGAAAGATCGAGTCACGCGTCAAGGGTTCTGAAGTACTGCGCGGAGACGTCACACGCATGCAAGACCGTAAAGCACAATAACACCAGTTTCACCCAAATATTTGAAATTTTTTTTCAAGATAATGGGCTATTCTGCCGGTTTTGTCTTAATAACAATATGGTTTTGAATAAAATAGTATTCACGAGTTGGTCACCGTAAATACTATTTTAATGATAATCAAAATTTTTCGGCGGCAATAACTTCGCTTCCGCTGGTTGGAATTGAACCAAATTTGGTGAACATCGTTTCTGTAGACAACCTAACACTTTCATGGGGTGAACCGAAAATTTTGAAAAAATCTTAAATCTATTTTTATATAATAAATTGAGACTTTCTTCTGAAGCAATGCGGCTACTCGCTGGAATTGAAAAAATTTCGTGTGTAGGCCTACATTAGGTAACCTAACAATTTTATCAAGTAGCCAGTACAATTTGAGAAAAAATTTCATTTTTGAATACCCCTACTGTACACGATATGTATAAAAGGCGGAGTGGATAGTTATATGAAGAGAATGAAAACTACTGTAGTCGAAATGCCCTTGTAAATACACTTGAAAAGATCCAGCGAGTCTGATAATCTGATAAAAGCTAGAAGATTGTTTCACAGAATGGGAGCTGTGGAAGAAAAGGTCATCAAAGTCATCGAACAGCAATTTGAACTCACATCCTCATCCTTGTCAAACTCAAAATCGCTTCCGGCGTCATCATTTTTCTTCTCCGAATAGAAGTCTTTGCCGAACATGTTGGTAATCCTCGACCTGTTCGGCGCCGGGAAATGTTGCTCGATCAGGTTTTCAAAAACTCCCCTGTAAAGTATCGAAACATGGCATTAGCGGCGTTGGCTGTACCTAATATGGAGATCAGAGGTTCTTAACCCGAAGTCCACGACCCCTTTATTGAAGGATCCTTGGAAGGCCAGCATTTTGAAAAGAATACATGATATAGAATTGACTTCACATTTGTATAGACAAATGAAAACCTTCACCACTGCCTTCAACTAGCTTTTAACACTTTAGAACCAAGATTTAAAGAACTAGCGAGAAATAAAAAACGGCAACTCTCCCACAAGCTGTAACTAACACGACAATAACTATATTTCGCTTATCGCTTTTGCTAATACCGCCTCAATGGATTTAGCATGTACATACACCGTATTACATTTTCACGAATCCTGTAAATAATTACACGACAGTTATAACGGACCTAAGCAAATTTTAAAATATTGTAACTAGACCTTTGTACCCCTGTTACAAACTATAAAACTAAGACTGCAGTCGCTTTCCTTGTATATTTCATTATCCCAAACTAGGATATTATAGAGGACATTCAAAAATAACTTTTTTTTCGGAATCCGTTGATTCGCTGATTAAACTGTTGCACACCACATTTGGCTCAATTCCAGCCGGTAGATGTCGAGGTGCAGGAGTTTGAGTATTTTCGATTAAATATTAACTTTTCTAAATTTTACTGTCCGCCCCACGAAATCGTTGAGTTGCCTACAAAAATCATGCAAAACGAATTTGACGCAATTATACCCCGTAGAAGTGAAGTTGTCTGAATTTTTCATTCAGAATTCTGGAATCACCCATCGTCGACGATATTTTGCAAATCCAAAATTTCCAACTGCAAGAATTGTTATGCATCGTTCTTTTAGACGACTCAACAATTTCATGAGGTCGACAGTACAATTTGAAGCAATATTCAAATCTTTTAATAATAAATTCAACAAACCTTGTTGTGGAAACAAAATCAGTCATCTTGCCGCCGGACCTCTCGACCAATTCTAACGTCCTTGCCTCGCCGGTCGATTGCAAGCCAATAACAACACATTTGCCGTGTCGGACGGCCCTTTTCGCAAGATCAGCTGCACGCTTCACCTAAAACCACAAAGACATATTCAATTCACAGTAATTTTTCAAAGAGTATTAACTGACAAGGCACAATGCGTAAAATGACTCGACTTGAGTCAATTTACTTGTACTCGAGTCATTGTGCGTGACTCGAACCAAGTCATATGACTCGAGACTAGGACGGCCAAGACAGACATTTCATTGTAACTTCGAATAATAAAGTCACCATATGATTGGCATTTCGTCTATCAGTCCTGATACTCGAAAAGTAGGGCCAGAAACTGTTAAAACTGAGAAAAATTATGATATTATGAATGCGAGTCATTCGATATCACTCGAGCAGAGTTGGAAAATTGGGTTGAACTGGATTGAACTTGAAACTGGACAGTGAACACAACGACTTGGACTGGAGTCGTAATACCATGACTCGGACTCGACCCTCTACTAGCAAGGACTTGGACTTGACTCAGTGAATTGAAAATGACTCGACTTGAATCGAGTCAAAACAATAAACTTGTGACTCGGAACCTTGCGACTTGGTTACAACCCTGGACTAAACATACCTTTGCGGCGACACACATGTACTTGAAAAATCGCTGGTGAGCGGCCCAAAATTGCGTCCACATGGTCTTCATCATGCCGTTCTCAGCCCCGAAAAGTCCGGACGCAATCTCAAAAGCTTCTCTCGCCATCACCCACTAAACAAAGCCACACCGTAAATAGTATCATTCCTGAGATCGACTATATCAAAGTAATGAGCGTTGCTATTAATTCCCTAGATATGCCAAATACTCACCAGTCTGACTGATTTATTGTACACCATCGTGAACTCCTGGTCGAGTTTGACCTCGTCAATGAGAAAAGACACGCCTTGAAAACTAAGCTGGCGTACGATATATGAACCGCTCAGTTTCAAATGCATAGCGACCAGCTCCATTGCGCCGACTCCGCCTTTTTCGAGAGCCTGAAATGTGCGTGTGAGCCTTCGTCATAACTGTCCTTGTGTCCAACAAGCAGAGTTACAAATTAGCATGATAGCATTGATAGCTAAACAGCTTTTTTCAACTTAGAATTAACGATTGTTCCATTTTCTAAATCGGTAAGACATGCGCCACAATAAAAGTCCCGTTCATATTGAATCAGAGCTCGCTGTCATGTCTGTACAGTAGGGCTGTTCAAAAATAACTTTTCCTTCAGATTTCGCTGGCTACTTGATAAAATGGTTAGAGAGAGAGAGAGATCAGATTTATTTTCGCCTGCACCGTCGAGATGCTTTTGACGGTGGAGACGCGATACCACCTTGACCGAGCCTATGACCCGGCCGGGGATTGAACCCACGACCTACCGACCAAGAAGCTGGACGCATAACCATTACACTATCTCGTTGGTTAAAAAACGCTGCACACCAACTTTGGCTCAATTCCAACCAGTACAAGCGAGATTCGTGAAGTAGAAAAATGAAATTTCAAAATGTTTCTGCCGACCTCGTAAAATTGTAAGCCTGTCAGTAGAAATGATGCACATCAAATTTGGCTCAATTCCAACCACTAGAAGCGAAGTTGTTGCAGTAGAAAAATTTGGATTTGAATAAAATAGTATTTACGGTGACTAACTCTTTCATTATTTATTTTAAAATAATGGAATTAGAAATTTTCATACTGCAATAACTTGGCTTCTAGTGGTTGGAATGGAGCCAAATTCGGCGTGCATCATCTCTACTGACAGCCTAACAATTCTATGGGGTCGGCAGAAAAATTTTAAATATTCATTTTTGGTTTTCAATGATTAATTCAAAACTTTGTACTGGACGAGTCTCACTTCTACTGGTTGGAGTGGAGCCAAAGTTGGTGTGCAGCGTTTTTTTCGCTAACCTAACAATTTTATCAAGTAGCCTGTGAAATCTGAAGGAAAAGTTTCTTTTTTGAACAGTCCTACTGTACAGCAAGCTTGGCTCGTTTAGAATTTTAGAAATATGTCACACATTAGATTAAAATTAGATTACCGATTCTCTCTAATCAGACAACTACAATTATCTAGTAGTCCAAGTCTGCCGACAAATGCTACATTTTCATACCTGTATAAAATGATTGTAGCTTGTGAAGGGAGAGCTTGGCCCCCAAAGACCGATCCTCGACATGTACGCCATGTTACGAGGTTCCGTCGCTCCCGTCGCGCTGGCGTACACAATTCTGTAAAAATACAAGCGACGCCATCGATTATGAGGGACCCCGCAGTATTTTTCGTGAGCGTTATTCTGAAATATTTTGTTTCTCGGAGCAGAGTATCACTCTTTATGGCGTCGCAAAAGTACAGAATTTTACAATAATAGTACATAAACGGTGGCAAATTCTTTCATTATTTATTAAAGCTCTGCCCACAGGAAATATTATGGCTGGAAATTCTAAATTTTGAAAAACCAATAACTTGGCTTTTACGGGTTGGAATTGAACGAAATTTGTTGTGCATCGTTTTTTCACACAGCCTAACAATTCCAAGGGGTAGCCAGTAAAATTTGAAAGATTATTATATTCATTTTCCTTAAATAAATCCAACATTTTCTACTATAATAATAACTTCACTGGTCGGAAGTAGCGTATAAAGACTATTCAAGGTACGTACCTGGCGTGAGGCAGGCACCGTTGTAGGTCCGTGACGGCCAGCCCGGTTTTCGTAGGTTTGGTCGAGCCGGACGGAAACAAATTCTTGGCTTTGTGGCATTCATCAAACACTATCTAATTCGTTAAAAGTCAAGTGAACACAAGCACAGAAAAAGCACACATAAGGTATGCTTGGATTCGACATACTTCAGACTTTATCAAAATTACCAGCTGACGGTTAACTAGCTGCTGGGTTTTGAGTAGTTCTAGGTGTGCATTTTGAAAAGTGAGTACCGGTAGTTTTAGTATTGGAAAAGAAAAAGTTCAAGTACTATCAGAGGATTTTGAAAATTGAGTAGTTCTAGTTCCATTTGAAAGATTTGGAAACAGGAGTAGTCCTAGATGCAGACTTTTGAAACAGAGTAGTTATAGTTATAGTTGAAGATTTTGAAAAGTGAGCGGTCCTAGTTTCAGTGGCGGATTTTGAAAATTGCGTGGTTTTAGTTCTATTTGAAGATTTTGAAACATGAGTAGTACCAGTTCTGTTTGCGAAAAAGTGAGCAGTTTCAGTTTTAGTGGAAGAATTTGAAAACCGAGTTGTTCTAGTTGTAGTTCTATTTGCGACTTTTGTTGAGTAGCTGTTGTTGTATTTGAAGATTTTGAAACATGAGTAGTTCTAGCAGGGTTGTAACCAAGTCACGATGCTCCGAGTCACAAGTCAATCTCACTTTTATGGTTTTGACTCGAGTCAAGTCGAGTCATTTTCAACTCATCATCGTGTCAAGTCCGAGTCCAAGTCATCAAGCAGGGGTTCGAGTCCAAGTCATTGTGTTGACTGCTCAACTTCCAGTTGAAGTCTGGTTAAACCCACTTTTATAACTCTTTTTCGTGATATTGAATGGTTCGCATTTATATTATACAAATTTCTTCACTTTTAACAGTTTCTGGTCGCATTTTCAAGTACCAGTATCAATAGACGAAATCCCAATAGTGTGGTTACTTTGCTATTCTTCGAAATTACAATGAAATGTCGGTCTTGGCCGTCTGAGTCTCCAGTCATGCGCAATGACTCGAGTCCAAGTCGAGTCAATACACAGTATAAGTCGAGTCGAGTCATTTCCGTATTTTGAGAAAATGACTCGAGTCAAGTCGAGTCAGTAGAAAATCGTGACTCGAGTCATTACAACCCTGAGTTCTAGTAGCAGATTTTGAAAAGTGAGCAGTTGTAGTTGGCGATTTTAAAACTGAGGAGTTCTAGTTCTAGTTGCAGATTTCGAAAAGTGATATTGAAAAGTGAGCAATTGTAGTTGGGGATTTTTGAAAAGTTAGTGGTTCTAGTTGCGTATTTGAAGTGAGTCATTCTAGGTGCAGTTACAGATTTGTAAAGTTCAGCAATCCTAGTTCTAGTTGCGCATTTTGAAAATTCAGTAGTTTGTTAAGTCTGCATTTCTAAGTTCGATAAAAGTCCAAAAAGGATACAGCTCCGTCGAAATCTTTTCCGCACCAGTTTAAAATCTGTTTCATTCGCGAGCCGAATTTTTGCTTGTCGTGACTCTCGCTGATCAAGCAGGAGTACGTCACGAAAAGGACTCCTTTTTTGCAGTCTCCGTTGATTTTAGACGTGATTTTCCCGTATTTCATCTGCGAAAGAGAGCGATAAAAAGTTAAGGTTGCGAAAATGTTAATAAATACCTGCTTTGTGGTGGTAACCTACAGAATTTCAAAATACCTTTTTGAAGTACTTTCATAATGAATGTTTGTTAACTCGAAGAACATTTCATGTGCCTCATATCAAGAGTTACCAGCAGTCCAGCACAATAATGGAGATGTTACATGTTATATATGTTGTATAATGCTATTTTTTAAAGATAATCTTGGATGTACAGAACTTCAATAGACAATTGAAACCAGTAGTATATTCATATTGACATGACCTCAAATATTTTCGGCTGACACCCGTCAGGGGTAATCGTCAGCAACTAGTAGCTAGGGATTGGAAAGAACATTGTATATCAACTCAACAGTCATGTCACCAAATATGATATTAATTAATGATTAATAATTTTTTTGTGCCTGTTACCTTATTAAGCGCATAAACCGTAATACTTTCAGCCCCGATATCCCTTAAATCTCGTTCGGCATCCACTTTCAAATCGTTCGACACACTGAACCTGGTAGAAATGCAAGCAAAGGTAGTACATGCCAGAGTCGGACTAGAAAATGTTATGCGTTCCCAAATTATATATATTAGAATTACTGAATTTGCGAAAACTAGAAAATTGAAAGAAATTTGGTTCGTTTCGTATTATACAGTTCTCCTTCAGCATTTTCAAGAAAACCAGAAATTACATTAGAATTAAAATGAGAACATAGAACCAATTAGATTAGAATTAGATTACCGGCATTTCGCTCCAATTAATCTAATTAGAAAACCAGAATTATCCACTTGACTGAGTCTGGTACACACAGGTGGATTAAATTGCAAATTCACCAAACTCACCACACGGAACGCTTCCTTCCCAATAAATAATTTTCATAAATAATCCCGGCGATAGTCCGACCCTTGCCCACACCGGGGCCATCACCTGGGCAAAAAACACAATTAAAAAATATGCGCAAAGTACTTCTATTTTACCAAGTATTGAGAACGGGGTTGTAATGACTCGAATTGAGTCGCGATTTGCGGTGACTCAACTCAAGCCCATTCATGTATTGACTCGACTTGTACTCCAGTCATTGAGCGTCGCTCGACCAAGTCATACGAATCGAGAAGCTTAGGCATTCTGTTGTGACTTCGAAGAACAGTACCAGGACCAAATTATTGTAATTTCGAATATCAGAAGTGGTGTTTGTAAAACAGGGTCAGAAAATGTGTAAAATAAGGAATATTATTATATTATGAATGCGAGGCATTTAATTTAACCCGAACAGAGTTGTAAAATGTTAGTTGAACAAGATTGAACTCGACAATGAGCAGTGAACACAATGACTTGGACTCGAACTGTTGAAACCTGGCTGGGACTCGGACTTGACTCGGTGGTGAATTGAAAATGACTCGAGTCAAAATTATAAAACTCAAATTGACTTGTGACTCGGGACTTTATGACTTGATTACAACCCTGATATAAGATCACTACGAAATCTCACCGATTAGATACCCTGCCCGCTCTCCATTAGGGAGATAAGTCATGTGTTTCTGGCAAGCGTAAATCACAGCTTCCAGTTGTAGACACGTCAGCAGTCCGTGGGTGATGATGGAGTCCGGTAATGTTAACTTGTACGTGATGTCAGGAGGAAGAATACTGGACAACGCGCTCGTTTCGACGGTACCGCCAGGGTGTGACATACCAAAATCCACTAAAAAAAAAATCATGTTGCTACACAGCTATATATAACAGGGTTAGACAACCAGAAAATGTTGAGCTTTTCCAAATGATGTTACAACAAAAATCCTGGCTACTGTTTTTTTCAAATTAGATTACAATTAGAACTAGGTCTATTGAATTCGAAAAAACAAACTGAGATATTGTTAAGTTATGCAATAGAAAGAAATACAACCAAAATAAGTTCCTTACATATCAAAACTTCCCAAAACTTCTTCAAATTTTACTGGCTAGTGTATAAAATTGCCAAGTTGGCTAAAACAACACTACAAACCAAATTTGGCTCAATTCAAATGTGTAGTTGCGACACTATTACAGCTAGAAACATTTTTCAGCCCGATGAAACTGTTCAGTTGCCTAAAAAACTGACCCGTAACATATTTGGCTAATTCCTGCCAGTAGAAGCAAAGTTATCGGAGTACAAAATTTTCAATTTGAAAAAATAGTATAGGGAAATGTTGGTAATTATTAATTGATGCGTGTTATTTTAGACAACCTAACAATTTATCGAATAGCTAGTATAATTTTGAGAATAAAGTTATTTTTCAACAATAGTTTCAAATTAGAAGGAATTATAATAGTCTAAATAACCAACTAGAATTATTTCACATACGTTTACTCGGTCTGTAGTCCGAAAATGTCTTCACGGATACGTCAGATTCTTCATTCAAATCCTCGTCGGTCGGATAATAAGGACTCGACTTCGAAACCTGACAAAAATATCAATCATGAAAAATTTAATCACATTTATAAATCTGGCGTGAATTATTACCTCTCCAGCACCGCCTTTATGCACGCCGTTGCTGTCAGAGATACCGTTAGAACCGTCGAACACTTGCGTATTATGATTGGTATTTGTGACATCGTCAATACCGGCCGACAGTGGAACTTTGGGTAAAAGTATCGGAGAATCTGTTAAAATGATTCCATAGTCACAACGAGCAACAAATTGCCTTCGATGAAGTGTGCTAAACATCCTTCTTGGTGCATGAGGAACACTTCTGCTAATCTACAACCCTTCTATGCTAAATGTCATAATGATTTCGCAAATTTGATACAACATCCAATCCAAGCATTTCGGACTACAACAAACCTTTCCGGGAGTGCTCCAAACAGAAAACGCATACCAGACTGTACAAATCGAATTGCAAACACAACACACACAAATCAGTACATTATTACTATACAATCACAACCAGCCTCCAAGGATCTTATCAAAACAATCGCCTCACATTACGAGTGATTAGTATCATAATGTCACGTTATAACCACTGACATAATTACTGTTGCAACCAGGGGTAAATGGATGTTGGATTAAAATGATAATTTTGCTTACCACAAAGTAAGTTGCAGTCTTCAAGTAAATCGTCGAGAGGAGATTTCGATCGAACCAATGGTGAGCCTGATTAAAAAATTGTTATTATTACTGGATTTCTACCTCTAAAATATCAGATCGTCTAACCTGATGTAGAAAGGGTGCCAGCAACATTGAAAAGATTCGCGCCTGTAACGACACTGGTGTTCACAGATGGCTTCAACGAAATTTGAGGATCTGAACAATAAATCGAACTGACGTTTTCCAGAACAACACTTTCAAGAAGAAAATCAACTAAATATTCAGTTTGTACGAAAAAATATCGAGTTGAGTAGTTGGTGTACCATCTAAAAATAGTACATTAGGTTTAAGCGATCTCTTTGCTAAGATTATTCAAAATTTCATGCCAGTGGACTATTGTAGTATTATATTTAGTGATACTACGATTGTTGATAGACAATGTTCGTTCTGATTGTCTACTACTACTACTGACCATTACCCCTGAAAGTGTCAGCCGTAAATATTTGGGTTTATTTCAATATGAATATATTATTCAATTGTCTGTTGAAGTTCTGTACCTTGAAGAAGCTTTTTAATATCAACTTACCAATTTTCAGCGCTTTTTTAGGTATTATATTGTCGTCTTTAGCATTCCACGCGTGTTCAACAAAATTTTTACCCAAGCTAATGCTTTTTTCGGGCACTGCTAGTTCATTGACTGGGGGTGGATTTTGTATCGAGGCGTACGATCTCTTGCCGGCAGGCTGGACCTGTACTTTTGGAGGTCCCATGCCAACCTTTTTGATGACACAGTTTTTCATGTGTGACGGTAGTATAATCCTGGTACCGGCCACATTCAACTTGGAATATCCATTGTTTGAAGTTATGATTTTGATTGGTTGTGGTTTTGAAATTGTTCTGATATTTCCGTTTGGTATTATCCTTTGATGAGAGACACCGGACGAAATGCTTTTGACCAAAGGTATGTTGACGCTGAGTATTCTTCTGTTGAGAGCGGGCACTGAAATTTAAAAGAGTTGAAGTAAGTTCATTGTATCATTTTTAAATCTAAATTATATATCTACACTTCAGCTTAGGGCAATTAAAATTAATAATGCAAGTAAACACAGCTTCATCTGTTCATAACAGGACAACATTACTCCATTTCTGTCATGTGCTGAATTTGGCCTGGTTACATAACGGGTTAGACCCGAGTCAAAGTAAATTGGTTCTGATTAGATGGGTCATAATACAATGATTCGAGATAAGAGATAAATCAGTTTTCACAAATCATTGATACTGTTTTGACGTCTTAATAAGTGAGACTTGAATGCTTGACTCGACGCCTAATTCTAGACTCAGAATCAAATCACTCAAGTCATTATAAATTGCAATTCCAGCAAAACTGCACACATGCATCACCATAATTTGATAAGATAGGAGATTGAATATTGATAGATATTGGTACCTTCTTGAGATGTCTGTTGTGGTACAGTGGGTATAGTCAGTGTCTGCGACGGAATCGACTGGGCGAGTCCACTCTGAGTCAAAGCCGCGAATAACAAATCGTTGGATTGTGAAGCATCATTGGCGTAGGACATTGGTCAGCAACAATTAAGCTCAATTTCAAATCGATGTCAAAAGCGTTATAAATTATGTATAATTGCCGTGAACGCAGATGTTTTTTTCTAAATTGTTGCAGGTATAGATTCTTAATCCTGGAACACCGGATAGTGCTAGTTACAAAAAAATGTATCACAGGCTGACCTTCAGACTTCAAAACATCTGCAATAGTCATATATATTCTATTAATGCTTGTGGTGTTGGCATTCAAGGCAGAATTCCCTGTATGCTATAGTTTTGGTCACTCTACTATACAGCCTGGGTTTCATTTCAGAGAGGTTCTTGTCATGTGTGGGCCCTACTAATGACGAAGCAACAGTTGAATTGACACTTTCCTGCATCAAGTCATTTGCCAATATATACCATATAGGCCTACCTATCTAATTTCATACTTTGTGCTTTTCAAAACATTCTCATGTTAAATCTAACCACTGCGTATGAATGATACGAACAAACTAAGCCTATACGCTGAATCATAGAGCAAAATTGTTCACTACATTTTTTGCCACAAGGTATCGGGTTTTGGCTTCATAGGATTTTCATCTCAAATTCTGGTGTCTAGCCTACTTTCTTGTTGTGGTTAGGTATAGACTAGGCCCAAATCTTGTCAGGACTCGGAAACAAGTCTACTACCAAGTTTCCTAATCACTGCCAGACAGAGCTGCGGACTACTCCAATACCAGTTAATAAACGACTACCTACATACTATTTTAGCTACCGATTGAACCTTGGCTATCTCCACCTCCAAGTTTTCTGTCAGGTCAAGATATCCATGTTTTCACATACGCCATTTCTAATAAACATGATACGCGAAACGCTCTGATACAACAGTACTTAATCGCTAATAAGCTTTGTCAAAAATCTGACTATTCGCTTTGCCTACTCACTACTGAAACAAATATATGACTGAAGATTGAAACCAAACGGAACATATATATCAGTAATATCACAACAAAGCGGCGTTGCGCATGGTATCAGTGCGAAAGCTGTAGTGTGACTTGATTGGCGCCGCGTGCTCTCCGCACCTTCTGGTTTTTATTCTATATAAATTATTTGATTTGTACCCTGCGCTTTCATCGAGCGCGGTCATGCATACCGACAGAAAGCGATAATCGTCGGGACTGCGATCATCTGATCATAATCATCATCAACGCTTCAACGGCTGTAGATATTTTCAGCCGCTCAAGACAGACAATGTACAATGCGATACGCGAGACACAATAAATGTAATGAAGAGATAGGAGGGTGTCGAAACAACAAAGTACAGTCTACCAATGCTTGGCGGTCAATGGTCGCCTTCCGGTTCGGGGCTTCCCGTCGTCTCCCAATCCATGCCGATTTGCCTGTTGTGTTTGTTGCAATGATATACACTCTATCTATATCATTGGTTTGTTGGTGACATGAATAAGAATATACCAACTGACAATCCACCTCGGCCTACTGTCATTACCGTTTCAGTTCAGCTTTATCAATACTAAATTTCATCATCATAATCATTGATTTATTAGCAATTTTATCAGTTCAATCAATGATATATATATATCATTGGTTCAATACGCCACAAAAAATGCGATACAATGAAAAGAAAGGAAGATGTCGAAGCGACTAGGAGTTGAATCTTTGATCTTTTCAAAACACGCCCAGATTGCAATAAAATGAAGAAAAAAAATAGGATGGACCGGACATGGACTGTGGACGCGATACAGGTTGGAGATGTCTTTCAATCAGCACCTACTTTGAGCGGGAAGTTAATAAGAGGCATGCGCAATATAGCACACTGATGGAAGATAACGCATAAGGGCACGCGTGTGGGTGGAAGGCGCAATAGATATACGTGTTGAACTTTGATCTTGATTCAGTAATCTCGGGCGAAGATTAGTTTTATTTTATTCTATCTATTATATTATATTGTTAGATTTATTCACTAGAATCAGCTTGTATTTTGACTTGGATGCTGTGGACACTGGACATATGCTGACATTAGGGTTACCATACGTCCTCTATTAAGAGGATTTGTCCTCATTTTTGAGATTTTGTCCTCTTTTTTGAGAATTTTGGTTGAATATAGGGCACGGCTATTCCGGCGGCTATTTCGGAAAATTGACCTTTTTTTATTCAACCGACCTCGAACCGGCAAAAATTTACCAATTTTTCAGGATTGCAAGTCAGAAAATTTTGAAAAAGTGTCCTCTTTCCAGATTTCCAAAATATGGTAACCCTATAGCTGACATATACGACTGCGTCTGCATTGCTTGAGAAACTTTTCATTCGACTTAGCCGTCATTCTTCATAGATATCATTGAGCTGTTCGTAAATTGTGCTGAACATATAGGGATGGACGTCGACGCGCACATGTGTTGTAGGCCTACTTTAGATTCAGAAGTGAAGTCGTTGAATTTTGCAGCGTATGGATATGGCATTAACGAAAAATGTGTATATTCGTCAATAGCCAATCGCCAATTAAAAAAATAGCACCATCTTCATAAATTAGCGTCGATCTCGAACCGTGTCCCCTGTGATTCGTATTGCTGCGCGGTCTGCCAGACGGTTTTCGCGATCTATCGAAAAGACCTTGGGATGCGATCGTTTTGCCCATATGAGGGGCACCCCATATGAGTACCGTTCCCCTCAAGCAGTAGGCCTACAGGATAGGCCAGGGGTCGGCAAATGATTTGACGCGCACGACATACTATAACCATAACCAAACCATGTTTGTTGCAAAACATGTAACATAAGTTTTCAAAATGGAAAAAGCTCGTAGACGACCAAAAATTATTTCGTAAACCAACATTAAACAGAATTTTTAGGGGCATCAATAAGAATCTTTTCCTGAAATTTTTTCCCGCACCTCGCGCGATTTACCGGGACCTGATTTCTTGATTTTAATGTGGGAAACCCAAAATAGTATATACAGCAATCTAATACCGCATGATATCGTATAAAACCGTTTGAATGCATTCGTCTAGGCATGTGTACTGTGCAGCCTGTGGGATCGCAATTATTTCATGAACCGGCATTTCGGCGCTGGGCATTTTCACGCTAGGAGACAGAGACACACGTTCAGGCAACATGCGACTCCGTCCGCTGAGTGCGCTGCTGGAATGGCTGACGGCGATAAAACCTTGAAGTAGGCCTAGTTATAACCGCCGCATGTTGGCCAAAATGTGCAAAATTTGCTATGTCCACACTCCACAGTCCAGGCGCCGAAATGACCGGCGCCGAATAGTCCAACGCCCGCAGCCTGAGCCTCACAAATAAGTCTCGTGTCGAAGAACGAATTTGGAATCGTGTTCGGACCAAAAATAACCGCTTTACCGCGATCTCTGGAGCTTGCACCCAAATCCAGTATCAGACCAACCCTAACGTGACCACAAACCTACTTGTATGACACCTGAATAGGCAGATTTTTCATCATCAGGTAATATATCATCGTAACATCTTTGATGGGCCCGTCACTAATTGGCTATGGTGCCGAACAGAATAGACTTGGAGACGACCAGAGTAACCACAGAAGATCGATCATTACGCGACAAAAATTAAAATGATGCAAATATTACGTACATTAGACGATAGGTCGAGTGCAGGGGTCGGCAAACCCCCGCACGCGTGCCATTTGTGGCACGCGAGATTATTTTTCATGACACGCCTAATAATTTGACGCAAACGACATATTATAACCATGATTTAGCAAAAAGTAAAACATATGTTTTTAAAATGTATGATGCTCATAGGCGAACAAAACATTTTTCGTAAATCAACATCAAATAGAGTCATTTGGGGCAGATTTTAATAATTTGCATTTTTTTGCGCTTCGCGCTATTTATTGGAACCTGATTTCTTGATTATGATGTGGGAACCGTCATAAATATGCATAATGTACAGAAATGAGTCCAACCGTTCGATTACTATTACTACGACAACTTAGCATCGTATGAAACCGTTTGGACGCTAGTCTAAGGAGTTGCCACTGTGAAGCCTGCGGGAACGCGGCTATTATATGAACCGGCATTTCGGTGCTGGGCATTTTCACGTTGTAGAAGATACGACATAGACGTTATGTTTCGGGCAACATGCGACCATGCGACTCCCTGCAGTGTGTGGCGTGCGCTGTTAAAATGATTGACGGCGATAAAACCCTGAAAACAATAACCGCCGCATGATGGCCAAAACGTTCGACATCGGTATGTCCAATGTCCGAAATGACCAGCGCCGAATAGTCCAGCGCACGCAGCTTGAGCCACACGTATCAAATGAGACCCACCGACAAAAATAATGAACTCCCGTGTCTAATTCCAACATATCTAGAGCAACGACAAGCTTTACCGCGACCTTTGGAGCTTAGTAGACGAAGTGCCAGATCGTGCCAGACCAGCCTTAGTGTGACATCAAACCGACTTGAATGATACACTGATACAGGGGCGGGCACATTTTCATTATTAGGACATAACACCGTAACAACATTGATTGGCTTGTCACTGATTGGATATGGTAGCGAACACAATTGGCTTGGACACGACCAAATCAACCGCAGAAGATCAATCATTGCGCGAATAAAAATGAATGGTGCAGATATTATACGTATAGCGGTAGCGACCTATATAATTTAAGAATCTCTGTCGTAACTGAGGTCGTTGCCAGTTGCAGATAACCGGTCGGTGGGGTTCCTTGATTGAAACGCTGAATATGAAAAAATTAAAAATATTTTGGCACGCCAGTTGATAATAGTTTCACATTTTTTTGACGTTTTTTGGCACACTGCATACAACAGGTTGCCGCCCCCCCCCAAAATTTATACCCTTCGCGACCAATGCCGTAAGAATCATTGGTGTAACCGATGACGGCTGCAGATAAGCGGTTGGTCGGGTTCCTTGCTTGACACACTAAATATGGCAAAATCAAAAATTTTAGCACGCTAATTGGGAATATTTGACGTATTTTTTTTATATTTGGGCACGCTGCATACGAAAGGTTGCCGAGCCCTGGACTAGGCTATTACCTTCCGACAGAAAAATTCTGCCTGAATAACCAGCATAAGCAATTTTTTTGTGAAAATTGATGCCTGATCATCGGTAACCAATAATCACTGTCAATTATAGCTTTACTGCCGATATCTACCTTCATGGCAATCCAGTGATGTTGTATCATGCCGGGCTGAGACGATTCAGTAAGCTATGTATCAAACCGGGGCTAACGATAGGCGATATGATTTTAACATTGTCGTATTCATAACGTAGGTCATATTCGCGAGCGTATATTTAGTGAAACTACGCTGTTATGACAGGTGTGCCTTTAATTTCCTATGTTGCAAATCTTACAATTTTTAAAGCATCCGTTATAGTACACGAGTGACTGGCCGCGCGTGGTGCTTGTTTCCATACGCGCATTTGAAAAACGGGAAACACCACGCCAAATGTGGATCGCAGTTTGGGAAAAATCAATGATGTATAGCCTATATATATAGGCCTATATTATAACAAAGCCAGCTGTTTTTAATTTCGATCATCTAACTTTTATGATTTGGTAAAAGTGTCGTCCTTTCCCGATTCCAAAATATGGTAACCCTGTACTTTTGAGCTAATTTGATTTACTATATTTAGGATATAGACTTGCGTCAAGAAACACATTGCGGAATTATGAAATCATTAAGATTTATACATTTTAAAAAGTTCAAGTTAGCTAATCCCTATCCGTATAAGAGACCACATATTAAGAAAGATTGGTCGTCGGCCGCCAAGTGGTTTGTGTATGTAGCATTTTGCACACCGTCATTCGGAGTAAATCGTGGTTAGTTTGCATTGATAAATACCTATTCTGTTACTCCGACCTTTGTTTTTTACACAATACTTTGATTATTTGAGTATTGTTAATGACATATCACGATAATATCCATACACATGGCTACAGAGCGATCGTATGTAACTGGACACCCCAATGATAAAGGTGCGATATAGGGTTTCAAATTTTCTCGTTGAAACATTACTTTGCGACACATCGTAAATACCGGTCGGGAGATATGGAGAGATGATACAGTATAGGGGCGTTATTTCGTGGGTAAAATATTGCAACGACTGGACAATAATAACATCGAATAGATACCATGCGAATATTTGTGGCGTTTGAAGATGTTCGACTTCCAATGGATGTGCAGCCCGGGCAGACGGTTGGCGACGTAAAGACGGTGTTGAAAGATCATTTCAAGGTATGGTTATAGGAGGTACACTGATTAACATGTTAACCGCAATTACTGAAGTTTGCTCCTGAGGAGAGTCAGTTGAAAAGCTGTGAGTGGAATTTGGCAATATAAACATTGAAGATCTGTACTTCTATTAAAGCTGATTTATAGATTGCTATGTATTCTAATTTGTATTGTCACATAGCCTATATGTGTCCGCTATACTATACCATATTACAATGATCGTAATTATACACTGTGTGTACTGTATAAAGTTACTGATTTAATCAACTGTACAAATATATAAAATTGACCTTTGACTGAAGGGCGTTTCTATGGAAAGATTAGGCTTATAAAGGGTTGCAATTAAGGGTGCCTTTATTTTGTACATGCAAGCTAATGAAAAGCTAATGCAGCTAATTAAGCCAAGGAAAAGCTAATTAAGCTAATGAAAGGCTAATTAAGCTAATGAAAAGCTAAGTAAGCTAATGAAAAGCTAATTAAGCTAATGAAAAAGTAAGCTAATGAAAAGTAAGCTAATGAAAAGCTAATGAAGCTAATTAAGCTAATGAAAAGCTAAGTAAGCTAATGAAAAGCTAATGAAAAGCTAAGTAAGCTAATGAAAAAGTAAGCTAATGAAAAGCTAATTACGCTGATGAAAAAGTAAGCTAATGAAAAGCTAATTAAGCTAATGAAAAGCTAATGAAACCAGCGAATGTAAAAATGAAGCCAATGAAGCAAGGAAGTAAGTCCAGGTTAGTATTTTGCTCATATGATTCTGGATGTATCAAATCCGAAATTTTAAATCCAAGTTTAGAATCTGGATATTCGATTCTCAATAGGGATTTTTGAATTATGATTGCAATAGTGCCAATTCAGACCTAACTGCACCCTGCAAACCGGAAGATTTGACGGCACCGACAGGTTTGTTTTGAGGTGTTCATGGTGTGTCTCGACTAATATGGTCATGGTCATGGTCATTTACACCAGGCAATTTTCTACATTTCTATTCCGTAGCGGCCGACTTGTACAACGGCTCGCATTCTTGGCTTTTATAAGACACCGCTTACACGGATGAAATGGCACCTAGGTAGGAATTCTGGAGTCGACCTCGGTCGGACTCGAACCCACAACCCATTGGTGTTGCAGCTGTGGATTATACCACTACGTTATCTCGGCACTACATACAGCCGTGATCTCTGACGAAGTTTTTCTGCCTACTCGGTGCTAAAGTGCCAGCACGTCTAACATGATAATGTGGCCGGTTATGTTTGCAAACTGAATTTGATAGCGTGAACGAACATGAACATCAACGACATTTCAAAGGGAGTTCATTTCTTGATGGTAATTAGTTAGGAAGGCAAGGAGGATTTGAAAACAGCATTGTCACACAAGCTCCAGCATGCCTGCTATCAATCAACGCATCATACAAAACTGGATTAACCCGTTTGGGCACGCGATATGTCTGGTAAACCGAATTCGCGTGGATATTGGTTGCGGGCTTGACAGTAATTTTTATTTTACAAATAAACTTCACATCATGATCGACAGATTATAATTTAGATTATTGATCGTTTTCTTTAGAACTGAATCATTCTGCGCATAATTTCAAAATTGGGAAGACTTCTTTTTCGTTACCTTTGCGAAACCTAAATGACGTACTAGTGAGACATCGGCACCATTGTCATCCTGAGCAATGAGTAAACTAACGTTTAAAACGTCCGGATATGTACTACTTTGTAATTGCATATATTTGCTGCGCTGAATTGGGATATTCACGTATCATTTCTGCTTTATAATATTTCACAGGGAGGGCAAGGTATAGCCTATCGACTAGCGAGTCGTAACGCATTGACGCTCGTGATCTTTTATTATAATATCCGACAAGAATAATGCTTAGCGCGGAATATACTTGACTAGTTCCGCTTTAGTTCGCTTGAATATATTCACAGCTCCGCAGCTGCAAAACGAATTGGTTGGGAGTTCGAATCAGGCCCAAGTCGGTTCCAGTATTCCTACCCAAGTGTTTCTGGTTTATGTAGGGTGTGGGCTTGTACTGCTCGTACGATCCGCGTAGACGGTGTCTTGCAAAGGCCCCGACCCATACTAGTCGGTGGATCAGGAACCGTAATAACGAATACCAGCCTGGTGTAAAATGACCAATGACCATCCCATAGTAATAGAAACACCATTAATACCAACCTACTACGTTGGTGTGACCACTGATAAGTGTGACTAACTGTCTCTAACATTAATTTTGTAATGTAATTTTGTAATTTAATGTAGGGTCAATATATTTTGTAAAGAGAAAGCTACGTTTTCATTGGCACAATGTTCAACCCAAAATCGGCGATGTGTAGTGGTTCCAAATATAATAATTTTCATAGTCATTGGGAACGATAAAGTAGCAACATTTTCATAGTCGAAAATGAGTATATCACAAGTATTTTCAATAATATCGCGAGATAGTACTCGCAGCATAGTTTATTTATAAACGAGGCTGGCATTGATGTCGGTTAATAATTATTATTTCAAAGATACCAATTCAGCGTCAATCAACAAACGCACACATTTCGCAATTGCAATCAGCGAAGTTTTTCGATGCGTGGTGTTCAATTAGCTTCCTTGTTACATTAGCTTCATTAGTTTTTCATTGCCTTGTTTCATTGGGTTTTCATTAGCTTTTGATTAGCTTACTTCTCATTACCTTAATTAGCTTTTCATTAGCTTACTTAGCTTTTCATTAGCTTTTCATTAGATTACTTAGCTTTTCATTAGCTTTTCATTAGCTTACTTAGCTTTTCATTAGCTTAATTAGCTTCATTAGCTTTTCATTAGCTTACTTTTCATTAGCTTACTTTTTCATTAGCTTAATTAGCTTTTCATTAGCTTACTTAGCTTTTCATTAGCTTAATTAGCTTCATTAGCTTTTCATTAGCTTACTTTTCATTAGCTTACTTTTTCATTAGCTTGATTAGCTTTTCATTAGCTTTTCATTAGCTTACTTAGCTTTTCATTAGCTTAATTAGCTTTTCATTAGCTTTTCATTAGCTTACTTAGCTTTTCATTAGCTTACTTAGCCTTTCATTAGCTTAATTAGCTTTTCCTTAGCTTAATTAGCTGCATTAGCTTTTCATTAGCTTGCATGTGCAAAATAAAGGCACCCGCAATTAAAACAAACGGTGTTTCAAAAACACATGTTTTAAATAGTGTTTCAGGGATATCTAGAAGTTCTAGATATCCATGAGTGTTTTAAACAAATGCCTTCTAAACAATAACAAAGTTTAACGTTGTATAATTGAGCCATAATTGTGTAAATACTGTTGAAACTCGAAATAACATGTAGTATGATCCTACTGACGATTTGCACCCGACGTATACGTCGTGGAGTGGCTGGAACCCTCGAATTCGTCGTCGGTTCAACAGTTATAGCACGTACATATAGAATATTGGTACGGCGATTAGATGATGATGATGATCGCCGACTATGTAAAAATGCTGCATAACGATGTAGTCCCGCTAAAAGATATTTTGGGTATGTTTATGACAGTGGTTGGAAGCCCTTTTCGTCGAAGGAGCCATATTCACAATTGTCTATGCCAATCCGCTGTGACGTCACAATTGAAGATTCGTGACGTCATGGCTAAGAAACAAAATAAAAACAATAAAAACATGTTTAAACAAGGGCATTGTTTTAAACATGTTTGTTTTAAATTCATTTTTGTTTTGAATGCAAACCTTGTCACGGTCATTTTCGAAACATTTGCACGTAGGAATGTTACGCAGTCCTACTCAGTTTTTATAGATAACTATTATCTATTTCGGTTTATTAAATCATGGCATTAAAACTACCTTTATGCGCTGCGATCAACCGGTTTCCTGCATTGTTTATCCTGATGAACACTACAATCGACTTTATCGATAATAATCAACTTTATGATCTCCGGCATAAGAGAATTACGAAAGACACATTGCAGATTGCGCAAATATGTTTTTTAAAGTGTGAAAGTTTCTGTGTACAGAATGCTCATTGATAAGATTTAAGGTATTTTCGATATATAAAACAGTAGTAAAGTTTAACACCATTTGAAGATCACAGGATCTTCACGATTACGAACTGTTTGATTCTGATTAAAATCGGTAATGTAACGTTGTACAGCTCAATTCGTCACATGCAGAAGGAAAGATATTACGAATGATATTCGCCGGCGCGATATTACGAGACGATTGGGTGTGTTCTGACATCGGCATCACTTCGACGTCTGTCATCAAATCGGTATTGATTGATTCAGACCAGCCGGTACTGCATATCAGGTGCTGGTATAACGAGTAAGTTTATACCAAAATGTATTATGTAATAAACAGACAGCGTCTGTTTTTCACGGTGTTTTACCTGTATCGTTTTCACAACTACTTACTGACTTGAGTAGATTTAAAGTCAGTCAATTCTACTTCTACTTCAAGTAGTTTTAAGTTGCTTGTGGAAGAAGTACTTCTACTAGTACTTGAGTAGGTTTTTTCGTCGCTACTTCTACTTCTACTTGAGTAGCTTTCTTGACTACTTTGACCATCTCTGCTAGCTCTGCGTTATTACTACTCATCAAAGCCACCTATATGCTCAATTCAATGTAATTTTGCTTAAAATCTCTATTTTTCAACCCGTTTCCATAAGAGCTCAGAGTAAGGTTGCCCGGCCTCGTTGTTTGTTGACATCATGCTGCAACCTTATTGGTTCGTGATGAATACTACATACCAATGAAAAATGATGTTCACACGTTGATTGCCCGGTCACTTCCATGGAAAAAGCGAAATCATTATTATACAAACAGAAACAGTACGCAGTAGACGCAATGCGATTGTTGGTATAGGGCTACAATGTTATTTCCAATTATATAGTTACTGACGAGTGTCAGACGAAAGTATTCGGGTTTATTTCAATATGAATACACTATGACAGTGGTTCTCAACCTTTTTGGCTTCACGGACCCCTTTTGACCGCCACGGACTCTCGCGGACCCCCTGAAGTTTTAGTTCAATTTTAGCTCTATTATGGCGCAACCTTCATATCTGTCTTGTGCAAATATGAACTGTAGGCTTGTGATGAATACCAAAATAATGATTTTTCATGCAAATAACATCATACTATTTATGCAGAAATTGGTAGACTTCTATTATTTCAAAGCTAATTTTGCTGCTGTATTTCTTGAAGTACGTGGTCGTGTCTTGAAAATTCGCGTCTTCGTTATGATATGAACGAGGAGTGCCGAAAACCATTTCCGCAGAGATAGATGGGGGCTAATGCAATATTAACGCATAACGCTTCGACGATACTTTCGGTGCGATCGCAACATTTATGGCATCAAAATGAAGAAACATATATTTTATAAACATATCACGTCGGCATCTAGCGCAGGGACGGGCAATAGACCGCGGGCCGGATTCGGCCCGCGACGGCATTTTGATCGGCCCGTAGAGAGTTTCCGAGGTCAAGGTAAAATCCTAATCTAAAAGTATAGACAAATTTTATGCCCCAAAGAATGGATCCAAGTTTTCCAACCTGAGAAAGACTGTCATGAAACTACTTGTTTTGTTCGGTTTTACATATATATTTACGAGCAAACATTTTCGACCATAAACAATTGAACATTAACAAGACAAGGCTGCTGCATACCAATATAACTGGTGACATGAATCTCAGGGTTGGAGCGTAATGCTTTGATAGCAACGAAACACTCCTTGTTCATAAAAAACAGCCTTGTCGATTGGGGATCCGCAATCAGAATGCGCCAAATCTGATAGCCCAGCTTTAGGAGCATGTATACCATTGTCCGATTTATGACGGGTTCCAGCCAAAAATATTCGGGTTCATTTCAATATGAATAATGAATATACTATTCAATTGTATATTGAAATTCTCTTCCTCCAAGAAGCTGTTCAAATAATGATTATGTATATCACAGGATAAAATGGGTTTTGGGGCGAGGTTTCAATCCCTGCATTGGGACAAATTAGTGAAATAATCCGGAACCTTTTATTTCAAACGACTGCTCACTAATTTGATGAGACTGACAACTTCAAATCGAGAAGGTTTCGCAGACATTACGAAGTCACCCTGATTGACGTTACTATCTCCATATTCTTACTTTTTCCACAAACCCCAACAAAACGTCTCTAAACAGCAATATGTTTGCATCAGCAGGTTAATGGGAAATTGGCTATGAAGATGAATTTCCACACTACGATCATGTCAGACGATTATTACGATGATATGAGACATGAGGTTTTAGCAGTTGTTGTGCGAAACTGCCTCATGCTTTCTCAAATAAAAAAATGAAAATTAGAATATCAACCATACTAAAAATTTGGAGGTCTCGCGGACCCCCTGAAATTGCTTCGCGGACCCCCGGTTGAGAACCGCTGCTCTGTGACTATTCGATTGTATATTGAAGTTCTGTACCTCCAAGAAGCTCTTCAAATGCTAATTATTACTTCACTTGTATATTATTCCAGCGAAACCGTCGTGATTAGGGATCAGCTGGATTTCTCGAAGACCGAAGTTAAACAACTTCAGAGGCTGGTGTCATCAAAGACAGGTCTACCGGTCACAGTATTCCGTTTGTGTACCAAAGACGGTAAAACAATGTTCGGATATCACCCGCTCGAACGATACGGCATAGAACTAGGAACCACGATTCATTTGCACGTCTGGGACGGATGGAGTGATCTGCTGAAGGCCGCGACACGGGGGCACACAAAAAAAGTTTTGAGGAACACGTCCAGCATAGAGCAGGTAAAGGAATTCATAACAGATTATGATTAGTATCTAGCGATTATAAAGCTAAGCCAGCTATCGGGCCTGACCCGCTTGTTTCAGTATCAGTTTTATTTAAGAATTTCATCATCTCAAAACACCACAAGACTGCGATACAATGAAAAGATAGGAAGGTGTCGAAGCGACATGTAGTAGTCTTTCAAATCAGACACCAACCTGTGATTGAATGACGTAAAGAGGAGGCATATGGCCCAGTGGCGTAGCAGGCACTTGACGGTTCTGGCTCTGCGCCAGGGGCGGCAGGCTCCAAGGGGGCGGCAAAATGAGGCTACACACACAGTGCACACTGTACTTACAGCTGTACAGTAGGGCTGCTCAAAAATAAATTATTTTTCTGGATTCCAGTCGTTCTGTTATCAAATTGTCAGGTTACCCTAAAAAACTAGGTTTACCGGCATAGCCTAGGCCTACACCACTTATGATGTTTGGATTTTTTAATCCCCACGCGCTGCTGCAAAGCGAAAGTCACAATTTATTCACCAGCGCTTTTAAAGGCACCTATGACGACGAGGTGGACTTTTTGGAGTTAGCTGTGGAAATTGACATTGGCTGGTATGGAGCAGTGGTTAGTTCAGGGCCGGCCAACCCGTGGCCCGCGGGCCACATGTGGCCCGCGAGGTAATTTCCGAAATTAGTAATATTATCCAAAATGGATTGCACAGATTGTGAACTTGCAAGGCCAACCAAAAATTTGATTAGTCTGGCCGCAACACTTGAGATGTGATGACTTACATATCAGTTCCGACGCATTGGCAGATCCATAGCCAGTCACATTTTGGTAGATTTTCGTACATTACAATGAAGCAGAATAATTTGCGATAGATTTATCAAAAGTAAAAATTTTCTACACGCTTCGCGCAACATGTTATCACTCGATTTCTTGCTTTTAATATTGTTACCCCTTTGTGAAAATGAAACAACGCCTAATGTATCAGATTGAGTCGAGCTATATTCGCGATTACGAGACAAAGTGTGGTTTAACATATGCAACCTTGCGTTTGCGCCCGCTGAAAGACCGTCGACTATGAAACCTAGGCACAAAATGATTGACTCATGTTGGTCGAAGCTTTCGCGATATCGAAATGTCAAGGCACCGAATAGTCCATTCCTTGCAAGCTGAGCCCAGCGATATCCAGCAGGCCCGCAATATAGTCAAGTGAAAATATTATTGACCTATGAACCTCGAAAAATTTTCGCGCATTGCGCGGCTGGTGGCCCGCGCAATAGTTCGTCAGTAAAATGTGGCCCTCTGGCTGAAAAGGTTGGCCACCCCTGGGTTAGGTAATGAAAAGCTAGTTGATTCGACACCATATTTATGCTCGTGTCTGAAACTTTATCTGACCATTGGTGTTTCAATTGCAAGCTGTGAGAGGAGCTTCTCAAAGCTCAAACTGGTTAAGGCATATTGACGTTCTACCATGAATGATGATCGGCTATCAGCTCTATCCATTCTGTATATAGAAAGAGACTATATACGTTCAAAAACTTTAATTTGAGGTTATTATCGCTGATTTTGCTTCAGTGAAAGCCCGAAAAGTTGTTTTTAGGCGGCTATATTGATTTCTATTTGCACAATACATTCGTTCGCTATTTCTTGTCTGTCTTATTTTTGGCCTTCTTAACGTTGAGACGGTGAGATGCGGCATATTATTTGTAATTATTTGTATTGACAAGATTGCTTGAAAATCAATATATGTCGAAATTTACTGCTTTCTACTTAGGGGGCGGCATTTTAAGCGACAGCCAGGGGCGGCAGCACATGCTGCTACGCCAGTGATATGGCCTAAACTACACAGTGAATTGGATGAAAAGTGAAAGAAGATAAAAAGCACCAGCGACAGAATGAGATGGCATGAGACAGAAGGCGAGAGCGATGTTATATATAGGTCATGGTCCGGTAATCTTGCGGGCTGACTAGTATTGATTCAGTAAAAATTGCTTGTATTTCGACTTGAATGGAGAAATGCTGAATGAAGAAAAACAAACAAACAATTTTATCGTAAAAGACAAGTTAAAAGTGTCTACCCGAGTAGGCCTACAGCAGGGGCGGGAAACTTCTCCAATCGGCGGGCCGGATCTAGGAAAATTAGGTACTTTGGCGGGTCGGATTGCTGAATCGATACATTATTCGCCCATGCATTTATCCACATATACAAGGAATAAATCGTGTTTATTGAATGTATTTTAACGACAGCAATGTCTCTTCAAAGCCATTTCTCGCCGATATTGACGAAAACAATGTGGATTGGAGAACAGCATTGTCTTAAAGGCGCCGCCATGTCTGGGTCTCTCTGATCAATTAACACACGGTGCAGTCCTTAATTAAGATTTCAAGGCGTTCGATAAGCCCGCGTACCGCATATGAGTACATCATAAATGCCGATAATGCAAGTCTTCTCGCTTCGACGAACTAACGCGTAAGCTCCACTCTCGCACGCTGCGCAGTGCGCACACACGTGTATAATAACATACAGTCACTAAAATTTGACGTGGTAAGTGGGGCTGGGCAAAATCGAGTACCTGAGTGATTCGATTCTGTATGTTGTGATGATTCTGTATTCTGTATGCCGTGTGTTTCCCGCCCATGACCTACAGCGCTACAGGGTTAGCTAGATATCCCTGCCGGAGTAGCACCGCTGAATACTGCGTCAATCCCAGAAGTATATTGACCTGTTTGTGCCATCCTCGTTATCTCAATCTACAATATTCCAAACGTGAATGTTACCCCGATTTAAAACTTCACATGACACCGTATGCAGTCTCAAATACCATTGTCATATACCTATTGCTGAAAGGAATTACTACGACAGACAACAATATCATGTCAAACTCTTTGCAGAACTTCGGTTGTCACTGGTAAATTGACTATATTTGTATACGGGACCGCGCAGATTGAATTTGGTATTAATTCTATATACTCCACGAAATCTTGACAATTTCGATATATTCTAAAATGCTAAGTATCAAAATAATGACAGTTTCAATCAAAACAATATCACAGAAGTCATGATATTTTTCTTATTTCAGATCGCAAAATATCAATTTCGAGTCGCCTGTTACATCGCTGCTCATTTCGGACACGTCGACCTTGCAAATTCAATGATAAATTCCAAACTTGGAGGCATCAAACCGGAAGAACCGGTCGGTCAGCACCCTTCAAGGCTTTGGGCCAAGGTCAGAATATGGGATATAGCATGGGGTTGGTCAAAATAACTTTGTTATCAAATTTTTGCGGCTAATTGATCAAATTGTTAGGCTGGCTCATAAAACGTTGCACGCCAGATTTGGCTCAATTCCAACTAGTAGATGTGAAGCTACAAGAGTTTGAAAATTTTATTGTAAATATAATTTATTGTAAAGAGTGTGTTTTTCTTAAAATTTTACTGTCAACCCTATAAACTTGTCGAGTTGTCTACAAGACTGATGCAAGACAAATTTGACGCAATTATAACCCATAGAAGCGAAATTATTTGAGTTTTTCATTAATAATTCTGGGATTACCCACCATCGATGCTATTTTTTCGAATTCGAAATTTTCAACAGCAAAAACTTCGCTCCTACCGGTTGCAATTGTTAAAAACTGCCGCAAAAATTTGAACAACCCACATATATATGTAGCATAGTAATATAGATACAGCTGTATATAATATGTAGCTATCTATAATAGAGTGAGTGAGTTTATCATAAGACAAGTATATGTATCTTCACTTCCATTGCTTTGCATTTATTTCCATCTTACTGATAGCTTCAATACTCTTGATTACGAATCCAGGACTCGTGTCACGTCGACGCATGGAGGACGCCAATCCACGAGGCTGTCACCTGCGGAAAAGTCAACATCGTTCGAATATTTGTACAGAACAGCATCTGCTCTCTTACAGCTAAAGACGGTTCGGGAAGAACTCCAACGCAATTAGGATTCGGGTAAGATCAAACCCATGGATAAATTCGCATTGGTATCAGTTAATTCATAATATCATCAGCTCACTACATATTATGATTACCATACAATGAAAAGATAGGAAAGTGTTGAAACGACTTGGAGCAGTCATTTTCGATCAATCACCCACCTTGACCTATAGGCGATGTAAAGGCATGTACAAAAGTGCATTGAATGAAAAGTAATGAAAGATATATGATAACAGGACAAGCGATAAAAATTAGTCGGCACTTGACGTGTGAGGCGAAGTCAATATATCAGCTTGTTGACCTCATTAGGCTCCAATTAGCCAACTAGACAACAGCCAACAGCCCAACTAAAATTTGACTAGGCCCGGTCTTCAACTAAAACACGCGCGTTCTTCCTCTATAGGTGCAAACAAGTAGAATGCGTCCAGTATTTGACGTCGAAGTTGTTCAGTAGCTACACGGAGAATAATGTTACGCTGCCAGTAATGATTGTCATAAAAACGAAAAAATGGAGTGAAAGAGCCAGGGAATCGGTCCTTACAAACCAAGGCGCGTATAAATCGTCCACGAAGAAGCGCACTTATCGGGTAAGTGATATCACAACGATATCTGTCAAACGGGCGAGGTATATATGCGTTATTGGTGTCATTATACGTTAAGCACTATATTTCACAACGTTTGAATATTGATGCGCATTTATTAACCAAAACTATTTACTCTTTTCAGCCACAAGCAATGGTTGGACACGGCATTTATGTCGACGGATTTAATCATTACGCGATGAATTCTGCACCAATATATCCAGAATTGAATCCTTACGGCGATGCAAGCAATCACGACCATCATTATCTGACTCAAGCAGGTAAACCTTGCGCTGCATCGCGAAGAATATTTCACGGGTTTACACAAATAAACATGGTCGGATCATTCAGATAAGCGAGACGTGCTACTCAGGTCAGGACGGCCGTTTCACGTTCGATATAACAGCACAGCATCGGACCAGCAGCTTCCCAAAATACCAGGTTTGTCGTACTCACGTGTCATACGCTATACTGGTCAATAGTGTCAAAAGTTTGTGAACGGCAGATCGCAAAAGTGCAGAGAAACACAACAGAGGAACACCGAACACGAGGCTTAACTCGGCCACAGGATCTTACTTACAGACGCCTGTTCCTCAGAAACATCGTTTGCCAACGATTGCTGAAGGTAATTTTTAAATTTTTTATTATTTATTTTTATTTAATAAATAGAAACTTTCTTCGTCTGTAGCAAAGCGGTTACTGGCTGGAATTGAACTAAATTTTGTGTGTAGGCTTAAATTAGGTAACCTAACAATTTTATCAAGTAGCCAGTACGATTTGAGAAAAATAGTCATTTTTGAAGAGCCCTACTATACAGTTCTCCTTTAGCATTTACTCGGAGGCCTTGCAATTAGATAGGGCATTTCGCTACCTAGATTAGAGTAAAATTACCGGCATGTCGCTCTAATTAGATTACTAGAATTTAAATCATGAGACTTTGAATAATATAGTGTACGAAAGTCTGGTTAACAGCCCAATACATGGCTTACTTCTACGGCCAACCAGCGAAGCAGTAACGAAAGGTCCGCTGGACGAAACCCACAACTAATTTTTATGTATTTTACGCGTCCCTGTTTTGAAACATCTAATTCCGTATTTTCTTGTCTGGTTGCCTTATGCCTAAACGACAATGAATCCAAGTCGCCTCTCTTACAGGGCAATTTAAAACCATCCAGAGAACTGTAGCCCGAGTTGAAGGACGCATACCTTTGCCCGCTATCAGCTTCGAGAATCACCTTCGACCATTCTTCCACGCGACTCCCAAATCTAACAACCCCATCCAGTCGACTATGAAGAACTTTGCCAAGTACAGAAGTATGGACCCCAGGGATAACGCGATCCAGTGTATGACGATGGCTAGCACTTTCAAGGACATGCCTTGGCTGCGGCAAGTTGACTTGGCTATATCGCTTGCGTCGCGTGGCGTGAAGAGAAGCGTCATTGAGAGACCTGGATGCGAAAACCAAGCGAAATCGCTACCGAAAATAGCTGCGAGCCCGGTGAAGGCAAAATAACTGACGGATCGGTTTGTCATATTTTGATAGCATAATATTTAAGTCAATACATTTGGAATTGTTTAATATCGTGCCGTACCGACTCCGGATATATGTTAGCTGAGTTGTCAGAAACAGGGTATTGACACTAGTGTTGGGATCAAGTCACTACCTTCGAGTCACGAGTCATTTCGAGTCATTGCACATTTTGACTCGAGTCAAGTCAAGTCAATCGATTTTCGAAGGTGACTCGAGTCGAGTCACTCGATTATTGGAGGTGACTCGAGTCAAGTCGAGTCAAGTAAAGTCAAGTCACGAGTCAAGTAACAATTCAAGTCAAGTTGCCTTTTCGAAGTATGAGGCATGATTACGTCATTACATTTTGCGAACTGTCTGAAATACCGATAGCATGGTCATTGATTTTGAACAGATGAATGAATGTAGAGTTAAATATGCACACAAGAAGGCATTGTATTGCTCACATATACGTAAAACTGCTAACTGCATAGCCACGTTTATAGTTACCAGCCGAAATAGAAAACAGAGAAAGGAATTGATAAGATGCTATGCATCATCCATTTACAATGGCTGAGGACTATATGAACAATAATCGAATTCAATTTCAATAAAACAAGAGGTTTGGTTGAGGTAAGAAAACAGAGATGGACATTTTGCTATTAAATTACTTTACTAAACTCGTTTACGACAACGTAGGGTGTAAGCTTCGTTCACTTCGTTTGCGGTCAATTTATTTGTGAGAGAACTATGGAGGCTCAGTAAAACTCACGATCATTGAAGGATTGGTCGCTCTCAAGGGTTACACCAGCGTTTTGCGAACAATCCGATGATATGCAAGATGCAGCGATTTTTATCAACACCGATGACTTGATGACTTGAAATTGACTCGTGAATTTTGCTCCGAGTCACGAGTCAATACACATTTCTGATACGCCGAGTCAAGTCAAGTCGAGTCATTTTAGCGAAGTGACTCGAGTCAAGTCAAGTCATACGAAAAAGGTGACTCGAGTCATCCCAACACTGATTGACACCACACCGTACTGGACTTTGCGATTAAACCCGACCGACTATTATCGGTTTGCCCATGATATCGAGTCGATATCACTTTCAGAAAGAGATATTATTATCGGCCAGGACAGAAATATCTGCAATTTCGAGTGACGTCACAGCATGGTAATGGGGGATCGAAGAACTATTATTGTCACTGTTCCCTCTAAGCGGCACGCGTGCGCTCTGATACTGATGACACGGTCTCTGGGCCGACGTATTTTAATCACTCTGAATGTAGATTTTTATTAAAAGTACTTTGAAAAAACTTTCCGATAATACGTTAGTAGTTATATAGATCGCTCGTGAGGTGGGTGGGGCTCTTATGGCGGGGTGGCGAGCTAACGAGAAACCGGGGGTGGCGAACTAACGTTTTCGTCTTATGGCGGGGTGGCGAACTAACGTTTCGTCTTATGGCGGGGGTGGCGAACTAACGTTTTCGTCTTATGGGCGGGGTGGCAAGCTAACGAGAAACCGGGGGTGGCGAACTAACGTTTTCGTCTTATGGCGGGGGTGGCGAACTAACGTTTTCGTCTTATGGGCGGGGTGGTGACTCGTATTGAAACCGGGGGTGGTGACTCGTACTTTCAGACCCCCCTTGTGGCGGTGACTCGTAATGGGTTCTTATGGGTGCGGCCGTGATTCGTACTTTCGGGTATAGGCTGCGGCGGTGACTCGTATTGAAAACTCGGGGTCGTGACTCGTACTTTCGGGTATAGGCTGCGGCGGTGACTCGTATTGAAAACTCGGGGTCGTGACTCGTACTTTCAGGTATAGGCTGCGGCGGTGAATCGTACTTTCGTTGATAGAATGCTAGCGGCATGTCGTACTTTCACCAAAAAGGGTGTGAAATAGTTTGCTAAATCTAGGAATCAGTCGCTTGGTAATTAGTTTACCACGGAGCCGGTGTAGACGGTGATTCGAATACCAACAATAGCCGCGTTCACATACTAACACTCCAAAAAAGGTGTGAAATATTTCCTACGACCACTCACAAGATAGCACATCAGAATAGCCATCTCTCGTGGTTTGATGTTACAAAGGTAGGAATTACGCACAAGGTAATATTTCTGCAATAAGTTTGTCACAGAGCCGTCGCACAATATCCGCGTTCACAAACTATCACTCCAAAAAGGTGTGAAATATTGGTAAAATCCCGCGATCGCTCACAAGATAATACCTAAGACATAACCATCGCTCGCGACTCGCTGTTACATACATACTGATCGTTGACAATGTAATATTTTGGTAATTGGTTTGCCACAGAGCCGGCGTAGACGGTGATTCGAATATCAACAATTGCCGCGTTCACAAACCAACACTTCAAAAACGTGTGAAATAGGTTACAAATCCCACGATCGCTCACAAGATAACACCAAAGACATAGCCATTTCTCGCGTCTTGTCATTACATACATCCCAATCGCTACAGTGTAATGTGTCGATGGTTGTTACTATCAAGTAATAAGTAATGAATAACAGTACCAGCGCAGACCGTGATTCGAAAACCAACAATTTGACACTTGCACGCGATCGCTATATGTTTTGACACTTCGGAACAGTCGTTGACTTTGTGTGATACAAATCATGAAAATATTCAATCAGTGTGTCAATTTGTCAACTTGAAATGAAACTTACTACACAGCTCAAGTTGATTCGTATCTGAATGTGTTGATCCGGTACAACCCTAATCCTTTGAGAAATCCATTTACCGCGATCTGTTGATTCGAACGTAACCTGAATATTACTGACTCCAACTTCAGTCGCGTCGGATTATTCACACATTCCACGCCGCTGTTTCACACCTATAGAGTCAATACCAACTATAACATAACTCTACAAGAATCACAAGTATGTGCATTATACAGTTATTATCTTTATCAACATGAATTTAAACTCTTAACAAAAACACGTAACTATAATCATTTGCCAACTCTAGCATTACCAAAAAATTCAGGTATTGTTGATTGAAAATCCTTGAATCCGTATTATTAAGAGTTTTATAGTACGACGTCGGAATCCACTCGCGAGATGTACTAAAGGTAAATCCAGATAATCCAAAATGAAATATTTGGACTTTGACATAGTCTGAATTGAAATAGATTGACAAACATGACTAACAACTTTCAACTTAGTCATATTTAGAGATTATACGCACATTGATTCGAAACAAGTAATGAAACATTACAACTCTATTCGCGACCTGTCTTTACGTTTGTCAAAGAGAGCTTCAGAAATATTATCACTATGACATCTCAACATTTTAACATCTTGCCATCAACAAAAGAGTAAAATACAAAAACCTTGTCAAGTCAATCCGTTTGTAACTCACCGAACCAAAGCAAAAAAGTGTCCATACGAAAAGTAGACAAGACTACGCAAGTAATCACTACAACCCACAAACATATCAAGTTCGGTTTTAGGCATATACCACCAACTCGTCTTTTTTGTTCAACTGTAAAAGTCGTTACTATGCCGCAAGACAAAGAAATTACTATGCGGTATATTTTGTAAGACAAAAGTAATTACTTCTCGGTGTCGGCGACTTGAGGTTAACATAATATATTTGAGTATACGACATTTGAAAGTATGACCATCGTAGTTTCTTACAATCGAACGCAGGTGTTATATCGAAAATTATCGTGATGTAAACATAAGGATTGTCACATCGATTTAACATATGAGATTTCGTAATGGTCTATCATGACTTGGTTATTAAATTATTCGCGTTAATTAGACCCGGCGTTGTGGTAAAGGTTAATATGACAGCAACAAACTTTTCAGTACCGTTGTTATTAACATATTGAGTTGTAAAACTATGCGTGTCTGAAATGTTCTTTAATGGAAAATTATTCCACCTTGGTACATATCACCCTGCGTATCGCGGATATCAGAAAATATTTTACAAATGTAATTGTCTCCACTAACCAAGACTAAAGATGAAACAACAATTTCCTTTGTTAAACAATAACCGGTACAATACTTTATCATCGTAATCAGCAGTGAGAATTGAAACACTTTCGCACATTATCCGGTGTCAAGATATCACACTGGGTGAATTGACATACAGCCGCTTGATTAATACCTAATCCATTCGCACCATTTCACATACTTTGATCATTACAAAAGTAAATTGGAATATGTTTGCTAGATGCATTCAATTCAGTTAGAAATATCTGGTACACAACAATCGTAATATCAAGGAAGTACTTGCTACGCTGTAATCCACTTAACGTGTTTTGCATTGTTGTTCATTTGTAGTATTGATTGTTTTTGAACCCCCAAATAATAATTCCCGACATGAAACCAAACCGCTGAAAGTCGTTACCATCACAACGAAACAATTTGTACGATGTTTTTCAAATGCATCCTATAGTTAGGTGTACTAGAATTATTTGTGTAACGCATACGCCGACAATGCAATCGAAAATTTTTCCGTTGTCATTCGCTAAAGTAAATGTCATCACAATACTCATCAAGCTGTCATCTGTAAATCAAGATTACATCCAACTTGTAGCTGTATCGTTTAACTACCGGGTTGCATCAGTTTGCTATTTTTGTCATTTAGTGACTGCTGAACATACCAAACGATACACATTCACTTACGAAATACTGTGTTGGTCGTAATTTCCATCATCGTGATAATCGAAGTACATTTGTTTCGAGTTCATAACAACCGACTACTTTTCTATGGCCCGATATATTTTTGACAAGTTATACTTAGAAGATTGGTGCATCTCGCGAAAAATAATATACCACTCATATTGATACTGCCACTCCATCGACCGGTATTTTCAAACGAGTCGATTTTCAACCGAGCAAAATTTATTACTCGAGTTGTCCTGCTTACTATATTTAAATGTAAACTCACCCGTCTTTCAACAACAAACAATGATAAAAAGTACACAAGCAAACACAACAAGTTTTACTTTTGTAGGACACTAATTATTATTCCACGCATCTCATTTCATACTAAGTGTATATGAAAGATATTCATGGTACACGAATATATTCGCTCATGCTACGAACATACGCAATGATTGGTGACGCTTTCACACTATTTCGATTTAGTGTAACAAAAACAACTACAACAATTTTCACTCTCTTGACTTATGAAAACAACAGACGAACCTTCATTCAATATTTTGTTTTTTTGTCAACTAGTTACTTTTTCATGAGACCCCCACTACTCTTACAAAAGTACGAAAGATATTTACATCACACAAAGTAATCAACTTTACTCGATATTCCCATGCTACGAACCTGTACAATGATTGGTGACGCTTTCAAACTGTTTCGTCACCTCAAGACCTTTATTGTCTGAATGGTTGTTCATGTATCTTATTAATCAAATAGTTCAACACACAACAATAGTACGAACAGAAACATCAGAGTTGTTTACACAAAAGTTTGTATGCGTACAGTATGCGAATACCATGTGTAAGTCGAGCGCAACTGCGGTATCCATCCAAGTTTAGTTAACACAAATTCATTACAACGGAGCCGCGTAAACTTTCGTGAAAGAAATGCATACCCACTTCCCGAGGGGTCTGTCAATGTCATAACAATAAACCAGATACTCCAACAACAGAGTACATATGTTTTCTAGTCACGATCCTTACATCTTTCACATAGATCAATCTACTTTGCTATCGAAAAGTGCTGAGTCATCATATGGTTATCCTCACTAGTAAAACATACTATCATACAAAATGGTCGTTATAGTTTGCACACCAACGGTACATCGTACAAGTAACAAGTCTCGAGAATCCAGTTATTCAAAAAACGTGAAAGTATTTCTACACCAAGTCGTTATGTTGACGAAAGCGTATATTGTAATATCATGATCGATTTGCATTCGTTGGCCACAAACTGTCACTACTCTAAATAATTCTTTTTCACTCAAACACAAACGCATAGGGGAGATGTGGTACCGATGGATCAAAAATTGGAAAATGATCGCTTGTCTCAAAATGTTCAGCCGAAAACAGCAGTTTTTTTGCTGGCTCAGCACTTTGATACAAGCTCTACCTATCGCGCTCGTATACATGAATATCCGTCTTTTCAAAAAATATTTATGGACGTTTAAAATTTGTTGCTCGAACGTGTCATCGGTCCCCACCCGGTGGGTCCAATGGCACACGACCCGGGGACCTATGACACATATACCCTAAAAAACTCAGATGTGACAACTTTTCTTGCTCAGTATTATAATCTAACCTACATCAAGCCAAAGAAGAATTTTCGGTCGCAACCGTCAAAAAATAGATTAAATATTGACTCGAATGTTGTCATAAAATCACGTTTCGATTTAGGCTTTGACTTATAAATTTGAGGGTACATACATATTGCCCGAAAATCGACAGTGTGACTTCCAAATACCTCGTTATAGCGATAAAACATCATATGCAATTATTACATAAAGATTTTCTGTACGTAGTCATGTTTCATTTGTTTCATGATTAGTATGCTTGATTATTTTGCTTGATTTGGCTATTGTATCATCGGTCCCCACCCCACTAATTTTGCACATGAATCGAAAAAAATTCCACTCAAGGAAAATATTGAAAAAAATAATAGTTTCCATTATATAGCCTGATACAAGCCCTAGACTTCACAATAAAAATGATTGCTGGTTTGTTCGTGTTGAAGGTGACAAAGAAAAATGTATATGTCGATCTAAATTTAGTTTACACCCCCCAAAACAAAAAACATCTGTGAGAGACCCCATAGTTCGCGCACGTAGAATTTTTTTGTATGTGAGGAAAGATGTTGCCAGCATGCAATTGTAGACAAGCTCACGGAGTGTAATCATGGAATTATCATAGAGAATTTTCAAAGTATTTTCGGTCCCAGTGATCCATCGGTACCACATCTCCCCTACTTGTCACCATTCGTTTTCATCAAGCACGGGTTCAGGAAACTTACTTACTACGACATGAATTTTTATTTTTATGTTGTGTAAATAGGTAATAATTAATTCAAGTAACACTATATCAACATCATCGACTTGTGCTAATAGATTTACATGCGGTCTTGTGGTTTTCGTCGGGACATACAGCACGAACTAACTGTAGACTCCTCTCTGTTGTACAACTACTCGGTAATCGAAATGCATTAACATGTAAACAACGATCTTGTTTCGTCACACCAAAAATATGTTCACTGTCGCGATACTCCGCACAAGACGTGCATAGCCTTTTCACACTCGTAATAGTATACCAACGTCAAGCGATAACGTTTAACAAGACCAACGACACTGAACCCACAACGTTTACCTATGTAAAATTACCACTTTCACTTGCCAGTCCATCGTTTACCTGACTAAACATATTATTTTCCTTTGGAGATCTGACGTTTACCCAGAGTAAGAAACCATTTTCACTTGGAAATATATTTTTTCTCTGGTTAACAAACCTTTTTTCACTTGGAAATATATTTTTTCTCTGGTTAACAAACCTTTTTTCACTTGGAAATATATTTTTTCTCTGGTTAACAAACCTTTTCCCCTGAGCAACACACCATTTTGACTTGGTGGTCGTCGTTTACCCGAGTAAAAATATCATTTTCTTTTGGAGATCCGGCGTTTACCCAGTGTAACAATACATTTTCACTTGGAAAAACACTTTTACCTAGAGTAACTAATCATTTCTCCTGGGTAACAAACCCTTTTCGTCTGGAAAACTATCATTTGCCTGAGTACCAATACAGTTTTCACTTGGAAATCTATCTTTCACCTGGGTAACAATACCATTTTCGTTTTGAAAACTGACAACCACACCGAACAATTTGATATTTTTGTATATTGTTACAACGGGCAGTGACAAAATATACACCAACAACGACTCCGATACATTTGTCTAATCAAATATTCACTTGCTCTGATGCATCCCATCGAAATCATTGGTTACTCGCATGCAATAACAATGTGCTGTTGTACATCGACATGTATGTTTTCGTAATTGGGGAATAAAGGGGTTTCCGATATGGCCGCGATGTCCGGGTTCGCGCTTTGGATTTTCCAGAGTCAAAATGTCTGAATAAAACACCTCCTCGACTTTGGTAACTGGTTGGTACACGGATAATGATGTTCGGAAAACGGATGAATTTATGTTCCCCATCGCGCTAACAACTCCGGGTTACTTGCGGGTTTCCTCAGGTCTGTTTACTATATTGTGTCTTTACTGGTCAATACATGTCGCTCCAGTCAGCCGAAACCGGATCACTAATATGAGAAAGTGTGTGGGCCTGATCCGGATATTCACTCATGAACCAACGACCGATATTCAAGTAAACATGTTACAGACCGTGTTTTGTCTCCATGAAAAATACCAATGCATACACCATCACATACAAGTAACGTCACGATTGTTCACAAGTATTCGCGTAAACGAGGTGTACATACAATGTGTCGGTGTACAAACATCATGGAAAACAAATTCATGTTCTCAAGTATCATCATGCGACGACTCTGTACATTCAATGTGGGCATAGATGACACACGACATGATACAATGGACAGTGCATTATGCATACCGATATATTCTCAGTCAAATATGCGAACCGTGTACTATCACGCATCCCGATTTTCGCTGAATATCCACAACACCAACAAATCTGTACATTTCTTTTCCCTCGACCTCGACGATAGAGTTGTCATCCCAATGTACCAATCGAGTGTATGGTTCATCAGGTGTAAAATCCAAATCAAATGTCACCAAGGTATCGTTTTTCATTTTCAATATTTCCACCGCTGCATCTTGTCTGTGTCGTAAAACAACGGTGTGGGGCCAGAGGAATCTATGGACAGTTACGCGTAGTCCCATATTTACTCGTGGGTATACTCAGGTAACGACAACGCTTTCTCAGTGGTCTGCGTGGGTGAACCGCTTCAATACGTAGCTGGATCAACTAGACCAAAAGTTTCCAACCGTGATTTATGTTGACCTGTCGAGTTACGAGATAGCACCCTCTTGCGGTGTGATTAACACGAAATAAGCCTTCAACTCACAGAGACACACCTTGGAGTACATTATCTAATCGTAATCGAACTCGAGATTCACACACACACAGAGTCCCTGTTTACGATTTCAATCCGGAGTCACTGCTCACGATGTTTATCTGTAGTCGTTATGTGGGAGTAGCGACATCCGACATATTCATCGCGTGAAAGATTGATAACGATGGTGATCGCCAAATACATAAAATCAGGTGAAACACTGCGGTCTCAGCGAAAAAAGTTTGCAGGTTAGGACGACCAATACGTGGAGGGATTGAGCGAGTTACGCAACCCGATTATGTCGAAGTCTGGATCACGATACAAGTCTACCTGAGAATCCGAACAATCTTGCAAAATCAAGGTGTGAACCCGTGAAAGGGTTGTACTCGCGTGAGATTCATTTTTCACAAGTTGGGTGGAGGTAGATTCATACTAAGATCGTGTTACGTCCAATTATGGCTGCTTGCCTGTCTCCAAGTCATCTATGCCCACATTGAATGTACAGAGTCGTCGCATGATGATACTTGAGAACATGAATTTGTTTTCCATGATGTTTGTACACCGACACATTGTATGTACACCTCGTTTACGCGAATACTTGTGAACAATCGTGACGTTACTTGTATGTGATGGTGTATGCATTGGTATTTTTCATGGAGACAAAACACGGTCTGTAACATGTTTACTTGAATATCGGTCGTTGGTTCATGAGTGAATATCCGGATCAGGCCCACACACTTTCTCATATTAGTGATCCGGTTTCGGCTGACTGGAGCGACATGTATTGACCAGTAAAGACACAATATAGTAAACAGACCTGAGGAAACCCGCAAGTAACCCGGAGTTGTTAGCGCGATGGGGAACATAAATTCATCCGTTTTCCGAACATCATTATCCGTGTACCAACCAGTTACCAAAGTCGAGGAGGTGTTTTATTCAGACATTTTGACTCTGGAAAATCCAAAGCGCGAACCCGGACATCGCGGCCATATCGGAAACCCCTTTATTCCCCAATTACGAAAACATACATGTCGATGTACAACAGCACATTGTTATTGCATGCGAGTAACCAATGATTTCGATGGGATGCATCAGAGCAAGTGAATATTTGATTAGACAAATGTATCGGAGTCGTTGTTGGTGTATATTTTGTCACTGCCCGTTGTAACAATATACAAAAATATCAAATTGTTCGGTGTGGTTGTCAGTTTTCAAAACGAAAATGGTATTGTTACCCAGGTGAAAGATAGATTTCCAAGTGAAAACTGTATTGGTACTCAGGCAAATGATAGTTTTCCAGACGAAAAGGGTTTGTTACCCAGGAGAAATGATTAGTTACTCTAGGTAAAAGTGTTTTTCCAAGTGAAAATGTATTGTTACACTGGGTAAACGCCGGATCTCCAAAAGAAAATGATATTTTTACTCGGGTAAACGACGACCACCAAGTCAAAATGGTGTGTTGCTCAGGGGAAAAGGTTTGTTAACCAGAGAAAAAATATATTTCCAAGTGAAAAAAGGTTTGTTAACCAGAGAAAAAATATATTTCCAAGTGAAAAAAGGTTTGTTAACCAGAGAAAAAATATATTTCCAAGTGAAAATGGTTTCTTACTCTGGGTAAACGTCAGATCTCCAAAGGAAAATAATATGTTTAGTCAGGTAAACGATGGACTGGCAAGTGAAAGTGGTAATTTTACATAGGTAAACGTTGTGGGTTCAGTGTCGTTGGTCTTGTTAAACGTTATCGCTTGACGTTGGTATACTATTACGAGTGTGAAAAGGCTATGCACGTCTTGTGCGGAGTATCGCGACAGTGAACATATTTTTGGTGTGACGAAACAAGATCGTTGTTTACATGTTAATGCATTTCGATTACCGAGTAGTTGTACAACAGAGAGGAGTCTACAGTTAGTTCGTGCTGTATGTCCCGACGAAAACCACAAGACCGCATGTAAATCTATTAGCACAAGTCGATGATGTTGATATAGTGTTACTTGAATTAATTATTACCTATTTACACAACATAAAAATAAAAATTCATGTCGTAGTAAGTAAGTTTCCTGAACCCGTGCTTGATGAAAACGAATGGTGACAAGTATGCGTTTGTGTTTGAGTGAAAAAGAATTATTTAGAGTAGTGACAGTTTGTGGCCAACGAATGCAAATCGATCATGATATTACAATATACGCTTTCGTCAACATAACGACTTGGTGTAGAAATACTTTCACGTTTTTTGAATAACTGGATTCTCGAGACTTGTTACTTGTACGATGTACCGTTGGTGTGCAAACTATAACGACCATTTTGTATGATAGTATGTTTTACTAGTGAGGATAACCATATGATGACTCAGCACTTTTCGATAGCAAAGTAGATTGATCTATGTGAAAGATGTAAGGATCGTGACTAGAAAACATATGTACTCTGTTGTTGGAGTATCTGGTTTATTGTTATGACATTGACAGACCCCTCGGGAAGTGGGTATGCATTTCTTTCACGAAAGTTTACGCGGCTCCGTTGTAATGAATTTGTGTTAACTAAACTTGGATGGATACCGCAGTTGCGCTCGACTTACACATGGTATTCGCATACTGTACGCATACAAACTTTTGTGTAAACAACTCTGATGTTTCTGTTCGTACTATTGTTGTGTGTTGAACTATTTGATTAATAAGATACATGAACAACCATTCAGACAATAAAGGTCTTGAGGTGACGAAACAGTTTGAAAGCGTCACCAATCATTGTACAGGTTCGTAGCATGGGAATATCGAGTAAAGTTGATTACTTTGTGTGATGTAAATATCTTTCGTACTTTTGTAAGAGTAGTGGGGGTCTCATGAAAAAGTAACTAGTTGACAAAAAAACAAAATATTGAATGAAGGTTCGTCTGTTGTTTTCATAAGTCAAGAGAGTGAAAATTGTTGTAGTTGTTTTTGTTACACTAAATCGAAATAGTGTGAAAGCGTCACCAATCATTGCGTATGTTCGTAGCATGAGCGAATATATTCGTGTACCATGAATATCTTTCATATACACTTAGTATGAAATGAGATGCGTGGAATAATAATTAGTGTCCTACAAAAGTAAAACTTGTTGTGTTTGCTTGTGTACTTTTTATCATTGTTTGTTGTTGAAAGACGGGTGAGTTTACATTTAAATATAGTAAGCAGGACAACTCGAGTAATAAATTTTGCTCGGTTGAAAATCGACTCGTTTGAAAATACCGGTCGATGGAGTGGCAGTATCAATATGAGTGGTATATTATTTTTCGCGAGATGCACCAATCTTCTAAGTATAACTTGTCAAAAATATATCGGGCCATAGAAAAGTAGTCGGTTGTTATGAACTCGAAACAAATGTACTTCGATTATCACGATGATGGAAATTACGACCAACACAGTATTTCGTAAGTGAATGTGTATCGTTTGGTATGTTCAGCAGTCACTAAATGACAAAAATAGCAAACTGATGCAACCCGGTAGTTAAACGATACAGCTACAAGTTGGATGTAATCTTGATTTACAGATGACAGCTTGATGAGTATTGTGATGACATTTACTTTAGCGAATGACAACGGAAAAATTTTCGATTGCATTGTCGGCGTATGTGTTACACAAATAATTCTAGTACACCTAACTATAGGATGCATTTGAAAAACATCGTACAAATTGTTTCGTTGTGATGGTAACGACTTTCAGCGGTTTGGTTTCATGTCGGGAATTATTATTTGGGGGTTCAAAAACAATCAATACTACAAATGAACAACAATGCAAAACACGTTAAGTGGATTACAGCGTAGCAAGTACTTCCTTGATATTACGATTGTTGTGTACCAGATATTTCTAACTGAATTGAATGCATCTAGCAAACATATTCCAATTTACTTTTGTAATGATCAAAGTATGTGAAATGGTGCGAATGGATTAGGTATTAATCAAGCGGCTGTATGTCAATTCACCCAGTGTGATATCTTGACACCGGATAATGTGCGAAAGTGTTTCAATTCTCACTGCTGATTACGATGATAAAGTATTGTACCGGTTATTGTTTAACAAAGGAAATTGTTGTTTCATCTTTAGTCTTGGTTAGTGGAGACAATTACATTTGTAAAATATTTTCTGATATCCGCGATACGCAGGGTGATATGTACCAAGGTGGAATAATTTTCCATTAAAGAACATTTCAGACACGCATAGTTTTACAACTCAATATGTTAATAACAACGGTACTGAAAAGTTTGTTGCTGTCATATTAACCTTTACCACAACGCCGGGTCTAATTAACGCGAATAATTTAATAACCAAGTCATGATAGACCATTACGAAATCTCATATGTTAAATCGATGTGACAATCCTTATGTTTACATCACGATAATTTTCGATATAACACCTGCGTTCGATTGTAAGAAACTACGATGGTCATACTTTCAAATGTCGTATACTCAAATATATTATGTTAACCTCAAGTCGCCGACACCGAGAAGTAATTACTTTTGTCTTACAAAATATACCGCATAGTAATTTCTTTGTCTTGCGGCATAGTAACGACTTTTACAGTTGAACAAAAAAGACGAGTTGGTGGTATATGCCTAAAACCGAACTTGATATGTTTGTGGGTTGTAGTGATTACTTGCGTAGTCTTGTCTACTTTTCGTATGGACACTTTTTTGCTTTGGTTCGGTGAGTTACAAACGGATTGACTTGACAAGGTTTTTGTATTTTACTCTTTTGTTGATGGCAAGATGTTAAAATGTTGAGATGTCATAGTGATAATATTTCTGAAGCTCTCTTTGACAAACGTAAAGACAGGTCGCGAATAGAGTTGTAATGTTTCATTACTTGTTTCGAATCAATGTGCGTATAATCTCTAAATATGACTAAGTTGAAAGTTGTTAGTCATGTTTGTCAATCTATTTCAATTCAGACTATGTCAAAGTCCAAATATTTCATTTTGGATTATCTGGATTTACCTTTAGTACATCTCGCGAGTGGATTCCGACGTCGTACTATAAAACTCTTAATAATACGGATTCAAGGATTTTCAATCAACAATACCTGAATTTTTTGGTAATGCTAGAGTTGGCAAATGATTATAGTTACGTGTTTTTGTTAAGAGTTTAAATTCATGTTGATAAAGATAATAACTGTATAATGCACATACTTGTGATTCTTGTAGAGTTATGTTATAGTTGGTATTGACTCTATAGGTGTGAAACAGCGGCGTGGAATGTGTGAATAATCCGACGCGACTGAAGTTGGAGTCAGTAATATTCAGGTTACGTTCGAATCAACAGATCGCGGTAAATGGATTTCTCAAAGGATTAGAGTTGTACCGGATCAACACATTCAGATACGAATCAACTTGAGCTGTGTAGTAAGTTTCATTTCAAGTTGACAAATTGACACACTGATTGAATATTTTCATGATTTGTATCACACAAAGTCAACGACTGTTCCGAAGTGTCAAAACATATAGCGATCGCGTGCAAGTGTCAAATTGTTGGTTTTCGAATCACGGTCTGCGCTGGTACTGTTATTCATTACTTATTACTTGATAGTAACAACCATCGACACATTACACTGTAGCGATTGGGATGTATGTAATGACAAGACGCGAGAAATGGCTATGTCTTTGGTGTTATCTTGTGAGCGATCGTGGGATTTGTAACCTATTTCACACGTTTTTGAAGTGTTGGTTTGTGAACGCGGCAATTGTTGATATTCGAATCACCGTCTACGCCGGCTCTGTGGCAAACCAATTACCAAAATATTACATTGTCAACGATCAGTATGTATGTAACAGCGAGTCGCGAGCGATGGTTATGTCTTAGGTATTATCTTGTGAGCGATCGCGGGATTTTACCAATATTTCACACCTTTTTGGAGTGATAGTTTGTGAACGCGGATATTGTGCGACGGCTCTGTGACAAACTTATTGCAGAAATATTACCTTGTGCGTAATTCCTACCTTTGTAACATCAAACCACGAGAGATGGCTATTCTGATGTGCTATCTTGTGAGTGGTCGTAGGAAATATTTCACACCTTTTTTGGAGTGTTAGTATGTGAACGCGGCTATTGTTGGTATTCGAATCACCGTCTACACCGGCTCCGTGGTAAACTAATTACCAAGCGACTGATTCCTAGATTTAGCAAACTATTTCACACCCTTTTTGGTGAAAGTACGACATGCCGCTAGCATTCTATCAACGAAAGTACGATTCACCGCCGCAGCCTATACCTGAAAGTACGAGTCACGACCCCGAGTTTTCAATACGAGTCACCGCCGCAGCCTATACCCGAAAGTACGAGTCACGACCCCGAGTTTTCAATACGAGTCACCGCCGCAGCCTATACCCGAAAGTACGAATCACGGCCGCACCCATAAGAACCCATTACGAGTCACCGCCACAAGGGGGGTCTGAAAGTACGAGTCACCACCCCCGGTTTCAATACGAGTCACCACCCCGCCCATAAGACGAAAACGTTAGTTCGCCACCCCCGCCATAAGACGAAAACGTTAGTTCGCCACCCCCGGTTTCTCGTTAGCTCGCCACCCCGCCCATAAGACGAAAACGTTAGTTCGCCACCCCCGCCATAAGACGAAACGTTAGTTCGCCACCCCGCCATAAGACGAAAACGTTAGTTCGCCACCCCCGGTTTCTCGTTAGCTCGCCACCCCGCCATAAGAGCCCCACCCACCTCACGAGCGATCTATATAACTACTTACGTTAATTGTGTGAAATAAATATATTGTCGAAAGACCCTTGAATTCAGCTTCGAATTGGGCATACTTATGAATCTGTCGCATATTATGTCCGATAGCGCAATATTACCCAAAGTTGCTAGTCGTATTAAAACAAACTAGGCCGATAATCACTATGAAACTATTCTAATAATAAAGTACTTTGAAAGACCTTTCCGATAACACATTGATTGTGAGAAATAAATTGTCGAAAGACCCTTGAATTCAGCTTTGAATTGGGCATACTTTGGAATCTGTCGTTCATTTGGAATGACGAGCATATATGTCCGATAGGCGATAGCGCAATATCACCTAAAGTCGTATTGGTCGTATTAACAACAAACAAGGAAGATAATCGCTCTGAAATTAGATTTTTATAAAAGTACTTTGAACGACCTTTCTGATAATACGTTGATTGAGTGAAATATATTGGCGGGAGACTCTTGAATTCATCGTGGAATTTGCCAAGCATAGGTCCGATAGGCGGAATATTGCGACAGGGAATATGGCACTATAATGTGTCAAGTTGATACTCGTTAGCCGGTCTTACTGTGAATAGAAGATGTATAGGTATTAGAGATATTGTATTTGTTAAGAACAACCTAACATTCCGATTATTGAATAGGGGAATATTGTCCTGCGACGAGTTGAGGGTTAATATTCCGAGTTCGCGGTAATAGGGTTTTACGTGATCACAGAGATTTCCCGAAATTTCGCCAGGACGAGTTGAATTGACTAATGAAATGACGACACGATGACCTCGCACTTTTTGTCCTTCATTCGGAACATTCTTTGGTTCTGACCAGACGTGACGTGATTTCGAATCGAAAGAAAACAATCGCCAACTGGAAAACCAAAAACGGACAGTAAACACGTTCTGATAGGACCAATAACACTCTAAAGTTGTTCAGTCACAAGCAAATATATATCAGCTAACCCTAAACTTAGTCTTTGTGAACACTACTCGCAGCTCAGCTGTACAATTAGGATTCTTCAGAAGTTATTCGATTCTGATTTTATTGGATTTTGGATTTTGGTCTTGGATTTTGGAGTTCTGATTGGCGTGGATTTTTGGTTGAGATTATTCGGATTCGGACGGATAGTTTCTCAGAGACTCAAGCGGTCCGACTTATTCGGATTCTCAAGAATTAATATCCGTTGATCACTGGTTCACGGCAATATATTGGGCGTCGCTTCAAGCCCTATGGATGACATTTTATGTTTCTTTTCATGGATGCAATGAAATTTTGGTCAACAGGCCGGTCGATAGCAAAGGGATAAGTGTCTATTGAGGAGCTAAACATATTACACCACTGAGATGCTAATAGCTAGTCCAGAAAGTTTCAGAGGTGGTACGCTAAAATAGCTCTAAACTAAAAAAAGTCAGAGTCCACTTTTTCAGGTTATGACACGTCATGGACTGCTAATAGATTACGATATGATAAGTAAACGCTAGATTGCGAAACATCAGTTTCAAACGTTATGATGAGCCATATATAGCCTACTGTGATGAAATATTATATATGGGCGACGGGCGACAATGCGGTGTGAACGGAACCACGCCAACCCGCTATACTAAATTATATTCACCGATACTTTCGTGAAATCATACTGGTTACTCCGCATCCACTGAGCGCTAAGCGCGACGAAAATTCTGGGCTTTACTCAACTTTTACGAAAATTAAATGTTGATACTCCGTGAAAACAGCCCCGAAATTCCTCAGGCTATCTAACTGATTGGAGGGTTAAACTACTTCTTCTTGTCAAACTGAAAATAGCGAAAAGTAATGTAAGTAGATCACAAAATATTACGAAGTAGAAAAATCAGATCTACTTGAGCAAGTACCAGAAGTAGAGGGAAACTACTTGAGTACTTCGAAAAAGTAGAAGTACTTCGTTATTGACCACCTCTTGTAATCGCACCATTTCAAGCTTAAATTCGACGATATGGCTTGATAGTATATAGTAGATAGATAGTAGATACTAGATAGTAGATAGATAGTAGTAGATAGTAGATAGTAGATTGATAGTAGTGCAGTGGAGGTATTAAACAGTGGTTCCCAACCTTTTTCGACTCATCGCCCCCTTTTCAAACTCCAGACCGATCATCGCCCCCAAAATATTGGGAACCGAAAAATGGGCATACAGACTGAAATCCAGGGTTGTAACCAAGTCACAAGGCTCCGAGTCACAAGTCAATCTCACTTTCATAGTTGTGACTCGAGTCAAGTCGAGTCATTTCAATTCACCACCAAGTCTAGTCCGAGTCCAAGTCTGCGAGCAGAGGGTCGAGTCCGAGTCATGGAATTATGACTCGAGTCCGCGTCCAAGTCATTGTGTTGACTGCTCAGTTTCCAGTTAAATTCTTGGTAAACCCACTCTTTATAACTCTGTTTGGTGATATCGATTGGTTCGCATTTATAATATCAATTTTCCTCACTTTTAGCAGTTTCTGGTCGCATTTTCAAGTACCAGTACCAACAGATGAAATCCCAATAGTGTGTTGGCTTCAGAATTACAATGAAATGTCGGTCTTGGTCGTCTGAGTCTCGAGTCAATGACTTGGTTCGAGTCATGCGCAATGACTCGAGTCCAAGTCGAGTCAATAGACAGATTGACTCAAGTCGAGTCGAGTCATTTCCGCATTTTGAAAAAATGACTCGAGTCAAGTCGAGTCATCAGAAAATCGTGACTCGAGTCGAGTCATGACTCGAGTCATTACAACCCTGCTGAAATCACCGGCGAGTGGACTATGAAAAAAGGTCAACTTTTCGGCTCAACCTCGAAATTACACTTTTCCAGCTAAATTTTGGTGAGTTGACTAACAAAAAAGGTGATTTCTCCGACTTGATTCCAAAAGGACCGTAACAGCACTTCGTAATCCCCCACCCCAATACGTTGGTCTTGACCCTTCTTCATAGGGCGATAAAGCAAACTTCTGCACCCCTCAGACCCAACTCCCCGATACCTCTTTACCGCTACTTCTCAGCACAAATTTTTATTTAGTCAGTCGGCTCAATTCACGCGAAGCGCGAAATATTTCTATCATTCATGATTGAATCGGTCAATATGATCGGGAATTGCATATATATTGCTGTCAATTTTTGGATCACATGAACTATACGCCGTCATTTCCCGTACACAGGGAACACGAGTAAAACAATGAATCCCCATGTGCATTAATGATTCCCTATGTACGGCCTTTTCTTCAGATGCCTTTTTCTTTTTGCACTCTCTCGAATGTCATTGAAAAAGTGCTGACTCAGCGTATTTCTAGTTACGAGGTTTGAGTTTTTTCCGTCTACTCCCATTATAGAGAAATTCGCACATCTCCATAACGTACACTTTTCTTGCCTTATAATCTCAGCAGGTATGGGCCCTTTGTATTCCCTCGATTTTCCAATAAAAAAGTGCTGACTCAGCGTATTTCTAGTTACGAGGTTTGAGTTTTTCCCATCTACGCCCATTACGTAAAATACTTCACTTGATACCTATTACAAACACTGGTTCGTCGGGATTATTTTTGTACGGCTTATACATATCACAAAGTCACTCAACGATTTACCAATATTACAGCATCACACTTCACTACTCCCCTATACAAAATAGGTATATCCTGTATTTACAACTAATTTTTAGGACCCCATCTCTAACCTTCAAATTCTGTCATTCTCCGTTGCGTTTCGTATTACTCTTATCGCCATCCATTGCTCTGCTCCGTTTCGTCTCCTCGTGTTCCTCATGCGACTTAAGGTACTACGTCGACCACACTTTATATAACTTACCCATGTTACAATCAACTGAGCAATCAACCCTATTACCGCCACTACTTTAGCCACGTGTTCCAGGGTAGGTATCAGTTTCGCACCTTCCGTAATCATCCTATCGATCAAGGACAATCCTCTTACCTTATATTCACCTTCCATCATCACCAGTTCGTGCAGCCTTTGAGTATAGTTGTAATCAACGAATTCTGTGGCTATCTTCTCCGCGGTGAGTCTTGATAGTCGGTAATATTCAGGTACGGATGTTCCCACCCCTGGGCTTTTCCGCCCAGACAGTGGCAGTGCGTCAACCGTCGTTGACGTCAAGTTAATGGTCATCAGCTCGACACTACTCGTGAATACGTCGTCCTTGTCGCCTCCTGATGAATACAAAATGGACGTTTCGGTACCTACCTTATGGCCGTCGTCCATAGTTCGGTAGTACGTTCCGATGCCGATCCCGCCGTCATCCGTAAAGTTCTGCAGAGCCTCCGTAGTGGTAACCGGATGGACTCGCGTTTCTGTAGGCGTTTCACCCATGATTTTCGTCATTCCGTCGGTTTGTTTTCGCGCGCGACGAGTTTGCAGCTGTTGCTTCCCATGAGTCGCATCGGTTGGTTTGACATTTTCATCTTGTCCTCTTTTTTTAACCATCGATCTCAATCGTTTGAAGGTTTTCGTCAGTTTGAGTTTTACAAAGCATGTCCACAGGTTTAACAACAGTAACCGGTGTAGTCTCTTCCACTTTTCTTTCTTCAAATCTAAGAGGGAGAGTACTTCTCTTCCTTGGGCTTCTTTCAATACCTTCGCCTGGCCCTCCCTCTTCAAATTATAAGGTCCAGATACAAATGGTTTGGTCGAAGGGTTCTAAGTTCGATGCCGCATCTGTATGCCATGGCGTGTGAGGAGCCGAGGTGACCACGCAGGTCCTCGAGTTCGGACGCAAACGGCGCGTAGAAGGCTTTCCAGACTTCATCAGAAATAATGGTATTTTCTGGAGTCGTCAGGTCAGGAGGTTTGTACGGGAGTTTGGCCAGCGCTACATATTGTACACAAATATCTTCAAGTTCCGTCATGACGCTTGAGTTAGTGTCTTTATGCAAAACATACGCAGTAACTGGTCCAGCCATGGGCTGGTGTGAGCCTCGTGATGATCGAGGTTTTGGTGTTGGTGGAGAGAGGGCGAGGTCCTTCGATGTAGGCCTCTGATATCGGCGCGTGCCCGCGTCTACCGTCACGCCGATGGACTCCTTTTCCGCCGGGGACCCTATTTCTGGGGTGACGTGCATCTTAAAATCCCCAGACTCCTTGTCGGACATGACTGGGCGTGTATCCGGTTGACCGGATATAGCTGCTTTGTTTGAACCTTCTGGGAAAGTAATCATAACTGTGGCTGTCGTCATGCATCTATGGGCCGAATCATTACAGTTATTCGGACAAGTGCATCCACGAGAGCATTTAGGACCAGTTTTCTCGTGCAGGTCCTTATTTACGCCAGCGGACATTCCACGCTCGACGTCAGCTGTAGCTGTCGCCATGCATCTATGGGCCGAAGTTCTGCAGTTCTTCGGACAAGTGCATCCGCGAGAGCTTTTGGGACCAGTTTTCTCGTGCAGGTCTGTATTTACGCCAGCGTGCATTCCACGCTCGACGTCAGCTGTAGTGGTCGCCATGCATCTATGGGCCGGATTTTTACATTTATCCGGACAAGTGCATCCGCGAGAGTTTTTGGGACCAGTTTTCTCGTGCAGGTCCTTATCTACGCCAGCGGGCATTCCGCGCTCGACGTCTTCATTAACGGTGTCAGCAGGCATTCCTGCCTCGACACCAACAGTTTTCCATATGTTCTGGGTGACGTTAGTTGTGATTTTCAACTCGTCGTTCGCACCAGTGGTGATTTCCATTTTGGTACTCGCGCCAGCGGTAATTTTCCGCTTCACGCTATCTTGGTTTGCAGCATCCATCAACCCATCGTCGATTGCAGTGTAGCTAATACCGCTTTCGACTTCGGTTCCCTTCCATTGATTGCACGGGTTCTCATCATGTAGTGTTACTAAAGACAACTCTCCATTTGCGTTAGACGGGGTTTTCAATTCCGTAACTATGCTTGGTAATTGTTGGACTCGATCAATCCATTTTAAGCCAATTACATTGAGAGGGACTCCTTTCCCGGTCGCAAATGGAACCGGTAGTTCGTCAAAATCAATTACAACCAATGAGTCAACGTGGGAGGAGCCCCCTATACCACGTAACTTCATATCTAAAAGTTGCCGTTCCTCCCAGCTCTTTGGATACATGGCTTTTACGATATTTTTCATAATTAGATTAGGTAGGCTTCCCTTGTCGGCCAAAAATGTCGTACCGGTTGTTGAATCAGTCAAGTACAAAAGCCGACCGCCGAATAACTCCGTGAAGTCTGGCTGTAGAGGGTTATCCGGTGTATTAAGGGGTAGAGAAGCGTTATGAACAATCTTTGCGGGTTGGGGTAATAAATTTTCTGGGAGCTGATTTACCGGATCAATCAGCACCCCCAGTCGTTTTTTGAGAGTCTCAACCCTTGTTCAAGTTCCTCATCCGTCCAGTGTGAGGCGTCATAGTGATGTGGCGGGCGTCGAAATAGCGGTTCCGTCCAGGCCACTTGGCTATTGCTTTGATTTGGCTGTGCAGACGGTCCCTGAGGACCCCATTGATCCTTATCATGCCAGTGAGTTCTATCTCTATTTTTTGGCCTAGTGTCATAATAGGCTTCGCACAAGGCAGTTCTCTGTGTCAGCGAGGGAGAGCCTTGGGTGGCAAGGTATCGGTCGAGGTCCGGGACCGTCAGTATGTTATTCCTCGCAAGCAAAGGCCCCCAATCACGTTCAGCGGACTCCTTAACGCGAGTAGGTATTGGTTGTACTCGCTTGCGAACTACCCATCCCAAGGTATCATTCTTGGTAAGCACCTCCTCATTTAGCCGAAGTATGAATTTTGCCACGCAATTTCGGGATTGGTGTCCCGGGGCCTTACAGCAAAAACATACGGATAAGGACTGCCCCTGAGGAGGTTTCAGATATAAGCCTAGAGGGGCGAAGATGTTTGGGTTCCCAAGAAAATTATATCTCTTCCCTTGGCTCTCCGCGATGCGGAGGGCTTCCTGACTGCTTGATGGTGTGATTTCCTGGCCACCCCTGCCGATCCCAGAGTCCTGCGTCTTCGTCAGTTGAGGTGTCCGGTTCCAAGTACTTGGTCCCTGACTAGGTTGAGAAGACCTGGAGTTTCGCGTTGGTGTAACGTTGAGTCCATTCGATGCGTTGCGCACGTTTTGTGGTCGGGCAGGTTTAGCCCTGGGAGTCGGACCACGTCTGCCGAACCCATTGCCACTCATAACGTTGGTAAAAAAACGGTTGGTCTTGGTGCCGCGAGGAGGGTTACGTCGTGGCTGTGAAGCTTGCCCGACACCGACGAGCTGCCGTGGCCACATTTCCCCAGACGGTTCGGGTGGTGTCCCTCCGATCATGTGTAGAGGTGGTTTAGGTGAGGATGGTTGCACCATCAGAGGTGGTGTTATAATCGGTGGGGGAGGGGTGTTCAGTCGTCCATCTTCACTCCCGTGAGTAGGGTAACTGTGCATCATGGGTCCTGCAGGCTGAACATAATATATGTGCACAGGTGGTAGGGGTGACATTGTCTTTCTGACCTCCCGAGAGGTGGAACGTACCTCTTGTTCATCCAAGAACTCAGAATTCCAGTACAGCTGTAAATCCTCCGCCACCTCTTGCCAAGACCTGCTATCCCATCCCCGCATCAGCAGCCTAAGTGCTTCTGGTAATCGTTGTCTTAGGTTGCGGAAGAGTCGCAGCCCATCCGGATTCTCTTTGATTTCAGCCTCCATATCTATCTCTAGTTGTTTTAGGGCACTATTCAACAGCGGAAGAGGTTCCTCTTCCCACTGATAATTCCTCCGGAAATCGTTGATGACCTTTTCATTGTTAACCAAGCCTTGCGGGTTGGATAGCGACAATGATTTCATGACCGAGACCCATTTTGCATTTCCCGAGTTGGTATTGAAGAAATTCCCCAGCTGATTAGCTTGTTTGAGGCGACCTGCACTCCGCAACTTCTTCTGCATGGCATTGGCCAGGATTATATCTGTACCGGTGTCGCCCTCGCCGTGTCGTATTCGTCTCATCGTATTAGCCATCCACTTTAGAAGGGGCATATCCCCTGGATCCATCATTAGCTGTAGCATCTCCGTTTCCGACTGGAACCTTTCGGGCGTAGTTAACACCAGGTTCACGGCATCATTCTGTGGTTGATCTCGCGGAAGTCTCGACCTTCCTTCGCTTTCTCTTGGGGCAGATGCGTACCGAGGTAATCTGAGGTATTCAGAGATGTCTGACATATTCTCTTCGGGTTCGGTTGGGTTGGGCTGACCAGAGTCTCGCTGAAGCGTCCGTGTGGTTCCCCGAATGGCCTCCCGTGCCGCCGCTATTTTCCTACCCAATCTGTCCAATTGGGCATCAGTATCTTCTCCCGAGTCCTCAGGGTCTTCGCCTCCGTCTTGTCGGTAGTTCGTTCTCCCTTCTTGAAAGGTAACGCGCTTCGTCGCACTGCCGGTCGCACCTTGTGTTCTGGCCCGGGTTCTCTCGGCGGTCCGTTGATCGTCGAGCCATGCCCCGAGCCGCTTTCGAGCGTGCGCATAGCCGTCGTCTGAATCGGTGTCGGTCCCGTTTTCACTTTGCCGGAATAGACTGGGTGTATCGACTAGGTTCCCCCTTCGTCGTTCGGGGCGTGTCCCATTCCGAACCGGTAAACATGGAGTCGTTCCTGGACGAGAATCAGATAGTGAATTCGGCTTGGAACCTGGCAACGCAGGGTAGACTGCCGTCACGGTATGGCAATCCAGGCCCTTCTGAACTGTAAGCGTGGGCAGGGGCGCTGTTGCCCTGGACGATTGCCCAACGAGCGGATCATACGCCGGTGGAGGTACTGTAGACATTACGGACAGAGAGGAAGGTGGCGGTGGTTTATCCCCAACCACTTGTGCATGGGCTTTGCCCAGCTCAAATTCTGATTTCAAGATCTCACTGAGGACTTCAGTGGAGACTTTCCCGCTGACCTTCGAAGTGGCATCGCATACTGCTTTGAGGTGGACTTGAGCTCGCCTGCCTTCTTTCTTGGCCTTTTCCAGCCCTTTTTTTGTCTCGGGCAGAGTTGATTTGACTTCTTTTAGTACCTTTGTTTGATCAGCCACGTCTTTTGCCAGCTGTCTTTCTTGTTGTCTGACGTCTTCATGGCGTTTTTGCGTTGCTTTCAGCAGCTTGATACCCTGCTCGAGCTCGTCAGCCGCCTCTGACAGCTTCTTTTTCTTCTTCCTAAAAAATTTTAGCATACTTCGCATAATTTATGTAAATTTTGATTGTCTGTATATTAGTTCCGTGCCTTTTACTGGCCAGGGTAAGTACCGTTCTGAGGTAAATTACTCACGGACGTGGTTGTGTTGTCCCCGATCACTCGTCCTTGCGTCGTGGGTACGGAATGTCTTATGAAGATAACCGGGTCAGTTCTGTTGGTGATTACCACAGCAAATCCGTTATGTGGGACATGTAGTAGTTCGGTCGTTGTAGTGACGTCGTCAGAGAGACCTTCAGGAGTCTTCGTAGGATAGAATACCGACGCAAGGTGTGCGTAGATCGATGCCAATATTATAAGCAGAGATATAACAGAAGTGACTACCGTCACATGGAGCACAATTCTCACGAGGGTCGTCCTTGAGAACATCAAAAGGTCAATGTTTTTACACCGGAAGTATCCCAGTGGTGCCTCCATTTGTGTCTTTATAGTGCAGCTCCATAACGAATGGTATGCGAGTCGTCTACACTTGGTTCGGATCACTTCACGGCGAAGAATTGACCTTTTATTGCACTGTACTGTCCAGACGACGTCCGTGGACGTTGATTGAAGTAGCAGTGGTTGCAGTAGTGGTATCTTTCAGCATCAGACAATGACCCTTAGGTCCAGAGTTCTAAACTAGCCTTATATAACGTGTAATTAGGCCTTTAATACAACCAAATACTCCAATCATTATCATGCAGACAGAATGAGGTATTTAAGCAAAACTCGGTTAATATTGGCATATAGAATATCCATCAATTATAACACAAGATAAAGCTTAAACCTATTCGTATTCATGCACGATAAAATGTATTTTAAATACTCCAAGGTTTGTTTTCGCATATAAACTATGCGACGGCCTTTCCTGCCGAAGTGGTATCTTTCAGGGTTTGTTAACACATAACTAATGTGACGGCCTTTCCAGCCGAAAAATAGCTCATAGGTTTGTTTACACATATAATGCATGTGACGGCCTGTCCTGCCGTAAAGCAGCTCCAAGGTTAGTTTACACACATAATGCATGTGACGGCCTGTCCTGCCGTAAAGTTCATGCATGACATATCGCTACATTGTACACCATTCAATCACAATAGTCATGCACGAACTAATGTTTTCTGTTATATCTCTGGGTTCCTTTAGTATCGGTGTGTATAAGCTTTTTATTCATTCGTATGTACCGTGTCTCACAAACAATAGATTTGATTTACCACGAATCTTTAACTCTACACATGCTCCAATAAGGTAGAGGTTCCTAGCTTAGTCTAAGGGTGCGTAGCTAGTTATAACGCGTAACCCCGGGAGGTTCTAACATTAAGGACGTCGCATCGTCGACCCAATTAAAATGATCATATGCCGATTAAAATGCACGTGCGATACTACCCTTAACAAGGTGCTGCTTACTTGAGCACTGTTAGACACCCATGGCCCCTTTCACGGGTTTCTGGAGAAATCCCTAACCATTTCTAATCCTAAACTTCTATCCCGCTAGGGTGAAGGGTCCCGACACTAATATAGGGCGTGGTCGGTGTATAACGCCTAATTAAAGCCTACAGGCATAGTACTCGCTATCATATTACTGTGGTAACAACCAATTATTCACATAATAAATGTTCACTGACCCATACACATATCTACGACATAAAATGTTAGCGCCATTTTAAAGCAACCTGATGGTATTGATCAAAGATACAGTAAAGGCAGTGCTTGAACAAAATGGCGTCACTATGCAATATGACATCAAAGTAACCCTCACATGAAAATACCAATGTCCTGTTATGACTCATGCGTCTCGTCATCATGCCGCAGATTGATTCATGTCGTTGTTCGTCAAACGCATCTTCTCCGATCTCCATCATGGTATGTCCAGGACATATTTGGCAACCGTACGTTTGGGTACTTTCGTCTCGTGCATCCATTTCGAACCCGATTTCTTCAACTCCCTTGATAATGAAACGATTCTTCTGCGTATCTTTCCTTGATTTTGCAGTCGTCTTGGTCGTCTCCTTTCTTCGTTATCTTTAACGTGAGCTTTGGCGGGCATTGTTCGGCACATTCCAACCTTTGGTTCACTGGTCCTTGCTGAGCAGTGATTTTAAGCGCCGGATTTCTTCTTATCTCTTCTATTTCACTTCATTAAGCCCTAGATTCTATCGAGGGGAGCAGTCATTCGGGACTGTCGAATAGAAATTTTAGAGTTGGTACCACCAAGTCGTTTTTTTAATGCCAATAGAATGTCCAGTCCATCTCGATATTCTCATGCCATTTCATCACTCCACCCAGTCTTATTATGGTCTTATTGAGAGCAAGTCATTAAGTTCTCGGCATGTTTTCCAGACGCTCTTCTTGTCATACAAGTTTTAGATACACTCGATGCGCACAGAGAGAACATTAAAACACACACATATCAGAATTTCGCGTCATTTGCTATCGTAACGTTGTCACAATACAATAATTCGCATGCACGTACTGATCATGGTGCCATAAGTGCACTCGTAAGACACATCCATTTCGTGAAACGAATGTGCAAACAAGGCGGGTCTTATTCTAATGTCATACTCAATCATCGACACATCAGTTTCGAAAAACGAATGTGTGGACAAGTTCAACCATGGGTTACTTTTCTAAGGTCTTTATTTTAGCAGTACTGGCTTGAGGTATTCCTAATGTTATAGGCCTATTATTTCCGGTTATAATGTTCATTTTTATTCAACTTATGTATTTCCATAGCCATTTACGACGTAGCTACGTTGTAAATCGTTATGGTAGTGCCCTAAACGTTTTGTAAAATCTGTCCGTCTTACCCAGGATCTAATATCAAGGTACGGAGCTGTATCCATTGTGGATATCGTTCTTAACATTTTTGAAAATATGTCCGTCTTATCCAAGATCTAGAATCAAGGTACGGATATATCAATTTTAGTAAGCCTTAACGTTTTGGAATATTTGTCGGTCTTCTCCAGGGTCTAGCACCGAGGTACCGATATATATTAATTATAGTGGCCCTAATCGTTTTGGAAAATCTGTCCGTCTTATCCAGGATCTAACATCAAGGTACGGATGTATCAATTTTAGTAAGCCTTAACGTTTTGGAATATTTGTCGGTCTTCTCCAGGGTCTAGCACCGAGGTACCGATGACTATTGATTACAATAGTAGCCTTAAACTTTTGGAATATATTTCGGTCTTCTCCAGGGTCTACCACGGAGGTACCGATGACTATTGATTACAATAGTAGCCTTAAACTTTTGGAATATATTTCGGTCTTCTCCAGGGTCTACCACCGAGGTACCGATGACTATTGATTACAATAGTAGCCTTAAACTTTTGGAATATATTTCGGTCTTCTCCGGGGTCTACCACCGAGGTACCGATTAACATCCATTGTGGATATTGCCCTTTTTGTTGCCATCTTGTTCGACGCAACGCTTCTAATATCTTTCCACCTTTTGGTTTGTCAAGCATTCTCATTAGGGTCCGAGCCCAAGTCCATTCCAACTACTTCCTCATGGTACACACGACACATGACGCGTGTCCATTTAAACTACTTCCCCGTGTTACACTTAACACGAGTTGAATTTTTGCGTTGCACAATTCATACAGTAGCGCTCTTGCGGTCAACCGCCTGCATGTATTATGTGCGGTGACAGTTCTCGGCAGCTCACATTTGAGCGCAACACCGGCTGAATAAATAAACAGCCACTGATAGCGCCCAAAATGAAGCAACCTAGTAAAAGCCTAGAAACCCATTGCCCCCCACAAAGGCATTTTTTATTGTTTTATAATTTTTTTGTGAAAATGATTTTATACCCCGTATAACTTTTATCTTGGATTTTCGCTTTCGTAATTTTTTATATATTATGTACATGTTTTGGAATCCATTGATTTTATAATTTTGTTCGCAATGGGTTTTCATTTTTAAGATTTTTTTCTTGGTGGGTATTATACTATGATGCAATGCGCGTATATACACATTTTAATATATCTCTCCACCCCAGCCTTCCCCCCTTTTTTGACAGGGATCGTCAACAGTCACATTCTTTTCAGCACACTTACAACGTGTCAACTGGGAGGCGAGGTCCTGCCATAGTTAACCAAAGTGTTATACTGGATAGGAAGTGCCGAGAGACGTGCTCATCATTTACTTACATTACGCCATCACGTGAGCACCTGATAGGCTTAATTTTCCCCATTAATATAAACCGTCAGACACTCAAAAGGAAAACACCTCTTACCATTTGGTAAGTGCCAAGCGGTGCCATTGGTATCCATCGAGTGAGAGGGGTGCCGAGAGGTAGGGATGGGAGAATGTCTTCTACATATATTTACATTTGCGATTTAGATATAGTCAATAATAGTAAATTTCATATCCTTATGAAAAAATTCTTGATGTATTGTGCGTCCGTCACGATCGCGATTTCAAAAAAATTTAATATATATATACACATAATACATAAGCAGCAATTTAAAACACTTTGATGTCTCATAGTTATATCACTAATATTTCGCGGAGCCGACTGTAGCGAGGACCAAATAAAAAGGGAAAAAATATAAGTAAATTAGAAACTCAAATATAATTAGTAGACTAGCAAAAACATTTCATAATGAAAATAGGGTGATTTTTCACGGGGCAGGGGGTCTGGGAATGTTATCCGCTTTTTGTTACTATCTTCTCCTTCTTATGACGATTATTCGGGTCGACGAGCGATCGCAATTGGACCACACTAGTCTCGTAAATGATTGTGGCGTTAAAACAAATCATTCACTACAATGAGCGAACCTAATTGCATTTGTACCCTCCGAATTAATATAAACATTTTGTGTAACAGACAATAAATGTAAAGCAGACTATCACTGAAGACAAAACATGTTCTATACTTATTCTAAAATTCATTTTTGTATATAAGGTGGAAATTGAGCAGCTTGCATTCGAGTAATTGAACTATCCGTAGTCCCCGAGATGTTATTTCAGGGTCACATTTAGCGATTCAATCACAATACAATGTCCTTTACTTTCTGGAACTTAACATAAATTTTGTGTATCGGTATAATAAATCCGTGTATATAATAAATGAAATACAAGAATACAGCTTCTACTTCAGAGCTATTCTCCAGTTACACTGCATTCTGACTCAAATTCTTTTTCCGTTAAGTTTAGCTAGACAGGGATGCCGAATTATTACGTTTGTCCTAATTCCCTATCAGCTATAGCCTTATTAATTTAGTTGTCCCGGCTTGTCTGGCAGTCTAAACACTACCAGTCCGTTGAGTGAATTAGCTTCTTATAGAATCAAGGCACCTTACCAGCATGCTATATCACTTTATCACCATGTAGACAAGGTAATTCAACTCATTTGTGATACAATAAGCGCGCGATCATTCAATAATGGACTGGTCCTCACAGGGTACACAATTCAGAAATTACACAAGGCGCCGCGATCCAGCCAATCATCGACCCACATCTTCGAAATTTGGTCAAGACAAACTAAACCACGAGAAAAAGGGTGACTTAAATTAAACCGAGTCAAACCCTGACTCAAGTCATAATATCTGACTATTTATCACACAGCATTCAATCTGTACATAAGGTTAATTCATTCAGGACACTATCCATGGCCCAGTGCAACTAATCTGGACCAACACTGATCACATTATGATTTCCAGACCTAAAAATGTCTCGCGTTATTTTAATTTTCAAATTCCAAACCTCAGGTGAGTTCTGGTCTTATTTGTAAACATCAAGCATTCCTGCTTCAAGCGATCCAAAACTTGATACCGATTGCAGATATCATCTCAATTCATATGGCGTTCCTATTTGTATACAGTCACATTCACTATCACATATACAATCGCGCGGGCCAATGTACAAAATGTTTTGAGGTACCATCGCATCAATATCAACACTTGCTCCTTCTACAGGTGCAGGGCGTAAAGTCAATTCTCTTATCTTGGCAATCCGTTCGTGATCTACCATTGAATGACCTATTATACCAAGATCGTGTTGACATGACCATTCTTCGACCCCTTCCTGCGTGTTGCAGCTATGGAGTGTTTTGTAACAATTCTTCGAAACTTTTATATCCGTCGCCTTAATAACCACGCCCCGAATTAGTTCGTAAATCATTATGCGCCTGCCTGCATCATATGAATCAATGCTTCTTAGTTCCAAAATATCATCCAATATATGGCACATTATATCCAATGTTCTCTGGGATATTTCATCGTACAATGACACTCTTGTCAAGAGCCCATCGTCGCGTCTTTTACACCAATCATTTCGGTTTGAAATCATATCCCACACGTGGTTTTTAAGGTCCATTCTCTCGTCCCACGTTTCATATGTTCCTAAATCCCAACTGTCCATGGAGTAATAAATACTCCGTAGATTGTCCCAGTTCGTGGATTCATGCTTAGGTATTAAATCCACCGTTGCAAGTTCCTTCATTTTAGCACCACTATTCTTCAATTACACAATCCCTACAAGAATTTTAGCCAGGTAATATAGAGTTCCATCTTACTATACGGGTAAAAATTACCCTCTCCAATTACGCAATAGTTCCTTTCCACACCCAACATCGGCATGAATTCAATTCATTTGTATATTAATTTCACATACCCAATCACAGCAAAAGAGTTCTATCTGCACTCCCAGCTATTCAGCAGCCAACAAAAAATTTTCTCCGGCTACCATGCACCAACTGACGCAAGAAAGGATTCAGAAAAAACGCACGAATTTGAATTCGGTCATAGATCATGGTATAAGCATGGCTCGCCGAGTGCGAGTCCACCTGCATACGGATACCCGGTTGTCGGTTGTGTCCTCAGTCGAGCGGATGTTACTAGGAAATTGCTAAGTAGCCCATCTGCCCGAATTATCGGCTATTATGAACAGTAGTAAAGGCATGACCGCGAGTTTTCTATGCTTATTGAGCACGCATATTTGGCGGTGTGTATACTGCTTAACTGCTCAGGAACATGAAGCGATCTCGTATTTCATTACAGAAAGTAACGACTTCTGCTAGTAAGTTATGTTTCTGTGATGCCTTTGATGTTACTGATACATCGAGCCTCCAGCCTATACGGGGCTTACCAACTTATCTTCCATTCAACTGCATCGTTATAATGTGTAACATTGATTTGCATGGATGAGAAATGAACTAATATATATTTTTATTCTTTCTCGCCCCTCTTCCTACGCAGAGATAGTCACAGTTCGATTCAGGAGTCGGAGCCGGATTCTGAAACTGCCATATGAACCGGATTTTAAACAGGATTCGATATTCATAACAAATATTGGGTGACAAAGGTTCAAGATATCATACATTCTCTGAAAAAAACTGCTTCGATAACATTTCCCTAGCTCAGTGGTTCTCAACCCTCCTGACCTCACGGCACACTTTGAAAATTAAAAATAGTTCACGGCACACTACCACAGTGGTTTCGAACTCTTTTGGCTTACGGCACAGGCAAACTACCGGAATGCGTATAGCAGCAACCACAATCTTACAGAGGTGGTCACTGACGAAGCACTGCTACCCCTTCGGAGCACACAAGTAGGCTTTTCTCTGCTTAAGTTTCTTTTATCTCTGCGGACATGCCACAAAACGTCTATCATTTTGAATGACATAATATACCATGACATGATTCCCACAGAAATTGGCATTTCGGTGCCAGCCGATACCGCGCCGCAACACAACAACACATGCTACATTGGCCGAAACATTGTGTATTTGTCCATTGTCCATAGCCGCGCTGGATGGTTGCGAAGAATAGTCTTCTCAATCTCAGCCCCACAATACAAATGCCACCGGGGGCACTTACTGAGGAAAATGATGAACCACGTGCATAAATGACAATTTTTGGTGCGTCTCACAAAAGTTTTTGGTTTAGTTTTCTTTTCGTCCGCTACGTTTGGGCGACTCCAGTATCTGCTGACTATATAGCAGACAGGAGGTCACGAATTAACAACATACAATAAAGTTATAGTCGTAAATTATGTGCCTAAATATTCGCGCCTGGCGCGACTTGACAGCAAATTCACAGCGGATCCATCGCATCAAATCGTGTTTTCCAGTTCTTATGAAAAGCCCGGCCTTTAAGTGGGTTCAGGGGGACTTCGCCCGCCACAAGCTTTATTGATCGCCTGATGGGGAGCACAAGATCACCATTTGCGAGAATGGCGGTGGCGAAGTGCTGTTTGGTACTGATTCTAGCTGAAATCCACGCTAACATGATGTGTAAGCGGATGGCTAGTGGCATATCCGAATGATGAGTATAAAATTGCGAAAGAACAATTGTTGCCCGTTTTAAGTATGGGGCCGTATGAGAATATGATAAGGTAAACACCAACTTCTGACCGCAATCCACTTATATTTCGATCTGCCGTTATACGAGTAACGGAAAATAACGGCTCGGTTATGATTTTTTTTATCAGCAGCCTGGTTTTAATGCTTCGATGTGGAAATTGTCATGTTTAATTTGACGGGTACAAAATTTCAAATCGTTGTCCATTGTATACGCAAATAGGCCTACCGCTCGCCAATCAGCTACGGTCAGATTGCGTTTACCTAAGCATAACAAAACATCTATACATTGTACAATGTACAATTTGTACATATACGTTACTATTCGAAACTAGGTCGTGTGGTGATTATTATCCTGCTGCGAGGTAGTGGCGTGTGCAGAGTAATGATCAGTGCAGTGACATCATCCACAGCGGGTGTCCTTACAATCACAGTACTACATTATTTACATCGAATATCTATTACTACGTGCGGATAATTCGTTACGCAATTAAGAACCAAGCTAATACTGGTGACGCAATAATGAGTATAGAGGCGTTTGAAAACCCGACATTTCTGCTATCCAAATCCTGTTTTAAATCACACTCTTCGTTGCTCATGAATGTTCATAGTTCAGTTATTATGTCATGGGCACTGCACAAACGAAAAGTAATCGTTCCTTCACAAAGAAATCGATTAGATATGTGAAGCAGTCGATTACGATTGCGATTACTTCGGATCTTTTTCGAATGTAATCGACTGCGATTACGAATACTTGGAAATGCTGCAATCGTCGCAATCGACTACGATTACTAATCACGATCACCCCATGTCTGGCCCACACCAAACGAAAGTCGATAAACATGCAGTGTCTGCTTTGTGTATGATACGCCCCCATGTTTAATACGCACCCTTAAAATAGCATGCAAATTTTAGAAAGGCCTGCACCCATGTATATTACTTGTTCTGCGTCTCAATGGGCGAGTAGTTGCGATTTTAGGGTGTGCTATCATTGCGTATTTGCGATGCAGTTATTAAACGATCATTACTCAATCAGCGGCATGTTCTTTGAACGATAGCAGATAGCAGCCAAAGCTCGCAAGGCCGGCAGAGCGATAGTTTCGGCTATCGACACTATATCTTGTACACGAGGTCCATGACAAGCGTGATAGGTCAGGCCAAAGATTAAGTCGTGCGTACCAGGCCTGCTGAAGATGCGACCGATCGCGAAAGCATTTGTATCTTGTGTACATGGCATACTATATGTGCGATTGGGGAGGCCTGTCGTTGACGTGATGAATTGGCGACTATTGCCGCGTGCGCGCTGCGATCAGTCATAAAGAATCCGATTATTTAACTGCCTCAGTGTTTTGAGTTGGACATCTTCTTAGTATACTTTACATAATAGCATCTTAGCTCATACAACGAAATTGTTTTTAGCTCAGAATTACCCTTTACTGACCGCTATCAATTTTTTTTAGCATACTCTCCACGCAAAGTCCGCTGCAACAATTCCACTTGCCTTGGGCTCCCAGAGCAGGATCAGGAAAGATCGGGAGCCACCTCAAGACGCACACCAATCGTCCGTTGATTCATACCACAGGTTTGTCTTACACAATTAGTGTTTAGTATTTGATATTTTCCCGATAATGGCGCACAACATTAGACTGAAGACATAATATTTCAAAAGACACCCTTCCAAAAAAAAACGCCGTTTAAAATACGTTTTAAACAAGGTGTTTCAAAATAACGCCTGATCCAAATGCAATCCCAACGGTAACGCTGATCAGTTACCCCGGCAACAGGCGGGATATAGACAGTAGTGTGAAAATTGATCTGGTTTTAATTGGCATTTCGACACCACCCATGACGCGGAAACACGCATATGTGCGTTTTTACGCTCATATTTCCTTGCATTCACCATTCATTGCATTTATCTTCAGGGACCCTCAATGGTGTTCAATTTCTATAAAGTCTTGCGGTTCTATAGCGTTGAAATTCTATAGCTTTACAATTCTCACGGGTCGTTGTTTTTTCCATTTGTACTATCGTCGCCCGGTGTGGTATATGTAACTAATTTCGCCCAGTGCGTGGTATTCGCCTAATAGACATCAGGTCCCAAACCCTAAATACAAAATACTTAAAACGCTTGACGCCTGTTAGTTAGCGAGTCCGCAACATCGCGCAAATGCCAACCAACCAACATTGCTACATTGATATTGAGCAGAGTGTAAACGGGGTTTTATACTCGCTACCGATAACATAAACAACAAGTTATATAGCAGTAGCCAGTACCTTAATCGCACGGATTTGGTTCTATTGATACAGTAAAGACATGAAGTCGAGATTGACCCCGTACGCCCGCTCGATTTTTTTTTTTTACATTAAAAAACGATATCAATGTCATTGATTGGTTGAATAACCATCATTCGTTGACTATGTATATCGCTCGTGATGTTGTGTGATTGCGGGTCAAGCTCACAGCAGAGAGTCACTAAATATTCACAAACGGAAATCTGGATATTTCGAGAAATCTTTGGTAACAAAAAAGCCAGTAAAACTTTTAAGGTTGTCAGGGTGCATGCTCGTTTAGGGTTGATTTTTTATGCTGCCAGCGCCATGCATCGAGTGACCCGCAGTTGAAATGCAATAAATTTGAACCAAAGATCTTATAATGAAGTGCAAATTAAAATTTACCAAGAGGGTTCACAGTGCAGAACCTACCAAGGTTCTGTTGTGAACGCGAACCTCTAAATTTCCGAGGTTCACACACAGAACACGAACGTAAACCTCACGTTCACACCATCCCTAATGTATACTAATTGGAATTCATTACTGTGTAACATCGTCATTCACTCCTATAAGGATTTTCGAGCGTAAATAGGGGATAGCAGAAGAATATCCCGAAAACACATGGTATTTTATTGTTGGAGACAAACTTCTGATTTGATACGTGATTTCCAACTTGCAATCGTTTGTTTCGTAAACTTGTAAACGTGCAACGTGCATTCTGCATAGTTAATTTGTTATGGGCATGACGCAATGTGCATTGATCATGACACAGTGTTTAATTCGATTATTCGATTCGTTTCCACGGAAAAATATTACATTCCGATAACCCCGATCGACACCGAATGGACTGGTAACGAGCGCACCAATATCGAACGTCAAATCACCGGCCAATTGGTACAAATCGAATTCCCATTGATCACGTGGTTATACTCGCCCATATTGCTCTTACTACAGTTACAGTTGAATAATAACCGTACATTTAAGATTGAATTGAGCTGTATGGCTTACGTTAACGAGCACAGTGCCAGTGTTAAAACGCCGCATCAGAATTTTAATGCTGTATACTGCACAGCATTGGCACGAAGCAAAGTGGGTACCAGTGCAACTATGATGTTAGCGACAACTGACAAGTATTCATTATATCGCCACAAGCCGGCACAGCGGCACCCATGTACCGTTGCCGCATCCGATGTTACTGACGGCCAACAGACTCCAGATTACTATAGATAACCAACTTACGGGTAGATTAATAATCAATTGAACTAGAGATGGCCAACCTTTCTCGGTTGAAGGCCCACATGAAATTGACGAACGAGTGCGTTACCCACTAGCCGCGCAAAGCGCGTAATACTTTCAAAGGTAATATTATTATTACATGGTATATTGCGGGTCGACTGTCTACCGCCCGCTGGGCTCAGTTTGCAAGGACAGGACTATTCGGCATCCGGACATCTCGATATCGAAGATTTCCGCTAAAATGCGATAATCCTTTTGTGCCTATATTTCATCGTTGACAATCTTTCTGTGAGCGCAAACGCGAATATACCCTCTCTCGCAATTGCTAATCGGCTAAATCCGTCACTTTTTCATTTTCAGATAAGGGCAGTCTACAGAGAAAGAAATCATGTGACAACTAAACACGTGAAGCATGAAGAACGATTTCACCACTTTTTTAGTCTATTGCAATGTACGACGATTTACAAAAAATGTGACTGCTGGATCCTCGATCTGCCAATGCGTATGAATTGACATTTTAGTCATCATCATCCAAGTGTCGCGGCCACGCCGACTATATTTTTGGCTGGCCCTGCGAGCCCACAATCTGAGCCATTCAATTTTGATAATACAACAGAATTTCGATAATATATTGAAAGTTAGCTCGCGCGCTATTCAAACCTTCTCGCGGGTCACATATGGTATACACAACCCTGATATAGACAGGCCCCTTTCATAGTTTTCAGAGCTGGAGCTGGAGCAGCGGCGACAATGCGGCCCGGAGCCGTAGCCAATCTACGATCGAAGAAAGCTCCGGAGCCGGAGCAAATCAAACCTACGGCTATTCCAAAGCCCTGATTAGAATTACACTTTCTCGTATGCTACCATTATTATGTTATTAACCCTTGTCTGTTTTATACGATCGCACTCCCTCGGTGTCGCTTGTCAGCGTTTGATTTTTTTGTTTGTTTTAATGACACGCTGTAGACGGCAACAGTGTGTTTACGTAATTTATTTCCTAGTGCAGGGCGTATTATCAAGTCATCATGCCTTTAGGGCATTACACTTGTCTCTCACACCCATACTAGTAGGTGTGATCAAATACTGCACCGTTCTTACATGCAACTATGAAGATTTTCTCCCTTTTAAAAAAATTAGTTTTGTGCTTTGATTTTTCAAAACTTGACCCTTGGAGTGTGAAATCTGTGTCGGTCAGGAACCCGGATGAATGAACAGGGATGCGACAAGTGTGCACTGCTAAATGTATCCTTGTGGAAAATTCAGCCGAATCATAATGCTGCTCACCGTATAAGAAGTGAGCACCCATCTGCTGAAGTAAGCTATAGGTTGTATAGGGTATTGTCTTTCGAGGGTGAACTATCAATTGGAACGCGTGGTTTTGCCCACTTTATTGTTGTTCGTATCTTTAAGGATTCTTGCACAGGCCCATTCACCTTGTTGCAGTGCTGGGATCAAGCCACTACCCTCGAGTCACGAGTCATCCCGAGTCATTGCACATTTTGACCCGAGTCAAGTCAAGCCAATCGATTCCCAAAGGTGACTCGAGTCAAGTCAAGCCACCCGATTTTTGGAGGCGACTCGAGTCAAGTCGAGCCAAGTCAAGTCAAGGCAAGCCAGTAAAGTGACTCGAGTCAAGTCAAGTCATCCCAACACTGCTTTGTTGCAATGTAGCATTGTTCAGCCTTTATGGACCAGACTTAATTAGGTAAATTCGCCTACGGCTATAGCTTCAGCGACAAATTAACATTCTTTGTATTGATTCGTGTGCCACATTGACAATGAATGAATAATAGCTATAATCGCCAAATCCTATTGTAATTTACGATTACCGTATACTGAGATGGGCCACTCGTGCTTTCGCTGAATCTCAAATTCTAAATTTCAGCCACAACATGCGTAATTAGTACGAAATATAGGGTAGCTTAACGCATGGGCGTAATACGAATACAAATCAGAAGTAGCACAAGGTCACATAACGAGACAATGATTGTATCGCGCGAAAGAGGCTAAATAGGGGTAATGTTATTTAAAAAAAATATCAAGGGCTGTAGCATTTTCCCGTACCTTTCTAGTTACTTTCATATCTATACTGCTATGTTATTCAATATTTGGCAGCTGTTTAAATTGTTCAGTAAATCGGCCTAGCCAGCAACTGGCATGCAGCTTTCGGCTCATATTTATGGTTCGATCTGTCAAGGAGAATTTAGTATGACAATACCCTTAAGCTTTTGATGATATAATCTGCATCTTCACAGCAATCAAATCCATACTTCCGATATCACAATTATAGTATAAAAATATCCATTCGAACTGTCATTACCAGAGCGACAAAACAGTTGCTGCCCTTTAGTCTTGCTTTGCATATCAGATTTCGTTATATACCCGTAGTTTGAGTACACACGAGGCTAAACCCAAGTTACACCTTCACGGTCATTGACTCGCGACCGACCAAGTTCACATCACAAAAAGTGACGGAACACTTCAGGGTATGTAAACCCCCTATGTATCGATACGGAAATTTACTGTAATGCGTTTAACCAAATTATTCTTCCAAAGTATTGGCGACTCACTTGAGCCTATTTCACTTGACTGGTGTTCGGCTGAACCACGGAGTGAAAGCCCCAGCAACTATAAAAGGTGATGCGCAAATTTCTTCCCAGCTCTTAATAACGGGAAATATTAGAATTATGGATTCCGTTGGTGACGGGCATAATATACCCGAGAAGACTCGATATTTATGCCACTGGTAGATTGAAAAATGTATCACGGTATATATAACATGTAGCTTGTGGGACCTAAACGTGATTGAAACTCATCTTTAAACCTACGCAAGAGGCTGATTGTGACTTCCCCTTCGTGATTTGGATAGTTGGCTCATCAATATAGCCTCACTTCGTTATGGTTAAGTACATGCGTAAATAAAGATTATACAATCCACTCGTGTTGACGATTTCACGCGCATAATAATCTTGTCGACGAGTCCGGGAGTGCTACTAATTAGCAACTCTCTGATCTGTCATGAATAATTAAATACCATCGCCTATCAACGCGTATTTAGTATCCTCAACGACGATTTGTGCAAGTCACAATGTCCGAGTTTTTATGGAGTATGTGATATAATAACGGCATTTTCAGGTGCTTCCAACCTTTTGTCTTATACAACACGTATCTTCTGATGGTTATGTTCAAGTGTTGGCGGAAATCAATTACCCATGTACCCACGCGTTGCACATGTTTGCGGACATTCGATATCATTTAGTTTCGCGACGTAACTCTTTAATCATTCCTCACACACCTAACGGCATTGGCTCCGAGTCATCGAGATACAGGAGCCAACTCATTCTAGGTACGAGGCTCGACAGTTAGACTAGAGATGAAGCTAGGCCATAAGTGATGATACATCTACCGTGTCAGGCATAATGCAGATGCGATTGTGTACGCCGACCGATAGTATAGTGCACACCGGGCCCATTGTATATGTGATTCATCAAGCCAGCGGAACTAGGTTTGTTGGAGACGTGGCAAGTCGCGCAGCGAGCCCGCGGCAATTGATGACGCTGGTCGACCTCATTTCCGTTTTCTGGCCCAAACAATGACTATTAAGTCCATTTCCGTACGCTGATCACGAATACGAAGTCACCCCCTGCCATTACGTAATTAGTTACTAAATTTTTATTCGACTTTTCTGAGGAAAAAAAAAATTGTGTCCTGATGAGTGAATCCCGACAGCAATTTCGGAATCAGCATCATCAATTTAGGTAAACTCAATTATTCGTTCCTAAACATCAAAACAAGCCGAAAAAAATCGACCAGAGCGATCCGATTTCGCAATCTTCTCAGCTGGAGATCCCGTCACTGTCGCAGTTACATTGTGCATTGCAAATTGCACTGACGATCACGCTAATCGGCAACATGCCACTCCCCAATCAGACGCGCGCAACACCGATCATGCGTCCTATCTAACTGCAATCGGGTGCCTGCGCCCGAGCGGCAATTGCGAAAGCACGGGGCTCCGCATTTCAAAAGGCGGTGATTTCGGGCCCCAACCCTTCTTTGACTACGGGTTTGTTGTTCATCAAACTTATTATCTTCGCCCTAAGTAGAATACATATCTTTGTGAAATTGTCCTAAAGGCCGGTTATTTTGAAAGTACGTTCGAACACTGTGCCTATTTCTGGCGTCATGGGTCATTTTGTTAGTCGCAAAGGCCCAACTATATTTTACGCTCAGAACTCCGGTCCATAACCCCGCGTTTACTTCTCTCGGCCCCCGCCTAATACTATCGAGAAATATCTTTATTACTTATCTCTCTATTAACAGTATAGTTTGTCCTGCCACGCGATTTTTGGTTATTTCGTCGTGCAACACCTCTAAAATATTTTTTAGACCCGTTATTGCAGTACCTTTTGTAAATAACATATATTAATAGGAATACGACAGACATGCATACTGACTTTGGATCAGTTCGCCATTTACGGTGTTCTGCGATGTGCTGTGTTCATTGAAAATCGTCATCTTTAGTTCTGTGTTTCCTGATCCGATCGGCAGAGCTTGTCTGTTGGTAGTTGACGACAAGATCGCCGTATTGTCCCTCGGATCAATTGTTGTTGGTCCAGATGTGCCATCTCCTGATGAAATTGAAGTGGTTATTCTGGTACTTACCTTTTGATCATGCTGTTGGATTTGGCGATCCGGCCTGGTGATGGAGAGGTGTGTATTCGTCACATAATACGGATCTGTTTCGATTGTTCTTCCAGCCCGCTTTGTTTCCATCACCTCTACGCGGCGTTGCATTGATATTGTGCGTCGATGATTTACGCGCAATGGTTGCGTATAGGGCTTGGTTTTTAGGTTAGTTTCTAACGTCTCTAGTAGTCGTTTTTAAGGCATTTTTTTACACTTCCTTTTTCGCACCAATAGTCCGTGCTCCCTTAGAAACCGTACACAATCACCTACGTTGGGCAACGCTCCCGCTTGAATTGATCGCAATACCTTGTATGTCCCTCCATGAACGCCTACGTAAGCTAAATGGTAGGGCATGTGCAGGTTTTCGCTTTTCGGGTATCTGCTGTTTCTTGTGGGGAAACGCCATTTTTTTCAACAGCGCGTCGCTAGACGGTTCTCTCCTATCTGTTTCCGTGCTATGGTTAGGCAGGGCGTATAATTTACTTGCTCCATATGAGATCTAGTGAATTTAAAAACCTTCATTTCAACGTTCATGTACAGCACACATCTTATTAAAGTGAAACATTCACACTCCTATCGCACACCCACAATTCAGTGTTCCACACTGGCGCCGTCTCTATTTACGGCGCTTACTACACTTGAACCCAATTTTTTATCCTCTCTTTGCTCATGTATTCAGATTTACCGGTAAAGCTGAGTGAGGTGTCTTGGAAAATGTAGGGCCCGTAAATAATATAATTGAACATATTCGGGCGGACCCGTGGGTATATTGACTTCGTTACGTAATGACATTTCGTGGCCTGTCTGCTGTGTCAAAAGATATTCAAATCGCCCACACGTACTAAACTAAAAGACGCACACGATTTCAAATTGGTATTTCTGCACTAGCAATTAATATTTCTCTGCGAGATGGCATTTTTTGTGGGGTTTTGATTGCCAGGACAGATACATTTGGCGCAAGTTGTTTAGGCGCCCATGGACAATTAAATATATATATGTATGTATAGTATATATATATATCGAAGTCGGTCAGCATAAAGGCAGTCCTTTTGTGCCAAGATTTTCTCATTCTGGCACACTTCTCGGAGTCGCATGTTATATGTCTTGGTGCGATAATGGCTGACGCCGATATACCCATTTCTATAACTCATGCGTATTATTTCTTGGAGGAAGGGTAACCAATAAGCAATAAATATGTGACTCTGAAATGACGTGCAGCGCGAAATTTTTTGGAAAAAGTTGCCTTAATTTCGAAAATAATACTTTATAATTTAATTAATGTTAATTCACGAGAAAACTGTGGGAACCCCATCCCAATTGAGGGATTGGGTGTGGCAGATATGGTCATGAGCGCCAATATAGCCATTTCAACGCGCAATCGCCCCCCTGGACCGACAAATCGCCCCCTGGGGGGCGATATCGCCCACGTTGGGAACCACTGTATTAAAATGTCGCATCCGTGTTTTGATGCTGTGCACAGCAATGGCATGGAGTTAGGTGCGTTCTTGTTCGGCCATGACATCGACAAGCGTCAAGAAGTAATTATCACGGCGCATACCCACGCAAAACGACGGTTCCGTTGTTCTTGTCAGCGACTACCGACTAAATCGTTCGATAGCTTCCAGACCAGATCAGTGGCATTAATGGGCTGCGGAGACGGAGCTAATTCATGATAGAAAAGAGCGCCGGAGCAGTTTAAAATATACAACTGCTTTAAAACCCCTGTATGTGATTCTTCCATTTCACCCAAAAGATTACCGGCATTTTGCTTTAATTAGACCAGAATTATCTCGTTTGTCCTGCCGAGAAAAACTTCGATAACACCCCCCTCTAGTTGCCCAACGCCGCACCAATACAGACACGTTTTAAAAATGTCTATATAATACAAAAGTTTCATAGCCGCAGTCAACAGTACAGGACAAACAAAAACAGATCACAGAATACGTGTAACTGAAAGACCCGCGCAAATATAGTCTGAAGACGCGTCGCCTGACTAAAAAAAAAAAAAAAATGCATTTTTATTGAAATAACCCCAAATATTTTAGGCTGGCACTCGTCCAACAACTAACAGAGAATTGGAAAGAACATTGTATATCAACAATCGTACACACATACAAGTTCTGGGTTTACTACCAAAGTCATTGACGATTACTCCTGGCGAGTGTCAGCCGAAAATATTCGCATTTATGTCAATACGAATACACTATTGACTATTCGATAGTATATTGAAATTGTGTAGCCTGTTTATTAATAAAAACGACGCACAGACACTTAACTGCTATCATATGATGAATCATCAAGCAATGGATCGAGACACAAGCCAACATCTATAGCACATAATTCAAATTCCATTTTTTATTCACAACAAACATCAAAACTACGATGACAGCGTTCTCTTTGCAATGGTATCTCGAATTTGCCTGTCCAATTCTTCGATGATGCGGTCCTGTTTGGAATAGACTCCGGTGCGTAGCAGAGTGTCTCTCTCTTCTATCAAACGGGCGACATGCTCTTCGGACGCGTCACTTGGTCGTATCAGGGGATCAGCGTTTTCGTTTGGCAGAGCCATGGCGATACCGATATCTGAGCGCTTTTCGGCGGACTGGTCTTTCGCTTTGATTCTGTGGAATAAAAGGCATTGATACAATCTGGGGTTGTCAATTTTTGTTGACTCCACTTGTGTATTGACTCGACTTGTACTCGAGTCATTGCGCACGACTCGGGTCGAGTCATATGACTCGAAACTAGAACGGCCAAGACAAACATTTCATTGTAACTTCGAAGAATAGTAAAGTGACCCCATGATTGGTATTTCGTCTATCAGTCCTGATACTTGGAAAATAGGGCCAGAAACTGTTAAAACTGAGAATAATTACTATTATGAATGCGAGCCATTCTATATCACTGGAGCAGAGTTGAAAAAGTGGGTTGAACATAATTGAACTTAAAACTGAACTGTGAACGCTATGACTCGCACTCGACCCTCTACTCAATGACTTGGACTTGACTCGGCTGTGAATTAAAAATGACTCGACTTGATTCGAGTCAAAACTAAAAATGTGAGATTGACTTGTGACTTGGTTACAACTCCGACGTTAAAACCCCTTTTATACAATTCTGCTTGGGTGATATCGAATGCCTCACATTCATAGTGTACAAATTTTCTTCATTTTACCAGTTTTTGGCCACATTTTTCAAGTATCAGTACTGATAGACGAAATACCAATAATGTGCTGACCTCACTATTCTTCGAAGTTCGAATAAACTGGCTTGGTAGCCCGAGTTTCTCTCAAGTCAATTCATTTTTCGTATTTAGGAAAAGCTTCTTGAAGGTACATAACTTCAATATACAATTGAATAGCATATTCATATTGAAATGAACCCGGATATTTTCGGCTGACACTCGCCAGGGGTAATCGTCAGCAACTAGTAGAGAATTGGAAAGAACTTTGTATGTGATACGATTGTTGACATACAATGTTCTTTCCGATTCTCTACTAGTTGCTGACAATTACCCCTGACGAGTGTCAGCCAAAAATATTCGGCTTCATTTCAATATGAATATGCTATTCCAGTGCTTTTCAACCTTTTTGAGCTCCATTCGCACTTTTTTTTGAAAAATAATTTCATTCGCACCAGTCAGCCGAAATTTAGTACACGAAAAGAAAATGAAGAAATTTATCACTTTTGTATTCGAAGAGCTTCTTGGAGGTACAGAGCTTAATTATTTTACATTCAGCGTATCGTATTATTGACTAATCAAGCACTAAAATCACTGCAGTAGAAAAATCACAGATATCGCACGCCCATTGTTCTCAAGAAATTCGTTGCAGTTTCCGGGGTATCGTGCAGTGATTTCCTTGAAAGCTTAAAGGGCGAACCCAAGAACAATATTCTCTCGCAACAATATCACTTTGCAACTAAATCCACATGTTACGTCATCGCGATGTAAATGTGCTTGCATTTAGAAAGCACAAAATAGTGAAACTGCACTTGAATCGTAGCATCAATGTTGCGACTAGCACCTTTGGTTCATTTTTCTGACAACATTCGAAAAGATGCTTCGCGTACTAAGGTATGTTAGATAGGGTTACCATACGTCCTCCTTTAGGAGGATTTGTCCTCCTTTTTTTTTAGGAATTTTGGTCAAATATATAGCAAAATTCGGCTGAGATGCCGTAAATCAGCACCGAAGTGACGCTCCGGAGGGTATTTCGGGAGCTGAGCGAAAGTTGACCTTTTTTTTTATTTTAGTCAACCGACTACGAAGTGGTAAAAATTTACCACTTTTTCAGGATTTTCCACCGGTATTCTGTGTTTGAAAATTTTGAAATAGTGTCCTCATTTCCCGATTCCAAAATATGGTAACCCTAATATTAGATGACTGGATGGTACGGTGGGCGTTAAAATCATGAATGCATTGCTATACAAACCCACACAATCCGAGTAATTGATGACTGTTGTTTATGGATAAGCTTAGGCTTCATTCACTTCTTATCTATGCAGTTCACAAGTCAGCATATCTTTCAATAACAATGTTCGGCATCCTTGTGTTGTCAAAGCCAACACTTTCACCTTCTTGAATAATTATTACTCACATAAGATTCTTGATTAACACACAGTTATATCGGCCTGGGTAGCCTACTGCGGGATGGCTCTTAGGTTAATCGTACAATATTGGAAAACTGACTGAAATAATGTCAAATTATCGTTACTATCCCACATATCGTTATACATAAAGAGTAATAAGGTTCAACAGTCTAATTAAGCCTAAATTAGGCTGCATAAGGAATATCGTAAGACATACGGCTTGGTGTATTCGATTTTGCTCTGCAGAGGGTGCTCACTGCTCATCTGCTCAAGCTAAACCGGTAGAGTGCGGAGTATTACAAAGTTTGTAGTGCAAAGGCGGTACGAACACGAACTAGGCAAACTTTTCCTCTGGATCAGCAAGCTTAGTGGAATCACCAATATGTTATATATAGGCCTATGCCTTTACGTGCGATCTAGACTTGGCCTGACATCATCAGTCCAAGAACAGGAAAGCGTGTCTAAGCCTAAATTGTGGAGTTCGCATTACAAACAGGCCATTGGACTGGTCAGTGTTCAGTAGATAAACTGCCCAGTGACTTAATAATTCGATGTGATGCAAGATAAATATTCATTGGACGTAAGACACTAATGTGCTTACACCAATTTTATTTAAAACAGCCTCTAATCCTTGGTTAGGTACACGAGTAAACAACACTTGTTATAGATCTAATGTGCTAATTGTTATAGTTGAAGAAACGCTAAATTCTGCTGTTAACCAATATGCATGTGTGCCAAAATTCCAATATTTTGCATTCAAATATGCCAAATGTCAACGCTGGCATCAGCTACTATTACCTACATTCCTACAAGGTCCGTATATATCCAATCCATACACGGTGGATGTTTCCGAGCAGGTGAGCAACCGATACCGATTGAACTCCTTCTTTTTTCCATGCAGTGACGTAATCCTCTCGCGAGGAAATATTATCTCCAACTTTGCATTATACACGCATCGGGAGCGTTCCTCACTTGTGAACTAGAAAAGCCTAGCTACCAACAAGTTTTTAGAATTGCTTCCAAACGACGAAATTTACGGGCTCACTGTACTTAATATCGTGTTTATTTGAATTAGTCCACGTCGGAAAAAGTGAGAAACATGAACAATTTTCATTCGCACTCATCCGGATTTTTCATTCGCACCACGCTCGTCATTCGCACTGAAATTTTTTTCATTCGCACTAGTGCGAACCGTCACACAGGTTGAGAAGCACTGTGCTATTCAATTGTATTAAGAAAATGACTCGAGTCAAGTTGATTCACCAAAAACTGACTCATGACTCGAGTCATTACGACGCTGCATGAAAATACCCCGCATTAACTTGTAATATATTTCAAACCTGTCCAGTTCCTGTCTTATTTCGAGCAGCTCTTTCTGCCCGCGCGAATTAGCGTCGCGTTCCTCGTCGGCCAGATAACGGGATCGCATCATTTGCAATTCGTCTTGTTGCCTTCGTAACGTGGCCTGAGAAAAATTTGCGGGCCGGTAAATACGCAATCGGAGCTGACAGCATACATCGGAATCGAGTCAATGAAAAAGTTCATCTTCTATTCCAAGACTTCTGTAAGAAACGCGCGTTGTCTACTAGCTTCGGCAGTAAGCAGATATAAACAGACTATAGTTTTTTACAAATTAGATTCAAATTGTAGCTACAGTTTTTTTCAAATTCGACCAGAATTAGAACTATAGCTACAGTTTATTTGCAAATTATATCAGAATTAGAATTATAACTATAGTTTTTTCCAAATTAGATTCGAATTTTAGATACAGTTTTTTCCAAATTCGACTAGAATTATAGTTACATTTTTTTTTTCAAATTAGATTAGAATTAGAATTATAACTATAGTTTTTTCCAAATTAGATTCGAATTTTAGCTACAGTTTTTTTGAACAGCTTCTTTGAGGTAAAGAGCTTCAATATACAATGGAATAGTATATTCATATTGAAATGAACCCGAATATTTTCGGCTGACACTCGTCAGGGGTGATCGTCAGCAACTAGTAGAGAATTCGAAAGAACAGCGTATATCAACAATCGTAACACAAAATATGACGTCACCAGCACGAAATGTCGAATACGAGAGCGTTCAATGTACTATTTTTAGATGATACACGAACTCTTTTTGTTGACACAGCCTTGGCTGGTGTATTTTGATAAAAGTCGACTCCAAGGCGCACAAATGAAAGTGTGAGCGACCCTTTCCGAGTATGCGAAATCTGTCGTCTCGGTCATTTTTCGCACAGGCGGGATTATCCAACAAGTGTTTGCCAATTGCAGAATTTATGGCCTTTGATTGTTCCGCATCAATCTTGAGCGGGTGAGTTAAGGGTGAGCTTTTCACCGAGCGTGTTCTAATGAATACAGGGACATGCTGATTTATGCGTTCCTGCAAGCGCTTTGACGTTCTTCCCACGTAGCCACAATCACAGTGGCACTTATATTCGTAAACTACATTGCTTTGCTGAAGTGCGGGTAGCACGTCTTTACGTGTTGCAGGGAGCAGTTGCGTTGTCGTGAAAATCACGTTGGTCTTCACTGTGTCGTAACACTTGTTGACCGCTGAAATCAATTGCTTTTCAAAGCGGGTGGAAATAGGCCCTATCCAAGGTAGATGGATGTGAGCAACCAAAATGTAGTTTACGAATTTAAGTGTCACTGTGATTGTGGCTACGTGGGAAGAACGTCAAAGCGCTTGCAGGAACGCATAAATCAGCATGTCCCTAGATTCATTAGAACACGCTCGGTGAAAAGCTCACCCTTAACTCACCCGCTCAAGATTGATGCGGAACAATCAAAGGCCATAAATTCTGCAATTGGCAAACACTTGTTGGATAATCCCGCCTGTGCGAAAAATGACTGAGACGACAGATTTCGCATACTCGGAAAGGGTCGCTCACACTTTCATTTGTGTGCCTTGGAGTCGACTTTTATCTAAATACACCAGCCAAGGCTGTGTCAACAAAAAGAGTTCGTGTATCATGTAAAAATAGTACATTGAACGCTCTCGTATTCGACATTTCGTGCTGGTGACGTCACATTTTGTGTTACGATTGTTGATATACACTGTTCTTTCGAATCCTCTACTAGTTGCTGACGATTACCCCTGACGATGGTCAGCCGAAAATATTCGGGTTTATTTAAATATGAATATACCATTCAATTGTGCAGTAATTTTTACAAATTCGACCAGAATTATAGTTAGTTTTTTTTTTCAAATTAGATTGGAATTAGAGTTATAACTACACTGGTTATTCCAAATTAGATTAGAATGATCGAGGAGCCTCTTGGAGGTACAAAACTTCAACAGAAAATTGAATAATACATTGATATGGAAATAAATCAGAATATTTTTGGCTGACACTCGTCAGCGACTAGTTTTAGAATTTCGAATAATCGAGGCTCTGTGTACTATTTTTAGCAGAGCACAGCCTAGGTTGCCATATTTTGATAAAAGTCGACACAAAAATACATTCGTCTTGTCTTCTTTCATTCTTCCATTTATGTGCCTTGAAGTCTTTTATAGTATACGAAAATATCAAGGTTATTTCAATATGAATATATTAGTCAATTGTATAAGAACATAATTGTTGTTTGTTACACTCTTTGATTAAAGATACTATTTCACATTATTAACAATCTGCACGACCCACCATGGCTCGTTCTTGCTCCTTCTGCTTGAGCCTGGCCAATTCCTTGAGAGCGCGCCCCCACTGTTGCTTGTAATGCAGTTTGGATTTGCTCACGGTTTCAAGCTTCCTCTCCAGTTCGTTCTTTTCCAAAGTGAGAAGCTGCAGCTCAGACTGAACTCGAACTTCAGGCAAATTCGTTTGTTGCAATTTGAAGGCCTTGAAGGGGAAGAGGTTGTCGATGTTATGCAATACGTCTTGTAGAACAGTAAATATATACAACGAATTTTCAATAAGAATCCGATGTATTTCATCGTCAACAGCAGAATCTCTATAAGATTTTTTAGGGGTTCGCACTAAAAATAGGTTAATGGGACTAGCACCTCAACAACGATATCTCAGAAAGTGCTGCCTCATTACCATGAAATTTTTACAACTGCTAGGTGTCGCAATGCTGTAAACAAAATATCACAAATTGTAGTTCCAGCCAGGATTGTAGGATTATGTGCAAATCATCTTGAAAAAATTAAGTTTTGAAATATCATGATTCAATTTTCTTTCAAAAGTTTGCTGTGAGGTTCTGTAACTCAGACCATTGTAGGCCTAACGAAAATTAGGTCGTTGGCTTTTGCGAAACACACAAGTATGTCATCTACAACAAAAATATCGTACAAATTTTCAGTTTATGATGAAGCGATATAACGAAATTTTACGATAGAGAATAACACTATTGAACATTTTCGCAGAAATATAAATCACCAACAGTATGCCCACTGCTCAGTACAATTGAAATTTTGCAAGTTTTACTCATTTTTTTGGTGAGATAAGCGGCCATAACGCAAGACCAGAGGTATCATGTTGAAATACCCCCCACCAAAAATAAAAACATTGGAAATTTTGTGTTATTTTCAAATTTTATAGGTTCTAGTCCCCATAAATCCATGGTGAGTCGGTCACCTCAAATTTCTGCTCCAATGTCGCGTATCTGCGGTCTGCATCGTTCAGTCGCGACTTGAGTTTGGCTTTATCGTCTTCCAAGTCGGAAATGCGCGACCTTGAAACACAGAATGGGGATTTGGGCACATATCCGATAGTAAGCGCGTTTTTAGAACTCGTACCTTTCCAGCTGTACTTGCCGTACGCAATCCTCTTTCATTCTGGCCCCGGATTCTTTCGCCTGAGACAGGAGTTGCTCACGCTCACGTTGGACTTCGTTACGGAGTCTCAGCAACTGGAAAACAGAAAACAAATCGATTTGAATTGAATATTGTATTCATATTGAAATGAGCTCGATTTTTTCCCAAAATTTCATATCTCAATATTCTCTCCAATTTTTTTTAATCAAAATCACCTCTTGCTCGTTGTGCCGCACTTGCTTCTCTCGCGCCTCGACGTCGGTCAGTGATTTCCTCAATTTCGTCTCCAGCTGACCGTATTCGGACAAGGTCTTGGCCAACATGGCCTCTCTCTCCTTGTCTCTCTTCTGCCATTCCCTCGCCAAGTTCTGCATGTGCGCAATCTCCTTCTCTCTCAGCTAAAAACAAAACGGGTACCGTTAAGAGGTGGTCAGTAGTGAAGTTTTTTGATTTTTTGGTGACTCGAATTTAATTGAGTCATTTTTTCAAATGGTAAAATGACTCGACTCGAGTCAATTTTCGTATTGACTCGACTTGTACTTGAGTCAATGTGCATGACTCGAACCTAGTCATATGACTCGAGACTGTGATGGCCAAGACAGAAATTTCATTGTAACTTCGAGAATTAGCAAAGTTACTGCATCATTAATATTTTGTCTATCAGTCTTGATACTTGAAAAATAGGGCCAGAAAGTGGAAAATTACGATATCATGAATGCGAGCCATTCTATATCACTCAAGCAGAGTTGAAAAATGTTGGTTGAACTGTAAACTGACCAGTGAACATAACGACTTGGACTCGGACTCGAGTCAAAACACTATGACACGGTGGTGAATTGAAAATGACTCGACTCGAGTCAAAACAATAAAAGTAAGATTGACTTGTGACTGGGAACCTTGTGAATTGGTTACAACCCTGGCAGAAACAAGTTTTGGGTTGAGTTAGCAAAAATTGCAAATAGTTTAGGCCCAGTTCAGAATTGCCGTGAGAACCGCGTGATACAGCCTCCGTATCATATTATCTGATATATTATCTGAACCGCGTGATACAGCCACCGTATCATATTTTCGAATATTCTACTCATCCGTGATGTCACTAAATAACTCCGATTAAATAAATTCGAAAGCTGTGAAGACATGCCGCCATTACCTTGTGTTCAAAATCATGTTCCTGTTGCTCTTTCCAAAGCTCGAGCTCCACGGCAGCCCCGTATTCTGCGGACTTGCGTTCGTCTTCAAACTGAGGCCGAGAGGGAGCCTTCTCTCCCGCAGGCTGACATTGATAAACAACCTCAAGTTTTATTCAAGGTCCGTCGGTTCAACACAGATTTGAACATTGTGTGATTAAACTGATTATGCGAAATGCCGGTAATTTAATTCTAATCTAATTTATGAAATCTTTCTATGATCCGATTTTAATTGTAATCCAATTTCAGGTTAACCTGAAAATGCTGCTGGTTAACTGTATAGTGCGAAACAAGACAAGCTTGCTGTACATACATTTGTTATTCTCATGCACATAAGAATGAATTGATATTAACAAATCTTCATTCAATGTACAAGTTTTCGCGAATTCAGTAACTGTGCAGCTATACCTTTAGTTGTCATCTAATTTGGAAATAACTGTATAGCTATAATTATAATTCTACTCCAATTTGGAAAAAAAAACTTCGTAGCAATAATTCTAATTTGAATCTGATTTGAAAGCTGAAAATTTTCCAGTTGTCAAGTCTGCATACAGCGGTCAATTCTCAAAAGTCTAACTTGCACAATGCACACGATTGATTGTGTTTGATACTTTGGTGTGATTCTCCTTCTTGAATTTACTTATCACCAATAGCTTCTCCATATGAATTCATATGAAGTGAACTGAATTTTTGTTGCATTTCTTTCCAATTATGAACTTAATTCAATTTCCGAGTTTTTACGAATTCAGTAATTCTAATCTAATTTAAAAAAAATACTGTGTAGCTATAATTATAATTCTAATATAATTGTGAAAAGCTGAAAATATTCTGGTTGGCCGACTTTGCCACGAAGAACAATATTCAGCAAAGTCACACCATTACTATTCACAATTTTACCTCGGCACTTCTTTTTTGATTTTTCATGACAACAGTTCTCTCATGAACCGGACCCAAATTCTCCAGCACCATCGCCACGTTCACATCGGCCACTTTGGTCTCGGACCTGAGTATCAAAATACACTTACGATAAAAAAATGTAATAGAACACGCGATAAGCCAATATCGACCAACCCTTGCACGGAGACCAGAGGCAGCTTGAGATGAGTTGACAATCTCGAGCAAAGCTTTCCTTTCCCAGCTTGCAAGTCGTTTAAAGCGAACTGGGTCGGTTGTTCGCGTAAAATAGCTTGTAGCGGAATAGCGGCGTTGGCCACAAGCATATTGCCGCTATCTTTATCGGCGTGCCACAATTCCACTATGAGAGGGGCTCTGTGGAAAAAAATAGTGATTAATATTTGATGGAGGTACATAACTTCAATGTGGAATTGAATATTATAATCATATCAAAATAAACCCAGAGTATTTTCGAATTTCTTTGGGAATCTCTACTGGTTACCAGGGTTGTAACCAAGTCACAAGTCAATCTCACTTTTATAGTTTTGAGTCGAGTCAAGTCAAGTCAATTTCAATTCAGCACCGAGTCACGTTCGAGTCCAAGTCAGCTAGTAAAGGTTCGAGTCCGAGTCATAGTGTTTTGACTCAAGTTCAAGTCAATATGTTCACTGTTCCGTTTTTCCCACTTTTTTCAACTCTGCTCGAGTGATATAGAATGGCTCGCAATCATAATATTATCATTTTCCTCAGTCTCAACAGTTTCTGGCCCTATTATCCAAGTATCAGGACTGATAGATGAAATACCAATCATGTGATGACTTTACTATTCTTCGGAGTTACCATGAAATGTCTGTCTTGGCCGTCCTAGTCTCGAGTCATATGACTTGGTTCGAGTCATGCACAATGATTCTAGTACAAGTCGAGTCAATACAAAAATTGACTCGAGTCGAGTCATTTTACGCATTTGAAAAAATGACTCGAGTCAAGTCGAGTCACCAAAAAATTGTGACTCGAGTCGTTACGGCCCCGCTGCTTTGCTTACCTGCTAAAAGTGTTTTGAAGCACGGTCTCAGCGCACGCAAAGTCAAACGTACACAATGATTGGGGTAAAGTTGTTTCGATCCTTTTCGGCACTTCGACGGGTGGGTGAGTCAGAACGGGGGCGGCGCTTCCGAAAAACGGATAGGAATATCTGAAATATAAACCGGAATAAAAATACAATTGTAATTCTAATCTATAATGCAAAAGATAAAAAATTTCAAGTTGCCCAAAGCTTCTAATTAGGCCTATGTCAGTGGTTCTCAACCTTTTTATATGTAGGAGCGGCATTTCAAACTTCAGAGTACATATGGAGCCGCATGAAAACACTCGAGTAGGCTATATATAACAGAAATTCAAAGGTAGCTAGCCTACCTCTGGATCGCACCATCTAGCTAATTCAAAAGCATGCACATAGACTTCTATAGATTCTATATCGGTTATTTTAGCATTGATAGACGCAGATTGGCGAGTGCTATACATTGAAATAAACTTAAAATAGATATCAGTGCTACATCATACTATTATGTCGTTATGCCATAGTTCCTCATACATTCCAGCACCTAATGCAGATGTTTGCAGAGGATTATACGCTGAGTAATATTGGACTAAATTTACTCTTCACAGAGACGATATATAAAGGTCTATGACCAGCAGAACTCAAGATATATCATTGTCTGACGGTGTTCATCCATGCGTTCGACGCTAGTCTGCGAGAATTCTCTTTCCCAGTTTACAGAAGCGGCCTTGGACGGCTTTCGACATAACTAATATCTCTCATTCATATAAAGACATTGACTGTAACTGTTCACAGAAACGCACAATAATTGTAGTCTATTATATTTTTGTGGCATATTGGAGATCAATCAGAGGCGGAAGAAGGCTACCTTGGAGCCGCGGTTGGTAATCACTGGTCTATCTGGTTATACCGCACAAAAACAATGAAAAATCAGCGAATCTGCATCTTACTTCAAGTACGCGTTACAGACGAACGGAAGATCGACATTCATCAGACTTTGGAATTGAAGAGAGAACTTGAAATGGACGGATTGCGGCGGAATCACAGGATGCGTCGAAGTGGTCGTCGAAATCTCAGTAGCTTCCGTTGCTTGCGAAACTGCAGAAGTTTAGATCGATTAGCGTCAGGGTTGTAATGACTCGAGTCGTGACTTGACTCGAGTGGCGATGTTTTGGTGACACGACTTGACTCAAGTGATTTTTCAACTGCGTAAAATGACTCAACTAGCGTCAATTTTTACATTGACTCGACTTGTACTCGAGTCATGACTCGGATCAAGTCATATGACGCGAGACTTGGACGGCCAAGGCCGACATTTCCTTGTAATTTCGCAGAATAGTAAAGTTATCACACAATTGGTATTTCGTCTATAAGTACTGGTACTTGAAAATGCGACTAGAAACTGTTAAGTGAGGAAAATTAGTAAATTATGAAGTTGAAGCATTCGATATCACCAAAAAGAGTTTTAAAAAGATGGTTCAACAAGATTTTAACTCAAAACCAAACAACGAACGCAATGACTTAGACTCGGACTCGAGTCAAAACACGATGACTCGGACTCAGCCCCCTGCTCGCTGACTTTGGACTCGGACCAGACACTGTGGTGAATTGAAAATGACTCGAGTCAAAACTATAAAAGTGACATTGACTTGTGACTCAGAACCTTGTGACTTGGTTACAACCCTGTGTAGAACCATCATTATATTTTTCTACAAGATCCATACTCGTACGATGTCACAATAAGTGATACTTGAATACTTGACAAAAAGTCTAATACTTTATTTGCAATCGAATTGATCATGCCACACTTTTACAAGAACTATAGTTCAGACGAAAAAAACACTTTACCTGGATCAGGAGTTTTGCGCGAATCTGCGTTGTCCTCTGTCATTTTCCTCCCATCACGAAAACCCTGGTCATGAGCAGGCTTTCTGCGTGGCTTAGGCTGGGCTTCGTAGCTCAGATCTGGGCTTGATGTATGTCTCGGGTCGTCCTGAAAAAATTAATCGTACATTATCTCCATGCATAAATCCTAACAAGAGCCGGACCGATATCCGATTTTTGAGTCAATACTGATAAGACAGGCAAATTAGCACCTTCACTGATATCTATTCGGCCGATATTCAAAAGATACAACGTCTAGCTAAAGGGGCATTTCAAAAACTTCTCTGCATTCATGTGAACAGCTTTTATCAAAATACACCAGCCAAGACTGTGTCAACAAAAGTAGTTCGTGTGCCATCTAAAAAGAGTACATTGAACGCTTATTCAAAATTTCATGCTGTTGACGTCATATTTTGTGATACGATTGTTGATATACAATGTTCTGTTCAATTCTCTACTAGTTGCTGACGATTACCCCTGACGAGTGTCAGGCGAAAAAATATTCGGGTTCATTTCAATATGAATGTACTATTCAATGGTACATTGAAGTTCTGTACCTCCAAGAAGCTCTTCAAATATCACTTGACACAATTTCAATCAGTAGAAGCAAAGTTATTTGAGTTTTTCATTAACAATTCTGGGATTACCCGCCGTCCAGGCTATTTTTGCGAATCCAAAATTTTCAACTGCAATAACTTCGCTTGTACAAGTTGGAAGTAAGCAAAAATTGGTAAGCGTCGTTCTTTTAGACAGCTTGACAATTTCATTGGTTTGAAAGTAGAATTTAAAATTTTCCAATTTTTTTATAATAAATTCAAAATTTTCAGACTCCTGAGCGTTGCCATCGAGCTAAATTTGGCATGCAGCGTTTTTTAGGCAACCAAACAATTTAATCAGTGAATCCCCAGAATCCGGGAAAAAAAAAAAAATTTGAACAACCCTGCAGGCTACAGCGCAGTGATACTGACACGTTGAACAAATGAATGGTTGCTAGGAATCAATGTTAACGACTCACCGCAGGCTTGAAAGGAGATTCGTTTTGACGAGTCGTTGTTTTCTTGCCGACTGGATTCTCCTTTTCTGGCACTTCCTGCGGGGCGATCGATGGCGAACCCAAAAGTGGATTCTCAATTCCCTTGCCATCCGGACTCTGCAATATCACCAAAAGAACATGTCGAATCTATCAATACATGGTAGAGCGTTCCACCATAAATAAATACGCAGTCTGAATATCGATCGAATTAGTTGAGGAAAAGCAGTCACTCATGGCTTGTTTGAAAGATGACATCTCTGTCGCAGTGAATAGCATATTATATTCACACTAGGTATAAGCTGTGGACTCTATAAGGAAGTAACCAAAACATGTACAGTTTTACAACAAGGTTATCTCGTCTTCTTGATTATATACACGCTCCGTTGAGCTGCTCCCGTTTTGCTTCGTGGCGTAGTTGGTTAGGCGTTGAAATTCTGAATCCAACGATATATTACTTGTTTGTTTCGAATCCCATTGAAGTCGTGTTTTGCATTTTCAAAAAGTGAAGCAAATTCTTTCGGAAAAACCTGACTCGACTCGGTGATGAATTGAAAATGACTCAACGTGACTCACCATAAAAGTGAGATTGACTTGTGGCTTGGTTACAGCCCTGATATTGACTCGGTAATATTGGCGACTCAATGTAATCAGTCTGGCTCTAGTAGAGACACCATCAACATTAAAAGGGACAGCAACACAACAAACCATGGGAACCACATCTTCTCTTTTTAAGCATATCGAAACTCCGACTTTAGCGCTAGCACCAGCTTGGGTCGACCCAGTGGGTATAATGATGAACGCGTCTTCGATAACGGCCGGTTTCAGATTGAGGTCTTTTGAAGGTTCTTTGAACAAGGCGCTCAGCGGAATGTCGGCAGAACCGAACGAGTGGTCATCCGAACAGAGGTGGATTTGTAGGTTTCCACATGGCTGGAAAAGTGATTTAGGACTTCAAACACCTCTAAATGTCAGTAGGATTGTCCAAAAATTAATTTTTTCCCCAGATTCCGGGGATTACACTGTTAGGTTGCCTAGAAAAGCTACACACCAAATTTGGCTCGATTTCAATGGGCAGATGTGAATGCACAGGAGTTTGAAGATATAAATTTATTAAAGAAAATTGAATTTTTTTTTTCATTTCACTGTCAACCCCATGAAATTGGCGAGTGGTCTAAAAAAACGATGCAAAACAAATTTGACACAATTCCAACCCATAGAAGTGAAGTTATTTCAGTTTCCAGTCATAATTCTGGGATTATGTTGTCAAAAAACGATACAACAAATTTAGCTATTGTACTTCAATAACTTAGTTTCTACATGTGGAATTGAGCAAAATTTGTTATGCATGATGTTTTTTTTGAAACAACGGAACAATTTCATGGGGCAGCCAGCAAAATTTGAAAGAAAATTTATGTTATTTTTTTAAAATACTGACAGTGGACAAATCTACCTTTTGAAACTTATTGACTACTTTTCGGATTTTCAGAGTTTTGACATGTCCTTTAAATTTCTACTTGTACGGTACTTGTAGTTGACTACGAATTTACGACATTACTTCTATTTGGGTAGCAACGCTGACTACTTTGACGTGATCTACTTCACAATATCACACATACCTGTGAAAAGTAGGACCGCAGAGCCAAAGGCGAACTTCGCAATCGCACCGACGCCCTTTCCGGCAAAAAATCGGGATTTAGTAGATTTGAAAATGGGTCGTTTGCCACGTCGTTCCCCAAAAGTGTGTAGTAGAAGAAAAACTCTGTGTTGGCTTTCGCCAGCATTTTGTCGGACGAAATAAGCTGTTGAAACCAATAAAAATAAATCATCATTTCATATTAAACGATACTCTAATACTAAAAGCCTAATACTCAATTCAAAATTGAATCACTCAGACCTAATCACCAGCAGTACGCATACAAACTCTTACCTGTTCCAAATTAGCAGCAAACGCCACCGTAACTGACAATACAAACATATCTTTGCAATATTTCGGATCACCAATTTGAAAATATCCCTCGTCCTTTTCCAAAACTGGAATTATTTCCTTTTTAGGCGAGCCCGTCACTGGAAATAGATTAACACAGTTGAATACGTTAATGATTTCTCAATCTAACATTATGCAACAGTTACGTTTTTCAATCCTTGGCGGGGCTTCGCGAGCTTTGAACGCATTCTCTTGAGAAGGGTGATCGTCTTCCAGCGCCATTCCTATTTTAATAGCTGGCTTCATTCGTGAGTACTTACTGCTCAGTAAGTTATACCATTTGGCGCCCTGTAATATCAGTAGGCAAATGAGAGATGTTACATATAATATGATAAATGTATCCGTGAATATCAAGGTTAATGAAACGGGAGAGCTTTTTGTTGGTACAGAACTTCAGTACACAATTGAATAGTATATTCATTTCGAAATATACCTAAATATGAATGGGCGAATTTGATTAATGATACAGGAATAAATAACAAAACATAATTTTGGTATGGAATTATATCTGGGTAGGCTAACCAAGTAACAAAGTTCCGAGACACAAGTCAGTTTTGCTTATATAGATTTGACTCAAGTCAAGTTGAGTCATTTTCAATTCACCACCGAGTCAAGTCCGAGTTCAAGTCAGGGAGAAAAGGGTCGAGTCCGAGTCAGAGTGTTAAGGCTCGAGTTCAAGTCATACTGTTTACTGTTCAGTGTCGAGTTTAAGTCAGGTTCAACTAATTTATGTGAAACTCTTGGGTGATATCGAAGGCCTCGGATTCATAATATAGGCTTACTCATTTTTCTCACTCTAAACTAGGGTTAGTTCGGATATCAATAATTTTTACTATCCGGATATTTGAAATTTATCTAACCGGTTAACCGGATAACTACTGCTAAGTGAGACAATCGATTTCACGAGGTTTGCATGAAAAATATATTGTAAAATCATTACAGTTTTGTTGTGGATCTACGTACACGCGCAGTACGAGCAAATGCGAGAAAAAAAAACACGCAAATTTAATGTTCACTGCTTCTGCAACGCCCTCCTTATGAAGCACAATGCATCAATTGTGGAATCCTGAAGACGGGAACGGAGTTTTGTAACGAAGAGTCCACATGTACTGAATGCTCTTTCTGCTTCCACAGAAGTGGGCTGAATTGTAAGCAGCGCTTCGTAGAGAGTCTGAAGGTTGGCAGGTCGTTTCCCAGACGCTTCAAAGACTTCACATTCCTTCTGGACCATTTTTCTGTTTAGGTTTGATGGACTACTAGAAGGACGACTAGCTGATACTGGAATTGATACCGACATAATAGCTCGCTCTAATTCGTCCTTGAGAGATTCACGTGATGATCCTCTACATTCCGTGGTAGAAGCGAGAGATATCAACTGGCTGTGTTCTCTAGGACCAGGCTTTGCTACCTCAATCAACTTTTGCATTAAGGTTGCTGCAAGAGCATACATCTTGTTTCTGTTTCCGTATTCGCCAAATGTATCAAGCTTGCTCTCCATCAGAAAATTAGGATCATGCAAATATTCAATTAGATGAACCAGACATGCATCTCTTCTTTCCTTGATCCTTACCTCAAGATGAGACTTGAGAGATGTTGAGTATGCAGAATTAGAATCGGAAAGAGATTCAAGCACAAATTCGTGAATCCGCTCCGCGGTTAGAAGTGTAGCGTCCCTTCTGCAAAGTCCATCTACAGCATGTTTAATTGGTGCAAGCACATCAATCAGATCATAGAGAATCTTGATTTCCGCGTTCGTAATGGTAATAGAAGTTCCAATCTCAACAAGAGCCATTCTGATGCATTTTTCTGCTCTTACAAATGTTTTAATCATCTCTAAAAGACTGTTCCATCTGGTCTTTGAATCTAGAATTAAGTTCAGCTCTGTATTCAATTGTGCTTGGATATGCTTTTGCAGAATTTCGTTCTTGAGAGAACTTTTGCGAAACATTTTGACCACTGTTCTTACCTTGCTTATCACTTCCACAACAAACCACTGAAGTTCTACACCGGTTGTCTCAGTCTCTACTGGATCTATATCAACTTCATCAGCTTCTTCCATCTCCTCTTCTGAAAAAAATTCTGAATCAGATCCAGTATTACTACTTTCCCCTTCTTTCTCTAATCCTTCAATGAGATTTTTCCTTGCGTACAAGAAGTCAGTTACTGCTAAATGATAACCATGCGCAAAGCAGAGCTGGTGGACGCAACAAATCATTCTTCCAAAACTCTTCATCACACTGGCTCCATCTGTCGTAGCTGCAACAATGTCTTCCGTCTTGAGGCCAAACTCCTGCAATCTTTCTTCCACCAAATTCGCTACTCTTTCAGCTGGAAGAGAACCTTTGATTCTTACCATTCCTAAATTAACGGGGTCTGAATCATAGTGCAGGTTTAAGTTCATGTATCTTCTGCTTCTTGTGCTTGTATATTCATCAAGAGTGACAGAACAGAACTTTCCAGTCTCTTTTTTTATTTCAATTTTTTCCTTTGTATCTTTTTTCAGTGTTTGAAAAAATATCATGATAATACTTCTGACATTTTGCACCGTTTATGGTAGCTTGTACCCTCTTGCTAAAAATGCTCGTCTCAGCTGCTTACTAGTAGCTATAGTGTTGAAAGATATTCTGTCCACAGCTGCTAGCTCTGCAACAACCCTCTCCAGTGACTCTTCGGTAGGCTTAAAATAGCTTTTAATCTTGCTAGTACCTGCGGAATATTTGTTAGTGTTCTCCAAGGAAACTTGCTGTTTTGCTTTCTTTGTGTCAAGAACAATCTTATGTTTTAAACCAAGGTGGTTTCTCATTGCTCCTGTAGATCCACCTTTACAAGATATTGTGCTTTCGCAGGTTTCACATTTTGCCCTCTCACCATTTCTTGATCTTAGAAAGTAGCCCCAAACTGGATTATCACTTTTGAAACGTTTAAATTCCGTCTCTTGAATTCAGTCACTTCAAGCTAGCTTGTAGTCGAAGCCTTTCAACTGACACTTCACAGAATTTACCTTCTAATGAGAATGCAGTCTTGTATTAATAGAATCATCCATTATGCTTTTTTGTATTCAAAGAATCATCCATTATGCTTTTTGTATTAAAAGAATCATCCATCATGCTTTCTTGGTGACATGATAGTGACTTTCACTCATCCATTTTTAGGAGTTCCGGTACCGTAGTTAAAACACTTAAAAGTGTAAGGTAATAGAAGTGTGAACTAAGGTTTAATTGCGTTCAGCGGAAGTGCGCCTCTTACGTAACAAAGAATGTCCAAACTTATTAAAAAGTGTAAAACGCATTAGCAACGATAATCTTTTATCCGGTTAACCGGCGGAATAGTATCCGGATATCAGATAGAAAAAATACCTGCGGTTAACCGGTTAACGGTTATCCGGATAATCCAACCCTACTCTAAACATGTTTATTCGGGTTCCTTTCAATATGAATGTATCACACAATTCTATATTGAATTTCTGTACCATAAGAGTATCTTCAAAGTTTTAGGAAATTAATGGAAGGGGCTATCATTTCAAACCTGTGGTTTCTGTTGTGCCAGTCTAAGGTCCAACAGGACATATCCGATCTGTTCTCTAACTCCATTTGATATGTTTACAGCGTAGCACTGAAGTTTTATTGGTGTTCTTTGCATTCTGTAAAGCAATGTAAGGGTTTGTGTCAGTTGGAAATATTTTTCAACTTCCATGTCAGTTGATCCAGGCCATGCAACCCACCATCTCGGATTGTCATGTAAATTGGTACGCTTACAAAACAGGTTTTTCTAATTCCAGGAAACAAAACTTCATCAAAATCGGTCGACTAGAACCGACGATATGGCCATTCAAAAATTGCTATTTCTGTGGTACTTGCAATTGAAAATGACATTACGCGTGATCAGTGGCGGCTCGTGACAATATCGGGTGGTGGGGCAAGGGCTGCGAGCGACTTTTATCAACATGACGTCACAATGGCGTTTTCCAACGTAAAAAAGTAACTTTATGATGGTCACATGAATTTCCCGACAACAGTGATTTTAACGTAGGTGCCGCGAGAGGTTTGCCGGTGAGCCGTGACTTGAAGTGTGGTAACAAATGTTTTATTCATTTATTTTTAATCAAAGGATTATTTTACAAAATGTACGTGAACTAAGAATCGTCCCTATGCCACGAATCAAGTATGAGGTCATCCTTAGTAGCGTGCGTTTTGATTTCATGGTAGAGTTATAGATTACGCAAATCGATAGACCCTAAAATCCGACCGTCACCCCAAATTCGAAATCCGGATCCAGTCCGGCCAGGTAAAAAAACATTGAAATCCTGCTCCGGCTCCTGAACCGGACTGTGGCCATCTCTGGTTACGACCAGGTGATAATAGGCAACCAAAGCGGAGGCACCCGGCGTACGATTGGATCAATAGACTGGACAACTTCTAGACCTCTCATTTTCGCTCTAAAGGCAACTGCGTAAACTACGTACGGAATAAAGATTCAATACGATTCATGTTCGCACTTGACTTGACCTGACTAATTCCAATGACTAGAACTCGAGAGATTGCGTAAGCCTAACTGGAAAGGTCAACGAGTTCGGACACATAGGCAATTGTTATCTCATAGATTGGGCATGTCATATTGAATCCAGAACATCAATTTGAATGGTCTTTGAAGAACTAAGGACAGCAGCCTCGGAACTTCGGTCTCGGAACAACATTGGACATTTTGGCCTTGAAACTGGAGACTGTGACACAACACATACGGTTTACTGTCTATAAGTCTGCTGCGAAATCGCCGTTGGAAAATATATTAATATATAAATACATGAATAAAAGCCGTAACTTAGTATACTGTTACAAGAAATCATCGAGAAGTAGCATACGCAATCTCACAACCCATTCCTGTATGGTACACTGTCAAAATCAATGCAAACAGACGAACACCGAACTTTGAGTAAAATAGATCGAGGAATAGGCTGATCGAATGATCAGCTGTTAGCCGACATCGAAAATGAAATAGCTATCGCAATTGACAGGGGATTGTAAGCAAATGGTTTGAAGGCCACAATTTCACAGTGAAATGGACATTGGCGAACATAAAATTATGTGAATATTTGAATGTAAACCGAGAATCTTGGTTAGCTGTTTCATGCGATCATCATGGAAATATCATCACCGATCTCGTTATGGAACGCAGACTATAGATTAGCACAGACCGACACCGGCTTTTGCGTGAGATCCGCAATGACGTAGGTAGGCTAAGTATCAGATCAGCGCGCATCTCTACCATACTCGACCTCGAAAACGAAATAACTGCCTCAATCATTGAGTGTCAACTTTAAGACTTGGCACCGCGTTCGATACTAAAATCAAGACATACCGTGTGAAAGCTCATGACAGATCTAGGTATGGAACATCGTTAAAATCAATAGAGACCAATAACGGCTTTTGCGTAAATTTGTTGGCGATAAATGAAGAGTCAGCTCTTACTCGACTTTGGAAACGAAATTACCACCCACATAGTTCAGTGACAAACTTAAAACTTGTTACAGCGGTCGATACTAACACTTACCGTGCCAAATGTCATGACCGATCTCGGTATAGAACATCGTCAAAATCAATGGAGACCAATACCGGCTTTTGAGTAAAATCTGTTTGCTGTACCATGTACATGATAGATCAGCACACACTGAACTTCGGAAACGGAATTACTACCATTATCTTTAAGTAGCAAGCCTGAAACTTGGAGCAGTGTTAAATACTACCTTCACGACATATCATACCAAGTTTCAAGAATTATCATGGTGCAAAACACCGTCAAAATCGACCTATACCAGCAAAGGTCGACTCAACGCATATTACGGTAACCGAGTTCAGATATAGATACGATTGTTACATCACACCTTAAGGGCGAGTAGGCATATTTGCCCCGGTTGCTCGGCCATTTTACGAATAGGAGAGAGTAAATCACCGTTTCTTTATTGTGCGCGGCTTTGAGAGAATAGATAGTGAAAGCTTGTTATGAGCGCTACCGGGGCAAGTCCCGGCTAGGCATTCACAAAGCGAAAACACAGAAGAGAATTCGATTTTCGCAGAGACTTCGCTATGTATGGGCGTTTGCAAGCGAAAGCACAAGAAGAACGCGGGTTTCGCTGTGATCTCGGTATATATTGATTGCTGTGCGTCTATAAATGGTTAAATTGTTATTGAACAGAATTTTAGGTGGGGCAATGCCCCAGTTGCCCTATAGGACGAGCCGCCACTGCGCGTGATTGATTTTTAAAGTTACAAACAAAATCATGGGGTCAAAAGGTCTAACTTTGCAAACTCGGGAGTCAAACAAGGGGAAAAAGTATTAAGTAGGATGTAAATGACCAAGTGTGAAAGTGTCATCCTGAACAATCTCAATTTGACCAATCATTGTGTATTGCGTGTATAAATTTTTGACATTTTTTCGTTCAAGTTAACCTATTTTGATCAAATATTTTTCTTAAAATCAAGAAAAAAGGTGTTGTAAGCATATCGATTTTAATGAAAATCAGAGACATTGAGTTACATTTTGCCGTTTTTCTGGATGACTTGGCGTGACAAGATTATAAGCATACCTGTGCTGATGCAACGCTTTTTTATCGAGCTCCCACGCTAGCTCTGTGGTGAAATTGGGAGAGCTGGTGTGCTCGACGGGGTCGGTACAAAGTAATTCTCCATCAAATCTGCATTCTGAAACTATTTGAAACTTGCTCCTGTTTGGAAAGTTCCGACCTGCAAGAAGACGAGGATGTGTGGTCAAAATCAGCATCAAAATCTAAAATATTACGATACAGTCATTATGGTCACAATTTCTGGTGATATCCAAAATAGAACAATACAGTCCTTAATATGGCTACAAATTTGGTGATACGATTGTTGATAAATAATATTCTTTCCAATTCTCTACTGGTTGCTAACAATTACCCCTGACGAGTGTCAGCCGAAAATATTCGGGTTCATTTCGATATGTCCTAGAGTCCTACTATTCAATTGTTGCACTTTTGTATGTCATTAAGGTTTACAACGACATCGAATTTGAATTAGACCCGTGGTCTAAGTAACAATTCGCACATGAAATGTTTGATTACTTTTTTGGTCCGACAGATGACAAGTATAGATAAAATTACCATCTTGTTGGATTTCACTTGTTAATGTTATAATTAAATAAAATTTAAAAATTTATTAGTCAATATCAATGAACACGTCTGTATCGTTTTTCTTTTCAGGCAACCTAACAGTTTCATGGGGTAGCCAGAAAAATTTGAAAAATTCTTATATTTATTTCAAAACAAAAAGTCTCAATACCGTAGCGCATATATTTACCCTCAAGAATTGACACGACCACAAGGTAGAGATCCTTCTGCATATTGTGTGAGTCTGCTGAGCGTCAAACAAACTTAAATAACCTCGGGTAAAATAGCATACTGAACGAAAAAACACAATCGGTTAACTGTTAGAATGATCACCATGTATACCAAGAGGTCTTATCAACATAATTTCCATACAAATTGTAATTCCATAGTTATCGTCGACTTTTCACGGTGACCGATCTACACTCTACCTGAAGTTTTAATTACTGGTACCTATACACTGTACAGACAGTACAGTACCATCCATAGCATAGCTGATATAGGCCCCCAGCCATACTCTACACATTATTGACTTGACATTACAGCTTCACTCAATCCGGCTGTTGTTGATTAGATGATTGTCATATGACCTAGCTACAACCTGGTCCTAAAAATCTACCTATTCAATTATTTATTGCTTCTATTTCGCAATAAATTCAGACCAAACAATAGACTTGACTCTCAGCTCGTACAACACCAAAGCCCCTTTAACTGTTATAAGAAGTAAACAAACTTTCGAAATCGCGCCGGTTACGGAGTACCGTACCGGTTTATTCGACACGTATCACAGTGAGCGGAAGTATCTCTACCAGGGGCAGCAGAAATGAAAAAAATATTTCACTTGATGCATATGTTTCGCATGAAAAGCAGAATATATCGCTTGAATCATATTGGATATATTTCAGGAATTTCATATTATTTGGCTACAAACAGAGTCATCCTGACGGTCAAGCGCTCAGGCGGTCAATATTCGTTCCATTTTCAAAATTTATAATTTGCAAAACACCTGTACAGTGTACAGTGTCAATTAGTTTTTATTAATATTTTCATCATTTCAAAACATCACAAGACTGCGATACAATGAAAAGATAGGAAGGTGTCGAAACAACTCGGAGTAGCCTTCAAGATCAGACACCCACCTTAGCCTAGGCGAAGTAAAGAAGAGGCATGTACACTGAATGTGTGTACATGAATATATCTTTCGCCAGACTTTATAACACCTGTAATTATTAGCGATTCAAGCCAATCTCCAGCTGGTTCAACGTTGATTTGCAAGACAGCACTCGCTATCTTCATTTACAATGTACAGGAATATGTATCCCTTCCTTTTGTGAAATTAAGGCTTGGACAGCCTCCCATGCATTTCCAAATCACCATATTTGGTCTTGATCGAGTTTTAAACTACTAAATATATTTGTACACCAAGGTGGAAATCGATTTATTGACTTCACAAGTCTTCACGACTCCTTCCTTTCTTCACACTGTATTGCAATTCTTGCAGTATCTTGCATCACAAAAACCATAATAAAAATGATGAATTTGCATCCAAAATTTACTGTTTGACTTTGAAGTAGAGTACACAGCTATTTGAGCAGCATGAGCTTGAGCGCTCGAGAGGTTGAGGTATCAGTTAATGACGGAGCAATGAGCAATTGAGCATGCGACACTTGAGCACGTGGGTAAAATTTTAGGTTAGGTTTAGATATATACTACCGTATACAATAGGGTTACCATATCTTGGGAATCTCAAGACAATTTTTCAAAATTTTCAGACTTGCAATACTGGAGTCAAATACTGACAAATTGGTAAGTTTTTCCCAATTTTTCTGGCTCAAGTCCCGAAAACCCCCATTGGAATGACGTATGGTAAGGTAACCGTGCTATACATTCAAGTGTCAGCCGAAAATGTTCGGGTACATTTCAATATACTATTCAATTGTACATAGTTTCGTAACTGCAAGAAGCCCTTCATATTTCTAAGCGTTGATTTCGGGGATAAGGGCAAGTTTTGGGGTTTTGAAACCAGATGCGAAATTGACGCATGCCGATGTGCCGTTTTTCGTTGTGTAACATGCTCATATCTCGGGTATCCTTTTAAACGAGAAATAAAGATAAGTCAAGCTCAATAAGTAATAATAGTTAGGGGGCCACTGCTACATTGGTTGCTAGCATATGCATAATTGCTGCAGATTTCCCAGTTACTCAGATCAGCTGCTGCGCCATAGGCCTTGCGAAGACTGGCCTCATCACCAAATGAACTTTTTCTATACTTGTCTAGATCTCAGACCTATACCCTTGCTTTAACCGTTTGTATTTCACGTCGCTTTCACGCTGGCCAGACCATAAGGCTTGAAATCATAATTTAATACAACATTTACAATCAATTTTTAATAATCTGGTAAGATGTTCGGAAATACAGCTTGATTAATGGAAGCAACACTAGCCGGTACAGAAATGCGAGCGGATGCAAAAATATGTTAGTTCAATACACGGTTAGAGAAATGATGGAATGAATAATACCATATAGAAAAAGGAGTGACTATAAGTGTTTTTGATCAAAATTATGAAATCAGTAATTTGGAACAGCTACAGAATGGCAAGGTCACTTGATTGGTCCAGGACGTAAGACATTCGATCACGCATATCTCCCTGTCACATATATATACAGTATACACACAAACACAATATTCACCAACCGGGACATAAAAGTTCGCAAGTTTGCCCAGTAAGAAATGTGCGATTGAATATTGAATGATCAAGTAGAAAAGGCAATATAAAACTACACGAGTATATAGCGTGGTATAGAATTTCTGCAGCCGTTTGGTAACAGGGAATGTACCAATCGTAAGTTGGTCTTCATTTCATCTTTCAATCATGCCACACGGGTGACGTTTTCATAATACTTGGGACTCGTACATTGAGTATTCGTGTTCACGCCTCGTCGGAATCAAGATCTGATTCTCCTGTAAAATAGGATTTCAAAAACTGATAAAGCTCTTGGCGAAATTCAACCCGTGCATCAGATTTAAAATCTTTTGACAAGAACAGGGCGAAGTACTTAGCGCTGGTGCTCAATTAGAAGTAGAAGTAATGTCATAAATTTAAACAAGTACATTTAGTTACAAGTAGATGTCGTAATTTTGTAGACACACCGATACTCATGCAAGTTAAAGTGAAAAATGAAGGTTTGAAAACAACTGAAGTACAGTTGGTGGAGGGGTCGCATACTCAAGCCCAAACCGAAGTACTCTAAAACCGTAAACGTTCGAGCAAGCAGTCCAAGTTGGCCAATTTTACTCGAGTACCCCAAAAAAGGAGGATTCACTAATCCAATTGTTAGGTTGCCTAAAAAAACGCTGCACACCAAATTTGGCTCAATTCCAAATTTCAGAAGTCGACGCCATGCCAATGAAAATTTTTGAATGTATATACAAAATTATTTTTTCAAATTTTACCATACACCCCATGTAATTGTCATTTTTTGTCTCGAGTAATTTTTCAACAACCTTAGTGATCACCTCTGCTTTCGACACAATCAAGTACTAATCTCACGGCAGAGCCAATGTTGGCTGTGACACGAGAGCAACTAACCCAGAGACTTGAAACACTTTAATCCGAGAAGCACTGAGCTAGTAATTTTGTTTAATATCAAAATCATGGTAGACCTAAGAAGAAAACGGCAAAATCATACTTTGATTTGTGTCGGACGTGCTGCTGACGCTTTTCCGTGCCGTTTCACGGCTCGCGGCGCCTGAACTTGGCTCGGTCTGACAAAAATTATCGGTGAAATTAGTTTGAAACAAAATACTAGCAAATCGGGCTAAAATACCTTGGACTCGTACAGGTTTTTTCTCGCGGATACGACGTCGGAAGTTAAATGCTAAAAACAAAAAATTAATCAAGAGATGATCGTAAAACATCAGTTACTACCATAGCGGGTGAAATTAGGTCTCGCATAAAAAATATTTGAAAAATTACATTGCCGCTCTATGTTTTGTGCTTCAATTTTAGTGACCTTTTTTTTTGTAAGAAGTCATGTTTCATAGAAGTGCGTAGTGTAAACTTGGTTTGTCTGCACCTTCTCTATGTCATACATGCCCATAGACACGTAGCATACTACAGTAAAAATGTATTTTTTGCATTGTATATAACAGGGTTGCAATGACTCAAGTCACGATTTTCTGATGACTCGACTTGACTCGAGTCATTTTCTCAAAATACGGAAATGACTCGACTCAACTCGAGTCGATCTGTGTATTAACTAGACTTGGACTTGAGTCATTGCGCATGACTCGAACCAAGTCATATGACTCGAGACTCGGACGGCCAAGACCGACATTTCATTGTAATTTCAAAGAATAGTAAAGTAACCACACTATTGGGATTTCGTCTATTGGTACTGGTACTTGAAAATGCAACCAGAAACTACTAAAAGTGAGGAAAATTAGAATATTATAAATGCGAACCATTCGCTAGCACGAAACGTAGTTATAAAAAGTGGGTTTAACAAGACTTTAACTGGAAACTGGGCAGTCAAATCAATGACTTGGACTCGGACTTGACTTGGACTCGAGTCAAAACGATATAAGTGAGATTGACTTGTGACTCGAAGCCTTGTGACTTGGTTACAACCCTGTTGTATAATTATAATAAATAAATGTGTAAAATAATAAACTTATATTAGGGCCGCGGTTGAGTTATCAACGAATTCTATAAGCGCTCTCTTAGCCCTGATTATTCGAAATTTCATGCTGGAGAAAACATTTTGTGACTTGATTGTTGATACACAGTGTTCTTTCCGATTCTCTACTAGTTGCTGACGATTACCCCTGACCAGTGTCAGCCGATAATTTTCGGGTTCATTTCAATATCAATGTATTATTCAATTCTCTAAACTCTATGGCAAAACGTCATTGAAACGCTAGGTATACAAAAATTAGTATTTCTGCTCAAAAAACTGGTCAAAAAAGTTTGGGAACCGTTGTTCTAGCGTACGGAAACCAAGTCCATCTTAAAACTTTACAACCAAATTTCGACCCACTACCGCAAAGACAACAAAACCCACATTGCTTTCGGGTCTGGTTTTTCGCACGGATCGAGACGACTTTTCCTGGGCTTTCGTCTCCCATTTCGATCGTCTGTCGCTAACGTCGGTCGCCACGACGCCCGTTTCCTGCGTAAAATTTCGGTTTTTATACTCCAAATCGAATCGTAAGACAGAATCCCACCTTGTATTTGGGCTTGCTGTCGGCCGTCTTCAATTCGCCCTTTTCCCACTTGTTTAGCCGTGAAGAAACGCCAACGGCTATCACCGGCTTGTCCTAAAGAATTTAATTACGAGAATTACAAAATTTTGGTCGTTTTAGCGGACGTTTTCAAAAGCGCAGGATGCATATTCGCGACTAATGCAAACGACCAGCGGCACTGGAAATAAGTAGAACCTTTGAAAGCATATTCAGATACCTTGAAACAAGAGCTATTTTACACGGTTCCCACGACAGCTCAACTTATTAACGGTGATGCTAAATATCCCAAACTGCTTTGTACTTTTCGAAACGAAAATGGTGAGAAGTATTTTAGCCGAAAAACTGTTTGCAGAAGTAGAGGCGGTAGAAAATTATAGAAACTCGAGCAAGTATTTGAGTACTCTGTAAATATAGAAGTACTTCGGTATTGAACACAACAAAACACGACTCACTTCCGGTTTGGAAGCTTTATCGGTCGGTTCGGAAGTGGCTTTCAGCCACAAATTCTTGCGGCTGGCCAAATCGGCGCCCCGGGGAGGTCCGCCGGCCCGCGCGGGCTTCTTCTCGGCGGAACCCGTCACTGCCCCGGTCTCCCACATGTTTTTGCGGCTCGACACGCCCTTGCTCTGTTTGACCACCGCCGTGTCCTAAACGGTTGAAAATATTGTATTATACAACTAGAAAATTTTCAACTTTTCCAAAATTACTGAATTCGCAAAAAAATGGACATTTAATTACATTCCGAATTACAATGAAATACAACAAATATCAGGTTCAGTTCATATAAAATCAAGAGTTGATTATCATAAGCACGAAAATGGCAAATATGGAAAATACCACTTTTGAACAAAATTCAGCCGCGACCGTATCATGACTTGAATTCAGACGCGGCACGATGTTAATTCAGGATTTGAATCTCAAAATCCAGAACTGGATTTAAAATATCAAATTCGTTCATCCGTGTTCTCTGGTGAGAAGATGAAGGAAAGACTGTCAAGAAATTGTTACTTTAAAAAAATATATTAGTAAAAATAACTCTGTATTTTTGCAAAACTCACACTCATGTCAGACACGATTGAATCATGGGGTGGAATGATCCCTTCGCTATCCAAGGGTAGCTACGAATAGAGGAAGTTAACAAACGCATTGAAGGTGATATGCAGTAAAGGAGAATTTCCAAGACATCTAAAAACTACTTCAAGCGGACGCGGAAAGTAAAATTCTGAGAAGTACCAAAGTAGCTTAAAAAATATGTTTTTTCTGTATTTACAAGCTTGAATTCACCCGATCGAGCTATCACGTACCACATTTTTCTTTGCACTTTTCCCTCCTGCCGTGGCCACCTTTCCGGTTTCCCACATGTTCAACCTGCTCACCAAGTCGCCCGACGCGGGCTTTGCGGCTACAGATTTTTTGCCAGATTCCTAAAAATATAGAACAAAAATTCGGTCAGCGTAAGTACATAAGTTTTACAATTGAATATGGTCGATCGAAGGATAGCATCACTACAAGAAGCATATGTTGGACAGACTTTCATAAACTACCAATTCAGTTAGTAGTTCTAGCTCTAGTTGCACATTTTGAAAAAACATTTAGCAGGGTTGTTACGACTCAAGCCATTTTATCAAATGCGTAAAATGACTCGACTCGAGTCAAGTTTTGTATCCACTCAAGTCATTGTGCACGACTCGAACCAAGTCATTTGACTCGAGACTAGTAATAATCGTAATACAAGTTTCCTCACGATTGGTATTTCGTCTATCGGTCCTGATACTTGAAAAATCGGGCCGAAAACTATTAAGAATGAGAAAAATAATTTATTTTGAATGCGAGCCATTCTATATTACTCGGGCAGAGTTGAAAAAAGTGGACATAACGACTTGGACTCGAGTCAAAACACTACGACTCGGACTCAACCGTCTACTAGCCGACTTGGACTCGGATTTGACTCGTTGGTGAATTGAAAATGACTCGACTTGACTCGAGTCAAAACAATAAATGTGAGATTGACGTGTGACTCGGAACATTGTGACTTGGTTACAACCATGACATTTAGTTTCCGAACAACTATAAAAACATGTGTCACCATTTCAAGTGAATCATGATATATGTGTCTGCTGTGTGATGTTCTTGTATATATTTCTAGCTCAGAGTCAGGCTACTAACAGTGGCGTAGCCAGGGAGTGGGATTGGGGGGTCAAAATCCCGTCCCTTTGAAATGCCAAAAAGCTTACGATAAAATATAAATTATTGAGTTGCTTCGGAATTGGCTCTAGTCAGTTAGTTACCGTAGTTAGTTGCTGATCCTCAAAATTCTAGAAAAGTAGTTCTAGTTTTAGTTGCGCATTTTAAAAATCCAGCAGCTTGTACAGGGATGTATGTAGTTCACTAATGCCTTTCGAAGAGATTCTTGGAGGAAAGGAACTTCAATATACAATTGGATAATAATACCGCGATATTGAAATAAACCCGAATATTTTGGGTAGACACTACGTCTCGTAGAGATATCAACAGCCTTCGTAACGTGAAATGATAAGCCAAGTAGCGTCTGTCTTAGAGAAGAATCACCGGATGCTTGTTAGCTACGAAGAGGTCAGACGTTGTTACCAAGAAAGATCCAGTGTCATCTTACCTTACGGCTGGCTCGTGATTGGTAATTCTTCAAACGATCATCGATGCTGCTAACCGGAGGAGGCTTTTCAGTACGATTGGATTTCGGCCTGGAAGGAAGTGCCACAAACGAAATGTTATATGGCGTGTGAGGCTATTGCAACGTCAGTATTTCATAACATTTCTCAAAATGCAAACATATTATTGATCTCCAGTAGAGCCCAGCCGATTTTGATTTTTGTGCCGGATGGATAACGCCGGTGTATTAGGCCGGTGATAAGAAGATATGGCATATAGCCTAAGGCACATTTTTTTCACCTGAAGCTATAACAAGTATATCAATATTCCTAGTTTGGCAGATACTGATATTTCTTTCAGAGCGAGATATTGACTCAATATTATCGACAAATCGAGAGTCGGTCGGGTCCTAGTCAATACTTATTCTTAGTAGTAACATTTATGAATTTTACTCAAGAGTATGACAAACACCTAGTACAGCGGTATATACTTATACATTCTAGCACCTTTGTAACATAATATCTTAAATAGACTCACGTTTCAGAGAGCTTTTCATTTAAATCTTTGACCTGAAAAAGGAAATATAAATATAGCGATATCACTTTTTATTATAACGACCCTATTTCCATTATCAAATTACATAAGTTTCGGGAGATACCATCAAAGTCATAGCAACACACGATACTCAAACCAACACAAATGTGACAAGAAAACCTGACTGTAACCAATACTGACTAGTTACTAGAGCGGTTCAAAAATAAGTTCCTTTACCGGATTCCGAGGATAAACTGACGAAATTATTAGGTTGGTTAAAAAAAACTCTGTACACCAAATTTGATTAGAATTACAGTCGCAAAGTTTTTTTTTTCAAATTAGAGTCGAATTATAATTATAGCTAAAAAGTTATTTTCAAACTCGATCAAAAGTAGAATTAAAGCTATACGTTTTTTTCATTCTTATAGCAAATGTCTCTGTGGCAAGCTTAGCTCGTTTCGCACTACACAGCTCTCCTGTAACCTTTACAGGAAAACCAGAAATTAGGTAAGAATTAAAATGAGAGCCTAGAAACATTTCACAAATTAGTCTAATCAGACGGCTAGAATTATCTAGTTGCCCAAGTCTGCCTCGTAAAGAATGGTGCGTTTCCTAGTATTTCAAGACACAAACTGACAAAATGTGAATACAGCATATGCATATAGTTTGTGTGCATAGAACAAAAGCCCACTAACATCTGCACATTCTAAATTTGAAGTGACGGTATCACAATGATGATAGTACAACTAAAAATCCCGAATATTATACAAATATTTTCATCTTGCTTGTCAAAAACACCTTCAGAGTTTGTTAATTGATGCATATGGTGAGACCCACAGAGAATAGGCCTAGTAAGCGAACAAGGAAAGAAAGAGTCAAGTACAGTCACCACGCCATGCAATCAATAGAAGAATCACCAGAGAACATCCTCAAAGTAACCAAAACGCACAAGACAACAGACCTAAAAACCTGCACGTCAAAATAAGTTAGCCGTTATCACCTGATCCTGCATCTTAACGACATAACATATACGATCGCATAGTATATTCTACATAACACATGTGCACAAACAAACCGTCGTATTTCGTGATTTCTCATTTCTTCTGGCACGCGTACGTACGCCCGGTTCTTTAGCTGTGCCGGTTTTTGCCAGCAAAGACTCCGCTGATGGCTTTGAGGGCAAATCCGGCTTGCCAGATCTGGGTTTAGGTTTTTCGAGACTGTTCACTATCGTTTCACTTGGTTTTTCATTACTCGACGAATTCACAACAGGAGTATCGACCACAGCATTTGGCTGTCTCCCAACCTCCTTATCAATCGATAATTCATTTCCAAGGACAGATACAGCAGTTGACTGGCCAGTTGATTGTTTATCGCTTGCATCTGAGACTTTAACATCATCTTGTACTGCATCCAAGCCTGGCTTTTGATATCTCGACGAATATCTGGAGGATCGTTTATTGCTTGTAGTAGAGACTTTAATATCATCTTTTATTGCATCCACATCTGGCTTTGCAGATTCTGATGGCTGGCTGGAGGATTTTTTATCGCACGCATCTGACACTTTGATCTCATCTTGTATGGCATCCAAGTCTGGCTTTTGAGATCTCGATGAATATTTGGAGGATTGTTTGCTTCTGGTGGAGACATTACTATCATCTTTTATTGCATCCACATCAGGCTTTGCAGATTTTGATGGCTGGATGGAGGATTGATCTGACACTTTAACCTCGTCTTGTATAGAATCCAAGTCTGGCTTCGGAGATTTAGATAAATACTTTGATCTCGCGTTTTCCAATCGTTTCATGCTATCTTTTCGGACGGGAGGCGTTGGAGAGTTCGACCCTGATCGTGGCAGTAAAGCGTCAGAGCTTCCGTGTGACACTCTACTTTTGGGGACATCCAAATCTGCCTTTTTAGACGGCGAAAATCCGATTTTATTCCTCGAAATCGCACTTTTCGGCGACCTTTTCGGACTGTCGTCTGTGTTATCAAGAAATTCCTTTAATTTACGGGGGCCGGCCGACTTATGCTCTTCCAAATCGGACAAAAAACTGTACAAATCGCTAGCTTGCTCTTCCATGGCCCGCAATGATCTTCTAGATCGTTTTGATTCGCGAGACGACTTTTCAGCGGAAAGCGTAGATGCTGCATCGCCTTTTTGGGCTTTATCCGGGCTCTGGAAATATGTTTCATTGCCTCAGTATTGCGTTGTTTCCAAGAAACAAAAAGCTTCTGCCGTCAGGCCGTTGCGTGATGCCAAAATGTCAGAGAGTTACGTCCGATGGTTACTTAGCGATGATGTTAATATTTTGTCAAATAGGCCAAGCCCAAAGAAACCGCACAAAACATCGTCTACAAATTCAGAAGGAACACAAAACTTTTGCAGAGGCAGCGTCACTGATGTCACAATGGCGGACCTATCCAGTGAATATTTGAATAATATATTCATGTTGACAAAAACCCGAAAATTTCCGGCTGACACTCATCAGGGGTAATCATCACTAACTAGTAGAGAATTGGATATGCAATTGAATGGTAAGCGCTCTCTATTTGAAATTTCATGCTGGTGACGTCGTATTTTGTGATACGATTGTTGATATACAATGTTCTTTCCAATTCTTTACTAGTTGCTGACCCACGGGTTCATTTAATATGAATATACTATTCAATAACAGAGAATTGGAAAGTAAATTGTACATTAGCAGTAGTTTCACCAAACATGACGTCACCGGCATCAAAATTGCAATAATCGAGTATCGAGGTGAACAGATGGCTTAATATGACATATTCAAGAGGAGCATGTGCCTTCGGACCAGAGATCAAACTGACCAGAAATTTTTACACTGACACACCTAAAAAATTCTGCCAAGACTCAGTCACTTGCTCGCCATCGATGCGGCCTCAAAATTAACCCAAACAGAAGAGAACGAAACAGACCTTCAGTCAAGAATAGAAATACTTCAAACCTTGACTCAGATTCCAACTGTAGGCTTGAAATATTTTCAAACAAAGTCACTAGTATTATCCTCCGATATTTCGCAGATGAGACAAAGAGAAGACGCATTAGCAGTTAGTCACAGTGCAGGCATGATATGACGCATGATTCATGAAAACATATCACAAGAAACCACGTAAGTAGTCAGTTAATGTCTGCCGCAAATTCGCAGCCAGGTTTCCTCATTATGCATTTCACGATGTACTATGATGTAATACACACACACATACCCCACATAAACTCCACATCACCGAATGGCATGAATATTCCATGATACCAGAACTGTTGGAAGTTATCCTAATATTACTGGTTATGCTACCAGACATATGTCCTTTATACGATATATTAGCAAGATGTGTAAATACCAAGCTTACAATTTGTAGACAATTTTCAGACCTTACCAAAATTATATGCGATTCCTAAATTAGTGCGGTACAAGATTGAATAGTATCGTAAAATTTACAGAAATTATTAAAGCAGATCGCAGCACGCTAATAAAGTTATGAATTCGCTTATCTGGATAGATATTAATGTAATCCACGTATAGAGATTATGAAACATTGGATTTCAAAATTCATACAAAACAAAACAGAAACCAATGTCTCAAAGACCAGAAGAGTAATTGAAGAGCTTCTTGGAGCTGCAGAACTTCAGTGTACAAGTGATAATGTATTCATATTGAAATAAACTAACAGTTGCTGACGATTACCCCTGACGAGTGTCAGCCGAAAATATTCGGGTTCATTTCAATATGAATATGCTATCCAATTGTATATAGAAGAGTGATCGCGCAGTAGAAAATGAACGCCCGAGATCAATAAGGCAAATCAAGGTGTCAAGCCAAAGTCGAACTGAATCTGATTGATATCGTCTGACTGTACTGACGTAAGTGAATACTTTGACGCAAGTGCATTCTCTAACTAAAGCTGCCTGGTACAAACTCTAATTTAGCACGAGATCGCATTTCCTTCGCAAGAATCCCAGCATCGTTAAATGACTCAAGTTCAAGACACAACCAAATGAAAGTGATGATTCCAACAATCGAATGGACAAACAGAAATCATGCATACATTTCCACGGCCATCCCAGTAAACATTGGCCGCACTGAATCACACATGAGCTCCATCAACGCAAAGTTTACAAGCTAGTTTCAAAGCGTATCGGTAAAATAACATGCTTTTTAAGCAAAACAACGTCACAAATCTGACAAATGAATCACAGATGATTTAAACGTTTCCCCGTGCAACGATAATATCAACAGGAATCTTGCAATATGCTGGAAATGAGCAGTCTAAACTAGAGCCCAGCCGATTATAATTGCCGATAATATCGATTCAAAATGACGCCTTGAATGAAATATTGGTATCAGCCGTTGGAGGCTTAAAAAATATTGGCAATTTTCGTCACAGTATGGTAGCAGGCAGTCATAGAGCTATAATCTGCGATTGCCAGGCTGGGGAGATTGATACATTTCTTATCGCTTACATGTGTCCAGATGCACCCTTTCTAGTACAAATGGCTGCAAAGCTGTTCAAATTAATGATCTGAAGTTTTGGCAATGATTCTTAAGGTAGATGCCATATCTTTTGACAACGGCTGATTACATCTGGGGTTATCAGTGAAGGCGCTGGTATCGACTCAAAAATCCAATATCGGTCAGGTCCTAGTCTAAACTAGCCCATATTACCATAGTTCGAATGGTTAAAAAAGCCGTGCATTTCGCCTACCTTCATCAGTATCGGAGCAGCGGTGTGGCCTTTCGGCGCCAATTCGGTTTTCTCTGTTTCCTTCTTCAGCTCCTTCTTCTTGGCCTCGTTTTCGGCCATTCTCCTGGCTCTTTCTTGCCTCTCGGCTTCTAATTTTGCCTGCGAAACAAGCCGGTCACATCATCACACAAACAGGCGCGTTACAAGACTGGTAGTCACTCTGCGTGCTGCTAATAAAAATTTGTTTTCGATAACATGTAGGCGGGATCCGGAATCTTACACTAAACACAATCCACGTCAGGAGTCATAGTGTGCAAATTAGATCAAAACAAGCTGGTTATCTTTTGCACATAATACAGTAAACGATTGAATAATCGAGCAATATACTAATGTTGAACCCAAGTATTTTCGGCAGAGCTAATCGTCACATCAGCAACTAGTTGAAAAAAAAACCATTGTAACACGATTTTATTCTACCGTATATTGAGGCATATCAAAGAGTTTCTTCACATTACCGTACAGAATTGAGTTTGATAATACAGAGTCAGATACATAATTAGTGAAGTGTGTCTCCTGCGGGGTTGTAAGAAGTCCCAAGGTTCCGAGTCACAACTCAATTTTACTTTTTACAGTTTTGACTCGAGTCAAGTCCGGGTCATAGGGCTCGAGTCCGAGTCAAAGTGTTTTCTGTTCAATATTGAGTTCAAGTCAATTTCAACTAACTTCTGTAAAACTAATGAGTCATAATATCGAAGGCCTCAGATTCAAAATATAGGGCAACTCAGTTTTCTCACTCTAAACATGTTTATTCAAACAGATAAAATACAGTTTCTGGGCCTATTTTTAAATTATCAGTCCTGATATAGGAGAATTGAATAAGTCAAATCCCTTGGTCGAGTCACGTGCAATGACTCGAGTATAAGTCGAGTCAATACACAAAATGACTCGAGTCGAGTCATTTTCCAATTTCAAGAAAACCACTCCATTTACTACAAACTCGGACATGTCCATAAATAAACGAATATTAAAATACTTTTAACGGCAGAAAACAGACGCGATCATCATACCTCGTATTCTTCTTTTCTCTTCCTTTCCGCCTCTTTCTCCTGCTCCTCCAGCTCGAGCCGTTTCCTCTCCCTTTCTCTCTGAAATAAAGATAAAAAATGTTCAAATCTACCTGCTCACGTTAGTATTTCGTGCCTAGAAGTTGAATATACTGAATATCTATGTATTTGCGATCCGATACCAATACATAAAATAATGTAATGATGAAATTTGAACTCTCACATAACTTCATTATACATTTTTTACACAATATTGCATTAAACTGCAAGGCAATTCAACAGAGAACAGGATATTTTGTGACAGGTGACTGTGACAATATCGTGCATTTTACAATATCAGTTGCCAACCAGGGGGGGGGGCATTTGACCAGAAGTTAGTAACTCATCATGTTGCAGAAGTTTTGAACAAATGCAATGAAGCCATCCCCATCTTAAAATGACTCAAAATGGATGGTATGTATATAGAAATTCAGAAGTTCAGAAAAGGTTACTACATCATAACCACTCCTTCATTCCTTTACCTTTCTTTCAGAAATTATATCCGATGACGATTTCACCGGCTCGGGCTCAGGTTCAGGCTCAGGTTCATGCTCAGGTTCAGGTTCAGAATCTTCGACTGGTTCCTCTTCGTGGTAGTCTTGTTGGTCCTACAAAATAAGCGTGAATATGACTACCGGGGAACCAGGGCAGAACAACAAATGTCACAGCATTGGCACAAGGTTCAGTTAAATAAGTATGGTAGAAAATATACCTAATCATACTTGATGTGATGGAGAACTTGCTATATCTTCTTTGTGGTAGCATAAAAGGTACATATTCAACTTTCCATATCTTTGATACTATTGCTGAGCCAGAATGCGACCAATTCAGACAATTGTTTGTTGATAGGCCTATGCGATGTTCTTTTCAATTCTCTCCTAGTTGCTGATGATTACTCCTTACGAGTGTCAGCCGAAAATATCCTGGTTTATTTCAATATGCATATAATGTATATTAGGGCTCTTCAAAAATGACTTTTTTTCTCAAATCGTACTGGCTATTTGATAAAATCGGAGCCCTAATGTATATCTGACGTCAAGATAACATGATCACAAGTCACTTAAGTGACATCACCGACAATGCAAATCGTGCGGTATATGATTTTTAAAAGAAGAACCGCAGACTGTACGTTCGCGTAGTAGCGCAAAATTATCAATCCTGGCGTTCGAGACTTCCACATAGATCACATGACACACTACACAACATGCGTTCATAATTCATGATAAATTTGACATTTTCAGGAAACGCTACAACTGGTCGGATGGCTACATTACTTCTCGTGATCAACAAGTCACAGGCCACAGCCCCGATGAGTCATCGATATATCACATCGTTCACTCGCAATACATAATTTAATAAATGGTGTCTACAACTTCAAATTATCGTAATACAACAGAAATCTAGAGGAATATCCATATGAAGAGCACATTTAACAGTCATTTGACCTCCGCTTCCTAGTATACAGTAGGGTTGTTCAAATATAACATTTTTCTCAGATTGCCGTGGCTATCAGCTAAAAGTGTTAGGATGGGTAAAAAAACGTTGCACACCATATTTGACTCAATTCCGACTGGTAGAAGTGAAGCTATCAGAGCTGGAAAAATTCGAATTTTCCATAAAAAATAGAAAATAAATTTCCGAATTTCACTTGTCTAACCCATGGAATTGTCAAGCGGTCTAGTAAAACGATACACAGCAAATTTGGATCAATTCCTACCGGTAGAAGACAAGTTATTGGAGCTGAAAATTGTAGATTCGTAAAAATAGTATTAACTTGGGTAATCCAAGAAATATTAACAAAAAACTAGAATAACTACACTTCCACGCGCTGGGATAGAGTCAAATTTGTTTTGCACAGTCTTTGTAGACAACTGAACAATTTTATGGGTTAGTCGGTAAAATTTGAAAACTAAAAATTTTATTTTAATAAATTCCAAATTTTCAAACTATAACAGCTCCACTTCTACTAGAATGACCCAAATTTGGTATGCAACGTATTTTTAACCAAACCGACGCAAAAAATCTCAATAAGTTACTTTTGTACAGCCTTACCATACAATGTAAGTTATGTCAACACTTATAAAATAAATTCTCCGCAACACATACTGTAATCATGTCACACACCCTTGAATAAATGCGATAAACCCATCATGTCTTATAGTTCTTGGACGTTTGCAAGTTTTACGATGATAAATGTATGCTTTGAAACAGGTAAAGTACCTTTCTGGGGACCAATTATATATCACATTATTATGCGGCAATTAGATTATTGGGTCTTTTTTCCGACCATACCTATTTCATGGGACTTTGTGACAATGCTGTGGGGATTGATCGAGACTTCGCAGATATGTCATTTCCTCAAACATGTGTAGCTTTGTAGTACACGTTTAGTATGCTGCTATACAACCAATCGGGGTTTACAGACTTTCAAGGCGGAAAACAGTATCGAAACTATATTTTTCGTTCATAAATCAAATCTTAGTGGCAAGGAGTGTATTATTTCAGTACTCGAAAAAATTCATCACTCACTACTCGAATCGTTAGAATTAATATTCGATTCAGATTCGAGTACCAGATTCATTGTGCCCAGCCCTAATCAACAATAGTAGACAATGAAAACCAAATCACCGTACACAATCAGTAAGGACGCACTTGCACAATATGCCAACAATCTCAGCAATGCGACACGCAATCAACTAACCAACAGTATCCTGCGCACGAAAAGAGCTCACTCCCAGAATTCTAAAACTTGGGCGCAGTGTATTTCCACCACCACAGTTTTAGCGTCGATAAAAGTTCTCCTCGATATTGATTCGGAACACTGCCGATGTTAATGTATTTGCGCAGCAGTTCGCCGTGAAGTTTGACTAGCAAATATTTACTTAGATGCTAACAGGCTTCCAACGACCGACTCCCCAATATAAATCAATTCCTGCATCCCGCAAGATTTGTAAAACAAGACACAAGGCTAAATCTTGTTGATTCAACAACGATAGCCTTAGTAACCCTGTTGATTGCTTATCAGTTCATATATTCAGTCATTACAGGCATTTATAACCAGACTTTTACAAATTTAGTGAGTTGTCAGTCAACCAACTACTGTTTTTTAGTAGTTCTAGTTCTAATCGCACATCAATAAAAATAATCACCAGCCGAACATCTAGAAAACAAGTGCCGTTTGGCGTGAATCATGACACCGGTGTTCTGTTGTGTGATGTTCCTGACGCCATTGCTAGCTCAGAGCCATCACTACTACCAGTGGAGTAGCCTTGGGATGGATTTTGGGGATTGAAACCCTGATTCCGATGTAAGAAAAATGATTCAGTTGCTTTGGAAATTGAATCTACAGTAGTTAGTTGTGTTTTAGTTAGCTATTACATATTATTAAAGGCTGTTAGCTGTATTTCTAGTGACAAGTTTCGAAAAGCACCATTGCATAACAGTGGGTCAGTGGCAATCACAAGTTAAATCGGTTACTAAAAGATGACTTCAAATCAAACTCATAATATTATAACCTCTGCTATTTCATCCTCCTGCTCGACTTCCTCCTCTTCTTGCTGTTCTGGCGTGTGCGAAACTTCAACAACTTCACTGGAAATGAAAATATATCATTAGCTGGTTACACTAGGGCTGCCAAATTAGTCACTGCCGTTAATAGAAGCACGCAAGCTAATCAAGTACATACGCGAAGGTGTTTTCAAGCGCCGCAAATGGATGCTGCATCGCATTTCACCGGCTTACAAGTATGCATACTTGTGCATTAGGGTTGTTCAAAACTAACTTTTTTATGATTCCGGAGATTCACTGATTGCATTGTTGGGTTGCCTAAAAAACGTTGGACACCAAATTCGGCTCGATTCCAACAAGTAGAGGCCGCCGCAAAGTCAATTCAAATTTTTGGATTTAAATTCAAATTGTTTTTTCTTCAGATTTCACTGTCAACCCCATGAAATTGTTGAGTGGTCTACAAAAACGATGCAAAGCAAATTTGACACGATTCCAACCCGTAGAAGCGAAGTTATTTGAGTTTTCATTCATAATTCTGGGATCACTCGCCAGCAATGCTATTTTTGCAGATTCAAAACCTGCAACTGCAATAACTCCACTTCTACTGGTTGGAAGTAGGCAAAAACTGTTATGCATCGTTCTTTTAGGAGACTTAATAATTTCATGGGGTTGACAGTAAAATTCGAAGAAAAAAAATTAATTTATTATTAATAAATTCAAAATTTTCAAACTACTGTGCTTTCGGCAACCTAATTTGATCAGTGAATCCCCGGAACTCGGAAAAAAAGTTAGTTTTGAACAACCCTAATGCAGAGCCACAATATTCTATGGCAGGGGTGTCAAAGTCAAATTGCGTCGCGGGCCGGATTCAAATGACTGAAATTCCATATACCCTTGTTTTTTGCTTGAATACTCAATTATCAAGCCTACACAATAATATATTGCATTGTCACGGATCATAGGGTTCTACTCTAGCAACACCTTTATTAGCGAACAATGAAATCACCAAAATTAAGTATATGGCTGGTTACAAACCGTAATATAAACTGCGAAAAGAGTAGCTTTAAGGACGATATACCTCATCTGTAGGCGTTATGAGAAATACGAGGGATATATTGATGCTGGTTCATTATTATTATATCGCGATTCTGGTTTCTCCGTATGCAGAGGTACTGTTAAGTCATAAGCGAAATTGGGAGTGCGTCCACAGATATTTGACTTATATTTTTGTGTAACAATTATATTCTCCATGTAACCTGCAAATGCCGGTTTCCCAATATGGCGGTTTCACTGCTGTGAATAACTACTTTTGGGTCCATTTTCCGTAAAACTCGGAATGGAGAATGCATTTTTTTGCCCTCTCGGAATTGGAATGACTGCTTTTCCTTGCTGATGGTGACTAGAGTGAAACCACAACACCACTGTCGGATGCTCATAATGCGACCTATGAACAATTGAACATATACTCGACATTTGCTATCTCGAAGGATAATGTGATGATGATATTTTGTACAAAAAATCTCGACATATGTACGAAATGTGCCGGATAATACCGCCATTTTTCAAAATAGCTTCGCGAGCCGGATGAAATGGTCTGACGGGCCGTATGTTTGACGCCCCTGTTCTATAGTGTTTATTATAGTAAGAACGATGTTACTGCAGTCAGTTCCATGAGCTCGCAAACACTTACAGGCAGAGTTCAACAACTAGCCATTTTTCCACTTTTTCAACTTAAATTCAAATCAAATTATAGCTACTCAGTTTTATCCAAATTACTAATTGGAAATTGAATAGAATTTAGAATGAGCAAGAACTACAACAAAATCAAGTTTGACTTGAATATCAGATCACAGTTCGCTCCAACAAGCAAGATCATGGCAATCGCCAAGCTTGGCTTGTTTCGCAACACACAGTTCTCGTGCAGCATTTTCATGGAAACCATAAACCAGTAAATTAGATTAAACTAGTGGTTCTCAACCTTTTTAACCTTGCGCACCGGTAAAACTTCTAAAAAAATGTTGCGATCCGGTGAGCCTTCAAAAATCAAAATTAATCCAAAATTCAATTACAATACGACTCAATGTAATATTGGAAACTTCATTCTGCGCTGTCTTTTTAATATAAGATATTTGTATGTGGTTAAATTGAGGTTTCCGCAAGTCCTGTTAGACACCACAAAGTCGATTATGATAATTCGGTATCGTTTGAAAGAAATACGACTTTGCTGTTTTCTATAACCTCTATTATACTGCCAAGCGACGGTTGATCTCACTGGCAGAACGTTCGATTAAAAGTCTCCATAGCTTTCACATGAAACTAGTCCGAAACGAGTTGCTACTCTTAAATAGTTTTGTAGAAAACGTGCCATTATGACATTAAGCCGAAAATACACAATACAGGCTTACTCTCTCTATCACACTAAGCAGAAAAATAAATTTCTAACTTGAAAATAAATTTAAAACTTGATGTTTTACGATTAGATTACTGCAACTTTGAAGGCATGTCACAAAATGCATCAACGGGAGAGGATTATCCGAATCCGCGAGGTCGCGTTTGCGGCTGTGATCAAACTATTAACCAAATTATGTTGCACCACGCACACTTCAAATTTGTTTTTCTTAAGTGGAGCTTACTCTTCGTCAATGTCGCTGCTCTCAGGTTCCTCGTCTTGTCGTTGTTGTGGCTCTTCTACTTCTTCTGGTTCCGGTTCCATTTCTGCCTCCACTTCCGGCTCCTCTTCCTGCACCAGGACGCAAAAATCAGCATCTCTCATTTTCGTAAATTTTGCTATGTCTCACCTGAGCCGGTTCTTCCTCAGGTTCGTCAGCTTGAGAACTCTCAGATTTCTCTTCCACTACCTCCTCGTCTGGAGGTTTTGTCTCCTCTTCTTCGTCCTCTTCCCTTTGACGCCTGAAAGATGTATATCACAGACTCTTGGAGGTACAGAACTTCTACATACAATTGAATAATATATTTATATTGAAAACCGGACATTTCAGGCTGACACTCATCATGAGTAATCGTCAATAACTAGTAGAAAATTCAAAAAGAATTTTGATTATCACACGAATCCATGAGGTCATATTCTGCAGCTCCCAACCTGGTTTTAGACTTCGGAAGAACGCCAATTGAAGCATATTGAAATGCTGAAATTGATTCAAGTTTCAAATTATTGTTGCTGTTTCAAAATAAGCTACTTTCCTGTACCCAACAACACTATTCCTCGCTAGCTGAAATGGCTACAGCGTTCCATCAAGGGAGAATAAGCTGATATGAATTGCCCAGACACTCCCAAGACCGAGACGCCTAGAAAACGGCTTAGATCCACAAGATCACGCTTTACGACGAGATAGTCTTTCAGCTAGTAACATGTCTCGTTAGCCCCAATATCAATTTCTTAGTCACCGAAAATAGTTGTCAGGTATCGTGCGCTGCTCATAGTTCAAATAAAATGAAATTGATGACCATAATATTTTTAAATGTAGTTGTATTTCTTTAATAAAATATTTCTTCTTTTGTGGTAACTATGCCCGTTGCCTATGTTAGAGAACACGACATTGCACTCAGATGCGACCCACGGCCTCTATGAAATTTGAAAAGTGTCCCGCGACCCGTTCTATGAAATTTGAAAAGTGTCCCGCGACCCGTTTTAAGTTTGTGACCCCTGATATAAAGAAATGCACGGCCATTGGGAAGTATTACTGACCACTACATTCACAAACCTAAACTGCTTCTCAATTAGTCCGATGGCCAAGCTATTGGTGTTAAGTAAATACAAGAAAGACAATCACACCAAAGTACCAAACACAATCAATAATGTGCAACTTAGACTTGAGAATTGTCCGCTGTATGCAGACTTGACAACTAGAAGAGTTTCAGCCTTTCCAAATCAGATTCAAAATTAGAATTACAAAATTAGAATTACAACTACAAAGTTTTTTTTTCAAATTGGAGCAGAATTACAATCACAGCTATACAGTTATTTCCAAATTATATGAAAAGCAAAATTATAGCTACACAATTTTTGAAAATTAGATTAAAATTAGAATTACTGAATTCGCGAAAACTTGGATACTTAATCAAGATTTGTAAATATCAAATCATAGCTCATAAGCACAAGAATATCAAATGCCTGTACAGCAAGCTTGGCTCGTTTCGCACTAGGCTATGCAGCTCTTCTGTGGCATTTACGGGAAAATCAGAAATTGGATTATAATAAAAATTAGAGCATAGAAACATTTTACAAATTAGATTATCAGCATTTCACTCCAACTAATTTTCCAAGTATGGTTGTATGAAAAACAGGTAAATACAATAGGAAATAAAATACAAATCAAACCTTCTCTCTTCTCGTAATCGTTCTCTCTCAGCTCTAGCCTCCTCTTCCTCTTTCAGTTGATTTCTAAAAGAAAACTCTTAGTTAGCAAAAATTCGTCCACAAGAGATAGTGCTCCCACGAAGATTCATTCATGACGATTCATTTGTAACAAGCGAAACAATTGAGTTGGACATACACAATGTAACGCGTAACTCACAAAAGGCTTTATGCGTCAGCACAACAATCGAGCACCGATGATTTCAATTATTCAAATAGAATAAAAATAAAATAGGTATTTAATCTTCTACTGCACCAAAGAATATCTTAGCGATATCTTTTTAATCGTAATTCATATTAAGCAGAAGATAAGAAAATTGATTACTTCCACGTAAATTCCGGTTTATTTCAATATGAATATAATATAATATATAAAGTAAGATAATTATTACTTTGCAAGTAGACGTTAAATAAGGTGTGAAAGAAACCAAGATCTTATTAATATGAATATCGTAATTCAACTGTAACTCCAAGAAACTCTTTAGCTACATAAATTCTTAATAGAAAGCATGTAGCCTACTGAACAGTTCATCCAGTGGATTAACTTGGATCATTCTTAATAGAATTTCAGTCAAAGACATTAAAACAATTACATTTGCACAAAAAAACGGAGTTAAGTAAGCAGAAAATCCCGTAATCAGATTTAATTCTATAACAGACCATGTTCCCTACTGATACTTCACATGGGTCAAAGAAATAACACCCATATCTTTTAGGAAGCGATTCAAACCAGATTAATTGGTTTCAGATTATTCACATCATTGGTACTGTGATGTATTTAAGTAATCTCTCAATCAATATTCAATATCGAGGTCATGCAATGGATAGGACACTGGGCAAATTATAGTAAATATAACAGACTTAACTACCAATTTAGGTAGTTGACGGTCAACTAACTATTGTTTTTCGAGTAGTTATAGATCTAGCTGCGGATTTTGAAAAGTATGTAGTTCTAGTTGCAGAGCCAAGAAAATATTTGTTGCATAACAACTGGAAAACATGTGCCATTGTGTAGTGTAAATCGTGATATCGATGATCGGTTGTGTGATGTTCTTGCAGCCATTGCTAGGTCAGAGTCATCGCTATTAACAGAGGCGTAGGCAGGGGGTGGGTCTCGAATCAAAATCCCTCCCATTTCAGACTTGTACTGATGCTCATATGGAAAACCGATCTGATTCCGATGCAATAAAAATTTACGAGTTGCTTAGTGATTGAATCAAGTTAGTTGTGTTTTATTTGGTTAAAGTAGTTTGTTAAGTAATTTGACGCAATTCCAGTACGTAGAAGCGAAGTTATTTGTGTTTTTAAATAATAATTCTGGGATTACTCACCGTCCAGGCTACTTTTGCAAATCCAAAATTTTTGACAGCGATAACTTAACTTTTAGACAACTTGACAATTTCATGGGGGTTGACATTGAAATTTGATTTTTTTTTTAGATTTTTATAATAAATTCAAAATTTCCGAACTCCTGTGCATTCACATCACATCTATCAGTTGGCATCGAGCCCAATTTGGCTTGCACTCGTTGTTTTTAGGCAACACAACAGTTATTTTTGAACGACCCTATAATGTACATCGTACAGGTCTGAAATAGCCAGTATACATTCACGATGGCAAGTAACTTACTCCAACTCTTCTCTCTCTTTTCTTCTTCTCTCCTCTCGTTCTTTCCTCCGACGTGCCCTTTCTTGTTCAAAAGAATCGTCGTTTTGTGCCGTATCGGAGCCCTTCGTAACCCTACACGAAAAATGTAATATTTGCATCAAAAAAATTTAATAATGGGCCCACGAATTGAAAGAACGAGATATCTAGTTTTCAGTAGGGCTGGGCAAAATCGTAGACCAGATTGATTCAAATCTGAATAAAGTAAAAGACTTGTAGTTAAGTATTATAGCATCACCCATCACAACGTTACAACAATATGAAGTCGAAATTTCAAAGTTGTACCTTTTATGCGACCACAAAGAATATAATACCGGTTCTACATTGAAAATTATTTGGTATTTTTTCGACCACACCTATTTCATCGCACTTTGTGACAATGTGCGTCCGTCGATCATTACTTTACAGCTATGTCATTTCCACTAAAGTGCGTCTGTACTACATGTTTCGTATGCTGCAATACCACAAATCGAGGTTTACAGCCTTGCATTGAAAATAGTCTAGAAACTATAGTTCTCGTAGGTAAATGAACTCTCAGTGACAAGGAGTGTATCATTTCAGTGCTTGAAAAACATCATCTCGATTCAGATTTGAGTACTCGATTCATTGTGCTCAGCCCCAATATTCAGTAGACTTTAGATGACAACAAAACAGCCAAGCTGCTTAAAATCGAATATCGGCTTAGCAAGACACGTACAATCATACATGCACCTTTTTAAAGATAAACAATAACATGCTCCATTCAAGAGCTGTGTCCAGTGCCGTAGTTGAAAAGGATATAAATTAGTCATATGTTTTACAAGTTTTTGTTATAATTTCTAAAATAGACACACTGTGCAGCATGATATCTGCAGCTTACTTGCTATTTAATAAGCAATGGAGCGGAAGTGATAACGCTTATCAGAAACGGATTGAGAATCCTTCGATGCACAATCTTGATATCTTATCAAAGTCATCAACATAGCCTACATGACAATGTAATTTATAGTTTGAAGCAATGCCGTACAGCATACATTCAAAACTAGTAATTACCTCTGCGACATTCCTATACCGAAGCTCAGATGGCCTCAGGCGGGCCGAGTCTCATCTACAAACGCAGGTCGAATCGCAAAATCCCGTATAAGGAGCAAAAAAATACATTGGCCAAGGCAGATAATTTGCAATTCCTTCACAGAAATTATATTAAAAGCATCTGTCTCATTTCTAGTGCTATTCTTTTACAGCAGTAGGAAATCTCAACCCCGTAATTACTGTGAAACACTTGTCTAGTAGCTTGTGTCGTGAAGAAAAGTGGCAGAAACAGCTACGCCTCAGTACAGGTGTTAATTATTGAGGCGGTGCGACATGCCCGAGTTCAGTTTCACATAACTCTTCACAATATCATACCTTTCAAGGGTATGGGTATTTTGTGAAGTATTCTTAGATATGATTCTTTCTCGAATTTACAGAAATCAATATGGTACATCAAATATTTACAAAAACAAAGTATGTATTCATGAGCAGGACACAAGTCATGCAAGAAGAATTTATTGTAAACACTAATCCCATCTTGGGCAGAAATACCACCAGTAGGCTATATATCGTCACTGTGGAATCAAAGTCTATTTTGATAAATTAACTTGATGTAAGATGTAACGTTTTCATTTACTTTCGGCCTTCGTTACCTTTGAAACAATGTGATAAACATAAACATGGTTAAGAAATCACTGAAAAAATAATTTTACAGAAGTTTGAAACATGGAACTCAAAATTTGATAATAGACATAAGCTACTTTTATTCTACCGTGACGAAATACAGATGAAACAGTATTTATACTATGAATTCTGATGATAAAAATCACAAATTATCCCACGTAAAGAGGTGGGCTATAGCTACTTGATGTAGCCCCGACTGGAATTTTGGTACGTTTTTCCTAATATAACAGGTGAGCAGCGATGATTCTCCAAGTTAAAGAGTTAAAGTAAGTAAGGAGCTCGCAGGGAATAATGTGAATATAGGACACGGATTCCATACAGGGATGTAGCTAATGCAATATTCTCTGGTAATTAGCATATTTGGTTGATTTCTTGATTAAAGGTTAATCCATACTCCCGGATTGGGATCGCGGTGCGTTTAGCGTAATATATTTGGTGTGCCGAGACGGTTCTCAGCGTCACACCTGTGTGTACTGGTATAGTCAATAGAATCTTTGGTGTGCATGAAACAGCGATTCCATATTGGCCATACTCCGAACAAAAATGAGCAGAATAGTTCGAGAGAACTACCGGGAAGTAAAAGACTACACAGAATACTAACAAAATTTCACATACCGATCAGCCTCTGCAAGTAATTCTTGACGTTTTTTGCGCCGTAATTCACGTCTCTGCTCCCATGATAAGGTATCGTCAATAACATCAGTCATTTTACTATACCTATGTTAGACTTGCCTAATGAAGCACTGTAAACGGCTAAATAAAGAATACCATCATCTTGTTATGTTCTTTGTTAAGAAATGATACATCGTTTTTGATCACCAATATGCATCAGAAATTCAAGGTGTAAAGTCTCAATTACCAGGAAGTGTGCGTCACTGACGTTAGCTGCGATTTGTATAAAGTACGACGTTGTAGCATATTTCTATGCACCGCAAGTTCGAAATCCCAAGTGCGACCACATATACTCCAACTCGTAACAGCCTGCCAACTAGGGCCTATATTCAACAATATCAATGAGTTCAATCTGCACTCATATTCAACGCTGGCTGCAAAGAAACATTCACTGATTAACACGCTGCAGTAGTCTGACTACTGTACTAATCGTCTAATATCCTTTGGTTTTCAATGCTTTTCAATGATATGATACATCTCCGGAAGTAGGCCTATACCTATGATTATCCGATTGAGACATGCGTCTGCTGCTGCTTGCTCGATTTAAATGGATCGTGCCATAATCCATAACTTATTGCAAATATTTGCAAGCCCTATCAAAACACACCAATGTTTGGACCAACGCTAAACAACGTTGCGAACGCGCGACGCCCACTCGCCGGTCGCGTAGCAGGGAAGGAATGTGTTCCATTTTAGGCATCGCAGACGAAGGAGAAAAAAGCAGCTGAAATCAATGGTGCATAGACTTATCGGTTTAAAAATACGCGACAACACGGATTTACCTCGAAACACGTACCGACGTTGACGGCACCACGACTTGCTTTGCTATTCGGGTTATCTCGCTTGTCATAAATAAAAGTAGATGCAAAGCCATCGTTCACCAAGGTAGTGTGGTGTCGAGAGGCTCGCGGAATGAATGATAACGGCACTTGACGCTATTACGGACGTAGTTATGCGAAGCATACTTCATTACGGTTGTATTATGTACTCGACTGATGCTTCTATGTTTCATGACGGCCTACCATTCATTTAGTGAACCCATCGATTACTTTCAAACCTACCCAATCATACAACGGCTAAACTACTGTCGCGATGAGACACAATAGGCAGTAGGCACATGCTTGGTCCTCGTATGATTACGTCATATCACTGGTCTGAATGATGAGATGCTATGCGAATTCTGCGTCGTCTAATATCTTTACTGCTTATTCGCCATTTGGAGATAGGTCCGAATCATCACCAATTCAGTTGAATTTGAATCAGGCCGTTCAAATTTCGAAATCAGCATCATTCTTGTCATAACCTTTCTTCAATCAAGAAATTAGATTCGAATAATCACATAACAGTTACTTTGCATCTATGATTACAACTGTATTTTATCATCCATTGAAGACTCACAATCTGCTGATCCCAAGTCAAAATCTTGCCAGGAGGTTACGATTGTCATTCCAAGAAATACAGACATATGACATAACGCACGAGGTTTTACTCTAAACCAGAGGTTCCGAACTTTCATTTTCAACTTTTCATGCTGGAATGAGTCAAGTGTTGAGTCACTTTTTTATCAACGAATTTGACTGAACGTTACAAAATTTTCGCCCCACACTTGACCAATTCTATATTTTCGCCCCTCCTCAAAATCTTCTCCGCGGGGGCGATATTGCCTGTTGTAGAAATATGTATATAATAGTATATGCTGGTTAGCTCCCATCACATTGCAGTTAAGACACAACACAAAAATAGTGGTTCACAAATGCTGTAATCTTTATTACTCCTCATAGAAAGTTGTCATAGGCTCATAACAGTCATGCTGACTAGAACATTGCAAGGTGTGCAAGTGTGCTCAAATAATAGCATCATTGACTGACACAAGCGAAATTCATGCGGAAATCTCACAACTCAGGAATCTAGAATATTCAAGAGTGCCTAACGCAAGCAAAGCCAATATTCGGCGTACAACTGAGTTCGGGGAAAGAATCACCAGTTTTATCGCAGCATTCAATTACTGTAGTTCCCATGCAAAAAGTTTGACTCCGGGTAGACTTCCGCTTGTATCTGCCTACCGCCGAACCATCGATTATTCAAATTATTGATAGCATTTTGAGCCGCAGGGGGTCCGCTAAATTTCACGAATATTTTGACGATACACGGGTCGATATCTTGCTCCCCCTGCTTTTCTTTGTAGATTACTACTTTTTCCACGGAACCATATTTGCTACATTCTTCTGTCACGTCTCTTTCAAGATCTTCATCAATTTCGTCCGCGTTGACCATATTTCCCAACTTTACGACCGATGATTTTGGTGCTACCGATGGTGGCTTAGCAGAGGCTATTGCTCCGGCGTTAATATTCGGAAAAGTAGTCGTAGTCGGTTTTACAACAGGTACAGGCTCTAATTTAGGAGTGCTTGGAACACCGATTAAATTACTGGCCAGATTATTGCCTTGTAAGGTCGGCGGTAAAGGACCGATGCCACGACCGACTCGTAAATTTTGACCGCCCAAATCAAATAAATTCATGGAAGAAATCGCGTCTTTTGCAGACTGCAATGTTTTGTACTCGATTGAACCGTATCCTTTATGCTTTCCGGATGTAGGATCAGGTGCTAGTACACACGAGACTATATCTCCAAATGCGGAAAATACAGATTTCACATCGTCAGTCGCCAAATCTTCATGCACAGACGACACGTATATTCGTTTGGACGAATTCGATTCTTCAAGTATTTTGTCGATGATGGGGTGACTTTGCGGCATGTTCGAAGGCCTCCCAACTTTGATAGGTCTTCCAGCCATTAATATCCCGGTCATTTGCTCCATAGCCATTTGTGCGGCGTCTGGGGTTTCATATTCAATAAACGCAAATCCTTTATGCTTTCCGGTTATAGGATCGAAAGACATGTTTATCGATCTAATAGTTCCAAATTGAGCAAAGGCAGTTCTGACAATTTCTTCTTTCAAGTCGTAGTATATGGAACCAACATAAACCCTGCACATTAACACTAGAGCTTGTTGCCTTTGTAACTGCATGGCTTGATTTTGATTTTCAATGCTGGTCACAGCTCCGGGTAATAAACCAGCTTGCATCTGCTGTTTTCTTAAGACGTGCTTCACATTTTCTTGCATAGCATACTGTTTTGCTTTATGCAAACATGTCAACTGTTCAGTTGACAGCTGTGGTAACGGTGCTTTGGTGACGGGATCTGAAGGAAATGGTCCAGGTCGTATTGTGGCCGTCATTTTGACAGAGATATGATTATGTCTATATGTTCGTACAACTGTGGGTTGACTAAACAGATCTGTAAGATATAGTGTCTCACTGACATAATTGAAAGTATAAATTTATAATGGTAACAATAGCTTCAAGCTACATGAGTAGTATACCTTGTGCAAAGCTCCAATCATAAAGTTGATCAGCATGGCGGGAGCCTTATCTTCTAAACAAAAACAAATATATTTTGTGCACCACCAGAACCAGATAGGGTACGGTGAAATCTAAATATCAATTTCTCAGACCATCTACAACAGTAACACACTCACAATTTCAAATGTCCGGTTTTTCGGACAAAGCGAATTACTTCACATATGGTTATAAGGACCTGACATGTACAAAGGGTTGCCAGTGAACCCGTCCCTCGGTGAACCCGTCCCTCGGTGAACCCGGCCCTCGATGAACTCGGCCATCGGTGAATTCCGCCCTCGGGAAATTTTGAAAATAAGTGTATTAACAAGTATTAATATGAATTATTAAACTAATACTGTTATTATCAACTGATTTGTCGATCTTGTAAGGAGGTCAGGGCATGCGTAGATCACGCAGTCACGGAGTGATCAGATCACGTGATCACGATTGCGTGGTCGGCTCATTGTTGAATTGACTTGGCGAGGGGCGAACGTGCGACGTTCGACATCCTCGTATCTGTTCATGACATCGCATTGGGTCTTATCGCATTGTAGATTGTGTGTGACTTGTTCAGATGAAAAATATATCCCAAGGATTGTTATTGCTCACATATCAACCACGCGTGGTCTGCTCGTTATTGCAACTGTAGGTTGAGGTGGGGTGTTAGGTTGGGTAGGCCGTAGGGTAGGGGGGGAGACATTAGGGTTCGGGGAGTGGGACATTGGGTTCGGGCAGGATACTAGGGTTGGGGGAGGGGGGATATTAGGGTTGGTGGAGGTGGGATATTAGGGTTGCCGGAGGTGGGATATTAGGGTTGACGGTGGGGGACATTAGGGTTGGGGTAGGATATTAGGGTTGCCGGAGGTGGGATATTAGGGTTAGGGTTGCCGGAGGTGGGATATTAGGGTTGGGGGAGGGGGGATATTAAGGTTGGGGTAGGATATTAGGGTTGCCGGAGGTGGGATATTAGGGTTAGGGTAAGGATATTAGGGTTGCCGGAGGTGGGATATTAGGGTTGACGGTGGGGGACATTAGGGTTGGGGTAGGGTATTAGGGTTGCCGGAGGTGGGATATTAGGGTTAGGGTTAGGATATTAGGGTTGCCGGAGGTGGGATATTAGGGTAATCGTACAAAGATCTTTTATCCTTTTAGGACCAAAAATCTGGGAGAAGATACCAACCAGATCGAAAAACATGTCGTTTAATGACCTCAGCTCAGATATCAATAACAAAAACACAGATTAGGAGAAGATAACTGAAATTTTGTTACCTCATATTAGGGGTGGGAAAATGTGTTTTCCGGCGAGCCAAATGTTAAACAGAAAATACGTTGCCGGACCAAGACAAAAGTTTAGATTACCGTATATTCCACGGCATGGAGTTTTATTTATATATCGAAAGCTGTTACATTGTTAAAACATGCTGCTAAGTGCATGTATTGATATTTATAATTATGTATATTACATAACTACAGATTTACAGTGTCTATTCTTCATGACATTAATGGGTACAGGTGACCTACCGGTATTCAGTCCCTGTCCCAGAAACCGACATATTATGAAGAAGGCAGCACAGAAAAGTTGATTAATTCATAATCTAATCAAAAGCAATAGATAACTCTGCTAATTGAAAGCGGTGGACCGTCCCGTTTTCCTTAGTGGGACGATTTCAAGCTGTAATGTTAATAACTTGATAATACCTGGTGGGAATGGCAGCCATATATTTTGCCGTCAGAAACAATAAGGCATCACTGCATTGCAAACGAATGAAACACTGCGCTGTCTGTCTGTACCGCTACCGTGAATGGTATCATAGGGTACACTCACGAATAGCTTCGCCACATTTATTAGCTCAGCTCCGGTGCATCTTTATCTAATTTATGAGCGAAAATAATAAGTTTACATCAACTCGCCGTAAAACGTGAAAAATCTCGGCGGGTCGGCGCCATTTCGGGGAAGAAAAAGACTTGGCGATATGTGGTGTCTCTAGCGCCGGTAGTGGCGATAGCGAATGAATTATTCGACCAAAACGTCGCAAAATCTTACTTGTGACGAAATAAATATCAATAATTAACAGAAAACTTTATTCTGTCGGCTGAAAGTTGGTAGAAGACGCAATGGGCTAGCTGGCGTTGAATTCGTGTGAGGTGGACCGGTTTAATCGGCCGATGCCTTTTCATTTCCGTTTTACGTCTCACTAGTCGAATCCCATCTTCTATCTGCTGTTGTGAAACATCTTCTCCGAAAATCAATGGCTAGCACTTCCATAAAAGTTCATCCGACCAAAGAAGAAGTGACGCACCTTTCGGTCAATAATGAGCAGCAAGGCACGGAAACGCCTAAGCGTTTGCGAGAAGATGTGCCTACAACTCTCCTCGCAATGAACCTCGATCCCGCCATCGTACGCAAATCCAGCCACCATGTGAGCAGGCTAACCACAAGCGAATATTCAAACTTTCTGCAAGATGAAGATTCCGACGGGAATCGGACTAGCTGGGTGACTGAAAACGATCCTATCTCTAACGCAGAACTTCCGGAGACCGAAAAAATAAAACTTCGGCGCCGTTTAGACGGTTCGATGTCAATCCCGATGAACAAGATGTCTATTAAATTGTACGGGAGTGTGAAAGCCGTTTTGCGGGAACAGGAGAGGCTGAAAGAGGCTGGGACGTGGATTGTACATCCGTACAGTAACTTCAGATTTATTTGGGACTGCATGTCACTTGTGTTACTCCTCGCTAATATTCTGCTAATACCCTTTGCGATCGCGTTTTGGACGGATGACCAACCCGGCTGGATTCCGTTTAAGGTTGGAAAATTACTCAAATAAGTTATTGGAAGCTTTGGGGGCCAATCTCCGGTGACAGCTTTCAAAATTAGATGCTATTCTGTTTCTCTTATGTAGAGGCACCACTTCAATCGGTTATTGATAATTATCCCATCTATCCATATTAGGCCATTTAGGGTTACCATATTTTGACATCCGAAAAAGAGAACACTTTTTGCAAGTCACAAAAGATATAGGCTATACGGTATGTAATAGCGGTTCATTTAATAAAAAATACGGGAAATATTATTGGGTTGACTAAAGAGAAGGTCACTATTCAAACTCGTCTTCGAAAAACGAGCCCCACATAAAACCGGTTGGCGTTGACCTTTTGAACAATATCGAGTAGAAGTAGTAGCCTAATTACCATAATCACTTGAGCAAGTGGAGCAAGTAAGTAAACAAGAACTACTTAAGTACAGCGATAAAGTATAGGAGTAGCCCTAAATAATTCGCTAATATAATTTTCCTATCCAACATAGAAAGATTCATAATTGTAAAACTTTCCTTTGTCTGGGTTACACGAATAGCTTATTCGTTACAGTTGACCTTTTACAGATCTTTTCGGACACTTGGTTCTTTTTCGATATCATTATCAACTTTCGAACGGGAATCGTGATCGACGGCCCTGACAGCGAAGTGATCTTGGACCCGAAACAGATCAGAGTGATTTACTTGAAAACCTGGTTCGCCATTGACCTGATATCCACATTTCCGTTTGACCTCATCTTCTTACTGGTGGTAAATCAAATGATTATTTTGAATATTTTCATAACCTCTATTTCTAAGAATAAAAATTGTTAATGATATTTGACTAGCAAGCAGCGAGCAACACAGAATCCAGCGGAGTCGTTCAACCTGGAGTAAACCCGTTCGGCTTACTACGTCTGGCCCGAATTATCGGACTCTTACGTCTACTCCGACTGTCCAAGTTTATTCGTTATTTCAAGCAATGGGAAGAGGTAGCAATTTGATTTTAACAGTGCAAGTTCTCATAGTTTAGAGAGCCTGTGAACACCTATTATATATTTGGATACGCTAGGTATCCTTGCGTTACGCACTGAACCAGCACCAGCACTACATGGTTCCCCGAGTGAGGAGGTGTGTATAATGCAATGCATCATTTGTGTGACATTCACATTCATTCATTCATGTGTCGCTATCCGTGTGTTTCATATGCCTATCGATCTGTCGTATGCGAAATATCTGTGAAATATTGTTTACGCAAATAATCTAATACGTGGTGCAAAAGACCTAATCGGTCATACGCGCCACTATTCAAATATTAATAATTATATAATAATATGCCTATCGATGGTGGGCCTGTGTTTATATGTCCTCTGTATGGGGGATTTGTCTTCTTGTCTCGAGAAAAAGTGAATGGCCGTCGTTTTCTTACACTTCCATCAAGACGTTGTATTTATTTCCAAATAAATACTGTAGACACGAAATATGCTGAATTGCCCTACCTATCAACCCTGCCTTCTTGAACATTATTGCGCAAATAATTCGACTTTCTATGTTAAATCGATAACAGACCCAATGCATTGAGTCGGTTTCGAGGATCTCGGCTGTATAATTTAAATGATATATCGTCAGAACAATTTGACGAACTCGTTAAACGTGATCCTCCCTTATCGGTGGAAGTTGAGGAAATCTCAAAGTATATAGGATCTGAATCTCGAAAACAAATTTGATTTGTTGCTTTTGAATATGTTTTTTTTTGTGATTTTTGCCTGCAGGTGCAAAGGGAATGCAAAACATCATCAAACTTGACAATTCTTCTTTCGCGTTAGTGTCCAGCAAAAGATGTCCTCTTTTTTGGTGCTGAAATATTATAGCCTAATTATATGTTACGATAGATACCTATGCGGTATGCGCATACCGCACCAGCACGCTTCCTACATGGTGCCCCGAGTTCTTGTGCATCATCAACACATCCATTCACGCGTCTATTCATGCGTTTCGTTTACTTATGGTAATAGTAAATTTTCACATGATATCATTGTTCTTGGATAGATCGCTGTAGAGATCCCCTGGCGTCCTATTATATGTTACGCTTAGAACACACTACACAGTGTATCAGCTCGCTACGTACAATAGTCACGTTTGAAATACCATGTATTGTATATATTCCACTGTGTTTCATGATAGATCTTCAACTTTCAATACGAAGTAGCCCTTGCGTTCGCTAGGATCATAAATCTGATCATGCTGATGCTGTTCCTGTGCCATCTGAACGGATGCTTGCAATACATGGTGCCCACTTTCTTGCAATACCCCGAAGACTCATGGGTAGCTTTATATGGATTGCAGGTTAGTTCGCGTAGAGTTTGGACATCTATCTCTTATGCTACATTGATCGTGCTTGCTTCTCGGTCAAACTCCCAATAGATCTGTTGTAACTTGCAAGGCCATAAAACTGATACTAAAAATATTTCCTTGGACAAGAATTAAAATTAGATTACCGGCATTTCGCTCAAATTTGACAACTAGAATTACCTGGCTTTTCCAGTCCAAATCTAACTAGTTGGCCTACTACGTAGCTGTTGTTGCAGAGTCCGAATGTATCAGTCTGGGAAAGGTACTCGTGGTCCGTTTTCAAATCCACCAGCCACATGTTATGTATCGGATACGGAAGAAAGCCGCCGTCTGGTCTGGCCGATCTGTGGGTTACGCTGTTCAGTATGATTTCAGGAGCCATTACGTTTGCGTTGTTTATCGGCAATGCGACCTCCCTTATACAGTCTATGGATGCATCGAAAAGAGCTTACAAAGAAAAGGTAACGTGCGTCGTCTCCTGAGCGAGTGATTAGCGAGGCACTAAGCTCTAAATGTGATGCGGTCTGAAATTAAAAATAAAAGTCGACAGAAATACTGATGTTTAATTTGAGACCTCATCAAACTTGGAGCGCAAATATGCCCCTATAATCGTGATTTTCGGTCTAAAATAATCTCAAAAAATGATATAACCTATATAGAACTATCGAACTTCGTTATATTAATTTACATTGCTGATTCAGTTCAGTTTATTAGTAATTCCGTCAGTTTAAGACATAACGAGATTGCGGTAAGATGCAACGATGGAAACGACAGGCCATAGGCTACTTAACGATAGGCTATTGATCCGTTGTCAGCCACGAGGCATCGCTACTACAGTTGTCACACGGGGCAGTATAGAGCACGTTTGCTGCATTATTTTCATGACGGTCAGGCGATATCTCATCAAAATAAGCCGCCCAACGTGAATCAAACCTGATTAAAGAGCCGATTCTGTCTAAACAGTACATGCAAGTTCGCGAGTACATGCAGTTCCGAAAACTACCGACTAAACTGAGGCGACGGATCACCGACTATTACGAGAACAGGTTCCAAGGAAAAATGTTCGACGAGGAGAGAATCTTGTCGGAACTCAATCACAACCTTCGCGATGAGGTTGGAAGACCTGTGTATAATCTATCTTCTCGCGATACAACTCAACAAATTCGTTTGTCTACAGATTATCACTTTCAGCTGCAAAGATCTAGTAGGCCAGGTGCCGTTTTTCCGCGACGCCGACCCTGCTTTCTTAGAGACAGTCTTGAGCAAGCTGGTGTTTGAGGTCTTCTTAGTTGACGATGTCATACTGAAGGTTAGTGCGTGTCAAGTTCTATCAATATATGAGGTGTTAACTGAGGGCTTGTATTAGGAAGGTGCGCTGGGCACAAAAATGTATTTCATCAGCCGAGGCACGGTTGTCGTGCGTTCGAACCATCACAATATGGTGCAGAGGCTATCCGACGGAAGCTATTTCGGAGAGATCGCGCTTTTGCAGCAGAACAACCGGCGGGTGGCTAGCGTGGTGGCGGAAACCTACTGCTATCTGTACTCCTTGTCGGCGGAACACTTTAACATGGTGCTGGACGAGTTTCCGAGGCAGAGACTCACGATACAGCATGTCGCCGCAACCAGATTGGCATGTGAGGTTATATATAGTACGGATAGCCTACGTTGCAGTTCGATTTTTTGCGTAACCTCCCACCGAATATATTCGCAATTTAGGCTAACGTCACTGTGCAGTAGCCTAACTACATCATGTCATGTAGCCTACCATTCGTTGGAGCAGTTCTTCTCAATTCGAGTTTCCTAAGCTAGTCTCGTCAGGACTTCAGTGGAGGCCAGGACACACACTCGACTAGTACTGAATTGCAGATAATTTTCATTACAGTCCTTTTGCTTTGTGTGAAATCATGTTTTAGTGGTTTTGTTCTTTTAACACTGTCGCTGATTCAGTTCATTTTGCGCGCCGGTGTTCTATAGAAATGTATTAGATGTATAATGGGATAGTTTTTGTGTGGGATTTGTCAAAGGCTTGAAGATTAGCGTAAGGGTTCGGCAGGTTAAGAGCCACTGATCTGGACCTGAAAACAAACCCGTCCCGTCGAGTTCTATCGCTACTTTCAGAATCACCTTGGCCCCCAGATCGCGTTTTAGCGGAAGAAGATAGCAATCTATATCCAATAGTTTCCTCGGGGGAAAGGCAATTCACTGGCATCGAATCCCAGCAATCTCGGGACTTGCGTCCTTCGTAGGCATCGACGATCATTGCACGTCTTGATCAGTCATGTAGTGATATCGTTTGGAGAGGACTAAATAAATGAATACAATATATCCCTCCATTCGATCAATCATCTTGCTACCTAGCTTCTCACCAGCAGAAGGTGAAATGTAATCGACAATCGGATTTCGCTGCACAATCCATCGTATTTTGATTGCGATTCTTTTTCAAGAAAGCTGTCTCTCTGTCCTTCACGATTATGGCAACCGCAATTTGTTCTTTCGATTTCAGCAAACAGCGGAGAGGTACGAAACTCGCTTACCACCAGTGTCCGAGACCGGAGTTATCAGTCTCCGAATCTGGAAGACATCGCCGAGGAATCACCAACGTTTACAATCGGAGAGTGACGCTCTCGCAAAACCAGGATCGTCGAAGTTGATTTTCAAAATTATTTTGTTGGGTTATTATCCGATGAACGTTTCTCTGTTTACTAAATTTTATTCACCAGGCCGTTAGAATACTCTGACTGATACTCCATTTCCATACTCCCATGCAAAACTTTTCCCTGATATACTCATTACACATACTGGCCTTCCGCACACAGAATTAACCTCAAAGGGATAATCAACACTATCAACTAGGCGCTGACAATAAATTTGAAGGAATCAGTTGAAATTTTCACATAAAATATCGGTGCAACATATATTCTAATGCCTTTGATAAAATAAGAAAAGATATTCGACGAGAGCTGATTGCGCCCAATCATCTTCGTTTCCCGTCTTGTGATCCCCCTAATTTCCTGAAGAGCTTTTTCCCTTTTGATATTAGCCCGCCTTTCTTTTTGGAATTCTATATAGAGAAAATGTTGGTTAGCGTTTGAACCGTAAGCACCATACTTGTATCCTGCACCATAAAATGTTGCCCACGAATAAATACGTTTCTTTACATCGAGTTATCCGAAGAACTTCAATATACACTCGAATAATATATTCATATTGAAATGAACCCGGATATCTTCGGCTGACACTCGTCAGGGGCAATTAATTGACTGCAACTAGTAGAGAATTGGAAAGAACATTGTATATCAACAATGGTATCATAGAATATGTCCTCACCAGCATGAGATTGCCATTTGTTGCTGAAGAAGCGAAGTTATATAGGTACAGAATTATGAATTTGAAAGAATAGTATTTAGGGTGGCAAATTCTTTAATGAGCCGAAATTGGTGTGCAGCATTTTTAAGGCAAACTAACAATTTTATCAAGTAGCCGGTGAAATTTGAAAAATTATTTTTGAACAGCCCTAATGAATATATTTAGGAAAAAATACAGACCCAATGCCACCAAGAGCATACTCACCGCACTGTCAATGCCCGACGATTGGCTGCCCCATTCAAATTCGTCCTGGTCAACGTGTTTCGATGTCCTTGGCGTCACGGAGCTGTTACTAGAGTCGTTACTAATTCTGTTAGCTTGTCGAGGCTTCGTAAATTCGGACAACTTATCGTGAGGATTGGAACGCAACGAATCTTTTCGTCTTGTAAGCTCTTTTAAAAAGTTTGAGGGGACGAGACCGACCTTGCCGTCAAGTTTACCCTAAAAAGTGGAAATTTTTAAGAGTTAATCAGCGTTTTTTTGGTGCGAGTCATTTTTTCACATGCGTAAAATGACTTGTCTCGAGTCAATTTTGTATCGACTCGACTAGTAATAGAGCCACTGTGCGTGACTCGAACCAAGTCATATGACTCGAGACTAGGACGGCCAAGACATACATTCCATTGTAACTTCGAAGACTAGTAAAGTCACCGCGTGACTGGCAAGCAGTCTCGCTTCAAGTTTGGATATCGCGGTACGTTGACCAATGACCGTAATACCATGTCAACGTATTTGCTTCAATTGACCGTTTATGATTCACAATGGGCCGTCAACAACGGTAGGCCTATACAGTAGGCCACAAGCTGTAAAATGTCAAATGATAAGTTCACCGACAGTGCAGAATCTACGATACAAACGAAATACGGAGGTCAAAAATTTTTTTGACTTTGTAAACAATTTTTTGACCTTGACAATTTTTTGACCTAACGCTACAATCTTGACAAAATTCTGACTTATATCGAAACTATAATTCTCGTTGATAAATTAACTTCTAGTAGCAAGGAGCGTGTAACCTCAGTGCTCAAAAGAATAATTTCCTGCTACTAGACTCAAATCATTAGAATCAATGCTCTATCAAGATTCAAGCATTGACCTGATAAAAGCCATCAGAGTCTATGCTCCCGTAAACCGTTATGATATCGCCACGCTTGAAGCTCAATTCTTTGTCCGCGTCTGGGTTCGGGGAACATTCGGAAGCGTTGTAATCGTACTGGGCTTCGAACCTTCTCTTCCTGGGCGAATTACCAACACGGTTCGCCGTTTCTTCGTCTGAACAGCGAAAAGGATTTCAGAGGCCAAGCTTAAAGAGGCACTGCACTCTAAAAACGATGTGGTCCCAAATTGAAGGGCAGAACGAAAGAAAAATTTTGGCCGCAGCTGTTTTCTTCAGAACGCCACCGTAATGGAGCTGCAATTTATTGAAATTTCCAGAGTTGCAGCACGCTCCAGCAGTCACGCAGAGATCGAACTTAATATAGTAGTCAGCCGATGTTATGAAGGAAATATGTTGTACACGCCAAGGTGGTTTAGTTACCGCGTCTAACGGAAGATGCCCAGTCAGTCGATTTATGTCAAAATCGAGCCTAGTGTATTCTATATGCTAGTGTATTCTGGTATGTTAAAATTTTAGTGTCTACTTGACAAAATTGTTGGGTTGCCTAAAACAACGGCGCACGCCAATTTTGACTAAATTCATACTTATACAAGCATTGGTATACAAGAACAAAGATTTGGATTCATTTTTATAAATACATGTGTTATTGACTAGATTGTCTGAAAAAAACGATGCATAACTAATTCGACCCAATTCCGACCCATGGAAGCAAAATTATTGATGCTCGAAATTTAGGATTTCAAAACATAGTATTTACGGTGGGCGGGTCTAAAATAAATAAAGAAAGAATTTCACACTCCAACAACTTGGCTTCTACACTGGTTGGAATTGAGTCAAATTTGTTGCACATCGTTTTTCAGACAACCTAACAATTTCAACGGGGAAGCCAGTAAAATTTAAAGATACCGGTTAAAATAGGGTTACCGTATTTTGAGATTCTGAAATGATGACGCTTTGTACAAGTCACAAAATCCATATATCGGACGAGAGAACGGGTAATTTGAAAATCTTTACAGGAAATTCGGTTGACTAAAAAAAGGCATTTTTTCGACTCATCCCCGAAAAACCGATGACCAGATTCAAGATTTCGGTTTATTTACGGCGTTTTCAAGTTGTGGAAGTATAATCACTTGGCTGCGAAAGCCATAAAAGAGGACATGTAAGCGAGGTTGTAATACCTCGACCCGAGTCACAATTTTTTGGTGACTCGACTTGACTCGAGTCATATTTTCAAATGCGTAAAATGACTCGACTCGAGTCAATTTTTGCGTTGACTCGACTTGTACTCGAGTCAAAACAGTCAAAGTGAGATTGACCCGCGTCTCGGAACCTTGCGCTTAGGTGTCCTCGCGGGACATTTTCGATTTCCTGAAAAACGAGGACAAATCCTCCGAAAGTAGAACGTCTTGTAACCCTAGATAAAAGAATACGACTTGCTCGAGCTTAAACCCAAAGTGACGAGTCACTCCCCATGTTTATAAAAAATCACGACTCGAGTCGTTAAAACAATGGTTTTATGAGATATTCACCGTTTTCGATAGTCTTGGAAGCCGTTTTTGATTCCGCGCTACTCTGTTCTTCGATATCTGGCGACGCAGACGGCAGATTTTTCCTTTTATACAACGCGTTTACATCCGTGACGCCGGAGACGTCGACTTCCTTAATCAAGTTACAAGGGGCGTATCCGCGAACACCGTCGTTGGTTTCGCCGAAGAAAAATCCGTCGTCATCTTTATCTCCGAATACCTGTAAAGAATAACGGTAACTAGCACAGCCGTACTAAACCTTTCCTAACCTGGCGAATGGGGAGGGACACAATGATTTTTTTTTGCCAGTGTGAGGTACCGTAATTTTCCAAGTATAGTACGCCCCCTAGCATAATACGCACCCTTGAAATGGCATGTAAATTCTAGGAAAAAGCCTGTACCCATGTATAGTAGGCACCCTGCATTCACAGTACATGAATAGCCGTGTTTTAGTTCGCGATGTTGTTCTGTTTTGCGATGTCACTGTCGAACAATCATGACATAACCATCGCTAATCATTATGCAATTAACGGCATTGTCTCTAAACGATAGTACAGAGCAGCCAAAGCCTGCGAGGCTGGCGACGCGATAGTTCGGGCCAGCGACACGACGTCTTGCGCACGAGGCCTATTACAGACGCGATTGCTAATCATTATACAAGTAACGGTATTGCCTCTTTACGATAGTAGATAGCTACAGCCAAAGCCTGCGAGGCCGGCGACGCGACATCTTGCGCACGAGGCTAGATGCGATTGCTCAGGCCAACGATAATGTCGTGCGCACCACACCTGTTGGAGGTGCGACTGATTACGCAAGCGATTATATTTTGCGAGGATTGCCGCGCGGGCGCGTTCAGCAATCAATGAATGACCTAATTTCGCTCGCGTGCAAACGGCAAACCAACTCGGCAGGACATTGCTGTGCTGTGCAGACAACTCTCGTTAATTGGCAACACGCTTTTTGCTAATTGGTAGCGCGTTACGAATTACTGGGCACGATGACTGAAAGTGATGCGCGATTGGAAAAAAACATGAAGAAAGGTGTGATTTCAAGTTTTTTATCGAGGGAGATTTTTTTCAAGCGTGTTGTTCCCATGTATAATACGCACCCCCGATTTTAGGGCTAAAAATCGTGAAAATTTTGCGGATTATACATGGAAAATTAGGGTAATTTATTGACACTATTTATAGTTTCCAATTTTCCTCAAATTTTCGTCCACCAACACAAATAAAAACTACATCACTGCACATCTAATACATTACTACACAGTGCAGGTGCCAAAATGAGCTGCACATCAACAACAGTATTAAAAGCCGTTGAAGCATGATTTTCACACAAAACAAAATGATGATCATGAATATTCACTGCAAATCAGTACGGCTTATGATGTATGCAGTCAAGTTTGAGATGTCACCTCCGACAAACCCCTGGGCTTCGTGTGTATCCCGGTTAGAGAATGCTGCATGCATTACTACGCAGCGACAGTTGATGAGAACTACCAAACTACATGAACCGATTGATTTCGCGAATGCTACACTAAAAAATAACATGTTTTTTCAAATTCTACTGGCTACTTGCTAAAATTGTTAGGTCGCCTAAAAATAACACGCTGCACACCAATTACGGCCTAATTCCAACCTATAGAAGCATTGCTACAGAAAAAAAGTTATGGTTTATGTAATAAAAATGTTTTTTTTCAAATTTCACTGGCTACCCCATGAAATTGTTAGGTTGTCTCAAAAAACAATGCGCAACGAATTTGGTTCAAATCTGACTGGCTGAAGAAGTTATTGGAGTACAAAATTTTGGATTTGAAAAAAATAGTTTCATGTGGCAAATAAGATATGCCCAGCGGCCGTAATTACAGGGATTTGAAATCCTAAATTTTGAACATCAATAACTTTGCTTATACCGAGGCAGCCAAATTTGTTGTTCATTGTTTTTTCAGTCAACCTAAAAGTTTCATGGGGTAGGCGGTGAAATTTGAAAAAATTGAATAGTTATTTTTAATGAATGTTCAAATTGTTAGGTTGGCTACAAAACATCAAAATGATGCACACCCAACACAAATGATGATGAGCTCATTCATTCGCGCGCAGTACCTTGATAACTTGGCCTTGCGCGAAGCTCAGCTCTTCCTGATAGGATTCGGCATTGGGGGAACTAACTTTAGGATCATACGGATAGATGGCGACGAACAACCTCACTTTACCGCGGTTGACGTGGCCTGGGTGGGTGGGCTCCACCTGAAGCGCAACAAGAGCAACACGGCTCAGAGTTGGAGCACTAGAACATTTTCGAATTTACCAAATTGGATCAGAATCAGAATTACAGCTACACAGTTTTTCCCAATTATATTAGAATTACTGAACACATGGAAATTTGGAAATTGAATTACGCAATAGAAAGGAACTATAACAAGAATCAAGCTCAGTTGATATGAAATGTAGGCTGTGTACTAGGGCTGTCAAAAAAAAAACCTTTTTCCCCGAATCTCGCTGGCTAGGTGAATAAATCGTTGGGCTGCCTTAAAAAACGACGCACACCAAATTCGAATTCATTCCAGCCGGTAATCGCGGATTTCTTACAGATTGAGAATTTTCAATTTAGTAAAAAAATCCGAAAATTTTTGTTTTCCAAATTTTCTGTCAACCCCGTGAAATTGTTGCGATGTCTTCAAAAACGACGCAAAACAAATTTGACTCAATTCCAACCCGTAGAAGCGGAGTTATTTGAGTTTTTCGTTGATCATTCTTGAATTATTTACCGATCAAGGATGATCCCGGAATTATCAAAGAAAAACTCGAATAACTCCGCTTCTACGAGTTGGAATTGAGTCAAATTTGTTTTGCATCGTTTTTGAAGACAGCGCAACAATTTCATGGGGTCGGCAGAAAAATTGAAAAAAATTTTTTTTGCATTTTTTAGCGAATTCAAAATTTTCAAACTGTAAGAAATCCGGGATTACCAGTTGGAATGAATTCAAATTTGGTGCGTGTCGTTTTTTAAGGCAACCCCACGATTTAATCACCCATCCAGCAAAATTCAGGAAAAAAGTTGCCCTACTGTGTACACTAGGGTTGTTCAAAAATAACTTCTTCTTCCGTATTCGCTGATTAAATTGTTAGGTTGCCTAAAAAACGCTGCACACCAAATTTGGCTCAATTCCAACCTGAAATTTTATTGTCAACCATGTGAAATTATGAAGTTGCGTAAAAGAACGATGCAAAACTGTTTTTTCTCACTTCCAAACCGTGGAAGCGAAGTGATTCCATTTGAAAGTTTTGGATTCGAATAAATACCATCGACGGTGGTCAATCCAGAAATTATTATTAAAAAACCCTAATAATTTCGCTTCTACGGGCGGGAATTGCGTCAAATTTGTTTGGCATCGTTTTTGCAGATAACTCAACAACTTCATGCAGTTGACAGTAAAATTTGAATTTTTTTTCATCATAAATCCAAATATTTCAATACGCTCTGCGTCGACATCTACTGGTTGGAATTGAGTCAAATTTGGTGTGCAGCGTTTTTTTTAGCAACCTAACAATTTAATCACTGAATCCCCGGAATCCGGTAAAAAAAGTTATTTTGAACAATCCTAAATACTCAAAAACTTTTAAATTGAATTGAATTCCGAAATAGTCAGAAACAACACAAAAATATAGATCAGGTCCGTTCATATATGTCAGTACAGTCAGTTTGCCACTGCATGCTTCTCTTTTAGTGTTTTCATGAAAATCAGAAATTAGAGGAGACATACATTTCATAAATTAGATCACAATTAGAATTGGAACTGGAAATATGCTTTAGTATGCCTTGTTGTCCAAGTCTGATTATTATTAATCTATGAGGGCGATTTCACGAAATTCTCCAACATTCGAAGAAGTACAGATCTTCGATATACAATTGAATATACTGATACCGAAATAAACCCGAATATTGTTCGACTGACACCCGTCAGGAGCAATCGTCAGCAACTAGTAGAGAATTGAGAATACGTAACACAACTGCACACCCCACAGCCACGTTCCTATAATCGAAATATAAGCTGTACCTCAGAAGGCATTTCGCTCCCGCTTTGGCTGCTCAGTGTTGACTGCCGTAGGAATCTGCCGGGTTCCTTTGACTTTGGTTTGACGAAACGTCCTCGGTGAGAAGAGGAGTGTGATTTATGCGATCCTTGGGAGAAAAAAAAGAATCGATTTAAAAGCTTCATGCGTAGTAGGGTTTAAAAAAAAAATTCGGATTCCGGGGATTCGCTGATTCAATTGATAGGCTGCCTAAAAAATACGCTGCACGCCAAATTTGGCGCCATTCCAACCGGTAGATGTGGACATCCTGGGTTTGGAAATTTTGAATTTATTATAAAAAAAATTGAAAAAAAAAATTCCAATTTTACTGTCGGCCCCTTTGATATTGTTAGGTTGTCTAAATAAAAACAATGCTTAACAATTTTGCTCACTTCCAACCAGTAGAAGCAAAATGATTGCAGTTGAAAATTTCGGATTCGCAAAATTAGCCAATACGGTGGGTAATCCCTGATGAATGAAAAATTCAAAACACTTTGCTTTTACGGGTTGGAATTGCGTCAGATTTGTTTTGCATCGTTTCTTTAGACAACTCAACATTTTCATGGGGTTGACGATAAAATTTGAAAAAAATCTCTCTTTTTTTAAATAAATCCAGGATTTTCAAACTTTTTTTAGGCAATCTAATAATGTAATCAGCGAATCCTCGGAATCCGGAAAAAAATTCATTTTCGAACAACCCTAAATTGCGTAGTAACCGTTTTCATACACTGTTGTTGCATTGATTGACCGATATATTAAGGGCGATCGGTTGTTTGGCTTTGCGCGTCGCATCACGACATAACGAGTGCTGTAAACTATTCGATTTTGCATGCATTTTGTGTAGCAACCGACCTTGTGGAAGATTGCGGGCCTCCTTGCACTGTCGGACAACTAGAAAATATCCATCTTTCCTAAATCATATTAGAATTAGAATGATAGCTGCACAGTTTTTGCCAAACTAGATAGAATTAACATTCGCGAAAACTTGGAAATCGTATCAAGCTCAGTTCACATCAAATCGGAGCCCGTTCTGAAACTAGAACTAAAACTACTGAATTTTCAAAATACCCCACTAGAACTAGAACTTGTCACTTTTCAAAATAAGCAACTAGAACCAGAACTACTCACTTCAAAAGTTACAACTGGAAGTAGAACTACTCACTTTTCAAAAGTTGCAATTAGAACTAGAACTACTCACTTAAAAATTCGCAACTAGAAGTAGATCTACTCACTTTTCAAAATCTGCAACTAGAACTACTGAATTTTCAAAATACGCAACTAGAACTGGAACTGGAACGAGAACTAGGCTACTCACTCTTCAAAAGTTTCAACTAGAACTACTGAATTTTCATAACACGCAACTAGAACTACTCACTTCAAAAGTTGCAACTATAACTGGAACTACCCACTTTTTAAATGTTGAAACTAGAACTACTCACTTTTCAAAATCCGCAACTAGAACTAGAACTATAGAATTTCAAAAATAGAACTGGAAATAGAACTACTCACTACAAAAGTTGCAACTATAACTGGAACTACCCACTTTTTAAATGTTGAAACTAGAACTACTCACTTTTCAAAATCCGCAACTAGAACTAGAACTATAGAATTTCAAAAATAGAACTGGAAATAGAACTACTCACTTCAAAAGTTGCAACTAGAAGTAGAACTACTTAATTTTCAAAATACGCAACTAGAAGTAGAACTACTCACTTCAAAAGTTGCAACTACAGGTAGAACTACTCAATTTTCAAAAGTTGCAACTAGAACTGGAACTAAAACTACTCCCTTCAAAAGTTGCAACTAGAAGTAGAACTACTTAATTTTCAAAATACGTAACTAGAACTAGAACTACTCACTTCAAAAGTTGCAACTAGAGGTAGAACTACTAAATTTTCAAAAGTTGCAGCTATAACTATAACTACTCGAAAACTGGTAGTTAGCTGACCGTCAACAAATTATGCGTAGCCCTACTAATGCGGTGAAAATATTCAATCACTCACCCACAGATTGCTCATCGCTAGCGACAGACAATGGTCGTTTCGTAAATCCACGCGTATCATCATGATACTTATGATGCCGATGATACTCAGCAGTACGCTTCCCGACTTCCGCAACTCTCCGATCATTCTTCGCGTTTGCAAACACGTTATTATCATCACCGCCAGAAAAATCGCTGAACACACCAGACACATTCTTAGACACATTCCTATCTTCCGTCCTGTCGAGTAAATCATCCAGTTTTTGATAGTTAGTTTCAAACGAGCTCGTGAAATTCCCATCCAAATCGTCCGAGTTAGTCCCGACACGGTTTTTCTCAACGTCGTGAACATTTTCGTCTTCATCAGAGCCTTGCGTAATTTCTATCGAGGGCACCACGCGAGATTGCTTAAAAGCGTCTGATTTGTGTCTTGTTGACTTTTTCGGAGTGTCAAAATTAGCGTGAAACGCAGGCATTGAGGTATCGCTAGATGCAGACAAGTCCGTGCTCTCTAAGCTAGTGCCTGGAGGTCTAGATTTGATAGTAGGCGACATATTTTGATTGTAACTTCCATCGTTTTGACATAGTTTGAGAAGGTTCTGATAGATTCTCTGCGGTAACACGCACGGTTCAGATAAATCCGATTCTTGCCCGTTAACTGCGTGGCTTTTGATGCACACAGGCATCGTTAAATGCGCGTAATCAGACGTTAGCGTTTCTGATGGTTCGTCTGTAAATTTCAAAGACTTTGACCGGCTTTGTTGCTTGATAGCGTCCGCCAGACACTGGGCCCTGATAGTGCATTGGTCTAACGTCGGAGAATGCACTTCGTGTATTTTAACGCCGGCTATGTGTATTGAGTAACCGCTGACGACAACACCGTTTGAAGTTCCTACAAATGAATCGTCGTGAATTAGCAGCAGACATTGAAAAATCATAATGATAATTTTTTTTATAATAAATTCAATATTTTCAAAGTCCTATACGTTCACATCAAATTTGCTGTGCAGCGTTTTTTCAGGCAACCTGACAATTTAATCGGTGAATCCCGTGTGTGGCATTGTACTATATGTTCCGTATGTTGCGATACCACCAATACAAGTTTACAGCCTTTTATAGTGGAAAATAGTATCGTAACTAAAATTCTCATTGAAAAATTAACTCTTTAAGGAGCATATAATTTCAGTACCCGATGTAAATCATTATAATTAATAATAGGTTCAGTTAATGTACTCCAATCATTGAGCCCAGCCCTAATATTAACATAAAAATTTATAGAGTTCTGAATTTAGCAATATGCCATACCAACACTAGGGCCATACAATGTAAAAATATCTATAAAGGATGGAGTGGATAGTTGTATAGCTAGAATGGACACTGTACCTACCGTAGTTGAAATGCACTTGTAAATAAAAAGGCTTTGATTGTTTGCTTGATATCATCTAGTGATGATAATATTAAGATAATAAAATTATGAAATGGGTGCTCACCCAAAGTATTTAGAGTCACGGGAAGCCACGTGACTAGTATGTAGCTTTTGTTCGAGCATTCCTCGATCTGTACCCCGATAGGCGGCTCGGGCGGGCCTGCTTCTGGAGTGATGAAACTAAAGAAAAACACGGCATAGTTTGCAAACATGCGTTAAAATTGTGTCTCTCGCGTGTATCATTGGAAATTGTTGACCAAGCCAACCCCACATGTCCATATATCAAACTGAATATTACATTCATATTGAAATGAACCCGAATATTTTCGGCTGAGACTCGTCAGGGGTAATCGCCAGCAACTAGTAGAGAATTGGAAAGAACATTGTAAGTCAACAAATTATCCGTTAAATGTTTGCCAACGGCGGGATTCATGCCCGTTCCCTGTTTCGTTGACATACAAAGTTTTGAATCCTCAACCAGTTGCTGACGATTACTCCTGACGAGTGTCAGCCTTATGGAAAATCAACCAAATCGAGGACAAGTGAAATCAAAAATCCACGTATTACCTTGTGAAGCAAGTAGAGCTGTCTTCCCCATATCCTTCAAGCGAGACAGACACAGTGTATTTATAATTAGGTCTCAGTTTATCGATAGTAAGGCGGTACGCTGGTGACGGAACAGGATGTGTTGTGGTGATGGTGTCTTGAACGGGAAATATGGAACTGAAAAAGGGGAATAGTCTCGTTTTGAATAATCAAGCTCATGTCGTTCGGTCCGCGATCGAAATTTGGTGAAAAAAATATACCCTTTTCTTTATAAATGCGTAGTGCATCCTATTGGCATTTGGAAGTAACGGAATTTCAGTAGTTGATTTCAGAATATTTCAACACGGTAAATAAAACACTGACAAGTCCCAGATTGACACAGGAATTGCTCCATCTAAAACAGTGGTTTTTAACCGGGGGGACGGCGGACCCTTAGGGTTTCGCGAAACCTCCAAGTTTGCAAAATGGTTGATAACCTTTTTATTTAAAGAAATCACAAACCCTCGTTGAACGTGACCCGACTAGAATATCTCATAAACCAGTTCCTCGAGCCAAACTCTATTTTCAGAGTTGCACTGCTAAAAATCATATATATAAAGTATACACAAAACCCCACCTACCTTCCTTCTTCCATAACAGTGACGATATGCCCACGTTGACTCGTAGAAGGTTTCCAAGCCACCCTGGCGCTAGTACTTCCCACCATCTCCATTGCCACGCCAGTAGGAGCCTGGCTTGAGCCCTCGCCGTGGGATATAACGCACAGATTTCCGTCTGATATTCCTAAGCTCGTGACGGCACACACTTCCAGTCTTGTGGTCTAGACGCATAATGATAGATCAAAGAGATGCACGCAAGCAGACTCAGATAATTTTAGTTGACTAGACAAATTAATTAAAGCAAAACACCGGTAATCTAATCGGATTTCTAGTTTCCCTGAAAATGTTACGGACAACTGCGTAGCGCGAAACTGGCCAAGATTGCTGTACAGTAGGGCTGTTCTAAAAAACTTTTTTTTCCTGAATCTTGCTGGCTACGCGATTAAATAGTTGGGTTGTCATAAAAAACGACGCACACCAAATTCGAATTCATTCCAACCGGTAATCGCGGATTTCTTACAGTTCGAAAATTTTGAATTCGCTAAAAAATGCAAAAAATTTTTGTGTTCAAAATTTTCCGTCAATCCCATGAAATTGTTGCGCTGTCTTCGAAAACGATGCAAAACAAGTTAGACTCAATTCCGATCCGTAGAAGCAGAGTTATTTGAGTTTTTCTTTGAAAATTCTGGGATTATCCTTGACCGGTAAATAATTCAAGAATTATCATTTTTAGCGAATTCAAAATTTTCAAACTGTAAGAAATCCGCGATTACCGGTTGGAGTGAATTCAAATTTGGTGTGCGTCGCTTTTGAAGACAACCCAACTATTTAATCACCCGGCCAGCAAGATTCAGGAAAAAAAGTTTTTTTTTTAAACAGCCCTACTGTACAGACATTTGCCGCATATCCTCAAATATACATCATAGAATTCCCAAACATTGAAGTTGACCACACAATTTGAGGCCATATGTTCAATATGCTGTATGATTTTGGTATGCGGTACTTAGAATTGCGGACATGAGTCGTGAGAATTTCATTTACCTTGGCGTGGTCGATGTCTTCCACAACCGCATTGGACTTTTTGCCGTCGACAGACATCCTGAATTTTCCATTCACAAAAATCTGATATTCGAAAACGCTCTTGTCTTCATTCATAACAGGCCTCGACCAACCTAAAAGCAACGAGTTAAAAAGGTAAGAATTTAAAAGAGCTCAAAAACAAAAACAGTTTCAAGTGGGAAAACAACAGAAGGTTTAAAATGGTGGCTGCTAAATGCATAAATGAAACTGACCATTGGTTTGTTCAAAAATAACTTCACTTATTCACTGATTAAATTGTTGGTTTGCCTAACAAACGCGGCACACCAAATTTGACTCCACGCCAACTGGCAGATGCGAACGCACAGGAGTTTGGAAATTTTCAAGTTATTTTAATTTTTTTTTTAATTTCAAATTTTACTGTTAACCTCATGAAATTGTCGAGTTGACTGAAATAAGTCTCTAGTTCAAATAATCTCTGTGAAACTCTTGGGTGATATCGAAGGCCCCGGATTCAAAATACACTCATTTTACTCACTCTTAACATGTTCATTTGAAAGAGATAAAATCGGGTTTATGCGCCTATTCTTCAACTTCAATTATCAGTCCTGGTACGCGAGATTTGATCAAGTCATATAGAATGTCTCGAGTCCTATGACTTAGTCGAGTCATGCGCAACGACTCGAGTACAGGTCGAGTAACGAGCCGACTCAAGTGGAGGCATGACTCGAGTCATTACAACCCTACACTAGGGCTGTTCAAAAAAACCTTTTCCTTCAGATTTCACTGGCTACCTGATAAAATTGTTAGGTTGGTTAAAAAAAAACGCTGCACACCAAATTTGGCTCGATTACAACCACTAGAAACGGAGTTATTGCAGTAGAAAAATTTCTAATTCCATGATTTTATAATAATAATCGAAGAGCTAGTCACCGTAAACACTATTTTATTCAAATCCAAATTTTTCTACTGCAATAACTTCGCTTCTAGCGGTTGGAATTGAGCCAAATTTGGTGCGCATCATCTGTATTAACAGCCTAACAATTTTATAGGGTCGGCAGAAAAATTTTGAAATTTTATTTTTTTGTTTTTTAATGATGAATTCAAAACTTTCTACTGCACGAATCTCACTTCTACTAGTTGGAATGGAGCCAAAGTTGGTGTGCAGCGTTTTTTTAACCAACCTAACAGTTTTATCAAGTAGCCAGTGAAATCTGAAGGGAAAGTTTTTTTTTTGAACAGCCCAGCATTTACTACACTTGGAGTCAACAATGCAAACATAATATCGACACCAACCTATAATCAGACTATGTGAGAGTTTCTTTGTAATTTGTAAATCTTGGGGGTATGGCGCGACGCCGCGTAGCAAAGCGGAATGAGACATGCTAACTCCTTCGCGATCGGAAAACCTTTCGTCTGAGCCGTTTAGTAATGTCTCTCCGTGAAGCGCGTTGCTCCTGCAAGGCGAAAAACACAGCCGAGATTCGCTATAATCATAAAAGGCTAATTCCATTATAACTTAGCGAGGGCTGTAATGCATGCCCGCAGAAATGTCCAATATTTACAAATGTTGTTCTTTTTTTTAATCTTGGGTACATTAAAAAAAATTAAATTCAAAAATTTCCGGCGGATCAAAAGATATCACGATTCAAAATTTTCTTGTCACTAGGTGGCGCTGCATGCAAAAATCTTCAAAGTCCCTATTTTTTGCTTTAATGATGGCAGAGAATCAATTAAAATGTCTAATTATCCAATTCTGGGGCCAAGGAACTGAAAAAAATCAACTTTTTCGCTCTAACTCAAAGGAAAAAAAGTAGCGGATGAAAAAAAAATTGTTGCAAAATGTATTGATAAAAAATCGGAATTACCAATTAATCTCCATTCCACAACGAAATAACAAAACATTTTTGTCTTTGAATTGTGTAATTGGTCATTAATAGTAGTTACGGTGGGCAGCAGCGCCCCAATTTTTTTTCATCCGTAACATTTTTTCCTTCGAGTTTAGAGTGAAAAAGTTGATTTTTTTGCTGCACCTAGAATTCAAAAAAGAATAACATTTGCATATGTTGGACAATTTTGGGGGTATGCATTACAAATATCAAAAAATTTGCTAAATTATAATGGAATGACTCATAATAAGGCGGTTGTCTACTCAAATGTGTCAGTGGACAGAAAATAATTCAAAATCGAGGCTTGCCATACCTTTTCGTATCACCCAAAATATCAAGATCAGCATCGCGTGAATCATCGACGGCGGCCACCAGAAAATTGGAAGGAACCAGACCACGTTCTCCGTTTTCCAATTCTCCTGAATTCACAAAGTAAACTGCTTCAAGTTCCGAGCTAACAAGGTAACTTTCCACAAAATGGTGCTAAGATTGTCGATATATGATGCAGGGTTGTAATGACTCGAGTCACGATTTTCTGATGACTCGACTCGACTTGGACTCGAGTCATCGCTCACGACTCAAACCAAGTCATATGACTCGAGACTCAGACGGCCGAGACCGACATTTCATTGTAATTTCGAAGCACAGTGAAGTCACCACCCTATTGGGATTTCTTCTATTGGTACTGGTACTTGAAAATGCGACCAGAAACTGTTAAAAGTGGGGGAAATTAGTATATTATAAATGCGAGCCATTCGATATCACCAAGCAGAGTTATAAAAGTGGGTTTAACAAGACTTTAACAGGAAACTGAGCAGTCAACACAATGACTTGGACTCGGACTCTAGTCATAATACCATGACTCGGACTCAAACCTCTGCTCGATGACTTGGACTCGGACTTGACTCGGTGGTGAATTGAAAATGACTCGACTTGACTCGAGTCAAAACTCGGAGCTTTGTGATTTGGTTACAACCCTGTTGACTAGTGTCAGTGATGGGTTTATATCAATATACAGATATTATTCCACCGCAAAAACACAGTAGCTACCTTCATAGAAGCCATCCTCATCCATGGAACCGTAAACATACACATAATCGCCGGCATAGAACTTCAATTCCACTTCCGGAAACTCGTTAGGACCGTCGAACGGATCGTATGTGTACTTGGCGATGAATAGCTTGACTTTTTCTAAGGTTGCAAACAATATTTTCAAATCGTGGGCATATTTCAGTGATACTCGGCCATTTTTAGCATAGGTCCAGTAAAATTGCTTACGACCGTTATGACTCTCATCAACTATATTACAGACATACAAATGTAATACTACATAGTTATATACAAAATCCGGTAAAACTGTATTGGCACACCGCACAAGCATATATTTGTGATTCCGTTAGTCACAGATAATAGGGAGAACGCGCATTTTTTTAATTTTTTTTGCTAGTTCTATAAATCTTGGTTTGAAACTGCAGACTTGGACAGCTAGAAAATGTTCAGCTTTGGCAAATTAGATCATAATTGAAATTATAAAAATACAGATTAGAATTACTGAATAGGCGATTGGAAATTTATTGAAGTTCACATCATATCAGAGTTTATCCACATAAACGTGAGAATGGGAAATGTCTGCACAGCAAGCTTGGTTCGTTTCGCACCATACAGTAGCAGCCCAGCCTTAGATACACTGTGCGATTGCATGTATTTTGAATTGTATCTTTTATCAACTAGCGACAGCTTGAAAACTTCAAACCTGTAGATTCGTCCATATCGGGTTTTATGATTTCTTCAGAAACTTCTTCAGCCTCCGAACTTTCATTCTTGACATCTGGAAGTTGACGAGAAAGGGTTACTAGAATATTTTGCACCAGATATATATAATTGATATGCAGCGTATTGGATCTAGCCTGAAGCCAGACTTACAAGGCTCTTTGCTTGTAAGAGTTAATTCATCAAAAAAAATTATAATTTCGATACTAATTTCCACTGTGAAAGCCTTGCAACATCGATTGGTCATATCCCCTTGACGAAGTAGGCTTAATCTATTTAAAGTAAAAGTAGCTTGTTACTGACCGCCTCTGTTGGGTTCAAAGGGGCTTTCCAATTTTTTTAAAGTCATAATAAAATGATGACTTTCGTTTTAAGGATTGATCATGAGGCCTGTTCGAAAAAATATTTTGATCAAGTTTTACTTGCTACTTGATAAAATTGTTAGGTCGTCTAAGAAACTGCTGCACGCCAAATTTGTCTCAATTCCAGCCTATAGAAGCATTGCTATAAAAAAAAAGTTTTGGATTTATTTATTAAAATTTTTTTTATCAAAATGTTACTGACTACTTCATGAACTTTTTAGTTTGACTGAAAAAACGTTGCACAACATATTTGGCTCAATTCCAACACGAAGAAGCGAAGTTATTGATGTTTAAAATATAGGATTTCAAATCGTAGTATTTACGTTGGGTAGATCTATAATAAATAAGTAAAGAATTTGCCACCTTAAATATGATATTTTTCAAATTCAAAATTTTGAACAAAATAACTTTTCATCTACTGGTTGGAATTGAGCCAAATTTGTTTTGCATTGTTTTTCCGACAACCTAACATTTCATGGGGTAGCAAGTAATACTTTTTGAAAAACTATATTTACTTTTTTTATATATAGCAATGCTTTTATAGGCTGGAATTGAGCCAAAACTGGCGTGAAGCAGTTCTAGGCGACCTAGCAAATTTATCAAGTAGCCAGTGAAATTTGAGAAAAAAAGTTTCTTTTTTAACAGCCCTATTGATCATGCCCCTGAAACTATATTATACCTAGGCAACACACCTCACATACAAATCATGGACTCAAACTGACCGATGTAAACCCAGAAAGATAATTGCTGGTGATTACAGACAAGTCAATTTGTGGGCATGAATCTTTTATACATGGTATTGAACGTTGATGGTAATTGCTGAGATCTTGTATCAGATCGCTGGCAGTAATTGATTCCAACTGATTAACTAACTGTCACTTCGTTAGCACAAATTAAAGAAATCACCCATCATTAAACCATTTAATTAAAAAACACCCAATACCGACTTGACAAATTGAAGTTGTTGGAAAACCCCAGGAATCCTAATAAATTATACATACCATCCAAGGTAAATGAACTGAATAGGCTTTAACACAATTGAAATCCAATATCAACTGCCTGCGTACAGTAGATTTTGACACACAGAAAGAGTGATTAAAAATAATCTTTTATTAACCTCACTTTCGCGCGAAGGCCCGCCATGCGTCAATCCAACTCTAGAACGGACGAACACTACACCAATTAAAATTCACCAGCCAATCACGATCGGTAAGCCTGGGTAGACACGATCCCGATTATTACGAAGCCCAATCCTCAATAGTTGCACTGTGTGGTATTAGTTGAATTTCATTACAGACAAATTCAAGTCCTTACTAAATCTCCCAATCCTCATAAAGGTAGTCGGAATCTGCGGTATCAGTTAAACTAACGGCCAAGGCTCGAAAGCTATCACACGCTTCGTCGATACAGTCCCACAATCATCATCAATAACGCTTTATTTCACGCTGATTTCCCGCGGAATTACGAATATAAGCCTGCGCGCTTTTTCTCAAGGTCGTTTTTCAAATAATACACAGCTTCATCATGGATTGTCTATAAAGAAAAGCCCGCAAAACCAACAAAGCTACATTACGGCATCAGGCTGTGCTTACGAAGGCCCTGCGTCAAATTCGCCAAAACCATTCTCTAGCCACCAAAAGTGTACGTTCTTCCAGTATAGTCCTTCAAGTTATACATAGCCTCATAAGGAATTGGCTATAAAGAAATCCCGCTAAACCAACACACAACAGCGTTTCCCGCTAAGCCAGATTACGGTATCAGGCTGTGCTTACGGAGCAGTCAATGAAAATCGTTTCGCTGACCTCCAAGAGTCTAAAACATAAATTCTAAGCCATGATGTAAGCTTAACCAACAAACAGCAGCGTATCTATCTAAGTCAGGGTGTGCTTATGAAGCCCTGCATCAAATTCTCCGCTAGCCCCAACAAAATCATGATATATACATTATACACGTTCTAAGCCTTGATATCCCGGTGTATCGACCGCGTTTTTCTCACATTTGCAAGAGCAAACATACCGACTGCTATCGCGGGCCAAGCGCACCCGCGCGGTGGGAGATGACTATGAAATATTGATGAAATACAACGGCTCGCTTTTAAGGCAACGGCTATCGATCGCCGCATCGGAAAGAGATTTTTAACGCACGCGACATCTACGACTGATTTCGGTATCGACGCGGAACAATCAACAGAAACACCGACTCGCGCGGGCCTAGCCTGCAGTTGGGAAACCAAGAAAATTTTCAGCCACATAAATTTAGATTACATTTAAAACTACTGAATCCGCCGCAAAAGCTCGGAGATTAAATTATATGACCGACATTTCACTGCCATGAGTTGAATTCGATTCTGGCCTAGGCCTATCAATCTATCTACGGAGCCAAATTATGTATCTAACAACTAACACGCTATTATTCACTGCGCAATGCGCATAGTTACGAGAGCTACAATATCTTTCAAGTAGCAACTGGCTGTCATTTATCTTTTGTTTACAGCCCTCGAACGCTATGGAACGGTCTCTCTTGACGAAAGCCGCAATGATCAGGCTTAAAACACTCCAACTCATTTTGTTACTAACCTTATTTCTGTTTTTTTTTCTTCTGGAAACGCTACAGAACTGTATAGCACGAAACGAGCCATGCTCGGCGTACAGACATTTGCCGTTCTCGTGCTCACGAGAACGGAATTTAATTGGGTGTCCGGACAATACCGAGAAAACCATTACCGAGAATGCCATTACCGAGAATGGACACCACCGAGAATGGACATTAGCGAGAATTGACACCACCGAGAATGGACATTACCGAGAATGGACACCACAGAGAATGGACGCTACCGAGAATTGACACCACAGAGAATGGACATTACCGAGAATTGACACCACAGAGAATGGACAGAACCGAGAATTGACACCACCGAGAATGGACATTACCGAGAATGGACACCACAGAGAATGGACGCTACCGAGAATTGACACCACAGAGAATGGACATTACCGAGAATGGACACCACAGAGAATGGACGCTACCGAGAATTGACACCACAGAGAATGGACATTACCGAGAATTGACACCACAGAGAATGGACATTACCGAGAATGGACACCACAGAGAATGGACATTACCGAGAATGGACACCACAGAGAATGGACATTACCGAGAATGGACACCACAGAGAATGGACGCTACCGAGAATTGACACCACAGAGAATGGACATTACCGAGAATATTGACAATACCGAGAATGGACATTACCGAGAATGGACATTACCGAGAATATTGACATTACAGAGAATGTACATTACCGAGAATGGACACCACAGAGAATGGTCATTACCGAGAATATGGACAATACCGGGAATGGACATTACAGAGAATGGACACCACCGAGAATGGCCATTACCGAGAATGTATATTTCCGAATATGAAGAATGTCGTGAAAGCTAAACCAGAAAATACCTAATATCACGACGTTGGGATCAATGTTATTTATAGTTGTTACGCGCTGTTGTCCAAGGGACCGCGCAGTGAGTTGGGGAGTGCGCGCAGCCTCGTGAAAAATTAGAGAGTGATGCACATACGATTTGTGTTTGTGCAATGTGCAATGTGCATATGCAAAACATGCGTGCATTATAGGCATTGTGCATATGAGACAGGACAGAAATGTGGTAATCTAACCCGTTTACTGTAAAATGTCTCGTACTACTTTCTGCCACCGATAAGGTGATAAGCGTCGCATTGTTTCCTTCTCAACAATTACCAATTAATAATAACAATATGCTGCTGGAAGGGGAAGGTGCAGAATAGCCTTATAAGGCTTTCCAAGTCGAGCAAAGTAAACATTATTGAGAGGACATTACTAGTAGCCTAAAGCCAACCGTTTGCTGAAAATGACTAAGCTGCATCAACCGAAAATGTAGGCCATGATCCGCCTAGACACTTGTTTATCCCCTTTTCGAGATTTGAAAGAATTGATGCCTTCTTGCTTCATACCAATCACAGCAGCTCGATGAGTTCCGCTAGTATTACAGATATCCGTTCCTTTGAAGAAAACTATTGTGTCATAGTTTGCCTTTTCGCTTTCAAGCAGATAAAACGAATTGAGATACGAATCACAGCAGGTTGATGGGTTATTAGAGGTATCCATGCCAGTGAAGCGATGGAATTCCTTATCGAACCATAGTTTCTTTAGTGGCTCTTAATCATATTATGCTCTTTTAAGATTAGAATCACAGCAGGTTGTTACAGATTTGTGCGCCAGTGAAGCGAAATTATTCAATGTTATGCCGTAGTTGCGGTATCATCACCACACTAATGTGGAGTGTTCGAGACAATCAGCTGTTTTAAAACCAACCGTATCGGTCAATCACATGCTTTACGACTAAAAGTCATGACAGGTGTTGGTCAGCTAAGGGAGGTGGACGACGAAACGGCAGAACAATCAGGACCTAATGTATTAGCAAAATACATTACTTCGACCCGAGGAAATAAGTTAATCGCTGTTGGCGAGTTCGTATTTAGGAGAATGAAAGTTTCGAATGGTACTTCGTACTGGATATGCACGCATTATGACAGAAAAAAATGTCGGTGTTCATTGAAAGTCCTTGAAGGATCAGAGCCACCAATCGTTCTGAAGCAATCTCAAGAACACAATCACAGTGCTACGTTTGCATAGTAGTAATGTACTGATATAGAAACAACCGTTAGCTAATCTATTGTATTGTCGCACTGCTGTTAATTTCATACTAAGCATTTTTAAAAGGGTTGTTTTTCTTCTGCCTTATTCTCGATTATTCACCAGATACACAGAATGGCACGCCGACGGCACATTTAAAACTGTGCCAAATCTCTTCCATCAGATGTACACCATCCATTTTACAAAAGATCATGAAACTGTCCCTGGAGTTTACGCTCTCTTGACCCATAAAGACGTATCCATGTACAAAAAGTTACTGCAGGTAAATCATAGACGTCGTTTCGATGGGTTTACAAACATGTGTAGAGCGCTACACCTGCATGAGCAGTGAGTCTGCATATTCGACTATGCGTAACTGATTAGCCTATTCCTATATCAACAGGTGCTAAAACAAAGAAGGCCAGACTTGAATCCGACAACACTTATGCACGACTTTGAATCCTCAGCGATTCGAGCATTCTCGGAAGTATTTCCGAACATTAAAATCACGGGCTGCCTATTTCATTTGAGCCAAAATGTGCAGAGAAAGGTCCAAGAATTAGGTTTGAAAACTGAGTATCAATCTAATTCCGGTTTCTCCGCTCAGGTAAGCGTTCATTTTATCTACGGCGTCAACGCTAAGTGTAAAACGGGATGATTACTTTCAGGTGAAGTGCTTGACGGCCCTTGCTTTTGTGCCCGAGTGCGACGTCAAACAGTGCTTCGAAATATTGACTTCTTCCAACTCAGGCTGGTCAAGTTTTGCCGAAGACTTGGCTAATTATTTCAGGGACACATATATAGGTAGGCTATATTAACAGATGCAATCTTTTTCACTGTTGCGGATTGGATTGGCCACATTGAAATTCTTGCTGATCTGGATTATTTTGTATTGCGTCATCCAGTTTGAATCAGTGTAAGATAGTATAGCATTTTTGGTGTGTTGAGATGTCTAAAACTATGGGGTAGAATCGAAGACTACTCCAACGATGTTCATATTGTTATTATTGTATCTTCACGACCTTGTTGTTCTATCTTAACCACCTAAATCTTTATAATCACCACCCGTCAGACTAGATTATGCCTGCGATGCATTTATATACCAACAACACTAATCGATTCCCATATTAAGTCATCAATAGCGGCGCCGAAATTTGTTTGCGATTCGCTTTCGCCGCTTTGTGACCAAGTCATTATTCACATATCAGCCTACTGAATTGAATAAAATAATCCATCTAACTCTATATTTTAATATATAACTTAACTGGCATATGTTTATGCGTGTAGAGACGTAAACGCGAACTGGCATTTGTACGTACATAGATTTAACCCGATTAATCTACTACAATTTAAAACATTGCCTAATTGCAAAAAAGCACACCTCTCCCCCTTTTGATTCACCTCTGAAGATTGATGAAACTTTTGCGAATTGTCCATGACTAACGTCTTTTCATTATCACATTATATCAAACATTGATAGTACCGATTTGCTTCGCGAATATATGAAGTATTTAACTCATTATTGTTTCTGCCTTAGGTATCACGAATGATCAACAAGGCAGTAATAGGCGGCCGCTGTTCCCACCCAGCATTTGGAATGTGCGACAACGTACCATCGATGGCATGCACCGAACCAACAATTCTGTTGAAGGATGGCATCACGGCTTCCGCGTTCTAGTTGGAGGATGTCACGTAACCATTTGGAAATTTTTAGAGTGTATAAAGTGAGTATAAACAATGGAAGATGTATATGTGTACTTGGTTTCAACTTGAATATACACATATATTTTTGAAGGATGGATGTCATGCAAAATCGAGTGCAGCTGTTACAAACTTCCACAGGCCAGGCAACGCCTAAAAGAAAGAAAAAATACGTCGACATTAGCGACAAATTGAAGCGGCTTTGTGATGAAGCGTGGTCAGCCGACATGACTACAGATTTTCTGCCTAGAGTGGCATACAATCTAAGTGAATAAATAGATAATAGCGATCACCACATATTTAGCATCCTTTCTGATGAAGAAACGCCAAGTCTGTGTTGGTGATCACCGCTGTACCTATTTATCCTCTGGATGTTTCATTTTAGCATGCCACAGACAAGTAATAAAATGCAAATAACCTGGAACATGATTGCTTATAATGTTGGAACTAGAGTTTCTGGGCTTACAGTAAATTCAGAACTTCTCAGTCTCTTATTTTTGCTAGCCGTAGAAGCTTTAAAACAGTAGGAAAGGAGTGACAAGGAAATATAGCGTGACTATCTGCAAGATAGCGTAATGGTTGGCTGTCAGTTGTCAGGTTGCTGAGTAAAACGGCAGCCTACTGATAAAATATTCTGCGATTGTAACAGGTAGAATTATCATCATCGCGAAATGAAATTCGGGTCCAATTAGTACGGTACAGCGACGCAACGTATCATTGAATATAGATATGATATATTGCATTACAAAGGTAAGTGCACAATTCGTTGATTGTCCGATTGTTGAGCGAAGCCATTACCTAGGAATCACAATCGTCACGGTATAATCGAATATATTTCTGCGTAGGAATATTACGCAGTGTACAGTTTGTCTAGGTTTGCTAACTGCTTTAGATGAAAAATGTACCTCGGTTAATTGTATACGCAGCGATCAACGAAGTTTCTTTATCTTGTGCTGTTCAATCCTGATGAACGCGATAATAGAATTTTTAATCAACCCAACTTTATTATCTACGCCCTACATTAAATTGTGTTTGCGCCCAGAATCACCACAAGACACGTTCTCTTACAATAATTCGCGAGCCAGATTTTCGTGACGGTCACTACTGATTAAACACGCACTTTTTCCGTAGTAATCATCTGCTACCAATATTAATTCTTGTCTACTTGATACACTCTATTCCCGAATTATCGCGTCAGCCTAAACATATGAATTATCGCGTCAGCCTAAACATATATGTTGACCAATCTATAGAATGACTAACCGTCTACTGAAAATGAGTATGCCCATGCCGCAAATGAAAAATGTAGCGACCATGATTTGCCAGCATATTTGTTACTCCCTTTGCGAGCTCTGTGAGAGTTGATGACTTCTCGATTTCAACCATATTATACTCTTTTGAGATATGCATGACAACTGGATGCTACAGATTTCCGTATCAGTGAAGCGGAGTAGGCTAATTCGTATGTCACGGTTGGTACACGAATCGGAAACGTTGTAGACAATCAGCTGATATTGTAAAACCGCTTTAAAACCAACCCCATTGATTGATGATCACATGCTTTAGGACTATAAGTTCACGTGTACAATTCATGCATGCACTCATGCAGGCATGTCATGCATATGTAGGTACAGATCGCGTGTATGTGCATCACGGCTATGCCACATTCGGTGTCAATTCGCAGGTATAATTTTCCCGACAACGTCCGTTTCAGTAAGATAGATTCTCGACATTGGCAATTCTCGGTAATGTCCATTCTCGGTAATGTCCATTCTCGGTATTGTCCATATTCTCGGTAATGACCATTCTCGGTGGTGTCCATTCTCGGTAATGTCCATTCTCGGTGGTGTCCATTCTCGGTAATGTCCATTCTCTGTTGTGTCAATTCTCGGTAATGTCCATTCTCTGTGGTGTCCATTCTCGGTAATGTCCATTCTCGGTGGTGTCAATTCTCGGTAATGTCCATTCTCGGTGGTGTCAATTCTCGGCTCTGTCCATTCTCTGTGGTGTCAATTCTCTGTAATGTCCATTCTCTGTGGTGTCAATTCTCGGTAATGTCCATTCTCTGTGGTGTCAATTCTCGGTTCTGTCCATTCTCTGTGGTGTCAATTCTCGGTAATGTCCATTCTCTGTGGTGTCAATTCTCGGTAATGTCCATTCTCTGTGGTGTCAATTCTCGGTAATGTTCATTCTCTGTGGTGTCCATTCTCTGTAATGTCCATTCTCGGTAATAGCGTTCTCGGTAATGTCCGTTCTCGGTAATGGTTTTCTCGGTATTGGTATAGAACCATTTAATTGTTTTTGCGAAATCTAAATCGGTCAAAGATTCCGTTGCAATCGTTTTAATTCGAATCCGATCTGGTGCGTCTGAATATCATCTAGTCGTGAAATAGACGACGTCGAATTCACAAATTGTGTTTAGTCAGATTACCGGAAACGCAGGCATAATGGAAGCGGACGATACGTCATAATCACGTTGTCTCGTATCAATCTTGACGATTGCGCAACGATTAGAAATCGGCTAGTCATCCGCTAGGCCTCGGCGCGTAAAACTAGGCCAAGCGCATAGTACATGGACAGTACAAACTACTCATGTGGTTAATTAACAGTCCACAAACTACCGTCTTGTTGCGTGGTTCTGGTTCTAGTAGTGGGCTTAAAAATATTTTAGTCGTCGAACGACAAAAAAATCCGTGTCGTCGCGTGGCGTGAATCGTGATACCGATGTTCTGTTGTGGTAAAATGGAAACTAATGAGTTGCTTCGGAACTGTATCTAGCTGGTCGCGTTTTAGTGAATTACTTGTGGATTTCTAAAGGTTGGTTGCTAGTACTAGCTGCTAGTTTCGAAAGGTGAATAGTTGTAATTCCAGCGCTAGATGCGAGTTTTGAAAAGTCGAGAATTAGATTACCGACATTTTTCTCTTAATAGGTCTAATTACACAGATCGAATTATCTAGCCTGAGCTGTGCGTTGCAAAACACCTGACACATATTTACGAGATAGCTCGTCTTCCGGTGACGACTGTGACGTAACCACGACCCCCGCGTAGAAAGACAACGAAATATCGCACACCAAATATCCACATGACGTCCGCTTGATTCCGAAACAAGGCAACAGCATATGCGCCGAGATTTTTTATCAAAAGTGACACGCGCACTGTATATAGTACACGCCAGAAATAGACGTCGCGTTCTATGTAATGTAAACGAGGACGCGAACACGCCAGATGGCTGCTCCGTGACGCTTCCGAGTCGCACGGTCATGAATTTTTCAGGCGTAATATCGATATTGCTGTTTCATTACGAAAGAGAAAATGGGAGAATTGGGAAGTGTTCTCGCGCGAAATTAGGAATATTGGATATTGCTGAGGCTTAGGCAAAATCGAACGTCTGAGCGTCGAGTCCTAATATATGTGCCTTTTACGCTACCGCAAAGAATTTAACGCAGGTTTTACATCACATTAAAGATAATTTGGTATTTTTTCGACCAAGCCTGTTCTATTGCACTTATTCAAAATGATTAATGGGTTGATATGTAATTTTCACTGAACGTACGTAGCTTTGTACAATGTTCCGTATGCTGCGATATGACGGATCGAAGTTTGAAGGCTTCCATAGTGGAAATTACTATCAAAACTACGAATTTCGTTGAGAGTATAATTCCAACACCACAAAACATATAGGTTCTAGGTATCCCCTGGCTGAAGCCGCACTTATAACAGCGACCATGAGTCGCTTCTGATTCAAATCAATACTGCAAATAGCAACCAATAAGACGCCTAGCATTATTATATCTCGTACGCCTAATATGAATACGGAGTGTGGTTGAATGTGTTTCTGATTCTAGTTAGCCTCTCGTAACAGAAATCGTCGTCCAACACGCAGATGAAGATAAAACCGATCAACTATAAGCCATAAACTAATAGATCCCGTGGAAAGCTCGAATATGAATCGCGTGAAACGACAGCCGGTAACAACTATCTTCTAGGCCAGTGGCTTTAAATGTTTCCAGTATAGACGGGCCGGTAGAATTTCAAAACAGAACCCAACTTTCTACATGGCGTAATCCTGTTGACAGCACTGACTCGATTTTGCCTGTTGAGTTTGTTTTGTAAGACATGCCACCACCATTTGACCGATATTATTTTCTCGCATTTTGGAAATCATCTACTGTCTGTCTGTCTTAAACGAATCGCAGGCTTCTTTCCAACAGTTTGACACAACACATTCGGCATTACGACGTGAAATAAGTCTAAAGGAAGGACACCAACATCTCGTCGGAGACCGTTTATAATTTCGAAGTCACTTGAAAATTTTGTGCTTTATTTGACAATCACTGCTGTTCCAGATACCGCACCGCACTATATCAACATCATACCTTCAACGCGAATTGATTGGTCGTTTGCGTCCGTTGCGGGCGCCGGCTTTTTCTCCGCGGGCTCGTCCTGTCGTAAGTCAGTTATGTCGAGTACCTCAGGCTAGAAAAACAGGAATAAAACGCACGGATTATGCAATTCCTTAAGCAAAAATCACAGAATAAGGTCTCTTAAGGCTCTTTCACAAAGCGCCCCCTGGGCAACGAACCAGGAACCAAACAATCCACACAATATTTGCCTGTTCTCAGTGCACAGTTCGAGCTGCGAATTTAGGGATTTCCCGGGATTCCAACCAAGTCACAAGATTCCGAGTTACAAGTCAATCTCACTTTTGTCGTTTTGACTCGAGTCGAGCGGTGTCTCTCGCTTAAAGCTTTTAATCCCAGGCAAAAAAGCCATGTTCACATAGTCTGGAGGATGCAAATGGTTTTGCACCATTCATTTTGTAGAAGCAGCTTTATTTTTTTTTAAAACAAGAATTTTCGTCAATTAATTTTGGTGATCTTCTGCTGAAATATCGCTTGATTTATTACGATGCCATAATGGGTTTCATCGTGATTATTTATCAGCTGTCGAAGAAGTGAGAGTGCATTTAAGTCGCATGTGCTGGTCTTCGGGCCTTTTTGAAAATATTTCTATGATTTACTTGAAAAAATACAACAATATTCGCGGCACACCTAAGGGTATGTGGCGGCACACAGTTTGGGAATCACTGGGTTACGCTGTAAGAGACATAAGAAGTTTGAAGAAGCAAACGTTACCTTGCTATCAGTGAGAGAATCGTCGTGAACTTCTACATCCCTCCCACCATCTTCCAACTCATATTCTACCACTTTCTCGCTTTTTTCCCTGAAAACACTAAACAATAGAGAATAGAAAACGCATCGGCACACGCAGACTGATACCTCTCCCGAAGCATGGTCGCAATTTCGCTCGCTTTTTCCTTAAACTGTTCGATGGCGGTGTCTCTCTCTTTGATGGCCACGGCGAGCTGCTCGTGGACTTGGTCATAATCGTGTCTCAACTGCCAAATATTTCCATGTTGTGTCAGGGTTGTAATGACACAAGTCAATATTTCAGTTTTTGAATTGCGCATGACTCGAACCAAGTCATATGACTCGAGACTAGGACGGCCAAGACCTACATTTCATTGTAACTTCGAATTATAAAGTCACCACATAATTGGTATTTCGTGTATCAGTCCTGATACTTGGAAAATAGGACCAGAAACTGTTGAGACTCAAAAAAATTACGATATTATGAATGCGAGCCATTCTATATCACTCGAGCAGAGTAGAAAAAAGCGGGCTGAACCGAATTGAACTGAAAACTGAACATAATGACTTGGATTCGGACACGACTCAAAACACTTTGACTCGGACTCAACCCTCTGCCAGCTGACTTGGACTCGGTGGTGAATTACGACATGCATTAAAAGCTTCTAAATCGAGGTTTTTCGTTCCGCCGGATATTTTTAGGCAAGGATGAGGTGACTGGATACTGGTACCATAAATCTCAACAGGTATGTTGGAATTATTCACTTCAAACACACATCATAAAATAAAATTCCTGTTGTAAAAGGTTGCAACGACCAAGTCACAGAAACCTGTTCTTATGAGGTGCTCATCGTGGATATTGGTGGTTTTTCAATAAAAATACCGGAAGACACCAAGGAAGTGCCTTTCCAAAACACCTATTTCCCTCACCTGTTCAAACGAGCTTTTCAATTCGTTCATTTTGATATTCGTGTCGCTGGCTTCCACCTTGGCGATCTGCAACTGCGATTCCTGAAGCAGAATTGTGACCCGAGATAAGTGACATAGCAAGCAGTAAGCTTTGCTGCCAAGCACGCAGTCAATTCTACACATTACAAGTACAATTAGCGATTCCACAGACATACTACAGAAAAGTGGTTCTCAACTACTGGTCCGTGGTTATTTTCGTGCAGGTCCGCCAGATATATTAGAATTTTATATCGCGATTCAAAAATGCGATAAGTTCGGCGATTGTCCATTAATGATAGAAATAAAACGTATTTTGAATTTATATTTGAAAAGCTCCTTGGAGGTACAGAACTTCAATATACAATTGAATACTATATTCATATTGAAATAAACCCGAATATTTTCGGCTGACACTCGTCAGGGGCAATCGTCAGCAACTGGTAAGTTTGCCTAAAAAAACGCTGCACAACAAATTTGGATCGATTCCGACTGGTAGATGTGAATATGCAGGAGTTTAAAAATTTTGAATTTAACATAAAATTTTTTTTTTTTCAAATTTTGTTGTCAACCCCATGAAATTGTGGTCTAAAAGAACAATGCTTAACAATTTTTGCTCACTTCAAACTGCCAGACGAAGTGATTGCAGTTGAAATCCCAGAATTATTAATGAAAAACCCAAATAACTTTGGATCTACGGGTTGCAACTGCGTCAAATTTGTTTTGCATGGTTTTTGTAGACAACTCAACAATTTCGTGGGGTTGACCGTAAAATTAAAAAAAATTTCGGCGTTTTTTCACCAACCTAACAATTTAATCGGTGAATCCCCGTAAGCTGTAAGTAAAAGTTAATTTCGAGCAACCCTACTAAACACACAATCATTGGAGTCGGTAGTGCAATTAGTTGAAAAATGTAGAAGCAATTAATTACCGACCGACCACCTCTGAAACAAATTTGGCCTTACCAGATTGACCGTTTGCAGACAAGACTCGTTGTTCGCCTTCTCCAAATCCGCGCATTTCTTCTGCACGATCTCCAGCTCCGATTTCAAATCTTGAACGGTACGCCCCGCCAAGGCGTGGCCCGCTTCTTCGTATTCGGCCAGCTGTCGCCTGAGAGCCCGGTTCGTGTCTTCCAGAATTTTTTGCCGCGCGGTCACAGGCATGGACAGCGAACGGATGGTAACCTGAATACAGTAATAAGTCTGTGATCAAAAATACAAGGACAAGCTATTTGTGAAACTACAACAAGCTATTTCATTATAATGTTTATTTACATATATATCAAATATATAAAATTATATAAATGTCAAAACTATTTTTTTTTCAAATTTTACTGGCAACTTGATAAAATTGTTAGGTTGCCTAAAACAACGGTGCACACCAATTTTGACTCAATTTCAACCTATAGAAGCATTGCCATATAAGAAAAAAAGTGTTGCATTTATTTAATAAAAATTAATATAAAAATTTTTCAAATTTCACTGGATACCGCATGAAATTGTTAGGTTGCCTGAAAAAATGACGAACAACAAATTTCGCTCAATTCCAACCCGTAGAAGCAAAGTTATCGAGCTACAAAATTTTGGATTTGAAACAAATAGTATTTACCGAGGCAAATTCTTTACATATTTATAATAGATCCACCCACCGTAAGTACCATGATTTAAAATTCCAAATTTGTAACAGCCCAATATTAACGCATCCCCTTAGCAGCACGTGTTAACAATGTAATTCACGGCTTTCAATTTAGAAATAAAACTGCACACCACAGAATAGAGTCCATAGACATAGACTGAATTAAAAATGAGACCGGAACATGAAAATCAACTGACCTTTTTACTGCCACTGGCAGCTAGCTTTTGCAACCGTAGAGACTCCTTTTGTGACTGCTTCAAGGCTGCTTCTAGCGACGGCCCTCCATTCTAGGAATAGCAACAAATCTGATTGCCATTCTTTTCTATATGTAGCATAGAATATTTCTAAAAATACTAATGAGATTATGGGAGTCGAAACCGATTCAATTCTGAGATAAGGCATGTTTCACTCCCATCCAAAACCTTTTAAGAATACCAATGCAACCACTAGATGCTATAATCTTCAAGTAGTGTAATTACAGCCCGACAGAATGAAATGTCATTATTAACCATTAGAAGTAAAAAAAAAACATCGTCAATTTTCGTGACATCACAAGATTGTAATAGGGGAGTCCGCTAATTATAATATACAACGGCTAGACTGGGAATATCAACAGGGTTGTAACCAAGTCACAAGGCTCCGAGTCACAAGTCAATCTCACTTTTAGAGTTTTGACTCGAGTCAAGTCGAGTCATTTTCAATTCACCACCGAGTCAAGTCCGAGTCCAAGTCAGCGATCAGAGGGTCGAGTCAAAGTCATTGTGCCGACTGCTCAGTTTCCAGTTAAAGTCTTGATAAACTAACTTTTTAGAACTTTGTTTGGTGATATCGAATGGTCCGCATTTATAATATACTAATTTTCATCACTTTCAGCAGTTTCTGATCGCATTTTCAAGTACCAGTACCAACAGACGAAATCCCAACAGTGTAGTTACTTTGTTATTCTTCAAAATTGCAATGAAATGTCGGTCTTGGCCGTCTGAGTCTCGAGTCACATGACTTGGTTCGAGTCCTGCGCAATGACTCGAGTCCAATTCGAGTCAATACACAGAATGACTCAAGTCGAGTCACCAAAAAATCGCGACTCGAGTCGAGTCATGACTCGAGTCATTACAACCTTGAATATCAACATATTTTTTATTGCTTATAGTAGTCCAGATGGAGACTTTCTAGCTTATTTCATGTCCAACCATAGCAATGGCTTTAAGGCTGTTCAAATATGGGTTGCAAAGTTTTAGAAATGCGCCTTCAGCTTGATACCGTATCTTTTGAATATCGGCTGAATATATCCGGGTTCTTAGTTCCATCGGTGTGGGCTCAAAAATCTGATACCGCTACTCTTAATTTCAACATGGTCACGAATTCCCATGTCTTATCGATAAAACTAACATGAAATGTGATTTAGGACATAATACACTATCACAAATTGTATTTACCACCGAAAGCTGCAAACTTTTCGCTTCGCTCAGAGCCTTCTTCAGATCCTGAATTTGATTTTTCAGGATTTTGATCTCTTTATCTCTCTCTTTCGTTTCTTTTTCGTGATCCGTCTGGACTTGGGCCATGATCGAAGCGAAATTCTTTTTCTGCTCCAGATTATCGCCTTCCATGGCGTCGGCCTTTGAATTGCGCTGCGCAGATAGATATGTAAGGATTGAACAAAAATACCCCACAAAATTGTTGACTTGGCTACAAGAACAATATAAAACAAATTTGACGCAACTCCAATACGTAGATAATCCAGGAATTACCCGCCATCCAGGGCACTTTTGCGAATCCAAAATTTTCAACCATAAGAACTTCACTTCTACCGGTTGGAATTACGTCATGACATGACAAAAAAAAAGAAATACGCTGAAAATCATTTTTATTTCCTATATAATACAAATACATGTGACATTGTTGACAATCCTGGATTGCAATCTTGAGGATTTTCCAGATGAGATTAAAATTGGGATTACTGAATTCACTAATATTCGTAAATTTTATAGCAATTATGAATTAGAAAGATATACAACAAAAATCAAGTTCATTACATATCGAACCAGAGTTCATTCTAATACGCACGAGAATGGCAAATGTCTGTACAGTGTACACCAAGCTTGAATCATTTTGCAAATACAATTGTCCAGTAGCATATTCACATAAATCATCATTACACGAGACAGCGGTCATTATTTCTGGTGACAAGTTATTCAAAGATCAGATCAGACAATAAATTTCATTACCTCGAGTGTGGAATGAAAATTATCCCTTAATCTATTGTTGATTCAATAGAGCGATATATCCTAGTCTTCTCTGGTAGTAGACGTTCTTATATAGAGACAGAGTGTACAACTAATTGTCTATTTAGAGCAAAATGGCATTTCTACGCTCCTGATTGTAATTCTAATCTACATTCTGGTTTTCCTGAAAATGCTGCATGAGAGCTGCATAGTGTGAAGCGTGCCAAGCTCGATGTACACTAGGGCTCTTCAAAAATGACTTTTTTTCTCAAATCGTACTGGCTGCTTGATAAAATTGTCAGGTTACGTAATTTAGGCCTACACACCAAATTTGGTTTGATTCCAACCAGCAGCCGCATTGCTACACGAGAAGAAAGTTTCTATTCATTATATAAAAATAAATAGCAAAAAATTTGAAAATTTTCTGTTCACCCCATGAAAGTGTTAGGTTGTGTATAGAAACGATGTTCACCAAATTTGGTTCAATTCCAACCAGTGGAAGAGGAGTTGTTGCCGTCGAAAAATTTGGATTATGAATAAAATAGTATTTACCACTGACCAATTCTTTATTTATTGTAGTGGTGCCCACCGTAAATACTATTTTATTCAAATCCAAATTTTTCGACGGCAACAACTCCGCTTCCACTGGTTGGAATTGAACCAAATTTGGTGTGCAGGCTTCAATTAGGTAACCTAACAATTTTATCAAGTAGCCAGTACGATTTGAGAAAAAAAATTATTTTTGAAGACCCCTAATGTACATTGTACACACATTCTCTATCCTCATGCTTACGAGAATCAACGCCGGTTTGAGACAAACTGAAGCTGATTTTTGTTGTGTTTCTTTATAATTCTGAATTTGATTCAATTTCAAAGTTTTTGTGAATTCAGTATTTCTGATTCTAATCTAACTTGTAAGACTGTGCACTGTGCAGATACGATTCCGTTTCTAATCTGTCTCTGCATAGCGGCAAATAAACACGACCAGCCCACGATTCTCACCCTGCAGTTTTCCAAGTGCAGATCTTTCGCCCTCTCTTCCAGCTTCTTGGCCACACTGACCAGTTCCCCGTTCCTGTGCTTGAGGTCGGCGATCTTCGCCGCTTTCTCTTTTTTTGCCTTTTTCTGAACGCGCAATCGAGTCACGAGACAGGATATTGGAATGGAGTCGTAAGAAGCTTATCAGCACATGACTTTGTGATGATCGGCTACACCGGTAATGAGTTTGAGGGTCAATCTTGAGTTAAGACCACGCCTGAGCATGATGTACTCATTACATCACAGATATGATTCTTTCGAATAGACTGAGATTATGGACTCCTTGACGACGAGACTTAATTCACCAACAAAAATTATAGTTTCAATACTATCTTCCGCCGTGGAAGAATTGAAACTTCGGTTGGTCGTATCATAGCACGCGAAACATGTAGTTCAAAGCTACACACGTTACTGGAAATGACATATCCGCGAAGTGATCAAATCACAGCATTGTTACAAAGTGCAACGAAATAGGTACAGTCGAAAAAATACTAAATCATCTCCAGTATGATGTAGGACTGGCATTATATTATTTGCGGTCGCATAAAAGATACATACATGAATTTTCCATATCTTTCATAATGTGGGAAATTCTTTCAATTTCATGGTAGTAAAATTTGAAATTTTTTTATTTTCATACCATAAATCCAAATCTTTCATCTTATATAGAAATGCTTCTACACAGGTTGGAATTGAGTCAAATCTGGTGTGCAGCGTTTTTTTTCAAGCAATCTTAAAACTTTAGCAAGTAGCCAGTGATATTTTTAAAAATGATTATTTCTAAACAGCTGTATAGCTTCAAAATTTGGAATTTATTACAAAAAAATTTGGGAATTTTTTAAATGTTACTGTCAACCCCACGAAATTGCTGAGTTGTCTACAATATACAATTGAAATAATCGAATATTTTCGGTACTGGTACTAGTTGCTGACGATTTCCCCTGACGAGTGTCAGCCGAAAATACTCGGGTTTATTTCAATATGAATATACTACTCTATTGTATATTGAAGTTCTGTACCTCCAAGAAGCTCTTGAGTTGTCTACAAAAACGATACGAAACAAATTTGACGCAATTCCAACGCGTAGAAGCGGGTGTTATTTGAGGTTTCATTCATAATTCTGGGATCACCCACCGTCCAGTCTAGTTCTGTGAATCCAAAATTTACAACTGCGATAACTTCGCTTCTACCGGTTGAAATTGCGTCAAATTTATTTTGCATCATTTTTAATCGGTAAATCTTCGGATTCCGGGAGATAACTGTACCACTGTACTAACAATTTTCTCATTCTCCCGTTCCAGTAGATCGCATCTCCTCTGCAGCAGGAGAGCTTGCCTTTGCACTTGCTCGACTTTTTCAGCGTCGATTCTACGAGCGCCGCGTTTGGATTTTGTAGCTTGCTCGCGATCGCTCTTCCTGACGTGTCTCGATCTCTTTGGCAGCTCATCTTCTGTAACAACAACGAAGATGGCGCCGCGGCAAAAACGGGAACGGTAACCGTAGTTTTGGAAAGCCTCATAGGTTTCAGCAATAACTTTTTTTATATATTCATTTATCATCATTTATATATTCAATCTTTTTTGCGACGAACTGTACTCGGTTTGGTACAAAAATATCATTACCTGTGGAGGAGGACACATCCCTTCTTGTCTCCTTGGTTGAGCTGCGTATTGGCGCTGCGGAATAGCGATCTCGTGCCAGGCTCCTGTAGTCTGGAAGTTTATCCATCGATCGCGCGCTAGACAAAAATATTCAATACCTTAATACGACATAGCCAGATGAATGTAGAGCACAGGTTTGTAATGTCTCGAATGGCAATATTTTAGTCACTCGACTTGAGTCATAATCTTATACATGGAAAACGACTCGACTCGTAATCGAGTCATTGTCTGTTAGGGTTGTTCAAAAATAACTTTTTATCACAGATTCCGGGGATTTACTGATTAAATTATTAGGTTACCTAAAACAACACTGCACACCAAATTTGACTCGATTCCAACAAGTAGATGTGAACTCACAGGAGTTTGAAATTGTTAAGTTGTATAAAAGAACAATGCTTACAAATTTTTGCTTACTTCTAACTGATTATTGCAGTTGAAAATTTTGGATTCGCACGACGGTGGGTAATCCCAGAATTATGAATGAAAATTTCAAATAACTTTGCTTCTACCGGTCGGAATCGCGTCAAATTTGTTTTGATTTGTTTTTGCAGACAATTCGACAATTTCACGGGGTTGGCAGTAGAATTTGAAAAAAAATTTTTTGTTATTTTATAATAAATTCAAAATTTTCAAACTCCTGTGCGCAGTGTCGTTGGTGCTCAAGTACAGGTAGACGTAATGTAAAAGTCACGACGAATGGACGTTTCAGGGTGAAAACTAGTATCAAAACTATATTTTTTGTTGATAAATCAAGTCTTGGTGTTGGTGTAATTTTTACTAATTAATGAAGTATTGTGCTTCTTGTTTTCTCCACAATGGAAAAATATTACCGAAACTATTACTCGCGTTAATAAATTTACTCAAAGTGGCAAGGATATCATAATTTCCATACTCGACCCGAATCATTAGAATTAATACTCAGATTCGTGCTCGATACTCAGCACTGAAATCATTGTGCTCAGCCCTACCGTTAATCAGTTACCTCAGTTTGAAGCCTACCTGAATGAATGCCCGTTGCTCTCCAGTTCCATTTGTAGAGTCTCGTCGGCAGGCAAGGACCATGTTGAGAATTGGGTAAAAGCCGACTGTTTCGATGGTATCAATAGCGATCCGCGGCCTTCGTATATCAGAGACCCGTTTCTGGTCGCAGGAAGACTCAACGCATCTCGCTCGGTCCACGGGATTTGATAATCCTGGATTAAAAGCAAAAAGAAAACTTTCCACAATTACAGACTTCGACAACTTATCTAATTTTGAAAAAACTGTGTAGCTATAATTCTGATACTAATCTAAAATTTTCTAGATGCCCGACTTTGATTATACGCAATAGACAATGGACTAGAGGTCTGCTCTATTAATAACGCTGTAGCTCACAGGCCTACAAAATTACGATCCAAAATAAACTCATACCCAACAAGAATGAATGAAGACAAACTATACCTTCCGACTCACGAAACTTTAACAAAACCATGCATCATCATAAAATAAATGAGATTTCAGCCTTCGGGCATCTTACAAATACAATAATAATAATAATTATCTTGAAAAGGATCGTGGAATTTTGATTAACTCCCACAGATTCACAATCGAGCTCTCAGCAAACTTGGTCATTATACATATTTTCATCCAACTGAGTATTTGCCAAGCTAATCCTTCAGAAACATCCTCCAACTATCATCTCCACACACATTAATTACAAAGTTAATCCGAATTATCTTTCAAGTACACAATTAGGGACACATTGATCCATAAGTCGATGTATCTAGTCCCAGATCAATGACACTTCTACATGAACTTAAGTTATTGGAGAGCACTTCCTGATATAATCTGTAGCAAGACTGTGTTACAAAAATCTTGGCCTCTTTCAAACAAAATAGTCCACGAAGATAAGATTAGCACATATGAGGGTAATACATATAGAATTATTTGCTTAAAAGACTGATATATAGGCTTTGATTTATTAGTACTATTGACTTTGTGTTATTACAAATTCAATCATTCAGAGTTCCTGTGCAAATATACACAGGCAACCAACCAAACTCAAAGCCATAAATTACAAATATTATTCAAGGTAGGCACTAAACATTACATCTTTTCAATCTAGGATCAGTGGGAAATAATTGTGTTTTTTTTAGGTTGATTCAGTCACATCATGATTGATTCATATTACTGAGGTAAGCTAGAGTGTAAATTTACAGACGAACTTACCATTCTTTTCTTGCAGGCCATTTTCTAAAGGTACTTAATCACATCCTAAACTCAGATATATTTATATGTAAACCTCAAATTCATTGTGGCCTATTCGTACCGTAAACATAGGACATTGATAACTGAAAATCTACACCCCACCTATGAATCTACAGCTCCTTACAAGCAAGCAATTTTACAGTAATAAATGTGAGCGGGAGAATGCGGCCACACGTAAATTGATACTGGAATAGTATCTAATGACAATAGACATTTAAGCTTGGTCCAATCCATTGATTACATATCCTCATCCAGACATCATTCATTGTAGATAACCAATTAACCATGTATCAGAGACTAGTTCCGTAAATTTACAGACGAAATCATCAGTTATAAATCATAGTACAATTGCATTCATTTTACTATGAAATAAGAGACAATGACTAACTGATATATAAGAAAAACATACCGTGTTATCCACAACATAATCCATAGGTGAATAATTTTGATACACATAATACACAGGCAGCGTCTTAGTCAGTAGCATATTCTTTATCCGAGAAGTATTATCTAAGTTGATAGCTCCTACAGGACGCAATTACACAGTGATACGTTGTTGTTCCTTAAATAAAAGCCCGAGGACCCTTCAGCCTCCATCAACACTCCTCAAAAAATAAGCATTCCTTATTTACCCACCAAACCAAATATACGTGACAAGCTCCAAGGCTTAACATGAAAAGAAAGTAGGCTTTATAAAAATGTTACAACCAGTCGATCACAATTCAGTAAAGTCTTTTATAGATGGGTAATTGACCACATCGGACGCTGGCAATGAGTTTTATAGTAACAAACAAATCATGTCTTTGGTACCATTGAATGAAAAAAAATCATTATCTCAGAGACTAGGCTATGTATAAATCAAACCCAACATATCAGTAAAGTCCAACTGGACATCATTTTTTTCAGATCCTGGCTCAATTTTCACCACTAGCCTAATTCACACTAGCATAAATAATAAAACAAACTAGCCTTTGGCACATCTTTTGTGCAGAATTTGAATATAGAGTGAAAATTTTGCCGAGTAGTCGCTATTGGTAATTTAAACAGCATAATTGAACACTTTTAAATTAACTTGATCATAATACTGTTCCCAGAATCTTCTTAGGGGTACAGAACTGCAATATATAATTGAATAACATATCTATATTGAAATAAACCCAAATGTTTTTGAGAAATAGACATATATTATTCAATTATACAATTTTATGTTGCACCGAGTCACAATATCACAACAAACAGTCCGTCTACGTCGAAATAGCAAGATTCATCTAGTGTAATATTGTGCTGAAATGTGTTGCACGGTTAAAAGGCTGTATATCTATATTCTCCCTCGGTAATTTATCGATCTTTTACCAAAACACGCCCAGACATACCCTTCCGTGACTGCCAATGTACGAATATCAGGCTAAAGGCGTAATAAAGTGTCCCGTATTTGACAAAGACAAATATTTAACATGCATTAAAGGAAGATCTGCGTAAGAGCTGTTTAAAAATAACTTTTATTTTCAAATTCTACTGGATACTTGATAAAATTGTTGCCTAAAAAACTTTGCAAAACAACTCTTGTCTCAAATTCAACCTATAGAAGCATTGCCGGAAAAAAAACGACGCAAAGCAAATTTGCCGCAATTCCAACCAGTAGAAGCAAAGTTATTGGAGTACAAAATTTTGCATTTGAAAAAGATAGTATTTACGATGGAAAATTCTTTAATTATGGTATCTATTGTAGATCTACCGACCGTAAATACTGTGATTTGAAATCCTAAATTTTGAACAAACCATCTACACTTAGACTGGTGGGAGTTGAGCCAAATTTGTTATGCATCATTTTATCAGGAAATTAACATTTCATGAAGTATCCAGTAAAATTTGAAAAAAAATTTTTTATTAAATAAATCCAAAATATTTTGTGCATCATTATTTTAGGCAACATAACAATTTTGTCAAGTAACCTGAAAAATTTGAAAAAAAAAGTTAATTTTGAACAGCCTTAATATGCGTACCTTGTTCCGTATTCCAAGCAGCGACTTGAGCTGCACAATGTTCTCTTTCATTTGACGGCTTAATTCGTCCAAATCGGATTTCGAGCAAGACCTGGCCGTTCCAGGAGATTCTGTCCCACCATGGGGCATGCTACCACAGCATTAGACATGGATTGCTTCAAGCAATGGAATAAGTTGATATTTATGCTGAAAAACAATAATCACGCAGTCATACATACTAACGGTTTTGGTGACAAATAATGATCACCCAGAAAAAACAGAAATATAAGTGTTGAAGTAACTTCACAGTTTTGGTAATTTACTACTAATTACTTATTCTATGGTTACCATATTTTGGAAATCTGAAAAGAGGACACTTTTGCAAAACCGGAGGAAAATCCTGAAAAAATGGTTAATTTTTCACACTTCGTGGTCAGTTGACTAAAAAAAAGGTCAACTTTCCGGCCCAGCTACCGAAATATTACTCCGGTGCTGATTTACTGGGTATCTAAGTCGATTTTGCCATATATTTAACCAGAATTCTCAAAAAAGAGGACAAAATTTCAAAAAAGAGA